>NC_045774.1:25700000-26950000 GCF_008692025.1 Phocoena sinus
GAGACCAGAGCTCACGGCTCATTCTTGTGAAACGCAAACTTTTAGGCTGGCGAGGAGCTGCAAAGGGGACTGAGCAGCTCAAAAGGTCGGATCGAAACGGACGGGATGCGGGCATGAGGCCAAGGTCAAGTGGGGGCCCAGTGTGGCTGAGAGGACTGGTAAGAGGGATGTGAGAATGGTCTGCTAGACTGAGGTCAGAGTACCTTATTCTTCAGTCGGTGGAAGAACAGAGGAGAAAGTCAGATCGCAGTGAGTTGAAAAGTAAGCAGGAAGTGAGGATGTGGACACAATCACTACATTCCCTTTTTTTTTATTATTAATTTTTATTGGAGTATAGTTGCTTTACAATGTTGTGTTAGTTTCTACTGTACAGCAAAATGAATCAGCTATACATGTACGTATGTCCCCTCTGTTTTGGATTTCCTTCCCATTTAGGTCACCACAGTGCATTAAGTAGAGCTCCCTGTGCTATACAGTATGTTTAGTTACATTCACTTTTTAAGAAGGTTAGCTGTGAAGGTAACAGATGCTGTGGCTGGAAGGAAAAGTGGGTGGAGAGATAGACGGAAGGATGATGGTTAGATAGACCATCCTTCTTCTCTTACTTGGTATTCAGGCCTCTAATTTTCTTTCTCTTCTCCATTTTCCAAATCCATTCTACAGGAGCTCCCTGATATATGCAAACACCTAAAGTTTCTAAAAGGGACATGGTCCAGTTCTAATGTTCTGTCATTCTATTTCATCCTGCCATTCCCAGCTCCCAAGCCTCCAGGATTGCCAGTGCTTGAAGGAGAATGCTATTCTTTCAGGCTCTCCACAGGCTGACCCAGTCCCTTGTTCTTTTCTATTCCTTAGACCATTTCCTCACTGACAAAAGTATCTAACCTAGATAGCTTAAAATAGAGAAAACGTACATACATGTTCCTTGCCCGTTATTATGCAGCCATTAAGAAAACTGATTTTCAGAGACATATTAATAATAAAGTAGAAGAAAAGCTGAAGTTGAAAAACAAGTAACAATCCGCCATATACCTAGAACCCTTTGCAGAAGGGAAATACTCCAAAATGTGATGAGTGTTTTCTCTGGGTGGTGGCATTATGGGTGATTTTAATTTTTTCTTTATAGTGTTCGAATATTTTTCAATATTCTAAAATGAGCATATGTAACTAGAAAACAAGACAAATGTCACTTAAAACCCAAATAAGACATTAACACGTTGATTTATTTATGTGCCGAACATGTGCCTCTCATATTGTAGGTGCAGAAGCCACAGACAAGCATACAGTCCCTGTGCTCAAGAAGCTCACGTCTACACTGTAGACATTTGTTGCTTTCGTTGACTGGCATCCACCCCACTGCCTCTGATGCAGCAAACCCTAATTTTGTTTTGAGGAAGCCATCCTTCCCTGACTCTGGGATTTCACTGGGCCTTGTAGCCAGCTAGCCCAGAGGACTGGTTCAGGGATACATACTCAACCCATCAGGACAAAGAGAGAACTGTGACACCAAGGGCTGGGTGGGAGTGACTGGAAGAGCCCCACTCTCTTGAGATGATCCCATGATAGGCCAAGTGGGAAATGACCCCTTTCTCCTGTAAAGGCCTAAACGAGGAGATGCTCGCTCGCTCTCTCTCTTCTATGACAGTTTTAATGGGAGATGACTCCTCTCTCCTGTGATGGTCTAAATGTCTTTCTCCTATAATAGTGGGAGATGAGCTCTTTCTTCTGAGATGGAATAAGTGTGAGGATGACCCCTCTCTCCAATGGTACTTTTGATAAGAGATGACTCTTTCCTGGGATGGTCTAAATGTCATGGTGACCCCTCCTCCCTATAATGGCCCCAAGTGTAAGATGACCCGTCTCTCCCATGATGGTCTAAGTCAGAGACGATCCGTCTCTCCTGAGATGGTCTAAGTGTGCTGATTCATGAACCCAAAGCTGTGGAGACTCATGCCGAGAATGTTCATCATCCCAAAAGAGCAGAGCGAGGTCCTTGAAACAGTATCTAATTCCTGAACCAAACTCAACCCACAGCTAGCCTTCAAGGGGTATTTAGTTCGTAGTGAATACATGCTATTTTGCTTAAGTCTGCTTGAATCAGCTTTTTTGGTCTCCTGAATCCAGTATATTTCTCAATCATTCTGCCCCTAAAAGAGGAGCTTTGTGCATAACCCCCTATAATCCCCAGCAGCAGGTGCTATAAGAGGGTCCTGAGAGCAGGGCTCAGAGCCCAGAGGAGCAAGTGATTCGACTGCAGAGCTCAGGGGAGCCTTCGTATGTGAGCTGGGCCTTGGGATTCTGGAAAGGGAAGCTGCGGCAGAAGGATTAGCACAAGCCCAGGCAGAGAAGTGGGCAGCACATGGCATGTACAAGAAAGTACGTGGCTTACTGGGGACCGACAAACCCTTGCTATGGGGGCGATGGGAAAGAAGGCTGGGGCTAGATTCCAAAAAGCATTCTAAGGAATTCACACTTTACTCTAAAAAAAAAAAAAAGTATGGGGGCTGAGGAGTGAAAAGCATTTTATAGCAAAAAAAAAAAAAAGATGGAACAGTGGAAAATGGACTGGAGTGGGAAAGAGAACAGGAAACCATACCTTCATGTCTTTGTTTCTGCCTCATTCTCCCTCCAACATACCCTTCTAACAAACTAATTATAGGGAGAGAGCATTTTATTCATCTTTCTATCCCCACTGCTCAGTACAGAGGAGGTCTTAATAAACCTTTGCTACATAAGTGAAGAAGAGAAGAAACCCACAGCTTACCCATTCTCCGAGTCCAATTTACTTCAAAAGCCCCACCAGCTCACACCAATCCCCCCAGCACACCCCTGACCCCACATTCATCCCCTCTTCTTTGATCTCTTTTCCTGGTTTACTCATTCCAACCTGCACAATGAATTCCCCACACTGTTATTTAACTGTTTCATGAGCTCCCATCTCTTCTTGCTTACTAAGAACAGCCACTGGGAAAAGAATCACATCTACTCTTCCAGACAGGCTGGACTCCAGGCTCTGCTCAGATCATCTACCTGCCTCAGCTCTGGGCTTCCCGGTCACTTCAAGGACCTAAACTAGGCAACACTGCACTTTAACTTAACAAGATGTTGAGTATCGACATTCAAATTAAAAATACTAGATTCCTCTCCTCCTCCCTGTTATCTAAATCTGCTTAACTTACAGCAAAATAATAACGAGTACAAGGAATAGCATGTTTAGAGTGCAGTCAGCCCTGCTTTATTATGTTACCCAGCCATCTGTGACCCTTCATTAGAGGCATTTGAGAATCTACCCTGATCACGCTGCTGAATGACAATGGCAATGCAAAAATAGTACTGTGGCTTTAAGAGCCTTGCTTCTCACTTATGTACCTGGTCCACATTTTTTTTTCCTCTAACAGTAAACAAATGGCCAAGTTCTGATTCTGCCTATGAGATAAACTTCCTAGACAACATTCTAGGAAATTTTGTGATGATAGGCAGACATAAAAAAAAAAAAAAAATGATGTGGCTGTGATTGTTTGTACACACACACTCAAACATATGTGAATTCAGACCTAAATATTAACCGAGTCACCAGCTAAAGCACCATCAGAATTCTCCATTTAGTGGAAAACCTGCTAATAGCCCTCCTCTATCTCTTTTCAGGCTGTACCACAGTACAGTGTCGTGACAAGCACTGATGGCTCTTTGGTTGAGAGAGAAAGGGATTCAATTTTATGTTTTAATTAAGTGGCAACTGAGGGATCACATGCAGGCTTGGGCAAGGCCAGAGGCCAAGAGAGCTGCCCTGGTTTCTCCTTCGCCTTTCCTTTTTTTTTTCTCCTTAAGCATCACTGTCTCCTGAGCATGCTCCTGATCTCTCCACATTCCCACCCAGACAATTTTGATTGCCCACGTTCTTGCCTAATTGGAATGTCATTCAATTTTCTCCGAGGTTGAGTTCTACAACCTGAGTCTGATGGGAAACACAAATTTGCTACCTGGAACTTCTTTCAATGCTTGCACAGCTCACAAATCTAAAATCCCACCTGTCTGAAGGGCAGACGACAACAGAATTGCAGAGGTAACACCATCCCACCCGTATGTTATTCTTCATGTAGAATAACCATGAAAGCTAATACTTAACAAGCTGGCCTCTATCAGGAGAATCAAATTAAACAAGCTATTCCTTCCCGGTTACACTCGCCAAGGTTTTGAGATCGGGGTTGATGGTTCAACTTCCCTCTTGCCCACAAGCGCTTCGGAATCAGGCCCCTGGATTCCCACCGGCTTGCGGTCCTGACTCGGAGATGGGTGACCACCGTCCGCCGTGCTGGGGATCTGAAGAAAGGGGCCGCCCAGAGGGGAGGACGGCGTTTCCCCGTTAAGGTTTGGAAGATGATAAAGAGACCAGAGGAGAGGCGGATGGATGTCAACGCCCGAACCCAAATTCGCGTATCACACATCAGTTTACCGAGGCAACTCTCGCAATTGCGCGAAATGCTTCGATCACAGATGCTCAGCGAAAGCCCCCCACGCAGAGGGGCCATTGCAGCCAGCCCGCGCGACCCTCCGGCGGCGGCGAGCAGGACCCACCGGCAGGTGCCCTACGCCCCGCGCCCCGCTCGGCGCGCTTACCAAGGGCCCAGGTGCAGCTCTCTTTGATGGCTTTGTACTTGCTCCCGGACGCTTCCTTCTGCAGCTTCCTTAGGATCTCTTCCATCTTGACCTTCGCCGGGGGCTGGCCGCAGACAGCAAGGGGAGCGCACGCGAGGCCCGGCGGGGACGCCGCCGCTACCGCAACCCGGCCCTGGGCGCCTAGGCTGCCGCTGCGCTCGCCCCGCTCCGACCCCGCGCGGCGGCTGATGAATCACGCCCGCTCCATGCAGCGGCCACGTCAGGCCCGGAGCCCCGCCCGCCGCCCCGCCCGCCGGGTCAGGTGCGCCCAGCGCGCGGCGACGGCCACGGCGACGGCGGGCTGGGGATCGGAGGCCGCGACTCGGCCCTGGCCCCCGAGGCGGTCCCGGGGGCACGGAGGCTCGCGGAAAGGTGGAGGTGGACGTCCTGGGCTGGCTCGCAGGCTGGGCGTTGGCCGGGCTCGGCCCAAGGGAGCGTCTGGCTGCGGCCGGCAGCGGGCGGGGAGGGGCCTCGTCGCTGCTCCCGCCACACCCCCATCCGGAGCGGGCGGAGTTGGGGCGGCCCGGCCCCGGCTCGCTGAGCTCCCAGCGCCGGGTGGCGTGGCGCCCTCTGCGTCCCGCCATCCAGGCGCCTTTCCCTCGTTAGTGATGAGCAGCTCTTCTGGGCCACCCTCTGTGCCAGGCTCGGGCGCTACCTGTGAATAGACTGTGATTCTGCCCAACCACGTATTCCACACCATCTCACGTGTGTGTGTGTGTGTGTGTGTGTGTGTGTGTGTGTGTGTGATGAACATCCTCATTATACACAGGTTAATGTACTTCCCAAAGCAACAAGATTTGGACCCGAAACACACTCTTGCATCCAAAACCCCTTTTAAAAATCTCTCTTTATTCCCTTTCCATTCCTCTGTTGACCTGAATTGTTTTCCTCTGAAGAAAAATAAAGGCGGGGGCGGGCGGGGAAGTGGCGCACAAGGGCTACGTGACTTGGGTGGGGGTGGGAGAGGTGGACAGAGAAAGCTTCAGCAATGAAGAACCTTCAGGCCGAACTTGGGAGGCGGACGCGGACGTGGGGGGCCGGATGGGGAAGGCAGTGTGAGGCAGGACCTCTACTCTTGGGAGAGCACCTGTGTTTCAAGAACTTCAAGTCGGGTTCAGCGATGGGAGCCCTAGGATGGTTGCTGCAGGAAGAAAGGAGAGGAAAGCAGGAGTCTTATTTGGAGTCTCATTTTTTTTCCTGTTGTGCAAGCTGCGGTTGGGAACTAAGAAAGGATTTTAAGCATTTTCGTTGTTCTTTAGAAATGTAACTGTGGTGGTAGTGAGGAAGTTACATTTCAGAGGAGTAGACTGGCAGCTGGGAAAGGAGTAAGAAGATTCTGCAGTAATCTAGAAATAAGTTAAGCCGATGATAGATGGAAAGGAACAGAGGAAAATATAGCAAGAGATATTTAAGGTGTCGACGCAGTAGGATTTACTGACTGATCGAGGTAGTAACATATGGGATAACTTCCAGGTTTTTTGTTTGGGAAAATGGGAGGATGGTGGCCCCATCCTCCAAGTTAAAGAAGAGAGGAAGGGAAGGGTTTGGAATCCAGGGGATATATGAGTTCAATTTTGAACACGTTTAGGTTGAAATGGTTATGAGATACCATAAGGTGTTTTGTTTCTGGGCAGGAACTCAGGACAGGGCTCCGAGACAGAAATGAGGATTTGAAACCATCAAGTATTGAAAATTGTTGATGCCTAGGATTTGGCAAAGGTTGCTGGGAGGCAGTGGATCAAATGGGAAGAGCAGGAGGCCAGAGAGGAAATTGGGGGCCTCTTACCCTCAAATGATGGTCAGAGGAGGCTGAGAAGGAGCAGTTAGAAACCCGCAGTGCGGGAAGGAGGGCAGCCAGGAAAGGGAGTGTCACAGGAGGGTGTCCAACAGATGGGGCGTGTTCAGACTGCTGCTTAAGCCCTCTTGGTAGTGAGGAGGCAAAACTTGCAAAGTCTAGCCCCCTAGGGACCCTTCTCACATCCACACACCTTATGAAACCATCATTTGAAGAAGTGTTTCCAGTGCTTAAAAAAAAAAGTTCAAAAACACTGTAGTCGATAATATAATTATGTTAGACTACATTGTTAACTATTTGGAAATATACATAGAGAGATCACAACTTTATACCATATAGAGAAATAAATTACAAATGTGTTAAAGAGTTAAATTTAAGAACTGAACCATAGAAGGTTTAGAAGAAAATGTAAGTGAATATACTTATCTTAATGTATTAAGATTATTTCTAATAAACCAGCTAAGGAAGAAACTGAAAGGCAAACAGATTTGACTATTTCAATATGTAGAAGCTTTATGTCAAAAGTTCCATACAAAATATGAAAAGCAAATGACATTCTGAGGAGCAGATTGAAAAGAGAGTAACTCACCTTTTAATTTTATGTGTAGTTATGTTTTTTACTCTTTTTAAGATTATTATCTTTATAATTAAAAACAAATTCACTTAAGCTATACACCAGAAAAATAATATTTCAGAGATAAAATGATTCAATAGCTTTGTAAAAAAGCTTTTACAAAGTATTAAAAAAAACAGATGCACACTTTAAAACAATAGGCAATATTATGAAGTCATTTCACAGAGGAATAAATACAAATGACACAACCTATGAAAAGTGTTCAAGCAACTACTAATCAAAAGGGCACAAAATCTTTCAATAAAAGGTGATTTTCTTTTTAATAAAATTGGCTAAGAGGTTTAAAATACTATTGCCTGGTGTTAGTAAGGAGCTGGCCAATTAGGTCCTCTCATGTTATGGGTGCTGGTGGAAGGATAACTTGGTAACCATTCCTGGAGGGATTCTGAATGTGTTTATTGCAGAGGTATGGCTCCAACCCAGAAATCCCACTTTTAGAAATTCATCTTAAGCAAGTGATTATGGAAGTGGATAAAGGTTTTGTTTTGTTTTTTTTCCACAAGGATTTCAGTGTGTCATTCATTTATCTTTAAAAATTGAAAACTATCTAAATGTCCAGCAACAGAGAAATGGATAATTTATGATGTATGTATCCATAAAGCAGCAAAGTATATAGCCTTTAAGATTAATGCAGGAGAGGAATATTGAATGACATGAAAAGCAGTTTCTACTGTATAGTTAAATGAAATAGAAGGTTGTAAAATGCTATGTACTTCTTTGCACTAAATGATCCCCATTTTATTATTTAAATATTTGATATGGATGTACATATGTTTTAAAATATGTACATATATATAAATGGAAAATAAACATAAACTGCTTATCTCTGATGGGGTTATAGGTGAGTTTACTTTTTCCTTGAACATTTTTACTTTTATGATTGCAAATTATTTTTTTTAAGTGGTGGGAAAATGAAATAAAAGTAGTATCCGGGCAACAAGGTCAATGGCCACAGAGAGGACAAAGATAAACACAAAAAAGGATTAAATGGATGTGAGAGTTTAGTCAGGAAGCCTGCCCCAGAAGAATAATGAGGGCAGAATCTGGTTGCAGTGGATTAAGAGCAGGTAGAAACACATGTCTAAATAACCCACTCAAGATATTGGCTGTGAAGGAAAGTAAGAGTAGAATAGTTAAAAGACCTTTGTTTTAAAAAATGTCAACTCACAGCAAAAAATGTCCTGAGTCCACCCAGTATACACATAGGTACATGTATAGCTAGATTAAAAAACTGAAACAGGGCTTCCCTGGTGGCGCAGTGGTTAGGAGTCCGCCTGCTGATGCAGGGGACCTGGGTTCGTGCCCCGGTCCGGGTGGCTGGGCCTGTGAGCCATGGCCGCTGGGCCTGCGCCCAGAGCCTGTGCTCTGTGATGGGAGAGGCCACAGCAGGGAGAGGCCACAGCAGTGAGAGGCCTGCGTACCACAGAAAAGAAAAAAAAAATAACAAAAAAAAAAACTGAAACAAAAATTTTATTTCTAGAAAAATACTTACTGTTAAATAAAATAGAATTACTATCAAATATGATTTTTATGCATTGTCGCAGGCACACCTACCCGTTTGGAAATTCAATCCAGGTTGGAGACATGAACACAATGCTACATGTGTGACACAGGTGCTTTGTGCTTTGATGTCTATTTCTTTCCACTGTTTTTAGTTATGTTGGTTAAAAACTCTGGTTCACAAACAAATAAGTGGTGTGGATGCTATTAATAACAATATACTCTACTTAGCGATAGAAATTGCAAATTTCAGTGAAGTCTTCTTTAATCTTAATCTAAAATGGTGATAAACTTATAATCATTCTTTAAGATATTTGAATAACAAAGTATTAGTAATCAGTTTCCTTCTTTGGGCATCAACTTTAACTCAAATATGCATCTGGGATTTTAAAAAACAAATGGATCTTTTATCTAAATGCTTTTCCTTGATATTTCAAATTTCTTTTTTGGAAATGTTTGAAGTTTCAAACACATACTCGCAATATTATTAGTATCTTTCATTTTATTCCATTCAAAATGTTTTCATTAATAATGTTCTCTTCCTGTGTTGCAAAATGTTGAGGACATATAGTAACCACAGTGATTACTTAAAATGTATTTTGTAACTGTTGGATATCGTCAACATCTTGAAATATATTTTTACTTTTCCCCTATAGATCCAAATTCAGTTAATTAAAAATGTCAAAAAAATCTAGTTATATGTGCCAATTTTGTTACTGAAACATCATCTCCAAAAATGTTAGCCAAAGGAGATAGCTTTTAAACAGAAAAATGTTTTTTAGTTCATATAGCTTAATTAGTATTTTCCTCATAGCAATCAATTACTCCAGTATGATATAACATATGCACATATTATTCAATGGAAAGGCTAACAAAGATCCAACAATACAGTGGTTTACAGAACACAGATTTTATTTCTCGCTTAAATTAAGTCCTGAGTTGGTGGTGCAGGTTGATACAGCAGTTCCAGGAGATCATTCAAGGACCATGTATCTTACATTTTACTCCTCTACCATCCCAGAGCAAGTTGTTCTCATCTGTGTGACCAAGGATGGGTCCTAGGCAGGTTGTGCTCTAGTTCACAGGAAGAGGAAGAGAGAGTAAAGGAGTCCAGGTCTCAGATGTAGATGTCACACAAATCCATTTTCCTATATTCCATTGGTGAAGACAGTTGCAGAGACACACCTGGGTACAGTATAGTCCATCTGTGCCCCCAGGACCCCTGCCACAGCTCTGTTCCTGTGGCAGAGAGAGGAGGATTTGGTGGGTGACAGCTAATCTCAGCCACACCTTGAATTTCTGAACAAAGCACATCAAAAAGTGCTTTCTCTTAATGAAATCAAACAACTATGATTGGTTTTCAAGAGATTCAGTAAAGACTCAGTAGAATCCTTAAGATGCCAAATCTTAACAATGTGTGAAACAGTAATTCCAAATAGTAAAGTAGATGGTAATTTCTAATAATATTTTAAATTACTTTGTTATGTTTCCTGGTCATATTTACTTCTGAATCACTTGCAATTCTGTTACAATTTGCCAGTTTAATTTATGTTTTCCAAATAATATATTTTTCTAATTTTATCAGGTTACTTAAACCAGTTATGGGTTAGGTTAAATTTAAACAACACAATAAATCCTTTATAAAAATTGTCTTGTCATATACATTTGGCGTAAACTGAAAGTATATTAGTGCTTTTGTTAAGTAGAGTCACATAACCTATGTCTGCTCACATCAACCTAATACGTATTAATTCTATTCTATATGTTCTATAGAACCACAAATGTGTTTAAGAGAATGTCTTATCACTTAGAAGTATATTTTTAAATTTCTCAGCTGATTTATCATTAAGAATCATATTCATCATGTCCATGTATGCTGAGAATAGTTTTTTCAGTAACTGTGAGTAATTTTCTCTCTCGCCACACATATGCAACTAAATATGATAGTAATATTTTTTCATTAACTGACCTGAAATAGTGTTGACAAATTTATGTCTTTTTTTCTTTCTTTGAAAATATTTGAGGGCCTTACCAACCAGTTTGGCTTGTATTTCCAAGTTTATATGTGTGTGTACAAATTTAAACTTTCATTTGCAAAAATATTACAAATAATAAAGTTTCAGTGGTGTTGAGCATTTGACAAACTATATTTAATCTTTACTAAGAAGGCTTGAATTTATTTTTTTGATTAAGCTCAAATTTTAAAATTTATTGATTAAAAGAAACATTTTCCCCAATGTTTTTACTATTTGTAGGTCCAGATCTGGCAGTTCAACCAGAACATCCTTCTGTGCTTTTTACATCATCATTCTCATTTCTTGTAATAATAAAATAAACTATTTTGAGAATAGCTTATACAGGTTTGATTAAAATGTACAATTATTGCAAAGCCAAAAATACCTAACAATTACACCTAATCCAAAAAAACGCATAACCAAAACTTGATGGGAAGTCTTGCCAATAGTGGATAAATTCTTCTAAACTTCATTTCATGATTAACTGTAAATTACACTGACACACATTAAACTATAAAACATTAACTTCCTGATACCATTATGGTCAAATCCAGAAAATCAAATGAGATAGCAGTGAACAGAAGAGTGAATGGCCGGCTGACTCCCAGCCAATGTGTATAGCCATTACATCCCCTCCACCAGCTGTCACTCAACTCAGGTTTCCCCAGTACTTGCTGCAATGTGGACAGCACCATTTAAAATATATATATTTTGATATTATTGCATTCTGATGTTGGAGGTGCCACATTACTTTACTTCTGAAAAGAATATTATCTGATGAAACAGACTAATTGATTTTACAATCCACTAATGGGTAGAGAACTGAAATTTGAAAAACACCAGACCAGCAGGAGATTTGATGGAAAGCATATTATACAGAAAAAAGACATAAAGGCAGAAGCTGAAGAGGTCGGAGGTAGCCAGCCTAATGGGTGAAACAAGTATTCTAAGAATATAGGGAAGATGGTATTTAGAGTACAGACAGAGTCGTTGGTCCAGTTAGGGGATGAAGGGCAATCTTCAGACAAGGAGGGGAAGCCAGGAGACTGAGTTTTGATAGTGTTTAGTTTGTTGATGTGGGGACAGGAATTTGTGGGAGCTACACCTGATAGCTTCTGCTTTTCTTGTGAATTAGGAAGACATTTATTGAGTGTAGGAGGAGAAGTGAATAGACAGAGGACCAAAAGTTTGGAAAAGAGAAAGAGAGATGACAAAGAATGCATAGAAGACTTCCTTGAAGTATTGAGAGCCTTAGTCTCTGAACCTAAATGTCTATGAACATTTAGGAAGCAGTCCCAATTCAGCAAAATTTCCAAGTCTGGTAATACCTAGTGAATTTGCTATTGCCTCAAATGCTGATCACAAAGGTTGATGGTGCTAAATCCATATTTCCAGCTCAAATCTCCCTTCCAAACTTATTTTACCTGATATTCAAATCATTGACCTTTTCACTTGCTCTGATGCCTAACTCACAGTATATTAATGAGACTTGTTTGCAACATCATTTAACCCAAATACGCACCGGTATAATCTAAAAGTAAAATAACCTTATTTTTGGGTTAAATTCAATTTTGTATTAAATTCAGCCTAGGAAAATAGCATTTAATTTGAAGATAGTTTATAAAATCATTTGTGATCTTGAGCATTTAAAAAAGTAAATTATTTTTTATTAGAGAAATGCAAAACTACAATGAGGTATCACCTCACACCAGTCAGAATGGCCATCATAAAAAATCTACAAACAATAAATGCTGGGAGAAAAAGGAACCCTCTTGCACTTTTGGTGGGAATGTAAATTGATACAGCCACTTTGGAGAACAGTATGGAGGTTCCTTAAAAAAATAAAAATAGAACTATCATACGACCCAGCAATCCCACTACTGGGCGTATACCCTGAGAAAACCATAATTCAAAACAAGTCATGTACCACAATGTTCATTGCAGTTCTATTTACAATAGCCAGGACATGGAAGCAACTTAAGTGTCCATCGACAGATGAATGGATAAAGAAGATGTGGCACATATATACAATGGAATGTTACTCAGCCATAAAAAAAACCAAAATTGAGTTATTTGTAGTGAGGTGGATGGACCTAGAGACTGTCATACAGAGTGAAGTAAGTCAGAAAGAGAAAAATAAATACCGTATGCTAACACATATATATGGAATTTAAAAAAAAATGTTCTGAAGAACCTAGGGGCAGGACAGGAATAAAGACCCAGACGTAGAGAATGGACTTGAGGATACGGGGAGGGGGAAGGGTAAGCTGGGATGAAGTGAGAGAGTGTCATTGACATATATACACTACCCAATATAAAATAGATAGCTAGTGGGAAGCAGCCACATAGCACAGGGAGATCAGCTCGGTGATTTGTGACCACCTAGAGGGATAGGATAGGGAAGGTGGGAGGGAGATGCAAGAGGGAGGAGATATATGTATATGTATAGCTGATTCACTTTGTTATAAAGCAGAAACTAACACATCATTGTAAAGCAGTTATACTCCAATAAAGATGTTTTAAAAAAGTAAATGAGTTTTAATACATTTAAAGTAACTTATATAATATATAGTGTACCCTTGTATAAGGATAAAAATTAAATATGAAAAATAGATAATATTAATAATTATTAACATTGAAAAATGATTCCTTTATTTGTAAAACAGTTTTCTATTTTAGTAATAATTAGTATGTACTTCAATGTGATACATTTGGACTTTTGCTTCTGGCTATGATAACAGCAGCTTATATTGGAACAAACTTACTGTTGAAAGCAATTGTAAAACTGTATTTAAAAAATTAAAAGCATTGTTTGAAGGCATCAAAAGCAACCAAAACTGCCAGGACTTGAAGGGCCAAGATCCTAGAGTGAAGGGGAATGCACAAAAGTGAGCAGTTGTTTACAGTTACTTTTTCCCCTTGGAGCACTTGCTAGTTCACATCATAGCACATAGAGGCCAAGCTGAAAATGGTAATCTAGAGATGCGAGAGTTCTCAAGGTATGGGATGATGAAAATTGTAGTTCTGAGTTATTAAGGCAATTAGAACATGAGGAAACAAGGTGGTAGGGAAAGGGGAATCACACAAACTTAAGGCTACATAAAATTATATATAACATTATAAACAATAAAATAAATAACCCCAAAAAGCTTGACACCTACTCATTAAAAAAATTTTAATGAACAGCCTTCCTCATAGTCGTGATAAATCTGTGTGTGTAGATGTGTATATGTATGTGTAAATATTGCTATACTTTTATGCAAATGAGGTAACATTATACATGTTCTTATACATTCTGCCTCTTTTCACTCAATGTTTTGTCACAGACAAGTCTTCCTTTTTAATGGCTGCTTATTATTCCTGTTGTATGACTCAATATATATTGTTGGTTCCAGATTTTACTATTATAAAGAAGACTTCAATGAACATTTAGTTATTATATTACTTCCCTACCTCCGTACATACCTTCCTAGAGTAAACTCCTAGAAGTGGAAGTGCTGAGTCAAAAAGCATACACAGTGAAAGGGTTTGACAACTTATTGCCAGAATATGATCAAGGTACACAGATATCTGTTTCCACAAACAGTACAGGAAAGAATCAGTATTGCTATTCTTCAGCATCACAATGTATTGAAAATTCCTCAGAAGGTTAGAGAAAGAGCCCTACAGCATATTATGGAAGCATTTATTATTCCTCAACAATGTGTCCATTTGAGATTCTGATTCCGAAGCAAGCACCAAAAAGAAGGACGGGACATAGACCCGAGATAAGAATGTTCCAGTCACCACTTCTATTCAACTGTATACTGACTAAAGATCTCAGGCAGCACAATGAAACAAGACAAAAAGTACAAGAATTAGAAAAGGAATAAATGAAATAGTCATTATTTGTAGGTGATATAATTATTTACAAGGAAAATCTAAAAGAATCTACAGATAAACTTTCAGAAATAATAAGGGTTTAGCAAGATTTCTAGATGTAGTATTAATATAAAAAGACAATTGCATTTCTATTCACGAGCAAAACCCCCCAAAATTTAGTAGCACAAAATAATATAAAGCATCTAGGAATAAATATAAGAAAATGTGTGCAAGAAAAAAAAAAAAAAAAAGAAAATGTGTGCAAGTCCTTTGTTCAGAATACTCCAAGTCTTTACTGAAGAATTTTAAGGAGATCCAAGAAAATGGAGAGATATACCTCATTTGTATAAAGAAGATGAAATATTGGGTAATAAGCAATTCCAGTGAAATTCCCAACAGGTGTTTTTATGGAGCAGAAATGGATGACTATAAAATTCATTTGGCCCCTTTGTCATAAATTAATTGAGCATATGTGTGTGTTGGTTTATTTCTGGGCTCTTTACTGTGTTCCATTGATCTATATGTCTATTTTTATGCCAATACCATACTGTTTTAATTACTATAGCTTTGAATATAGCTAAAGTAATATAGCCAAGAATGTACAATGGGGTATGTATGGTCTCTTCAATAAATGGGTTGGGAAAACTGAACAATGACATGCAGAGGAATGAAACTCAACCACTATCTTACACCATGGCAGGTTGAGAGTCCACCTGCCAATGCAGGGGACACGGGTTCGTGCCCCGGTCTGGGAAGATCCCACATGCTGTGGAGTGGCTGGGCCCATGAGCCATGGCCGCTGGGCCTGCATGTCCGGAGTCTGTGCTCTGCAATGGGAGAGGCCATAGTAGTGAGAGGCCCACGTACCACATAAAAAAAAAAAAAAAGAATTAGAGATTTGACATCAGACCTGAAGCCATAAAACTCCTAGAAGAAAACATAGGCAATAAGCACATTAATGTATGCCTTGGCAATGATTTTTTGAATCTGACACCAAAAGCAAAAGCAACAAAAGCAAAAATAAACATGTAGGACTACATCAAACTAAAAAGCTTCTACCCAGCAAAGGAAACTATCAACTAAGTGAAAAGGCAACCTACTGAATGGGAGAAAATATTTGCAAATTATACATCTGTTAAGGGGCTAACAATAAAAATACACAAAAGTTCATACAACTCAATTGCAAAAAAATTCAATTGAAAAGTTGGCAGAAGATCTGAATAAACGTTTTTCCAAAGAAAACACACAGATGGCTAACAGGTACATGAAAAGATGCTGAACATAATTGATCATCAGGAAAATGCAGATCAAAACCACAATGAGATATCACTTTACACATTTTAGAATGGCTATTATCAAAAAGACAAGAAATAATAAGTGTTGATGAGGATGTGGAGAAAACGGAACGCTTATGCTCTGTTGGTGAGAATGTAAATTGGTGCAGCCACTGTGGAAACCATTTTGGACATTCCCCAAAAATTAAAAAATAAAACTACCATACAATGCATCAATTCCACTTCTTGGTAGTTGTCTGAAGAAAATAAAAACACTAACTCAAAAAGATATATGAACTGCCATATTCACTGCAGCATTATTTACAATAGGCAAAACATAGAAATAACCTAAGTGTCCACTAGTGGGTGAATGGATAAAGAAGATGTGGTATATATACACAATGGAATATTATTCAGCCATAAAAAAGAATGAAACTTGCCATCTGTGACAATATGGATGGACCTCAAGGGCATTACACTAAGTAAAATAAGTCAGACAGAGAGAGACAAATACCATAGGATCTCACTCACTTATACGTGCAATCTAAAAAAAGCCCCAAAACAAAAACCATCAAGCTCATAGATATAGAGAACAGATTGGTGGTTGCCAGAGGTGGGGGGTGGGGGTGGGGTGGGAGAAATGTGTGAAAATTTTTAAAAAATAAAAATAAGTTTAAAAAAGAAAATAAAGGGACTTTGTAAGATCTTATGATCAAATTAAAGGAAAAGGTTTTAAGTTTAATTAGCTATGCATATTGCTATAAAAACCAATATCAAAAAGAAATCAGTCTTGAGATTAGGAACCAAGATGATGGAGTAGAAGGATCTGTTCTCACTCCCTCTTGCGAGAACAACAGAATCACAACTAGCTGCTGGACAATCATTGACAGGAAGACACTGGAACTCACCAAAAAAAGACACCCCACATCCAAAGACAAAGGAGAAGCCACAATGAGACAGTAGGTGGGGCGCAATCACAGTAAAATCAAATCACATAACTGCTGGGTGGATGACTCACAGACTGGAGAACACTTATAAAACAGAAGTCCACCCACTGGAGTGAAGGTTCTGAGCCCCACGTCAGGTTCCCAACCTGGGGGTCCAGCAACGAGAGGAGGAATTCCTATAGAATCAGACCTGAAGGCTAGCGGGATTTGACTACAGGATTTCGACAGGACTGGGGGAAACAGAGACTCCACTCTTGGAAGGCACACACACAGTAGTGTGTGCATCAGGACCCAGGGGAAGGAGTAGTGACCCCAGGGAAGACTGAACCAGACCTACCTGCTAGTATTGGAGGGTCTCCTGCAGAGGCGGGGGGTGGCTGTGGCTCACTGTGGGGACAAGGACACTGGCAGCAGAAGATCTGGGTAGTACTCCTTGGCGTGAGACCTCCCAGAGCCTGCCATTGGGCTCACTAAAGAGCCCGGGTAAGCTTCAGTGTTGGGTTGCCTGAGGCCAAACAAACAACAGGGAGGGAACCCAGCCCCACCCATCAGCAGTCAATCAGATTAAAGTTTTACTGAGCTCTGCTCACCAGAGCAAGAGTCATCTCTACCCACGACCAGTACCTCCCATCAGGAAACTTGCACAAGCCTCTTAGATAGCCTCATCCACCAGAGGGCAGACAGCAGAAGCAAGAAGAACTACAATCCTGCAACCTGTGGAAAAAAACCACATTCACAGAGAGATAGACAAAATGAAAAGGCAGAGGGCTATGTACCACATGAAGGAACAAGATAAAACCCCAGAAAAACAACTAAATGAAGTGGAGATAGGCAACCTTCCAGAAAAAGAATTCAGAATAAGGATAGTGAAGATGATCCAGGACCTCAGGAAAAGAATGGAGGCAAAGATCTAGAAGATGCAAGAAATGTTTAACAAAGACCTAGAAGGATTAACGAACAAAGAAACAGAGATGAACAATACAATAACTGAAATGAAAAATACACTAGAAGGAATCAATAGCAGAATAACTGAGGCAGAAGAATGGATAAGTGACCTGGAAGACAGAATGGTGGAATTCACTGTTGCGGAACAGAATAAAGAAAGAAGAATGAAAAGAAATGAAGACAGCCTAAGAGACCTCTGGGACGGCATTAAACGCAACAACAGTCGCATTATAGGGGTCCCAGAAGGAGAAGAGAGAGAGAAAGGACCCAATATTTGAAGAGATTATAGTCGAAAACTTCCCTAACATGGGAAAGGAAATAGCCACCCAAGTCCAGGAAGCGCAGTGAGTTCCATACAGGATAAACCCAAGGAGAAACACGCTGAGACACATAGTAATGATACTTAAAGTGATGAAAGGGAAGAAACTACAGCCAAGATTACTCTACCGGCAAAGATCTCATTCAGACTCGATGGAGAAATCAAAAGCTTTACAGACAAGCAAAAGCTAAGAGAATTCAGCACCACCAAACCAGCCCTACAACAAATGATAAAGGAAATTCTCTAAGTGGGAAACACAAGAGAAGAAAAGGACCTACAAAAACAAAACCACAACAATTAAGAAAATGGTCATAGGAACATACATATCGATAATTACCTTAAACGTTATTGGATTAAATGCTCCAACCAAAGACACAGGCTTGCTGAATGGATACAAAAACAAGACCCATATATATGCTGTCTACAACAGACCCACTTCAGACATAGAGACACATACAGACTGAAAGTGAGGGGATGGAAAAAGATATTCCATGAAAATGGAAATCAAAAGAAAGCTGGAGTAGCTATACTCATATCAGATAAAATAGACTTTAAAATAAAGAATGTTGCAAGAGAGGGCTTCCCTGGTGGCGCAGTGGTTGAGAGTCCGCCTGCCAATGCAGGGGACATGGGTTCGTGCCCCAGTCCAGGAAGATCCCACATGCCGCGGAGCGGCGAGGCCCGTGAGCCGTGGCCACTGAGCCTGCGCATCCAGAGCCTGTGCTCCGCAACGGGAGAGGCCACAACAGTGAGAGGCCCACATACCGCAAAAAAAAAAAAAAAAAAAAGGAAAAAAAAAAAGAATGTTGCGAGAGACAAGGAAGGACACACATAATGATCATGGGATCAATCCAAGATGAAGATAAAACAATTATAAATATATATGCACCTAACATAGGAGCACCTCGATATATAAGGCAACTGCTAACAGCTATAAAAGAGGAAATTGAGGGCTTCCCTGGTGGCACAGTGGTTGAGAGTCCGCCTGCCGATGCAGGGGACACGGGTACATGCCCTGGTCCAGGAAGATCCCACATGCCATGGAGCGGCTGGGTCCGTGAGCCATGGCCGCTGAGCCTGCGTGTTCAGAGCCTGTGCTCTGCAATGGGAGAGGCCGCAACAGTGAGAGACCCACGTACCACGAAAAAAAAAAAAAAAGGAAATCGACAGTAACACAATAGTAGTGGGAGACTTTAACACCTCACTTACACCAATAGACAGATCATCCAAAATGGAAATAAATAAGGAAACAGACGTTTTACATGACACAAGAGACCAGATAGATTTAATTGAGATTTATAGGACATTCCATCCAAAAACAGCAGGTTACACTTTCTCCGCAAGTGTGCATGGAACATTCTCCAGGATAGATCACATGTTGGGTCAGAAATCAAGCCTCAGTAAATATAAGAAAATTGAAATCATATCAAGCATCTTTTCTGACCACAACGCTATGAGATTAGAAATGAATTACAGGGGAAAAAAACGTAAAAAACACAAACTCATGGAGGCTAAACAATACATTAATAAATAACCAAGAAAACACTGAAGAAATCAAAGAGGAAATCAAAAAATACCTAGAGACAAATGACAATGAAAACACGACAATCCAAAACCTATGGGATGCAGCAAAAGCAGTTCTAAGAGAGAAGTTAATAGCTATATAAGCCTACCTCAAGAAACAAGAAAAATTTCAGGTAAACAATCTAACCCTACACCTAAAAGAACTAGAGAAAGAAGAACAAACAAAACCCAAAGTTAGCAGAAGGAAAAAAATCATAAAGATAAGAGCAGAAATTAATGAAATAGAAACAATGAAAACAATAGCAAACATCAATAAAACTAAAACTGGTTCTTTGAGAAGATAAACAAAATTGATAAACCATTAGCCAGACTTATCAAAAAAAAGAGGGAGAGGACTCAAATCAATAAATTTAGAAATGAAAATGAAGAAGTTACAACAGACATCACAGAAATACAAAGCATCCTAAGAGACTACTACAAGCAACTCTATGCCAATAAAATGGACAACCTGGAAGAAATGGACAAATTCTTAGAAAGGTATAACCTTCCAAGACTGAATCAGGAAGAAAGAGAAAATATGAACAGACCATTCACAAGTAATGAAATTGAAACTGTGATTAAAAATTTTCCGACAAACAAAAGTCCAGGATCAGATGGCTTCACAGGTGAATTCTGTCAAATATTTAGAGAAGAGCTAACACCCATTCTTCTCAAACTCTTCCCAAAAATTGCAGAGGAAGGAATACTCCCAAACTCATTCTATGAGGCCACCATCACCCTGATACCAAAACCAGACAAAGATACTACAAAAAAAGAATATTACAGATCAATACCACTGATGAATAGAGATGCAAATATCCTCAACAAAATACTAGCAAACAGAATCCAACAACACATTAAAAGGATCATACACTGCGGCGAGCCGCTTCTGACCAGCAGAATGACGAATCACCACACGCTAGATTCTTCTCGCATCACACTTTATTGGAGTACAGCTTGGTTTCGGGCGGATGGAAGGAAGACCCCGTACGCTCGAGCCTGTCTGCTTATATAAGGGCTTAAGGACTCGTGTAAGTCCCTGATTCGTCCGTATGGTTATCGCATTTCGCAAGCCGGACTTTGGATAGGCCACTGCTTCAAAACCTGATTAGCATATTAGGTGCATACGCCCTAGCGGCATACTTAGTGCATGCGTAATGGCTATCCGGCCGCGCCCTACATCTCCCCCTTTTTTCTTTTCGACCATTGCAGCGGACATTGACCTGTACCAGTGCTCATACCGGGGTATGTACACGGTGTACCGGTCGTTTCCGCTTGCATTCGCAGACACCCTCCTGCGTGCAATGCTCGCAATCGAACTGCAGGGTGCAAGGGCTGTCTTCACGTGGCATGGGCTCCTCATGGAGGTGCAATGGTAACGAGACCTCTCCGTGCAGAGGCAGCCCCTAGGGCCGATCCCCTATAGAGGTGCAATGGCGGCAAGGCCCCTCTGTGCAAGGGCGATCATATGTTTTTTAGGGTGGAGAGCCAGGCTGCGGGGGACTCGCCTTCACTGATGGCCACAAGCGCCTGAGTGAGCATTATCCTATCTCGCCGGGTTCGAATGCGAATACGACAGACCAACCAGAGACACAACACTATCCCAAACAAACAGCAGGCTGCGAACAGTCCCACACCCACCCATTCCTTAAAAAAGGAAAATGCTCTAGCTAGCCATGCGGTAAATTCTCCAAGAGTCACTGGATCCACTCTGGTTGCATTCAGCTGCAGGATATTCAACTTCTGCTTAAATATCATCTTCTCCGCCTCGCGGGACCAATTTCCCTTTAGGAATTCTCCAATCTGCTTGCTCTTATTCAGAGCATCCAATCTGTGCTTAGTGGCCTAGCACAAGCCGTATTCATCTCACAGCTAGTGGAATACAATACTGGGAGAATGGTATTTTGAGAATGAACGGGGATGGGGACTGGCCAGGTTCGGCTAATTCCCCAAAACGTCTTGATCTCCACCTTGAGCAGGGGGAAGCTCATCAACAGTATCCAGTCCAGTGTCACTCCTTGAGCGCTCCACATCGTTCTTGGGATTATCTTCCACGACTCTTGTTAACCTTGTCGGGACCCAAATCGGATCTTGATCCTGTGGAAAAACACAAAGAGATCCCCTGGATCGCGTGACAACGCGATCCGGGCCCTTCCATTGATTGGACAACACATCTTTCCACATCACTCTGCCGTAATCCTTTTGTTCACGTATCATATGGCGTTCAGCAGAAGTTTCTTTCTCATCATGTAAATTCAAAAAATTAATAGTAAATAAGGCAAGCGACAATTTCTGCTTCGGGGTGCAATTCTCCGCTATTCCCCCTTTTTGTTTTAAAAGCAATTCTTTAAGTGTGCGATTAGTTCGCTCTATTATACCTTGGCCTTGTGGATTGTAAGGCAGGCCCGTAACATGTTCTATTTGCATTTTTTGACAAAAGAGAACAAAGCTCTTGGAACTATAAGCTGGGCCGTTATCTGTCTTTAGTTTAGCAGGCTTGCCCCAGGCTGCCCAGGCTTCAAGGCAATGAGTAATAACATGTTGAACCCGTTCTCCAGAGAGAGGGGTAGCATGTACCACCCCGGAATAGGTATCCACAGACACATGAACATACTGGAGCTTCCCAAAGGAGGGAACATGAGTGACATCCATCTGCCACAGCTCGTTTGGGGACAAACCTCTGGGATTTACACCAGTCTTTTGGGCCGGGAAAAATTGGGCACAAGTGGAACAAGACTTAACAATATGTCTGGCCTCGGCTCTAGTAATGAAAAACTTCTTTCTCAACACTGCAGGTGATACATGATATAGCTCATGAAATTCTTGTGCTTGCTGCTTTTGATCCAAGGATAAGAAAACACGTGTTGCCATATCAACTTGTTCATTGGCTTTTGCCATTGGACCAGGCAACAGGGAATGAGCCCGTATATGGGTAACATAAAAGGGGTGTTGGCGGCGCAATATCTGAAACCTTATCCCGGCCAACAAGGATGCCACTGTGCTGGATGATCGAATATGGGGGGTCACTTCAAGATGTTTCACTGCATTAACCACATACAATGAATCAGAGATCAAATTAAAGGGTTCTTGAAATCGTTGAAAAACTTCCAAAACCACATGACATTCCACCACTTGAGGAGCATCAGGTCGATAGTCTATAACGACAGGATGCTGACCCTGAACCATATAAGCCCCTTTTCCGGATTTTGATCCGTCCGTATAAATGGTCAGGGCATCATTTAGTGGTCGCTCTACAGTGACCCTTGGAAAAATGACAGGTTGCTGGATAATGAATTTCAAAATTTCACTCTTGGGCAAATGGTTATCAATAGTTCCAGAAAAGGTATAAATAAGTATAGACCACTCAGAGGTGGTAGCAGTTAATATTTCTATTTGATCCTTAGTATAGGGAACTACAAGTTTTTCCGGCAACATTGCAAAGGCGGAAACACATTGTTTAATACCCAAGAAGGCAACCTCAGCAACCATAGATGGATAGTGAGACAGCGTCTTCATCCCCAGGGACTTGGTATGGATCCAAAGCAAGGGCCCATCTTGCCAAAGAACACCTGTTGGAAATCCTAAGGTTGGAAGAACACACATCCAAATAGGCAAGGTACTGTCATAACGCTGTAATTGTGCTTTCATAAGAGCCTGTTCCACCTTCTGAAGAGCTGTTTGGGCCTCGGGGGTCATCTGACGCGGGGAATTAAGATCAGGATTACCTTCCAATACAGCAAACAAAGGTTGTAATTCAAAGCGAGTCAGACTCAAATACGGTCGAAGCCAATTAATATCCCCAAGCAATTTCTGAAAATCATTCAAAGTTACCAAACGGCTGGTTCTAATTTCAATTTTTTGAGGCACTATTTTGGTTTTGTTTATAACAGCTCCTAAAAAGTTAATGGCATCTCCCTTTTGAATTTTTTCAGGGGCCAAATATAAACCTCTATTCTCTAAACTCACAGATAAATCTCCCAAGACCTGCTCAAGCAGTGTCATGCTAGGGGCTGACAGCAAAACATCATCCATGTAATGAATAATTTTAACATCCGGGAACTTATCCCGTACTGGCTGTAAGGCAGTGTCAACATAAAGTTGACACATGGTGGGGCTATTGGCCATACCCTGAGGAAGCACGACCCATTGATACCTCTTAACAGGCCTTTCATGATTAATTGAGGGTAATGTAAAGGCAAACCTCTCTTTGTCTTTGCTATTCAATGGAATGGAAAAAAAGCAACCTTTTATATCAACGGCAATAATGGGCCACCCCTGTGGGATGGCTGTCAAAGCCGGTAGGCCGCGTTGTATGGGTCCCATGACCTGCATTTGTTGATTTATTGCTCTTAGATCATGGAGCAAGCGCCATTTCCCTGATTTTTTCTTAATAACAAAAATAGAAGTATTCCAGGGTGACTGAGAGGGTTCTAGGTGTCCCAATTGTAATTGTTCCTCTACTAATTGCGATGCTGCCTCCAACTTTTCTTTAGACAACGGCCACTGAGGGATCCACACGGGCATTGTGGTCTTCCATGTAATAGGAATCATTAACTCAGTGACCCCTGAGAAAAACCCAGCCCCCTGCGACAGGGGTTTCCCTGAGCTTCTATAGGAGCAGCAGTACCTTGTAAATTTTTTCCTATCCCTCTGCCTGGTATAAAACCAGTGTTAAAGCTTTTGATTTAGCAGAAGCACAAAATGGCGGACGAGCACCCGCAGAGGCACAAAATGGCGGACGAGCACATGGGGAACTGCCATATCGTCCTCTTTCATATTCGGCAGCTGCTTCTTCCAGATCCGCCTCCTCCTTGGGATTCAACTCATCTTGAGACAAATAAAGCGCTTTAAATTCATCTAAAAGTGGATACAATCCTGGCGTTGCATCCGATTTTTCTATTTGTTTTTCTCTCTTTTTCCTAGGATTCTTAGGCCTATCTACCGTAGTCCCTATATTTTCACTTTCTGACGCACTATCTTGATGTATGCTAAGAGCTTTACGGCCCATCTGTACAATATCTTCGCATTTCCCTTCTCTTAAGCACGAATGTATCATTCTCCATAACGGAAACGTGCCTCGAGAGAGCTCCCCCATTTTGTGACGATCAGCCAAGTCCTTCCCCAGTTTTTCCCAAGATGGAACAGTCAGGCTTCCAGACACCGCAAACCATGGGGCGGCACCATCAATATCCTGCAACAGTTTACTAATAGTTTTATGTGAAATCTTAAGTCCTCGATCGTTCAGAAGGGCTTGGATGGGCTCATGGAATCCAACGGTTGGTTCCGCGGATGAACTATTCCCCATAGTTCACTCTCATATATGAACAACTTGCTAAAGTGGGAAGATCTCTGACCTATCTAATGGCCAGGGGAGACACACTCGGTCGGGCTGATGGCACCGTAGCCACACGCAGACAAAAAGTGCGACAGCTACGAAGAGAACGAAAGCGAAAATAAAAATCTCGGGCTCTATTGCAGCAAAAACATACCTAAACTGGACTACTTAACGGCGGTTCACTCCGTGTGTCGAGTTCTGAATCGGTCCTCCATGCGGGGCGCGCAGGTTCCCGGGTTTCGGCACCACTTGCGGCGAGCCGCTTCTGACCAGCAGAATGACGAATCACCACACGCTAGATTCTTCTCGCATCACACTTTATTGGAGTACAGCTTGGTTTCGGGCGGATGGAAGGAAGACCCCGTACGCTCGAGCCTCTCTGCTTATATAAGGGCTTAAGGACTCGTGTAAGTCCCTGATTCGTCCGTATGGTTATTGCATTTCGCAAGCCGGACTTTGGATAGGCCACTGCTTCAAAACCTGATTAGCATATTAGGTGCATACGCCCTAGCGGCATACTTAGTGCATGCGTAATGGCTATCCGGCCGCGCCCTACAATACACCATGATCAAGTGGGCTTTATTCGAGGGATGCAAGGATTCTTCAATATATATAAATCAATCACTGTGATAAACCATATTAACAAATTGATAAAAAACACATATGATTATCTCAATAGAGGCAGAAAAAGCTTTTGACAAAATTCAACACCCATTTATGATAAAAACTCTCCAGAAAGTGGGCATAGAGGGAACCTACCTCAACAGAATAAAGGCCATATATGACAAACCCACAGCAAACATCATTCTCAGTGATGAAAAACCGAAAGCATTTCCTCTAAGATCAGGAACAAGACAAGGATGTTCACTCTCACCACTATTATTCAACATAGTTTTGGAGGTCCTGGCCATGGCAATCAGAGAAGAAAAAGAAATAAAAAAGGAATACAAATTGGAAAAGAAGAAGTAAAAGAGTCACTGTTTGCAGATGATATGATACTATACGTAGAGAATCCTAAAGATGCTACCAGAAAACTCATAGAGCTAATCAATGGATTTGGTAAAGTTTTACGATACAAAATTAATGTACAGAAATCTCTTGCATTCCTATACACTAATGATGAAAAATCTGAAATAGAAACTAAGGAAACACTCCCATTTACCACTGTAACAAGAAGAATAAAATACCTAGGAATAAACCTACCTAGAGAGACAAAAGACCTGTATGCAGAAAACTATAAGACACTGATGAAAAAAATTAAAGATGATGACAACAGATGGAGAGATATACCATGTTCTTGGACTGGAAGACTCAATATTGTGAAAATGACTCTACTACCCAAAGCAATCTACAGATTCAATGCAATCCCTATCAAATTACCAATGGCGTTTTTTACGGAAGTAGAACAAAAAATCTTAAAATTTGTATGGAGACACAAAAGACCCCGAATAGCCAAAGCAATCTTGAGGGGAAAGAAGCGGAGCTGGAGGACTCAGACTCCCTGACTTCAGACTATACTACAAAGCTACAGTAATCAAGACAATATGGTACTGGCACAAAAACAGAAACATAGATCAATGGAACAAGATAGAAAGCCCAGAGATAAACCCATGCACCTATGGTCAACTAACCTATGCCAAAGGAGGCAAGGATATACAGTGGAGAAAAGACAGTCTCTTCAGTAAGTGGTGCTGGGAAAACTGGAGAGCTACATGGAAAAGAATGAAATTTGAACACTCCCTAACACCATACACAAAAATAAATTCCAAATGGTTTAGAGACCTAAATGCAAGAATGGACACTATAAAACTCTTAGAGGAAAACACAGGAAGAACACCCTTTGATATAAATCACAGCAAGATCTTTTTTGATCCACCTCCTAGAGTAATGGAAATAAAAAGAAAAATAAACAAATGGGACCTAATGAAACTTAAAAGCTTTTGCACAGAAAAGGAAACCATACAAAGATGAAAAGACAACCCTCAGAATGGGAGGAAGTATTTGCAAATGAATCAACAGACAAAGGATTAATCTCCAAAATATATAAACAGCTCATGCAGCTCAATATTAAAAAAACAAACAACCCAATCCAAAAATGGGCAGGAGACCTAAATAGACACTTCTCCAAAGAAGACATACAGATGGCCAAGAAGCACATGAAAACCTGCTCAACAGCACTAATTATTAGAGAAATGCAAATCAAAACTACAATGAGGTATCACCTCACACTGGTCAGAATGGGCATCATCAGAAAATCTACAAACAACAAATGCTGGAGAGGCTGTGGAGAAAAGGGAACCCTTTTGCACTCTTGGTGGGAATGTAAATTGATACAGCCACTATGTGGAACAGTATGGAGTTTCCTTAAAAAACTAAAAATAGAATTACCATATGATCTAGCAGTCCCACTACTGGGCATATACCCAGAGAAAACCATAATTCAAAAAGACACATGCATCCCAATGTTCATTGCAGCACTATTTACAATAGCTAGGACATGGAAGCAACCTAAATGCCCATCAACAGACGAATGGATAAAGAAGAAGTGGTACATATATACAATGGAATATTACTCAGCTATAAAAAGGAATGAAATTGGGTCATTTGTAGAGACGTGGATGGAGCTAGAGACTGTCATACAGAGTGAAGTAAGTCAGAAAGGGAAAAACAAATATTGTATATTAACGCATATATATGGAACCTAGAAAAGTGGTGCAGATGAACCAGTTTGCAGGGCAGAAATAAAGACACAGATGTAGAGAACAAACATATGGACACCAAGGGGAGAAAGCGGTGGGGTGGTGGTGTGATGAATTGGGTGATTGGGATTGACATGTATACACTGATGTGTATAAAATTGATGACTAATAAGGACTTGCTGTATAAAAAAATAAAATAATATTCAAAAAAATAATAAATCTACACAAAACAGTTCTGGGATTTTGATAGACATTGTATTAAACCTCTAGATCAGTTTAGAGAGAACTGACATCTTTATTATGTTGAGTCTTTCCATCCATGAACATAGTGTATCTTTTCATTTATTGATTTCTTTCATCAGCATTTTATATATTTTTAGGATATAGATCCTGAACATGTAAATTTAAAAATTTTCTTTGAAGCAATTATAAATGGTATTATGTTTTTATTGTCAATTTTCACTTGTTCATTGTTAGTATATAGAAATTAGGTTGATTTTTCTGTGTTGATTTTGTCCTGTGCTTTTGCTGACTCATTCATTTGTACTAGGTTTTTTTTTTTTTAGTAGATCTCTTGAATTTTCTATGTAGACAACCATGTTATCTGCAAATAGAATTTTATTTTTTTCTTTCTAATATATATGGCTTTTATTTATTTTTCTTGCCTTGTTGCAGTGGCTAGAACTCCTAATATGATGCTAAATAAGAGTGGTAGGAGTGGACTCCCTTGTCTTGGAGTATAATGTGGAATTACCACTTCTGTTTGGGCCACTTTACCTTTCTGCTTTTAAATATCATTGCCTTGATTATCAGTTGGTGTTATAATGTTTGCTTTAATCATCAAATATAATTTAGAAAATTTATATAAAAAAGCATAGTCTATTGTAATTTCCCATATTTCTGCTCTCTGTATTCTACATTCTTCTTTCTGATGTTCCAAAGTTCCTTCTTCTATCATTTCCTTTCTGTTTGAAGAGCTTCTTTTAGCTAGTCATTAAGATGAGGGCTGTTGGTAACAGATTCTTTTAGTTTTCCTTATCTGAAGATGTTTTATTTTCCTTTTTTTCCTAAAGGGTAGTTTTACTGTATATAGAATTTTCAATTGACAGTTCTTTTAACACTTGAAGAATACTGTGCCACTTCTTTCTGGTCTCTGTGGTTTCCGATGATTAATCCAGTTATTCAAATTGTTGTTCTTTCTTAGGTAATGTGTTATTCTGGCTGTTTTCCAGATATTTTCCCTTGTCTTTTGTGTTAAAGAGTTTAATTGGGTTGTGTCTTGGAATGGATTTCTTTGGGCTTACTCTTTTTGGGGTTAGCTCAGCTTCTTGAACCTGTAGATTCATATCTTCCACCAAATTTGAGAAGTTTTTAGATATTATTTCTTAAAATACTCTTTCAGCTCCACTTTCTTTCTCCCTTTCTTCTGGAATTCTGAGTAATGACCTTACGTGGGATGTCTTCTGTTTCTAGGTGAGCAGTCAGGAAACACTGGATCTGAGTGTCTTCCTTCTGTGGTGAAGGAACACAAGATACCCTCCTGCTGCGTTGTTCCTCCAATCCTAGGGTCCCAAACTAGTTTTCTTTCTTTTTTACCACCTTTAAGAGTTTTCCTTTGGTGTCTCATTATTTTCATAGTTTGTAGTTGTGCTTAGCAGAGATGAGTAGGGAAAAATGGGTCAAAGCCATTTTGTCCAAGCTGGAAGTTCCTTGTATATGCTTATCTTTTATATTTCTTTATACAAAAATTCATTTTGAGTTTTAGTTACCAGAATTTATTTTTAAAGCCTTATATACATGATGAACAACATAAGCTCATGTTATTTTGGTAAGTTTTGATAAATTTAGATATTTTAATATGTGGACACAAATCCTAGATGAACACTTGTATATCGAGTATATGATGATTATCCAACAAAGTATATTATTCATCATGTGTTTAAAAAAAACATGTGCTCAAGTTCATGTTTAGGCCCATTTTCTTCTCATACAATGTAAAGCTTTCGTAGCTACAGTGATAGAATTTAAAATTGCTTTCTTAAGAGCTGAGTAATAACAATTTGACATCCTTTTTGATAACAAGGGAGTATGCAAGTGTCCATACACAAAATGGATAATTGTGTTAAGTTACTATACTTTTCACATTTGTTTTTTAAACATGGGTGTTAATGCTCTGAAAAATAAGTTACTAATAGTTGAAATGATTAGTGAGGATTCATAAGAAAATGTTTCCTGACAAAGCCATACTCTTAAAATTCTGTGTACATGTGAGAAAGGCATTGTACAAAGAAACTTATTAGCAAACACATTTTTTAAAATGGAAACTTATATTTGTACACTAATATAAAAACAAAGAGAGAGAGATCTAATTTATAGTTTCTAGTTTCTCTTTCCTTCCCCTATGATACAGTTCATGCCCTAAAACTTTACAAGCTATTATAGTTTCTGAAAAGAAAGAAATCTAAATGATATTGAAAACACGAATCACTTTTTCCTAATCTCCTCATTTTCATGATATGGCTGCATTTCATATAAAGGAGAATCATCTTGTTATTAATTATACTGCAGTTAATTAAAGAAACTGTAATATTGGCACTACTGGGAGACATAGCATTCAATTGTTTAAAAAATATTTTTTAAGCACAAAACTTTCTCTACAAATAAACTCAGATTATAACTCAGAAAGAAGAAAGCAGCCATTTACCCTGTTGCAGACCTCCAGACACCTCCTTAGAACTTCTGGGACATCAGGGATTTTTGGAGCCCATTTTTCAGATGAGGAAAAATGAGACTCAAAACAAGGGACTTTATTGAAATCACATAGCTAACCACAAGGCTTCATCGGTTGAAACATAATGTCAATACACACGCTACCTCTGGGTCTTTTTTAGTGATTTCCTTTTGGTGGGATCTGTTTTTTAAACCTTACATCTATCTCCAATAAAAAAGAACAGCCAAAAATTTATGAACTCCATGAATATTTAATATAATTCTGTGTTATAAGATTTTTCTTTTTTTTTTTTTTATTGGCTGCGTTGGCTCTTAGTTGCAGCATGCGGAGTCTTTCATTGCAGTGTGCAGGCTCGTTTGTTGCAGCACGCGGGTTAGTGGCCCTGCAGTCTATGGGAGCTTAGTTCCCCAACCGGGGATTGAACCTGCATCCCCTGCAACAGAAGGCAGATTCTTAACCACTGGACTACCAGGGAAGTCCCGTTATAAGATTTTATAAATAAATTATCTTCATTCATTCATTCAAAAAAAAGAAATCAGTCTTAAAACCCATAACACTTTTGATGATTCTTGTTCCCCCTTTATGTTGCTACCATTCTCTTAGCCTGATTCTGTTGTTATTTGTGATGAATGTAGAAAAGACCCCTGGAGTTAAAGGGAGCTTTGGTAAATGTGCAGGCAAAAGAGACTTTAAATGTTCCACTGGAAAGCTATTCTTACCTCATAGCAAAACTTAAAACTCTTACTTTTTAAGTAAGAGTTTTTAAGTAAAATAAGCAAAACTCTTATTTTCTGAGACTCTAAGTTGTTTATTCAAGAATCACAGTTTAACTTTAGTGGAAGATGAGAGAAGAAAGACCAAAAATGTATTGAGCAACTCCTAGGTATTAGGAATTTTTACAAATATTTTTTTTAAAAATTGGTTGTGCATAAAAAATAATAAAGTAAAATAAAATTCATTTGAAAAAGCAAAGGTCAAGAAGAGCTAAACCACTGTTGAGGAAGAAGAAATAAGGAGGGGACATGACTTACCAGAAATCAAGACTTATCCAGCTATAAGAAATGGCGGGGGGCGGAGGGGCCTTCCCTGGCGGCACAGTGGTTAAGAATCCGCCTGCCAATGCAGGGGACATGGGTTAGAGCCCTGGTCTGGGAAGATCCCACGTGCTGCAGAGCAACTAAGCCCGTGCACCACAACTACTGAGCCTACACTCTAGAGTCCACAAGCAACAACTACTGAGCCTGCGGGCCACAATTACTGAACCCAGGGGGCCACAATTACTGAAGCCCACGCGCCTAGAGCTGATGCTCCGCAACAAGAGAAGCCACCGCAATGAGAAGCCCGCCCACTGCAACGAAGAGTAGCCCACGCTTGCCGCAATTAGAGAAAGCCCGCGCGCAGCAACAAAGACCCAATGCATCCAAAAGCAAACAAATAAATAAATAAATTTTATAAAAAAGAAATGAAGGGGAAATCTCAGAAGAGTGCTCAAGAAGCTTCAAAATCATGACTCAGCAGTAGCTACAGAAGTGTTCACGCTATTAATCTTTGAACTGTACATGTTATATTCCCTTTTATATGTAAGCTCCCCCTCTTAATAAAGTGAAGGCGCAGGGAACAGTTTGGAATTCATTCCTGCAGTGATATGATGGCAGTGGCACCCAGCGTCTGGTGGCAAGAGTGGCAATAGTGGCAATGGAACCAGGTAGGGGATGGCTGGCTAACCTACCCCCCACCTGGAGACTTGATCTTGCCACTGTATCCCACATTGCTCGGTCTCCTTTAGAGTTGTCCTGTTTTCTAAGCTTCATTCTGCAGCCTTTCCCTGAAAATTCTGTGAACTACCAAATATCCTTTCAAAAAACTGTCTTTCTGCTTAAGTTTATCAGAGTTGTTTGTTGCTGTTGACAGTCAAGGAAGAAATATGGTCATTGCCATGTGGGAAGTAAACAGTGCTTATAGAAGCATATAGCAGGGGCACCTAATCAAGACTTGGGGTTGGGAGCCTTCCCACAAGTAGCGCCATCTAAACTTTGACCTGAACATGAGTAGAAGAGAACCAGGTGGCCAGAGGGGAGATCAAGGGTTCCAGGTTCCTCATGTTCTGCCTCTCCCAACGCCTCCTCTTCCAAGTGGTTTGTTTTAGTGATGGCTCCTGCCTCACCACTCCTGCCAGGTCTCTTCTTTAAATACTTTAGGCAAGCTCCATTTTATTGTATCTCTTTATTTGATATCCTTGATTACTTTGTCCTTGAAACACACTCCTTTGCTGGATTCTGTGAAACCACATTTCCCTTGTTGTCTTTTTATTATTCTAATTGCACTTTCTAACCGTACCTCCGTTTTCTCTGCTGGTTTTCATTAGAGAGAACCAGTTCTCAATCCCAGCTCTCTTTTTCTCATGGTTCTTTCTCTCTGTCTCTCTCTCCCCCCCTCCCTCTTTTCTGCCTCTCCTCTCTCTCCCTCCCACCCTCCACAGGCTCTCACACCCACTTTTGGAGCTGTTGACACTATCACTGTGCTGATCGCGTGCCAGCTCAGCCATCTCTTCCAAGTGCAAGTAGTTTAACAGCCAAGAAGGAAGTAACCATGCCTGCTTTGCTCACTGTTGAATGCCAATGCCTAACTTGGGGCCCGGCACACAGCTGTTATTCAGTAACAATACATGAATGCTTGAGTGAACAATTTTACTTACATTACTCCAGGTGTCTGGAAACACCTATCTTTATGTTTCTATTCGACCTTCTGGCTTACGTTTAAACCTTAACTGTCCATTTACTAAGGGAACAAATAAACTATTTCAAATCTTTCTGGAAGTAGGTATACCTTTAGATAAAGGATTGTATTTTGTTAGCAAGCTCTGAGAGACTCACCAAGTCCATAATTTAGTGGTTGGAAGAGAATTAATTTTCTCTTGGGACTTAGGAGTGGATTCAAGAACCAAACAAAATGGACTTCACCGCTCTAATCTCAAATGGTCTCATCTACGGCTGAGTATAGAATTCAGGAGAACTGGGAAAGAGAATTAGAATCAACCAGATATATCTGATCTGTGGGAGCTTGGGTAGCAGTGTTCTACTCCTTGACTACAACTCTGTGGGGTGTGGTTTAGAGTCTATGAGTCCAGGACACACAGGGAGATGGTGGCTGGTGGACCTGTCTGGCTGGCGGGATAGGATAGATGCAGAAAGTGAAGAACCCTCCTCCTGGGCCTGCTGTTTTGGAGAAGAAACTTTTGGTCCCAGAAGTAGAAAGACATGAAAATTGCCTTTTGGGCAGTAAAACTACACAGGGATCTTCTCTAGAGCTCTACTGTGATCTGCCTTTGTCACAGCTGGAAGTTTATACTGCAAAAATGTTCTGGTTTTTTTTTTTTTTTTTTTTTTCTTTATTTTGTGGCTGCCCCACGTGGCTTGCGGGATCTTAGTTCCTGGACCAGGGATGGAACCTGGGCCACGGCAGTGAAAGCGCCAAGTCCTAACCATTAGACCTCCAGGGAATTCCCAAAAATGTTCTGTTTTAACAAAACCTGAAGAGATTTTTGAAGAAATTCAGAAATGAAGAAGGTTGAATGTTTCTTCTCCACAATTCAGGTTATTTATTTATTTTTGATTTAGGGGGAACAATATGTATATATTTTACAAGCACAGATCATGCTCCCCTCAGAAGCTTAGGGGTTTTGACACACAAACAAATGTAGAAGGGAATTGACAAGCCGTGTATTTGAAGGGGGAAGAAATTCTGCTTGCCTTTATGGCTGGTAGATCCTTTCAGTTAGCTGCAGGCACGCCCAGAAAGAAGCACTTCCCTTTTTATCTTTACAGTTGGACTGGGCTTTAATATTAAAGATAAAATGTACATTTGATTTAATATTTTATCATTTAAATAATATTTTATCATTTTAAAAGATGAACTTTTAATGTTCATCTTACAGGTAATCCCAACTTATGAAAGGTATATAACCTGAAAATTATTTTGTTCAGTCTATGATTATAAATGGTGGCTACATTCTTAGCCAAACTCACAAAATCTTATTTAATCCATCACACGGATCACATATTCCTGGGCGTAGTTCTTAGTATTCCCAGAAAAAGAGACTAGACCACCACCTCACACTCTAAATTCTGAGCCCTAACACTGTTGAGTCTTGAGACCCTGAAGCCCTGATGATTTTGTCAATGGGAAGAATGGGTGGAGGTGCCACTGGCTGGAGAGGCCCCAAACAAGGGCTCCTACTAGTCTCCACAGAAACGGGAGGGAAGGGCTCCATGAATCAGGTGTCACCAACATGGGAAGGTTCTTGGTGAAGAGGATATCAGTGATAGGAGAGGAACTGTGGGCACGTGGGAGTGGTCATTCAGTTGTATTATTTAGTCAAGTGTTTATAAGTCAGGGGATATTTGTACATATAATAGTTTCTAGACATTTCATTCTAGTTATTCTAATTGGAAATGTTAATTCATTCAACAAGTACTATGTTAAGTCTACAGATGCAAAGATAAAAAGGCATGGGTGATCTTCAAAACCACCTGTGGTTAACCACTTCCCTCAAATATTAGCATTTGATAGGTGTTGTAGAGCAGACAATTTGACTCTAAGGACTTTGGTAAATACTTGATCTGGAAAAATGGGAGAGCCCTAGATTGTTTATTGGGAAGTGATCCGTGTGTATTGAATACATGAAAAAAACGACAAAGTTGACATTTGTCATGAAAATTCAATTTCTTGACCTTCTTATACAAAGTTATCCATATCTTCACTGAAGTCAACTCTTTTTTTCCACCTTTAAAGAGAAGATTTAAAAAATATGGATTCCTGAGATGCAGATCTGATTGACTGGTAATTACAATGAAATCTTCTGTGATGTCCATAGCTTAATTTCAAAAATTAAAAGGCAATAAACAGATTGATAATGTTTTGACTTCATAAAAACGTTAATTTCTATAGAAAATAATAAACAAAATTAAAATGTAAATGACCAAAAATAGTACGATGAATTGATAAAAATATTTGCAATGTATATGAGAAAGATTTAATATCCCTAGTAAGGGAGTGTTATATGGTAAAATTAACATTAGAGAAAATTGGGCAATAGGAGGTCATCTCAGATGAAATAAAGATGACCAATAAACCTATGAAAAGGTATTCAAGCTACATACATATTCATAAATAAACACATAAAATGGTAAGACCTGACACCCTCGCCTTATTCTTCCTCTTAGGGGTAATACATTCAGTCTTTCACCATTACTTATGATGTTAGGTGAAGGGTTTTTGTAGATGCCCTTTGTTGGGTTGAGGAAGTTCCCTTCTGTTTCTAATATTCTTAAAGGCTTTATCATAAATGATGATTCTATTTTTTTCCAATTCTATTTTCATTTAATGAAATAATCATATTTTTTTCTTTTTAGCTTTTAATGGGAAATTACATTGACTGCTCTTCAAATGTTAATCCAAACTTGCATTCTTGGGATAAACCTGATTTGATCATGATGTATCATCCTATTTATGTATAGTCCAATTCAATTTGTTAATATTTTGTTTAAGGTTTTTGTGTCTCTATACCTAAAGGATATTGGTCTGCAGGTTTCTCGTCTTATAATGTCTTCTCTGGCTTTGGTATCAGAGTAATGCTGGCCTCATAAAATGAGTTGGAAAGCATTCCTTCTTTCTAGAAAAGTTTATATAGAATTGGTATTATTTTATCTTTGGTTGAATTCACCATTAACTTTTTCTGGGCCTGGTCTTCTTTTTGTGGGAGAATTTGTAACTATAATTTCTTTAATAAATATGGGGGCTATTCAGATGATTTCTTCTTGAGTGAACTTTAGTAACATGTTTTTCAATGAATTCCATTTAAATCAATTCATATAAATTGATTATATTCTTTATGTCATTGATTTTTTTTTTTGTCATTGATTTTTTGCAACAGCTTTATCGAGATTCATGTATCATGCACTTCACTCATTTAATGTGTAAAATTTATTGATTTTTCATTTATTCAGAGTTATGCAATTGTCAACTACAATCATTTTTTTAAATGTTTATTCCACTGTCTAGGAGGCAGAAATATGGGTGGAACTGCTCAGCTCTTCTCTACTTTCTCCCTCCTCCCTGTGGCAAGAGGATGACCTAAGTGGTTGGTACATTTTTAAAAAGGGACTGAATGTTTTGGCTTAGTCTCTTCTGGGCTTCTGTTCCCTTTGGACCCAGTCCCTCTGCAGAACACATACATTCTCAGTGCACCTGTGTGACAAGGCCTGAGGTGGCCCAGGTGGGCCACTGACTTAAGTGACAGATATACAAGGAGGCCCATTGTTACAGCACTTGCAAGCTACCTTCACTAGTCCATCTTCTATCAGTAATCAAACCCATATTTTGCTTTCCATCTATCTGATTCCAGCATTGATCACTCACTTACTTCCAAACTCAGAAAGGGATAAAAGTTGTGTTGCGGTCTTTTGCAATTTCCAGCTAGAATGAGTGAGAAAAGTCAGAAGGAAAATTCAGCTGGGGTTAGTCGTTTGAAAACGACTAACTTGAATAAACTTATTTTACAGAAAAGACTTCTAAGGCACAATGATGTTAGAGAAGTTTTAGTTTACACGGTTAGTTACTGGAGAGTCTGAGTGAGAACTCAGGAATCCTGACTTTTTGAATCGAAGTTTTTACCCTGGGAAGCTCTGTTATTGTCATTTCTCAAATATTAATATGCTTGGGATTCAAATTTATTTGTATAAATTCACCTGTGCGCAGCTGTGTTTCCTTCAAAAAATTTTGGAGAAGAAATTATAGCCATACATAATAAAACAGGAAAGGCCTTATGAAATGACATGGTGTCTTTTCTCTTAGGTATCTTTGAAACTGTCTTAACATAATCCTCTACAAACTCAATTCTGAAAACAAGAACTTAGTCCATATATAGAAAAAAAATGATTAGAAGTTCCTCAAACTTGATCTATTTTTTCTGGAGTCACATAAAAATTGTCAGAATAAGCTATTACAATGACCTTACAAGAAGTTAAATCGACTGTGATTTTGTGAACGCTTTCATTCCATACATTAAAGAAAATATCTTTTGCAATCTGGGATAAAATGCAGAGAAACCGTTTCAAAGGTTGAAGGAAAGTACACTCTACTTCATTCAGTAAGCTGTGCAAAGTGCAACGTTCTGTAAAGACACACGCTGTTGAGTACAAAATTATTGTAGTATTTCAGATGGTTACTGTTCTCGCCCCTTGGGAGCCAGGCAAGGGTGGAAATCCCTGCTTCTGCAGTCTGCAGCAGCTGAGAGCTGCCACCCCATCTTAGAGCAAAGGAACTCTTACCAGGAGCTGCCCGGCTCCTTGCTCCCCAGCTGTACTTTTGACAGCCCCTTTCTCAGGCGCACGCGCGCAGTGCAGACGCCCCCTAGCGCTGGCTCTTTAACTTGCCCTACTGTGGTCCTGCATCTCCCTCAATTCTTTCTCCAGTGACCTCTCCCCTCCTTAGCCCCTACACCCCATCTTCGCACCTCTCTGGTCACACACGTGGTCCCTCTGACTTCTCTCTGAATCCCCATCAGTGGTCTGGGTATGTATTTCCCCCAACACGTCCCTGGACCCCGGCCTTCCAGGGGCCCCTATTAAAGAGGCGATTTTCCCTGCCTCCCTCAATAAGAACTTCCAATTGTATGAGATCCCTTGAACCTCAGGCTATCTTTCTCTCCCGCTCTGTATTAGGCCGTGAGGGCTTTCTCCTTCTAAGTGACATAAACTTTCTCCTTCTAAGTGAGATAAAGTGCCCAAGCAGATAGTAACCAATCCCAGCTGACCTCTGAGGACGTCTTGGGATGAAATAAATTTACGAGAACTGAAGCCCCTCTTCTACTAAAACAACCTTGAGTAGGGAGACCAGCGGGAGACTGGACCTAATATTTCACACACTTTTCCTTCTATTGGCTTCTCCCATTCCGAAGTCTCTGGAAAAGCTACTTTGCCTGGTTCTCCAGGGTAGGCGATAAGGTCCCCATTTGCCCAGGACTTGGTTATAGCATTGAAAGTCCCCTTTCCCTGGGGATCCAGGTAAGCCAGGATGTTTGCACCCTCTCCCTGTAAGACGCCCTTCCTTGTGACAGAGCAGATGGTTCCCTCCAGGTAGAAACTCTTCCTAGAAGTGCTCTAGGTCCCCAGAGACGGAGGGAGACGATTAATTCCCTCAGGGGCATTCCCATTCTCTCTCCACAAGAATCACATGGAATTCTTGGTAAGTATACACCCAGACCTACTATTAGTGACCATATGGTCTGGTTTGCCAAGGCCATTTCCTGTTGGCACCGCATAACATATTCTGATTGTGCAAATCTGTAGAGCATATAGATACAGGTATAGATATAGCCTCACATCTTGTTTTCTTTTTCTCTAATAATCCCTTTCATCTCAAAACACAGATTCCCACAAAATGAATACAGCTGAAATTATTTATCTCTGTGTCATCACCCTACCATAAGCATCATCCCTTAAATAATTCACTTTCTGCTGTGCCTTAATGCTTAAGAAGCTATGAACTTTTCATTATAGTCATACTCCAGCATCATATTAGATTTAGGAAATCATTAGTCCAGGAAACAAATTGTCCTGTCATGTATGACCAGTTCACTCCGTGGTTCATGCCTGAATCCTGAATAATCATAAATGTCTTCTTAGCAGCATTTTTAAATGAAAGAAACAGATACAGGGATTTTAAATCATTTTTATCTGTTACATGCTTGTGAGTTCTCCCATCATTTATAATTAGTAGGCAGAGGAGACAGCAAAAACTATGCATCAGGGGATGTAATCATAAAACACCACTCCCCTTAAAGCAGAAATGTTCTAAATTGGAAACTTATTTATTGAAGGATTTTTTTTTTACTCTGCTGGAATACATTGCAAGAAATTAATACATTAGATAAAAAGATATTTCCAGGGGCTTCCCTGGTGGTGCAGTGGTTGGGATTCTGCCTGCCGATGCAGGGGACACGGGTTCGTGCCCCGGTCTGGGAGGATCCCACATGCCGCGGAGCGGCTGAGCCTGCGCGTCCGGAGCCTGTGCTCCGCAACGGTGAGAGGCCCGCGTACCGCAAAAAAAAAAAAAAAAAAGATATTTCCACATCAGGAAATTCAAAAGATTAAGCTGCTACTGAAATGTAAATTAAAGGAATTCATAAATGTTTCAGAAAACATTACAGTAGAATTAACTGTAATTTGAGAAAGGCAGGCTCTGCAATAAGGTGAGATTCACTACAAAGCCAAAATTATTTTTTAACCCCCTGACATATTTAGATAGAATTTTCATGCCAAGTCAAATAATTATGAAATTAAAGCATTGCTTGAAGGGATGCTTGGAATTTTACGCTAATGAGGCCTTAACTTTAGAGGCTTGTTTTTCTTTGGGAAAATGTTATGTTTTATGACTTTCTTCCAAGCTCTCAATGTGTGTAAGTGTGACAAAATTCCTATAAGAAGCTGAGGTAAGAGGAACTTGTAAATACTTATTCACATGTTCCATTTACTCATCTAGTTATTCACTCAGCAAGTATCTATTGAGTGTCTGTCTGTGCCAGATGCTGGGCTGTGCAGCATAGGAGGACACAGACAAGGTCTCTCTGCCTTCATGGAACCATCTGCTAACGGGGAAGATAGTCAACAAGCAATGAATAAAGGAACAAGGACATTTCAGACTGCACAGTGAGAGGTTAGCTTAACAGGCCCAGGTTGTTCAAACCCCGCATGTTCTAAAGAAAGTCCGGTTTTCAGGGGGAGTGGTCTTTGACCATCTCCCGGGAGGTAACCTCTGAGTCCTTGCGATGTCCCGCCTGATAAGAGGGTTTTCAGATGCCTGAGGCCTTGGCCATGCTGTGTCAGTTTGACCTCTGCAGAGAGGTGAGCTGGAAACAGTAGGAAGTCAGCCACGTGGGCACTGCAAATCTACGTGACTGACACTCAGTAAAAACCCTGGACACGAAGGCTCTGCAGCACTTCCCTAATTGGCAATAGTGCACCCGTGTTGTCACACATTGTTACTGGGAGAATGAAGGGCATCTTCACGTGACTGTGCTGGAAGCAGAGCTGGAAACACGCATCCAGTTTCTCCTGGACTTCACCCATGCACCTTTTTTGCCTTTGCTGATTTTGTTCTGTATCCTTTCGCTTAATAAACCACATCCTTGAGTATAATAGCTGTTCTGCGCCCTGTGATTCCTTGTAGTGAATCACTGAGTCTGAGCCTGGTCTCGGGGACCCTCTACACACAAACCATATTAAATGAGATAAATTAGATTAGTGGGGTGGGCGTGGGGTGCCTAGTTAAGATGGGAAATGAATTAAAGCCTGAGGGATAAGAGGGTGGTGAGCATGGGAAGAGCTTAAGGAGGTGTGCTCCAGGCAGAGGGAAGAGTAACTGCAAAGGCTTTGGGACAGTGAAGTTGTGGGCATGTTGGAGGGACAGTAAGGACGCCAAGACCCTGGGGGGCAGAGACAACGTGGCAGCAGATGGGGTTGGTCAGAGTAGCAAGGGCCAGATCATGCAAGGCTTTTAGGTCTCAGAAAGGGGTCTGGATTTTGTTGGAAGTAAATGAGTCTTCACTGGGTGAGGCTACATCCAGTTCTGTTGCTTTTTTTTTTTTTTTAAACTACATTAGTAACTTGAGGCAAGTGAAGTCATTTTATGAAAGGGCTCAGTCAGGTTGCAGCCTCACTTACAGCCACCCCTGTGTATCCCTGGGTTCTACATCTGCAGATACGGGGGGCTGATTTCACTGCACCACTTTACATAAGGGACTTGAGCATCCGTGGATTTTGGCATCTGTGGGGTTCCTGGAACCAAGTCTCCATGGATAATGAGGGACGACTGTAAATCTTACCAGCAACAACCAGCAAACAATTCTGGAAGGGCAGGGGTCTTCGGGCACTGAATATGAATTCAGATGAGGGAGAGGTTACTCCTTCTCCGTATCTTCTGCTCTGAGTAGCAGTTACCCTATTTTCAGTGCTATGCACAGTCTTAATTTTAAATCACTAAGAGATACAAACGTCCAACATACATGTTCCAACTCGCTTAAAATAAGCTGAACATCAAATCAAGGAGAGGCCTATTTTTTCCCTTATCAGACTGGCAAAAATGATGACATTTATAAAACACGATGTTGGCAAGCATTGGTCAGAACTCCGTGTGCTTTCAGTGGAAATAAAAATGGGTGCCACCATTTGGAAGGGCAGTTTGTTAATATCAGTCAGTTTGCAACGTCATCTCTGATCCATTATTTCCACTGATAGAGATTTATCCCAAGGAAATATTTGCAGAAATACACAAGGGGATGTTTGTTGTGGCAGAAAGCTGGTAACAACTTAAATACCCATCAACAGGAGAATGGTTGACTTAACTGTGGTTACTTTATACCAGGGAATTATGATGCATAATGAAAAGTGAATAAGGTAAAACAGTGTCTGCAAGTATTGAAAAAATTGTTGCACAAGCCAAGCTTTATGACCAGGTCACACCATTTCCCATTTTTATATCTATCCATATGATGATCCAATTTATTTGGTGGTTATATTTCCTGAAATCAAGAGTGACGGAGGGCTCCCCTGGTGGTGCAGTGGTTAAGAATCCACCTGCCAATGCAGGGGACATGGGTTCATGCCCTGGTCCGGGAAGATCCCAAATGCTGTGGAGCAACTAAGCCCGTGCACCACAACTACTGAGGCCACATGCCACAACTACGGAAGCCCACGCCCCTAGAGCCTGTGCTCTGCAACAAGAGAAGCCACCACAATGAGAAGTCTGCGCAATACAAGGAAGAATATCCCCCGCTCGCCGCAACTAGAGAAAGTCCGTGCACAGCAACGAAGACCCAAAGCAGCCAAAAATTAAAAAAAAAAAAAAAAAAAAAGGAGAGTAATGGAGGCTGCTGGTAGATTAAGTTGTCATTGTAGGAATACAGAACAGTATAAACCTTCCCTTGGAGGTTTTTAAGGTCAGTTTGGGAGATGACATGGACACCTGTGTAGAGGCAGTGACCAAGACCAAGCGGGCTCTGAAAAGTCATTATGGGCTGGGCTGAGGTGACCTCACAGAGTGGGTCAAACGTAAGCAGGAAAGAACTCACAGAAAATTCCAAATAAAACAAAATGTCCGTTTCAGAAACAGAGTGAAATGTGGAAATTTTAAATATAAAAAGTCTTCTAAACATTGATGGTCCCTTCAATTTATTAAAGTAACAAGTTTGTGTAATTTTTTAATACAACTCTGATATGCCTTCAGTTTGCTAAAGAAGCAAGTCTGTGTAATTTTTAATAAAACCTTACTCAGCCTAGGTCTGTGCTCTCTCATCCTCTTCCCTATCTTGCAAGTGTATTTTTTAAAAGTGCATTTTGAGAGCATGTATTACACATTTAGGTCTTAGCTGAATATTTATTGGAAAATTTCCAGGCCGACTTGCATTTTAGTGATCTCCCAGGAGCACAATAATCTCCTTTGTACTGGGGGGTGTGGGGGAAGGAGGGGGAGGGAGAGGGAGGGAGGGAGGGAGGGAGGGAGGGAGGGAGAGAGAGAGAGAGAGAGCGTGAGAGCAAGCATACTCTTGAATTGGTTTGGAGAGATAACTAGAGTCTTAAAATATATACTGACAACTGGCTATGCTCTACAGATTTCAAATGTGCGCCAAGAAATTTAAGAATATGCACACTAAAACTGCGTTTCAGGAGTTAGCTGTGCAGGCTCTGCAGCGAAGTGTCTGGGCTTGACGCCCAGCTCGGCCACTTACTGTGTTATCTGGGGAAAGTCATTAACCTCTCTGTGCCTCAGTTTCCTCATCTGTAGAAGAAGTGATAGCTGTACATTGCTTATGATATTGTGAGGATAAGGGAAATGAATGGGGTCTTTAAAACGGGGACTGGCACATAGTAAGTGCTAGAGAAGGGTTAGGTGCTATTATTGTTATTTGCACAGTGGTACTGAGGTCTTAGACTAAGAAGGTTGGTCTGGCCTTGTCCTAGCTCTAACAGCAAGCTGCCAAGCAAACTTTTTTCTTTTTAATTAATTTATTTTATTTATTTATTTTTGGCTGTGTTGGGTCTTTTTTTTTTTTTTTTTTTTTTTTTTTTTGCGGTACGCGGGCCTCTCACTGCTGTGGCCTCTCCCGTTACGGAGCACAGGCTCCGGACGCGCAGGCTCAGCGGCCATGGCTCACGGGCCCAGCCGCTCGGCGGCATGTGGGATCTTCCCAGACCGGGGCACGAACCCGCGTCCCCTGCATCGGCAGGCGGACTCTCAACCACTGCGCCACCAGGGAAGCCCTGTGTTGGGTCTTTGTTGCTGTGTGCGGGCTTTCTCTAGTTGTGGTGAGTGGGGGCAACTCTTTGTTGCGGTGCGCAGGCTTCTCATTGTGGTGGTTTCTCTTGTTGCCGAGCATGGGATCTAGGCGCCCGGGCTTCAAGAGTTGTGGCTCACGGGCTCTGGAGCGCAGGCTCAGTAGTTGTGGCGTACAGGCTTAGAAGCTCCTTGGCATGTGGGATCTTCCCAGACCAGGGCTCGAACCCGTGTCCCCTGCATTGGCAGGTGGATTCTTAACCACTGCACCACCAGGGAAACCCTGCTGAGCAATCTTAAACAAGTAATTTAAACTATGTGTGTGTCAGCATCTCTGTCTGCAAAGTAGACAATAATTGAGCCTACCTCATAGGATTGCTCTGAGAATAAAGAAATGAATACATATCATATACTAAGAATAGTGCCACATACCTTGAAACACTCAATAAATGTTAACATTTATTATTTCTAATTAAACTTATGTGTTCCAGATGACAATTTTTTGAGCTCAGTATTTCAGTCTCTATTTGTTTCATGGCTTCCAGAGCTTGGAACTGATGTTGAGATTTAACCATTATCTATTCATAGTATATGCCTACATTAACCCTTCATTAACTCTGTTTCCTTGTTGGTTCCAAATGCTGTACTTACCTAAGACACCATCTTTAGCTCAACTCAGAGATCATGACATCAGTGTGATGGCGTGGACATGGCATGGACATTGCACAAGTAGGTCAGAGTCTGAATCCCCTCATTTACTAAAGTAATTTACTTAATAGCTCAGTTTTAGTTTTCTTCATTTGTAGAATGGGCATAACAGCGTTTTTTTTTTTTAATTTATTTTATTTTTTACTTATTTTTTTGGCTGTGTTGGGTCTTCGTTGCTGTGTGTGGGCTTTCTCTAGTTGTGGCGAGGGGAGCTACCCCTTGTTACAGTGCACGGGCTTCTCATTGCAGTGCCTTCTCTTGTTGTGGAGCACGGGCTCTAGGTGCATGGGCTTCAGTAGTTGTGGCTGATGGGCTTGGTTGCTCCGCGGCATGTGGGATCTTCCCGGACCAGGGTTCGAACCCATGTCCCCTGCATTGGCAGGCGGATTCTTAACCTCTGTGCCACCAGGGAAGTCCCAAATGGGCACAACAGCTTTTAACTCACAGATCGTTGTGAGAATTTAAAGAGATATTACTTGTATGATAACTTGGTGGAGCTCTTGGAACGTAGCAATTTTAAGCGAATGTTAGCTGTTCCCACTCAGTGGAAGGCTGTCAACAAGTCCCTTTTGGAATGTTGGTACACGAGTCCCAGGGAAGGGCTTAGAACTGGAATTGAGTTATAATCAGGCACAGAGAACAAACAGACCTGAAACAAGCCTTATGTCCCACTCTTAATAATTGTGCTGATTGCTCCAGAGCCATCAGTGATACACACCCGACTCTGCTCCTACAGCCCCAGGCACAGTCCTGCACTAGGATGGTACACAGTGCTGGTATCAGCAGTATCACTTGGTATAATTATCTTCTGCAAAGCCCAAGTACCGAGTGGGTGGCTATGGGGCCATGTCCTCTCCAGATCTCTAGACTATTTCCTGGCAGTGTGTATGAGTGGAACGCAACAGATATTTCCTGGAGGAATAAATATAATATTCAGTATTATACGGAAATGTAAAGATCCAAACAGAGAAAATAAACGTAGCAGAGGTAGGACAAATCAGGTATTAAATACTGTTATGGAAAGTGTAAACAGAAAAGCCACTTGGCAAGGTGTATCAAGAACTTCCAAATATTCATATTTTTACCTATCAAATAAAAGAAACAGGATACCAAGTTATATTTAGAGTTTAATCCTACTTTTGTAAAAACCAAAAAATATATAATCCATATAATGTATATGGGTGATATGTGTGTGTCCATACAGAAAAAAAGAGAAACAGAAAGAAGAGATATATCAAAATATTTTGAGGCAAGGGAGGAGCCAGGATATATAGGAGTTTTTGTAAGGAAGCATTAAGCAAACCAACAGAAAGCCCAAACAATCAGGTAATTAAACATCAAAAGATTACTGCTAATTAAAGAAAAACCAGACATCTCGAGTTAATGAACTTAGTGCTTTTCTGTGTATGGGAAGAGTCTAGGCCTAATGAAATCATTCCTTTGATGTGCACCTTAATTATCTAGGGCCATTATCCTGCTTTTTTCTCCATCCTGAATCCTCTCAGGGTGCACTTCGGGTGAGGGTGGCTTCAGTGGCTGACGGGGTCATGGCAGCAACATCCTTTGTTTACTGTTGTGGCTCCTCCCTTACCTCTTTGTAACAGTCCCTCAGAGCTATCTTAGAGGCTGTACCTCAGGCTTACGTCCTCAGTAATGCCCCAAGCAAAACATAATTTTCAGCTTGTAGGTTGCGCTTTTTTTTTTTTCAGTCCACACTGGATACCTAAAAACATTTTTAAAATTTGAAGATTAATTATTGATTTTAGGGTTTTCATATTTAATTTTATATGAGGAAAATGATTGATATTGGAATTTTCATTTTCTTATGAGGAAAATTATTTACCAAGCAATATAGAGGCATTGAAAAATCAAAAGGGGCTTCCCTGGTGGCGCAGTGGTTGAGAGTCCGCCTGCCAATGCCGGGGACGCGGGTTCGTGTCCCAGTCCGGGAAGATCCCACATGCCGCGGAGCGGCTGGGCCCGTGAGCCATGGCCACTGAGCCTGCGCGTCCGGAGCCTGTGCTCCACAACGGGAGAGGCCACAACAGTGAGAGGTCCGCGTACCGCAAAAAAAAAAAAAAAAAAAAGAAAAATCGGAAGTATTTTTGGAACAGTTTCAGATTTACAGAAAAATTGCCACAGTACAGAGTTCCCATAAACCCCTACCGATTTCCTCTGTTATTAACATTTTACATCAGTACGGTACGCGTGTTACATTTAATGAATCAATATGGATATAGTGTATTAACTGAAGTTATAGAGTCACCCTGAAAATCAAACTATGTGACTAATAGTTTCTCTATGGTCGTTTAGTCGATTTTGTCTTGCACATGCTATACTGAATAACAGTGTTCTACTGCCACCTACTGTTCTGAATAATTTTTTTTCAATTTGATTCTTAGAATTTTTCATTTATCTATATTTTCATAGCCTTTTAGAGCTGTAAGTTTCCCTACGGTTCAGTTTTTTAACCACCTCAATAAATAAGTGAATATATTGAGGCTCAGAGAGACCAAGGCTCACAGGTAGCTACTGACACAGCCATTCATCCATTCATGTATTCACCAAACAATTACTTAGCACCTGTATTAGAAAAGGTGCTGGGGATACAAGGCGAACAGGAGAATGGTCACTTTCCTCAAGAAACTCACCATCTAATGGGGACAAGAAAAGGATGATTATAAAACAATCTGATTACTACACATGCTTCAAGTCTCCTGGGAGCACAGGGAAAGGACACAGAGTTACCTTAGATCGGAGGCGGGAAGGTAGGGAATATGCCAAGATTCAGGGCCATCTTGTTGGAAGACAAGTGGTCTGAAGCAGATCTTAAGAGATCAGCAGGGACTAAATGGGTGAATAGGGCGGGGACTGGGAAGAGAGGAATTCCAGAAATAACGTCAGAAAGAAAGGCAAAAATAGTCCGCTGTATGTGAGAAATTTAAAAGAAGAGCAGAGAGTGTAAAATAAGCAGAGGTGACAGATGAAGCTGGAGAGGCTCACAGGGGTCAGACCATGGAGGAATTTGTGTGTCACTTTTGGAAATCTCATTTTTGTTTGTTTGTTTGTCTTTCGCGGTACGCGGGCCTCTCACTGTTGTGGCCTCTCCCGTTGCGGAGCACAGGCTCCGGACGCGCAGGCTCAGCGGCCATGGCTCACGGTCCCAGCCGCTCCGCGGCATGTGGGATCCTCCCGGACCGGGGCACGAATCCGTGTCCCCTGCATCGGCAGGCGGACTCTCAACCACTGTGCCACCAGGGAAGCCCTGGAAATCTCATTCTTGATCACAGAGGTGACGGAGCAGCAGTGAAGGGAGCCTGGAGGAGTGTCAGGGTCAGGTTCACATTTAGCTGTATCATGTTAGTAGTCCTGTGGAAGACGGATTAGGGAGGGCGGGCGGTGTCCAGAACTGGAAACACGGAGGGCAGTGAGGAGGCAGCGTGGCAGTAAAGACAAATGAAGTAGAGCAGGAGGAACAGGGATGGAGCAGAGAGTCTGCATTGTAGAAATACTGGGGAGGTAAAGTAGGTGGCAAAGCTTGGATACACAAGAAAGAGTCAAGGATGATCTTGGAGTTTTAATTTCGGTGACCAAGGTGATGGAGATACTACAGAAAGAAGCTAATGGTTTAGGGAAGAGAGGGCCATTTGAACTCTGCACAGGTTGAGGTTAAATTGTCTGAGGGAGAATCCAGGTGGTGCCATCTTGCTGGAAGTTGGTCTAAAGGTTTGAAGCACAGAGGAAAAGTATGCACTGGAGGTATGTATTTTCAAGTCATGAGTATGTAGGTAGGGGTTGAAATCATGAAAGTGGATGATGTAACTCAAAGCAAATGTATAGAAGGAACAGAAGAGTGGTGAAAGGAAAGAAGCCCAGAGAACGCAACCCTGGATGAAGGCAGGGGCAGAGGAAGACTAGCACAGTAAGGACACAGGGAAGGGGTGGATGGAGAGCTAGCGTGAAAGAAAAAGACATCTCTGACAGCTGGTAGTTGGCCTGGCAACCAATAGCTAGGCTATGACGATCCAATGCCGAGCATAACTAATTTCACAGACTGTTAACACCAGACAAGGTTACTCTGTAATTGTGGTAGCACAAGACAAAAACAAGACCACTCCATAATTAGATTTGAATGCAGAAAAAACAAAAACACCATGCAATTCTTCCTGACATAATGTAACTCAGAACAAAACACCCACTTCCTTGAATCCTCTTCAAAATCACCCAATAGAAGCCTAAATCTTATTACTAGCCCCCCCAACACCCTCTCACTGAGACATCCTCATGGAGTACAACCTCCCTAGCTGCAGTGAGTCAGTAAATCTAACTTTATTTGACTATCAGTGTGTTCCTGGTGGTCTTTGGCACTGGAATTTAACTTTTTTTTTTTTTTTTTTTTTTTTTTTTTGGCGGTCCGCGGGCCTCTCACTGTTGTGGCCTCTCCCGTTGCGGAGCACAGGCTCCGGACGCACAGGCTCGGCGGCCATGGCTCATGGGCCTAGCCGCTCTGCGGCATGTGGGATCTTCCTGGACCAGGGCACGAACCCGTGTCCCTGCATCGGCAGGCGGACTCTCAACCACTGCGCCACCAGGGAAGCCCCTAACATCTTTATAGAAGCCAAGAGAGTAGAAAGCTTCATGGAGGGAGATATTAAAGTATCTATTGCCACAAAGAGGCCAATAATATCCATTGAATTTGGCAAATAGCTTACTGGTGACCTTTGTGAGAGCAGTTTTAGTAGGATATTGGGAGTAGATGCAGTGGTGTGCTCTTACTAGCTCGAGACAAATGATTATATATATTCTTCCTAACTCTGTGTTCAGTGACATCAAATTGGTAGCTGGAAATCAGCCATGGGAGAGTAGCTACCCCATAGAACTTGGCAAATACTATATGGCAAGGATTTTTTTTTTCTTCAGAGAGTTGGTTGTTAAACTTTGGCCATCACATCACTAGGTAGAAGGAAAATTACAGTTGGCTGAGGAAGGAAAATGGAGAGAGAGAGAGTAGTAATAATTAAAAGGTTGCATAAGCCAGGGAGAAGAGATTGGATAAGGATTAGAGGGGAAATACAGGGTCAGCAAGAACCAGAACTCAGACTACCTGATTTTCTGTTCAGTGCTTGTTTTACCATCACCTCTTTACCGCACTGCTGTCAGTTTGGTTTACTAGTGAGGACGTGACAACTTACACGGGGGTCATTTCACTACAGCTTGGGAGAGAACTGGCAGTGGTTTGGATGCTTTTGAGGGCAAGGAGAGGAGAGAAAGAAGGAAACTTCTGGAGGAATATCTCCCAAACTCTAATGAGTGGCTGTTATAAAACAGTACTGTCTCTGGTGTCAAGCTGGGTGGCGTGTGGCTTTGCCACTCAGGGACTGTGTGGTCTTGAGAAAGCTGCTTAACTTCTTTGTGCCCCAGTCTTATCATCTATATGCAGGCGATAGTGGTACACACCTCATAGGGTGGGTGTGAAAAACTTACTGGCACATAGCAAACTCCCAGCAAATGTGAGTCAGCTATTATTATTACTGTTACTTTTTCTGGACAGGAGGGTAAAACAACTAAAAATTTTCACTTTAAAATGATATATTTATGTATTTTTGTTTATAACACTCATTGCTTTTATAACCATAAACCCCCCAGATTTATAAAAATAGAAACTTTTTTCAGGAACAATTTACGTTGTTGGGTGTTCTGCAATCCATATATTATCCAGTAGGGGGCGCTATTTAACCATCTACTATCCACTATAATCCATCATTTCAGGAATATGGCTGGGTGAATGATTGCATTGTCTATGGTAATGATTTACTGTTAATATTCATACATAGAATTTGCCCCTTACAAACATGAAAAGCCCCATTTCCAGCCTTATTAAAATGGAAAACCTATGTGAAAATCATCATCATAATCATCATCACCAACACTTTTGTTGCAGCTTACTATGTGTGGGCATTATCCTGAGCATTTTACATATATTAGCTCTTTTGATACTTATTACAATGCTGTGGGGTGGGCACCATCCATTCTATAGATGGGGAGACTGAGGCACAGAGAAGTTAAGTGGCCCAACGTCACACAGCTAGTATGAGAAAGGGTCTGAACCTGAGCTATCTGGTTCCACAGTCTGGGAATCACGTGTGAGGTACGTTATTGTTGGAACCCAACCAGGGTCAGTTTGGGTCTCTTCCAGAAATTCTGAAGAGTACTTTCCTTGCTTTCACTTCAGCATTAATGAGCTCTATTCCTCAAATCTACTGAAACAAGACAAAGAAATCATATCTCGTCCAAAATTATCTGAAGATGTTAAGACACCAGTGAAACTCTCAATTTGTTTGAAATCACTTTGCCTGCAATCGGTACTTTATTTGATTTGTAAGAATATGATTTTTCATCACAAATATACAGCTAATAAAACAAATATTTTCATTACTTTTGAAAACTGAGAGCATTTTCTTCACACAGTCTATACCGTATGCAGTTAACTCTCGGCAGAATAGCCCCTCGTGCTATTTTTTAAAAAAAATAATTAATTTTTTGGGCTGTGTTGGGTCTTCGTTGTTGCACGTGGGCTTTCTCTAGTTGCAGGCAGCAGGGGCAACTCTTTGTTGCGGTGCGCGGGCTTCTCACTGCGGTGGCTTCTCATTGCGGAGAATGGGGTCTAGGCATGCAGGCTTCAGTAGTTGGAGCACGTGAGCTCAGTAGTTGTGGCTCACGGGCTCTGGAGCGCAAGCTCAGTAGTTGTGGTGCACGGGCTTAATTGCTCCGCGGCATGTGGGATCTTCCCGGACCAGGGATTGAACCCGTGTCCCCTGCATTGGCAGGTGGATTCCTAACCACTGCACCACCAGGGAAGCCCCTTTGTGTTACTTCTGAAAGTGAAAATTTTTGTGTTTAATGAAAATATGTGAAGCTGGTTTGTGTAAAATGAAGGCTGGGGAAATTATTTCAGGTGGTTTCAGACACTAACTTTCTCAGTAATTTTATTTTATTCATCCTCAAAAATTGCCAGAGAACTGCATAACACAAAATATAGTATTTTGTTTCTATTGAGAATACCAAACTGAAATATAGGAGACTAAATTTTAAACACTGCTAAATATTTCCCACTTCTTTCATTTTAAATTAATGGAAAAAGTAAGGGATTCACATCTGAGAAATGCAAATCAAACCCACAGTGAGATATTTCCTCATGCCTGTCAGAATGGCTATCAACAAAAAGACCAAGGATAACAAATGTTTGTGAGGATGTGCAGAAAAGGGAACCCTCCTACACTGTTGGTGGAAAAGTAAATTGGTATAGCCACTATGGAAAACAGTATGGAGGTTCCTCAAAAAACTAAAAATAGAACTATCATATGAGCCAGCAATTCTGCTCCTGGGAATGTATCTGAAGAAAAGGAAAACACTAATTCAAAAAGATACATGCACTCCAATGTTCACTGCAGCATTATTTACAATATCCAAGATATGAAAGCAACGTAGTGTCCATCAACAGATGACTGAATAAAGATGTGGGGTGTATATATATATATATATAATATTAAAAAAGAATGAAATTTTGCCATTTGTAACAACATGGATGAACTTGGAGGGTATTATGCTTAGTGAAATAGGTCAGAGAAAGACAAAGACTATATAACTTATATGTGGAATCTAAAGAAATAAAACGAAAGAATAAAACAAAACAGAAAGACTCACAGATACAGAGAACCAGCTAGTGGTTACCAGTGGGAAGAGGGAAGGGGGAGGGGCAAGATAGGGGTAGTGGATTAAGAGGTACACACTTCTATGTATAAAATAAATAAGCTACAAGGATATATTGTACAGCACAGGGAATATAGCCAATATTTTATAATAATTTTAAATGGAATATAATCTATAAAAATACTGAATCACTATGCTGTACACCTGAAACTAACAGAATATTGTAAATCTTCAATTAAATAAAAAGGAAAAGTGATTCAGAATAAATCTTTGGAAGTACAAGGTAAGATATGACCCTCATTGGATATTCTTCACGCTTTGCCCAAGGCCATGGCGGTGCGGACATCGACAGAAGCAGGGCCAGGACACAGGAGGGTGGGGCTTTAGGTGCTGGTTGCATGCTGACATGATATATGATTTTTATTTGGAGAAACCTCAAAACAGGAAATGAAAAGAGTAGATGCAGCGGGGTCTAGATAGGTAAGAGATTTGTGGTAGGGAGTGGACTGTGGCAAAGAGGACCTGAATTTATCTGGAGAAGCCGGGTGGAGCGCTTCTAGGACGGAAATGAGCATTTGCTAATTTCAGTGCGTTCACGCATAAAATGTTCATTGTGTCCCCCTTGAGACCCAGACACAGTGCTGGACACCAGGGATACACAGATTAATAAAACATGGTCTTTCTGTCAAAGAGTTGGCACCCGAGTGGGGAAGGTGGGGATGTAAGCAGTGAAGAGCCTGAAGCAGCCGTGGTACAAGGTACAAAGGTGGACCCCAGCAGGAATCGCCCAGCCCTGCCGGGTAGGGTCAGGGACCGGCTCCTGGGTTCGGTACACGCGCTTAGAGTGCGGCAATGACTCCTGTCCAATGTGAACACTCATCTCAAATGGCTCGAAACTTAAATATCGTATTGTTGAAAATCAGACTGTGATCCGACTTCAGGGGTTAAATATTTAATTGGTGATGCGCAGATTAAAATGTGTACACGTTGAAGCACTGAGAAGAAAAGCACTGGATGCTAGAGGACCAAGTGAGAGGGAAACGAGGCAGTGGGACCCCGCGGCTCCAGGTCTCTCCGGGCAGAGTAAGCTCACACACACCCAGTGTAACCCGAGCCCGGCCCCTCCTCCCCCGCGCGCGCCTGGGCCGGCCGGGCAGGTCTGGGCGGTGCGCTTTGAGTCACCGGAATCTAGGTGGGGCGGGCGCCTCGCCCCCGAGGCCAGCCCCGAGCCGCGTCCTCCAGGAGCCGCCTCCTCGAGGCCTACCTCCCTTTTGTCGCCCTGCCGGCGCTCTAGGGTCACTCTCCGCCGGCGTCCGAGCCCCACGCTCTCCTCTCCTCTCCACCACCGCCGTCGAGATGCTGGCCTGCGGCCTGGCCTGCGAGCGCTGCAGGTGGATCCTGCCCCTGCTCCTGTTCAGCGCCATCATTTTCGACATCATCGCGTTGGCCGGCCGCGGATGGCTACAGTTGAGCAATACCGAGGAGCACTACTCCTCGTTGTGGTGGCGGTGTACCTCCGATAACAACTGCGAAAGCCTCATGGACTTTGGTGAGTGCCGCCGCCTCCGTGAAGTCCTCCGGGCGGCTGCTGGGCGAGCGCCGGCGCCCTGGGAGTGCGGAAGTCGCCCTGTGAGAATGGACTAAACAGGGTCGAGAAGGGACTGAACAGGGTCGGGGGTAATAGGTGATTCAACAAATCTCTCTTTAGAGCCTAGGTTCATACATCCGACCCGAACAGAATAAAGCAGTAGCAGCTTTCCGTGTCCAAAACCAGGCTCGACACTGGAAGAAAATGGCCCTAGTTCAAACTACGTTTATTCGTAGGGTCTGTCGGTACAGCAAAAGATGATTTCAGCCATTTGCAATGAGTTTGATGAGTAAATGTAATGAACAAAGTATATTTTCTTGAGACCTACTGAAATTTCTTCCCATTTCGCCACCTATTTTATATCTTAAAATATGAAATATGCCTTATATTTTAAAATGTAAGTATTTAAAATGCGTACCTTCCCTAATGTTGCTGTATTATTCGTTTAACTTGAACTAAGTGAAAGCAGCTCTTCTTCCTTTAAAAAAGCCCTTTAAATCAAAGTTTCAGCAGGGAAGATTTCAGTAGATACTGCAGTGTTTAATGCTTCAGGCTAATTCTTGTTAGAGGGAGTGTCTTTTGGGTTTAGGCCTGGCATTGCTGTTTAGAAGACTTTATTTTAATCTGATTTGAAATCTAAAAAGCAAACACATCTTCTACACCAGCGAAATGAAGCAGAGTTGACAACTTAATATACTGCAGATAGAGTATTTTATTTTTCCAGCATGGAGGAAGCCTCAGGGAACTACCTGTTACTATTACGCGGGACTGGAGAGGAGCTTGCTCTGGGCCGGTACCACCCCCTGCTTTCTCGTAGATGGGAAGAACAGCCGGGGTCTATCGTGATTAGCATTGTGTGAGGGGTTCGGGAGAGGAGGGTTTAAGTATGAGAATAATCAGAAGCTTAAAGTCAACAACTACTGAATGGAGCCTTACCGACTGAGTTTAATAGTTTAAAACTGAGAAAGAAGGCTACCCTGCTTTTTTTCCCCATTCTCTGCTAGGACCTTCGACTTGCCCCGCACCTCCAAAGTGGCCCAGGGCTTCAAACCAAACTCTGTTTATTTCTGGGACCCTGTATCAGGGGCTTGGTGCTTTATCTTATCTACTGTGGAATTATTTGGAAGTTCTCCCCAAAAATTTACTCCCCAAAGGAGGCATGGTTCTCCTTAGCAGGTAATAAAATGTAAAGACTAAATGGAATTCCTAACTTTCCTTAAAGTCTGTGTTTTTCATCTCTTAAAGCGCAAAGAGCACACCTGCCAGGGTTTGTATTACCCCAAGTCTTTTAGGTTTTCAAAGGGAATTAATTTCTTTGAAATAATATGTCTCTATCTTCTGGTTAAAATGCAACAGAGTTCAGTATCTTGTAGGGGATTTAGTAGACTTGCTTAAAACAGGTGTGTTTTTAAACAGACTTTGATAATCGTATCTCACTGCAAAGACTAATACGGACCCAAAGAATATTCAGCGATCCTGGGCATATGAATTAAGAAGGTTAGTGTGCCGCGGGGAGAAGGGTGCAGGCAGAGCCTAGATCAGCACTATTGCTGGGACATGATCTGGCCTGCACAGCTCTGGCTGTGACCACAGCCCTCTTGTGAAAAATACACAATGCAATTTTTATTTTTCTTGATTTGCAGGATGAACTCACCTTCCTAGGGTGTGGCTCTTCTAACCTCAGGCTGATAGAGTGCTTTGATATAGAAGGGAGTAAGCAGGTTTTGTTTCTGTTTTCTAATGTTTTAATTAGACAGGAGTCTAAAGCATTAACTTTTTTTAATTGTAGAGAAAAGACAGATCCAGTCAGTGTACAGTTGATGTTTCAATTTGATATAGAAATTGGTCTTTAGAAAAGTTCGGTTTTCCAAGTGAGCCTTGAGGAATCTAGTGCTGCCTCTGTGATGCAGCAAGAATGATTTTCATAAGTGGTCGGTGGCTTTCACATTCCAATTTGGTTATTCTGGTGACCTTTGCAAAGATACTCAAGTGCCAAGGATGTGTTAGACGTGGCTTTTGCTCAAGCCCTAGAATCAAGTAATGAGTCTAGCGCCCACTGTCACTAGGTGACCTTGGGAAGAAGAAAACAGCTATGATTTCACCAGGAGAGGCCCATCCCAGGCTACTGAAGTCAAAGATGAGTTGGAGTGATTATTATACTTCCACTCCGTCTCCTGCCATGGACTGTTGGCTAGTTTTGCCTCACCGGTGTAGAAATTGTGTACTCCTATCCCGTAGGTTGATTATCTAGGCGTCTCTGAACTTTTGAGATGTTCAGATAGCTGCAATTAGGCCTTGCCAAAAACAATATGTTCACATGAGGTCATATTTTATCTAAAATACAGTAAGCAGTTTACACACACTCCCACGTATGTACAAACACAACAAGGAATAAGGTTGATGGCTCTAATTAAAATGATATCTCAATATTGAGAATTAAGTGTGTATAATCACTTTTTAAAAAATTCTTGCTATGTGCTAGAAAATAAACCTTGTGATTTACCACTGTAAACTACAGTATTAAGAAAGTATACCTGTTTATTACAAAGTGCTTCACTATCTCTTTTAGTTGCTGACATTTGTAACAATATGTTCATTTTGCTGGCAGGTATCAGCAATAATACTAAATAATAAAGATTTTTTAAATAAAGGTAAATAGTTCCATAGAATTATGTAAAAAGAAGAATGTTATATTCTTCACTGTCATTAACTTTTTTTTAAAGAATTTCAGATTACCATATCACCTCATTTTTCCTCATCAATGAATCAAATTAAACACTGAATATTTTCTTTTACATAATAGTAACAACTAAATAAATACAAATTCTTGTTTGGATTTTTAAAAAAGTCATGGTTTCTGGTCCTCAAAATTGGAAAAGAAAACTCTAGATTTAAACATTGCAATGATCATTCAGATTTCATGTATAAAGAAAATGCCAAGTTAGGACTTCCCTGGTGGCACAGTGGTTAAGAATCCGCCTGCCAATGCAGGGGACACGGGTTCGAGCCCTGGTCCGGGAAGATCCCACATGCCGCTGAGCAACTAAGCCCGTGGGCCACAACTACAGAAGCCTGCGTGCCTAGAGCCCGTGCTCCACAGCAATGAGAAGCCTGCGTACTGCAACTAGAGAGAAAGCCTGCGCACAGCAACGAAGACCCAACGCAGCTAAAAATAAATAAATAAAAGAAGATGCTAAATTAAATTTGAATCCATGTTCACAGACAGTATTTTTGCACTCCTGGCACCTTCTTTTACAGTTTTAAGAAAGAGTACATCAGGAGGATATTTTCAGCATCAGAGATGTAGATTTCAAGTCCTAAGCAAGCTCTGACTTGTCAGGGTAGAGACTAATGAAGATAAGTTTATGCATAAATTACAGGGACAGCTGAGATGAATTTATGCTCCAAGAATGATGGCGGGGAGTCAGTGTGGCAGCATCGGAGAGCCTTTGCCTTGGATCTGAACTCAGAAGTGCAGAGTCTCATTTTTACCAAAGATACCACATTGAATGTTTTTTACATGAAATCAGCCTTGGATAAGTCACAGAATCAGGTTAATACAGGAAATATTTTTAGATCATCTAGCCCTATGGTTCTTAAATGTACGAGAAATGAGAAAAATATCAGTAGGTATGAAGTTAATAGTTTTACATTAGCCTAAATTCAACTTAAAGGATTTCATTTTGAGATTATGTTCTTGTGGCTTTTTTGCAGAGGGGCAGGGTCACGTATTCAAATGCTCTTATTGTATGAAATTAGGCATTAGTAGGTAGATTAATCTTTGCGGGCATGTGTTCACATTCGTACATAGTAAAACAAAAAGTTGGACACTCTCAATTGATTTTCATAATTAAAAATATATATATGTTGATTTATAAAATCTAGACATCTAGGAACCAGTGATCTTGACCGGTTTTCTCCACATTTGCTGCGCTTAGCACTACCAGAGAGCCTCAATCCCTGATTTGTCTTTTCTCCTTGTAAATGGCCAGAGACTCCTAGACTGTTAGATCTAGGAGGGATGAAGAGTGCGCCTACTCAAGCTTTCTCCAAAGCCCACCTATCAGCATCGCCCGTGGCTGATCTGAGCTTCTTCCTGTTGTTCAGCAACTTAATTTTCTGCACGATGCTATTTGTTTAAAAGTACCTCTCTTACACCGGCAAGAGGTGAAATGTGCTTCTCTGTAAATTATTCTTTCCAGCCTTCTTCCAACGGACAGATTTTCAAACGTTTGAGGGTAGATTCCAAATTTGCTGCTAGTTATTTCGTCTGAGTTCACACAGAATTTCCTGTATTTTCCCATCTTCCCGTGTAGGATGGTTTCCCCACTCAGACTTTAAAAGAAGGCCATAAGGGGTAAAGTTCCATAAAAACCAATGGGAAAGGGTTATCATCTGGCTCAGTTTCAGGGGAAAATGTAGAGCATGTAAAGAATCTCACACCTACTGTGGAATTTCTCCCCAGAGACCCCGGCATCATTCTTCCTTTAAGCCATTCCTCTCCTGCCTTCCAAACTTTCTGCAGAATCGTTCTTCCTGTGTCGATTTTTTGGGAGGCTTTCCTGAGTCATCCTCCAGATTTTTGCTACTCTGTGTGTTACAGACCAGCAGCATCAGTATTATCTGGGAGGTTACTGGATACTTAGCATCTCAGGCCCCACCTACTGAATTGGAATCTGTATTTTAACAAGGTCCCCAGGTGATTCGTAAGCACTTTTAAGTTTCAGAAGCACTGGCCTGTATTACTGCAGATCTCATCATTGACTATGCAACAGTCTTTTTGAATATATCATCTACCCATGTTTATATTTATTTGTAGATAGCATCTTTTTTTTTTGAACCTGGAGGATATATATATATATATATATATTTTTTTTATTGGAGTATAATTGCTTTACAATGGTGTGTTAGTTTCTGATTTATAACAAAGTGAATCAGCTATATATATACATATAGTCCCATATCTCCTCCCTCTTGCATCTCCCTCCCATCCTCCCTATCCCACCCCTGTAGGTGGTCACAAGATAGCATCTTTTTTATTTTTTCAATTATGGTCTTGTCCAGTTTTCAGTTCTGCTTGTGTATGACATAAAGAACTTTATAGAAACAATAGGAAGGAATCTGACAAAATCTTGTATTAATGGGTAGGGCTTTCTGTATTGTTCATAGGTGAATCCTTTGTTCTGGAAAGGAACCATCCTCTACTCTAGTTGGGTGACAATTTGGAATCTGCAGGGCACTGAGTAAGGGGCTAGGCCACAGACTGTTTTGGTCAATGTTTGGTGCCCACATGTAAAGCTACTGAAGAATGCAGCAAATCCATTAAAAGAAATACTAATTTGGGTTGAAAAAGTAATGACAGTCTCCAAAATGTCACCCACGATATAGCAGTAGTGCTCTCCTTGTCTTAAAATAAAAGTTTATTTTTTCTTTTCATAAGCTTAACTTTGATTTATGGTTTCTAGCTTGATATTCAAGGTATTTATTTATTTTTACTTTTATTGCTCTTTTCTTCTCAGTCGATCTTACTGGTCTTTTCCCAGCTGTATTTGCCTTGTAACATCATGTTTTAGTATATAATCTCTGGAAAAACGTATAGCATTATCCCTCATACAAAAAACTTAAAAACATTTTTTAGAAAAAACTCAGAATTTCATTAGTAACCAGTGAATGGATTCCATGTTGTTGACTTAATGTTGAATCTTTGCAAGCAATAGCAAAATCTGATAAGCCATTCATTACCTAAATGGATCTTTAATGAATCTTATCTAAAGTGGATTTATAATGTTGCTGGTTTCTTTGATAACATAAATTTCTTCAAGTGGTACTTAGAAAATAAACTTAGGACAGAATAAATTATATATATATATGAAACACCAAATTTATCTTCCCTTAAGGAAACAAAACAAAAAACAACATCCCTGCGCAGAAACTCTGTTTACCTGGAGTGCAGCATGCTTTTGTGGTCTCAATTCAGAGAAAGATAATTGACAATGACAATCCTTCCCCAATCCCCTACACACACACACACACACACACATTCTGCTTATTTGAATTTAATGATAGTATTTAATTGAATTTAATGATTGGCAGTAACCATGAAAAAAATCTATAGAAATGAGACTATAATTGACCATAGGTCACATACTGAAAGTTACACACTCCTTTTTGGCAGTGCTGCAATCTGTTTTTATAAGGAGATTAATCATCTATCTTAGTTGTTCTCAAATTTTAGTATGGATGTAAGAAATACCAGTAAAATGCGGATTAGGAAAGGCAGAAATTTAGTGTATAAAATATTAATGAAGGACAGACTTGTCTTCAGAATAGATGAAGATGGACTGTCTTCAAAGACCTGAGGACCATCTGTTGATGTTGAATCATGAAAGAAGTAGCTTCAAGATAAGTTTTACAAATTGATGTTTTTCCATTGAGGCTGGTAAATAGGGTACAATTTAGACCAAGGTATAATATAAAAATATATAGTTCCCAAAGGGTTGGGTAAGTTTATAGATATTAGATTCATTCTGGGTGATTAAGGGAGACCAAAGGCACTTAGCCTACAGATTTATCTAAAGTTTTCAAAATGTATGTCATGGAGAATTGCCATGTTGTTAGTCTACATGGCTGTTGGTTCCCTTCTCAGGCAGAATATTGGGCTGGAAGGACCCTGCTCAGACCCGGTAGGATCCATCTCATCATCTTACAACAAAATAGTCATTGACATGAGGCAGCAGATTGCCTTCCTTGTTATCCATCAGTCAGGACCTTCAAAACCATGTCAAGATTTGTATCTTTTTTTTTTTTTAGTTGATACCTCATTGTAATTTTTTTTTTACATCTTTATTGGAGTATAATTGCTTTACAATGGTGTGTTAATTTCTGCTTTATAACAAAGTGAATCAGTTATACATATACATATGCTCCCATATCTCTTCCCTCTTGCGTCTCCCTCCCTCCCACCCTTCCTATCCCACCCCTCCAGGCGGTCACAAAGCACGGAACTGATCTCCCTGTGCTATGCAGCCGCTTCCCACTAGCTATCTACCTTACGTTTGGTAGTGTATATATGTCCATGCCCCTCTCTCTCTTTGTCTCAGCTCACCCTTCCCCCCCCCCCATATCCTCAAGTCCATTCTCTAGTAGGTCTGTGTCTTTATTCCTGTCTTACCCTTAGGTTCTTCATGACATTATTTTTTTCTTAAATTCCATATATATGTGTTAGCATACGGTATTTGTCTTTCTCTTTCTGACTTTCTTCACTCTGTATGGCAGACTCTAGGTCTATCCACCTCATTACAAATAGCTCAATTTCGTTTCTTTTTATGGCTGAGTAATATTACATTGTATATATGTGCCACATCTTAAATGATAGTTAAGTGAATCAATGTGGGTGTTTCCACTCTCAAGGAGCAGGTTTTACACGTTCTACTTCCAAGGCAGCCTTTCTCCAGACAGAGTGTTGCTTAACTGTCCATTTTGATTTTCTTTAGACTCAGCATTTTAAATAAGGAAGATGCTAATTGAGTTGATTTAACATAACATAGGAAAATTTCTTAAAATGATCTGTTCATATTTACATTCACCTGTTGGTTTTAGGTTAGGTGAATTGGCTTACTATTTCTTTTATTTAATTCCTTTCAAGTACCTGAAACTAAATGTAAATTACACCTCAGCGGTAATGTCAGCGGAAGCAGTAATAGCAATAATCTAACTTTGTATTAATCTTCCTCAAATAAACAGGCAAAATGATTGATGTTACTCTTTATAGCAACATCATACATCATTTATTTAGCTATACTTTAAAAACCTTAATCTGTGATTGTCAAAGTTCGATTACTAAATATGTTCCCTGTTAGCATGCTTCTCCTGTTTTTATTGAAAACTCACATTCTGCTATACAACTGATCTTCCTGTCTGCATTCCTCTGTGTGGCTTATATAGCTGTGTTGCCTTTTCATTGAACAGTTTCAAACATGTGAACTCACCTTAAAAGGAAAACTCAGTGTCTGCTTATTGGAATTTAATGATTTTATTTAATTGAATTTAATGATTGGCAGTAGCCATGCAAAAATCTACAGACATGAGACTGTAATTGACAGTGGGTTACATACTGAAAGTTACATGCTCCAGCTATTTTTATAAGAAGATTAATCATCTCTCTTAGTTGGTCTCAAACTTTAGTATAAATGTAAGAAATACCAGTAAAATGCAGATTCCTTTCCAACTCTGATTCAACATGTCTGGAGGGATGCATAGGAATCCATACCTTTTTTTTTTTTTTTTTTTGCGGTACGCGGGCCTCTCACTGTTGTGGCCTCTCCCTTTGCGGAGCACAGGCTCTGGACGCGCAGGCTCAGAGGCCATGGCTCACGGGCCCAAACGCTCCGCGGCACGTGGGATCTTCCCGGACCGGGGCACGACCCCGCGTCCCCTGCATCGGCAGGCGGACTTTCAACCACTGTGCCACCAGGGAAGCCCGGAATCCATACTTTTTATAAGCACCACTGATGATTTTGAGTCAGTGGTTTATGGGCTAGACTTCGAGATGGTCTGATTAATTAATGTTCTTTCCAAAGCATGGTCCGTTTTCTCTGGAAAGTTACCTTACTCGAAGGACAAGGCAAAAGTGAGAAAAGAGACTTAATCTCACATTTTGGCTTTATCCATGTCTATCTTAAAATAAAACATTTCTATTTTACCTTGGTCTTACTGATCTCATGGGAAGAGAGCAAGACGTGGAGGAAAGTAATAAAAATTATAAACATATAACTAGGCCCACTCAGGTACTGTCATGACGCCATCCTGACCAGTGCCACTAAGGGGTAATTTGTGTGAAAACACGGTATTTGAGCATGTAAAGTCGTTTCCTTAATTACCTATTATACCCCAGTCATCCCTGAATCTAGATGAAGATTTGGAGGGAGTGTGGAGGCTAGAGAAGGGAACAGGGGAGCTCAGCCCAGGTTTGTCTCTAACAGTTGAAGATGTAAACATGCAGTGGAGAACTGAGGAAGAGTCTTCATGTGACAGTGTAGAACCTTGAGAACGTTGAATAAAGTGAAAACTTGAGGTACTGGAGAAAGTCATCGGAATACATGAGGACATTTTTGAACAGAGAGGGCTGGAGAATTAACAGCTCCATGACTTTTCACACAAGAGCTCTCATCCTCACCGTAATCTTGAAAGAAGGCATTTTAGCCTTGGTTAACAGAGGAGCAGACTGACAGTGGCTAGTAGGTAATAGAGGCAGGGTATACACGAGGGCAAGCTGGCTCCCAAGCCCTTGTTCTTTCTGCTAGTCCTTAACTTTGTCTAACACTGACCAGTCCAATGACCCCAAATTAAGTCAGGATTTGTTTGCCAGCCAAGCTCGGTTAAAGCTGGAGTAAAACCAGTGCCGAGGTACACGCAGCTCTCCTTTTCAAATGCAATAAAGAGAAATAGGTTAAGGGTGCATGTTCATCCATTAATGAATGAGTGGGTAAACATAATGTGGGCTATCCATACAATAGAATAATTATTGGTCATAAAAAGGAATGCAGGGCTTCCCTGGTGGCGCGGTGGTTGAGAGTCCGCCTGCCGATGCAGGGGACACGGGTTTGTGTCCCGGTCCGGGAAGATCCCACATGCCGCAGAACGGCTGGGCCCGTGAGCCATGGCCGCTGAGCCTGCGCGTCCAGAGCCAGTGCTCTGCAACGGGAGAGGCCACAACAGTGAGAGGCCCGCGTACCGCAAAAAAAAAAACAAACAAAAAGCAAAAAACAAACAGAAAAGCAGTCCTAATCCATGCTGTTCCAACATGGGTGAACCTTGAAGACATTATGCTAAGTGAAAGCGTAAGACAGTCACAAAGGCCACATAGTATATAATTCCTTTTATATGAAATGTCCAGAATAAGCAAATTTATAGAGACAGAAAGTAGATCAGAAGGTGAAGGAAGTGGGGAGGAGAAGGGCACTGCTAACGGACATGGGGTTTCTCTTTGGGGTGATGAAAATTTTGGAATTGAAAGTGGTGATGGTTGCACAACCCTGTGAATGGAGTGAAAACTACAGAATTGTATGCTTTAAATGGATGAATTTTCTAGTATGTAACTTATATCTTAAAAGAAAAGAAAAAAGAGTCCTGTTCTGGATTCAGACAGTCTGGAAATCAAACTTGGCTGCCAGCTGTGTGGCTCTGGGCAGGTTATGTGGACTCTCAAAGGCTTAGTATAATCTCACTTCTAAAATAGAAATGATAACAGAGTGTGAACCTTAAAAAGTTATTGTGAGGATTCAGGTTGCTAAGGCATGGCGGGTTCTTAGCCCAGTACCTGGTACAGAGCGATTACTTCGTACATGTCAGTTACTGCCTCTAGAGAGAAGGTTGTGTGGGAAGAGATTTTAGGAATCAGTGCAGTTTGAACAATAAGAATGATTGGCTGGAATCCTTAGCTTGGGAGTCATGACTCTTCTCTTCCCACAGGGGCAGAGCAGAATGACCCAGGGCTAGAGCTGCCCATGTAGATCTTCAAACCTAGAACTCAATTTCCACCTCATCCTTATTGTTTTTAGGGCCCATGTCAATAATTGAGAATTATTGTGCGATAAATTCTGAATACTTCACAAGTTAAAATTTAGAAATGTTGTTTGCACCTAAACTTGTTATAAAAAGCACAGCTAGCTACTTTACAATTAAATTGTTTTATTTGATGTCTCTGTCTAGTCATACGTACTATGAGTTTTCAGTAATTATTTTTGCATGGGACCAAACCTTAATATGGAAAAAAGATCCTTTTAAAGGTATTTGAAACAGTTCCTGAAGAGATTGTAATTTGGATTGTGCCATAGTAAAAATGTTGTTTATTGTGGTCATGTTATAGTAGAACTTGAGTGACTCTTTTAAATATACCTGTTTATATGCCAGTTTATTAAATGAGATACAGTTTAATGTAGTTTACTTTTCATTTTGGAGGTATAAACATTTGCCCCAAAACTGAGGGGATAAGGCATTACTGCATATCAGTATGTTAATGTCCTACCTATGAATTTGCCTATTCTTCCCTTAAAATATGGAGATGCTTAAGTATTGTCTAAAGAAAATCTGTTTTTCCACCCAAATACAATTAGTAGAAAGAAGAAAAAAACCCCATTGATGCTTTGATAAGTAACTTTAAATTTGGCTTGTCTGCCTTACTAATTGCTGTTTCTTTCTTATAGCGTGGGGAAAGGCAGTTGCCGCCATGCTCTTCTGTGGCTTCATCATCCTGGTGATCTCTTTCATCCTCTCTTTCTTTGCCCTCTGCGGATCCCAAATGCTTGTCTTCCTGAGAATGATTGGAAGCCTCCTGGCCCTGGCTGGTAAGACTGTGCGCCAGCAATCCTTTCTTCCTATCAGCAGGGGACATCAATATAATAATGTCCACGCCACAAAGAAGATCTCTGACAATACAGTTCCTGATCTGTTCTCGGAAAATGTGTCACCAAAGGCAGAAGTAACAGAGGAGAGATGTATTTTAAGAGCTGGATCCCTTTTATCCTCTGCCTGAGACAGCGTTCCATGTCCCCCATCCAAGTGAGGAAGGTTGTCACTCTACCTGCTGGTATCTCTCGTAGATGACCCCATGCCCTTGACACCCCTGCCCCGAGGGACCAGGGTTGGAAGTGCAGTGTCTCCATAGTGGTCCCAGGCTGGCCTCCCATGAGCCCCATGCCTGAGGGGACTGGAATGTCCCTGAACCATTGCACTTGTTGAAGGCGTTCTGCAGTCCTAGGATGTGGTGGGTCACAGAAGGGTTTTCTGCAGTGGGATGGGGCATCTGGGAGGGGCCAGATCTGGAACTGCCTCTTTGCAGCTTAGAGCCAGGGTTGGGGGGATGGGAAACTTAGTTATGCAGCTGGGTGGGGCTTGGAGAGATCATTTATTAAGGGAATATCAGAACTAGCAAGAATCTAGGGGCAAGAATTATTTAAAATTTTAGGTGGGCACCTGGCAGTAGGGAAGTCTGCCAAAGGAGCAGGACCCCAGCCACAGAGCTGGATTTAGATGCAAATCTGGATTTCCTGAGGAGGGGAAAGAAGAAGAAGATGCTGATAAGGGCAAAGTGAGGCGGCCACAGTCCATTTCTCAAGCTACTAACTTAGGCTCATGGAACAAATGCCGAAGTCCAGCCACAGACCTGGGGTATAAATACAAAGTGAGCATATGGTTTTGGAAACAAGTCAGAAGCCTTGTAACTAGAGGGGTCCATAGGATCAAGCCTGAGCCTGAGTGGGACTGCTGTGCACAGGGTTCCCTGAGTACAAAGAAGGTGATGGCAGGATCTAGGGCAGGATAAGTGAGGAGCAAAAAGGCCCTGGCTGGGAGGAAGGAGGTAGCCTCCGAGAACCAGCCAGTGCAGATCTAACCATCCCCTGTACATTTAAAAATGTCTCCTGATTCAAAATAAAGTTTACTCGAGTGTTCCTCATGTTTCAAACTTTGCTTTTGGAATAATATTTTAGAATCAGAAATGGCTAGGAATCACAAAACATATGAAGAATCTTGTTGAATCCCCCCTCCACTTTTATTTGGTGTTTTGTAGTTCAAATTTACAAGACCTTATCAAAGAAACAATTTGATGTAGCTTCCTATCACATGTCTTAGAAGACTAGGTAGATGCCTATATAAATCACCATTAGAAATAACACTGTGACATTAACGTTCATTGAAGAATCCTTTATGACCCATCAATTCCACTTCTAGGTATATATCCAAAAGAACCAAAAGCAGGGATTTGAATAGGTACTTGTACGTCCATGTTCATAGCGGCATTATTCACAATAGCCAAAAGGTGGAAACAACCCAAGTGTTCAGCAGCAGAAAAATACATAAACGAAAGGTAGTCTATGCATACAATGGAATGTCATTCAGCCATAAAAAGGAATGAAATTTTGATGTGAGCTACAACATGGACGGACCTTGAAAACGTTACGCTGAAAGAAATAAGGTAGATACAGAAGGACGAATATTTTATGATTTCACTTGTATGAAGTACCTGGAATAGGCAAATTCACAGAGACAGAAAGTCGATTGGAGGTTACCAGCAGCCGAGGGGAGCGGGTAATGGGTACATATTGTGGATGTTGAAAGTGTTTTAGGTATGGATAGTGGTGATGATTACACAACATTGTGAATGCAGTTAATGCCACTGAATCGAACACTTAGCAAATGGCTAAAATGATAAATATTACGTTGAGTATATTTTACCAAAATTAAAAGAAATTGTAGTAAAACTCTTCTGTCCACCTTAACATTAAAACATTAAGATCGAGTAATCGCCATCTCTAGCTAACAGGGTTGCAGGAGTTATTGTAAAAAAAACTCGCTCTGGTGAGTTTCGATAGATAAACAGCTGAACTGTCCTGCTTAACCCCGTGTTCTCATTTTACAATTTAATTCTCCCCTTCTTCAAAGTTGGACAAGTGGAATGGGAAATGTTTAATAGAAAAATAAAAAGCCTAGAAATCTCAATACATTTTTAGTGGTAATAATGTTGAATAAGCCCTACTTGAATTTTAAGATATATTTCATAACAATTCTTTTTAATGTGATGTATATTATTGGGTTAAAATCAGAATAACTGAACACCAATACAATTTAGATTTTGTAAAAATTGATCCAAACCATTACAAGAACTTTATGTGATGAACCAAAATGGGTAAATAACAATGCTTAACATTTATTACTAGGCATATTAGAGAAAAATGCAGAGACGTGTTCCTTTTGTGTCATACACAATGATTTGCAGAAAATGACAAACTTAACTAGTGAGAGTTTGTTATTTAAACTAGACAGAAAGTGGGACTTCCCTCGTGGTCCAGTGGGTAAGACTCTGAACTCCCAGTGCAGAGGGCCCGAGTTTGATCCTTGGTGGGGGAACTAGATCTCACATGCGTGCCGCAACTAAGAGTTCGCATGTTGCAACTAAGAAGACCACATGCCACAACTAAGAGTCCGCATGCCACAACTGAAAAAAAAAAAAAGATCCTGCATGCCACAACTAAGACCTGGTGCAGCCAAAATAAATAAATAAATAAATAAATATTTTAAAAAAATAAATAAAGTAGACAGGAACTAGAGAAATATCTAAGATCTGCACTAAGATTGCCTTTCACAAGTTGCCAAAGAAGAACATTTTAAGTTGGGAAATAGAAGCAACAAATCAAGATGTGGAAACATCTACAGCCTTTCTAGTAATTTAAAAAAAAAAAAGAAAACTAGTTAAGGGTATATCTGTGGAGCTAGTAGAAAAAAATTAAGGTGAAATAAAAGTGGTGGCGAGGACTGTTCACTCCCTGACATACTCCTGGGAGCTCAGCCAGCTGATCCCTCTTTGTGAAGAGTAGCGTCTGAGTGTCACAGAGCTAAAATCTGCTTATACCCAAAGTCATGGCAATGCACATACTAAATACTAGGTAAAAATATGCATAGCATAGCATAGCATGTGTATACTCATTAGAGCTTTATAGAATTAGGCATGTTCATTGAAAAAGACTACAAAGTAGATTTAATAAATTCCTTTTATTTTTAAGCAATGTAAATTGTTAATACATGATTAATAATAATTGTAATAATGTGACTCATATCAAAGAGTTTAGAAATTTTTTTGACATATGCTTTCCTTCCCGTATCTTCCCTTTCACTTTTTTTTTTTTTTTTTTTGCGGTACGCAGGCCTCTCACTGTTGTGGCCTCTCCCGTTGCGGAGCACAGGCTCCAGACGCGCAGGCTCAGCGGCCATGGCTCACGGGCCCAGCCGCTCCGCGGCATGTGGGATTTTCTCGGACCGGGGCACGAACCCGTGTCCCCTGCATCAGCAGGCAGACTCTCAACCACTGCGCTACCAGGGAAGCCCCCCTTTCACTTTTTAAAGCACTGTGGTTATTCCCCTCTTTTGCTTCTATTTCCCCAGAGGCTGGAACGCTCTTCTTCCTCTCCTCCATCTCTTCATTTCTATTTATTCTTCAGATTCCCCCTTCCTCTGCAGGCTTTTCTTCTGATTCTCCCATTGATCATTCGCATCACTGATTCATTGTTTTATTTAGTCATTTATTTATTGAATGAGTATTCCTCTATCTGTGTCTGTGTGTGCATACACACAGACATATGTATATGTACATATGTTTTATTTTGCTAACACTGATAATATTAACTTATGTTTGGCACAGGAAAAGCAAAGATGAAAAAGTAGGCTCTCCTCTACCCTCTTGCTTCCTATTGCACACCACAATTCAGCACGTTTTAGCTTAGTATATATAATGCTTACATAGGTACATGAATCTCTAATTTTCTGTCTGTATTTCATATACTCAGTATTCTACTCAGTGCCAGGTAGCTCTGACACACAATATTCAGTCATCTTTTTTGGCTTATGATTAACTAGACTCCCCCAGCCCCTTTTATCAGCATTATTTAGGTGGATTTAATACTTATTTTAAGGCAAAAATGTTGTGGAAGAGGAAATAATCTGTTGTTATCATGCATTCATTCATTCATACATTCATACGTTGTATTTTTTTTTCCTTCCTTTTAGCTGTGCTCCAGATCATCGCCCTGGTAATTTACCCTGTGAAGTACAACCAGACCTTTAACTTGGCTAACAGCTCTGCTGGCATTTACATCTATAACTGGGCCTACGGCTTTGGGTGGGCGGCCACGATTATCCTGATTGGCTGTGCCTTCTTCTTCTGTTGCCTCCCCAACTATGCAGATGACCTGCTGGGCAATGCCAAGCCGAGGTACTTCTACACATCTCCCTAAGGTGGGGAATGAGCAGAAGAACATCACTGCTGCTGAGATGGATTCCAGAGAAAGAAACTGTTTCCCCTGGAATACTCTGAACCTATGTTTGGGGCAGTGTTCATATCATTAAACTATAGTCAAAATGCTACAATACTTTGGGAGAGAATATTTCTTAAATAGTTTTAGAGTTTCATATTCATCTTTTATCTGTGATCTGTAGAGTTAAACAAGACTTACTTCTTTTAACTAATTACCTAATTACTAATATGCCAGTGGTTTCCTTATATCTAGCCATACCATTTATATTGCATTTGTAAAAGAATATGAGAAGGAAACTTACGTAATTTATAAGGTAAAAATGAGAAGGCTTCAGAGATTTGAGTAATCTGATCAGGTTTCTGTTTTTCCCAGATGGAATGAACTGGGTCTATTAAGGACTAAGGAGAAGAGGAAGATATTGGTAAAAATTGCCAGTGACCAAATATTCTAAAAGAAATGCAAAAAATAAATATTTTTTCAAACCTTCAGCTATTAAAAGAAGCAAAATCATTTCCTAAATGCATATCATTTGTGAGGATTTCTAATTAACATCATGAATAACTGATTTGGGGCTAAGCTTCCCGTTAACTTGATATGGCATCTAGGAAAGTATTCTTTCATAGCCAAAGCCTGTTGCAGTAGTAAGACCTCCTTAAGTAGTGAAATCTTAAGATGAAATTTTCTCTTTTAAAGTGGTTTGTAGGGTTGGGGTGTGGTAAAGTGCTACTAATAATTCTGTGCTGTTTGGTGTCTATATGTTCTAGACTAGGGCAGACTGGATCAAAAGGTGGATTGGTCTAATTCGTCGTAACCTCTAGGTAGGATTAGGTTGTTTAGTAAACCATTAGGAGGGCCATTTCCTTCACAAAAGTAACATTAAAAGAGCCTAAAGAGAAGAAATGGCTTGAATTTTTCGTCTTAGGCTTGACCAGGCTCTAATCATGTAGACACAGCTTCTGATAAATTGCAGCTGTAATCAAAAACTCAAATACGGTTAAAAACCTGGTTTCCCTTGGTAAACAGATTAAAAATATCTGAGGTAAAACATGCAACAGGAGAATTCAGGGATGTGGGATTTCTCTGAATGGCAAATATGATATATCACATGGATTTTTTATTTTAATATTTGTACTTATGTAATGAAAACCAATTCATTTTATGTATCAAATTATTATCTTGTAAGTTGTAAAAATAAGCAGTTGCAGTTTTCATTATGAATTTTTCCCAATAAACCAGGTGTTCTAATCTTGTATCTAGTTTGCAGTTTTTTTGGTTTTGCTTCTCAGCGCCCGCCCCCCCCAATCTGAGGAAGGTGATTTCTTTTTTAACATCTTTATTGGAGTATAATTGCTTTACAATGTTATGTTGGTTTCTGCTGTATAACAAAGTGAATCAGATATACATATATCTCCATATCCCCTCCCTCTTGTGTCTCCCTCCCACCCTCCCTATCCCACCCCTCTAGGTGGTCACAAAGCACCAAGCTGCTCTCCCTGTGCTATGTGGCTGCTTCCCACTAGCTATCTATTTTACGTTTGATAGTGTATATATGTCCATGCCACTCTCTCACTTCGTCCCAGCTTACCCTTCCCCCTCCCCATGTCCTCAAGTCCATTCTCTGCATCTGCATCTTTATTCCTGTCCTACCCCTAGGTTCTTCAGAACCATTTTTTCCCCCTTAGATTCTATATATATGTGTTAGCATACGGTGTTTGTTTTTCTCTTTCTGACTTACTTCACTCTGTATGACACACTCTAGGTCCATCCACCTCACTACAGATAACTCAATTTCCCTTTTTTATGGCTGAGTAATATTCCATTGTATATATGTGCCACATCTTCTTTATCCATTCACCTCTCAGTGGACACTTAGGTTGCTTCCGTGTCCTGGCTATTGTAAATAGAGCTGCAGTGAACATTGTGGTACATGACTCTTTTTGAATTATGGTTTTCTCAGGGTCTATGCCCAGTAGTGGGATTGCTGGGTCGTATGGTAGTTCTATTTTTAGTTTTTTAAGGAACCTCCATACTGTTCTCCATAGTGGCTGTATCAGTTTACATTCCCACCAATAGTGCAGGAGGGTTCCCTTTTCTCCACACCCTCTCCAGCATTTATTGTTTACAGATTCTTTGATGATGGCCATTCTGACTGGTGTGAGGTGATACCTCACTGTAGTTTTGATTTGCATTTCTCTAATGTTTAGTGATGTTGAGCATCCTTTCATGTGTTTGTTGGCAATCTGACATTCTTTGGAGAGATGTCTGTTTAGGTCTTCTGCTGATGTTTGGATTGGGTTGTTTGTTTTTTTGATATTGAGCAGCGTGAGCTGCTTGTAAATTTTGGAGATTAATCCTTTGTCAGTTGCTTCATTTGCAAATACTTTCTCCCATTCTGAGGGTTGTCTTTTCGTCTTGTTTATAGTTTCCTTTGCTGTGCAAAAGCATGTAAGTTTCATTAGGTCCCATTTGTTTATTTTTGTTTTTATTTCCATTACTCTAGGAGGTGGGTCAAAAAGGATCTTGCTGTGATTTATGTCATAGAGTGTTCTGCCTATGTTTTCCTCTAAGTTTTATAGTGTCTGGCCTTACATCTAGGTCTTTAATCCATTTTGAGTTTATTTTTGTGTATGGTGTTAGGGAGTGTTCTAATTTCATTCCTTTACCTGTAGCTATCTAGTTTTCCCAGCACCATTTATTGAAGAGGCTGTCTTTTCTCCATTGTATATTCTTGCCTCCTTTATCAAAGATAAGGTGACCATATGTGTGTGGGTTTATCTCTGGGCTTTCTATCCTGTTCCATTGATCTATATTTCTGTTTTTGTGCCAGTACCATACTGTCTTAATTACTATAGCTTTGTAGTAGTCTGAAGTCCGGGAGCCTGATTCCTCCAGCTCTGTTTTTCTGTCTCAAGATTGCTTTGGCTATTCGGGGTCTTTTATGTTTCCATACAAATTGTGAAATTTTTTGTTTTAGTTCTGTGAAAAATGTCATTGGTAGTTTGATAGGGATTGCATTGAATCTGTAGATTGCTTTTCTCAGGGTCTATGCCCTGTAGTGGGGTAGTAAGAACGTTGGATAAAATGAAAAGTTGCCTTTATCATTTGCAAGTTTTAAGGGTCCTGCTTATTTTAGGTGAGCATTAAAAAAACAATTTTTGAGTGAACTTTAATGGTTTCTAGTAGTCTACTCCCTGAACTTCTTCCTCAGTGACCAGTACCCAGGACACAGATATCAAATAGTATTTATCCAGTGCTGTCACCAGAGGGAATGGACCAAGAGCTTTCTGGTAGGTCAAGACACCCGGGAACATCAGTGTGGTTTAGTTGGTGGTTCTCCTATCTTCCGTGGCACAGCTTCCCGCTTGAGATGGGATCTTCTTCCATCCAGGTCATGGGACTGCAAGCAGTCCCTTTACTTCTTTTCCTCTTGTCCATCTTCCATTTGCCGGTTGATAGTTTTTTTTATCCACGGTGGCTCGTAGGTGAATTCTCCTCTGGTGTATATAAATGTGAAGAAGGGTTGCAGAGTAGCATGGTGGGAGAAAGGATATTTCTTCTTAGTGCTTCTGTTGGCCAGTTGGTCCTTGGCAGTGACTTTTTCTTCTGTGCATTTCAAAATTTGAGGTGAACGTTTCTCATCATAAATCCACAAGGATCTGGTCTGGGTGATTGTTTACACCAAAATTAAAACAAAAAAAAAAAAACAGGGTTTGAAGTGATCATTAACAATGTTTAAAATGCCATCTTTTAAAATAATTGCATAGCTAATTCAAGAAGATAATGGATATCTAGAGATTCAGAAACTGGGTCTCCCATTAGACATGAAAATGACTCTCAGATACAGGTCCTCTAAAGCAAGCACTTTTGTCTTTGGATTTTTTTTCCCTTCCAACTCTCTTCTTCCCTTCCTAAACAGGTAACACACTAGATCCTAATCATGCACGTTTAGGAAAAATACAGCTTCCTGGAATCCATGGTCTGTACTAACAGAAACATTTCTGCTGGAATGTTGGTGACAAAGACGGAGGAAGCATCGTTACTTTGGTTAAAATGTTCCGCTTCCTTCAGCCTTGTTCCAGCATAGAGATCCTCCATTCCTTGTTAGTTCTTTCATAAACAGAGCAGGAGAATTCCAGGGAATTCAGGAAAGTAATGGAGAATTTGACTGAGAAGCCATCTGAGGACTAACAATGCATTGCATGAGATTTCCCATGATTAAGCCAAGCTGGCTCTGTAATTATATTGAGTCCCCAACCTTTAAACAAGCAGTTCTAGGTTCTCAAACAATTATCTCACGCTCCCACTGTAAGTAGTCAGGTATGCCAAGTGCCATTTACCACTGAATGTAACAAAGGGGTAATGTGTCTAGGACTTTGAGGTCTCACACAAAGTAACTGTGGAGTGTAATTACTTTTAGCTTCAAAACCATACGTTGCAGGGCTGACATTAAAGTTTGATAGGCTTTCCTTCCTTAAGAGAATCAAAACAATGGAAAAATATAGTCATAATAACCTCATTCGGTTGATTTTTGGTACAAACGCCTGATGACAGTCCTATTAATATAATAAACACAAATGCTGAATCGACTTCTTTTGTTTTCCTAGGAAGACCTGAAAAGGACATATTTGAGTCTCATCCCATCGTTGGCTCTTGCTAGCTATGCAGGAGTCTATAGCTTGAGCGGTTTACCACCCCGTGTGTTTCATAACCTCATCTGTAAAATGATTGCAGTGATCCTTTTCCTTCAGAATTCTCTGATTCAGTGTGTTTGTATGTGCAGCTGCTCATTTATTAATTTACTCAAATATTGTTGGGCAAAGGAAAAATGGTAAAGTAATGCTATTTTTTGGTGTGTTTTTTCAAGTTGATTTTCATAACTAGAGACAATGACTAACATCTTTTTAATACTGTCATGGAATTTTTTTCTTTAACTGAAAATTAAAGAATATTCCTTTCATTGGAAGATCTACTAAATAAGTGTATATAGACTCTATCATGAGCATAAGGAACCCTGAAGCCTAGAAGAAAATCTTTATATTCCACGGAGCTTCTGATTCAAGATGGTGGAATGGACTCTATTTAATAATCACTTCTGACCAGGACAGAAAAAAGTGTAGAATAGTAAACAAGTGCCAGAGGAAATAAATCCATAACCAAAGAGGGATGTTATCAGCTGACCACAGATTCTGTCAAATTTCTGGAAGATGAACAATGAGTGACATTGTCAACATAGCACTGGAGCTGCCACCCAGCATAAACTCAAGCTGGCCGTCAGGCAAGTAACAGCTGTGCTGCTTGATAAGCGCCAGAGAAGTGCCAAGCTTCACGCTGGCAGGGAAAAGTAGGACTCGGAAAGGAGGAGGGTGTAAATCAGGGGGATTAGTTAGAGGTCTGCCCCATGAGGAGTTCACCAGTTGGCCTGGCCTCCCATGCCCCCACCAGGCTGCCACCTGAAACTTACAGAGTGGAAGAACCCAAAGATGATGGTCATGCTTCCTAAGTAGCATGCTCTAAGTGCTTCCCATGTACTAACCCACGTAAACCTGGCCTAGACCCTCTGATATGAACTTAATGATCTTAATTGTTCAGAGAAGAAATGGAAGCACAGGAATGTGAAGTAATTTTCTCAAGGTCAGACAGCTAGTAAATAACAACGATAATTATATATACAAAACACACCGTGTTGCGGTACAGTTGTTTTTTCTTTTTTTTTGCAGTACGCGGGCCTCTCACTGTTGTGGCCTCTCCCGTTGCGGAGCACAGGCTCCGGACGCGCAGGCTCAGCGGCCATGGCTCACGGGCCCAGCCGCTCCGCGGCAAGTGGGATCTTCCCGGACTGGGGCACGAACACTTGTCCCCTGCATTGGCAGCCGGACTCGCAACCACTGCGCCACCAGGGAAGCCCGTGGTACTGTTTGATGCAGTAAGGCATAGTCCAGTGGGTACAGATACCATATGAGGATTCCAGGCTTCCCTCTCCTTCCATCGTGTCTGTATGGGTCTCTCAACCCCTTCTAATTCTCCATATTCCAGGGAGGGTTCTACCTTGCCTGTGTGTTCTGGGGGGCATTTTATTGTATAATGGAGAAGCATGGAGGGCTGGAGTGTAAAGGACTAGGCCTGGGTGAGGGCTGGTTCTTCAGAGAGAATTGGGGGTGAGAGAGGAGGATGAAGGAAATTAATGGGAAAGAGAAAAAGGGAATTAAAAAAACCTTCTAGGATCTCTGTATCTCACTGCACCATGTGTGAGAAACACAGTTCACACTGTTGAGTTTTCATGGTTCGACTCTCTTCTTTTGGGCACTTCTCTGTGCTTGGACCCTTACTTCCTGAGTCATGACTTCATGAACATCACAGGTAGGAGCCATTTTCCAAATCATCCCAGGGGTGTGGCTGATATTAGAGGGGCCAGTCTTTTTTTTTTTTTTTTTAGGAACTTATTATATTACTGATAGTTTTAGCCTCTTAAATTCTCAAGTCCTATGAACAAATTATAAGACGGATATTATCATCAGAGTTTTAGATACAAAGACAAACATATTAACAAGTAATAGTAGAATTAGCATACAAAAGAGGGCCTATTTTGACTCTCAAGGTAAGACTTTCCTAGAGGGGCCAGTCTTGATGGAGTGGGCATTGTAAAGAAAAACCCTTTCATCTTCTTTCCGAAGCACTCATTTTTAGACTTTCTAAAATGTGCTGCTTTTGATACTACAGATTACTGGTCCTAACTGAAGTATAAGTTTTAAAAAATAATAGAGTCATCCATACACTGCATAGAATGCTGTGCATCTTCATTGTTGTATAAAGGATATTTTGAAATACGTATTACAGAAGAAAACACAGTGATATTCATGTGATATTCACACAGAACATAGAGTAGATCAGTATAGATACACCATATCTCATCCTTTTGGCTTTTGTGACACTGAATATTCCTGATCAGAAAAAGAAATGCATGGAAGAAGGGCTCCTTTTCACTTTCCTACATCATCACCCAAGTACTGTCAGGAGAGGAAAGTGAATACATAACCCCCAGTTTTACCTTAATTTTTTTTTAAATTTATTTTTGGTTGCATTGGGTCTTTGTTGCTGCATGCGGGCTTTCTCTAGTTGAGGCGAGGGGGGCTACTCTTCGTTGCGGTACGTGGGCTTCTCATTGCAGTGGCTTCTCTTGTTGCAGAGCATGGGCTCTAGGTGCACGGGCTTCAGCAGTTGTGGCTCACGGGCTCTAGAGCGCAGGCTCAGTAGTTGTGGCGCATGGGCTTAGTTGCTCCATGACATGTGGGATCTTCCTGGACCAGGGCTCGAACCCATGTCCCCTGCATTGGCAGGCAGATTCTTAACCACCAGGGAAGCCCTACCTTAAATTTTTGTACAAATGTTTAATCTGAAATATAGATTAAAATATATAATTTTTTAACTATAAAAATGTTTTAAATCACAAATCTATTAATTACTTAACCCTCCACCTTCAGTCCACAAACTTTCAAATAAAATAGAATGACGTGAGTGAAGCTTGTCCCATTTGGGGAAGACAGTGTTTCCTTAGAGGCAATTAGGTAAACTCCAACTCCTTGACTTAATTTAGGTAGAAGATACAAATAAACGTTTTTAATAGTCCTAAGACTTCATTCCCTTCCAGCGCACCGCAATGAAGAGTAACTCCCGCCCACCACAACTAGAGAAAATCCCGTGCGCGGCAACAAAGACCAAATGCAGCCAAAAATAAAATAAATAAATTTACAAAGTATTACCAGTAAAACCATGATAGGAATTCAAACAATTTTGACATCTAAATTGGTCTGAAAAAGTGATGACTTTGAACGAGAATATTTCTACAATTATGCAGTAAGGATGTAATTGAAACTGTGGCCAATGGTTCTGCCACGGGCAGGAGCAGGTTGCTAGGAAGCTGGGGTGAAGAGATTCAGCGCCAGCTCTCTCCTTTGAAATCTCTTCTCTTTTCCTTGATCTTTCTGCAACAGTTATTTTTGCAACAGAGCTTTAAAAACAGGTTTCTTTGGGGGCAAAAGATGGCTTTATCTTATCTCTGTAGAGTGGTTTCAGATTTTAAAATTCCTGAAGACAGACCGGGCTTGGGACCCACTGGTGGATGATCAGAGCCCTTGGCTTTTGGAGATTATTCTTCAGTGAGCTTGGCTTGCCCTGTCATTCTTCCAGAGCATTGTTCCTGGATTTCTCAATTCTGGTAAGTACCTGGGTGTGTTTTCGGGGTGCGGCAGAAATGAGTATAACACACCTGAAGTGTGGGAAGAGAAAGCCAAAAAGGGAAATTAAAAGAGGTTCAGATTCTGTCCCACTAATGATGTTCCACTTGTAGTATTCTGTGTTTCGCTGTAAATTTTAACAACGTACTCTCTCCAGCTGCAGAAATAAAGGAAAACTCAGAAGTGTGTGTGTGTCTGTGTGTTTAAAGATAGTTCTCTGGTGAAGAAATGGAATCCTGTTGATTTAAATGACGTAAGATTGCCTTAGTGATAATAAGTCATCAAATAATCATAACAGACAGTTGTATAATGGTTTGCTCAGCTAGTTTTTCCCATACAAAGATTCAAGGGAACTAACCTGCTAGTATCAACTGTTTTTGAATAAGTTACTTTCAAGAGGTTACTCACTTGGAAACTCTGAATTTAATCATTAAAAGTAAATTGCTGAGTGAGACTTTGAAACCAAGTTTCATGTGCGAATCCTCTGTTTCCCTGTTCTATGCTTTCTCTTCAGCGGGTATTTTTAAATTGAAATGCTTCTGTGAAAATTCATATTTTCAAATTACACCTCACTCAATTCCTGGTCAAGCAACATCTCAATACCTAACCCTTTTTTAGTAACAACAACAAAAAGAAAAACTGGTTTCAGTGCAGATGTAGAACGTTAATAAACTGAAGCGTGTATAGGAAGCCGGCATTTGCCATGATTAATTTCATGTTGACAGAATTTACCATTGGAATAATTTCCTCTTCTGAAGATGTCTAGCAGGTCAGAAATTGGGTCTCAAGACTAGAGATATCAGTGTGATAAAATGAATTCCCGGCTGAGACCAAACAAACACAAACCGCTTTTGTAAATTAGCCTCCTGGCCCTCACTCTGGAGGGATCTTCCCAATAGGGCTGTTATAACTTAGGAAAAGAACAGGGTGGGATGGGGAGAGTGGGAGGGAGGGAGACGCAAGAGGGAACATATGTATATGTATAGCTGATTCACTTTGTTATAAAGCAGAAACTAACACACCATTGTAAAGCAATTATACCCCAATAAAGATGTTAAAAAAAAAAAAAGAACAGATGCAGCCTCCCACCAGGAGCAATGTGGGCTGGGTGCCCTCGTGCAGGACACAGCTGCACAGCCCCACCAGGGGCAGCCCTGGCTGTGGGATCAGGGCATCCCAACACCACAGTGGAATAGCCCTCACTCCAAAGAGGAGCCCTGGTACGGATGAAAATTACTACCAGAATAGTTTTAAGAAGTCAGCCATGCCTTCTTCCATCCCCTCTGCACACCTCCCTCCCCAGAGGTATCAATAACTTCTATAAGGCTCAGAAACACAGAGGCATCAGGGACTTAGTACCAGGTGAACACACTAAAGGGTAAATTCAACATCTGGAAACATCAGCAGTTAAGTTGAAACTGAGTCAAATGATTTGTCTTTTTCTATCCACATGTGCCGCAAACACAGGGACCTCAAGGGAAACTATGCCATATTAAAAAAAACAAAAAGAAAGAAAAGAAAGAAATGCTGCATTGAAGATCCTCAGCTCAGAATGCTACTTCTGCACCTCCTGACTGATCAGACTAACAATAAGCTTCTGGCTCTAACTGGCTAATTCCTAGCCTAATTGTCCTGGTGGGACTCTCTGAGAATCACTGGAAGAGCCGCGACTTTCACACTTGCGTAGATTGGCACTGTCCTTGTCCCACAGCAAAGGTGAGTTGTTACGGTAAAGCCATTTCAAGCAGACAGCCTGCCTTTAGGCTTCCACTGGAGCTGTCTCAATTCAACCTGTTTGGTACTAAGGGATTTGTGTATAAAACATGCCTAGTTGTTCATGTTCTTTTACTTGACAGGTTTTTGTTCTGAGATTAGAAAACTTTTCAGAATTTATAGCTGGGTAATCTTAGGGCTGCTTTAGGAAATGAAGGAAGAATGGGGTGATGTTAAGCCTAAGGCAGCCTGTCTTCTGTAGTTTTTCTTTTCACGGGTCATCCACGAGGAAAGCACTGTTTGCGGCCCTATGTTTTGGTAACAGAGCAGCCCCATCTTTTCCTCAACCTGGGCGAGTCATCACAGCATGAGTTAGGACTGGCAGACCCAGTGTAGACAACTTCTACACGTTAAAACACAAAACTTTCAAATTAGGAGTTTGGGATTAACATACACACACTACTATATATAAAATAGATAATCAACAAGGACCTACTGTATAGCACAGGGAAGTATACTCAATATTCTGTAATAGCCTATATGGGAAAAGAATCTGAAAAAGAATGGTTATATGTATGTGTATAACTGAATCACTTTGCTCTACACCTGAAACTAACACCTTGTTAATCAACTATAGTGTAACATAAAATAAAAATTAAATTAAAAAAAACACAGCGCTTTCTCCTGAAACACCTTTTTCACTGAACAAAGAAGTTTGGAAACGTGGACAAAATGAGAATCCTCAAAGAAGCTTCCAAGGCTTATATTCCATGCCAAGCTTACATGTTCAACACAGGCTTCTCCTTTGCAGGAATTAACTGATACAAATGCTTTTTTTCTTTGGAGTTCTACAAATGCCTTTTAAAAAAAAAACAGAGGATGACCAGGGGACGGCAGAATTCGAGGTCTGCGTCTCCCGTGTTCAGGCTAAGCAAGAAGAAAAGTCACCATATAGAATCATGATTTAATATTCTAAGCACAAGGTGAGAGGTTGATTTTCCCTAGAGAAATACATACAAAAAGCTCCAAAACATATTTGTGTTCCAGATGTTAATAGCTGTTACTAAAAAAGATGCTATAGTCACGTAACTGCAGTAACATCTACGTTTTATCACTTTCTTACTATGTACCAGGCATTTATTTTTACCTTAACAACAATCCATTTAGGCAGTTACTTTATTACCTCAATTTTAGAGTTTGGGATCCAAAGGCTTAGGAGAGGTGAGTGACTCCAAAGTAAATAATGGAGCCGTCATTCAAACCAGGTTGGTTTGATTCCAAAGTCCATTCTTTCAACCATACACAAATATGCTAGAGAAATACAGTGGTAATGCAGTGTAAAGAATTTTGTCTTATTTTTTGTTTTTTATTACAATACAAATTTCAGAACTATTAAGGTGCTAAAATGAATTCTAAGTCATCAAGAGGAGCTTTTTTTTTTTTTTTTTTTTGCGGTACGCGGGCCTCTCACCACTGTGGGCCCTGCCGTTGCGGAGCACAGGCTCCGGACGCACAGGCTCAGCGGCCATGGCGCACGGGCCCAGCCGCTCCGCGGCATGTGGGATCTTCCCGGACTGGGGCACGAAACCATGTCCCCTGCAGTGGTCCCCTGGGGATCACTGCGCCACCAGGGAAGCCCAGGAGGAGCTTTTGACAACAGAACCCTTTGTCATGGCACACTGCCCTAGTTTGGGTTCCCGAGACAAGGACTGGGGGTAAGTAGTTTATTTGGGAGGTGATCTCAGGAAGCACCAATGAAGGAATGAGCAGAGTAGAAGCGCTTAGGATAAACGACAATCAAGCATGTGTTTATAGTCACATCACTGACCTGGGGCTCAAGATCGCTGAGCAGCTGTGAAGAATGCACCTCAGCGTAGCTCTACTGCAGGACAGGGCGGCTGGGCTATTTATCCAACGGCTGCTGTCCTTTATTGTTGATACTTGCTCTGGGGTTTAAATCCCAGCACGTTCGAACTCTCCCGTGTTCAGGCTAAGCAAATTCCCATGGCGCCAGGCAAAGGTCTCAGGCCAAGGGGCGGAGAGACAGACATTTGGGCTGGGAAGCTGTCAGTATGCGAGGCCACTGTCCTGTAGCTGCGGGGCCAGATGAGTGCCAAGGAGACATGGTGGGACATTGCCTGTTACAGTCCCCCACTCCTGGCTTTGCTCAGAGTACCCCTGCCCCACGCTGAGCAGCTCTGATACTGATGCCTCAAGGTCGTTGAAGGCCATGGTCTCTAAGTAGACTTATAACTGGGAAGATGAGTGAAATGAATTACAGTCCCCGTAGCTTCAGCCTTTGCTGAGGCTTTAATCGATATTTTGTAACAGCAGCTGTTCCCTTCTGTGATGATCAAGGTCAAGTAACACCAGTACAATAACTGATTATTGGCCTGTTGGTCCACCTACGTGAGGAGCCCAAAATAACCCTTGGCAGTAGCTTTAGGTTCAGTGTAACACTTATCATGTCCCCTGGTCGAAGCACAACCCCACAAAGACGCAGACCTTGAATTCTGCCGACCCTAAAATTCCTATTACAGGGGGCATAAGTTCCCTCAAATTAAACACTGGGAGTGAAGGTACAAGGGCCTGACCCCAGCTCTGAAGGGTCTGTGAGCTGCTACCTTAGCTGAGACTATAAAAGCCCGTTTTAATATCTCATCAATCTGGCAGCTTCTGGGAGATTCAGTAAATCGAAAGACCAGTGGATCTCATGGTCATGTGCCTATTGTCACACCTTGGCTCCCTTAGTTTAAGGAAATATTATGCAGGATCTCACGTCAATATCTCGAAAACTCCATAAATCCTTGGATATTGGGCTTGCAAGGGAACTGCTCGCAGGGAAGGGAAACTGAAATAAACATCAACCCTGGTAGGACGAACTACTGCCCCCTTTGGAATGGAAGGGGCTGATGTAATCAACTTGCCTCTAAATGGGTGGTTTATTTTTTTTTGAGGGGTGGTTCATTCCACCAACCAGTCTCTCAATCCACTATCCCCAAAGTCCATTCTTATATATGTTCCCTCAGTACCGACTGGGATGCATCAGCCAGGTCCTGCAGCTCTTTTGGTGGATAAGTCGTTTCTTCCTGTAGCTTTACTTTCCTTTTCAGGGTATTCTAAGACCTTAGCCTAGTCACTGGTGTAGACTCAATGAGGGAAGGAACAATGAGGAGGGCACTAGCACCGTGTGAGGCATCTGCGTCAAGAGAGGCCTTTGTATGGTTCCAGGACGTGGGAGGTTGCTTGCCTCTGCTAAGGGGAAGGGGTCCATTCTGCCAGCCTGGAGCTTTCCACCCAATGTCTGAATCCCAGGTCTTAGAGTCCAACTCTTTTCCTATCAGAGCCTGATTTTTAACATGAAAGACCTCCTAGGACTGTGCTTGCAGCTTCCGTTGTAGGTTTGTTATCCTTAGAGCAAACCCTAGACCTGATTTTCAACACAGTGTTGCCCTAGAGATGCAGGAGATAAAGACCTCATTAGGTGCTTCCATCGAGGACCTCTGGCTTTCACAATGTGCCACCATGAGTTGATGGTTGGTTGACCCAAGCTTTTTATTCACTTTCTTCAGTTAACAATTCCGTGGTCCTTATCACTGCCGTTGCCCCCATAGGTTATCTTTCAAGCGCTACAGAGATCATATAAGCCAGTGCTTTCTCTTCCATTCCAACCCCTCACAGGTAGCATTTCAGTAATTGTGCTCCTCGGGCGGTCAGGAGCTATCACAGCTGCAAACACCACCAACAATGCTGTTCTCGTTACGGTCTGACTTGAGGGAGCCAGTTGTAGGCTCCATCCTGAGAGCACTTCCTGAACCACTTTTCTTAGTTTGGTTTTCCCAGAAGGTGAGCTTGAAACATTCACCCCATTTACTTCCATTGCTTCTCACAGCCTATAGGATTAAACTGCAACCCAGTAGCATGGCTTAGAAAACCCTGCATGATCTGGCTCTGTGCTTTCCTAGGCTCATGTCTTGAAAGTCATTCCTCTCCCAGCCACTGCCTTCCCCCCGCCCCCCCCAACACAGAGACACTATCACCGCAGTCTACGTTTTGGCCATAGCCGATTTCTTGCATTTCCCTGATATCTCATTTCTCTCTGAGACCCTCCTCATTTCCTCTGCCAAGAATGACCTTTCACATACTGATTTTGTCTATCAGAGACATTCCAGGATAACGGAGGTGGTCGTAAGACATTGTGAATGCACTTAATGCTGCTGGATGAGACACTTAAAATGATTAAAATGGTTAAATTTATAAATAAATTACCACCATAAAAATGTGTTTACAAAATACAAAATATGCTGGACCCCTACTCTACCAAAAAATTCCCTTGTGTCATTATTTAGCTAAAGTAACACAGCTCCTAGGAGATCACCTCCCACAACTGAATTGGCCCTTCTTCTTTCCGGATCTTATATTTGAGCCGATATCATCTGGTGCTTTCCTATCCGTGATGGTTAATTTTGTGTATCAGCTTGACTGAGCCATGGGGTGACCAAGTCTTTAGCTAAACGTGATTCTGGCTGTGTGCGCATTCCTGGATGAGATTAACATCTGAATCAGTGGACGGAGTAAACCGGGTTGCGCTCTCCAAAGTGGATGTGCTGAAGGCCTGAATAGAACAAAAAGGCTCAGCTGGAGGAAATTTACTATCTTTGCCTGACTGTCTTTAATCTGGGACACTGATCTTCTCTTGCCTTTGGGCTTGGACTCAGACTAGAACTTATACTGTTGGCTCTCCTAATTCTAGGCCTTCAGACTCAGACAGAAACTATACCATTGGCTCTCCTGGGCCTCCAGTTTGCCAGCTGCAGATCTCAGCCTCCAAAACTATATGGGCCACTTCCATATAATAAATTATACACATCTCCTAGTGGTTCTTTTTCTCTGGAGAACCCAAAATAATATACCGTCCCTTGCATTCTAGGCAGAACTTTCTTAAAGAAGACACATTCAAAGGCTGGAGAAAGCTCATGGTAATCCTCCCCCAGGTTTCATCAAACTCCCTTGGAGGTAATTCTTTCTACTTCCCCTCCTCCTCCATAGCAACCTGACTCCTATTTTATCCCCACACCCACCTGGGTGCAGAACTAAACAGTTTTTAATGTTTCTACAAAGCCTTGAAGAGCACCAAGAATTTCATTGATGTTCATGACCTTCCCTGATGATTCGGGGGAGAGCTGGGGATGTGGTCACAGCGAAGAGCATTCAGTCATCTTAACCATTTATCCTTCCCTATCCTCTCCCTTTTGGATTCTCCCAAAAGATCCAAATTCTTCTTTCATATTATCCAGAATTGTATCTCCCTTTCCGTGAAGCCCTGACACTAGCTAGCAGCCAAGCCCTGGACCGTGTAGGCTCACCACATCACTCTTACTCCATCTCATTACTTCTCTATGAAGCAAAACAGCACAGTGATTGTGAGTAGTGATGTCAGACATCTTTGCTCATTATTTGCTGTGTGTCATTCAACAAATATTTAATATCTTTAAGACTCAGTTTATTTATCTGTAAGTTGGGGATGATTATAATGTTTGTGACGATTAATTGAAAGAATATATGAAAAGAGTCCAGGGCTTCCCTGGTGGCACAGTGGTTAAGAATCCACCTGCCAGTGCAGGAGACACGGGTTCGAGCCCTGGTCTGGGAAGATCCCACATGCTGCAGAGCAACTAAGCCCGTGTGCCACAACTACTGAGCCTGTGTTCTACAGCCCATGAGCCACAACTACTGAAGCCTGCATGCTTAGACCCCGTGCTCCGCAATGAGCAGCCCGCGCACCGCAACGAAGTGTAGCCCTTGCTCGCCGCAACTGGAGAAAGTCCACGTGCAACAACAAAGACCCAACTCAGCCATAAATAAATAAACAAACAAACAAACAAATAAATGAGCCAGCACAGTGTCTGACACTTACCAAGTGTTCAAGAAATTAGAGCTCCTGCTCTTTGTGGATAGTGTAGATGTTTTGAAAATTTTTCTAGCATTGTTTTCTCCCATAAACCTTGTTTTACTGGGGCTTTTCCTTGGGTTGAGAATAGGAATCAAGGAGGGGTAGAAATCACAGAGAAATAAAGAGGGCTGTGTATAGCATTCACCTCTTCACAGAGAGGATATAAAACACCAAAATAAAGAGGTGATTGGTCAGCTCTGAATCTCAGAGCTGACGTTCTTGAGTCTCCTGAGTTGTGAAATCAGCCTAACTGGAAGAAAAAAGGAATTTCTATATTCTAAGAATTCCCCTTACACATCAAGAGCAAAGCAGGGAGGTCTTATTACAAAGTTCTACTTTAAGCCTTAGACAGAGAGAACTTAGTATGTGATTTATGTTAAGTTCCCACTAAACAGAACAAGAAAGCCTTTTGCTAGAAAAGAGGAATTGTGGGTGGAAGTAGAGGGTAGACAGAGGCAAGTGGTCAGGTTTAAAAGTCCTACTTACCCTCTTAGGATAAAGATCTGGGTTGAGAAGAGGCATCAGGAGGGATAGAAATTACAGAGAAGTAGAGAGGGAAGCTCAGAGTGAGGATCTGTGTTTGTGTGTGTGTGTGTGGGGTATTTATCACGTGCCTCACTTTCCACTGAAAACTTCCGAAGGAAGCCATCTCTCTTAGCTTGCCAGGTGGCATGGAAGGGACCCAAATCCTCTCCACCACACCCCACAAGCTTACCAGGCAGTGCTGACCACCCAAGGTAGACAATGTTTTTTCTTGTCCCTGTTTTACGGATGAAGGGATCAAGGCATACAGAAGTTAAGTAGCTTGCCTAGAATCACAGAGCTAGTAAGTGGCAGGGTTGGGACTCAACCTCAGGCTGTCCTATGCTTTCAGCCCCTCTACCACATTGCCATTTAAGGGTACAGGTATTTACAGCACAAGCTAAAGACGAGGAGGGCCATGTCAGCAGCAACTGATGGCTAAGATCCCTGAGAAACTGCACCCAAGCCTTTTGCTAGAACCAAGGAAACAGACGACCACTCCAAGGATGGGCCTTTGTTAAGGGAGAGAGAAGCAAATGGGGATCAATTAGGGAGATTATGATTCAGCAATTATGAAGACCACTCCTCCCCACAAGCAGGTAAATGCTCCCTGCACCCTGTTGTCTTCCTGGGAAGGAGGAGATGGATGGGAGACCCTTGAGGAAAGGATGAAACAAAGAAGTGTGAACTTTGGATAATAAGTATTTGCCTGTAGAGGATTAAGTTCCCCTAAGAGAGACTATTAAACTAGAACAGGCTACTTTACCTTTCACTGTCAAGTTTAATTTCACCTTCCCTCACTCTCCTGCCATTACCAAAATGCAAGCTGAGATCAGTTATGGAAAGTACAAGAGCTACATTTGTTTGTGAGGCATGCTTGCCTCACTCACTCACAGTGTGTAAATTGATTTTTCTGCATTACATATCTGTTGCACATGGTAATCTGCCAACTCCCCAAGGGCGCTGTGCATGTCTTATTTGTTTTTTATTTCGTGGTGCACACAGGTGCAGGTCTGGTGCATACAGGTGTTCATTAGTGCCTCCTGAACAAATGCATGAATGAATCCCTTAGAGCATTTGCCTCTGTGGTCCCACAAAAAGTCACTTTAATCAACTACTGCGTCATTTGTCATCCTTGTGGATTGTCTTCATTCACTAAAGAACTGTTTTTTTGTTACCCAGCAACAGCTAGAGCAGGGAATTCCTTGAGAAGTCATGGTTGTTAATTTTTCTGTTGCCTGCATTATCAGGGGTGTCTTAGTAAATTACTCCCTAATGTTGGGGACTTAGGTTTTTATGCAATACCTTTGCTACTATCAATACATGCTATAATAAATATTTTTGTGCATTTGCATTTATCCACTAGATTTCTTTCTTTGAGAATAGATTCTTGGGGGTGGAACTGGTAGGTTATATCTTAATGAGAGCTAGTGTGGTGCTGTAAAAAAGCACAGACTTTGTTATCAAATGCAGGTAACTCTTGAACATCGCAGGGTAGATGGTGGTTAGGGGCACCCACCCTCCTCAGTCAAAAATCTGTGTATAATTTATACTCAGCCCTTTGTAACCACGTTCCTCTGTATCTGTAGTTCTGCAACCCGGATTCAACCAATGTCAGATTGTGTAGTACTGTAGTATTTACTATTGAAACAAGTCCCTCTATAAGTGGACCCACACAGTTCAAATCCCTGTTGTTGAAGGGTCCTACCTTTTTCATTGGTTACTGGCATGGCCCAAGCAATGGGTTTGACTTCACCGACTTTCAGTTTACTTACACACAAAAGGGAAAAATATGTCACTCTCACACGTTTGCTAAAATGATAAAATGAGGTATTCCAGTACCTGCCATAAAATGAATGCTTGATAAGTGCTTCCCTTCATCCTATAGTTTTGAAATATACTGCCGTATCACTTCTAAGGTCTTTATGGTGCTAGCAATTCTAGGTGTCATTAAATTTTCCTCTTTGTCATACGGTCATTAAAAAGCATATATATATATATATATATATACACACACACACATGCACACGTGTATGTTTGTATAAAATAATTAGTATGTAATGATTAAAAAACTTCTATAAATGAATTAGAAAAAGAAAATACATAAGAAAAATAGGCAAAGAACATGAATGGGTAATTGAGAATGTGAATGGCAGAAACATAGAAAAGATAGTTAACTTCATTAATTTTTAGATAAATGATAACTAAACAATGATATGCTATTTCACACCCACTAGACTGTCAAAATCAGAAATCTTAAGTTGAAAATACTTAACTTACTCGAGAGGGTTACTTACACTGCTCAGATCCAGTAATTTCACTTCTGGGTATTTACCTGAAGGAAATAACGCTAATTCAAAGACATGCGCACCAATGTTCACTGCAGCATTATTTACAATACCCAAGATATGGAAGCAATATAAATGTCAAATGGATGAAGAAGGTGTGGTATATATACACAGTGGAATATTACTCAACCATAAAAAAGAAATCTTACCAATTATAACAACACAGATGGATCTAGAGAGTATTATACTAAGTGAAATAAGCCAGACAGAGAAAGACAAATACTGTATGATCTCACTATATGTGGAATCTAAAACACAAAACAAATAAACGAAACAAAACCAGACTCATAGATACAGAGAATAAATGGATGGTTACAGGGAGGGGAAGAGGAGGGGTTGAAATAGGTGAAGGGGATTAAAATCTACAAACTTCCATTTATAAAATAAATAAGCCACAGGCATGTAATATAAAGCATAGGGAATATGGTCAATAATATTGTAATAACTTTGTATGTAGACAGATGACTGCTACACATCATAGTGATCATTTCATAATGCATGCAGATGTCAAATCACTATGTGGTACATCTGAAACTAGCCTAATATTGTATGTCAACTATATTCTAATTTTAAAAAGACAAAAATAAATACATAATAGTTTATGTTTTCCACAGTAGTCAGAAAATTTAATCTTTCTGATTAAATTCATGTAATTATTCAGCTTAGTAAGGATGGACAAAATATGCTTAGGGTTCCAAGAAATACCTTCCCTGAGAGACGACACTATAGCATTGTGGTGCTCAGCTGGTATGCTGAGGCGCATTGATGGACCACAATTCTGTCATTGGCTTGCAACCAAATTTTGATTAATGTGTAAGTTGCTGTGTGTGTGTGGTTTGTTTTTTTTTTTGCTATAATTAATGACATTGGACATACCAAAGAGGTAAAGGAATAACAACGCACTTTACATCAGAGAAAGATCTCATTTGCTAAAGCATGTGTGAGCTTTAATCCTAAGTTTTGAAGGGAGACTTGCTGAGGCAGTGAGCACTTTCAACAAGGGTGCCAAGACCACTCCAACAAATGATACAGAGAAAACTGGATATTCACAGGCAGAAGAATGAAATTGATCCCTTAGCTTATACCATATACAAAAATTAATACAAACTAGATTAAAAACCTAAATGTAAGACCTAAAACTACACAGCTCCTAGAAGAAAACATAGAGGAAAAGCTTCATGACATTGGATTTGGCAATGATTTCTGGATATGACCCCAAAAGCAAAGGCAAGAAAAACAAATATAGATAAATGGGACTACATCAAACTTCAAAACTTCTGTGCAGGCCTTCCCTGGTGACACAGTGGTTGAGAATCTGCCTGCTAATGCAGGGGACACGGGTTCGAGCCCTGATCTGGGAGGATGCCACATGCCGCGGAGCAACTAGGCCCACGAGCCATAAGTACTGAGCCTACGCGTCTGGAGCCTGTGCTCCGCAACAAGAGGGGCCGCGATAGTGAGAGGTCTGCGCACCGCGGTGAAGAATGGCCCCCGCTTGCCACAACTAGAGAAAGCCCTCGCACAGAAACGAAGACCCAACACAGCATAAATAAATAAATAAATAAACTCCTACCCCCAACATCTTCTTTAAAAAATACAAAAAACCCAAAAAACTAAAAAAACACAAAAAAACCCACAAACTTCTGTGCATCAAAGGTCACAGTCAAAAGAGTGAAAAGGCAACCCACAGAATGGTAGAAAATATTTGCAAACCATATATCTGATAAGGTGTTAATATCCAGAATATATAAACAGCTACAAATCAACAAAAAACCCAAATAAATCAGTTAAAAAATTGACAAAGTACTTGATAGACATTTCTCCTAAGATGATAGGTAAATGACCAAAAAAAGCTTGTTAAAAGATGCTCAACATCACTTATCATTAAGGAAATGCAAGTCAAACCACAATGAAATGTCATCTCAATGGATAAAGAAGATGTGGCACATATATACAATGGAATATTACTCAGCCATAAAAAGAAATGAAATTGAGTTATTTGTAGTGAGGTAGATGGACCTAGAGACTGTCATACAGAGTGAAGTAAGTCCGAAAGAGAAAAACAAATACCATATGCTAACACATATATATGGAATCTAAAAAAAAAGGTTCTGAAGAACCTAGGGGCAGGACAGGAATAAAGATGCAGACGTAGAGAATGGACACGGGGAGGGGGAAGGGTAAGCTGAGAAGAAGTGAGAGAGTGGCATGGACTTATATACACTACCAAATGTAAAATAGAAAGCTAGTGGGAAGCAGCCACATAGCACAGGGAGATCATCTCAGTGCTTTGTGACCACCTAGAAGGGTGGGATAGGGAGGGTGGGAAGGAGACGCAAGAGGGAGGAGATATGGGGATATGTGTATGCGTATAGCTGATTCACTTTGTTATACAGCAGCAACTAACACAACAATGTAAAGCAATTATACTCGAATAAAGATGTTAAAAAAAAAAAAGAAATGTCATCTCATACCCATTAGGATGGCAACTATCAAAAAAATGGAACACGGCAAGTGTTGACAAGGATGTAGAGAAATTGGGACTCTTTTGCATTGTTGGTGGGAATTTAAAATAGTGCAGCCACTAAGGAAAACAATTCTTCTGAAAGTTCAAAATAGAATTACATACAGTTTAGCGATTCCACTTATGGGTATATACCGAAAAGAATTAAAAGCAGGATTTTGGAGAGATATTCGCATTTCCACATTAATTGCAGCATTATTCACAATAGCCAAGAGCTGGAAGCAATTCTAGTGTCCATCGACAGATGACTAGAGAAACAAAGCATAATATATACACCCACTAGAATATTATTCAGCCCTAAAAAGGAAGGAAATCCTGTCACATGTTACAACAGGGAAGAACCTTAAAGACATCACGCTAGGTGAAATAAGCCATTTAAATAAAGACAAATACTGTACAATTCCACTTATATGAGGCATCTAATGTAGTCAAATTCATAGAAACAGAAAATAGAATGGGGGTTGCCAGGGGATGGGAGGATGGGAAAATGGGGAGTTATTTAATGAGTACAGAGTTTTAGTTTTGCAAGGTGAAAAAGTTTTGGAGATCTGTTGCACAACAATGTGAATGTATGAACACTACCGGACTGTACACTTAAAAATCGTTAAGATGGCAATTTTTCACTATGCATTTTACAACAACTTTAAAAAGATTTAAAGAAGTGTGCTACATTCCCCAAAGTTTGGAAATCGGTGATGTGAAACACTAAGTGGTATGATTCTCACTTCTTACAACACCACTTGCAGCTCTGCTGTTTTGGGCAAAGAAACTCAACGTACCTTGGCCTCAGTTATTTCTTCTGTAAGACGGGGTTATTATCTCTGTAGGTTACACAACTTTACTTAATAAGGAGAAAAAATGTCAAACCTCTTAATTGGTTTGTTTCCTTGAAAGAAGCATTTCCTGATAGGGAGGTAGAGTTGGGCCATACTACTTTTGTTCTGTATCCTGAAATTTGCTCTCCCCCTCAAGCTTCAAATTACCACAGACCTTGCCTCTAAAGGAGTCATTTCTCTCTGATCCATCAGGGTAATGTGGACCTATGACTCTTCCCTCAAGTCTGGGAAGCATTGGTGAGACAGGCTGGAACGTTCAAATAAGGCTTTACCTACACTAGGGGATAACACATGGAAAATAAACGCAGATGGGCCTATGGGCTTACATAACCTGGTTTATAAAACAAACCTACCTCTGGTTTGAAAACATGCCCTTTCTTGTGGAATGAGGAGGAAAGACTCTAGGATTATACCTTTGCTTTTAAGCTCCCAGTCTCAGTACATATGGTGCTGATGCCATCTTATTACCCAAGCTCTTAGGAATTCAGTCCTTGATTTTTGATCCAATTAAGAGATGTCCACTGTAGGGTTAACTTCATGATGGAGGCTAGAGGGATGATGCAGAAACACTGTTCTAGAAACCTCTTTTTCTGAATTAAAGTAATCTGAACCAAATATCTTAACAGATATCAGAAACTGGATTAATGAAACACATATTATCACTAAAATTCAATAATCAAATAAACTAATAAAATGCATTTCTTTATTTAGTATCTCCCCATGGAGTAAGGGAAATCACATTTTGGTCAAGTGTTTTTTTGAAGGTATTGAGCACTGCCTGTGTCTCCTGAGTCTGATGTGAGACCAACATCACCACTGAGGAAATAGTAGAACAGACAAAGAAGAGGAAATTCTGCACTTGACATTTGCTTGTCTGTGATGTATTCCACCTTGCCATTCCCCACAACATTTCTGGCTTCTGAGGGAAAGCAGTGAATGGGGGAGCAGTATATTATGATGCCTCTGAGAACGTTTAAGCTACTTTCATCTTGCTTTCTTATTTGTGGCACGTGTCAAATTTATCAGTCCCTTACCTGTTGGGATAACCAGGAAGGCGGTGGCTCTGAGGCTCTGGTCAGTGTGCGGAGTTTTTCCTAGGTGGTACTCTTCTGTTTCATTTTGAGAGAAAATATAGGTAGGAAGTAAAAAAGTCAATTTTACAATCTTAAACTCTCATTAATACATGCTCCATGATAGTTGTTCATCTTTTATAAACTTTAATCCTTGGAAAAATTAAATTTTGATAGTAGGTCTAGAACTAATGGAAAATAACTGCAGCACAGAGGGCTTTCTGGAATATATTATTTTTACAATAGAGCTCTGGTCTATGCTGATCATGGAAATGAGCTAGAAAACTTCAAAATAATTTCCCGGGTACCTGCCTCCCTGACCTGGGACAGGGAGGGGGGTGAATACTTTTTTTCCATCTTGTAACAAACATTTATTTGGCAAACTATTTTATAGAAATAGACCCTAAAATCAAAACCTGGGTGGGGCTTAGGAGTTATTTTTAATTTCTTTAGTTCTTCAGGCGACTCTGAAGTATGGTAATTAACTACTGGTCTAAACTAAACAGGAGACTGACCCTTCCCTCTCAATTCCTGAATACATCATTCTTAGTTTCAGCTTCCTGTCCGAGGCCCTCTTCTCTACCTGAAGATTGACACCAAATGAGCTTCTTAGAGCAAAAATAGTATGAGTTACACTACTTGTGAGAAGCTTCTAAAACCAGCTTCAGAGATAATGACTAATATGCTCAGAAAGAAGACCCAAAGTGCTTCTGGCAAAATACCTTTGTCAAATGACATGAGGGACATTGCACAAAGGAAATGGCTTTCGACATGGAAGAACAATTAGTATTGGGCATTTGTGGGCAGATATTTTGCTGTAAGGTTAGGGAAAATACTAATAGAATCTGTATGGAGCAGTTCTTACTAATGTGTGATTGATGTATGGAGAATTGCTTAATGGTGTTTTGGCCAGCATCTGACTACAAATCTCTGCTGTTTTAATTTAGTTGCTATTATTCTGTGAGCTCTGCCTCGGTGCCTACTGAGCTCAGTGACTTGGGCACAGGAGGGCTCTGGCCCCCGCAGCAGAAAGAAGGAATAGCTCTGAATGCCAACCTGGTGCATGGCTGGTGCTTCTCAGGATGCTTCTTGATGGTGATTCAGTGATGGAAAAATGCTACAAGCTTTGCCCCAGCCAGTCACCCACCTCAACTGAATGGAGTCATATTTTGTTGGGGGTTAGGGTCTAAACTCAACATTTGAAGGAAAAGCCCAGATAATCAAACTACCCTCGAAAATTCTATCCTCACACTGAAACCCCAAAGCAAGTTATTTTGGTTTCCGCTTGTGTTTTAACTATGGTCTCCATCTCCCCATGGGAGTGAGGTCAGCATCAGATTTAAATGGAGAGAACTACAGAGTTGATAAAAGGATAGTTTTGTTCCTCTGATTTCTTTTTTGTTCTGTTTTTGCCCCCCAGTTCAGATAGTTTAACTCATGTTGGTTTTCTATGCCATTCACATATCATTCTTCCATTTCTCTCAGTTTTGTTTTTTTTTTTTGGAGTAACATAACATTTTGGTACATAGGTCTTGGAGTCAGGCTTCCTGAGTTCAAATCCAGGTCCTACAATTTATTAACGACACCCCTGGGCAAATTACTTAACCTGGGCGAGCCTCAGTGTCCTTGTGTGTCAAAGGGGGGTACTAAGTGTGCATACATCATAAGGTTGTGAGGATTAAACCAGTCAACACATGGAAGACCTAAGGACAGTCCCTGCTAAGAGTAAGGGCTGAAAGGGCAAAGTTATTAATATTTAGTGGTGACTGTGGGGGGATTGGTTGACAAGGCAGTGTTCAATCTTGAGAGACCCACCGCAGAGCTGTGAGGATCCCAGGTGCTTTATGAACATAGGTGTTCTCTTCAGGTGAGACAGTGCAAATATTCTTATATGACTCCAGTGATTAATTTTTGAATATTTCCCCATTGCAGCCTAAATAGCCATGATATCAGCCTCTGGCTAAAGGAAACACCACCATGAGCGACTGTTCTCTCTTTGAACTCAGTTGACGAGTCCTAGAGCCTCCTTCAGGGCATCTCAAGACCTCCTGTCATTCCTCCTCCTGGGTGACAGACAGGCTGGTACATTCTCATTAGAGGGAGTAAGTAGCACTTATTGTCATTGTTTCCAGGAAAATAACGTGTTCTAGGACATAACATGTGTAAGTATTGCTTGAGCTTCTTACATGATGGTGACATGGCTTAGAAAGTATGTAAATACTCATTCGTGGAAACGGCACACAGAAATCAGCTGGTGAGAGATCAGATCAACTGGCTTTTTAAATAGAGGCTAACTCGTCTTTGGTTAGAAGACAGGGTAAGCGACTAACAACCTCAGCAACAAATGGGTGGCTCATTCAGTTATAAGATCAGGGTCTTGTCTCTCAGAGTCCCTGCGCATATGGTTCATGGAAATTTTATTACTTGGGACCAACCTACATGGCCTCCCGATTGGCGAGTGAGGTCAACTCCTGAAGGTGTGTCTTTGATGTTGGGAATCTGTTGGCTAGCCAAGTGGGGTCAGGCTGAGGAGGCCCTCAAAAGCCAGGTAAAGGAATGGGATGCATCAAAGCAGGGATGCATCAGAGCAGGGCCAAGTGTAAATGATTTTGGTTTGTTTGGTTTTGGTTTTTTGGTTTTTTTAAGTGTAAGTTATTGTGTCGGGTTGGTCATCCTGCAACTCTTGTACCTTTAATGTCTCATCTGGAGCTCCCTCCATTTCTCAGGGAGTAGATAGCTCTCATGCCCAGCCTCTAGTCTAGAGGAATAATTGTGAGAACTAAATCAGCATGCACACAGAAGCTGAAATTGCTTCTCCCCTCCCTACCCTACCCAGGTTTTGACAGCGTTCCCACCTCCACCTGGGGCCCTCTACCTGAGCCCCTCCCATGAGCTGACTCAGGAACGCTGGCCTCCACACTCCCTGGAGGCCCGGGAGGATAGCAGCCCCTCTGCCCGAGGCTCCATGCCCTCTGCCCAAACAAGCAAGGCAGCAACACATAATTCCCTGGCTTGGTAACTCTCTTGAGATGATTTCTCACAAGGTGTGAAGATTTTTCAGATGATAGTTTCCAATTTCTTAGGGAGACTGGTTTATACAAGGATATCTTGCATAAACCTAGCAAGGTAGAGCTGTTCTCAGGATAGCTGCAGTCATTTACCAATTCACCATATGTTTGCTGAGCACTATCTGTGTGCCAGGCAGGCACTGTGTCAAAGAAAGGCTGAACAAAGATGAATAAAATGTGGTCTTTGGGCTTCCCTGGTGGCGCAGTGGTTGAGAGTCCGCCTGCCTATGCAGGGGACACGGGTTTGTGCCCCGGTCCGGGAAGATCCCACATGCCGCTGAGCGGCTGGGCCCGTGAGCCATGGCCGTTGAGCCTGCGCGTCTGGAGCCTGTGCTCCACAACGGAGAGGCCACAACAGTTAGAGGCCCGCATACTGCAAAAAAAAAAAAAAAAAAAAAATGTGGTCTTTGTTGTCTAGGAGTCCTATGCTAAATAGTGGAGGCTCATGCTACTCAGATGTCAGCTGCCCACCCTCCTACCCTCCACACATCTCTGACATCTAGATGGGCATGGCTGGACCTCCACTTTATGGCTGGGAAGTTCTAAGCCTCGCCAAGAGATAACTCTATCTATCTATCTATCTATCCCGACATTTAAAAACATAAAAGGATATACCTATATATACAATTAATTCCAAAGGGTTTGCAATCCCACAATTCTTCTGTCTCTGTGTCTACACATGTTGCTTCTGATTCCTTTCAAATAAACCTGGACGCCATATCCCAACTCATTTCTGCTTTCTAACAACAACTTATTTATTGTAAGGCTGGTTGGCTTTTCCAGGGGAAAGGATCTCATCCTAGAGTGTGATCTAGGACACTTCCTTTCCCTGCCCATATGTTTCTCCTTCCTTTATTCTCTCCCCTTGCTCTGAGGATCAAATAGAGGCTCTCCTTGTCTGGTGTGATCTTGACCTTTTCTCTGAGGTCTAAGCAGCAGATGCTATTTCTTGCAGGAACTCACTAAAGCCAAGCAATCTTAAGAGAGTTTTCCCAACAAAAATGCTTCCGGCCCTGAGAGAAATCTCATGCCTGCTACAAAGGAAGAGAATATTCTCTACCCTGTTACATATATTACAAATTAAATATTATAGTGACAGGTGTCTTCATAGAGACCTATCCAGGGAACTCCAAGTTTACCAAGGAAGATGGCCAACTTGGCCTGGGGAATTTAGGAAAGCCTGCATAGAGGATGTGACACAGCTCTATGTGGGGTGGAGGACAAAGTGCTGTTGTGCTGATCTCAGCATAGGGTCAAGCTTTCGTTCTAAGAAGCATCACAGCTGAGGTGTCAGCTCTCAGGAGGTAGCTGCTCCACCTGTCTGGGGACTGGGCATATCCATCCCAGGGGTTCAGGGCAGAGGCTGGGAACAAACACAGCTGCAAGCAGTGGGGAGTCCCGGCAGGTGGAGCACGGTATGTGAAAAGGATGGAACTAATGCCAAGTGGCAGTCCAGGCAGGTGATGGCGTCAGGGAGGTCTAGCCAGGCAGCTCAGAGCTCTGGGAGGGGAGCAGAGCGTGGGGATATAGTAGTTGAACGAAGACAATCTGTGGAGATGTGGTCAGGTTGATGATCTGACAGAAGCCAACAGGATGTAACTGAAAAAGGGGCTTCAAGGTCAAAGCTCTCATCCTGGGAGGGAGAGAAGGGACAGGCAGAAGCTAAGAAGGTTATTAGCTCAGAGGAACTGGGAGGTAGCTTGGGGTTACTTGGAGCACAGAGTCAGGAGAAAGCTGACATTAAGGCTGACATCTAAGCGGCTGAGTGGCTTGGGGCAGGGCCCCTCCAGTTCTGTCTGATGAGGTTCAGATGCATAGCTGGATACAGGCAGTGGGCACTGAGCCGGAGGAGACTCTGCTGACAGTTAAGGATGAAGGTGCAGAAGCTGGGTAGGGAGCCGGGCAAAGCACTGCTGTCTGATCCTAACCTACTCATCTGTCACCTTGTGGCATCAAAGACTCCTCTAGGTCTTCCAGAACTTGGGGATGTTTCAACTCTTTCCTTTTCTGGACCTGCATCTTTATCATAATTTCAGGGCTTAATTCTAGGCCAGGAGGTACTATTCTTATTTTCTGCTTTTAGTTTTATTTCTCACTGGTGCTGAGTGAGACGCAGCAGAGTTGGACCCTGGCATATGGTCTTCCCTGGGGAAAAAGGCCCCGCCCACATGTAAGCTACCAGGCTCTGAGGCAGGACAGCGTGGGTTTGAATACTGGCTCGACTAGCTGGGTGACCTTGGACAAGTTACTCAACTTTTCTTTGTCTCGTCCTCCTCTGTAAAATGGGGATAATAATAGCGCCCACTTCATAATGTGGTTGAGGATTAATTAACGTGGATATTATAAGCATTTAGAACAGTTCTTGGTACTTAATAAACAACTAATAAATGTCAGTTATTATTTCTCCAATAAGGAGGGAGCCTGAGAAGTATCCTAGGCTGATCTGAGGGTGTTATTCTCTCAATTAATGTATTTTGAGTGCCTTCCATGTGCCAAATATTGCTCTAAGGTTCTGGGGTGTATCAGTCAATAAACAGACAAAAACCCCTGCCCTATGACGTCATCTTTTTCTGTTGACTCTGAAACAAAAAGTGGGATGTTCAGAACTGCTCCCTAGGGGAGCTGCAAGAATTCCTCTTCATGTTTTTTTTTTTTTTTTTTTTTTTCTGTAAAATCATTTACAAGGATTGAGGTAGCAAATACTGAGGCCAATCCAAGGGCCTCAGCCAGGACAGACCTGACCCACCACAACTGCTTCCCTCCTGCTGGGAAGCACTGTTACTCCTCCCAAACCTCTTCAGAGGAAACCCAGGACAATGCTCCGCTTTCTCTTTTATTTTTTGGCCATGCCACGTGGAATGCAGCATCTTAGCTCCCCGACCAGGGATCGAACCTGTGGTCCCGGCAGTGGAAGTGCAGAGTCTTAAGCACTGGACCGCCAGGGGAGCCCCAACGCTGTGCTTTCTTAAGAGCCAGTGAGCACTTTGTGGATCTTCTCTCCCTGCTTTTCCTCAGTGTAGGATTGGTGACATACTCTATCTAGATCAGGGCTTCTCAACCTTGGCACTATTGACATTTTGTGCCAGATGACCCTTTGTTGAGGGGAGGCTGTCCTGTGTGTTGTAGGATGTTTAACAGCATCTCTGGCCTCTACCTGCTAGATTCCAGGAGCATCCTTCCAGCTGTGACAATCAAAAACGTCTCCAGACTTTGCTACGTATCCCCTGGGGGTAAAATCATCCCTGGTCAAGAGCCACTGCTGACAGTTCCACAGTGGATGAGGCTGCTCGTCACAGCCTCAGTGCCCACGTGGCTCTAGTCTCCATTGTCAGTGAAGCACCTCTCCTGGCCTGTGCTGACGGCTCATGGCTTCTACACTCTTATCACGCAAATGGGCAACCCTAGAAGCTCTCTGACTCGGGTTCACTCAGGACACAAGGGTGGTTTGTGGATGGGGGAGTAGAAAGAGGAAGAGGCAGCTGTTCACTCCTTTGCATTTTTACGGGTCTCAGACCACACTTACAGATGGAAGCCACGCCAAGACTAGCATCCAGCTCTTTCTGAGACAGAAGCTGGGTTCACCGCACTTGGGCAGAGTCAGGTATGAACAGTGGCACATTTTTTTCCTTTATGTTGTTTCTTCTCCATGTTACAATACTGTCTAAGCTGGAGTCAGCTCATCTGGGTGTGTTCTGAACTGGTTTGATCTAGCTCAGGGGACCTAACAGCTAGTTTGTTTTGTTTTGTTTTTTGCGGTATGCGGGCCTCTCACTGCTGTGGCCTCTCCCGTTGCGGAGCACAGGCTCCAGACACGCAGGCTCAGCGGCCATGGCTCACGGGCGCAGCCGCTCCGCGGCATGTGGGATCTTCCCGGACCGGGGCACAAACCCGCGTCCCCTGCATCGGCAGGCGGACTCCCAACCACTGCGCCACCAGGGAAGCCCAACAGCTAGTTTTGAAGTTCCCAAAACACTGGAAGAGAGTGGTCATCCCTGAGAGCTGTGGCTCAGGCAGGGCTCACAGCTGAGTGCCGGCTCTGAGAGGAATTGAAAGGCCCATGGTGCCCTGCATCCCCCAGCACGTCAGCAAGGATATTCACTGGCCCTTTTGTGTAAATGCCTCGTTCAGTGTGCAGCTCTGGAATGGTATCTCTTCTCGCAAGGTGACTGCCACATGACTGAATTATTTTGGAGTCAGAATTAAATCTAGAATATATGTTGGCATATTGATTTTGAGGGCACACCTTGTCCTTTAAAATTTTTTTTTTTTAATTCAAATCTCGTTTCTTTGTAAATTGCCTTTTGAAAAACGTAGGCGTGCAAGGCTTGAGGGACTCCATTCTTACAAGTTTGTAAAATGATTTTCCAACTCAGCTGGACTTTGCTCTAGTGCAGCCCTTGACAGCACAGTTCTTTACCCTGTTCCTGATGCTTCTGGTTCTTTCTCGAGCTCAGACTTTTTAAGGGGATCCATCATAAACCATTACCATAGGGTGTTTTTAAAAAAATATATGGTTCTAACGTTATGGGCAAGAAAAGAACAAGCGAAACAAAAGAAGCAGCCACACTGAAAAGGTACACTGAGGAAGAGAGGTAGCGGAGAGTTTTGAAATGATACGTGTCTTAGAGGCAGGGCCTGCTGGGAAGCCGGGCGTGGCCTGCTGTCTGGCAGAGGCCCTCTCCCCCGACAGGGTCCCAGCCACAGATGCCTCAGAGGAACAATTTCATACCGAAACTTCTTTCCTTTTGAAAACTACACTCAGTTATCTTTCAGTTTAGTTCACTCTGAGTCGGACAGCTGAGAAATGTGAAGAAACCCTGAGGATGTGGTTTGCTCCAGGTGACTCAAACCAGTGGCTCATAATACATGACAAGTTTCCATCCTGGGAATTGTTCTTCTTCAAGGCACCTGAATGGGGCTTCCTGTCAGGGCTTTACAAAGCCTTTCTCCAGCCCTTGCTACACTTGACAGAGAATCAAGCATATTTTTTCGCCCTTTCTCATAGAATGTGCTGGTTTAGCTTCTCTGTTCTCTGGTATTAGCACAGCCCAAAGCCTAGAGAGCTTAGGGAATGGGACATTTTAGACAGTTTGTAGAGAGACTTTTTTCCCCACTTTCTCAAAACAGCACTGCTCGAAGCTATGTTTCTCAAGAGCATCTACCTTCTCCTGGGAACTTTCTGTTCCTAATGGTGAATAGTCTGTAGGAACCTGCCCAATCTTGCTTCACAGTATGTCTGCATCACTTAGGAATTCAAAACGAGTTCACCATAAGCAAAGGTCACGTTCTAATTATTTCACAAATATCAGACCAAGTACAGAGTTGGGTTCTAGGAAATACTTTCCAGCTCGGTTTTTCCTCCTTCAATATGAAACTTACAGGAAGAGCTACTTTCAAAATCCATGTTTTCAGACTCCTGGATTGTATATTGGTGAGTGACTAGATTGCAAAACAACCAGGTACAAAAAGGAGCCAATAAATTCAACGGAAATGAACCGTTCAGCTGAGAAAATCACCACTCGGTGATAATATAGAAAGAATAGAAAAATGGTCTCAGAATTGTCCTCTAGACTAAGAATACTACTTGCTAATGATTGCAGAAATTTTAAAAAGTAAAAGGTTTCCAGATAACTCTGCCTGAGGGCATGATCAGTCGGTCGTTCATCTGACAGATGTACTGTAGTGACCGCCGCCTTGCAGCCCAGCTCTGCCCTGCTTCCCCCGCACAGCCCCTTTCCGTCATATTTGATACATCATCTCACATAATCCTAGTCAGGCTGGCCTGAGCCTTCCAAACACCCAGCCAAAACCTGACGTGGCTCTTCACTGCTTTTTTCCTTTTTTCTTGTACTTTTGAAATTAATTTTCCCATGGAAGTAGCTCCTGGAGATTTTCTATGGAAAGAAAATATATAAGATCCCATAGGCAGCAGGCAATTTGGGTGGCTGAGCAAGGGCCCTTCGTCCCTCTCCAGTCCCTCTCCTTATCCTGTATCTATTGTCATCCAGGTACACATGTGAGATTTCATTTTGCAACTCAAGTTGAAGGGAAAATATTTGGGGGAATAGGATTTGGTTGGAGGGTATAAGGGTGAGGTCTGTTTTTTTCTCCAAGCTGAGTGGAAACAAAAATGATAATACTTTTCTCATGTGAGACTTCAAATTCTGGCAAGGGGCAATGGCTAGAATTAAAGATTTGGGAGAGCCGGGCACAAGCAGAGAGCAGCCCTGGGGGCCCGGTAAGCCATGTGGCACGGAGTGAGGGCTGCAATGTGGGGCAGTGAGTTGTGCTTGATGACTTTTAGGGGATCTTCCAATTTTAAGAGTTGCCTGTGATATTGAAGTCTCTTAGTAATTTGATAGTCTATGTTGTTAAAAACACATTGCCATAAGGTAATACTTCATTATATTTTTCTTCTTGCAACATTGTCCTATAGATTTTCAATAACAGATTTAAAATAGGGATTGCTTAAGGGAGAATAAAAAAGAATCCATTTTACTTGGCCTAGCAACAGAAGACGATCTGTATCCCAAGCTGCCGCCAGACTTTACACAGCACAGCTGCGTTCAGATTCCATATGGCTGCAGTCTCCATCCTAATTGAAAGACAGCATCTCATTGCTCATGGTCAGAGGGCTGGGGCAGGCCTCCAGCACAGGTCACGGGGAAGCTAGCAATATCCTTGCACTCACTGTAGGGGTTCCTACCGCTGCACAGGAAGCTCTGTGCAAATTCTTGGTTGAGTTATGCTACAGAGGAGTGGTTCCCAAGGTCTGAACATGGACTCCTGCAGGTCTATTCTGACCAACTGACATTTATCTGGGGTGAAATGAGGAAAAGAACAAGGCAGTAATTTTTTTTTCTCGATGTTAATTTAGTCAAAGGCTCTCCCTTATTTGAATCACGTTCTTCCCATCTTTAGACGTTAAAATTTCCTTTCATTTAAGATACAACGGTGAGAATAAATGGCAGGGTCTTTTGTCTGCTTGTAATGCCTATACATGACAAAATAAAACTCTGGCATTCTCTGAAATTTTGTTTTGAAATGTCCCCAGCCTGTGAATCCCTGTTATCGATGCAGTTGCCAATTAGACTTCTGAGGAGCAAGTCTTATGGTTCATATTTCTATTGGCCCCTGGGCTGCGAGCTGGTCACCGACAACCTTGGCAAGGCCTTCTGATGCCTTTAGTACTTTGTTAAAAATAAAAATGATAATTAAGTTATGATCACATCTCTCATCTCTCCAAAGCATTATTTTCACTTATCTGCATTTTTTAGTGTTTTTCATTCTGGAGGAAAAAAAAGGTGGGGTGAGGGGCTCCTCTAGGGCTCATGTAGGGAGGAAAGCTGATGAGAAAAGTGGAGTCCAGAACTGCGTTGGCTGGTCCACGTGAGATAAATCACGAGGAGAAGTGCCTGGCGCTCATTCCAGGTGAAACAAGGAACGGCCCCTAGGGAGTGGGACCTGTGGCATCATCTGATGGGCAGGACCCGCTGGATGGGATTGGGTCACTCGCCCCAATGCTGTGAAGCACCTCTCATCAAGGTACAGGCTATACCTGTCAGGTGGCTCAGGGAGCCTGGGGCACTGGCTGAGGATCCCTGTCTAACCATCAGCACCCAGTGTACCGTGAGAAAACCCAAAATAAGATCAAGCAAAGCCAGAGGAGGAAGAATCCGAATAAACTTTGTTACCCATCCTGCGGGAGACTCACAGAAGATTCACATTGCCTTTCTTGGGGAGAGCTTATTGGACACTCCCTGCGACTGGAAAGGACTTGAACACTAAGGTCTTTTGCTTGAGCCTGCTTTGCTTGGGGGACTTTAGTGTGTGCGGAATATTGGAGTCTGTTAAGTACCTTTGTGTGCTGATGTAATTTCCATACTTACTTGGGGCTCAAAGACAGAGATAAACTACTGAGGCTGTGTTAGGTGGTGAAGAGTTTGGGGGGAGGTGATCTGGGATTTCCCCTTGAGTGAGTGGCATTGTCAGTATGGATTGTTGGGCTGGGAGTAGTGGGAGATGGATTGAGAAACATTTATTCGCTCAGCTCCCTTCTCCATTGGCTACATATTGGTCCCATGGGACATGAATTCTGAATTTCTGGGTGGTGATTGCACGAACCCCGACAAGTTCTTAGCATCAATAGGAAAGCCAGGGGAGGAGGTAAAGTGTATGTGGCACTGGCGTGAGACAATTGCTATTGGGTAGTGGCTGCTTGAAGTTCAGGGCATGTGTGGAGATGTGGAAACTCTGCCCAAAGACCTCAGAGACAGGGGGTGCTAAAGTGGCCCCTCAGTGTTTTACACGTTGCACCACTCAAATTCAGTTGTGCTCTCTAAGTGTCTAGCACCCATAACTAAAATGTGGAGACTCCATTTTTGTGAGAACAAGATTTTCTCACTTATTCCTCAGGAGAGAAAGTGTAAGTTCAATTGGTCACAGAGTCTGTTTCAAGGTAGTAGCCAGTTATATGTCTGAAAAGATTGAAAGCAAGAGGATGAGTGAAACAAATTATAATTCCCAAAGCTGTAGCTAATCCAATGGACGTAACTGATTTTCTTTATCTTGTTGCTTCACCATCCCTTCTAGAATTCCCTTTTACTCAACCGTCACCGAATTGGCCTCAATGATTTGATTGATGGTTGACCCAGGTTCTTATTGTCAAGTGATGTTACCTTGCTTTTATTTGGGGGTATAATACCTGCAGTTGCCCATTTATCATTCTCACTGGGCATGGAGTCACCAAGAGAGCCCCAGTATATCTCTTAGATTCTAAACATACTCTTCTCTGACCCATTGCGTAGAAAAAATCCTAGAACTTCACGTTAATCATTATCAGGTACTTCCATGGTAGTATAATTCCTTTATATGGTTGCTGGTCCACTGCTGGATGGTGATCTGGTGGTAGTTACAATTCCAAGTTCAATGGAAACTTTACTGTATCCTTTGGCTGATGGTTTCTCCCAAAGAACTAAGATTTTTAACCTAACAGAGTCAAAGCCTTCAAGGAAGGGAAGCATAGATTCTATAAGTGGGATACTGGGAGAGGTGGCAAGAAGGCCCAATTTTGTTCGTACTACTGGGTTCCAGGGCCAATGTCTTATAGCTATTGGGGATGCACTCTGTATCAATCTTTGGTTGAATGTGTCTGTCACATGCTAGCAGAAATTATCGCTAAACCACAGGGTTTTGCCCCTCAGCTGACTTCTTATCTTTAACAGACTGCCATTTTTTAAAATACAAATGCCTCTGAATGATGGGGCACGTGATAAGAACAGTGGCTACTGTGTTCATGTACCATATTTTTGTACCTCCCTCACTGTTAAAAAAGTTCCTCGGAGGGGCTTCCCTGGTGGCGCAGTGGTTGAGAGTCCGTCTGCTGATGCAGGGGACACAGGTTCATGCCCCGGTCCGGGAAGATCCCACGTGCTGCGGAGCGGCTTGGCCTGTGAGCCATGGCTGCTGAGCCTGCGCGTCCGGAGCCTGTGCTCCGCAAAGGGAGAGGCCACAACAGTGAGAGGCCCACGTACAGCAGAAAGAAAAAAAAGAAAAGTTCCTCGATCTGAGGCAATGTTCTATAGGATACCAAGTTGATAATTCAAGTATTCTATAAACTCTTGGTTCACGGTACTGTGGACATACTGAAAGCAGAGAAGGCAAATGCTTATCTGGACTTGGTATCAATTCTGCTAGGAACTGTGAGGTATGGGATTTATTTTACCTTACTTTTAAGTTAATAAGTTAATCTGCTACTAATTTATGGATGTTGGCAGAAGACACAAGACTCTTAGATCAGAGACAAAGACTTTTTACCCTTAGTAAGTAGCATGATGTACAGCATTTCCTCCCGTGTCCAAGTCTCACAGAAGAGTGACAGAAGGCCCAGGTAGATTTGCATCACAAATGAGGAATACTCAGCTTAGGGAATCTGTTGTTCTATAGCAAGCAATAAACAAGCCTTCTCTTTGTCCTGAGGGGAGACCTTACCTCATCCCTCATGATAGATTGCTGCAAACACAACCCTGAGACATGGTCTGGGTAAGAGCTATGAGGGCTTTGTATTCTTAGCAGACTCAGAAAGAATGGGTATGGATGCTTACGGGCCTACAGCAGATTCCCTCTCTGAACAAGGACAACTCCTTGTCTCCTCTCTGGTAGAGGGACTAGTGTTATCAACTTGCCACCAAGTGGCTTTATGGCTTCCTTGAGGAATGGCTCCATATTGAGGGTTCAGTGTCCATTACTGCTGCCAGAAGGTTAGGGATTCACCAGTAGCAGCGTCTAGGTCAAGCTTTGTGTGAAGAAGCACAAGTGTTGGGCCCATGCAGAGGCGCCATTCATGGGCCCACTCTGCAAAAACAAAGGTGGCCTAGGAGACAGGCTGGATGACATCCACAGAACAAGTTCTCTCCTCCTCTTGGTGGTTAAGTGCCACTCCGCAGTGGATGCTCTCTGTTGGGCATTTACATGAGATGTAGAAAACCTTGTGGTTTGTGTCCATTCACATCAGTCCACCTGTATACCTTTTTGCTAAACTTCCAATCTTGCACCTTCTGAGGCCCTTCAGAGGAGTCCAGTTGCTGATTAAAAACTATGTGTAATGGGCTCCCCTGGTGGCGCAGTGGTTGAGAATCTGCCTGCTAACGCAGGGGACACGGGTTCAAGCCCTGGTCTGGGAGCATCCCACATGCCGCGGAGCAACTAGGCCCGTGAGCCACAACTACTGAGCCTGCGTGTCTGGAGCCTGTGCTCCACAACAGGAGAGGCCGCGATAGGGAGAGGCCCGCACACACCGCGATGAAGAGTGGCCCCCGCTTGCCTCAACTAGAGAAAGCCCTCACACAGAAACGAAGACCCAACACAGCAAAAATAAATAAATAAATAAACTCCTACCTCCAACGTCTTAAAAAAAAAATGTTAATGACATTAAAAAAACACAAAAAACTATGTGTAATGTTTCAGGCCTGACCAACTACAAACGTAGTTACAAAAGGCTTCTCCCAGCAGGTCTCACCAGGAAAGCTGCCCTCCCTACACCAGACTTGGTGCACAGCAGATTTTGAAAGAAGTTGCAGTCAAGGACAGAGGCCCCTCTGGCTGTCGTGCTCTTTATATATTTGCATTCTTAGCCCAGGTGCTGGGCTCTCTATCTGAGACCTTGGTCCTCTTCAGATGCCTCTGCTGAAATGTCCTTACGGGGGAAGAAAGGGGAAACCCTGAAGGTGCTTTTTTCCCAACTCTCAGTACCTATTACTTTTCTGCTCCTAGCCCTCTACCTATCCCCTTGACCTTCCCCTGACCCCAGAGCCCATTAAACTGCTAGAGCCTTTTTCTCTGAGTTCCTTCAACAGAGAGAGGCCCCGCACGTCTGTGCTTAACCCCCTCATCCTTAACCAGCACACTATTCCATGGGAAAAAATGGGGACAGGCGGAGTCAGCACTTGCTCCAGTTTTAGCCTTTTCTTAACACTATCACAGTAAGTGATTAAAGGTTTAACCCTTTCATGCCTCTCTTCATTCTTTGTGGCTCCTTCCTTCAGCTGGCTACTCCCATACCTGGTAGCCCAGCTCTCTCTCTCCCAGCTCAGCTGAGCTCCTGATACCTTCAAGTCAAGCAATTTTTCCATTACCCAGGCATTCATGTGTATCCTTACCTTAGGCCATTTTTGCCAACCAAAAGCTATAATCCCTTAGCACCTGTATAGACTTCTATAGGTTATCATCTACAACATAGATCAGTCAAGAAGACGAAAACCACTCAAGGTATTTCAGGTAGGAGGGGATACAATACAGGAAATTCACTTCCAAGAAAACAATGTGATGGGTTGGAAGAGCCTAGCCATTGCTAGCTTTCAGGAAATCGGGAATTCCAGGAATTGTGGGCAATCCCCACAGATTATCTCAGGTACCTGCGACACCAAAGTGGGTGATTTGCAGGAAGGCTTTTGGAGAAGCTGCAAAACTTTATATCTGTCCTCTGTCCAAGACATGCCTGACCACTGCTGCTGGAGCAATAATGGCCTCTCTTTCTCTCATGCCTCCCAGATCTCATGCAGTGCCTCTCAGAACCAAAATGGAACCTTGCTGACAAGAGAAACTACAGATGTAGTTTTCAGGGTTCCAGATCCTGGGATACAGGGAGAGCATATGAGGGATCAGGAATGGGATTGTTACACCCACACACAAGCTGGGCCAGCATATTAGATTAAGATTGTGTGTCTCTCTCCTGTTCAAGGACTGCCTCCCATATCTTTATGCCCCTAACACCTAGTCCAGTAACTGACACAATGTGGGTGTTCAGTATACTACTATGCTCCTTCATCCACTAGCTTTCAAGAGGTCACATTCCTGAAATTTGGCTTTGTAGGTTTTAATAAATAATGTGAGTAGTTGTAAGATAAATAGCTTTTTTCTGTTTTATTATTTCCAAGCATACAATTCAATCATGTTTTCTAATAAAAACTTTCTTCTACTTACTCTCAAGGGTCAAGCTATCACATATGGCCCTAGCTTTGCTGTTATTTGTTTCCATAACAATAAATAGAAAGGCGATAAACAGATTATAGTTGTCTATCAAAAAAATTGTTTCATGCCATTTCAGTAAAAACTGTATAAAATTGTAATAATTCAGAAGTTACAATAATATAATAGATAAGTAACATTTGTATGTTTTTTAATGTATAAAACACTTGTAAAATGCTTTTCCCTCTCTCTCATATCAACCGTGTGAAGAAGACAATATTGCTTCCCTCATTTTATTGACAAAACATGCGTTAAAAAGTTGAGATACTTCTTGCTCCTTACTTAATGTTCTTTTACGGCATTTAAACATTTCAAGACTTTTTTTGGTTTCTGAAAGTGTTTTTTTTTTTAATATGTTAGGTTGAACATTTTCCTATAAAGATAACCATAAAATATTTACATTCAGACCTCAAAAGAAAAATGAAAATAGACAATATTTTAATTGTAGTTTTTACAGTTGAAAAGAACCACTGAGTTTACCTGATATAAATCTTTACTTCAGCAGCATCCCAAGAACTAGCCATGGAGCGTTCACTTAATACTCCATTAACGGTAAATTCATTATTTTACTAGGCAGCCCATTCCCTCTTGTACCAACTATATATTATTGATGGAGCACAAACCACTTCTCTTTCATTTTAACCACTTGACTCTCATTTTGCCTTCCAGAGTTACACCATGTTAAATCAGATCTCTACACCATGCGCCCAGTACTGTAATTTTTGTGTAGACGTAGTTTTGGAAAGAACACTGAACTAGGAATCAAGAGACTTGGGTTACTGTTGCAACTCTACTATGAACTAGCTTTTTATCCTCAATATCCCTGTATTTCTTTTTTTTCCTGACATCTAAAATTGCAGGGTGCTGGTAGTCAACTAAACCGAACCTCTATGCATCTCCTTTTTCTGTGGTTTTAGTTCTGCACAGCAGTCTGGGAAAGGTTGAAGAGTTTTTTATGTGTCTTGACTGTGACCTTGTGGCATAGAAAGTTGTTGCTCACCAATATTTGTGTTTCTAAACACACTGAAAGACTATCTTTCCCAACCCCTTATAGTTAATGGGGCTTTGCAACAGAATTCTGGCCGAGGAGATGTAGATGAAAAAGGTGAGGTACCACTTCCAGACCTGGCCTCCAAACCTCATGTGTTCTGTGCTCTCTCTCTGTCTCTCTCTGTATTTCTCTCTCTCTCTCTCTCTCACTCACTCACACACACACTCACACACACACACACACACACACACACGGTATGTTTCTGTTTTATATTAGCATGTATATAAACACTAGGGGAGAGAAACAACAGTGATATAACATGAAACAACAGTGATATAACATTTTGGGCCATAAATAAAAAATATTAAACAGACTGGCAATACGAAATGTTGGGAAAGTGTGTGGGCAAAAGGCTCTCTCATATACTGCTAGTGGGAATGTAATAGAAAAGGTATTTTAGGGGCCAATTTGTCAGTATTCATTAAAATCAAAAGCAAATATACTTTTCCCAACATTTGCTCTTTCTTGATTCTACCACAGAGAAAACTCTCACTTGCCATAATAAGACATAGGAAGGCAAGTTTATTCACAGCAGTACTTTCTGTTTCAGAGAATTGGGAACTGTCTATATGGCAGGCAATGGCAAAATGATTAAGTAAAATCTTATATTATTATACTACGTAGCAGTTTAAAAGAAGAGGTACATCTATGGCAAATCCCCAAGTCAAAATGCTAAGTGAAAAATAGGTAAGTTGCTGAATAATAGATAAAATGTTACATATAGATATAAATATAGATATATCTACATCTTCCTGTCCATATATATCTATGTACATAGATTGGCTGTAATTGTACAGAAATATAGATTTGGAAGAATATTCACACTACTGAAAACAATGGTTAAATCTATAAAGGAGAATGGAATTAGGAAAGTTCATTAAGAGAATATTTTTTTTCTTTTTCATATCCTTTTCCATTATGGTTTATTACAGGATATTGAATTTAGTTTCCTGTGCTATACAGTAGGACCTTGTTAGTTATCTGTTTTATGTATAGTAGTTAGTATCTGCTAATCCCAAACTCCTAGTTTACCCCTCCCCGCTTCCTCCTTTGGTAACCATAAGTTTGTTTTCTATGTCTGTGAGTCTCATAAATAAGTTCATTTGTGTCATATTTCAGATTCCACATATAAGTGATATCATACGGTATTTGTCTTTCTCTTTCTGACTTAATTCACTTAGTATGATAATCTCTAGGTCCATCCATGTTGTTGGAAATGGCATTATTTCATTCTTTTTTTATGGCTGAGTCATATTCCATTGTGTATATATACCACATCTTTTTTATCCATTCATCTATTGATGGACATTTAGGTTGCTTCCATGTCTTGGCTATTGTAAATAGAGCTGCTATGAACACTGGGTGCAGGTATCTCTTCAAATTATAGTTTTCTCCTGATATATGCCTAGGAGTGGGATTGCTGGATCATATGGCAGCTCTAATTTTAGTTTTTTAAGTTTTAAGTTTTTCCATACTGTTTTCCATAGTGGCTGCACCAGTTTACATTCCCACAAACAGTGTAGGAGGGTTCCCATTAAGAGAATATTTTTTATATTGATATATTTTTTATAATTTTTAAAATGATTGATACAGTCACACCTTTTATAAGGATTCATACTTATATAACACTTGTGAGCTTAAATATTTTTTATAATTTTGTATTGCTATTTTAAAAATGATTGATATATTCAGACTCTTTATAATCATTCATACTCATATAATACTTGTGAGCTTCAAATTATAATGAGAACTACCAGGTGATTTCTCCTCATTTGTTTGAGAACGGAGAGGAGTGAGTACTCATGCTGTCTGTCCCTTGCTAACCCTAGTACGTCCTGGTTCTACTGTTGTCAGGTCACCTTGGTTGACCTGGGCACGTCACACTGGTTTTCCTGAGCGCCAGCCTCACGTGACACTGTCCCCACAAGGTTAAGCTGAGTGGCAGGAAGCCAGCTTGGTCCCACTCCATACTTCTCAGGAAAGACTAACTTCTGTGGTAAAAATAAACAAGGTGCAGAGTACATCCAGCACACATTCTGGTTTATCTTGTAAAATCTCTGGGCGTCCGTTCATACAAGTCTGGAAACGTCAGTCCTCCCAACAGAATTGACTCCTATTACTGAATAACGCCGGGTCTCAGCCACTCTCCCTCAGCCCTCTCATTTGGATCAGCGTTACCTGTTTGTCCACCACATTTTCAGCCCCACTGGCTGCATGAGAATAGAGATGCGTGACTGGGATAATTGGGGCAAGGCTCTAATCCAAATTTTCTTAAATTCAACTACAGACTCACCCTCAGAAATGATAGTAACAGGGCTGCCTTGTAAATGGCCAGTTCAAAGCTGTGGTTTTTGTTTTTTTTTTTTGCGGTACGCGGGCCTCTCACTGTTCTGGCCTCTCCCGTTGCGGAGCACAGGCTCTGGACGCACAGGCTCAGCGGCCATGGCTCATGGGCCCAGCCGCTCTGCGGCATGTGGGATCTTCCCGGACCGGGGCACGAACCCACGTCCCCTGCATCGGCAGGCGGACTCTCAACCGCTGCGCCACCAGGGAAGCCCAAAGCTGTGGTTTTTAATGGCAGAGTTTTGATAATGCAGAAACATGTCGAAACATTCTAGGGACTATAGCCCCATCAATTTTTTTCACAGAGTTAATCTTATAAAAATCATATTAATCCTTGAATAATGACGTTTTGTCACTTTCAAGGAAAACAATATCAGGTCCCAAAAGCTTTCTAAACAATTCCTCTTTGTGGATGATGTCCAAGTGTATTACTGTCAAATGAACTCATCTGTATGTAGTTGTCAAAATAATATAATGGCTACCTTCTCTAATGATTCTGTTTTTTAATAAAAGGTATCCTTTACAAATGGATAATTCATATTAATGGCTTGTTTCTTTAAAAATTTTATTGGAGTAGAGTTGATTTATAGTTACTTTCAGGTGTGCAGCAAAGTAAATCAGTTATTATACATATTTAATGGCTGGTTAATGATTTGGATTCCTCAGGCAGCTTCTCTAATTATTATTTAAGCACTTAGGCACTGGTCAGTCTGGGACCGTATACCAATAATCATATTTAAAATTTCTAGCGGAGGCGGGGCAATGAATTCTTGCTTATAATGTAACCAAGGGCTCAGTACGTCAGCATCCAACATTATTCTTCCTGGATCATAGTCTACTCTGTACTTAGCAAAAGAATCTCTCATCCCTTGTGTGGTAACTGAGTCAATGAGAGGGTTTGCAAATCCACGGCATGCTACTTGCCACTCCGCCAGCTGGTGTCCCCCACAGTCATTGCTAGTTGATCCTAGTGGTCTTTCCAACTGAGCCCAGATATGTCTTCAGAATCCTTCCCAAAAGATGCTCTGACACAGCTACCAACCAGCAGAGCTGGCTCACGAGATTCATTTTGTAATAGGTTTATCCTATTATGTTATGGGCTGAATTGTCTCCCTGAAAAATTCATATGTTGAAGTCCTAACCCCCAGTCCCTCAGAATGTAACTGTATTTGAAGAGGGGGTTTTTAATGAGGCAATTAAGCTAAAATGAGTTCATTGGGGAGGCCCTAATCCAATGATTGGTATCCTTATAAGAGGGAATTTAGACACAGACATGTACAGAGGGAAGATGATGGGAAGCCACAGAGATAAGACAGACATCTACCAGCCAAGGAGAGAGACTTGGACACAGCTTTCCCTATGGCCTCAGAAGAGACCAACTATTGTCCACACCTTGATCTCAGACATCTGGCCTCCAGAACTGTGAGAAAATAAATTTCTGTTGTTTAAGCCACCTAGTCTGTGGTACTTTGTTACTGAAGCCTTAGCAAATGAATACACGTCTCATAAAAAAGGACAAAATAGAAGTAAAATGGTGGAAGTGATTAAGAAACTTCTTGACTTCTATAATAATAGAAAGGAATCCTTTGCGATTTTTAAAAAATATTCACACTCAAGGTAACATTATCCCTCTAGGTTGAACTATAAGATATGGATACCCCACTGTTATCTGGCTTGTGGTAGTTAGTTCCAATACCATAAAGTCTCTGCAAAAAGGAACAAGGTTTTATGTACATTATAAAATTCTAGAACAGACTTGGAAGTCAGAAGTTGAATTTGTAACATGATGAGTCTAAAAATATGAAATGGCTCTGTGGTAAATGGAATAATGGTTCCCAAAGGTGACCATGTCCTACTTGCCAGAACCTGTGACGATATATTATATCACATGGCAAATGAGAATGAAGGTTGTAGTTGGAATTTTGGTTGCTAATTGAGTGACCTTATAATGGGGGAGATTATTGTGGATTATCTGGGTGGGCCCAACGTAATCACAAAGGTCCTTAAAAGTGGAAAAGGGAGGCAGAAGAGGAGGTCAGAGTGACAGAATATGAAAAAACTGGACTCACCATTGCCGGCCTTGAAAATGGAGGGAGGGGGCCCACGAGCCCAGGTATACAGGCAGCCTCTAGAAGCTAGAAAAGACAAGGAAATGGATTCTCTCTCAGACCTTACAGATAGGAGTGTAGCCCTGCCAGCACCTTAATTTTAGCCCAGTGAGACCCATGTCAGACATCTAACCTACAAAACTGCAGGATAATACAGTTGCATTGCTTTTAAGCTACTAAGTTGGAGGTAATTTTTAATGGCAGCAATGGGAGACTAATAAAAGCTTCAATAACTGATTAAATATACTTGCAATGCTAATTTTAGAAAGATGTTGCTGAAAACGATTTGCTCCTAGAATAGTGGCAGCTCTTGTTTGTTTTTTTTTTTTGCGGTACGCGAGCCTGTCACTGTTGTGGCCTCTCCCGTTGGGAGCACAGGCTCCGGACGCGCAGGCTCAGCGGCCATGGCTCACGGCCCAGCCGCTCCACGGCATGTGGGATCTTCCCGGACCGGGGCACGAACCCGTGTCCCCTCCATCGGCAGGCGGACTCTCAACCACTGCGCCACCAGGGAAGCCCTCGTTTTATTTTTGAAGTAGGAGCATCATGGACTATCTGCTCCTTATCTTTATCTACAACTTTGCTCTCTGACCTTTCCCCCAGTCCTCTACTTTTCATTCCTCCACGTCAAGATCACCAGCAGAAGCATCTGATTTCCTTACGTACTTTAACACATTACCTTTATCCAGTCACCCACACTTAAAACTCTGAGGACGACTTCACCTCCTGCCCCTCCTTCCCCATCCTCTATCTCATTAGATTTCACATTCTGTCTATCTGTCGTCTTGTTTTTCTCACTTACTCCTTCCTTTAATCCTACTAGCCCAGTTCTGCACTCGACCCTTGATTCCTCTTGCCTTTCCAAGTTTTCTAACTGACTTCATGACCCTCAGTGCCTACACATACCAATCTTCCTCCCCCACTTTTGCCAGGATAACCTTCCCATGAAGATCTAAAAATCGGCTTCCCTCAAGGTCGTTTTTCAAGGCCAGCTACAGGGAGGCCCCAGCCCCTCTCTCTAGTATCATCTACACCACCACTCATTAATCCACCTAAGCCTAGCAGTAGTCAGGTCCCAGGTCAGGGGTTCTCAACTGTGATGCCCAGGAGAGTCACACGAGTAGCTTTTGAAAAACACTGATTCCCTGGCCAGTTAATCAGAATCTCTAAGCCTGAGGTGTAGGAAATGGATACCTTTTTAATTTCCACAGGTGAGAATAATATCCAGCTCAGACTGAGCCGCCCTGGTCTAGCCAGGTGGTTCTCAAACGTGAGTGTGCATCGGAATCACGCTTACGTGCATCGGACAGAACACAGGGTGCCGAGTCCCATCCCGGGGTTTATGATTCAACAGGACTGGACTGAGACCTGATCATGTCTTTACTTTCTTTCTTTGAGATATAATGCACATATTATAAAGGTCACCCTTTAAAAGTACACAATTCAGTGGTTTTTAGTATATTCACAAGGTTGTGCAACCTTTACCACTAATTCTAGAAATTTTTCATTACCCTAAAAGAAACCCATTAGCAGACACTCATTATTCCCCCCTTTTCCCCAGTCTCTGGAAACCACCAACCTACCTTCTGTCTCTGTAAATTTGCCTATTCTGGACATTTCATATAAATGGAATCATATAATAAGTGGTCCTTTGTGACTGGCTTCTTTCACTTAACACAATGTTTTCAAGGTTCATCCATGTTGTAACATGGACCAGTATTTCAGCTCTTTTTATGGCCGAATAACATTTCACTGTACGGATATAGCACATTTTATTTATCCATTAGTCAACTGATAGAGATTTAGGTTGTTTCCACTTTTTGCCTATTATGAATAATGCTGCTATAAACATTCCTGTATACATTTTTGTGTTTTCAATGATCTTGGAATATAGATCTAGGTGAGGAATTGCCGGGTCATATGGTGACTCTATATTGAGGCCTGAGAATCTGTCTTTCTAACAAGTTCCCAAGTGATGCTGAAGTTGATGGTCCAGGAACCACATTCCAAAAACCACTGCTCTATACAAACTGGACTACTAAGTCTTTCCTCAGATACCCTGAATCTTTGACATCTGTATCTTGTTGGTCACTTGGTCTGATGTTCTTTCCTTCTTATCTTTACCTTGTGAAATCCTACTCATTCTTTTAGGCCTATCCCGAGGCTGCATCCGTCATAAAGTCTATGAAACCATTATCTGTGTGGTGTTTTTCTTCCTCTGACTGATTGTAAACTCCTTATGGCCATTGAGTTCATTTGAGTCATCCTGATACGAAAGCCCTGAAGATAAGCCTAATGCTCGTATGTTGCTGTTCAGTTGAACAGAATTCCAAGTCTTTTGATGTGGTAGTCTAGAGACAGGACACTAAAAGGTGTGACTACATTTTTCCCTTTCTCCAACACCTGATACCTGATAAATTTCAATAATTTAGTGCTCCTGAAGGCCTTTGACAAGTTCCTCCCCAGCTGGTCTCATGATCAGGAACCAGATGATTAAATTATAAAGATCCTTACAACTTAAAATTCATTTTTATGAAGGCTTCTTGGACATTAATATAATTGTAATCCTAGAAGCCAGGGTCTCTATGGAATGCTAGGAAATGACCAGGGAAGCAAAATTTGCCTAGCAATAGATTACTTCAGATGTAGAATAGCACGTCTATTTGTACACCTTTTCATGTAACTTTCATTGGTATTCAGTGGAATATTGCATTTCCCAAGTTTTCAGCAAGGCTGGGAAATAGCTAAGACACAAAACAAGCCCTCTATTGGCAAACTTATATTTAAGGGTTAATCATACTTCAGAAGGCTGTGATGGGGGCTCAATAAGAAAGTGAATATAAAGGAGCTGGCCCCGCTTCAGTTCCCAATATACGGATTTGCTATTAGTAGTAGCAGTAGTTCCCATCTCCTCGACTCTTAGTGCCAGCAGATTTTGCTTATAATTTACTATGAAAACAGAACCATGAATGAGAACTCTGTCTTGTCCTGTTCCACATCTACAAATGTATCTGCACCTGCCCCCAATCCTTTCAACTTTCTCTTCTAGAAGGTGAACTATGCCCTCCTATGCCCCCAGAGCCCCACCCCTTCTCCGTACTCAGGAACTAGACTCCATTTATCATCCATTCCTGTCCCTCCTAGCAGGGGAGCCAAGCTTGGCATTAAGCATTCCCTTCCCTTCCCCCAAATAGAAGCTAAGGAGAATCCCACCCAAGTCTGAGTTCTTTTTAAGTATCTCATCTCAAAATTTCTCTAGTGTAACTAAGGGATTATAACATTGTGTCTTATTGAATCCAAGCAGAGAGGATTCTGGAAACTTATGAAAGAGTTAACAATGTATTTTATTCCCCTTTGTAAGTCTATCCTTTGAGAGTTAATGTTTGTTTTGGGAGACGTGTGAATAGGTGCCAACAGACGTGGGGAACCCCAGAGGGGATCTGACTTGGAAGGCCCACACCCAATTCTGGCCACACCTGCTTTCCTTCTTCCTAAACCACATTTTTGAGCACAGCTTTCAGTTTCCTCCTATGCTATATAATCCCCACTTCATTTCTCCTGTCCTTTAGAAGAGAATGGCATATACACCCCTATAGTCAGATGTGGAACAGCTGGGAAGACCTAAGAGGTAGGGTATAAGTTGAAAGAGGGGGTGGTTCTCTTCTAGTCTTGGAGGAAGAGGAGCCCGGGCAGAAGAGGCTGCATCCAGCCTCATGGGGTCGTTCTCAATGGACTTGGAAGAATTGGGAGGCGCCCAGAACACAGAGGAGCAGATCTGTGTAGATACTCAGCTGGAACCCAAGAGAGTTAAACTTTCCCACCTTATGTTAAAAAGGGTAAAGACCAATGGGTGGGCTCCATAATGGGCTTCAGTTAGCTAGACTCTAACAGGATGCATAATTCATGCTTACTGTTTGACCCTCAGCTCATTAGTCCCTTGGCGGTTTTCTCACTAAGCCCTCTCATCTAGGTCACCAGGAACTTCTATATTACGAACATAATGGGCATCTTTCAATCCATATCCTTCTCAACGTGTCTGTGGCATTTGCACTGTTGATTATGTCCTCCTGCTTGAAATGATCTACCACTCTTTAGCATCCGTGACATATTCATCTCCTGCTCCTCCTACTAATGGATCACTCATATGTGGCCCCCTTCCTGGAGACCGCATTCTCTGCCTCCCCTTAAGTATTGCCCAGAGTTCTGTTCTCAGCCTTCTTTTCATTGTAAAAGCCATAGATCCAACTCTATGCTTAAGTTGTGATCTCTTTCCACTGCTGCATATTAGACGCCCAGACCGGGATGTCCTTAAACTCAATGTTCATTATTCTAGAATTCCTTATTTGGAGAACAGCACTGTCATTCTCTCAATGACCGAGGCAGAGACCTGAAACATAATTTAAAATATCTCTTCTGCTTTTTCCTTATACCTTCCTTCATCCATACCCTATATTCAATCATATCCATCTATGCTCTATACCTCTCAAATTTATGATCTATCACCACCATGAGGGCCATATACAGAATAAGCATTAAGGACAAGTATCAAATCACATATCTTCTTGTCCCTAGCGCATAGAATACTGGCACAATTTTAAAATATTGTGTAGAATATGTGAAAGATTTAACAAGTGGATACACAATTCAATAAATAAGTAAATGGATCAATCGCAATTCAAATTTAGCCCTTCTGATTTTAAGAAATGGAGACTTCCATAACATAAGTCTAAGTATAAAGGAAGATGGGGCAGTAGGGTGGGTTTATTATTATAAGGAAACACATGGAACCTAGGGAGATGAACCAAAGTAAAAAAATAAGAAACACCAGATCAGCCAGCATCTGGTAAGGCAGCAACGTTTAAGAGCCTCAACAGCTGAAGTGTCTGAACCTTCGCTCTGACTCTCTTCCACGCTATTTTATGAGGGTTTAGCTCTGTTCACCTCTCACTGCAACTCACCTTTCCCCTCTACTCTGCATACCTTTTCCCTACATCATTGAATATGCCAGCTCATAGTTTCTGCTATCTCGTGACTGGTTGGCCATGACTTAACATGACTGCAGCCTTCCCTCCTGGCTTCCTCTATGTGTCCCATCAACTTTAGCTCCTGCTGCCAACTGCCTGCTACTCTCTGTCCTTCCCAATTCAAGTCCCCAAGGGAAGAGCCTGATTGGCTTAGTTTCAAAATGCCAGCCCACTGATGAACTGCCCTTGAGTAGGTGCCCAAGCTAGTCCACCATAGTCCAATTACTACCATCCATTGGTAGGTTAAGAGTCTCATGGTGTGAACCGTGGCTGTCCTGGGTTGCATTTGGCAAAAGCCGTGGTCAGAGCAAAAACTCTAAGGCATCCACACAGACGTGTGATCACATTGTTCTTCCTGGGGATATTAAAAAACTATAAGAATTCTTATCCCCAAAGAGAATGGAGGCTCATCCAGTATTGTGGAAAAACTGGAACTCCAGAAGATAGCAAAGTCCAAAATCACTGAGGAGTATTGAGAGTGCAGACGACAGGAAGAGGTTCTGGAGATTCAAGAAATCTTGAAGGGGACCATAGGAGGCGATTGGGAGGGAATCAAGGTCCAGAGAATTTCTAAGGACACTGTTTTCCACCTCTGGCTTGCTATGTACAAAGACTCAGAAACTGAATGAACTGTAAATACCAACAAACTGATTTTTCTGCTTCTAGTCTTGTTCCTCCAGCTGACATTTTTATGTTCTAGGTAACGTATTTCCCCCCGATTATAAAAATGCTTATTTAGAAAATTTGGAAAAATTATAAAAGAAGAAAATAAAAGTCTGTGATATTTTTACTACCTGGCAAGAACTGTAATTACTATTTTATTTCTTTTTCTAGTCTTTTTCTCCATGTTTTTTCCTGAAAAATTGAGATTTTCATGGCACATAGTTATATATTGTGCATTTTCCTTTAGTTATAATGTCACTAGTAAATAATACATTCCCTAAAAATATGGTTGCAAAGATACTGTCATAGGGTGGTATAATTTATTCTACCATGTCCTATTGGTGACGTTTAGATTTTTTCTGATTTTTCCCCGTTATAAATTAAGGAGTTGAATAAAAAATTCCTAGAAGTAATATCCTGCATTGAAGGGCAGTATTATCTTATAAAAACACAAATTTGATCATGTACCTTCTCAGCCTAATAGTCTTCAAAAGTCAACCTTTGTCTTTAGGATAAGTTTTTAATTCCAGCAGTTACCATGAGAGATGCCGCATGGTCTGGCATTTTCTTGCCTCTCCAGCTTCACCTCCTCCAAGTCCTCAGATGTGCCCTTGCCGTCCTGTCATCCTCTGCTACTTGTGGTTTGCCGAAATGTGCCACAGGCTCTTGTGTGCCTGCAGGTATCAGCTCACACGGCTCTGCTTAGGACCCCTTTCTCCTCATTCTTCCTGCGTTAATAAGCTGTCCCATCGTCTAAGACTGAGCTCCATTGTTACGGATTCTAGGAAGCATCCCCATCTTCCAGAGCGGGTGTGAACCTGTACAAATTTCCAGTTCAGACTGCAGTCAGCTGCTAGTCAGAGAAAACCTGACTTACGAGCACGTATACAGATAAAGGAAGCTTCTGTTATTTGTTTAACAGTAGAGGTTAGAGCTAGTCTATCTATGCTTCTCTTGGCTTTTACTTCATGGTTACAAAATGATTGTAGCAGCTTCTGGCAGCTGCCTTGGGCTCCAGATAGAAATAAGACAGGCTGTACCAGTCATATACATACATATATATATATATATATTTTTTTTTTTTTTTTAACAGAAAAAGCAAAAGTCTTTTTGGAAGCTCCCAGTTGATTTTGGCTTATATCTCTCACGGGTAGAACTGTCTCATTACCACTCATAGCTTCAGGGAGGCCGGGGAAAAGAGTGTCTAGTTTTCTGGTCACTACACTGGTACGGCAAGGGGTTTGGGAAAGCTTGCTGGATTAGCCCATAATCAGTGACTGCACCCATCCCCCTTCTCTGCGCTCCTCCCTGATGCCGCTGTCTGACTCCTTTCCCTCCCCCTCCAGACTCTAAGCCTCTTGAAGTTAAGCGTGTGTTTTTCAACCTTGTTTCTTGAGGACCAAGCATGTGCCTTGAACACATTACTTAGTACATGTTTTTGAATAAATGAACTACTTTTAGAGACAATGCCCACCCCCGACACCCGCCAGGGAGGAACTTGGAATGGGAGAGCAGAAGGAAAAGCTTCCCCAAAACACACCATCCAAAGATGGCAACATCATTCTAAAAGGAATGTACTGACCTGACAGTCGTAGAGCAGATGATGGAACTGCGAGGGCAGGAGTGCCTGAGAGGTAGCTGCCCGGATGGGGGTCGCTGGCGCTCAAACATGGCCGCACATCACAATCACCTGGGGTTGATTTGCAACGTCCCTCCTGCCCAGGCTTCACCCCTGACCACTGAAAAACAGAATCTCCAGTGAGGCCCTGTCACCTCACTGGGGCGCTGGGGCTGGCTCATCCTGCCTGTGCTTCTCTCTCCCCAGCTCTGTTCAGGGACATCAGCTCGGTGGCTTAAAATCGGCCACCATGTGGTATTTCTACCATAGCAATTGGCAAACACTACAAATCACAGATCTGCCCTCCTCGTCCTCCCCTTAAGAGCTGGTTCACCAGCACCACGTTGGTATTTTTAAAAAAACTTCCCAGGTGTTTCCAATGCGCAGCCACGCTTAAGACCGACCGGTCAAAAGCAAGCTCTTCCTGTGGCCTGTAGCTTCCTACCCAATGGTATCTTGGGGCCCTCCTTTGGCCCTAGTCCTTCCTTTGGTTAGACTCCTTACATGGTGCAGCTTGGCTTGCCTCCGGGGGGACCCGAGTGAAGTACAGAAGAGAGAGGAGAATCGTGGTTTCAGTTTTAGTTGTTACTGAGTTTCTTTGCATACTGCTTGCTTTCTTTTAAATCTAGCCAAATCTCTTTCAGGCTACCTCTAGGGCTGGGTCCACAGAGGCATGCTGATTCCTTAAAGGAGGTGGGGAACCTCTGAATAATGTTGTGCTATCAGGAACTTTAATTACCGCCTCCTGAGGTTGTTAAGTCCTCTTTCGGAGGCATAATTGCTGTGTGATTTGCTAGATCTGACTACCCTGGCTGAATCTCATTTGAGTAGAGTGAGTCCCACCCAATCCTAGGGTAGTCTCACTATAGCTGCCACTCATCACAATGACTTTAAAAAATTTTTTTTGTTTTTTAACATCTTTATTGGACTTTAATTGCTTTACAATGGTGTGTTAGTTTCTGCTTTATAACAAAGTGAATCAGCCATACAGCAGGATACATATATCCCCTTATCTCCTCCCTCTTGCATCTCCCTACCACCCTCCCTATCCCACACACTGACTTTGAAAATTTTATATATGTATATATGTATATATATAGTATATATGGTATGTATGTACCTCAGATATAGATAGGACACTAGACATAGGGAGAGGTTTGTAGCTTTCCTAATATTATGCAGTAAGTAAATGGCTGAACTGGATTTAAACCCCAGTGGTCCATCTCCAGGATCTGTTCTTCTAAGCACACTACCATCCTATCCCAGTAGAAGTATTAACGTAACACAGACTGACTTTCCTGCACCATAAAGACACACCACAAAATACTCAATCCATTCCTCTCCCATAGGACCCCTTAGTCATCTTTTGCAGCGTTAACTTGAATGAAACTACTACCACTCTGTGATGTACACGTCTGGCTGGAAAGACATTGATTCAGCAAACTTGCAAGGTGTCGTGGGTACCTGGAGATCCCAGTGACAGAGAGGACCCTTGCACAGCTGGGAGCCACTTGCTTCAAAAAGTGGTGCAGGGGCTGTAGAGAAACTCAGAGCTAGTAGGCATCATTGGTCTTGGCCCAGGGAAGCATAAAGATGCTGGAGGGCTGCTCTCAACCACGACCGAGGTGGGAGTGCTATCAGGATTTCTTCCTGGGACCGGGGCAGCTGAACAGTCCTGCTAAGCGTACACACCTTGGGGCTCTCTGGGGAGATGGGCTGCGAGGAAGACTTTCAAATGCTCTAACTTGATTTCTCTCAAAACGTTGTTGCTCAAATGCCACCCTGAATAACTTAACAAGAAATTCCTCTTAATATGTTTTTCTTATCTGAAAACTTTCTTGTGATTAGGGAGAATGGAAAATTATAAATTTAAGAATTAAAATATACTGTTCAGGAAAAAAAATTAAGTAGAGACTTCTAAAGAATGTTTTCTGTGACAATAAATGGAATAGATCTAGACACTGACTAAATTATAGAAGTGAGGGAAATTTCTAGTATGAGGTCTTAACTCTAATGAATGGTTTCTAGTGCCTTATAAATGTCATCATATCCCTCTTATCTGCACCCAGAAAGAGGTCCGAGAACCATCCGAATAAGTCAGCCTGCTGCAAGAAGGGCAAACATGGCCTTTCCATTCTGTTCACCTGCCATAAAAAGACCAGTAATTTATGATTGTATTTCTCTATTGTTTCTGGGCTTTTGTTCCTATTTTCTTTTCTCCAAACTTTCTGTTCTCCATACACAATGTAAACATCGTTAGAGCTATTATCTCTTGGTGTATTTTAGCATGTCATTTTATAGTGTGATGGTCTTCGTTGAATCTCTCTAAGAGTATATCTTACATTGGTTAAATATCACGGGCCTAATTTCTCTATAGTCAGTTATATAGGGGAGAAAAAAAAATCTATCCATGTTAGGTTCTCCAGCTGGGGCCTTGCAAATCAGACAACAAAAGACATTAACGAGGGAAAAACAAATCCACAAATCCGAGTTTATGAACCTGTGCAGTGTGCATCCACATGGGGCACTCAGAGATGAGTAATTCAAAGGGGTGTTTAGAACCTGGGGCTTATATAGCATCTAAACAAAAGAAGAATAAATTTGTAGAGAAGGGTCAAGACAAAGGAAAAGGACTTTTGAGCTTCTAGAGCAGCAAATTTTGGGAAGGTAAGCATATGGGGGAACTAATGGAAGGTAAGTGTTGTTAAAGTTTGTTACGTAGGTCCTGAGGTATTGTGTCTGAGCTCATAAGGGTCTAGGGTTGTCTCTGGTGATTAACTTGTCCTTCCTGGTAAAGAGGGGCTGGGGGCAATCGGGGACACAGACTTATGTCCTGCTTTTAGGCAAATGGGGGAGGGCAGAGAGCTTCCCTGTACCTACTTCTTCTCAATTGCCTTTAGCTCAAAATAATCAATATGCTAAGGTGGCATATTCTCCTACCCTTAAATGGATAAATCATTCATTTCTTCTTGCTCTAATCTGCTGGCTAGAGTAGCTGGAATAGAATCGTGAGAAGAAAATAGTACAAATAAAATAAAGATTACTATTTTGTTTCTTTTTTTGGTTACCTAAACGTCTCCTTCCCCAGCAGTGATGTGTCTGAATCCTTTCATCCCTTGATCCACTGTAGGTCTAGGCAGAACCTAGAAGCTTTGTTTCTGAGACCACTTTTCTCCTTTCTCACCTCCCAACCTTAAACATCCATGTAAAATATAAATTATATTTGAACAAAATTTCTTTTCATATGGGTGTTTCACCATTAATACTTTTTTTTTTTTACCAACCCTTGTCCTCTTCCCTACTCTCTGTCAGCAGCAGGTATTAAAATCTGTTTACTCCCCGTCTTTCTGAACATGTTCAAAGTAGCCATTTATCATGGATGTAGCTTTGTTGTTCAATGGGCTCGTGAAGAGAAAGTCAGCCTAGACAAGATTATAAATCTGGGACTTTCCTCGTGGCGTAGTGGTTAAGAATCCACCTGTCAATGCAGGGCACATGGGTTTGATCCCTGGTCCTGGAAGATTCCACATGCTGTGGAGCAACTAAGCCCGTGTGCCACAATTACTTAGACTGTGCTCTAAAGCCCGTGAGCCACAACTACTGAGTCTGCATGCCACAACTACTGAAGCCTGTGCACCTAGAACCTGCGCACCTCAATGAAGAGTAGCCCCCACTCGCCACAGCTAGAGAAAACCTGCATGCAGCAATGAAGACCCAACGCAGCCAAAAAAAAAAAAAGATTATAAATCTGGGAAGTCTTGATTTTAAACTTTTTTCTGACTCTACTTTCTTTTCTTTAAAGATTTACCTTTCAAAAGCCTTTCTATTTTCCTAAACCATTTTCCACGTCAACACAAAATGGCATCGTAAAATCATCTATACTACAGTTTAAGCTTTATTCACATCACTGGGTGAGTGAGAACATGATTATGTATTGGGAGGAACGTGATCAAATGAGAAGAGAAATTCTAAAGATGACATTTGTGTAAAGGCAATATTAATTATGGCAATTATGTGGCCTGTTGGAAGTTATGCCTAGTTACCACGCAGGACATTATTGACGGTACATTGTGAAATGATTGCTAATTTTGCTGTGGATTTTATTTGATTAGATTAGTGTACTGTAAATGCCTGTTCAGCCTTCAGGGTTTATTGCTGAAGAAGCAAACCCACAATTTAAAGAGGCCCAAGTAGGGGCATTTTCCCCAGTGGGAATGAAGGGGGGGGAGGGGAGGAGCATTCTGTAAAGGTCACAGATTTCCTGCCTTAAATCCTTGCTACTCAAACTGTGGTCCTTAGACCAGCAGCATCAGTATCAGTTGGGAACTCATTTGAAATGCAAAGTAGACCAACTGAACAAAAATCTGTATTTTGAACAAGATTCCCAGGTGAGTCAATTTGCTATAAAATTTGAGCAGTGCCCCTGTAAATCACTCCTTCCTGTGTCAAGGGGAGTTGACAGAGGAATGGAGAGTACAAGGAAAAACGGGGCTCTAGCTAGTATATTCACAGGTCAGAGGTGAGCCTGTGGCTTATTTAAAATGAAGATTCCAGCCCCACTCCCAGAACTTCCCTCTCTATAGGTCTAGGGCAGGGTCAGTCTTCTACCTCTATAACAGGTACCCTGAAAATGGCTGGACATCTTCCAGTTGGAGATCCACTGTCTGTACCTACTGAGAAAAGGGCAAGGTTGAGAACAAGGCTGCAGTGGGAGCTGGGGTGTGTGTCAAAAAAAACAGCACAAGAGTCTAGAGAAGGAAGAAAACTGCAGTTTCTCATGTTCTCTGGGAACTTCTGTATTTACACTTGAATTCTAATGATCAATTGAAAGAATCTTTCAGGTGAAGAATGTCCTTTTTTTGTGACTAATCAGGCTTTCAGTGGCCCTGAGCCTTAAATAAAAACCATATTTTCTAGAGCAGGGGTCCCCAACCCCCGGGGTCTAATGCCCGATGATCTGTGGTGGGGCTGATATAGTAATAATAGAAGTAAAGTACACAATAAATGTAAAGCGCTTGAATCAACCCGAAGCCATCCCCCGCCCCACCCCCACCCCATCCTGGGTCCGTGGAAAAACTGTCCTCCATGAAACCGGTCCCTGGTGCCAAAAAGGTTGGGGACGGCTCTTCTAGAGGAAATACCCACAATGTACACAATGATCTCACCCATCACTACAAAGTAAGAAATGAAATCCCCTCCACCAATGGGTGTCGGTCTTTCCCCATCATTTTCAAGACTGTTTATTGTTTTTTTTTGTTTGTAGTAATCGTTGCTTGGGGAGGAGCAAGACGATTTGTGGGAGATATGTCTTTTGAAAAATCCTGTGAGGCTGTCTTTGTTTTGAGCAGGACTTAGTGACAGGATAGTTTTTCAAAAGCAAGACTATGGATCTCTATATTTATATGTATATATTTTTATATAGCAGTAATAAAAGACTGTAAGTAATATTAAAGTATCAAATTACACAAAGGTTCGTTAGAGAATATATTCTCTAGATCCTTTTATATGATTCTACCTGAATTTGACTCCATTATTCAGGCATTTGCTGAAACTAGTGCAAATAAGAGTACTGTTGTTATATTTGAAGACAAAATGACTCTGAACAGCCTCTTCATTCCTCTCATTACGATGCATTTCTCTCCAGGAGCAATCAATGCCTTCCCAAGGGTCCCACCCGATGGAATTTCATGTATAAGGCATTCCATTACTGTGTTCCCACCCCACCCCAAATTTCTGGGCTAATTTTCTTTCATTTTTGAACCTGTGTGACCGTGGTCACCAGTGCTTCTTAGGGTCCCATCCCAGAGGATATTTAGCATTTGAAGGCAACTGGATCCATATTTGCTGAACACAGCGTAAATCTGAAGTTGCTATAGAAAGAAAAACTTAGCTAATGTGGGTCTGATTCATAGTTTTTTATTTGATTAACTTCACACCCTAGCTGGCCAGTAGCCAATAATCCTTCAGGGATTTCATGAGTTAAGAGAACATGCTCAACATACAGGAATATGTCATAGATTTTTCTAAATGCACTTGGTCAGATACAATATGTTTAAATACAGTTCCACATACAGTGTAATTTATATGTTTGCATAATTTGTTAAACTGTGAAAATTTTATGATACACTCCAATATATAGTAAAAATTATTCTTTAAGTAGTAGGCCTGAATTCTTCCAAAGTCTCATTAATTATATGACCTTTGAGAAAATATGAACCACATGAGCGTAGAGAGTGTGTAACTTTGGGGTAAATGTAATAGAATGTAATGTAATAGAAAGAGCCACATTTGGTAACATAAGAATTCAGAAATACAAAAATTAGATTAGTATATATATAACAATTCATAAGGGAAGATGCTTGGCAACTTGTTTAAGAACTTAACTCGCTAGTTCAAACTACCACTGAAGACTTTCTCTAGCTGTTCATCATTCATTCTTTCATTCATTCATATACTAAATATTGAGGATCTGCTCATCACTAGGCACTGTCGAGGTATAACATGTGCGATGTACATCTACATGTTTCTGGATTTTTCCTAGCAATTAGAAAGTGGGCTCCTAGAAGTGCGGAAGAGACATTATTGCTATACAATGGCATTTTAAAATGAAATACAAGGACCACCAAGACGTCAAGGGCATTTTTAATTAGACAATTGCATCTACACATTTCAAATTCATTAAGGAACCTCTCCTCTGTATTTCACTGTACTAAAGTCTCAATAATCACTAAGCCCCTGGCTTTTCAGTTTTAAACTGTGCTACTTCTCTGCATCATTTAAAGTTAATCAGGGGGCTTCCCTGGTGGCACAGTGGTTGAGAATCCGCCTGCAAATGCAGGGGACATGGGTTCGAGTCCTAGTCCAGGAAGATCCCACATGACGCGGAGCAACTAAGCCCATGCGCCACAACTACTGAGCCTGCACTCTAGTGCCTGCGAGCCGCAACTACTGAAGCCCACAAGCCTAGAGCCCGTGCTCCGCAACAAGAGAAGCCACCGCAAAGAGAAACCCGCGCACTGCAACGATGAGTAGCCCCCGCTCACCGCAACTAGAGAAAGCCCACGCGCAGCAACGAAGACCCAACGCAGCAAATAAATAAATAAAATTAAATAAATAAATAAAAAATTAATCAGGGGTTTCCTGGGCACTTAGTATATTTAGCTAGGAGCTGGGGAAATATACAAAGAGGAATGGAACCTGCCCTCAAGGAGTCTGTATTTTAGCTTGGACTGTAAGACATATGTATGTGAATAGCCAGTACTGAAAGAAGTTATTGTCAGGAAAACATCACAATTCACAATTCCTTACTCTTAAAATTTCATTAAAGAGCCAAAGTACTGAATATATAAAATGAAAATTTTAAAGATGATAAAAATAATACAGAGATGAATAAACCACAATTTGCATCTCTATGTAGGTTACTGCACTTTACACACAGCCCTTTTGTCAGGAAAACCCAATTTTCTTCTCCCCAATGTTTTATTATAAAAAATTTCAAACATACAGAAAAGTTAAAAATTGTACAGTGAACACCCATATACCTATCACCTAGATTCTACAATTAGTATTTTGCTATATATGTGTTATCACATACCATTTTGATTCAACTTGCTGCCCACGTTGGTAGACATCTTCTGTACTCTGGCGCCACCTGGAGACAGGCTGGTGCCACGCAGAGGACACACAACGAGTATAACTGGAGAAACCACTACAGGTGAGTCTGTAACTGGAGCAACAACTCCAGATGCACTCTGTTTGAAACCTAGGAAATTCTTCTTTTTTTTAATTGTTAAATTTTATTTTATTTATTTATACAGCAGGTTGTTTTTAGTCATCAATTTTATACACATCAGTGTATACATGTCAATCCCAATCGCCCAATTCATCGACCCACACCCACACCCCCCTCCACTTTCCTCTCTTGGTGTCCATACGTCTGTTCCCTACATTTGTGCCTCAATTTCTGCCCTTCAAACCGATTCATCTGTACCATTTTTCTAGGTTCCACATATATGCATTAACATACGATATTTGTTTTTCTCTTTCTGACTTACTTTACTCTGTATGACAGTCTCTAGATCCATCCATGTCTCAACAAATGACCCAACTTCGTTCCTTTTTATGGCTAGTAATATTCCATTGTATATATGTACCACATCTTCTTTATCCATTCATCAGTAGACGGGCATTTAGGTTGCTTCCATGACCTGGCTATTGTAAATAGTGCTGCAATGAACACTGGGGTGCATGTGTCTTTTTGAATAATGGTTTTCTCTGGGTATATGTCCAGTAGTGGGATTGCTGGATCATATGGTAATTCTATTTTTAGTTTTTTAAGGAATCTCCATACTGTTCTCCATAGTGGCTGTATCAATTTACATTCCCACCAACAGTGCAAGAGGGTTCGCTTTTCTCCACACCCTCTCCAGCATTTGTTGTTTGTAGATTTTCTGATGATGCCCATTCTAACCGGTGTGAGGTGATACCTCACTGTAGTTTTGATTTGCATTTCTCTAATAATTAGTGGTGTTCAGCAGCTTTTCATGTGCTTCTTGGCCATCTGTATGTCTTCTTTGGAGAAATGTCTATTTAGGTCTTCTGCCCATTTTTGGATTGGGTTGTATGTTTTTTTAATATTGAGCTGCATGAGCTGTTTATATATTTTGGAGATTAATCCTTTGTCCATTGATTCATTTGCAAATATTTTCTCCCATTCTGAGGGCTGTCTTTTTGTATTGTTTGTGGTTTCCTTTGCTGTGCAAAAGCTTTTAAGTTTCATTAGGTCCCATTTAATTTTGTTTTTATTTCCATTACTCTTGGAGGTGGCTCAAAAAAGACCTTGCTGTGATTTATGTCAAAGAGTGTTCTTCCTATGTTTTCCTCCAAGAGTTTTATAGTGTCTGGTCTTACATTTAGGTCTCTAATCCATTTTGAGTTTATTTTTTGTGTATGGTGTTAGGGAGTGTTCATATTTCATTCTTTTACATGTAGCTGTCCAGTTTTCCCAGCACCACTTATTGAAGAGACTGTCTTTTCTCCATTGTATATCCTTGCCTCCTTTGCCATAGATTAGTTAACCATAGGTGCGTGGGTTTATCTCTGGGCTTTCTATCCTGTTCCATTGATCTATGTTTCTGTTGTTGTGCCAGTACCATATTGTTTTGATTACTGTAGCTTTGTAGTATAGTCTGAAGTCAGGGAGTCTGATTCCTCTAGCTCCATTTTTTTCCCCTCAAGATTGCTTGGGCTATTCGGGGTCTTTTGTGTCTCCATACAAATTTTAAGATTTTTTGATCTAGCTCTGTAAAAAATGCCATTGGTAATTTGATAGGGATTGCACTGAATCTGTAGATTGCTTTGGGTAGTATAGTCATTTTCACAATATTGACTCTTCCAATCCAAGAACATGGTACATCTCTCCATCTGTTGGTATCATCTTTAATTTCTTTCATCAGTGTCTTATAGTTTTCTGCATACAGGTCTTTTGTCTCCCTAGGTAGGTTTATTCCTGGGTATTTTATTTCTTTTGTTGCAATGGTACACGGGAGTGTTTCCTTAATTTCTCTTTCAGATTTTGCATCATTACTGTATAGGAATGCAAGAGATTCCTGTGCACTAATTTTGTATCCTGCAACTTTACCAAATTCATTGATTAGCTCTAGGTGGCATCTTTAGGATTCTCTATGTATAGTATCATGTCATCCACAAACAATGACAGTTTTACTTCTTCTTTTCCAATTTGTATTCCTTTTATTTCTTTTTCTTCTCTGATTGCTGTGGCTAGGACTTCCAAAACTATGTTGAATAATAGTGGTGAGAGTGGACATCATTGTCTTGTTCCTGATCTTAGAGGAAATGTTTTCATTTTTTCACCATTAGAATGATGTTTGCTGTGGGTTTGTCATATATGGCCTTTATTCTGTTGAGGTAGGTTCCCTCTATGCCCACTTTCTGGAGAGTTTTTATCATAAATAGGTGTTGAATTTTGTCAAAAGCTCTTTCTGCATCTATTGAGATGATCATATGGTTTTTATTCTTCAATGTTAATATGGTTTATCACATTGATTGATTTGCGTATATTGAAGAATCCTTGCATTCCTGGGATAAATTCCACTTGATCATGGTGTATGATCCTTTTAATGTGTTGTTGGATTCTCTTTGCTAGTATTTTGTCGAGGATTTTTACACCTATATTCATGAGTAATATTGGTCTGTAATTTTCTTTTTTTGTAGTATCTTTGTCTGGTTTTGGTATCAGGGTGATGGTGGCCTCATAGAATGAGTTTGGGAGTGCTCCTCCCTCTGCAATTTTTTGGAAGAGTTTGAGAAGGACGGGTGTTAGCTCTTCTCTAAATGTTTGATAGAATTCACCTGTGAAGCCATCTCGTCCTGGACTTTTGTTTGTTGGAAGATTTTTAATCACAGTTTCAATTTCACTACTTGTGATTGCTCTGGTCATATTTTCTATTTCTTCCTGGTTCAGTCTTGGAAGGTTATACCTTTCTAAGAATTTGTCCATTTCTTCCACGTTTTCCATTTTATTGGCATAGAGTTGCTTGTAGTAGTCTCTTAGGATGCTTCGCATTTCTGTGGTGTCTGTTGTAACTTCTCCATTTTCATTTCTAATTTTATTGATTTGAGTCCTCTCCTGTTTCTTGATGAGTCTGGCTAATGGTTTATCAATTTTGTTTATCTTCTCAAAGAAGCAGCTTTTAGTTTTATTGATCTTTGCTATTGTTTTCTTTGTTTCTATTTCATTTATTTCTGCTCTAATCTTTATAATTTCTTTCCTTCTGCTAACATTGGGTTTTGTTTGTTTTTCTTTCTCTAGTGCTTTTAGGTGTAGTGTTAGATTGTTTATTTGAGATTGTTCTTGTTTCTTCAGGTAGGCTTGTATAGCTATAAACTTCCCTCTTAGAACTGCTTTTGCTGCATCCCATAGGTTTTGGATCGTCATGTTTTCATTGCCATTTGTCTCTAGGTATTTTTCGATTTCCTCTTTGATTTCTTCAGTGATCTCTTGGTTATTTAGTAATGTATTGTATAGCCTCCATGTTTAGCCTCCATGTATTGTTTAGCCTCCATGTATTGTTTAGCCTCCGTGTTTGTGTTTTTTATGTTTTTTTTCCCTGTAGTTCATTTCGAATCTCATAGCGCTGTGGTGAGAAAAGATGCTTGATATGATTTCAATTTTCCTAATTTACTGAGGCTTGATTTGTGACCCAAGATGTGATCTATCCTGGAGAATGTTCCATGCACACTTGAGAAGAAAGTGTAATCTGCTGGTTTTGGATGGAATGTCCTATAAATATCAATTGAATCTATCTGGTCTATTGTGTCATTTAAAGCTTCTGTTTCCTTATTTATTTTCATTTTGGATGATCTGTCCAATGGTGTAAGTGAGATGTTAAAGTCCCCCACTACTATTGTGTTACTGTAGATTTCCTCTTTTATAGCTGTTAGCAGTTGCCTTATGTATTGAGGTGCTCCTACGTTGGGTGCATATATAATTGTTATATCTTCTTCTTGGATTGATCCCTTGATCACTATGTAGTGTCCTTCCTTATCTCTTGTAACATTCTTTATTTTAAAGTCTATTTTATCTGATATGAGTATTGTTATTCCAGCTTTCCTTTGATTTCCTTTTGCATGTAATATCCTTTTCCATCCTCTCACTTTCAGTCTGTATGTGTCCCTAGGTCCTAAGTGGGTCTCTTGTAGACAGCATATATATATATATATATATATATATTTTTTTTTTTTTTGCGGTATGCTGGCCTCTCACTGTTGTGGCCTTTCCCGTTGTGGAGCACAGGCCCCGGACGCGGAGGCCCAGTGGCCATGGCCCATGGGCCCAGCTGCTCTGTGGCATGTGGGATCCTCCCGGACTGGGGCATGAACCCATGTCCCCTGCATTGGCAGGCAGACTCTCAAGCACTGCACCACCAGCGAAGCCCTGGGTCTTGTTTTTGTATCCATTCAGCAAGCCTGAGTCTTTTGGTTGGAGCATTTAATCCATTTACGTTTACAGTAATTATCCGTATGTGTGTTCCTATTACCATTTTCTTAATTGTTTTGGGTTTGCTTTTGTAGATCCTTTTCTTCTCTTGTGTTTTGCACTTAGAGAAGTTCCTTTAGCATTTGTTGTAGAGCTGCTTTGGTGGTGCTGAATTCTCTTAGCTTTTGCTTGTCTGTAAAGCTTTGGATTTCTCCATTGAATCTGCATGAGATCCTTGCCGGGTTGAGTAATCTTGGTTGTAGGTTCTTCCTGTTCATCACTTTAAGTATATCATGCCACTCCCTTCTGGCTTGCAGAGTTTCTGCTGTGAAATCAGCTATTAACATTATGGGAGTTCCCTTGTATGTTGTCATTTTTCCCTTGCTGGTTTCAATAATTTTTCTTTGTCTTTAATTAGTGCCAATTTGATTACTGTGTGTCTTGGCATGCTTCTCCTTGGCTTTACCCTGTATGGGACTCACTGCACTTCCTGGACTTGGGTGGTTATTTCCTTTCCCATATTAGAGAAGTTTTCGACTATAATCTCTGCAAATATTTTCTCTGGTCCTTTCTCTCTCTCTTCTCCTTCTGGGACCCCTATAATGCAAACGTTGTTGCGTTTAATGTTGTCCCAGAGGTCTCTTAGGCTGTCTTCATTTCTTTTCATTTTTTTTTCTTTATTCTGTTCCGCAGCAGTGAATTCCACCATTCTGTCTTCCAGGTCACTTATCTGTTCTTCTGCCTCAGTTATTCTGCTATTGATTCCTTCTAGTGTATTTTTCATTTCAGTTATTGTACTTTTCATCTCTGTTTGTTTGTTCTTTAATTCTTCTAGGTGTTTGTTAAACATTTCTTGCATCTTCTCAATCTTTGCCTCCATTCTTTTTCCGAGGTCCTGGATCATCTTCGCTATCATTATTCTGAATTCTTTTTCTGGAAGGTTGCCTATCTCCACTTCATTTAATTGTTTTTCTTGGGTTTTATCTTGTTCCTTCATCTGGTACACAGCCCTCTGTCTTTCCATCTTGTCTATCTTTCTGTGAATGTGGTTTTTGTTCCACAGGCTGCAGGATTGTAGTTCTTCTTGCTTCTGCTGTCTGCCCTCTCGTGGATGAGGCTATCTAAGAGGCTTGTGCAAGTTTCCTGATGGGAGGGACTGGTGGTGGGTAGAGCTGACTGTTGCTCTGGTAGGCAGAGCTCAGTAAAACTTTAATCCGATTGACTGCTGATGGGTGGGGCTGGGTTCCCTCCCTGTTGGTTGTTTGGCCAGGCTCTTTGGTGGGGCTAATGGCAGACTCTGGGAGGGCTCACACCAAGGAGTACTTCTCAGAACTTCCGCTGCCAGTGTCCTTGTCCTCACAGTGAGACAGGGCCACCCCCCACCCCTGCAGGAGACCCTCCAACACTAGCAGGTAGGTCTGGTTCAGTCTCCTATGGGGTCACTGCTCCTTCCCCTGGGTCCCGATGCACACACTACTTTGTGTGTGCCCTCCAAGAGTGGAGTCTCTGTTTCCCCCAGTCCTGTCGAAGTTCTGCCGTCAAATCCTGCTAGCCTTCAAAGTCTGATTCTCTAGAAATTCCTCCTCCCATTGCCAGGCCCCCAGGTTCAGAAGCCTTACCTGGGGCTCAGAACCTTCACTCCAGTGGGTGGGCTTCTGTGGTATAAGTGTTCTCCAGTTTGTGAGTCACCCACCGAGCAGTTATGGGATTTGATTTTACTGTGATTGTGCCCCTCCTACCATCTCATTGTGGCTTCTCCTTTGTCTTTGGATGTGGGGTATCTTTTTTGGTGAGTTCCAGTGTCTTCCTGTTGATGATTGTCCAGCAGCTAGTTGTGATTCTGGTGTTCTCGCAAGAGGGAGTGAGAGCACATCTTTCTACTTTGCCATTGTGGTTCAGGGACAGTCTCTAGGAAATTCTTGACCCTCCTTTCTTGACAGAAAGTGGGACTCACCACTATCTATGACATAACAGTGTCATCATCTTCTACTTTATTATGCATTAGAGACATTAAATATGATTTTCCGATATGATAGAAAAATCAGTATTTTGGTTTACTAAATATACCAATTAATAAAAATTTATCATGTTAAACGCATGGTATACCAATTTTCAAAGAATCAGGACATATCAAATATAATTGATAGTATAGTAAGTGTAATGGAATCTTTTCTTGATGACTAGAAGTCACCTTTGCATCGTTACTGCCTTGGTAATCACTGTGAACATTAAAATACAAGTCTAGAAGATGTACTGAAGGCTCAGTTGGTAGTGATAATTTGAGATTTTGTGATTGAGCTATTATAGAAAAGAGTGTCAATAAGGATATTCATAAGAATTATTATTATATTAACTATAATTTTTACTAGAAGTCTAAACTGGAGAAATATTTAAAATGAGAAAGATATTTCTCACTCCTCCCTAATGTAATTATGTATATGTTAGTTTGAAGATGTATCTAAATTCAATGATAAATGCCCAGTCCTGGGAAGATGGAGGGCAACAATTTTTTTTTCTTTAAAAAGAAGGACATTCCGTACAACTGAGCAATGGCACATCTTAGTATTTACCCAAATGAGTTGTAAGTTTATGTCCACACAAAAACCTGCACCTGGTGTCTATAGCCGCTTTGTTCATGATTGCCCAAATTTGGAAGCAACCAAGATGTCCTTCAATTGGTGAATGAATAAATAAACTGTGGTATATCAAGCAATGGACTATTCTTCAGTGCTAAAAAGAAATGAGCTATCAAGCCATGAAAGGATATGGAGGAACCTTAATTGTATATTACTAAGTGAAAGAAGCCAATCTGAAAGGGCTACATGCTGTATGATTCCAACTGTATGACATCCTGTAAATAACAAAACTAAGGAAACAGTAAAAAAAAAAATTTAAAAAAATAGTCCCCCAAAGTGTGGGGAAGGGAGGGATGAGCAGAGGGATGAACAGGCAGAGCACAGAGGACTTTTAGGGCAGTAAAGTTACTCTATTTGATACCATAATGATGGATACATGTCATTATACACTTGTCAAAACCCATAGAATGTACAACATCAAGTCCCGACAAAACCTATCCTCAAAGTCATGTTCACGTTGCAATTACGACCAGCTTATTTGTGAAACAAAAATTGGGGTCCTTTATCTGACGAATATGGGCACAATGGGAGAACATATTTGAAATCTGTGCTACTTATATGAATCCTTGACCTGAACTAAAATGTAAGCTGGATTTTTCCAGGAGAGACTACCTTCACTGAAAACAATGCACACTCAGAATTTCTGGCAGCAGCACCTGCTACCTGCGTAAAGCTGGATCTCCCTAGACTGGCGACTTACCCATTGCAGTCATTTCAGGATCCTTTAACATTCTCGGTTACCAGCTCCGTTTTGAAAGCTATTTAAAATTCTGTGTGCAAAGTCATTCTCAAGGAATGTCTATTTTCCTCCCGTCTTTTCACTGACTTGTTTCTTCTCTTGTTTTGGATATTCAGTGCTTGGAAATCAATTTGCAACTAAGAAGACACTTGGGCACAGGAATTAAATTGTGTAAGTGTTTGAACACTCGTTCATTTATTCATTCATAAAGATTTCCTGAGCACCGTCATGGACCCTGCAGAGTTCCAGGTACTCGGGACTAAACAATGAATAAAGCAACTCAAGTCCCTCCCCATCTAGGTCTGACATTCTAGTGGAGAAGAGTGACCATAAGCAAATAATCAAGTATATAGTATGTCTGATGGTGACAAGTGCTGTGCAGAAAAATAAAGCAGGAGGAAGCGAATCAGAGGTGTCAGGGGCTGAGCACAGATCTTAAGAGGTGAGGGAGCCTCTACGTTTGTTTTGAGAAAGGAGACTCTGGAGGAGTGAGCAGCCGGAATGAAAACAGAGGCAGGAACCTGCCTGGTGTGTTTGAGGAACAGCACGGGCTGCAGGAGAGTGAACAAGAGGAGATGAGGTCGGAGAGTAAAGTGGGGACAGGTCATGCAGGGGCTATAGGCCACCCAAAGCCTTTGGCTTTTACTCAGAATAATAGGGGAGCCACTGCAAGTCTCTGAACACAGATGTGACACGTTGGGACTTACGTTTTTAAAGGATCATTAAAGGATCATCTTATGCGGAGAAGAGATGGGGGAGGACAAGAAACAGGATCTGCTAGGACCAGGTGAAGTTGTCTTTGATTCATGACTCAAAACACTGTATTCTAAACTCAAACCTCAGTGGCGTCTTGCTTCTCAAGATAACTGTCCTGTTCTGTAAACAGGTGGTCCGCTGGTTGGTTGGTGCCTACCCTCCTCTCCTCACCTCACAGGCATCCCCTACTGGCCGCAATCAGAACTGAAGGGCTCTGGCATGCTGATTTCAGAGCCCAGGTTCCCTGCACTAAGCCACCTGTCTTACAGTGTCATAGGCTGGGATCCTTATTTTAGAGGCATGAACGAATAACCATATTCACAGGGCTTCCCTGGTGAATTCCCTTTTTGAGTCTGGTTGGGCTGTACTGGTAGGTTCCCCAATCACAGAAGGGTGTCAAGGAGAGAGGAGTCACAGAGTGAACAGTCTCAGAGAAGTGAGTTGAGGGGCCATGTAGATGGTGACATGCCTGGTCCTGGCTGAGAAGGTGAGAGAGCCCTGGAGAAAGACCTGGGAGAGATAATGTGAGGAGTGCCAAGTGCACACTTAATCAGGAGCCTCACTGCCTTGCTTTGTGTGTGTTGGGGGGTATGTGGGTGTGTGAAATGAGCTCAAAGTCCTGTCTAGAATTTCCTGCAGTCTGGAGGAAGCTGTGTGGTGTCTGATGGACAGCCCCTCTGTTGCTCCCATGGCTAAGTGGCAAGGTCAGTGGCAAAGAACGTGTAACCTTTTAAACGGCTGTCTCTGAGCTTCGTCCATAGCACAAGGCCCTCCAGGATAAAAATGTTCAATAAATCTTAGTCAAGTGTCTTGCAATTATATTCTAACAGATTGAATTTGTCATATGTGTTTATGTGACTATTCAAGGAAACAAACTGATGAACTTCTAATCACTTTTTCTCTATAGGTAAACTAATACATGGCTTACAGAATTGAATTATTCCAGATAGGTATTTAAATATAGAGTCCCAAGTAACTTAAATGTTTGAGACATGACAAGAGTATAATGTTCACAGTAAAACCAAAAACTCAGGGATATTCAGGTTCTTACCCTGACTCCTTTATTATCTAACTGTACATTCTTAGACACTTATGTTTGAGATAACATAATATTTATTGGGTCTTTACCATGAGCCAGGCACTGTTCTAAGTTTTTCACATTTATTAACCCATTTAATCCTCACAACAGCCCTATGAGTTGGATGCCATTATTATTCCCATTCTACAGATGAGGAAAGCAAAGGACAGAAAGATGAAGTGACTTGTTCAGAGATGCATGTGTGTCGTGCATCCCTGAGACCCCCCCCCCAGGTTGAGTGATTTGCTAGGACGACTTACAGAACTCAGCATGCAGTCATCCTCATGGTTGTGATTTATTACAGTGAAAAGATACCAAGCAAAATGAGCAAAGGGAAAAGGCACATGGGACAAAGTTGAGGGGAAACCAGGCACAAGCTTCCAAGAGTCCTCTCCCGGTACAGTCACCCAGGATGCACTTAATTTCCCCAGAAATGAGTGGCGACAACACATGTGAAAAGTGACTCCCAGGGAAGCTTATTAGTGACTCAATGCCTGGGGTTTTTATTGGAGGCTGGCCACGCAGGCAACCTCTGCCCAGCATGTATCAAAATTCCAGACTCCCGGAAGGCAAGCAGGTTTTCAGCATGAATCGTATTGTTTGCCCAGTTCAGACACAGGGAGTTACTCTTAGCAATTTGGGAAGTGGAGTGAATGCTCTTGAAAACCAAGTTCCCGGATGCCAACCAAAGACCAGCCTTTCAAGGAGGCCTTTTTAAGACCAGCAGTCACACTTGATATGTCAATACTTTTCCGCACATGCATCTGCTAAGCAGAAGAGCTACGCTTCCATCACAAGTAGATCCCGGAGGCCAAATGCTGAACCACTGTGATCTATGGGTTATCACAGATGTCCAACAGATAGATTCAGGATCCCAGAATTCAGGGGAGAGGTCTGGTTAGAGATGTCGTTATGGGAGTTGCTGGCCTGTAGTGACATTGAAAACTAAGTTCACTTAGGAGGGGAATGTAGTTTGAGCAACAAAAAGGTCAGAGGACTGTACCCTGGGGCCCTCCAACATCCAGAGATCAGGTGAGGGTGAAGTTCAGTGGACGTTTAGAAGAGGCCAATGGATTCAGAGGAAAACCACGAGGAAGTCACGCCCTACAAGACAAATGAAGTTAGTGTTTCAGGAAGGCAGAGAGGAACAACAGATAATGCTGATGGACCAGACAAAAAGAGTGTGGCGTGACCATTGAGCATGACCACATGCAGGTTGCTGACTTTGACCAGAACCGTTGCAGTGGAATGTCAGGCAGAAGCCCAGTTGGAGTGGGTTCCAGAGAGCATGGGAAGAGAGGAAGTGGAGATCACAAAGGATTAAAAACTCTTTAAGGCATTTTGCTATAAAAGAAAGAGGACGAATAGGAAAATAGCTATAGAGGAAAGTGGATTTCAAAAGATGTGGTGTGTAACATGGGAGCTATTACAACACGATGAGACTGGTCCAGTAGAGGAGGGCAATGAATGATGCATGAGGTCCAGGGGATAATGGTGTCTTTGAGTAGATGAAAAGGGATGGGACACAGTGTACAAATCGGTCTTAGATTAGATCATGGGCTGTTTAGCCAGAGTTACAGGAGGGAAGGCAAATTCTTTTTACAGAGGCAGATGGGGAGGGTGGGTGAACATGGAGGTGGCAGGGGATAGGATTTTTCTTCTGGTTGCTTCAACTTTCATCACGAAGTGGGAAGGAAATGTTTAGCTGAGAGTCAGGAAGCTGGGGGGGGGGGATGTGATGGGAAGTTGGAGAGGAGGAGGTGCATGACAGTCATCTACGAGGTCACAGGAGTGAGCTGCCTGGGGAAGTACGGCAGAACTGCTGGGGCTACTGTGGGCCTAGGAGGATCTTAGACATTTGCTGCCATGAGCTTAAAATGAGACCGGCTGCCGTGGTGGGGTGGGTTTTCCAGCCATGCGCAGTGGTAGGGTAGCGATAGAGGGTTGGACTTAACCAGGATGGGGTTTGGCCAGGCAAGTGTAAGAAAGAGCAGAAGCGGTGTGGGCATTGAGGGTGGATGTGGCGGAGTTTATCTACAGACAGAGGCAGAGGGCTGTGGGACCCAGTGCTCACTCTTCCCTGCAGGTTGGGACTGGAGGGCCTCAGAAGTCACTTCCCTTAAAGGTACAGTGTGTGGTGCAATAAGCACGCAAAGAGTGCAAGACGAGTCTCTGAAGTAAAGTCTAGTGCTTTGGCTGACTGTGACTCACCTTCGAACTGGTTGCCCAGGCTGGTAATCACTAATCCACCGAGAACCTGTGACAGGTGGCTATAACTTTCTCAGATGTCACTGTCCCTGGGGCCTTGAAACAAGCACGCTCTCTATGAGCCTGGCCCTCACCCTTTACAGTCAGTACACACCATTCACAGAGCCAGCCCGGAAGCACCAGTCCCCCACTTTATGGAAAACAGGTTTCAGCTGGTTGATTAGTTGTTCCCACCCAGGTAGGAGGCCCGGTTCTCCCTCTCCAGCCCTGAACCTGTCAGGGGACTTTGTCCGGTTCTCTACCTCTTAGTCAGCTCATGGCCTCTTGTCAAGCACACACCTCTGGGGTCTTTCGATTTGTTCTTCCTTTACTGCAGGCTGCGGTGACTCACCCTGCTTTCCGGGACCCTTCCTGTCCCCTGAGGGCCGGGCCCGCTACCCCCTCCCCTGCCCCCTCCCTCCCTACTCATCTCTGAAGATAAGTCCCCAGGCCCTTTGGATTTTAAAAGATTTATTGCATATCACCGATATATAAGACAACAAATAGATCACAGATAACTAAAATGGGCATAAGACAGAGTTTCTAGAATCCCAACACAGTTGGTATAACTATGGTTCAATGTATGGTGTGGGCTCTGGTCTGGGAGAGTGACTTAGAAAACCATCAAGTCTTCCCTCCTGTGTCTCTCCTTTACTCTCACATGACTACCACGCTCACAGCACTTCTGACGCTTTTCTTCACCAAATGTTTGTGGGGTTTTCCCACACTGAGTGATTTTCTGTGACACCGGGTGGGTGTCCTACAACGTAACTCAATTCTGACACTATCTACCTGGAGTCAGCATCAGATCCCACAGGGTAAGGGCGCAGTCCCAAGAGCCTGCCCCTCTCCCACATCAGATGCCAAATGCAAGTAGAAAGAAGGTCCCCAGGTTACCTACAACCTCTGTCAGACGTGGCTACATACATGATCTTCTCCCCCTCAGATTCGATTATTTGCTAGAGGAGCTCAGAGCACTCAGAGAAACACTTACCTTACGTTTACTAGTTTATTAAAGGATACAGATGAACAGCCCGATAAAGAGATACCCAGGGTGAGTTCTGGAAGGGTCCTGGATGCAGGAGCTTCGTCCCTGTGGAGTTAGGATGCATCACCAGCCTGGTACAGGGATGTGTTCACCCACCTGGAAGTTCTCTGAACCCCCTACTATTGGGATTTTATGGAGGCTTCATCACGTAGGCATGATGGATCCTGAAGTCCATTTCCAGCCCCTCTCCTCTCTCTAGAGTGGTGGGGGTTGGGGGAATGAGGCTGAAAGTTCCAAGCATCTAATCATGACTTGGTCTTTCTGGTGACCAGCCCCATCTAGGAGCCCAACCAGAGTCGCCTCATTAGAACAAAAGCTGCTCCTGATTCTCTATCACTGAGGAATTTACAGGGGTTTCAGGAGCTCTGTGTCAGGAACCAGGACAAAGCCCAAATATCTATTTCTTATTATATAATAAAATCACAATATCACAGCTGGGGGGCGGAAACTTCTGCCTTTAGCTAGTTCCCAAGGCTGAATTCCCCATCAACGATAGGAATGTCTTCCGCCTCCCCAGTATCTCCTAAGAGCCCCTCCTTCCAACTCCGAGGGCTGACGCACCCCCTCCCTGGAGATCGGGATTGGCACTGCTGAGGACCTCAGTCATCAGAGCTCATTTCCCCACAGGCCCCCTTGCTTAACTTCTCTGAACCTAAACTTCCTCATTTTGAATTAGGGAGAGTAACAGATGATTTATAGAGTGGGCATAAAATCTGGAAACATAAAGGTTAGTTTTCTTTCCCTTTTCCTTTCTTCAGAGCACACCAAGATCACTCTGAATGGCCTTCCCCAAACCACAAAGTCATAGAGTTGGACATTTAAAGCTTCTGAACAAAGAGAACCACAGAACTCAGGGTAAACTCCCAAAGCACAGGGAGAAAGCAGATGCTTTCACTAAGGGAAGCATCAGTGACCAGACTCACACTCATCCCCCAAACCCTTATCGCATCCGATGTTTATGCCAAAGGGAGCATCCATCTCTCTATCTCTCTTCCCAGAGAATCCTTGGAATTGTTTGTCAGATTAATGGGATTCTGATTCCAGGGTTGCCTTTAGACAAGCCAGAGGGTCACCCCAGCTTGCCGGGCCTGTTTCTTATCTGGAAACCATGGCAGGGGCCCTAGAGTCTTCCTCACTCTAAAATCCTATCTTATCTGTTGCTGAGAAGCATGTTCAGAGGCAGGTTAAATGAATATTTCTGAGAATTCACTATGTAGCGAGGAAAATGCACCAGAGCCCCTACCCTCTTGTAACAGGAAAAATAGAGATGAAAAAATGAATTATCAGCAAGAGGTTTGTTACAAAAGGAGAAGTACAGGTGCATGTAGACAGGGAAACCCACCTAGTGAGAGAACGCACAGTGCTTGAATCAGAAGAAGGTAAATACAGATGGAACACAGGGGACTGGGGAAGTGGACAGGGAATCAGCTCTGCATTGGGGATTTCAGACTTTAATCTGAGGACAAGGGGGACGAATGAAGGACATTAAGGATAATTATATGATCAGATAAGAATTTTAAAGAGACACAGTGTGGCTGTAGTACGGAGACCAAGTGCGCGCGCGCGCGCGCGCGCGCGCGCGGGTGTGTGTGTGTGTGTGTGTGTGCGTGTGATGGGTGTGGGAAGGCTGGGGAAAGAGATGAGTGAATTTCATTTTGGATCTGCTCAGTTTGAGGTCCTAGCATCACCTGAGGGACCCAGACTCCTTAGAGCTTTCATTAAATATCAACTTTGTATTTTGTGTAGCAACTTTGTCTATTGCTACAACAAGGCAACAGACATTTGTACTGTTTCATTGAACAAATTCTATTTTGACCTTTAAAAATCTCTCCCTAACTTTTTTGTGTTGTCTTCTGCCTGTCCCAAAGTATTTGACTTCGGGTTACTTATCTGGGTTAACATCAATGTTATGACTTTAGGCAATTCCCCTATGTTAACATTGTAGATCTTGAATCTACATGGATGACTTGAGACAAAAGAATTCTGAATGCTCAAAACCTGAGAAGTTCCTTCTAAAGTGCTAAAATGTGCCACAGGCCTATGTAAAGGGTTTCTTCTTCTATACTCAAGGGTTTTCAAGACTCAATTTGGTAACAATGTTTGCCTCCTTTCCTGGGAGAAATCACAGGTTCTTGGAGGAGGGAGGATCGTAGGGCTTGAGGGGGCCTTAGCTTTGGGCCCTGGATCTTAAATCATAAGGTGAGATGACATTGATTCTTAGTTAACTAGTGTTGTGCATTTTCAGGTATTTCAATAATTCAGAACTCTGCGTTGGACTGGCTGAATATCTCAATTCACCACAAGATGGCAGCACGAAGTTAATTTTTAAAAGTAGGTGACTTTCTACAGCTCGCATAGAAAGAGGACTTCGAAAGGAAACCATAACTGAGAACTTTTCTTCTTGTTCCTATAGCTGGAAAGAAAGGAAGAAAGAAATATGGAAGGAAGTAACACAGGTAAAAAGAAAAGAAAGTGGGGTGCAGGAGGGAGAGGCGGCAATGAAAAAGCAAAGTAAAAGAACGGAGAAAAAACATTTCACAAACATTCAGCTAGATTACATTTAACGAAAGAAAAGAACCAAGCCACCGATGTAGGAAATTTCCGAGAGAGGAAACCAGTGTTATAACCACATTTACTCACAGCCTCGATGTGTGAGTATAAGATAGACGTTTGACCTTCTTATAAAAGCAGTTGTGTCTTTGGGAAACTGTGAGAATGAATCTACATTTACAAAGTGTTCTGGTCCAGTTAAGTCAGTCTTACATTAGCATAAAGATCAGCTTGGATTCAAGACTTATTTTATCTAGTACCCTTCACAGAGATCTCACACGTTGGTTTCCGTGTTTAATTGTGTGGGGAGATAGGATACATTATTCAAGAAGAGAATAATTAGACACATACTGGCAGCAATGCCTCGATATGTTGGAAATAGAAAGGGTGCCACCAGTTCAGTGGTCCTGGAAGCCCCTGAGCTGAGAAGAATTCTTTCAGCATTGGCTCTTTGATTCTCCATTGACCACCCACCACTTACTTGACCTACTGTCGTTGATCTCTTCTGGCTACTTGCTCTGTCCCCTGTCTCATGAATTTGGAATAGCAGAAAGTTCAAGAAAGGGAGCGATCTTAAGAATGGTGATTGCTTCATCTTGAGACTGAGGTTTTTTAACCTTGGCACTAATGACATTTGGGGCCAGACAATTCTTTTTCTCGTGGGGAGGTGGTGAAGGGCTGTCCTTCCCATGGTAGGATATTTAGCAGCATCTTTGGCACACACCACCAAATGCCTGGAACACCTCCACCCCAAGCTGTGACATCCAAATTGTCTCCAGACCTTGCCAAGGGTCTCCTAGGGAACAAACTTATCTCCACCTCCCCATTTGAGTGCCACTGCTTTAGATAAACTTTAACTAACTGAAGAAAATCCTGAAAGTTTTGTTTATCTTGCTGTCCTGTTCATGGGCATGAGTCCACAGAGAAATGTGTGTTTTTCAAATGTGTTTTCCAAGTATGAAATTGGACATAAATGCCTTTGTTAGAGTCAGAGTAATGTTCTCTATATGAAACAAATCAACAAATATTTATTATGAATGTTTTGTTGAGCAAGGACCTATGCCAGGCACTGTAGGGCATACAAAACAGTAAAAGAATTTTTATAGAAATGAAAACAATTAATGCTGGTCGAATCCTTACTATGTGCCAGACACTTTTTCTGTCCATTGTGAATATGCGTCTTCTATTCATCTCCTTTCAACTTTGCAAGCTCTCTATGAAGAAATATTATTTGCATTTTATAGGTGAAGAAACTGAGGTTGAGAAAAGTTCAGTCACTAGCTCAATGCCACATTAATGGTAGGTGACAGAGGCCGGTCTTCCTAACACCAAGGACTGTGTATGCTCTAGTCCCAAACACCAACCCTTGAGGAGATTACAGTCTGGTTAGGGGAACAATGCATGTACACAGGAAATGTGTCTAATGTCATAACGTCTAATGTCATATCTATTCCAAAAAAATTACAGGACACATTGCTATAGACTAGAGTGATCTGAGAAATAGAGTGTGATGGGTCTTGATCTGTGTGTCCTTAAAGAATAGAAGATTAGAGAGATGGATTAGAAAGATGGGCAAGTGTAGGTTCCATTCTATAAAAGGGCAATCTTCTGAGAAGCGATAAAACTGTGTAAGGGTGTTGAGAGCATAGGGTACAGATGGCTAAATGGAATGGAAGATCTGTGCTGAGAAGGAGAGGTAATACAGGTTGGAAAGGGTGGCTGGCAACAAATGACAGAGGGCCTTGAATATAATCCAGAAATAATAAACGGGCAGGCCAAAATAATAACTTTGGTTCAGTTCAGAGTTCTGAAAATTGAGAAATTTGGGAAAAGCTGGATTTCTAACATTCTTGAATGTGGTGACTTTGAGTCTACATTCCTGTATCTCAACACTTTGCTGAAGCCAAGGAGGGGTCACTGACTTTAACGGGCTCTGGGCTCTCCAGTTCAGCAAAACCCACACCACGCCCTAATCTATTACCCTCCTCTTGCTTCACTTAATTATCTGCTTAGCCCCTCTAAGGAGTGGAATTTGCACCTAAATTTAGAAAAGGGTGTTCTCAAAATTTAATCTGATAAAACCAATGAAAATTGACTTTTTCTTCTAACAGTCCACTAGAAATGGGAGACAAGAGCTAATCCTCCATTCGACATCTTTCCATATATCCAAGGACTATTATTAAAGTGTCCTTTCCTTCCTGTCTTCCCCACTGTGATCACCCCTAGTTGTGTAGCTTTCTCCAGGAGCTGTGCACTATAAACCTTCCACCGTTGTTGCTGTTCAGTGCTGGAGTTGATGTGGACTTTCACATCTTTGTAAACTGTGAGCACCACCCTGTGTACCCCAGCACCGATGCCACTTCTTCTACTTGTGCCTGGTCTGTGACAACTCAAGCCAGCAACTGATATTTCCACTATGTTCCAGGCACTGTGTTAATGAATGTCGACTATCACTAACAGACAAAAAGCGGGAGGACTTATATTCTAGTGGCAGAGATAGACAGTAAGCAATGAACAGAAAACATAAGTAAATTATATGTGTTTGAAAACGATATCTGCTAAGGAAAAAAACCAATAGAGTGGAGTTAGGGGGCTGGCAATGGGGATCGCAATTTTCAGTAGAGTGTTCAGCGTAGGCCTCTTTGAGAAGGTGGCATTTAAACAAAGACTTGAGAGAGGCTGCTGTGGGAAATGACCTTAACGCCGTAGGAACATCCAAGTACCAGTCAAGCTCTTCTGTTATGGAACAGAAAGGCTCACAGGCCAAACTGAGATACTCAAATCATGCAGATTATTGAATCAACCTAACACATAACACATGGAGAGCAGCAAGAGGAAAGAGATGGTATAGGTTAACATGGGATGTCGTATAAGCAGGTAGAAGGCTCACACTAGATGAATCCTGAGTTGTGCGACGTTACTATATTCTCTCTCTCTCTCTCACATACACACACACAAACACCAGCCTTCTCACTGATAGTAAAGTTATAGGACCAGACTTGAACTTAACCCAGAAGCTCAGCAGAGAGAAGATGCCTGGGGGCCAACACATGCTTGCTCTATCAGAGAGACTCAAGGCCAAGCACTCTTGGTCTAAAGCTGTAGCTCATATAATAAGCCTGTTGAACAGTCATGAGCTTTTCCTGGTTCTCTTGGGCGGAAAACACATGGAGTCAGAGTGGGGTCCATGATGCCTATTCCCAGGGGGTGGTCAATTTGAGATAACACAGCTGTCAGCCTGGAGGTGGCACGATCAGGACCTACTGCTTAGTCCTTCCATCCCTTTCTTTATAGAAATAACACCCTTGATGATTCCATGCTTTGAAAATCATATATTTCACTCATTACGTCTAGCTTTAGCATATCTCGTAGGATATTTACTTAGCGTATTTAACATATCTTAGGAGTTTTATCCATCCCACTGTTTTTCCCATCTTTGAGAGCAGAACTGTATATTCTCAAATGTAGTAATCACACGTTACGGAAGTGAAGGAGTTAGCCAGGAGGACACCAAAGGGAAGAACAGCCTGGGGAGAGTAGTGGCGGAGGGGAGCTGTGCCTGGTGTGTTTCTGGAACGGCAGGAACAGCGTGGCTGGGTGGGGTGAGTGGGTGAGTGGACGTGTGCAGGATAGGAGGGCAGATTTTGCTGGGCCTGATGTCCACTGTGAGAACTTTGTCTGAAATACTAACACAGATCCATCTTTCGCCGAATTACACCGTCTGCTCTATTTTTCCATCCTCTAGGAATTACCCTTTACTCACACAGAGGGGGGAAAGCACTGTAGTGCAGTGTCATGGAAGCCGGAGAGAGTTTCCGAAAGAGGTCAACTGTGGCAGCCGTCACTGAAAGGACTTTGATAAACAATAGACTCTGGGGGATGATGAGGAAAAGGTGGAAGAAAAGGCCATTTGAATTAGCAGTAAAGATGTCATTGGTGACCTTCAGGGACAGGTTTCAGTGAAGCAGCCAGGGCAGAGGCTGAGTGTAGTGTTACAGAGGAAACTGTGGGGAGGAAATGGATGTACTGCTTCCGAGGGCCTGGTGACCTTTGTGCCTCACGGTTGTTGATGTGAGAAAGCGCTCCCCTGTCCTCTGTGGACTGTGGCCCAGCCTTCGAGCACTTCCCAGCAGAGCCCCACAAACCCAGTTCCCATGTATTAGGCTGCTGATTAAAATGTTTCCAGCAAAATCTACCAGATTCTTTGAAAGGCCTTTGAGGTTGCTCACTCAAGTAAATCCTTTTACTTACTATTTTGTTTGTATATGTGTGGAAGGAAAGATGAGATTAATAATCCTCTCTGCTGGGCTTCCCTGGTGGCACAGTGGTTGAGAGTCTGCCTGCCAATGCAGGGGACACGGGTTCATGCCCCGGTCCGGGAAGATCCCACATGCCGCGGAGCAGCTGGGCCTGTGAGCCATGGCTGCTGAGCCTGCGCATCTAGAGCCTGTGCTCCGCAACGGGAGAGGCCACGACAGTGAGAGGCCCACATACCGCAAAAAAAAAAAAAAAAAAAAAATAATCCTCTCTGCTAATTGGTCATTTCTAGTACTTAAAAATCTGTCATTCTGGTTCCAAAGTTTATCTGCACTTCTATCCCTGCATGCATCCCTCCATCCATTTGTCCTCTTCTTTTTTTTTTTAATTTATTTTCTTTACTTTTATTTATTTATGTATTTGTTTATTTTTTGCTGTAAGCGGGCCTCTCACTGTTGTGGCCTCTCCCGTTGCGGAGCACAGGCTCCAGACGCGCAGGCTCAGCGGCCATGGCTCACGGGCCCAGCCTCTACCATGGCATGTGGGATCTTCCTGGACCAGGGCACGAACCCGCGTCCCCTGCATCGGCAGGCGGACTCTCAACCACTGCGCCACCAGGGAAGCCCCCTCGTCCTCTTCTTGATAGCTATCTCCATGAAAGACAGGCTTTCCTTATCTACAAATTTACTTTGTCCACCTGACTCTGGACTCCAGTCCTTCCCACTCCACAAAACCCTTCTCTCGCCCTCCTCACTCTCCCCAGACACCTTGCAGACCAGTGAATCCCTTTTTATTTCTGATCTCTAATCTCTCCCTTTCTTGAATAAACCCAAATTGTTTCTATCTTCAAAAATAACACCTCTCCCCATCCCTGTCCATCTGCTGTTATCACCCTAGGTCTCTTGTTTGCTGAGAACCAAGTCCCTTGAATGCCACATCTGCACGGCCTTGTATCTGTCTCTGTCTCTCCACTGAAAGTGATGTCCCTAAGGCCCTGACGCATCCATGTCACCTCATAACACCCCCACTTATTTATTATATTTGATGTTGTAATTGTCTATTTTCTTTTCTGTCTCACTCAATACACTAAGTTCCCTGCCAGCAAGACGGTTTCATAGTTACCTTTGTGCCCAGCATCTAGAACAATCTATGGCACAGATTAGACATTCAATATCTGTTGAATGAATGAGTGAATGAATGAGTGAGTCCTGTCCGTGACCTCTTTTACATGCAACTCAGTTAACCATGTCCTCCTTTAAAAAAAAAAAAAATTCTTCCATTAGTTGCCCAGATAACATTCTCTTTGGTTTTCATTCTAACCCTCTGTCAGTTGTTTTGTGGCTTCTTATCTTTAAATGATGCAATTTCCTAGGGGTCTGCCTTTGTTCTTCTTTTCTTAGCATTGTTTATTTTACCTGGGCAAGCTCATTAGTAGCTAGCAGCTTTAATTACAACCTTGTCTATACCTCCAGCCCTGATCTCACTTTGGTCTTCAGACCCATAGACCTAGCTGCCTACTGACCATCTCCATTTAACCATCTCACGGGGACCTCAAGTTTATAAGTTAAAACCCTTAACTCGTAACTCCTATCTCAGTGAATGGTATAGCCATCCACTTAGTCATGGAAGCTAGAAGTATGGGAATTTTCCTAGATATCTCTTTTTCCCTCACCTGTCTCAGTTAATCAGATAGTTTCTTTAGATAAGTTATATAAGATGTATTTGAAATGTGTTTTCTATCTCTCCATTTTTTTGTGTCATAGTCTAGGGGTCATGGGTGAGATATGAGGTTTTTTGGGCAGAAGTAATGAGTTCTGCCCCCTGAGGGAATACATACAGAGCTGTGATCAGAGTCAGGACATTGCAAATGCTAGCTTCCAGGCCTTCTAGCCATTGGTGACACAAAGCTGCTAACCTCCTCCCTGCCAGCAGAGACAAGACATCTGGGAGGGAGCACCGAAAACTAGGATACAGCCCATGATAATGGCCCCCCTCCCAAGCCTCCCGCTCCCATCCGAGAAACTTCTCTTTCAAACAGTATAAAATAAAATAGAAAAAAAGTGATAAAAAGGAACTAAAAGATATTTAGATTGGGGCAATTCCCACCACAAATTTCAAAATCACTGGTTAACTTCCCTCTCTCAATTCCACTGTACTGAGCACCCCTCCACAAAGGCTCGACATTTGAGAATTGGAGTGTGTTGCCTCTTCTCTGCATCATTTTAATATAGGTTCATCAGATATTTGACACCCTGAGGCACTAACCACACTGTAGAAGCATGAGCTAGGACAGTAGAGAGGTGGTAGGGACAGAGCTGGGGACAGCAGGGTGATGGTGGGGGACAGAGATGGCACAGCAGAGAGATGGTGGGGGACAGAGATGGTACAGCAGAGAGATGGTGGGGGACAGAGCTGGGACAGCAGAAAGATGGTGGGGGACAGAGAAGGCAGAGCAGAGAGATGGTGGGGGACAGAGATGGCACAGCAGAGAGATGGTGGGGGACAGAGATGGCACAGCAGAGAGATGGTGGGGGACAGAGATGGCACAGCAGAGAGATGGTGGGGGACAGAGCTGGGACAGCAGAGAGATGGTGGGGGACAGAGATGGCACAGCAGAGAGATGGTGGGGGACAGAGATGGCACAGCAGAGAGATGGTGGGGGACAGAGATGGCACAGCAGAGAGATGGTGGGGGACAGAGATGGCACAGCAGAGAGATGGTGGGGGACAGAGCTGGGACAGCAGAGAGATGGTGGGGGACAGAGATGGCACAGCAGAGAGATGGTGGGGGACAGAGATGGCACAGCAGAGAGATGGTGGGGGACAGAGATGGCACAGCAGAGAGATGGTGGGGGACAGAGATGGCACAGCAGAGAGATGGTGGGGGACAGAGATGGCACAGCAGAGAGATGGTGGGGGACAGAGATGGCACAGCAGAGAGATGGTGGGGGACAGAGATGGCACAGCAGAGAGATGGGGGACAGAGGTGGTACAGCAGAGAGATGGTGGGGGACACAGCTGAACGCAGGGATAGATTCCCTGACTTCCTGGACGTAGAGGGCATCACTAGGTCCTTTATTTCCACATTATCTGTGACAGCTTAAGTTGCTCATGGTGATATTACTTTATTACTTCTCTCATTCCAGTTCTGGGGAGTGACCTGCGTAGGTGTTGCCACTGAGACACAGGGAGGCGGAAGCTTCAGATAGCTTTAGAGAGTTTGGACTTCTATCCTGAAGGCGAAAGGAAGGAACCCAAGGATTTTAAGCAGGGGAATGATTGGATCAGACTTAAGTACAGTTTTAGAAATAATAATATAAATAATAGCCAATATTTATTAGTGCTTATTATATATCAGACATTGTACCACATGTTTTACATGTGTATCTTACTTAATTTTAAAAGCAGCTCTATGAAGTAAGTACTCTTAATTTTCTTTTTTACAAATACTGAAGCAAAAACCTAGAGGATCGTTTGTCCAACTTCTCACAGGTAAGAGGAGTGGAGCTGGGATTCAGTGCCAGGTTCATTGGACTCAAGTCCATTTCAACCATTACCCAGAGCCCAGAATCACGACAAAGGAAATGCATAAAAAGGTATTGCTAGGGTAGGTTTTTTTTTCCTTATGTGAATCCCCACCAACATACTGGTCCCTCCCCCACCCTCCCCAGAAAGTTCTTCCCCTCTCCACTATGGTGACCACCCTCACTCCTAGCCCTTCAAGACTTCCTACCCACCACCTCCTCCAGCCAATCCTCTGACTACTCCTCCTCATTCCTTGGCTCAGTCCTGGGGGTTAACATAGGTATCCATCCCCTTACAGCACTGATCTTCAAACATCTTTACTTTGATCCCTTAAAATTACTTGAAAAACTAACTACTCCCATGCATATTTTCAGCTTGACATCCTGAAATTTGTCATCACAAGCTTAAACAGTGGCAAGGGATGTAATTTCTTACATATTGTAAACAACAGATTTTTAAAACATCACTTTTTAAAACCTATCCAATGGAAAACAAGTACCATATCGTTTGATATCCATCATCCCCCTCTTTCAGACTATGTTATTTTAAAAACCTAGGTCAGGTCCATCCAACAAGGACACATAAGAGAAATTTTATGTGAACAGAAATAGTTTACTTGCTCACCTATAGGAGAGAAGGAAAGAAAATATGGCCCAGGCTGCGCTTTCAGAGTCTGGAAGCTCCAGGGGCAAAGGAGGTCTCCATCTAGCATAGGTGCACAGATGTGGAAAGATGAACTTATAAAGTATTCTGATGCAGGACAGGCAGGCATGTCCATTCTCTTTGCTCATTCTAGAGCAGCGCATGCTATAAGAATTGGGTAAGATTTTTATAATAAAGTCTTGAATTAACTGGATGAGCATGGCTCACTTTAAAGAAGTGCCTATGTTATTATTTTTTTTCTTGTTTCTTTTTTTTTTATTCTGCCTATGTTATTAAATTCTATTTTTGAGGTGGTGAAAGAGCCTCATTACTTCTCAGTGGTGGCTAAAACCGTCTTTTTCAAGAGGTAGTGTGTGTAGTAGACAGAGAAGGGGCTTTGGAGTCTAAGAGATTTGAATTTGAATTCAAGACTTACCACTTTGCTGCCTGTTGAAACTTGAGCAGATACTTAATTTATCCGAGTTTTGGTCTCCTCATCTCTGGAATGTCCATACCTGGGATTACCACCAAAGCTCAAATTCCCGGAAGAAAGCCCAGCTTGGATTAGGTGTCCTTATGTCTAGAATGCCAAGAGTTGACTGCAGAGGGAAGCTGTCTCCTCTTCCCATCCCAGATCTTGGCTCCCTTCCAGGGCCTGCAACCTCAGGATGGGACATGACGCTGGGGAGAGAAGCATGGGTGAGATAACGATGAAGCTAGGGATCCAGTTCAGGGAGGCTTGGTCAAGTGTCATTAGCATCTGTGTGAGGATGAGTGTTTGTTTCCAGATCTCTTCCCTAGCTGCCCTAACCAGAACAAATGCCCAAGTATTCCTTTAGCAATTATCCTAGACTCATTTTATTTATAGACAGCAGATATACACTGTGAATTGGAAGAGTGCCAAATGGTTCCTTGCCCTAACGTCTCTTCCTTAGCTGACTGTCCCAGTGCCTGAAGTTCCCAGATTGATTAGAATGATTGCTCTGGGCAAGGCATTACATGTCCAGAGGCCCCATTAGAATGCAAAGAGGTAACATCCTCAGACGCTAATACGTTAGCAAGGACCAGCTCGTCTATCACACTGGCTGGCTTTCAATTAGCTGAGAGCTGGATCCCCGACGAATCGAGGCAGGATAAGTACAGTTTGCTGGAAATGAGGGGTGAGGAAACGCTGAGGTTTGAAGTATTAAGCGCTTCACAGGTAGATCCAGACCACAGAAGGAAAAAGAGTGAGAGGTGAGAGATGTAAGGGAGGTGAGGAGAAAGGAGGAGAGGCAGGACCTGAAGGAAGACAGACTCTTCGTACTAATGCCTTAAGGTCGGGCAGTGTCTCTGACAAGGCACTCTCCGGTCACAGAAATCTGAGAAATGGTAAACAAAGAAAAATTTTCTATTCCTAAAATTCTTCTCAGATTCTTAATTATGCTCACAGGCCTGTAAATCTTAGCCAAAATATCAATAATCATATCAACCATAATATTGATAATCATAGCTAATACCTTTAGAGGACTTGCTTCGTGTCGAGTACTATAGTTTGTGTTTACATGTGGTAGGTAGTTCACGGAATCCTTACAACCCCACGAGCCGGTGCTGTTCTCATAGATATTGTTCTATAGATAAAGAAGCTGACGTTTAGAAGAAGTTAAGAAACTTGGCTAAGAGCACGACCAACAAAGCTGTGGCACTGAATTCCCATTGGAATTCTTGCTTTGACTCCAGCATAAAATCCTTAACCATTAGAGTGGGGTTATGTCTTGCAGGGGGTGAAGTTCTAAAGCAGGGGTTGGTCAACTTTTTTGGGTGAAGGGCCAGATAGTAAATATTTTTGGCTTTGTGACCCATATGGTGTCTGTCCCAATTACTCAACTCTATTGTTGTACCATGAAAACAGCCGTAGATGATGTGTTTATATATAGGTGATATATAAACAATAAAACCATACAGGAGAATGGTTTGTTCTAAAGAGACTTGAAAAAGGCAAAAAGCAGTATACAGTCACAATAACCCTTCAAATAACAGTAGTTGCTTGTAAGGAGGGAAACTACCTTTAACAATATTGCTGGGCTTATGGAATCACAACAGTAGAGAATTAATGTCTTTGTTTCTCTATTCTATTTTTTTTTTTTTTTTTTTTGCAGTATGTGGGCCTCCCACTGTTGTGGCCTCTCCCATTGCGGAGCACAGGCCCTGGACGCGCAGGCCCAGCGGCCATGGCCCACGAGCCCAGCCGCTCCACGGCATGCGGGATCCTCCCGGACCCGGGCACGAACCCGCGCCCCCTGCATCGGCAGGTGGACTCTCAACCACTGTGCCACCAGGGAAGCCCCTCTCTATTCTTTTGATGGTGGAGACCAAGTCTAGTTTGAAATGGAGGAAGAGAAATAGAGGATATAAAGGATTCTCCCACCACTCCTTCCTTTTTTTGTGTGTGAGGTAAATGTAGTTTAATTCCAGTGAGAAAAAATGCATGTGTGGTGCAGGTCCATCGTTCCCAAATGGCTTAACTCACACTTTGGGGAGGGGACAAAGCATCTTATGGACATAAAGTTCCCTGGAACATTCTTGAGAAAATGCTTGCCTGGGAATGCGTTTCCGTCTTCCCTCTCTGACTAAGGGAAAACTACACTTAGAGCAGGAAGAAAGGGTTTGGGGCTGAAAAATTAGAGTAACTGGCCCTGGAAGCTGCCGACTGGCCAGATGTTGTAGGGATGCAACCTGTTGAGTTGTGGATGTGATTTCTTTGGAGGCATATACCACAAATCCCTTGAGACCTAAGGAGAAACACAGTCTTATTTTGATTCAGTATAAAAACTCAACTTGGGTTGACTTCAGGAGAGCCAAGACTGGCCTACAGAGGAAGTATGCATATTTGGAAGAGCTGGGAAAGTCCTTAAGAAAGCTCCTTCATGTATCAAGTATCTCCCAGCTGGAGATTAGGAGGTCACTATTTCAGATTTATTTCTTGCGATTAAATCTGTGCTTCAGCCAAGACTGTCTTCTTCAGTTACAAGTGTCTGTGGAGGGATGAATGAGAGAGGCAGACCTGTGCGATGGCCAAGCGCCCAGTTTCAAAATGTCCTATCTGGTCCCATCCAGGCTCTGCCACTTCTTAACAATAATCTGGGAACGTCCCTGTCCTCTAAGTCTAAATGTCTTCATCTGTAAAATGAAGGTAATAGTAATGTCTACTTCTTAAAAATCTAGTAAAGGTTATAATGTTGCATAAATAAAGCATTTTGCTCAGTGACTAACTAGCCCACAGTAAGTGCTCAATAAACCTTAGCTATTATGTATGACAGGCTATTATTAACCCTTATTGGCCCTTATCATTAGAGCACATTTAATTTATCAGATTGATTTCCACAGCGATAGCTCCCTAGGAATATTGGACAGGACAGAGGGAGAGAGAGAGAAATCTTCCTTGCTCCATGAGGAAGATACAGGGATAGTGTGTATACAGGTCAGGCAAGAGAGGCAAGTTTAGGCATGAGATGTACCTAGATTCCAGTCCTGATTTTGCTACTTGAAGTTCTTGGGATAATGGGAATTTACTTAGTTCTCTGGGCCTCAGGTTCTATTTCCATTAAAAAGTGGAAAGTAATCCTACCATCTTTCTAAAGCACAAGCTGGAATAAGGTAGGGAGAGAATAAATGAGTACATCATAAATAAAAGCTACCTTATGTGGGGCTCAACCCATTGCAGCTCTTCTTCATGGGAAGGCGCTGGGTACCAGGTGGGAGCTGAGCATCCCAGGGAAGAAGACAGCGGTGTGGCAGGTGGTCCTTAGAACGGGAGAGAGAAGTGAATCAAGGACAATCCTCGCTTCACAATTTTATTCTAAGTCACTATCAAAGTATTTTGTCACACTGAAGCTTTCTTTTCTTTTTCATCATATCATGGACATATATGGGAGTGATGGCTTTTAATGCTTTGTCTTCAGCTTGCTGCAAACTGAACACAAATCTGATGAAGGAGTGAACACAGCTGGCGTCAGAGGCTGGGAGGTGAAGGCCCTCATCGATTGAGTGGGGACATGGTGGGCAGGAGGAGAGACTGGTGGGGATACAGTGTGAGTGTGTGAGTGTGCAGGGAGGGGGATATTTTGAGATTAAGTGTAATTATCCACCATGACTCTTGCCATAAAGAAAAAAACAGCTGAAAAGTCATGTTGTAAAGTATGGAAACGAAAGAACTGTCTCATTTGCAATGAAAAACCCTCTTGTTTCAAATAACACTCTATTTTTTTCCAAGTTGCTAATACATTTAGACTGTTCAAAATCAAAATGATATAAAAGGTACACACAAAGAAGTCCTCTTCACATCTGTCCCTTCCCATCTGTCCTATCCTCTCTCACTTCCCACTCTTTGTACTACTTCTGGTTTGTTGGCTTATTTACCTTTCCAACAGGTCTTTTTACATACGCAGATAGAACAAAATATACTGTTACCCATCCTCCTCATTTTATTACACAAAAATGCAGCCCATGTCGTATTGAGTTTTGCATGCTGTTTTCTCTGCTTAACAGGACAGCCCAAATGCCTCTGTATGTCAGTGCAGAAAAGTTGCTCATTATTTTTTTACAGCTGCAGAGGACTGATTTTGTAAATATGCCATGTTTTATTTGGGTCCTATCCAAACTCCGTCACAATAAGTAGTCCTGCACATTTTCATTTACTATGTGTGCAGATGTAACTGTAAGAAAGATGCTCAGGTGTGGGGTTGCCAAGTCCAAGGATCACAGAACCTGTCAGATTCCCCTGCACAGGGCCTGCGCCATTTTTCTCTTCATGGTAAAGTAATGCCATTTTTATTGGTATTTCTCATATTAATTTGTATTCCATTTGGCTATGAATATTTTTCTATGAAATGTCTGTTCATGTGCTTTGCCTGTTTTTCTGTTGGGTTCTTCCTAATCTTCTTTATTCCCGGGAGCTCCTTAGGAGTTCATTACCTATTCAGGAGAAGAGTATTAGTCATTTACAGGATTTGCAATTCTTTTCCAGCTTACTATTTCGTCATTTACTTTGCTTATGGTGTATTTGTCATGCTAATGGATTTTAAAATACATATGTAGTTTATCGTCTTTGATTTTATGACATGAATTTTCAGTCATATAAGGGACTTCCCTACTCCAAGGTTAGCAAGGAATTCACTTATGTTGTCTTCTGTGATTTTTAAAAACTTCATTATACTTTTAAATACTTGCTATAATTGAAGGTTTATCCCTATGTATAATGTGAGGTATAGATCCAATTTTATTTTACCTTTTCTTTAGGTGGACAAGTTGTCCCATTAATCTAAAGATCCATCTTTTTTCTATTGATATAGATGTCATCTTTATCATACACTATATTACTGAATGTGTGTCTATTTTTGAAATTTTCTTCAAATCTACGGGTCTTTCTATTTATGTGCCAACCAGACATGTAGTTATTAAGACCCTGTGGTGAGTTTTAATATCTGGTAGACTGAATCTCCCACATTCTTTCTTCTTTTAGTTTATCTAGCTACTTAAATTTATTTTTCCACATGAACTTTATGGTGTTATTTGGGGTAGATAATGCCATATTTAGAAGTTAACTTTGGGAGAACTGGCACCTTTTCTTTATTGAGTCTTTCCATCCATGATATCTAAGATATGTCTTTATATACGTTGAAGTTCTAGGGGAGGAAAAACTATTCCCCTCTAACTGCCAGGTTCTTCAGCTGGGGCCCTGCAATGAGATCGACAAAAGACTAACAAGAGAAAAAACACTTTATTTTTTATTTATTTATTTTTAATATTTGAGGAAGTTCTTGAATTTGTAGGTGGCTGATGTAGTTATAAGATTTCTTCCAATTATTATTATTAGTTTTAAGAAGATGTTGGGGGTAGGAGTTTAGTAATTAATTTATTTATTTTTGCTGTGTTGGGTCTTCGTTTCTGTGCGAGGGCTTTCTTTAGTTGTGGCAAGCGGGGGCCACTTTTCATCGTGGTGCGCGGGCCTCTCACTATCGTGGCCTCTCTTGTTGTGGAGCACAGGCTCCAGACGCGCAGGCTCAGTAGTTGTGGCTCACAGGCCTAGTTGCTCCGCGGCATGTGGGATCCTCCCAGACCAGGGCTCGCACCCGTGTCCCCTGCATTAGCAGGCAGACTCTCAACCACTGCGCCACCAGGGAAGCCCGAAAAAACGCTTTATTAACACATGCTGTACTCATCAGTGATGAATAACTCAAAGGGATGGTTAGAACTGGGGCTTACATAGTATCTTAGCAAAAGAACAATACATTTGTTAAGAAGTGACAGGACAAAGGACAAGGGGTTTAGGTTTTTAAGGGCTTGGGAAGGTAGATACATGTGTGAAACCAATGGAAGATGAGGACTAGTTAGTAAGATTTGTTATGTAGATTTCTCTGGGCTGATAAGAGTCTAAAGTTGTCTCTGTTGATTAAGAATTGTCCTGCCCTGGGGTTCCCTAGTGGCGCAGTGGTTGAGAGTCCGCCTGCCGATGCAGGGGACACGGGTTTGTACCCTGGTCTGGGAGCGGCTGGGCTGGTGAGTCATGGCCGCTGAGCCTGCGCGTCCGAAGCCTGTGCTCCGCAGCGGGAGAGGCCACAACAGTGAGAGGCCCGTATACCGCAAAAAAAAAAAAAAAAAAAAAAAAAAAAAAAAAAAAAAAAGAATTGTCCTGCCTTTCTTGGTAGAGGAAGGGAGGGCAGAAAGGTTCTGTGTGTGTGTGTGTGTGTGTGTGTGTCTGCTTCTTTTCAATTGCCTTTAGCTCAGAATAATCCTTACATCAGAGTGGCATATTTTAGGGTGGTATGCTCTGAACCCCTGCAAAGTCTATTGTTAGAACATCTTTTTCTAGGTATTTTATCTTTTTAGATGCTACTGTAAATATGATCTTCTTTTCCATCTTATCTTCAGACTAGTTGTCTTAAGAAATTAGGAAGCACCATGAGACAGACTATATATTGAAATTAAGTAATTTATAAGGTCAGTCAAGGAAAGCCACAATGAATCAGCTTCAGAACCAGTTCAGTTAACAAAATTTGTACAGATGCTTGTCAGTACCATGAAGTTACTGTAATACATGTTGGTTATGTAGCTTCTAAAACCTGAACAACACATACAACACAAAACAATTGTTATTGAAAATGGTAGAATGCCAAATCACAATAGGAGACAGAATTTTAAAGGGGTTTTGGTCTCATTTATAACTTGTCACTGCCTGTTTTTTTTTTTTTTGGCCACACTACGTGGTATGCAGGATCCTAGTTCCCCAACCAGGGATCAGACCCACAGCCATTGCAGTGGAAGCAGAGTCTTAACCACTGGACCACCAGGGAAGTCCTTGTCATTGCCTTCTAGTGGGTGGCCTTAGTATCTGAAGGGGCCGTTTCTTTTGCTGAGGTCTCGATGTGAGCCTAGGAGTTAAGAGGATGCTGGATAGGGTGGATATAAATTGTTCTGGTAAGAAATAGAAGAGATATAGATGCCTGGGGAAATATCCTGGAATGTGAAAGCCTAGAGCTACCTGGGATGGAAATTGGAGGGGGAAGGACTGAGAAGGAACCCCTCTGGTTGGATGAAAAGTTTGGGGTGGAAGAAACATGCTGAATTGGGATGTTTGAATTTGTGTGTTGAGAGCTGGGCTGTGGTTACCCTTCTGACTTCCCTGTGAGATGGTGGTTACTGGCTGAGAAGTCTATCCTTATGGATATCTGAACCTATTTCTCCCCACTCTTCTCCAAGAAAACAATCCATAAACATTTTTTCCAAAGTTAGCCTTCCTGCAAAAGGATGACTTCTCCCTGTTGCATGTCTCATCACGAGAGAAGAGTGTAACACTCAATCCTGTTTGTGCGATGAATTTTGTGATGAACAGGCACGTGGGACAGTTTCTCTCATTTCTAGCTGTCCACGCTAATAAGCCTGATTCTTGCTGCATTTTGGATGAAGAAGAGAAGGGCGTCGTTGGGCTCATATGCATTTGCTGTGGCCCCACCCAGATGTTCCACCAGGTGACCTCCATGTGGATGGGTGCCTGCTTCTTACCAGGTAAGTTATTGGCTCATATGCCATCATGTTTTTATCTTTTTCCTTGGAAATACCTGTATTAAAATTACCTTATTTATTTATCTGTTTATTTCTTTATCACAGCCTCTCTCACACAAAAGCTCCATTAGACTGCGGATCTAGTCTACCCTGTTAACTGCTGTATTCCCAGTGTTCAGAACAGTGTCACGTGGTAGGCCTTTAACATTTGTTGAACAAGTGAATAAAATATAGTTCAGCTTCTATATTTCTTTTGCTTTCTAAAGTTGCAGTTTGCATATGCTGCACTGGCTGAAAATATAGCTTCTGTATAAATTAGTTTATCCTCATTGCAATAATTAAAAAATTGTATGATAATAATGAACTGACAAAATGACTTTCAATTTCCCTTTCTAATCTTACTGTTTCCATATCAAAGGATTTCAAGTGTTCCCACAAATCACCATCGTCATACAAACAAGTAAAGTAAAAGTCAACATCTCAAAACAATCCCAAGTTTTAAAATTTAACAGCTGAGAGAAGGAAATTAAGATAGGAAGGGCTGGGCTTGGTTTGTACTTGCAGTTTCTTTTCACTTGCTAATGGATACCTTACTTTTCCTCTTTATGACACGCAGACTGCGATTTCCAGTAATATATTTAATTTAGTCCAGTTATAATAAAATATACCTTTTTTGTGAATGCACCTAACATCTACAAAGTACTGGATGGGAAACAGCTCAAAGCAGAAAAATATTTTGGTTAAAGATTGAAGCAAAATACGTTAAAAATTTACTTGAAAATTTGTCAAGTTCAAAAACATCTCTCACCAAAGGAATATTAACTAATATCCACTGATTAAATTAAAAAACTGAAAGATGAAAATTATGTAGACATTTAGCTCAAGATACTCGAGAAAAAAAGACAGAGTAAACAAAAAACAAGGGAAAGGAAGAAATGAAAATAAATGTAGAAATTAGTGAGTTAGAAGGCAAGTACTCATACTCTAAGGTAAAAAGCTAATGAGCTTGACTATGTCAAAATTAAAGACTCCTGCTAAATAAAAGGCAACATAGAAAAGCTGAGATGCACAGTATATTAAGAGAATGTATTTGCAATATTTATAACTGACAAGTAATAAATCTAGAAAACACAAGGAATTCCTGCAAATGGATAAAAACAGCAACATCAACCACCACCACAAATGAAATACCCTGGAAATACCCTGGAAGAAAATGAGAGAAGATTCCTAGAAATAGAAAGCAGAATGGATAACAAGCATATCAACAGACGGTTAACCTCACGATAGGAACTTGATGAAAATAATGAGAAAACATTAGCTCCCCTAAGAAGAGTAAATAATTAGAAAATCAGGTTGTTGGGCCAAACCCCGCAGGCTTGCACGCCTTATAGTTGCCCAGCCTTGAGACTGAAGAAAGAGACCAGAGACGGCGACAGAGACAGCAACAGTTCATTGGACAGGGGATCTTACCGGTCTGAAGCAGAAGGGTCCTGGAGCGACATCCCACTGTGAACGGCAGACCGCCAGGCAGGACAGGCATTTGCACGATCTGGGGGAGAAGGAGGCTACCATTTATAGGCGGAATTGACATCTGATTGGCCCATCAATTACCAGGGAAACCAGCGGCTGGGGCAGGGGCAAGCATGTAGGCAGTGACTAATTAAGCCCTGTAATTAAGCGTATTGGTTGGCGGTCCGGTGGTTAAGACTCCGCGCTTCCAATTCAGGGGGTGAGAGTTCGTTCCCTGGTTGCGGAGCTAAGATTCCGCATGCTGCATGGCACGGCCAGGGGAAAAAAAAAAAATAAAAGAGTATTGGATAGTCATGTGTGTCAAGCAGGGCCAGTTGAGCAGGAGATGTACAGAGAGCAAGAGAACAGCCATCTTGAATGGCCTGACTATACGCAGATATTACCATGTTAGCAGGGATGTGTGGGAAATAAGAACCTACTTGCACTGCAGGTGGAGAGCAACCTAGACATATTGGAGAAATGGCCTGTCTACATACTGCAATTAGCAACATTTCTGGGTATAACTCAGGGCTATGGCATGGAATTTTGGCCCTTTAGGGAAAATTGTTTTCGGGTCTCCTATCAAGGGTGGACTTCCGCAAACACCTTTACATGGGATTTGTACTGATATCACGCTAGGCCCTTGTACCCTTCCAGATGGTTGGTAATTTGTATCAGCTCCTCCCACCCCTCATTTTCCTTCTGTATAGCATTGAGAAAGTCTCACACAGATTCTTAAGGGGATGTGTTAGAGGATATTCATTGAAGAGATGTCCATGTTAGCAGGTGTCCATCCCTAGGGGCATGGATAAGTTAAGGATGGTGCATATATGACATGGCATACTACACACCTGTTAGAAGAGATGAATTAGATGAGTACTGTTGTAGGCTGAATAATGGTCCTCTAAGGATAACCATGTTCTAATCCCCAGAACCTGTGCAGATGTGATTAAGTAATGTTAAGGGTCTTGAGGTGGGGGAAGAGTATCCTGGATTACCCAGGTGGGCCCAGTGCAATAACAGGAGTCCTTATCAGAGGAAGGCAGTAGGATCACAGGAGTAGGAGATGTAATGAAGGAAGCAAGAAGCTGGCGTGAAGTAAGGAAGGGGTCATGAGCCTAGGAATGCAGGTGGCCTCTGGAAGCTGAAAAAGTCAAGGACACAAGATTCTTCCCTCAGAGCCTTTGAGAAAACCAACCCTGGCAACGCTTTGACGTTAGCCCAATGACTTAAGGTGGTAGTTGATATTAACTTTGAACTTCTGATCTCCAGAACCATACGATAATAACTTTTGTTGTTTTAAGCTTCTGAATTTGAGATAATTTGTTATGGCAGCAATAAGAAACTAATATAAGCATACAGTATGGATAGGTTTAAAAATTACAGAGTGAAATAAATAAGAAAGATATTATGTTTTTCTAGAAAACACACTGATCCAAGAACTGGAAGAAGTCTATTTAGGAGAAAGGAATGGGGGTAGGGATTACAGTAAAGTAAAAAAATAAATAAAAGAATTGAAATAGAGAGTCTTGTACAGAGCAATTGTAAAAATGAGTCATAAAGAAGGAAGTATGATTAACCCTTATCTCTGCACCTGAGATTCCCTGTAACACTCCTCCTATCAAATTAAGAAAAGAAAGAAAGAAAGAAAGAAAGAAAGAATGAAAGAAAAAGAAAGAAAGCAAGCAGCGAAATGGAATGGCATGGAAAATATGGAGGTGGTTCTATGAAAAGATCCCTGGCATCCGTGACCATGAAGAAAAGGAGGAAAACAGTAACACCATTTGATGTGGGAAATGGGTTTTAACCACAGACATAGAGGATACTTAGGCAGTAAATAGTATTTATAGCATTAAGCAAAGAAATTGAATATTTAGATAAAATCAGTACTCTTTTGCAGGAATTTTAAATTACCAAAATTGACTCAAGGAATGGCTTAAAAAAAAAAAGCAAAAAAATAACAAAAGAAACCAATTAGGTGGAAAACCAAAGAGGAATTTAAAATATTTCCTAAAATGTAATCCTCCTAAAGCCAGATTTGGATATTTTGAAAGACTAATTCCATAAATACCTTCCAAAAAAAGATGATTTCTATGCTGTTTAATCTGTTCCAGATCATTGAAAATAATGGAAACCTTCTATTCTGCTCCCAATAGTAAGCTCTGATAGGATTGGCAGTGTGATAAAGAGGAACCTATTTAAGAGTCAGAGGACCTGTTTTCCAACCATGCATGTTTCACCTGTAAACTGAGTGCTCTCCAGCAGTTCACTTGGTACCCCCTGCTTTATAGCCTCACCTGTCAAACAGGTGCTTGATAAATGCTGGTGTCATGTGCCCTTCGTTTCCCGGGCCTATCTCAGATCTTCACTCTTGGGTTTGCTGTTGCCTCTCCTCTCCTACCTGCGTGTTCCATCCCAGTCCAGCGTCTGAACCCATCCTGACCTAGAATAGGCTCAGTTCCCTTCTCCCCACCCTTTCAATCCAAGACAGATTTCGTCTTTGTGATATTCATAGATTCTCAATAAAGAAGAGGAGGCAAGGCTGACCACAAGAATCAGCATGGTTCCCTAACACTCACAGTTGCCCCACCCCCTACCCCAGGCCATGCATCTCATTCCCTGAACAGCTCCATTTCCATGTCAGGGATTCTGCTTTTGTTCCTGCCCATCTGTCCAGTTCTAGCCCAGGGTTTCCCAACCTGGTGACTGTGGATACCTGGAAGATTTCAGGTAGCAGTTGTAAGAAAGTTAATTCTTTTATATTCCAACTATTGTCTGTAGATTGACTAACTCATACAAATATGTGTTGTTACTTTTCCAAATGAACTTGTATCAATCTTGGTTCAATCAAGACACAAAAACCACACAGTAATGTAAAACAGGGGGTGTTTAACATAAAGAGTTATCAAACTATGATAGAAGAGTAACTATAAAGATGTAAAAAGAACTTTAAAGGGCATCCTAGGACGGAGGAAGAGTACCCATGAGAGGACAACTTGGAAGGAGGGGTTCAGGCCTTGCTGGAGAAGGTGTGTTTGTAGCCCACTGCATGTCAGAGAAGACGACTGTTTGCTGGGACCAGAGCTGGTCCATAGTTCCTGGGCAAGCAGGGAGCAATCTCGGATCAGGACCTGGGAACAGGCTGGGGGGCAGGCTTGCAAAGGAGTGGGGAAGGTGCATGCTGTGAACTGAATGTTTATCCCCCCCCCCACCCTATTCATATGTTGAAGCCCAAATATGATGGTATTTGGAGGTGAGGCCTTTGGGAGGTAATTAGGTCATGAGGGTGGAGCCCCATGATGGGATTAGCACCCTTAAAGAGGAAGACAGCTAGTTCTTTTTCCCTCTCTTTCTCTTCTCTGTCAGAAGACTAGACACCCATAAACTAGGAGGAAGTACTTCACTAAGAATCTGACCACATGGGCACCCTGATCTCAGACTTCCAACCTCTAGAGCTGGGAAAAATAAATGTTTGTTGTTTAAGGCACCCAGTCTGTGTATTCTGTTATAGCAGCCTGAACTGACTAAGACAGTGTAAGACCTGGAATGCTTGGTGCATGTGTTGGGAAGACAGTGGGAGCAATCCTCTAGCACATAGGCAAGCTGGAGCTGGTTGGCAGGTGCATGGAGGGAGCCAGGTTGGCTCTGTGGACATTGTGAGGCCCAGAGCACGCAGTGCCCACATTGGAGGGCTGTGCAAAGGAGGTCACAGCCCAGGCTGGGGCTGAATAGTGTCTGGGGAACTGTATCTCTGGGCATGTGGCAGGGGCACACAGGGCACCACAGGCCAATCAGGCAACAGGAACAGAAGAAGCAGAACTGAGCACACCAGAGCCAGGACGGGAAGACCCCCCACCCCCAGCAATGTTATTCCAGCTCAAGCCCTCACTAACAAAGTTTAGCGTTGTGCTCACTGTCAAGGAGAAATGCATAAAGGTTACAGTTCATGTACGCAGAGCCGTTATGGAAGGACTTTGGAACCGAGAGGCAATACATTGAAAACTGGCATAGTACTGCTGGAATCAGTATAAATTCATTTCAACGCTTTAGTGATTCCCGGTTGATTTTTATCATTATGTATTTCTCAATGAACAGATACAAAGAGGACAACTATTAGCATGGGGGGAGGGAGCCCCCAAGATATCTTGCTGTTGAACATGAATACTTTCCCTTGACAAGGTGAGAATCTGTTGCTCCAGCAAGCTGTCAGTCATGAATCCCAGTGATGCCCACCTGGTGGCTCGGCTCTCAATTAGCATCCTCCCTGCCCAGCTGTCAGGTTTCTGTAAATCTTGTGCTGTTCACTCTAGTGCAAATCATTTGCATAAATTATGATAGAAACTCCTGAGTGCCTTGCATGTCACTTCTTGACCTCTGAGTCCCAGGATGCAATCAGCCTCTGTAAATACCTGGCCTTTGCTCAAATTCCCCGTCCATTTGGCTCAAAGGGGCTGTTTGGACTTTTGCCCCTCTCACGAGATAGGACGGTTGACTTGAATGAATGAATGAATGAATGTTCAACCACCTCCTGCACAGTTCTGAGGATTACTAGGAAGAACATATACTAAATGTATGTGGAAGTGTACTGAATAGTATAAATCGTCATGATGGTTACTGTTAGTAATAGTGTAACTTTTAAATAAGGTTTTCTTTGCATTTCAGTAGATTTCATTTGCAAATTGGTGTGACGGAGATACGCATGTATATATACGTATGTATGTATGTGTGTGTGTGTATACATATACACACATATATATATTCTACTCATATACAAGCTCACTGGTATCTAAGCAACTCAAAATTTCTGTAGAGTCTGCATTAAATAGAAGATTCTGTCATTAGACTCTTCTCCCTCACACACCTGTGTCTAAACATTACAGTCACCGTACTGTGTAGTCCCAAATGCTTCGGCACCTGGTCTGGAAGATAAGAACCATCTCATGTTGCATATGAGAACTCTGACCTGAATGACATTTCCAGGAAGTAGATGAGAGTAAGGGAGAGGAGAGAAGGAGGGAGTATTAAGAGCAAAAGTGAGTTTCATTTCAAATGAAACAAGCAAGTCAGCTGAGAGAGGGCTAGATAGCCCTGCTCACTTTGCAGGTTGAAGTTTTACCTTAAACTCAACTTTTCAGTAAAAAAAAAAGAAGAAGAAAACTCTAGGGTACAAATTGTGAAACTGGTAATGATGATGTGATACTGGAATTTGGTTAAAATTCAGGACAATATAAGTCAGTACAACTTTTGGCTGACACAAATAAGGAGTTATACCTAAGTGCACAAAAGCTTTCTCATGAGCCATTTATTTTTGATTTTAATAAGGCTCCACCTCTTTAAACAGATTACCGGTAAATTCTTTTGCTAGTTTAATGCTAGAAAACAAATGGGAACCTTGAGGTTTTTCCCCTTAAGATGCCCACTTCTAATATCAAGATTGCTACAGCCATTTCGGAGATGGGAGTATGGAGGAGAGAGAAGACTTAAAAAAAATGTTTGAGGTGGGGGAAGTCACAGGAAGAAACTCATGGTAAGGAAAGATATTTTTATAGGTGTGTGATGTGTGTAGCTAAGCAACCTGACAAGCTGATGTAGTGATTCAGGTATACAAGTTCTGAGAATTTATCTCAGCGAGCCTCTTCCTAGTGTACACTGAGCCCTGAAGATGGACAGAGGGACTGGTTGTTGGCAGAGCTCTGTCTAATGATTGATCTGAGAATTTGTGTCTACTGTTCATTTCACCAAACTTCCTTGAACTTTAGAGGTCACGTGATACGTGCATTTTTAATATTTTTAATGTGCCCTAAGAGTTATAGATCCTGAAGGATTATTTTCCAACTGGGATCTCAGTTGTGAATGTTCCTTTCTCTACCCACAACCTTACTGGTCTTCTCTCCCACTCTCCAAATCTACTCAACTTGTTTCCTAACCAACCACAGCCCAACACTGGATTCCATCGTCAACTGACTTCCTCTTCTTTTGACCTTCCTGAGCCCATGGATCACCCTCCATCAACTTTCTGTACATCTCCATCAGTCTATGAAGCCCAGCTTTAAGAGGACAAATCTGTGTGAAGTCCTGCCTCAACCAAGACCCAGGCACAACATCATCACTATCCCATATTGTCTATCACTCCTTTGCTACGGGACCCTCTCCTGTGTTCCCCTCATAGTGGCTATTTGAGGAGCCTCTGTCTGCAAGCTTCCTTATTCCCTCTCCACAGATGATCAGCCCATCTGTTTAATTTTTTTTTTTTTTTTTTTTTTTTACTGAGACGATCCAAGTCAACATGCATGAGTTTCATCAATTAAACTTGTCTTCAATTCAAATGATCTATCTTTACATCATTTTCTTGGTTCTTATTTTCAGACTCAAAGAAGATGTAGTCTCTGAGTCCTGGATCAGCAATTCCCAAACTTGACTGCCTGTTAGAATCAATTAGGAAATATTACACGTTTTGATGCCCAGGCACTCCCAGACCAATTAAATCAGAAGCTCTGGAGGTGGGATCCAGGCCTTGATTGTTTTGAAGGCTCCCAAATGACTCCTTTATGCATCCCAGCTTAAAACCCACTTTTTTAGCTCTATTCGGTCTCAGCTCAACTTCGAAGGGTGTTTGCACCCGTCATTATTCTCTCCCTTCCCACATCTTCACTCTCCTCCCACCCCTTTTGCTTCCTGCATTCTACCTTTCAATATTTATATGTCTCCCAAATTAAGCAAATGTTTCCCTTTAACTTGCTGTCTTCTCTAGCAACCACAGTACTTGCCTACTTCTGTTTGCTGTCGAATGTGTGAAAGAGACTGTCTGTACCTTCAGCTTATACTTCCTCCCTCATCTTGCTAGTAATCTGCTTCTAAGTTCTCTATTAAAACACTTTTCTGAAGTTAAGTATGAACCTAATTTTCCTCCCCCAATTGAAGAGACTTGATACTGTGGATATCTCCTCCTTGAAGTGCTTGACTTCTAAAACACTACCGCATCCATCTTCTCCTTTATTCATCGGCCTTATATTCTTTGTTCTCTTTCCTCTCTTCATCACCCTTCTTTTCCTTATTCCCTAATATAAACATTTTCAGGCCCTTTCCTCAACTGCCTGGTTTTCTCTTCCCACTTTCACCTTCTCTTTTCAGGGATGTATGCATAACATTTATATTTTTGTGTCAGGATAGCTGTTCCTCTAACTCTCTTCTTTCTCCTCCTCACCTCCGATGGGAAATGCATCTTTGGGAAGATGGGGTGGAGAGACAGAGCCCACCCTGTGAGAATGTGTAGGTCAGTGGTTTAGAACAAGGATGCTGCAACCCTACTGCACTGGTTAGAACCCCAGCTCTCCTAGGTAGCTTTGTGATGTTAGCCACTCTGTGTCTCAATTTCCTCTGTAAGAAAAAGAAAATGATAGCACCTATCTTAGAAGGTTGTTATAAGGAACAAATTAGTTAATTTATATAAAGTGCTTAGAATAGTCCCTGGCATGTGATAAGTGCTGGATCATTTTTAGCTCTTTTTAGAGACATCAATATAAGAAGAGGAGTTTTTGGTGTCATGCTTTGTTTTGTTGTTCCATTCCGAAAAATTCACATCACCCGAGCGTGATACTGTATCAGCCCCCAAAGACCTGCTTCAGAGTCCTGAAGTTAATGCTTGAGGCCCTCATAGTGAGCCTCCAAAATGGATATGGGATGCTGTGAGGAAGGATCTAGGAATAGAAAACACAGAAGGGAATTCCAGTAGGGGGCAGGGGAGGTAAGAGGGTGGGTAGATTAGAGAGAGGGAGAGGCCCCTCTGAGGAGCAGGCACTGTCTTTTGGCCTCAAGGAGTGAGTGTGTGTGTGTGTGTGTGTGTGTGTGTTTCTGCTAACAGACTCTAACTGAACAGCTTTCTAGATATGGTATTGTGATCACAGTGGAGAGGTTATATTTTTGGATGCACAAATTTCAAATTCCTGACCTCTCACCCGAGTAAGAGTTCTATCTCCAATAGTTTGTTATTCATCAAACCTTGGATATCCAGCTATCCGCTCAGCATAACACATCTTCCCTTTAGAGCCATCTCTGTCCAAAACTTATTTATGCCATTGGAAACACCTTTCCTCCAGTCGCACAGAATTGAGCTCTGTAGTTATTTCCAATTCCTCACTCTTAAAATTCAAGCTCTAATGTGTGCTAGCTTAGTGACCTTACCTAGGCTATTTGCATTTCTGATCTTCACTTCTTTATCTGTAAATTGTAGTTAATTTTAACTACCTCATATGGGTTGTTGAAAGAATAGTGGTACTACTACTATGACTACTACTAGAAGTAGTATTAATATTAGTAGTAATATAGAATAGTACTGGTAATAATAATTGTGACTAATATTTGTTGATCTCTTAGTATTTTCTCATTTAATCCTTATAACAACTCTTTGAAGCAGGGTTGTATGTTTTATCTTTGGGTCACAGAATAAGAAAATGAGACCTCCAGAAGCTCATCCATTCATTCAGCAAGTGTTTACTGAAAGCCTAGTCTGTACCAGACACTCTTCTAAGAGCTTGAGATTCTCCAGTACATAAGACAGCATCCTTGATCTTATGGAACTTACATCCTAATTAGGGATAACTAAGCCAACAAATAAAATAATTACAGACTGTGAAGAGTCCTGAGAAGTAAAAGGTAGAGTCTTGTGAGAGTGACTAATAGGTGGGTTGGCCTACTTTGGGTTGAGTAATTTAAAAAGGCATATATTTAAAATGTATAACCAACAAGGACCTACTGCACAGCACAGAGAACTCTGCTCAATATTATGTAACAACCTAAATGGGAAAAGAATTTGAAAAAGAATAGATACATGTATATGTATAACTGAATCACTTTGCTGTACACCTGAAACTAACACAGCATTGTTAATCAATTATACTCCAAAATAAAATAAAGTTAAAAAAAAGGCCTAATGAGTTTAAAAAACAAAAAGGAAAAATTTCTTTTAAAGAAAAAAAAAAAGGCATCTCTAACTAGTGACATTTAAGCTGAGATGTAAGGGATGAGAAAGGACTTAACCAAGAAAGGACAGAGGGGAGAGTCCAGAGGCCTCAAAACCAGCAGGAACTAGCATGTTTAAGAGACTTAGAGACAGGCAGGCCCGGAGCAAAGTGGGGCTGACAGTGTTGAGGGAAGTGAGGTGGGAGAGGCCTGAGGATGGAGAACTCTGTGCACCATGACAAGGAGTTTGGAGCTTATTCTATGCCCTGGGAAGACTGGATAGAGTGAGAGCAGTGCAAAGACTAATCTGAATTAGAATTTAAAATATCCTTCTGGCTTCAGTGTGGTGTAAGGCTGATGAGGGTGCAAGACGTAAACCTGGGAGACCAGCAGGGCGGCTACTCCAAGAGCCACGGCAGGAGATGATGGAGCTTGGGCTCAAGGAACAAGTGGAGATGGACACAAGTGAAGAGATGAGGGGCCTATTTTTTTTTAATATAAATTAATTTATTTTTAATTTTAATTTTATTTTTGGCTGCGTTGGGTCTTCGTTGCTGCACGCGGGCTTTCTCTAGTTGCAGCGAGAGGGGCCTCCTCTTCGTTGCAGTGCACAGGCTTCTCATTGTGGTGGCTTCTCTTGTTGCAGAGCATGGGCTCTAGGCGCGCAGGTTCAGTGGTAGTGTCTTGCGGGCTCTAGAATGCAGGCTCAGCAGTTGTGGCTCACGGGCTTAGTCGCTCCGCGGTATGTGGGATCTTCCCGGACCAGGGCTCGAATCCGTGTCTCCTGCATTGGCAGGTGGATTCTTAACCACTGCACCACCAGGGAAGTCCCGAGGGGCCTATTTTTAGGCAGAGGCTTCGTGATGTGCTGGTGGATGTGGAGGGAGGTGAGGAAAAGGGAGGATTTTAAAAGAGTTTCTAGCTTAAGCCACTGAATGAATGGCAGGGCCAGGAACTGAGTTGGGAGGACTGGAGTAAAAACAGGTTTTGACAAAAAGAGATGGATGTGAAATCAGGTTTGGCTGTGTAAAAATGAGAGAGGAACCATGCAAATGAAGAGGTCAGTTAGACAGTTGAATATACGAATGTGGATGAGAGAGAAAAAATATGGGTTTATCTGCATATACATGGTGTTTAGGGCCACTGGGTTGGAGGAGAAAATATGCATAGAAAAGAGCAGGCCCCCCCAGGTCTGAGCACCCCAACATTGATAATTTATAGGTCTGGCAAAGGAGAAGAATCCACAGATGAGAAAAGAGAATCTTGTCCCAAGTCATCCAGTTAGTAAGGAGCTGAGCTGTGATGAATGATGTAGGATTTGTGAAGAGTCCCACCGGGACCGAGAAACCCTCCTCCCCAGAACCAGAATTACCGCAACAACTTATTCCACCTCAAAACTGCTCGTCTGGCCTTCAAGGCCAACTTGAATGGACTCATTGCTACTTCCCCAAACTATTTCTGGCACCACAGATGTTCCTAAATATTTGTTGACTGAGACACACTCTACAACTTACAAAGTTCTAGGTACTCGTAGGGCACAGTTTTAGGTAACGGTAACCATCACAAGAATAATATTCATTCATTCAACAAACATTGGGCGTTTGCTGCATGTCAGGCCCTCTTCAAGCTCCTGAGGAGACTCCAGATAACAAACAGGTGAAGCCCCTGCTCTTGTGGAGCTGACACTGGAGAGAGGGGTCTCCCCGTCTAGTCTTCTCAGGGGCCTGCCCACGGGTCATATCCATTCCAACCTCTTCAAACGTTCATTCTTCCGCCTTACCTTCTTTCCTCCCCTCCCTGTATTCAAATCCTCCATTTCCATAGAAGCCAGACAGTCAAAAAATAGCATCAGTTACATTCCCACCTGTGAGTGCTGATGTATCTAAATATCAACATCCTCTGCCCACCTCCGCTCCTGCCTACAGAGATCCTGCTCCAGTGAGAGACATCAACATAGAAAGCTGTGCAGGGACAATCAGAGCTCCATGTGTCAGCTGATACCAAGAGAGAAATCGAGAGAAACAGACTCTCAGAGGAAGGGGTGTGAAAGCATGAGATTTGGTGACTAAAATGGAAGAGGGACTTTAGGGAGAGACGGAAGGTAGATGAGAGGTCAGCAAAACAACTTCAGGCCACCCAGATGGAATGCTAAACCCAGAAGGCCCATTAACAAGTTTCCAGTGGTCATCTGTGCTCCATGCCGATTGCCAAGATCAGGAGGCAGTGATAGCCACCCTGGGGCTTTTCTCAGCAGCCTGGGCTTAGAGGAAGGTGCTTACAAGGAAGGTCAATTCTTCATACCTAGCAAGCGCAGGCTATATTAGGGAAGTTTCCCTGGGGTTAACCTATTTACACTAAAGCCTTCTTAACCACGCAGATTAGTCTAATGCTCTCCGATGTGGTCACACAGATAATTCTCTCACGTCTTACCTACAGCTAACAAACAAATAACTTCCATTAGCACAACTGGCACAGTGAAATAGTGCATTATGATTTAGTATACACGAAGGATCATCTATATTAAACACCAGTGGGACACGGGTTAATTTCCCTGTATTCCAGCAGATGGAGCTACAGCCTGGAGGGGCTCAATGCACTTCAATGGCTGATGCGCACCCCTCAGAAAAATCAATAACAAGAAGTGTGGGGAAAGAGGAGAATTACCGGTAATATCAACAACAACGTTAGTTGGTATAGAACAATTCTGTGATTGTACACCTGTCTGAATCAGTGTCTGATACATAGTAAGCACTCAAATAATGAATGAATACCTTTGACATAATCTGGTGACCAGATTGTGGCTTGAACATGCTTTGAATTGTGATTTTCTCCTCCTCATTCGGCTTTGCTTTCCTCTCCCATTCCTTTGAATATTTGGATATATACACCCTTTGGACGCTCACTTCCCATCAAAGTGTCACGGAAAAATTCTGTGAAACTTGACTGCGGGGTCACACTGATGTCAAAGGGAGGTGTCGGGAGAGGCATTTGATAAAAATAGCCTAACCGAGGTTCCCACCTGTTTCCCACGACCGAACTCTGTGCTCCAGGCACTGTTTCTTTCCCCCTTACCCACCGCCATCTGCATCAGTATCAGCTGTGTTGCTTGTCAAAAATTCCAATTCCCAGGCCACAACCCAAAGAATCTGATTCAATGCTCCTGGGCTGGGGCACCTCAAATAGTTCCTCCGCACAACCAAGCTTGAGAATCTCTCTTCTAGAGGAAGACAATCCTTCATCCTCAGTCCTGAAACCCAGAGAGTACTAAAAGCTCTGAAAACTGAAACATTTGCATAACTTACTGGGGTGGCAGAATCTGACCCATGAAGTGCCATGAAGCTATGTAGGATTCTTATTTATTTCACATAATGGGAACATTCACACACTTCCCTAGGAAATATGAATGTGTTCGATTAGAAGGTGCCGTCCCAACCCCACTGGGGATATTATGAGATATGTGGTGTGTGCGCTGAACTGCCTTTCTGAAACACCTTTCGAATTAACAAACACATATCGCCTCAAGGGTTTCGGATAAAAGACACCTGTACTGTGTTCTCACATCCCAACCGTAGGTGGTGTTTGAAGCAGTTATATTTGGGTTTGACAATGATAAGAAAGCCTAAAAAAAGATGACTGGGTCTTTCCTGGTGGCGCAGTGGTTGAGAGTCCGCCTGCCGATGCAGGGGACATGGGTTCGTGCCCCGGTCCGGGATGGGCCCATGAGCCATGGCTGCTGAGCCTGCGTGTCCGGAAGCTGTGTTCCGCGACGGGAGAGGCCACAACAGTGAGAGGCCCGCGTACCGCAAAAAAAAAAAAAAAAAAAAAAAAAAAAGATGACTGGACTGGGAGCTGAGAGACTTCACCTTTCTGGGCTTCTGTTGTTTCTCCTGAAAATGAAGGAGGAGATGACATTTATGGCCTTCTGGCTCTAAAATTCTGATTTTCACTCCTTGTTGCTCTCTTAAGAAATGTTGAGGCATTCATGCCACAAAGAGTAGATTGTGGCGTCATTATTTTCACTAAGAAAATTTTAAAAGGTAAAAACCGTTGTCTGTCTTCTGGGTTTTCAGACAAATTCTTGACTGACATTTCTCTTGGTGGAGCGAAAGAGCATTTATGCAACTTTACAGATATTTGGATACATTATTGCACTCAGCAAAACTGCTGGGAAACTGCTAGAATAGAGAAGTAGTCATGAGCTCCAGAGAGTACTATGGAACACTATGGAAAAAAGTATTATTTATGTTACTTATAAGAGATACAGACCTGAAATAAGGCTCCATTACCAGCTGCTCTCAGAGCTTAATTCATCCAAGGGCAACAAGCTGCCTCTTAGAGAATCCCAGCGATCCCTTAGCCCATGTGATTCAGGGCCTTCTCTAGCCCTCTATGCAGTAACTGATGTTTAAATGCTCATCCTAAGACCCTGTGCAATTCCAAAGCAAGATATTGAGCAATTTTTAAAAAACTCATAAAACACAAAATAAAGCAAAACAACAAGCTCTGAATTTGTTCTATCAGAAGCAATGTGTTACAGGTTGAATTGTGTCCCCCTAAAATACATAGGTTGAAGTCCTAACCCCCCAGTAAACAAGGAATGCACACTTCTTCGGAAACAGGGCCTTTACAGAGGCAATCAAGTCAAAGTGAGGTCCTTAGGGGATGGCTCCATTATTGGTGACTTTTTTTTTTTTAATTTTTTAACATCTTTATTGGAGTATAATTGCTTTACAATGGTGTGTTAGTTTCTGCTTTATAACAAAGTGAATCAGTAATACATAAACATTATATCCCCATATCTCTTCCCTCTTGTGTCTCCCTCCCACCCTCCCTATCCCACCCCTCTAGGTGGTCACAAAGCACCGAGCTGATCTCCCTGTGCTATGTGGCTGCTTCCCACTAGCTGTCTATTTTACCTTTGGTAGTGTATATATGTCCATGCCACTCTCTCACTTTGTCCCAACTTATCCTTCCCCCTCCTATTGGGTGACTTCTAATCCAATATGACTGACGTCCTTATAAGAAAGGGAAATTTACACACACACACACACACACACACACACACACACACACACACGGAGAACACTGTGTAAGCAAGAAGATGGCCAAGGAGATAAACCAAGGAGACAGGCCTTGCAAAATAATATACAATGTTTAGCCCAACGACAGAGGGAGGCGCCTGTGAGCTCTGGTGTGAGCATCTGAGCACCGATTGCACTCCTGGCTTCATGTATGCCCCATTCTTCGTTTTCCATCGTTTCATTTTTCTAATTTTGTCTTCTGCTTTTTCAGCTTGCTGTCCTAGATGTATCTTTGTAAGCTGCCTGAAATTCTTTTTAGCTTTAGAAATGATCTACTTTGCTAAGTAGCTATTACCTTGCCTGGCCACATTTTGCTCACTGAACAGTAGGTACGAAACAATTAAATGGCCAAGTCCAGCTCTCCTATAACTATTGGGGAAGGAACTGTGAGAGATGATAAGTTTAGTTTCACAGGACACATGCCTTCTGCACTCTGGGAAAGATTCTTCAGGCAATATGCTACTTTAAAGTGGGGCTTGAGTCACCCCAAAGTCAGGACTCTCTTCAACTCTTCATGACACAGAGCAGAGAGGGGGGAGATCATTTCCAGATGAATGGCTGTGGTAGGAATTTTATAAAGTGTATTAAGAATGAAAGGAAAAAGGATGACTGTTTACTGCACATCTGCTATGTGCTAGACAATGCTATGCAACACATGATTTAATCTTTACAATGACTTTAAGGAGGTATCCCAGCGCCCTACTTAAAACCGAAAAATATGTAGCTCAGAAAGGTAAAGTCATTTGTCTAAGAGCAGATAATTAGTAAAAAGTTGAGCTGAGATTTGATAGAGAAATCTGACTCAACTTCACAATATTTCCATCCCTCCAGATTTGCCTCCTTAAAATTCACACAACTTTTGGCTCTTTGCCATACAAATCAGGATCATCAATAACTGTAGAAAGATAGTTGATGAAAAATCTTACCTTAAATTGAACATTTAGAAATGTTAGACCAAGACACTCAAAAGGATCTGTATTTGGTATAAAGGTATATGGCGTGAAAACATGTGGACCACAAGAAGAGGATCAGGAAAAATATTTGGAGTCATAGCAATGAAAACAGGGTAACTCCTGACTAGGTTTTTCACCAAGTTTTCAGTGAGAAGGATTGGAAGTTAATATCAGAGCCACTCGATCGATTGTAGATGTTATATTCTGATCCTTGGAAAGTAGGCTGTGACAGAAAATTAGTAGTTGTCCTGTAGAATCCATTCTCTTCTTTTAAAAATAGTATGTGGTTACCCAGTTCAAGTTTTTATTTATTTCACAGCTTCCTTGCAGACAGGTGTGGCCATGAACTTGGTTCTGGCCAATGGAATATGAATGGAGCTGCTGTGTGCCACGGCTTGCTGTGCTCTTAGAGGGCAGGGGTTGCCCTCCCGTGCCCTCTACTCCTTCCTCTGGCTGGGAGGAAGGTGTGGTGGTGAGAGCCGAATCAGCCATTGTAGACCTTCAGATGGAAACCAGTTGAGGATGAAAGAGTAAAAAAAAAAATAAGGGCCTCAAGATTGTGGGGTCACCTCAACAGGCTGTATTGCCAACTTCCCTTTTTATACTGGAGAGACATAAACGGTCTATGTTTTAAAAGCCACTGTTATTTTGAGTCTCATTGTTACTGCAGTCAAACCAATACTCCAGTTAACGTTATATCTAATAACTAAATAGAACACCTCATTTCCGAATCTTCCCAATGCAAATGTATGTGAAAGTTTTCTCTGTAGCCTTATCTACTCCTTTTCAGTTTTTCCCTTTGTGACCAGTTGCTACCAACAAGGAGAGATCTGTAAATATTGGGGGTGCTTCATTTCCTTGGTTCCTGGAGTCTCGTCAGGAAAAAATCTACCCATGGGAACCTGGCTTCTCATGTTCCCTTAGGAGCATCTGAGCTGAATCTGTGTAGTTGTGAAAGTGAAGGCATTGTGAGGATGATCTGATATTTATTAGTGATTTTGTTCAAGCACAAACAGTCCAAAAAGTGACTGGAAATTTCTGCCAAGATCTGACTTAAAAAAGCCTTGAAAGCTGGGCAGGGTGTTGGATCAGGGGTTTCTCAGACTTGCCTGAGGTTTCTAGACATAGTACATTGGCAGCTTCCGGAAGAGACGGGGAGGGGGTGTTTAGAACCAGAATTCCCCTATAGTCCCCTTTTCTAAAATAGAGTTTAGAGAAGATGTGGGAGGAGTCCCCCTAAACCACTGAGAAGTCTCAGTTGTAAAACCAGTGACTTATTGATGAGCACATATGGGGTCAACTGCAGTTCTATAATCCATTTCAGGTGATGAGGAAAAGTGAAAAGCGCATTTACCCAACTTCAGTCTCTATTCTAACAGGCAATCGCACTCAGCGAAACTGCTAGGAAAGTTATTAGAGAGTTTAAAGCAGAGTTAGTTTCAGGTGGGATCAGGAATTGCATGTAAGTCTCTTGAATTTTGTCTTCACGTTTGCCAGAGCAGAACACGAGGGGCCAGCCTGACATAACAGATGCTCCAGTTAGGGTGGGTGGGATGGGGGAGGCGGGGAGACCACCTAGACATATCAGCTAGTGCCAGGAAGACGAGCCTGATTATGGGCAAAAATCCTCCCTGGAAATGGAGATATTAGAATTATGCGTGCTTTTTTTGTTCGTTTGTTTTGCATAAGGTAAGAAAGAAAAGTGAGAGGAAGAGGAAAATCATGGGGCTCATTAAATAAAAGAACAAAAATTCATAATGAATATTGGGGGGGAATTATGTTGTAAGGAGAGATAAAAGTATAAATTCCATCATTTTTTTGCCTAACACAAGAAGTCTGTTCATTAAATTGAAAAAGCATAAGGCCCAATGGTAATTATTCAAATAATGTCATCACATCATATTTCTAAGTCCTGGGCGGATCTAGGTGAAGAAAACTAAGCAGATATGATAGTGCCTGTCTGGAAAATAAAATCCTAGGCAGATAACAGTGACCTAGATTGAGGAAAGCTACAAGGCTACAAGCTTTTATTTTCAACATTCTTGTTTCGCTATCTCCCCAAAGAAATGTCTGCAGCTGTGGACTCGTATTGAGTTAAGCTAAAATTTAGAAACATACGGGTTAATGAATTTTCTCTAGTAGTAGAAAAACAAGTTATGCAAGAAGAAGCCTATCTTAACAGCAAGTAACTGCTGGCATCCTAAGAAACCTCTACTATCTTTCTTTTTATTTAGTTGGTAGGACGTTACTGGTAGAAAAATGGATATTCCGGAACAAATCAGTGTGAGCCATTCCCACAGGTGGCTTCAAGCCAAAAGCCCCATCTTCACTTATGGCACAAGAAAAATACTGTAATTCTCTGAACGTTTCCCTCTCAGGCTGCCCAAAGTCCTTTGTTTATTGTCATGAGGCGATGCTGATATGAGTTGGTCTCCAACTGAGGCTGATACGCAGTCTTGCTGGCCAGATTTCTTTAGGCTGAATAAGGTCTTCTCATGTCTCAGGCCAAATACTAAGGAAGTGCCCAAGGTGAGAATTATTTGAAATACGGGGAGAGTTGGTGCCTCTACTGAGTTTATGCCTCAAAGTAATGAAACTAATCTCTGAAACACAAACTCTGACACACAGCAATCACAAACTGAGAAGCAAATATAGGGGCTGTTGAATGAAGGGGTAACTCAGCCAGGCCTTAACAAAAACAGTGTTTGGAAACAGATGACATAAAAGACTAAAAATATCTGGCACAAGCAGGATTATTAAGAATGGCAGGGGCCAGCTGAGTATGGAACATGTGCCCGGATGTGGACTCAGGCTTAGTTTATATGGCTAAGGAAGTCCTGTGTTTCGGAGAATATGTGGATCCCTGTGTGTATGGACACCTCACCAGGGATATTTGTAAATGTGACTTTAACAGACTGCCCCTTATTTAACTTCATTACGGTCTTTACTATGACTTCTCTAAGAAGAAAATAAAAGTATATAAAATAGGAATGCCATATATTTGAATATGATTCAAGAGTTTTTGGATACATAGGTGTCACTTTGTGATCTTATACACTTTTAAAATAAAAATGAGTTGATTATTATCTAAAAGTTGTTGCTGTTCTTTTGGATCTTTAAAAAACTGTCTTCAACCTATGAATCCAAGAAGAATGTATTATGGAGAAAGGAGGTCCTCAAACTTTAAGAGACTGTAAAATACCAGAGTAAGATTTGCCAGATGCCTTTTTCTCTTGACGCTGTTAACTTGTATTCTGTGAATCATACATACTGACCCAGGGCGAGAGTAGGCACCAGGTAGATCTCAGTGTGTTTTTTTTTTTTTTTTTTTTTGCTGTACGCGGGCCTCTTACTGCTGTGGCCCCTCCCGCCGCGGAGCACAGGCTCCGGACGCGCAGGCCCAGCGGCCATGGCTCATGGGCCCAGCCGCTCCGCGGCACGTGGGATCCTCCCGGACTGGGGCACGAACCCGCGACCCCTGCATCGGCAGGCGGACTCCCAACCACTGCGCCACCAGGGAAGCCCTCTCAGTGTGTTTTGAAAGACAGGAGGAGATACACAAGAACTTTTATTATAACAAAAAGGAGAAATAATCTATTTTTAGGTTCAACCTGTTCAACTTCATATTCTAATATCATTTTCTTTAATATTTTAATTTATTAAAATTCTAGATCTTTCATTTGACTAGGAAATCCTCCTTGGGAGCCGTGAGGTCTGGCTCTGACATAGAATCAACATGGGATACTGGTTGCCACAATTAGCTTTCTGTAAAATGCTTTTGCTTTTGAGGATCAAATCAGATAATATTTATGAAAGTACATTGAAACTATAAATCATTATACAAATGGAATGCACTATTTTATAAAATTATTATCCTTTGCTCATAGAGTCATGGCTTGGTTATCCTGAGAACTAATTGGGTTTTCTGTTTTATCAAAAACAAAGGAGGGCTTCCCTGGTGGCGCAGTGGTTGAGAGTCCGCCTGCCGATGCAGGGGACGTGGGTTCGTGCCCCGGTCCGGGAAGATTCCACATGCTGCGGAGCGGCTGGGCCCGTAAGCCATGGCCGCTGAGCCTGCGCGTCCGGAGCCTGTGCTCCGCAATGGGAGAGGCCACAACAGTGAGAGGCCCGCGTACCGCAAAAAAAAAAAAAAAACAAAGGAAAAATCAACAATAACACACTTTGTCTCTTCTCACTGACTTACAAAGCATTCTGCTATAGGTCAAGTGATTTAAAGCTAGCCTAGCAATTATCTTTCTGTTTTCCCTTTTCCTGAAAGGCAAGACTTTGTGCAAAGTCATCTGCTGACAGTTTCCTGTCCTTGCTGCTAACTACAACCGCAATTTGGTTAAGAGCCTTGATCCCTGAAAATAAGTCTTTCTTGCAAAAAGACATCATATAGTTTAGCTATAAAATAAACATCTTTTGTTTCATCTAGATAATAAAAAAGAACATTCATATTCTTACATTTCTTTGAACAGGAAAGTAGCTAGTCCAACTCATGTCAAATGTTTAAAAGACAAAGAGAGAATGGAATTAAATATTTAGACTATATCTGATAGATAAAGGACTAATTTATAAAAGAGCCCATTATGTTAGAAAAAGACAATTCAAAATAAGTGACAAAATAACATAAACATGCAATTCCTAGAAGTGAAATAAGTGATCAATAAACATAGAAATTAAAAAATCAATTAACTATAATTGTATAGTCTAAAATTAAAAAGACTGATAACATGCAATGCTAATAAAAATATGGGGAAATAAGCACACTCATATATTACTAGTTGGGAGTACAAATAATTGAATCTTTTTGGAAAGAATCTATGAACCACAGTAATTCTAAATATAATTGTCAGAAAGGGTGATTACCCATCTTCATTCACTTATTCATGAGAAAAATATTTCTTGCATGCTTACCCTCTGTTAGGGATGCAGAGGTGAACAAAACAGAAACACATCTCTCTCGTGGAGTTCATAGTTTATTGGGAGAAAGACAGACAATAAGCATAATAAATAAGTAAATTTCATAGTATAAAGAAAGTGATATGTACAATGGAAAGAAAAATCAGCAGAGTAAGGAAAATATATAATACTGAGATGGGAGTAGGGGTTGCAGTTTTATATAGGGGGTCTGTGTAGCTCTGGACTGAGAAAGTTTGAGCTAAGACTTGAAGGAAGTGAGGGAGTGGCTATTTGGATGTAGAGTGGAAGAAAATTCCAGGCATAGGAAACAGCTAGTGTAAACATCAATACATATAAATAGAAACATAAATAAAGAATATAAAAAGCTGAACTCATAAAAACAAAGAGTAAAATGATGTTACCAAGGGCAGGTAGTTTGTGGAGTAAGAGAGATGTTGTGTAAGAGTACAAGCTTGCAACTAGTAGATAAATGAATCCTGGAGATCAAAGGTACAGTATAGTGATTATAAATAATACTGTGTTATAAACCCCAAACTTGCTAAGACACTGGATATTAATTATTCCCACCCCCCCAAAAAAGGATAATTACATAATGTGATAGAGATGCTAGCTCATGCTAAACGGCGATCATACTGTAATATATAAATGGATCCGATCAACATGCTGTATGCTTTGAACATACACAATGTTGTATGTCAAATACATTTCAGTTAAAAAAATATGAAATACTATTCAACTATAAAAAATAATGAAATTTTGCCATTTGCAACAACGTGGATGGATTATGCCAAGTGAAATAAGCCAGACAGAGAAAGACAAATACTGTATGATATCACTTATATGTGGAATCTAAAAAATACAACAAACTAGTGAATATAACAAAAAGGAAACAGACTCACAGATATGGAGAACAAATTAGTGGTTACCAGTGCGGAGAGGGAAGGGGAGAGGAACAGGGACAATATATGGGTGGGGGATTAAGAGGTACAAACTATTATGTAGAAAATAAGTAAGCTACAAGGATATATTGTACAACTCAGGGAATACACTCAATATTTTATAATAACTATAAATGGAATATAACCTTTAAAAATTGTGAATCACTATGTTGTATACCTGTAACTTATATAATATTGTACATTAACTATACCTCAATAAAAAAAAAAGCTGAACCTGAAAAAAATATGAAAGAATAATGGACGGAGATTACGTATAGTAACTACATATCACTAATGCCTCTATCTCTTGCAAAGGAATAGCAATGATCCCTCAATTTGTGCTTTTCCACTCTTTTAATTTGATGGGAGAGAAGGGCATTGTTTGTTCTGTGCCTCACTTTCCTGATCTGTAAAATGGGACTAATAACTGCCTTGGCTATTTCTCTGGCCTTTTATAATGACAAACAAAACAATAGATGAATAAATTTAATGATAGGAAAATGATTACAGCATAGCAAGTGAAAAAAATTATGTTATGAAATAGTATATCTAGCATGATCCTAATAAGAGGGGTGCGGGTAGCAATATGTGCTTATAGGCATAGAAAAAAATGCCAGAAAGCTATTTCCCGAAACGTTTAGAGTGACAATTTGGGGGAGATGATCCATACTGGTAATCCAATTTCCTTCTTGATATTTTAAAATCTTTTCCAACATTTCCTAAGTAAACATGAATTACCTACATCATTAGAAAAAAAAGTTAATTTTTAAAAGTACACAGGGTGGTCTGAGAGGCTGCCTCTGGTCCCTGCTGTGGGGTCACCTCACTTCTACTGTTTCCCATCCTTGGCTGAAAAAAATCAGAAACTCAATCTAACAGCAACAGAAGTAAACAGCACATTAAGAAGTAAGGAATTACTGTGATGAACATTACTAAGCCACGAGATGCCTGTCTTCAGTTATGTAAAATGTGATTTTAATTATTTTCTCTGAACACTTAGGGGCTTTTGAGATATCATTATATTGTGTCAGGGTTTAAGAGTGAAAATAAATGAAGAAAAGCTGTCTCAATGTTGTCTGGAAGGTGTATGGGAAATCACTGTAAATGCCTCTCAATTTTGTTGTAAACCTACCACTGCTCTAAAAAAACAAAGTCTTTGAAAGAATTTGCCTGGAAGTAGATGACAGAAGCAGTTTGCTCTGATGGCTGTCCGGGGCTCATCCTCTGTCCCTCAGAGGCCAGACGGGGAGGAAGGTGTGAGGGGCTTTGCTGTACGTGGCAGGGGCCTGTCTTAAAACCAGTTTCTGGTGAGGATGTAGCCCTGAACATCAAGAATGTAGAAGTGTCTGGGGCAGGCTAATTGGCACCTTAAATATAGCCCAATTCAAGCTGAACATGGACATGAACTTGAGGGAGTGTCCCCACGTGGACAAGCTTGACTTTCTTTTTAAACTGACTGCTATCTCTCTCCTACATTTAAAATTTGCAAAAAGAAACTGCCACATTTCTCCGTCAGTTCTTTAAAAGTTAGAGAAGTATATGAAGTATATTTTCCAAAATATAAGCCTCTTTTTTTAAAAAAAAATATTTAAAGCTAATACAGACCGTTTCAAGGAGAAGTGTTGGCGGAAGTCCAGAAACTAGTACAGAACTGAAATGAGGGTTAAAATGAAATGCTTGAAAGGGAATATCTGTTTAAGTGGGAACCGCACTGACACATGGGATTCAGCTCCCTGGGCACCAGGTATCACGTTTAATTGATAGCGCTTGTTAGTGACCCTGTGGGCGGCAGGAAGGAAGAGGAGTGACCGTGGCATTCACCAAAGGACGCTCTGTCCTATCGGCAGCACAGAAATTCAATTCTTAGACGGCTCGACCACTGACTTGTGTGGTGAAGGAGGGGATTTCCACTTTCAAAAATAGTACGACTTCAGTTAGGTTTGCTTGCCTTTTTGGGAAGTTTGTTATATTTAGAAGCTTTCTCCTCCCCACGCCCCATCATGGCTTTTAAAGTCCCTCTGCAACATGGCACGAGTCTTCAAAATTTTCTGGCCTGATTTACCCCGGGGGTTCTGTTTGGAATCAAGATGTTTTCTGAAAACGTAGGAAAGAGCTGTTACATTGACAAGCACATATTTTAATTAAAATGCTGAAAGTGGTGAAACGATAAGGGACTTTTTTTTTTCTTCCTCAGGCTTCTCTGTACTTTTCAAATTTTCTATATTGTGGTTTTCACCAAGGAGATGTCCCAGATCTGGGCAGTAGTTTCTCAGTGCCTTGGTGAGGGCCTCTCCAAGCCATGAAGACTCGGTCTGGAGCCAGCAAACCTCAGGAATCTCCATGTAACATGGAACATCAGTTACACATCATGCAAAAATAGAATCAGGAAAAAAATAAATTCTATTACGAGCAGTTTTGCTCACAAAGTAAAAATAAACTTATTTTTAAAAAGCAAAAAAAAAAAAAACAAACCCAAAAACAATCCCTTTAAAATTCAATAGCTCCATAAGGAAAGGTTGGTTTTCAAAGATGGGCTTTATGTGGAATCTCAGGTGATCTCTCACATATAGTTTAGCAGGACTTACTTGGTGTGTTCTGGGTACCCAGTAAGGTGAAGGTTAGAGAGATTATGTATCGATGTGGATTTAATTTTGGATTTAGGGAGGTGCATGGTCAGTCCAATCCAGTTTCTATTTTATTTCCTATCCCTCCTGCAAAGGACTTTCTGTGCAACTGTAACGTGCTATGCCTCTCAGTAGCCCCAGAGTGCAGCTGGTGGGACAAAACCAGGACGAGGGAGGAAGCTCTTTTTGCCGTACCCTAAAGGACTCATAGAGGATGATTCTTTGCTTCCATTTAAAAAGCGGAAGGAAGATCCAGAAATCCCAATCACTTCCTGTCCCTTCCCTTGAGCAGTGATGCCAAATCCACAGGTTGGTGGTTAGAGTTTTCCATCAAATATTTAAAAATGTCTCCTTTACCTGAACACCATCCACTTGAAACGACTAATTCCTTCTGTTTTGGTGCATTTTTGCCCCCAAGTTTTACAGAATGTTTTAGAATGTTCTGGTTCTTTTTCCCTAACTTGCTAATCATTGGCAGAATAAGCGGGAACGTTCCCAGACGGCAGCCTTTCTGGGTAAAGCTCTCCTGTGGATGGAATTTGGGAACCACTGGTACCAGGGTGACATACGAGCCTGCCAATGGCTTGGGCCATTTCGGGATTCTAAGGCACTAGATTCCTCTCATCTCATGGAAAGTTTCCTTTCATCTATCCTGTCCATCCCAAGGTGCATTCCAAGAGGTTGACCAGATCCCACCCGCCACCCAACCCCCGCTTTTTGTTTTTCAAGCCCCAAAGCTCTATTCTGAGCCAGACGTTCATTGATTTGTTTTTCAGAGGGCCGCCTAAAGTATCAGCAAAACCCCTTGCACGTAGGAAGCCATCAGTGGCCATTTCTGGGGAGTAGGGAGTACATGGGCTTGAAGAGGAGAAAACTAGAGCAGTCTGTGGAACAAAGCCCACAACCTGGAAACTGGTGGGAAAACTCCCAGTGGACTGACAGGGGCGGGAGAACTCAGGACAGGACAGTACGACACAGAGCCGTCTTTTGGTGGGAAGAGGAAAGGCAGAGCTGCAGAGCAGGTTCTCCTGGGGTTACCAAAATGCCAACTTGGCAAGTCACATGGCCCTTCCAGGACTCAGTTTCCTATTTTGCAAATTGAGGGGATAGAATGTTTTGGATTAAATGCTTTCTCTCTAACGCCCCTTCCGCCTTTCCATTTTGGCAAGATAAATTTCAGCGAAGCTTCTAATTCAACATAAAGCTTCTAAAGAGACAAGTCAGGAGATCTTGGAAAGGGAATCCTGACTGCAGTTGATGAATGACATGTAGAAGAAAAGACAAGACGGAGGACTTAATCTGTGAGGAGCAGTATAGAGGGTGGGTGAGTCGGGTTTCTGCTCTGCTGTGTACTGGCTGTGTCACCTGTGGCTGTGGTACCACCTCTCTGAAGCTTTTTCAACTGTAAAACATAAAATTTGGGTAACACCAGGACCTGCTTTACTAGTACTTGTGCAGGTGGTGAGGGTCACCTGACATCATGAATGCGAAGATCTTGGCTCGTTGCCTAGCATGTGGCTGAGAAATGTTGGCTGCTGGTATGAAACACGTGAGGATGGACTTGCAGGTGCAGGAAGGAGAGGAGAACATGGGAGACTTTTGAGGATGCTGTGGTTTAGGAAAATCCCCACTGGAGGTAGGTTCCCATACAAGGAAGCAGTCAGCACAAATCTATATCAGAAATAGATCCCTCGAAGGGCTTCCCTGGTGGCGCAGGGGTTGAGAGTCCGCCTGCCGATGCAGGGGACACGGGTTCGTGCCCCGGTCCGGGAAGATCCCACATGCCGCAGAGCGGCTGGGCCCGTGAGCCATGGCCGCTGAGCCTGCGCGTCCGGAGCCTGTGCTCCGCAACGGGAGAGGCCACAACAGTGAGAGGCCCGCGTACCGCCAAAAAAAAAAAAAATAGATCCCTTTGGCCAGTGGCCTGTATTCAATAAATACTGATGCTAGTTTAGTGTAAACTTTTCTTATTTGTTCACCTTGGATTTTCCCATTGCTTTTTAGTTTTTAAAATACAGCATTAAAATCCTATCTATCTTGATGATAGGGTTTTGCCCCCTCTACCCCACCTAAATTTTGCAGTCAAGGCCGGTGTTCACTCGTCTCACCTGCCAACTAAAAATTGTCACTTGCCATCTGGTTCTACAAGAATGAAGCCATTCGCCACTGCAGTCGCTGACCCTCAACACCCCCTGAAAGGAATTTGGGGCTGAGATCAGGAACGAGGCGCTCTGTGCTCTGGGGAAAACTAGCAGAACAGGCCTTCAGATAGTGAGGTATTTTCAGGACAAGATTTTATGAGCCCATTTTCTCACATCTTCTCATATCTAGAAAAGCACTAAAATCATTCGTGGTGACATCTGCTCCTCCTGACTGGCAGCAACCTTCTGCCAAAATGCGTGCTTGACTGCACGTACCCCCTTTTCCAAATCATATATATAAGCTGACCTCCCCCCACCACCTCTTCAGAGAAGCTCCTCAGGGCTCTCTGAGAGGCTGTCTCCAGGGCTCTAGTCCTCATTTGGCCCCAAATAAAACTTAACTCACAACTCTCACGTGGCGCATTTTTTTTTTCAGTCAATGCACCCCAGCCCCAGCCCTGCCCAAAGCAAGGTGGAAGACTTGTTCAGTCCTCAAAGTCAATCCCCTAACACGATGTGTAGTGATTTGGTCTAGAAAGTTGAGGGAAGCAGCATGTTCCACCCCCCAAATGTGCCACTTTGACATAAGAATTCTTTCGACATGAAAACATTTGAATTCCTGACATCCCTTATCTGCCTAAAAGCAGAACCTCTCGAAAGAACTCAATGGTCATAAATTCTTTCCCTGGGAGCAACACTAATGTTCCCTTTTGGGAGCAGAGAAGACCATACCACATCCAGACAGACATCTCACAAGTAATCATATCTCCCATCTATTCTCTTAAGGGCTCAGTTATCTTTCCAAAAAGTAATTTGCTTTTCCATAAGTGCCCTCTCTCCCCCTCCCTTTGCCCAGCTAAGTTAAGATATATAGACCCTGAGTTCTAACCACCCCTTTCAGTCACACATCCCCGAGTGTTCCCATGTGAGGTGCGGTGCCCGTGTTAATAAACTTGTTTTCCTCTTGTTAATCTGTCTTTTGTCAGTCCGGTTTACAGTGTCCCAGCTGGAGAACCTAAGATGGGTAGAAGAAAAAAAATTTTTTTCTCTCCCCAACAAGGCTCAGCCCCATCTAAATGATGACAACAGCAAGAAGAGAAGGAAAGATGCCTTTGTTCTACTGACTACGGAAGGAAGTCAGAAAATAAGAGCTACCATGTCTTGCCTATGCTGGCACCCACTTGCCGTAAAGGCAGAATGTAGGCCTCCTAGAGCAGAGGAAGAAAACGAGCGAGAATACCGTTAACATAAGCCTTCACTTAGAATGCCAGGTGTCAGACTCTCTAACTTGGAGGACGGTGGACTATTTTATGGGGCCTTAGTAGGAGGGAGTAGGCAGAAGTCCAGCTAGCTTCACGGCTAGTTGGTCAAAGATGGTTCTCTGAAGAAGGAGGAGTTGTTCTTGTGGATTAGCAGCTATTGGGCAATTTGGATTTTTATCAAGAGGGATAAAGAGGAAAAGTTGCAAAAGTGGGTGTGGAGGAAGAACTGCAAAAAACGAGGATGGGGATGCCACTGGGGGTGATGTTCAGTTCTTCAGGGCCCCTGGCAGCTCTGTCCCTCCATCCACAGGTAGGAGGTCTAGCAGGCCTGGGCAGGTAATTTAACATTTTCAAAGAGGCTCTAATTATTACCTTACAGCGGGAGAAGGGGGTCAGGTGAGGGTGGGAATGGAGAGCTTGAAGTATTCTGGAAAGTTTGTATTTCCCTTGGGCTCTTGTCTGTTCTTAGGGGAGACAATAGCACCATTCACAGCTCAAACGACAGGCCACATAGGCAACAGCTTGGCCACACTTAATGCCCAGGCCCTGTGCTGAACCGAGGGGCCACTCATATGAGGGCCTTGCCCGTGGAGCTCATGTAGCAAAGCCCCGGGGAACCTAAGTTACTGACGTGGTATGAGCAGTGCTTTGCTAACTCTGTCACTTCGTATAGCAACTAAAGAGTTTCATTGTAAAGAGGTTTTACATGTAGTACCTAGTTTTTGTTTTCACTAAGGCAACAACTTTTAGCCATTTCTTTTATGGATGAAAAGACTCCCCCATAGAACATTTAAGTGGCTTACTCAGCTGGTTAATAACAAGACGGGAGACTGAATTTCCCAATTCTCATTCTCTGGTTATTTCTGGGAGACCACATGGTGGAAGAATTTGCAGCTAGGAATACCTCTGACCCCAACAAGCTCTCCTTTCATCGTGGTGCTTTTGTTGCCAAGGTTGGCTGACCTCCCCAAAGCAGGCTGGGAAAATCCAGTAACCTGAGCCCACCAGTCAGTTCTTAGGTGCCCATCAAAGATTTCTTCCACTCCTTCCCTTTTATCTTTGTCCCAGGAAAGTATAAACCTTTTAAGTTATCCCACCGCTCATCACAGAGTAAATTTCTGGTTGGCATCTGTGGTTTACTCCTGGTTCTTTCTCTATCAGAAGGGAAATACAGTGTCCCAGATAGCATAAAAATGTATTAATGGGCTTCCCTGGTGGCGCAGTGGTTGAGAGTCCGCCTGCCTATGCAGGGGACACGGGTTTGTGCCCCGGTCCGGGAAGATCCCTCATGCCATGGAGCGGCTGGGCCCGTGAGCCATGGCCGCTGAGCCTGCGCGTCTGGAGCCTGTGCTCCACAACGGGAGAGGCCACACAGTGAGAGGCCCGCGTAGCGCAAAAAAAAAAAAAAAAAAAAAAAAAAGTATTCATTATATGGTTTTGATTCCAGGGACATCATCATCATCATCATCACCATCAATAGGTGTTAGAATTACAAGGAAAATATGAATTCTCCATTTTCAGGGAACTTTGCATAAAGGGAGGTGACAGACTTACAAACAGACCATCTTTACAGTCTGTGATGGCTGTGGGATGAGGATGAGGTTCAAGGGGCCGTGGGAGCAGAGAGAGAGACATGCTTCAGTCTTCCCCAGAGGTGTGATGAAAAGAAATTCCCTGAATACAGACCTCTCATGAGGTCGAGGTCACATTTTGTGTGAGTGTGTGGGGAGAGGGGCATTTCAGAAGGAAGTTAATTATAGGTAAACAAATTCTACTTAATATTTTAGAATTATGCTTGAGGCTACAGGGTCACCTGCAGTTCTGTGGCCAGGATTGACCAGAGAATTAAGTAACTGAATAAGAATTTCAGTAGCAATCTTGACTTTGTTTGTATCCCTGGGGAAGTGCTCTGCTCTGCTTTATAATCAAGATACTGCCAAACACAATTTATTGAGTGCCCACTGTGTGTCAGATATTCTGGGTACTAGGGTCATTTTGGTGAACAAAACAAGGAAATGAGGCTTATATTCTAGTGGTGTATATTGAATAAGCTTTTTTTTAAGATGTTGGGGGTAGGAGTTTATTAATTAATTTATTTATTTTTGCTGTGTTGCGTCTTCGTTTCTGTGCGAGGGCTTTCTCTAGTTGTGGCAAGCGGGGCCTACTCTTCATCGCGGTGCGTGGGCCTCTCACTATGGCGGCCTCTCTTGTTGCGGAGCACAGGCTCCAGACGCGCAGGCTCAGTAGCTGTGGCTCATGGGCCTAGTTGCTCCGCGGCATGTGGGATCCTCCCAGACCAGGGCTCGAACCCGTGTCCCCTGCATTAGCAGGCAGATTCTCAACCACTGCGCCACCAGGGAAGCCCTTGAATAAGCTTTTTAAACGATATTGACATCTGTTTTCCTTGAGCAATGGTTCCCAAACTCTGCTCATGAGAATCACTGGGGGACCTTTTAAAAACTTCCAAAGCTTAGCCCAACCTAGACCAAATGCAGGTAATTCTCATGTACAAGCAGGGTTGAAAACCACTGCCCTGGAAATTCTGATGTACTTCCCTAGGGAGGCACACCATCCCTTTCCTGCCTCTCACCAAACTTCTGAAGGTCGTTTATATAATTCACAGATCAGAAAACCCAGACTCAAAGGCTCAGAGTGACATGTCCAAGGTAAAGGGCACATTTAGAGAGTCTCAGGGCCAGAACTTGAACCCGGGTATTCTGATTTTAAGTCTAGCATGTTTTTCACTATGTTGAAAGAGTGAAAAAAAAAACAGTGAGTATTGTTACTGCTTACTGCAAAAGGCCTAGGGTCTTCCCCCAGGGGAGTGAGGTGATTGTCTGCAAGCCTCCTGATCACTTGTCCTCACTCACTGAAGACTTTGGCACCTGGACTAGTCTTTATCCTAAAAAACATAAATAACTCAGAGATCCATTTGACGTAGAGCCCATCCTACAGGCCCTTTCCTACGACCTCCTCATTACGGTACATTTCTCTTGCACTCCACCTCAGCCGTACCCCATTGCCATGTCCTGGACACCACCTCTATTACTAGTTCACAGGAGAACTTCTCCAAGGAGAAAGTCGCATCCTTTTAGCGTGTAAGCTAGACTTCCGTCACTCCGACAGTTTGCCATCTCATCAGCCTTGAGCCTGACCCAATGCGCTCACTCTCTCTTTTCTTTCAGCACCTCCTTCTTTCATTTTCCTTCATGTCTGCTTAAGAATCCTTGGGCTGCCATTTTCATCATTGTGAGGCAAAGATTTGTAACTCCCATGGCTACTTCTCCAAACACTCTTTCCCTTGAACACCAGCCTTCACCCCTGTCAATGTCTGGTACCCTCTTCCCACACCTTTTGGTCTGAGTCCTAATTATCCTTTAGGTTTCAGCTTAATGACCCTGAGAGGTCCTACCCCTCAGCCTAACAGGGGGGGTCCTCTTGTTACACCATTCCTTTCCAATCCTTATCATAAGTTCTAATTCTACACATATCCGTGTGATGCTTTATGTCTGTTTCCGCACCAGGCAAGGGCACGAGGCTTTCTGTTTTGATTATTGCTGTGTCCCCAGTTATTGACATATCTTTTGGCACATAACAGGTACTTTATAAGTACATGAATAAACAAACCGATAAATGAAAGAATGAGTGAACTAATTAACATCGTCGAAGTCACAGAGGGTTATTTAGTGGCAGAACCACAACTTACCCATCTGATTATGGTTTGACCTTTGAGATAATTTTCAGTCACAATTAAATTTTGCAGCTAAACTCTCAAGGTGCCCATCTGCATGAGCCCTGTTGCACAGGACTCCACCAGAGGCAGAGTTTGCCCAGTAGTGAATCCGAATGCCCCACCATTGGAGACCATATCTTTTACGAGACAGCATCAAGAAGTCATCCACGCATTATGGGGTTATGAACCCCAGAGGTCATCGTGCATCACGGGGCAGGGCTGAGAGTCACTGTGCTGGCTGGTGCTACTGTCAGCCCTGAGAGGTGGCCCCTCCAGCTCTCCCCTGACCAGGCCAAAGGGATCTTGCTTATTATACAATTTCTCTGATTCAATTTTCAATAAGTCTTTTAAATGTAAATTTAAAACTTTCTTCACACAGGATGTTTGTCTACATAAAAGGACCTTTTACATTCTGAACGTGCTCAACTTCTCCCTAAAGATATCACCTTCTGGCAGGGCTTCTCCAGGTTTCAGACACATGAGCTATTATAAGAACTATTTTTTCCCATGGGAGATTATTCCAGATCCCTCAGGAATCTCAAACTTTTATTGCTTCTTTTAATATATATGTAGGTACCGATTGATGAGACAGAACTAGGGCCCTGGGGAATGGAATCAGACAGCTGCTTCCTTAATTCGTTAATTTATTAAGCACAAACAGGAGGCTGGCTGTGATAATAGTTTCATGGAGAGTAAGATATATGTGCGGAAGGTTTGAGGCCATGGCCATCCAAGGTGAACTATGGAACATAGGCACCCTTTGTTCTCCACTTCGTATCCTCACCAGAGACAGGGCATGACATGTGCTACTGATACTCGTCAGCCATCCAGATGGGACAAATGGTCGGGTGACCTTCTGTAACTACTGTTTTTACATAGCCTACGTAAACTTGGCTTCCAACCTCAAACTAATGTTGATGCTTGAACTTTACCCCAGGTATATCATTAAGAAGAGCTGGAGCAGAAGTTGGGTGTCCATAGTATTAAAAAATTCCACACGTTGATTCTGATACTTGGCCAGAATTAACTGCTTGCCCCCTTTACTGAAATCTCTGAGTAAGGAGTCTTTTGATGATTTAGATGACTGATGTTATGTGTTTATTTACTGCAAGAATCATCTAGCTCCTGTGTGTTAGAGAGCCCAGTGTTTCACACACACATAAAAAGTAAATTTGTTGAAGAATAACATATGCGTGGCTCTGTGTCTTGTGATCTGACGCCACATGCTGGCCTAGCGTACAGCCCATAACCCTAAACACTCTTAACTAACCGTTCAAGCCCCACGGAAGCTCTGCAGTGTTAGAAGTGGGCCTGCTGGGCAGCGCAGTAACCAAGGGTCTTCTCTGAGGATGGAGCCAGCTGAGGCCCCATCTCACACATGTTCTTACTTATTCTCTGCCCACCTTCCCCCTCCTCCTTCCCCATCTAACTAGAGTATCTTTTGGCTATACTAAGGAGTTTTGGTGAGAAGGAATTATTCATCTGAAGCTCTTTCTTAGGAGGCCTCTTTTCCTTTGATAGGGAATCCTGAGAAACCCAGTGGGGAAAGCACTAGCCCTGTCTGGGCTGTTAGTCTTTATTGAACCATGAATTCCCCTGGACTGGGGCCTAGTGTCGAAATCCCTCATTCTTTACATAAATAAACAAATAAATACAATCTTTTGGCTGGTACCTAATAAAAACTCATACAGGCACATCAAGATTAGCATATCTCCTGGAAACTCCCAGCTTTCAAACTTCAAGAAGATAGTCATAGGGTATCTGACCCAATTAATGTGCCCCCATAAAATCCCCTTTTAACCTAACAAGTAACAAACAGGCTCTTTTGCTTTTCTCCAGACCCTTTGATTGAGGTTTAGGGGCTAAGGCTGAGATTAGCGATGAAAAATATTACTAATCTGAAAACTTTTTTTCTTGGGAGGAAAATACCACGATGTATCAAAATGTCCTAAATAATTGTTTAAACAAAACAAAACAGGGAATTCCCCGTTGGTGCAATGGTTAGGACTCTGCGCGCTCACTGCTGAGGGCAGGGGTTCAGTCCCTGGTTGGGGAACTAAGGTTCCACAAGCTGTGTGGCGCAGCCCAAAACAAAACAAAACGGGTTGAAAATGTCCTTTCAGCAAAGATATTTGCCACTCTTGGCTCCTGTGCTTGTATCGAAAGGATGAGGGTAAAAAGGGTAAGTATCACACCCCTGCTCTAGCCATACGGTTTTAGTTTTATTTGGATCAGTTTGGACAAGAAACTTCCAAAAGCAGAGACTGAATAGCCTCTCAGCTTTCAAGTAATGCCAAACCAGGTTAGGTCCCCAGCTATCTTGGTCCCAAGGCCAAAATCATGAAATGAAAAATCCCCAGCAGGTAGAATTTATTTCTAGTGGCATATGTCTTATATTTAGAGTTTGGAAACTCTCATCTAACGTGACAGAGGTACAGGTTAAGATCTTGGAGCCCTTTTATTTTTCTTCGAAAGCTCTTAATGCAGTGGTTTTCAACTGGGTGTGACTTGTTTCCCCCAGGGGGCATTGGACAGTCTGGAGACATTTTCTGTTGTCACAGAATGAAGATGGGGGTTGATGTGGAGCAGGTTCTCTCTAGTTAGCGGAGAATAGATGCTGCTAAAATCCTACAGTGCTCAGGACAGCCCTTCACAATAAAATGTTATCTAGTCTAAATGCCAGTAGTGTACCAAGGTTGAGAAACTCTAACATAATGGGTACCCTTAGCCAGCTATGGAAGTTACTGTGTCATGGATGTACTCACCAGGGAGATGGTGAATAATAATAGCTATTATTTATTGAGTGTTCCCTGTGTTTAATTTATTTTTTAAAACATATTTATTTATTTGGCTGTGCTGGGTCTTAGTTTCATCACTTGGGATCTTTTAGTTGTGGCATGTGGGATCTTTAGTTGTGGCACGAGAATTCTTAGTTGCGGCATATGGGATCTAGTTCCCTGACCAGGGATTGAACCCGGGCCCCCTGCATTGGGAGCTCAGAGTCTTAGCCACTGGACCACCAGGGAAGTCCCTTCCCTGTGTTTTAGACACTTAATGTACATTAGTTTTTTAAAATTAATAGACTTTACGTTTTAGGCTAGTTTTAGGTTTACAGAGAAATTGAAATGAAATTACAGAATTCTCATATGCTCTCTCACCTGCTCCATTTCCCCTATTAGTAACATCTTGCAGTAGTGTGGTATATTTTTTACAACTGATGAGCCCATATTAATACATTATTATTAACTAAAATCCAGAGTGTACATTAGGGTTCACTCTTTGTGTTGTACAATCTATGGGTTTTGACAAATGTATAATGACATGTATTCACCATTATGGTATCATTTTTCATCACGATCCAAAAAGCAGGAGAACAAAAGGGCAGTCAACTAAAAATGATGGAACTCAAACCTAGAGAGAGCCGGTGTTGTTGATTTTGCTGCCAGCCTGATTCCTTGTCTCCAGTGCCCTGTGATGTGACATAATTTAAAGTATGTTTTTTATTGAAAAGTGTCTCACTTGCAACTTTTTCCAGGGTCAGCACTGATCTTTACAGTGTCCTTTTCATTCATTTAATTGCAAATATAGTAGCCTGGTTGCAAAAGTCCAGCCCTGTTTGAATATCTAACCGGCAGTTAGGACTGCTCAGCATTTACAATATGTGGATCATTATATGAGTTCGCTAAGAATACAAGTGACTTTATACTGAACGGAGTGTCTTACAGGTCAGAATTTGTCTATGACAGGGGCAGGTTAAATCCATCACACATAACAATAGAATGATGAGCACATTAGCAGGTGGAACAATATTTTCAAGTAGAAGGATTTTAAAACGTGATAGAACACAACACAGTCCTCTTTTCAAGAAGCCTACTTTCTAACTGGGGATAACATTCACTCACACTAAATAAGAAACTGAAGGAGACGTTGGGAATATAAATGCTAAGGCGGTACATTGAAGGGTGATCATAAAGTTAGATGAGATTAATGAACTAAGTCTTTCACCAAGAAGTACTTTTTTTGGATGTGAGGGCGATCTGGCTGCGACATCTGTCACCCCATTGATCGCCAGGCTTGATTCGGCTGATCTCGTTGGCTAGGCGGGTGTCCCCTTCTTCCCTCACCATGTACGTCCCTCCCAAAGCTGCGTGCTCCTTTCAAGATGATGACCTTCCCCATAGAGGAGGACCGTTCTTTGGTCAAGGGTATAAGAGTAGCTGCGATCCCCTGCTAGAACCTCCAAACAAGCTCTCAAGAAGTACATTTTTCTTTTCTTTTTAGTATTTATTTATTTATTTATTATTGGCTGTGTTGGGTCTTCGTTGCTGCACGCGGGCTTTCTCTAGTTGCAGCAAGGGGGGACTACTCTTCGTTGCAGTGCGCAGGCTTCTCATTATGGTGGCTTCTCTTTGTTGCAGAGCACGGGCTCTAGGCATGCGGGCTTCAGTAGTTGTGGCATGCAGGCTTCAGTAGTTGTGGCTCACGGGCTCTAAAGCGCAAGCTCAGTAGCTGTGGCACACGGGCTTTGTTGCTTCGTGGCATGTGGGATCTTCCTGGACCAGGTCTTGAACCCATGTCCCCTGCATTGGCAGGTGGATTCTTAACCACTGTGCCACCAGGGAAGTCCCCAAGAAGTACATTTTTCAATTGTACTGATAGACAAGACTGCTTTTGGATATAGTCCAATTTGATTTCAAAGACTTTGATTAAGAGAGAGTTAAAAATGATGGCGGATCTTGCAGGCTGACAAAAAAGGAAGCCACTGTGCTTGCTGGACTAATTCGTTAGGATGCCCTCAGGACCTGCCCAAGAAGAATCTCTAAATAGGAAATGAATTTAAATGAAAAGAATGGCCACCAAAGAAGAAGAGCTTAAGGGGCAGGAGAGAGGCAATTTGGCTCCAGAATTCTATTGTTTCCCTAACATATTTCCTGCCTGTCCTCCTGCCAATCGACCTGTTTTGTAGCATAAAAGTGCTTCCCCAGCACAAATGAGCAGCGAAGATGCCAAAAAGGAGTGTGGCTTTAGCCATCAATCCTCACTTCCATTTATTGCCTAAATCTGCTTATTTTTCTGTTTGACTTGATGGGAGGGGAGTTTTTTGGTGAAGAACGCCTTGGTGAGAGATTGTGGCAGAAGGAAGCTCCGGAGGGACTTGCTCTACAGATCATTACCTGGTCTGGGTGAATGAGCTGCAGCCAGCTGACTGTCATGTGGCCAAATGGGGCATTTCAGATCCTTTCCCTTCATTTCAATTCAATCAGCATTCGCCCAGTGTCTCTGAAAAGGGGCCACTCTAATCTGGAGGTTAAACTGAGCTCAGGGGGTTGCTGAAGTGAATACAGCATGCTCACATGCACTGCGGGGTTCACGGTGGTGTCTATAATATACACGATGTGGAAACTATGAGAACACAGCACAGTTTCCAACGCTTTCAGGCCCTGACACCCTTGGAGGGTCAGGGAAGATTTCTTAGTGGGCAGTAAGGGTTGAATGCCCATAAGGAACACTCTTTGAGAATAAAAACAACTGAGCTTTATTTATAGGAAAATAAAATAGGAACAGACAGCTTTATTTATAGGAAAATAAAATAGGAAAATAAAATAGCAACAGAATTTAGCAATTCTGTTGCTAAAAAGAATAAGATTATTGGGGTGGAGGGAGATTTTAAAGACGTTGGAGGATTTGTGGATACATGGCTTAACTGATGAAAGCAATAATTAACCCGCAAATGATTGGTTCATAGCTCTTGCAAGACCAGCCATAGTCATGTTATATTTGAAGTCAGGAGTTTTAAAGGTGGTAGATGCCAAGGAAGAGACAAGGGACCTAGATAACCTATTGGGTAAGTAATGACCCCAGGAAAACATAGTGTTGTTATTATTATAAAAATAATATTTTAAAAATACATGTCGATGTGCTGGGTTTTATTTTAATAGGTGGAAATTCCATAGGCTTGTGTTTCTATAAAAGGAATAGACTTTGGAAATGGTGCTTGAAGGCATGAAGCAGGAGAGGAGGACAGAAAGGGACCCCAGCCAAAGGAGGGGTGAGAGATGGAAGTCCCTGTGGTTAGGTTTCCTCAAAGCCACCCTCAGCCCCCTTCTCCCATCCCTCTTCCCATTATGGCAGCAACAGAATTTCTTTCTCACACTCTTTTGGAACTGAGGGTGGCCATTGGGCCCATTTCTGGTGAAGAAAGCATTGAGTAGATTTGTGGAGGGACTTTTGGGAAAGATATTTTGTTTTCTAATTAACAGGAGAGAAACTTGCCCTTGTCCCCCATACCTGCTTGAGATGCTGAGTTGAGGACAAAATCTTACAACGATGAAGCAAAGCCACAAGGACAAAGACAACACCTTGAGGCTGGCTGAGCAGACAGATGCATCGCTTGGGAACCTAACAGTTATTGAGACACTTAGTGAACCCTGGAAGTACCTAACTCCAGGCTTCTTATAAACAATACAACTGAAATCATGGGTGTTTCTGTATGTGCCGTTACAAGCATTCTTTTTTTTTGCGGTACGCGGGCCTGTCACTGTTGTGGCCTCTCCCGTTGCGGAGCACAGGCTCCGGACGCGCAGGCTCAGCGGCCATGGCTCACGGGCCCAGCCGCTCTGCGGCATGTGGGATCTTCCCGGACCGGGGCATGAACCCGTGTCCCCTGCATCGGCAGGCGGACTCTCAACCACTGCGCCACCAGGGAAGCCCTACTAGCATTCTTAATTCCTATAAAAGAATTAAGAAAGGTACCTGCTACCTTTACAAAACAAAATTTTCTCACCTCGACCCTGCCCCTAAACACAGTCCTTCTCTTTTACCACTTGAATTAAGGTAGATAGATGGAAGTTATAGGAAAGATACTTAAATATACATTAATTTTTATAGAAGGAGAATAATAACTAATGTTTATTTCTAATTTGTAAATGCACAGACATTATTAAAGAAAATAATTGAGTAAAATTTAATTGTAAGATAAACAGATCACTGAAGAAAGTTATAGCATCTCCATCTATGATGTCTTGAGTAACTGCTGTCTTGTTTAAGAATTGGGGATTGAATTTTCTTTTGAGAGCTACTTGCACTATAACACTAGGAGCATATGAGGAAATGGGAAGGTCGATTCTTGGGGTCCTATATTTTGCCTTGGATTTCTGTCTGAGGTGAGCCCCAAGCACTGGTGTTGCCTGTTTCCCTCTTCCTTTTCCGTCAGTCTTCCTCTACTTTGACCTCCTTCTTTTCCACTGAATTTTTTCACTTGACAAGTGTTTAATGAGCCTCCCTGCCTGCCCCTCACAGGGGTCTCTTATCCGCCATTGATCTGCTATTCCCTTGCTTGTACTCTTCTGTTCTCTTGACAGGTTTTACTCACACTTTCTCTCCTGTCCCTTATTTTTACCCTTCACATTTTTTGGGCCCTCTCTCCTGCCCTTTCCTCTCTCCCCATCCCTATACTTTCCTTCTTCCCTCCTCTTTGAAGGGAAATGAGAAGTAATAAACTGTAAAATTACACTTTTGGAAGACACTCATGATTTATCAAGCAGATCACCGAGCTGAAATGGATGTTCCAAACACGATGATGAAATGATGAAATTCTTACATTACCTAATTTTCTTAAACCGACACGATTTAACCTTCTTCACCTTTAACATCTTGCTTGGCTACAAAAAGAGAGAGTCTTTCATTTCTGCTTCACGAGTATCCTCTCTTCAGCTCCTTGCTTTCCCTTTTCTAAGCCCATTCTTCTTTGGAGAGGTCATTTTGATGATGACAGTGGTAGAGGACAGAATCCACATTAGAACACCAATGACCGGGGCTGATGCCTCAGAAAAATTCAATCTGAATCTCGAGGTAGGGCTTAGAGATGGGTATTTAAAAAACTCCCTAAGTGATTTTAATGTGTCTCCAGGGGTGAGAACTAATATTGCAGAACAAGCATTCTCAATATAGTACTACCTGTTAAAAAACTGTGTAAGTTAAAGTTGGGCTGGGGATAGAAGAAAACCCCTCTTTGAGTTCAGAGTGGTAAAAAAGAAAAAAAGCAGAAAAAAAAACCCTCCCCATAAGGGTATCAGGATTTCCCAAAAGGGTAAGTGGAGGCTGAGATGAGAGTGCGTGGGCGCTGCCCACGTTCAGGGGTATGCCCGAAGCTAAAATTGTTTCCAAAAACCCCCACAGAACCACAGACAGAGATGAGCTTGTCATACTTATATTTAGAAACAAAGTAATAAATACATGAAGGAATTCCATCAGATGTGATAAAATTAAAATAAAAAGCTTCTCTCAACCTTAGAAAGAAAACTCAAGTTTTATACTCTAGTCTTCTTGGTGAAAACTGCCTGGAGAAAATCCTTTTTTTTTTTTTTTTCCTTAAACTCAGTGGGAGCAAGCATAACAATATCTAGGGTGGGGAATTTTGCAAGGAGTTTTCCCAGGTAGTTTTAGTGAAAATTTTAGGAAGTTTTTTGGTCCCATTTAATGATTCAAGTTTAGAGTCTTGAGACGTGTGTGTGTGTGTGTGTGTGTGTGTGTGTGTGTGTGTGTGAAAGAGAGAGAGAGAGAGAGAGAGGATTACAGAACGGATCAGACGCACTGTTGCGGGACGTTCACATTAGAACATAATCTCTGGAAGGCAATTTGGCAATGCAATTTTTTAAAAAACTTAGAATTTTGCACTCCACTTCCAGAAATTTTTCTGAGGAAATCATCACAGAACGGTGCAAAGTTATAACTATTTATAGTAGCAAAAAACTGAACACAGTATGTATGCAACAAAATAATTATAACACAAATATGCATATAATTCCATGTACAATGGAATATAATATAATATACATGGAATATAATTCCATGTATAATGGAATATAATATGCATTCATCAAAAATAATATTGCAGAAGAATTTTCAGTGATGTGAAAAAGGCTACATATATTATTTATGAAATATATCAGGTTACATAATTACATGTATAATATTACCTCATTTGAGTTAAAAATATGAATTTATCATTAGAAAAAGGACCAAATGAGTAGAACATCAAAAAGTTTACAGTAGCTATTCACTAGAAAGCAAAATCTTTGAAAATAGGAAATAAATAGCTGCATTTGGATACAAAGTAGGTTATTAAAGTATATATTGTTGAATTTTATTAAATTGTGTGGTAGAATTATGGGTGATTTTGATTTTCTTGTTATGCCTATTTTCTAAGTTTTCTCATCGAATAGATATTATTTAAAAATGAGAAAACATATCAAAATATATGCTATAGAAAATTTATGTATATGGACAAATGATGCAATAAATATACAAAAGGACTTCAATTTTCCAGTGGTAAAATAATAATGGATATGATTATTTATTATATTATTAAAATAATGGATACATTTTAGTCTTTAATGTATCCTTATACATGTGTGCATACACACATACACATAAAACTTGAAAATCATACTTTTTTATTGAAGTAGATTTACAATATTGTGTTAGTTTCAGGTATACAGAAGAGTGATTCAGTTATACAAATATATATGTATATATATTTATACACACACATATATATATATATATATATACACATATATATACTTTTTCAGATTCTTTTCCATTGTAGGTTATTACAAGATACTGAATGTAGTTTCCTGTGCTCTACAGCAGGTTCTTGTTTATTTTATATAGAAAATCACACTTATGATGTAACTGTTTACATAGAGAACACAGAAGAATCTATAGAATTTATTAAAACAGAAAATTTACAAATAAAAGTCAATAGTATTTTTATATAAGAGCAAACAAGTTAGAAAAAGTAACCAAATTAAAAAAAAAGTCAGTAGTCATAAAAGCAATAAAAACCATAAGGTACATGGAAATACCATTTTCAAAGGAGGAGCATGAATGCAATGGAGAATGCTGTAACATTTTAATTACTGAATCCAGGTGGTCTTGCTTCAGACTATGTGGCTCCCTTGAATTCATGGAAAAAAAAATTCCTCACTATTCTTTACTATATCCCTAAAACAAATTCAGAGATATTAATTATTTAAATATGGGGAAAAATGCTTAAAAATGTTTAGGTGAAAACATAGGATAACATTTTTATGACCTCTGGAAACGAAAAGATTTTGCAGTAAGATTTTTGCTTACAAAGGGAAAAAAAATTAAATTTGCCAACATTAAAACTGACTTTCTCTTTGTGGAAAGCCAGCCAAAAATTTGGAGAAGGTATTTGCAACATATATGTCTAATGAAAAAATAGTAATAAGAATATAAAAAGGCAACCTACAAATTAATAAGAAAATGGCAAACAGAAAAACATTGGGGAAATGAGCAAAACATGTGAGCAGACTTGTCACAGAAGAGCAAACTCAAATGATTAGTAAGTATATGAAAAGAATTTCAAATTCATTAGTAATTGGGGAAATTAATACCAAATTCAGAATGAGCTATCATTTCAGACCTACCAGACTGGCAAAAATCAAAAGCTCTTTTAATGACAGCAAGCATTGATGAGAATGTGGAACAAGGGAACATCTGAAATACTATAAGTATAAATGTAAAACTTCTTTTTCAAAATATTAAAAAAAATACTTGGCATCATCGTGTAAGATTGAACGTTCACATAGCCTTTAACCTGCCAGTTATACTCCTCTGTATACATATATGGCACACGTGTACCAGGAGATTTAGACAATAACGTTATTATTATATTTTTTATAACAGCAAAACCCAGAAACAACACATGCAGATAAAGGAGAGATTGGATAAATAAATGGGGTATATTCTTACAGCTGAATACTATGTGGCAGTGAAGATGAGGAACTGCACACCTTTCTTATCAGCATAGAGCATTTTGAATGAAGAGAGCTAGTTGCAAAAGACATTTTATGACGTTCAAACCCAAGCAAAATAAAGCAATACATTGTTTGGGGATAAATTCCTATGTGGTAAAACTGGGAAGAAAAACAGAAGAATCATAAACCCATAACAAAAAACCAAAGTGCTTTTCTCAAGAAGCTTACTCTCTAACTGGGGAGATGGCTCAATCCCATGAATGAAATCGTCATCAGTCTCTGGAATGTTGGAGAAAAATAGGACTGGGGAAGGGTACAAAGGACTTCAAAAGTGTTGCTAATGTCTGATTTCTTCAGCCCAGAGGTGGGTATACAATAACCCATTTTATTATTGTTCTTTAGAACTTATACATAAGTTGTAAATATGCTTTTTTTGTATTAAATGTTTATTTAGAGTCTTTTGTTAAAGAATACAAACATTGAAAATGAGAGAAAAATATTACACATTCCTCTTAGTGTAGCATTTCTCTTTTGAGATAGATAAGCCACATTTTTAAACTTGGCCATGTGACATTTCTGAACAACAGTTTTCTTGTTTGTCAAATGGGAATAATACTTAACTCATAATGTTTTGTTAGAATTAAATGAGATATTCTTTTTAAGCCCAGCTCATGGTCTGCCATATAATAAGTTTGCAATACGTGTGGTTTTATTTATTTATTTAATTCATTATTAAAATATATTACAAGTTCTGGGACTTCCCTCGTGGTGCAGTGGTTAAGAATCTGCCTGCTAATGCAGGGGACACGGGTTCGAGCCCTGGTCCGGGAAGATCCCACATGCTGCGGAGCAACTAAGCCCGTGCGCCACAAATACTGAGCCTTCGCTCTAAAGCCCGCGAGCCACAACTACTGAGCTGGTGTGCCAGAACTACTGAAGCCCACACGCCTATAGCCCACGCTCCGCAACAAGGGAAGCCACTGAAATGAGAAGCCCACACACCACAACGACGAGTAGTCCCCGCTCGCCACAACTAGAGAAAGCCCTCGCGCAGCAGCGAAGGCCCAATGCAGCCAAAAATAAAATACATAAATAAAATATATTACAAGTTCTTTAAAAATGGAAAAAAGTTCTTAAAAATAAACAGAAATAGAAATTACAATCTTTTGAAATGAAATATACTGAGGTTATATTAAATTAGTGCTGTACTATTTATAATATTGTGCCCAAATTTGAGGAATATGTTTTATCCAAATAACTCAAAATAGTTGCTGCACATCATCTAAACTTTCTCACAGCCTATTTAGTAAGGGACATTTATTTACATGGCACTTACATTTTGTCCAGTATCTTAGTGACTGTTGGTCACTGACTACTTCTTAGTGACTATGGGTCTTCAGAGAGCAGGCATTCAAGATCATTCATATTGATGTTCACTTCTCATCAGAAGAAGATAAAGTAGAAAAGTGAGGTGAAGTTCAAAGAGGAGACTGAAGGCGACAGGTCTGATCAGACTCCCCTGACAAGTGCCGCTTTAAATTACACAAGGATTTAGAGGCAGGCTGGGACCTGGCTCCTGCAGGGTTAGGTTTTTCTTAGCAGCTCTCCATCTGAATGACATCATTTGATAAAGTATTTTTTACAGCCCCAGAGAGGTGGGCTTGGGGTTGCTTCCATCGCCAAAAGTCAAACATTTAAACAACAACAAAAAAATTAAGCTGCTAAAATTTCTGAACCAAAAGAAGACAGAATTTCCTCCAATCGCAAGGAACCAAGACAAATGTCACATTTCCTGGCTGCCCACACGACTTCCCACACCCCTCCCCCAGCTCCCCTTTAGCAACAGAGAAAGAAATCACAGTAGTGAATTAATAATTCTGTGAGACAGACTTTCCTTCCCCCAGTGTGATTCAGCCCTGCAGCCCGAGGAGGGGTAGGTAGCGAGTTCTTTAACTCTGCGCGCTCTGGACCAGCTTTCAGTATTAGACATCTGGAGTTTTTGAAAATTAACACTGGAACAAAAGTGACTATCATACTCCATGTCCCCTTTACCCGCCCTCAGTCAAAATTTTATTTAAGTTTCTTTAAGGTCGCTTAAAGAGAAGAAAAAAGGAAAAAGAAAGAAAGAAAAGAGTGGGAAACACTATCTAGAAATGTAGAAATCAAACCATCACTGAAAGCGTGTTGGAGAAATTACCACCACCTGTGATTGATTTTGCTACAAACTAAAGGAAAAAGGTGTTTTACCATAGATGACACTCCTTCGACTCTGTAATCAGCCTCCTTCCTCTGTCTTTCCAGCAGATCTATTTAACCACGCTTGTCTGCAGCAAGGTGATGCAATCGTTTCAATGTAATTGCCTTATCTAGGCCTGGAATGAGAAACCTCCTGTGACTGAGGAGCTGGCAGTGTGGCCCCCTTGGACATCAGAAGAGCAGCGAGAGTTTTTCTACAGTGGCTTCGCAGGGGCGTCTGTGGCACCTGAACCTTCTGGGAAGTGCCCCCCAAGAATCCACAGACTAGACGGGAACTCCAGGGTACTGGGCTGACTTTCCTGCCCTATACATTTCTAAGATAAGAGTCTAATAATAAATTCAATTTCCGGTCCCCATGTCTGCTTTCTGGGTTTTCAAAACCTGAAAGACTTACTTAAAGCTACATATCCCCCCAGAGGAAATTCTGTTCGCCTGTAGTGGGGCTGAGGACTCTCAGATGTCCTATTGACTCTAGTTTTTCAGCCTTTCACAGACATTCTTAGGATGGCATCCACTGGTGATATGTTTCTAGTGGGCGAGCTTCCCACTAACAGGCAGTGTGCACTCTTCCAGACCACCAGAGTAAAATCAACACTCTGTGCTAAAACCTCACAGGATGCTCTAACCTCAGGAGGGTGAATTACGGTATTGACAACACAGCTGCGTAGACAATTGTATGGGATGTTTGTCTCCCCGAGCAGAGAATGAGAGAATCCTCAAAACTCGACTCTCTGCGATCACTTGAAATTCACTATTCTTATTCTCCAGCCCATGACAGAGCACTCTAGAAAGTGCCCAAAGCTGTTCACTCACAAAGGAATAAAGGAACCCCAGATATGACTTGGGGCTGAAAGGTGTTTGGACTATGGTTCTCCTCCGAGGAGGAGAGCTTGGTGCTCTTGGTACCAAGAGCAGCAGTGAGAGGTCACCTCACCTCCTTCCCACCTTCTCTGGGAAACCTCTGCATTGGATTTTAACGTCACAAATCAATATGACCCAATCTATCAAGTGCATTTCACTGAAGCTATGTGTAAAGTACTTGAATATAGACTGTTTTCCAGTTACAAGTATGTTCCCATTGTTAAAAGAGAAAATTGGCCCCAACCTTTTCTTGATAATGTTAACATTTATTGAACAATACTTGAAGAAGAAAACTGAGATTTAATCTTTGTGCATTCCATTCTTTCCCAGCCATCCCTGGCACTGGGGTAAATGGACAAAAACGTCTTATGATTCAACATTGCATTTAGAAATACTCTATTGGACTTTGTTGATCTTTATAACTTCAATACCTTTTAGGAAGGATGTATGATGGTAAGAGAGTGTCCTTTTATTCTGTTGAACATACTGCACACTCAGAATTATAAATATAGGAGCATAGCCTGTTTATCTACTTCCTTCATTACTTCATTAGCATCTCCCAGGTTTTCTTCAAAAACAGACATTTTAGTGGCTGTATATTAAGATAATTATTAAAATGAACCCATATTAAAGTCCCTGTGAATCCCAGAGAGAAATTTTCATTGTTTTTCAGATGAGTAGTTAATGTTTGAAAACTCAGTACGACAATACATTAATGTATATCTTTACTTCCTGTTAAGTTTCAGGCACCTGCCAGTCCTTAGCTCCATCCTAGCCCTGACCCGGCTGGCCTGACCAAGCCAGGTGGCTCAACTCTACCCAAAGGTGCCATCTTGAATTTCTGTTGGAGCCAAGCCACTGTGCATGGGGTGGGCTCCCATATCTCTAGCCCACTGAACTGCATCCCTTCTCTTCCTTCTGGCCAGCAGTGAACTTGTTCATCCCATGTCACTGGGCAGCTCATCTTGATTAACACTGATATTCCCCATATGTGTCTGGAGCCAGGTTATGAACTGGATTCAGCTTTTCTGGGACCTTGGCAACATATTTTCCTATTGCCAGATATTTATTCGTTTATTCTATTAGTCAGTTGGTCAAGTTGATAAAAATATATTGATTGCCTACTCTGTGCCAAGCTAGTGTGGGTGATACTACTGCCTGGACCTTGTGCTACTGCTGTGATATCATTCCAAAACAGAGAGAGCCCACTCAACCCTGCCAAGCACCTGATTCTGAAAATCACCACTGCTTGGAGTCCTATTTTGCCCCAAACTGGACCTCTTGGATAGTGATACCATATCAAGTTTACTATATCTTTTTGGACACTAAAACTTGAAAATCTGGCCACCCAACTTCGGATAGTTCTATAGCCAGGTGAGTCCCCAGCAATTCCGGCTTCTTCTCCTATCTTCATCTCCCCTTTGCCAAGGTCCTGGCAGACTTTTCAGTAAGCCTTGTTGGGTTCTGACCTTCACAACATTTATAGTTTACAAAAATATCTTCCCATCCATTTCCCCATTCTAGTTTTAAATCTTAAAATAACTCTATGAGGTAGGATGGGAGGCTTGTTAAATTTCTGTCTCATGAAGAAGAAATTGACTTTAAGAAGTCAAATGACTTACGTTTACATAGTTAATAAATGGCCTCTTTAGGACTTGAACACAGACCTTTTGTCTTTTATTTCAGTGTTCTTTCCACCTGACAGGGCTGGCAATGACTAACCGCCACTTTGAACTGACCTTACAATTCATCTCAGGAGGCAGCCAACTTTCCACTATGAAAGATTAATATATTAAGCCTTTTAGGACAACACTTTAACCTCCAAATAATTACTCAAAAGATAAAAATAGATACAGTACAGTTAGAAGGATAAAAACCAATGAATGTGAAGGGCCTTTGAGAACCATCTTTTAAATTTCTCCTGCTCTAGGGCCATGTGAAAATATGGCTCCTACTAAACACAGATCTATCAAGCAGAAAGCTCTGTACTGCATTTCTGCAGGTCTAAGATGACTTGGCTATTTCAGAATAGAGGAGTTATCCCAATACATAATGTATGGGTAGTGTTAGTTGCTACCATCTTTGCTGGCCCTTCCAAGCTTTCTTTTCTATATAGGGGCTGAAGGCCTAGAAATGACATTTCCCAGCCTATCTTGCTAGCAAGTTTCTTATTTAGAGTGCCCCTCTGAGAAGAACTCAATAAAGATTTAAAAGCAAAAGAAAAGGAGAGAGGCCGGAGGGGAAGATGGCGGAAGAGTAAGACGCGGAGATCACCTTCCTCCCCACAGATACACCAGAAATACATCTACACGTGGAACAACTCCTACAGAACACCTACTGAATGCTGGCAGAAGACCTCAGACCTCCCAAAAGGCCAAGAAACGCCCCACGTACCTGGGTAGGGCAAAAGAATAAACAGAGACAAAAGGATAGGGACGGGTCCCGCACCAGTGGGAGGGAGCTGTGAAGGAGGAAAAGTTTCCACACACTAGGAAGCCTCTTCGCGGGCGGAGACTGCGGGAGGCGGAGGGGGGAGCTTCGAAGCCGCGGAGGAGAGCACAGCAACGGGGGTGCGGAGGGCAAAGCGGAGAGATTCCTGCACAGAGGATCGGTGCCGACCGGCACTCAGCAGCCCGAGAGGCTTGTCTGCTCACCCGCCGGGGCGGGCAGGGCTGGGAGCTGAGGCTCGGGCTTCAGTGGGAGCGCAGGGAGAGGACTGGGAATGGCGGCATGAACACAGCCTGAAGGGGGCTAGTGCACCACATCCGGCCGGGAGGGAGTCCAGGAAAAGGTCTGGAGCTGCCAAAGAGGCGGACGCCAGAGACGGGCGTGAGACGCTAAGGCTGCTGCTGCCGCCCCCAAGAAGCCTGTGTGCGAGCACAGGTCACTATCCACACACCCCTTCCGGGGAGCCTGTGCAGCCCGCCACTGCCAGGGTTCCGGGATCCAGGGGCAACTTACCCGGGAAAACGCGGCGCGCCTCAGGCTGGTGCAACGTCACGTTGGCCTCTGCCGCCGCAGGCTCGCCCCGCACTCCGCGCCCCTCCCCCCCCCACCCCGGCCTGAGTGAGGCGGAGCCCCCGAATCAGCGGCTCCTTTAACCCCGTCCTGTCTGAGCAAAAAACAGACGCCCTCCAGCGACCTACACGCAGAGGCGGGGCCAAATCCAAAGCTGAGCCCCTGGGAGCTGTGAGAACAAAGAAGAGAAAGGGAAATCTCTCCCAGCAGGCTCAGAAACAGCGGAGTAAAGCTCCACAATCAACTTGATGTACCCTGCATCTGTGGAATACATGAATAGACAACGAATCATCCCAAATTGAGGAGGTGGACTTGAGAGCAAGATTTATAATTTTTTCCCTTTTTCTTTTCTTTTTTTTTTTTGCGGTATGCGGGCCTCTCACTGTTGTGGCCTCTCCCGTTGTGGAGCACAGGCTCTGGACGCGCAGGCTCAAAGGCCATGGCTCACAGGCCCAGCCGTTCTGCGGCATGTGGGATCCTCCCAGACTGGGGCATGAACCCCTCCCTGTCCCCTGCATCGGCAGGCAGACTCTCAACCACTGCGCCACCAGGGAAGCCCTCCCCTTTTCCTCTTTTTGTGAGTGTGTATGTGTATGCTTCTATGTGAGATTTTGTCTATATAGCTTTGCTTCCACCATTTGTCCTAGGGTTCTATCCGTCCGTTTTTTAAAAAAATTTTTTCTTAATAATTAATTTTAATAACTATTTTATTTTACTTTATCTTCTTTCTTTCTTTCTTTCCTTCCTTCCCTCCTTTAGACAATAAATCATCCCAAAATTGAGGAGGTGGACTTTGAGAGCAAGATTTATTTCCCCTTTTCCTCTTTTTGTGAGTGTGTATGTGTATGCTTCTGTGTGAGATTTTGTCTGTATAGCTTTGCTTCCACCATTTGTCCTAAGGTTCTATCCATCCGTTTTTTAAAAAATTTTTTTCCTAATAATTATTTTTTAATTTAATAACTTTATTATATTTTACTTTATTTTTTTTTTTACTTTATCTTCTTTCTTTCTTTATTCCTTCTTTCCCTCCTTCCTTCCTTCCTTCCTTCCTCCCACCATCCCTCCCTCCCTCCCTCCTTTCTTTCTTTCTTTCCTGCCTTTCTTTCTTTCTTCCTTCCTTCCTTCCTTCCCTCCTTTCTTTCTTTCTTTCTTCCTACTTCTACTAATTCTTTCTCTCTACTTTTTCTCCCTTTTATTCTGAGCCGTGTGGATGAAAGGCTCTTGGTGCTGCAGCCAGGAGTCAGTGCTGTGCCTCTGAGGTGGGAGAGCCAACTTCAGGACACTGGTCCACAAGAGACCTCCCAGCTCCACATAATATCAAACGGCGAAAATCTCCCAGAGATCTCCATCTCAACACCAGCATCCAGCTTCACTCAACAACCAGCAAGCTACAATGCTGGACACCCTATGCCAAACAACTAGCAAAACAGGAACACAGCCTCACCCATTAGCAGAGGGGCTGCCTAAAATCATAATAAGTCCACAGACACCCCAAAACACACCACCAGACGTGGACTTGCCCACCAGAAAGACAAGATCCAGCCTCATCCACCAGAACACAGACACTAGTCCCCTCCACCAGGAAGCCTACACAACCCACTGAACCAACCTTAGCCACTGGGGACAGACATCAAAAACAATGGGAACTACGAACCTGCAGCCTGCAAAAAGGAGACCCCAAACACAATATGATAAGCAAAATGAGAAGACAGGAAAACACACATCAGATGAAGGAGCAAGATAAAAACCCACCAGACCTAACAAATGAAGAGGAAATAGGCAGTCTACCTGAAAAAGAATGCAGAATAATGATAGTAAAGATGATCCAAAATCTTGGAAATAGAATAGAGAAAATGCAAGAAACATTTAACAAGGACCTAGAAAAACTAAAGAGGAAACAAGCAAAGATGAACAACACAATAAATGAAATGAAAAGTACTCTCGATGGGATCAATAGCAGAATAACTGAGGCAGAAGAATGGATAAGTGACCTGGAAGATAAAATAGTGGAAATAACTACTACAGAGCAGAATAAAGAAAAAAGAATGAAAAGAACTGAGGACAGTCTCAGAGACCTCTGGGACAACATTAAACGCACCAACATTCGAATTATAGGAGTTCCAGAAGAAGAAGAGAAAAAGAAAGGGACTGAGAAAATATTTGAAGAGATTATAGTTGAAAATATATATTCCCCCTAATATGGGAAAGGAAATAGTTAATCAAGTCCAGGAAGCACAGAGAATCCCACACAGGATAAATCCACGGAGAAATACGCCAAGACACATACTAATCAAACTGTGAAAAATTAAATACAAAGAAAGCATATTAAAAGCAGCAAGGGAAAAAGAACAAATAACACGCAAGGGAATCCCCATAAGGTTAACAGCTGATCTCCCAGCAGAAACTCTGCAAGCCAGAAGGGAGTGGCAGGACATACTGAAAGTGATGAAGGAGAAAAACCTGCAACCAAGATTACTGTACTCAGCAAGGATCTCATTCAGATTTGATGGAGAAGTCAAAACCCTTACAGACAAGCAAAAGCTGAGAGAGTTCAGCACCACCAAACCAGCTTTACAACAAATGCTAAAGGAACTTCTCTAGGCAAGAAACACAAGAGAAGGAAAAGACCTACAATTACAAACCCAAAACAATTTAGAAAATGGAAATAGGAACATACATATCGATAATTACCTTAAATGTAAATGGAGTAAATGCTCCCACCAAAAGACACAGATTGGCTGAATGGATACAAAAACAAGACCCATATATATGCTGTCTACAAGAGAGCCACTTCAGACCTAGAGACACATACAGACTGAAAGTAAGGGGATGGAAAAAGATAGTCCATGCAAATGGAAACCGAAAGAAAGCTGGAGTAGCAATTCTCATATCAGACAAAATAGACTTTAAAATAAAGACTATTAGAAGAGACAAAGAAGGACACTACATAATGATCAAGGGATCGATCCAAGAGGAAGATATAACAATTGTAAATATTTATGCGTCCAACATAGGAGCACCTCAATACATAAGGCAAATACTAACAGCCATAAAAGGGGTAATCAACAGTAACACATTCATAGTAGGGGACGTTAACACCCCACTTTCACCAATGGACAGATCATCCAAAATGAAAATAAATAAGGAAACACAAGCTTTAAATGATACATTAAACAAGATGGACTTAATTGATATTTATAGGACACTCCATCCAAAAACAACAGAATACACATTTTTCTCAAGTGCTCATGGAACACTCTCCAGGATAGATCATATCTAGGGTCACAAATCAAGCCTTGGTAAATTTAAGAAAATTGAAATTGTATCAAGTATCTTTTCCGACCACAACGCCATGAGACTAGATATCAATTAGAGGAAAAGATCTGTAAAAAATACAAACACATGGAGGCTAAACAATACACTACTTATAATGAAGTGATCACTGAAGAAATCAAAGGGGAAATCAAAAAGTACCTAGAAACAAATGACAATGGAGACACAACGACCCAAAACCTATGGGATGCAGCAAAAGCAGTTCTAAGAGGGAAGTTTATAGCAATACAAGTCCACCTTAAGATACAAGAAACATCTCGAATAAACAACCTAACCGTGCACCTAAAGCAAAAAACCCCTAAGTTAGCAGAAGGAGAGAAATCATAAAGATCAGATCAGAAATAACTGAAAAAGAAATGAAGGAAACAATAGCAAACATCAATAAAACTAAAAGCTGGTTCTTTGAGAAGATAAACAAAATAGATAAACCATTAGCCAGACTCATCAAGAAAAAAAGGGAGAAGACTAAATCAATAGAATTATAAATGAAAAAGGAGAAGTAACAACGGACACTGCAGAAATACAAACGATCATGAGAGATTACTAGAAGCAACTCTATGCCAATAAAATGGACAACCTGGAAGAAATGGACAAATTCTTAGAAATACACAACCTGCCAAGACTGAATCAGGAAGAAATAGAAAATATGAACAGACCAATCACAAGCAGTGAAATTGAAACTGTGATTAAAAATCTTCCAACAAACAAAAGCCCAGGACCAGATGGCTTCACAGGCGAATTCTATCAAACATTTAGAGAAGAGCTAACACCTATCCTTCTCAAACTCTTCCAAAATATAGCAGAGGGAGGAACACTCCCCAACTCATTCTACGAGGCCACCATCACCCTGATACCAAAACCAGAAAAAGATGTCACAAAGAAAGAAAACTACAGACCAATATCACTGATGAACATAGATGCAAAAATCCTCAACAAAATACTAGCAAACAGAATCCAACAGCACATTAAAAGGATCATACACCATGATCAAGTGGGGTTTATTCCAGGAATGCAAGGATTCTTCAATATACGCAAATCAATCAATGTGATAAACTGTATTAACAAATTGAAGGAAAAAAACCATATGATCATCTCAATAGATGCAGAGAAAGCTTTTGACAAAATTCAGCACCCATTTATGATAAAAACCCTGCCGAAAGTAGGCATAGAGGGAACTTTCCTCAACATAATAAAGGCCATATATGACAAGCCCACAGCCAACATCATCCTCAATGGTGAAAAACTGAAAGCATTTCCACTAAGATCAGGAACAAGACAAGGTTGCCCACTCTCACCACTCTTATTCAATATAGTTTTGGAAGTTTTAGCCACAGCAATCAGAGAATAAAAGGAAATAAAAGGAATCCAAATCGGAAAAGAAGAAGTAAAGCTGTCACTGTTTGCAGATGACGTGATACTATACATAGAGAATCCTAAAGATGCTACCAGAAAATGACTAGAGCTAATCAATGAATTTGGTAAAGTTGCAGGATACAAAATTAATGCACAGAAATCTCTGGCATCCCTATACACTAATGATGAAAAATCTGAAAGTGAAATCTAGAAAACACTCCCATTTACCATTGCAACAAAAAGAATAAAATATCTAGGAATAAACCTACCTTAGGAGACAAAAGACCTGTATGCAGAAAATTATAAGACACTGATGAAAGAAGTTAAAGATGATACAAATAGATGGAGAGATATACCATGTTCTTGGATTGGAAGAATCAACATTGTGAAAATGACTCTACTACCCAAAGCAATCTACAGATTCAATGCAATCCCTATCAAACTACCACTGGCATTTTTCACAGAACTAGAACAAAAAGTTTCACAATTTGTATGGAAACACAAAAGACCCTGAATAGCCAAAGCAATCTTGAGAATGAAAAACGGAGCTGGAGGAATCAGGCTCCCTGACTTCGGACTATACTACAAAGCTACAATAATCAAGACAGTATGGTACTGGCACAAAAACAGAAATATAGATCAATGGAACAGGATAGAAAGCCCAGAGATAAACCCACACACATATGGTCACCTTATCTTTGATAAAGGAGGCAGGAATGTACAGTGGAGAAAGGACAGCCTCTTCAATAAGTGGTGCTGGGAAAACTGGACAGGTACATGTAAAAGTATGAGATTAGATCACTCCCTAACACCATACACAAAAATAAGATCAAAATGGATTAAAGACCTAAATGTAAGGCCAGAAATTATCACAAAAATATTTGTACATCCCGTAACTTGGCATTGACATCCTTGTTAGGGTTCAACTCAGTGGTGATGTGTCTTCTCATGGAGGGTCATTAATGGTGATTATGACAAGAGAAGTTGCATATATTTTATTTTTTTCATTTTTTGACTTATGGTTGAAGGTACAGAGGGCTGAACCCAGGCAAAATATGAAGTCTTGATCTCTAATAAACAAATTAGACCTCAAATACTGTCTCGATATTTGTTTCTAAGAGAAAGTCCAAATTGTGTGAGACACAGAAAAAGAAAGTTTCTTTAATAAATTCACATTAATGATAAGTTAACCAATAAGTACAAAGTAGTGACAGAAAGTGCATAGAGTTTAATGGGAACAGCTAGGAAAAGCAGCTAACTCAAACTGGAGAGTGTGAGCCAGAAGGCATTTCTTTGATTATGGAAATCTGGAGTTGAGTCCTGAGGGCTGCATAGGAGTTGGCTGGGGCACAAGAGTGGGGTGGGTAGTGGGAATGGCAGGGGCAGGCTGTAGGCTCGTGGCACGTGGGATTCTATATGGGATTCTATATCCCATTCTGTATGGGATTCTATATGCAGGGAGCCACTGGCCCAAATCACAAAGGGACTTGTGGGCCATGTGAAGGAGCTCGGGCTTAGCTGAAAGCCCGTGGAGGGCCATATAAAACCAATCCTACAGTTGAATGAAATTCTGCTCAGAGTTCAGGGACTCCGAGCTTCATTCAAGTCCTTGCCCCTAAAATCCTCCTGGTCTAGGGTGTTGCACAGGCCCCAAGGCAGGGAACATGATTAGATGGACATTTACAAAGACCCCACTGACTTCACTGTATAGGATTGTTTGCAGGGGTCCTAACTGAAAGCAACAGGTCCTGGTCCAGGCGAGGAGCAATCTGTTGATGAGCACGGGAGCCTAGAAGAGCTGATAGATTCCAAATGAACAGACTTTAACCCTTCTTCTCCTCTTAAAAAAACTTTTTTTAATTAAAAAAATTTCTGCTTCATTTTATTGTTATTAAGTAATATTTTAAAATATCATCTATTTACCTAATGGTTTGCAACATATGCCTACCATATTATTATGACATCTTTAGTAAATTCTCTGACAATCAGGTATGATCTTTAAAGTATTTTGGGTATGGAAGAGACATGAATATATTTTCTCAGACATGGAATACAAGTTGTCCTTTCTTCAAAAATACAAAATCCCGGGCTTCCCTGGTGGCGCAGTGGTTGAGAGTCCGCCTGCCGATGCAGGGGACACGGGTTCGTGCCCCAGTCTGGGAGGATCCCACATGCGGCGGAGCGGCTGGGCCTGTGAGCCATGGCCACTGAGCCTGCGCGTCCGGAGCCTGTGCTCCGCAACAGGAGAGGCCGCAACTGTGAGAGGCCCGCGTACCGCAAAAAAAAAAAAAAAAAGTACAAAATCCCACATAGACGACAAAAGAAGCATGAAGTCAGTCTAAGTAATTTGTTTCCTAGTTCTGTGGTTAAATAATTGTGGTACACTTTCCACAGACCCACAGACTATTCTGCTCCCTCTAAGGGTGTGTAGCTTCTGCTGGGACAATGGAGCTGATCCTTCTGTAGGTTCAGAAGCCTCTGTGTCAACAATTTCCTTTTCGCTCTTCAAAACGACTCCTGTTTTCTTTCTTTCTTTCTTTTCCCCCTGTGAAAAAGATCATTCCTTTTAAATATTTACTCATTAAATACATTTTTTTACCAGCAATAATTTTGCATGCTTTCTTTTACAGTCTGTTTATGGGTATTGGAAAGCTGTAGGTCTCAGTCTCAGATAAAAATATCAGTCTCCTATTTTGAAAGTATTCTCCATTCTGAATATTGTATTTTAAATAAAATGTAACTTCAGGCATGAGTTAGAAAACATAATACTTTGAGGAACAGGTAGCTAGTATTTTTACTTCAAAGTGCCTGTTTTAAAAACCACACACCTGATGATATCTTGAAATTCTCAAGAAGATATAAAACAACCACCAGGCTTCTGGCTAGACATTTTTAGTTTAAGTTTGCTCAAGATAATTATGAAAAGTGTGAAGTGCTAGCTATTTCCTATTTTCTGACTCATCGTTCTACTGGAAAATCTAACTATAAAACTGGATTCACAGAGAAGCATTATATGCTTGTGAAACTAATTCAACATTCAGCCAACATTTTCATTGATTTCACCTTCATCACACTGCTGGTGAGAGGGCATGTGGAACCTCCTGGACCTGGAGGATTTCAGGGGCAAGGACTTGAATGAAGTGCAGGTTCTTAAAACCTGAACAGACTTTCACTGAATCATAGGATGGGAAGATGTTAGGATACAGATAAGTAGATGAGCACCGTTTTAAAGGCAGGAGGCAGGTTGGAGGTGGGGGGAGGATGGTGAGAGAGGGATTTATTCCACCTTTCTCAAATCATTTCAGGGCTCCATATTTCCCTTTTCTTTTCTTTCTTTTTTTTTAAGAATTTTTTTTTTGATGTGGACCATTTCTTTCAAAGTCTTTATTGAATTTGTTACAACACTGCCCCCGTTTCATGCTTTGGCCCTTTGGCCGTGAGGCATGGGATTCTAGCTCTCTGACCAGGGATCGAACCCGCACCCCCTGCATTGGAAGGTGAAGTCCCAACCACCGGACCATCAGGGAAGTCCCTCCCCTTTTCTTAATATTAGGAAATTCATGCTTCTGTTTGCTATGATTCCTCATGCTGTAAATGATGTCTTCTCTTACTTTGATTCTTGTGTAGACTGACAGCCAGATGCCATTTTTAATACAGTAAACCATACAATGATATTTGAAAATCTCATTCTAATAAATTCTAAGGATTTTCCAAATTACCACCTTTTAACCCAAGATTCCTAGGTAGTGACTGGAGGGGGTTGTATCTTGGAAATGGGATATCCCTCTGTGTGTTAAATAATAAAGCAGTTCAGAAATGTACAAAGTCACCAGAAGAGACAGACTGTGGCCTAACTGAAGGTGTTGACATGATTAGAGGAAAATGGACCAATCAGAAGGCACAGGTGGTGACACAAAGAATAGGCAGGGTCTCAAAAGCAGACATGGTCCATCCCAGCACCATATGCAAGAGACAGCATCATGGAGAACGCCTGCGGTGCACAGAATGAAGACTTGGCCTGTCAGAGACCTGGAAACAGGGATATCCCAACATTCAGCAGAATGCACCATGGCATGACGTCAGGCACTAATCTCCCCTGGATCCAATTCCAGCCTCGCCAGGCCTCCTGATAAGAATGATTCCCACAGGGCTTCCCTGGTGGCGCAGTAGTTGAGAGTCCGCCTGCCGATGCAGGGGACACGGGTTCGTGCCCCAGTCTGGGAAGATCCCACATGCTGTGGAGCGGCTGGGCCCGTGAGCCATGGCCGCTGAGGCTGCACGTCCGGAGCCTGTGCTCCGCGACGGGAGGGGCCACAGCAGTGAGAGGCCCGCGTACCGCCAAAAAAAAAAAAAAAAAAGAATGATTCCCACAGAGTGAGCCTCTGAGCAGGGAATGCCTTGACCAGAGGTGCAAGTGTTTGTATGCCTTTGGTAGAAAATTGTTCTCATGTAAACTATCAGTGCAGTAGCGTATCTCTGATCTTGGTTAACGTGCTATTGCCTCTGGAAGATGGAGCTTTTATGCTACTTCATGCCAAAGAAGACTCACAATGAAAAGAAATGCCACCTAGTAGGGGTTCAGATGACAAGCTGGTCACCTGCAGAAGGCGCCACCTGAAAGAAGGCACCACTCTCTTTAACTGCCCCAGTCGCTCACTAACTATACTTGTGTGCCCTCCCTCTTATTGTCTCTGTGAAAATAGGACTCTTTGGGCTACTAGAGATTCCAACCCCTGGCTGCATATTAGATTCATCTGAACTTAAAAAAAAATGCAAAACCTGAGAGCGCCCTCCCAGGCCAATTAAGGATGGGAATATCTGGGCATTGCCTTGGTTTAAAAACTGTCTGTATGATTCTAATATGTCCCCAGGGTTGAGAACCATGAGTTTGATTATTGATAGAAAGGGGGAGAAGTTCCCCAATGTATTTTTAAAAACATTTAATGAGCATTTTATGGATGAGAAACCCGAGGCTCAGAAATATGGGGCAATTTGCTCAGGTCTGTATAGCTAATAGACAATAGGACCAGGGTTTGAACCTAAAATTTCTTTGACAAAATATCAAGTTCTTTCCATGATATCTGGGCTCATGCAGAAGAGAAGGTAAGAACTCTGCCAAGATTCTGGTGAAGGGAGAAAACTGAGGGGAATGAAGGCAGAAAGGGCTTCTGGAAAGACTTCCCAAGAAAAGACAGAAAGGTAGAGACCTTTGCAGAATGGTCTCCAGCAGCTGTCTTCCAAAGAGTGTGCAGAGGGCTCACTGGGGGCGTGACAGGAAATGGTAGGATTTCTCTTAATTAGTTTTTTTTCTGTTTTTTTTTGCATGTTTTACAAAGCACAGGATACACTGATATGGTAATATATGTATATAATTTATAAAGAAACATATCCACATACAGTGGGAGTACATGCTCAAAATTTTTTTTTTTTTTTTTTTTTTTTGCGGTACGCGGGCCTCTCACTGCTGTGGCCTCTCCCATTGCGGAGCACAGGCTCGGGACGCGCAGGCTCAGCGGCCATGGCTCACGGGCCCAGCCACTCCACGGCACGTGGGATCTTCCCGGACCAGGGCACGAACCCGTGTCCCCTGCATCGGCAGGCAGACTCTCAACCACTGTGCCACCAGGAAAACCCTCAAAAATTTTTTATGGTAGGGGCACATAGTCAAAAAAGTACAGAGTCCTCTGCTTAGAGAAGATCTTCTAAACCAGGGCTGGTGCAACCCAATCTGCCCAGGCCCCTGCCCTGCAATACAGTTGGCCCTCCCTCTGTTATCTGTGGGTTCCACATCCGTGGATACAGAGTGCTGACAGTAGGACACTTGAGCATCCGGCATTTTGGTATCTTCTGGAGTCCTGGAACCAATCCCCCGAGGATACAGAGGGACGACTAGATGCTCTGAACTCTGGGCTGGAGTCGGGGTACAGACGCGGGAATTCTCAAAACATTTCTGCAGGTGTTACTAGTGTCATGAGAACCCTTGGTTAAGAATCATTGCTCTAGAGCAGAGGTTCTGAAAGTGTGATCTGGAGGCCTCTGGGGGTCCTTAAGACTGTCAGGGACTCTGTGAAGTCAAAAAATATGTTTATAACAATACCAAGGTGTTATATGCCTTTCGTGCCCTTAGTCTCTCATAAGTGTTCAGTGGAATTCTCCAGAAGCTCCATGACATGTGGTAATGTTGTCATTCTGGAAGCTAATGGAATGTTTGCTTGTGTATTTTGTGCTTAGAAGTTTCTTCAGTTTCAGTTTCTAAAATGGTTAATATAAATAGGTATAACACACATACACAAAAAATCTCTGGGGTCCTTAATCATCTGTAAGAAGGCAAAGGGGTCCTGACACCAAAAAGGTGTCCTATTCTAGAAAGTATAGAAGGCCAGGAGACATATATAATATAGTGGCAGAAGACAAGAATGAATAGTTAAGTTGGTTCAAATGATGAAGAGCATTGCATAGCGTGTTGGAATTGGACCCCAATGGCTTTTGATCTCATACCATCTTTAAAAACATTTTTGAGCATGCATTCACAGTATGTGTGTTATTTTAAATTAATTAAAATACGCTATTATATAAAACATTAAAAATCAGAAAATATAGGAATTTTAAAACAGATAAAGATGAATCAAGCAATATTTTCAAATAACTATTTTTATTAATGGTAATTCTGCTCTAAATAAGAAATAAAATTTTTAAACATGTTTTATTATTTAAAAAAAATTATCTATTGCTTTATAACAAAGCCATTCCAAAGTCTGATTCTAAATTCACTTTGTTGTGATCCTTGACTGAGCTGGAAAAGATACCTACAGAAGACAGAGAAACAATAGAAGATGGCAAGACAGAAAAAAAATCATTGTGCCTCCTTATTCATAATAAATTAAATTTCATTTCCAGCTATCAATTATGCAAAAATTTTTGTTTAAACTTAGCTAATAAATTTCAATCTTCTTTGACTTCAATTAGTTGGGAAGGTGTAAAGATACATCCAGATTTCCAATAAACAGGTTCAAAACCCCCTGTAACTCTTCCTTTGGATACTTTTTAACCAGACTAGAACATTTTGTTTCCAAGTTTAAGTGTGCAGGTAAGAGAGTGTCTAGGTGGCACAGCTATATCAGTTTCGGTAATAAAACCACTAAAATCACATAACAAAGGATAGGTCAAATTTTATTTGTATCAAGATGCAGGAAGTCAGTGAATGAAGGCACTGTTGCTGTGCCTTCTGAGCTCTGAGCTGAGCAACTCACAGTTACTTCAGGACTGCTTGGGTGACAGTGACCCCCTGATGCTGACAAGGGGAGAACACCAGTAGTAATTCATATATCAAGTATCAGCAAAATGAACTCAGAGGTTTCCTGTTTTCTTCCTGCAACTCCTGGTTGCATGCACCTGGCTTTAGGAGCAGTAGAAAGCCATGGGGGAATTTTAATTAAAGCAGAAGCATTACCAGGTCTGTGATTTACAAGCCTAGGTAACTAGCAAGAGACCGTCTAGAAAGGAGAGACCAGAGGCAAAAAAAGACGGCAGGAGGCTGGGGTCCAAGCTGGAGCTGCAGGAGGAAAGGGGGGAAGAATGGATTTGCGAGACACTTTGGAGACACACTTCACAGAAGTTTGGATGTGGGAGGATGGGGAAAACATCTAGAGGTGGCATGGAAGCTGATTATGCCCTTGCCTGTGCATGGAAGGAAGAGGGCAGGAATAAACATTACGCCTTCGGTTTCGGATGATCTGAACTTCCACCCACGTGTGGTATGAAGGTGATATTCTACAGTGTTAGAAGATCTGGGCAAGCTGAAGCAAAGCCCGTTCCTTCCAAGTCTTATTTTTCAGCTCTCCACGCCTAGGTCCTTTGCCGTTTTGGAAAGTCATCGATTTCTTAGAGACTTTGAAGAAAGCCACTGGCCCCACTTCAGAAAGAAAATGTACACACCCCAATATAAAATTGTACATATGCTTTATAGGGTCCCCAACCCTGAGGTCCATCCGCCACTCCAGATTGGAGATGTGCCCTAAGCGGCTCTCTTGCTGCCCTCCAAACCTGCCCTATTTCACGTGCCATTTCTCTGAGTCAGAGATAGTTTGCTAATTATAAGTCACTTCCTATTTTAGAAATCCTGATAACTTATGGTCAAATGCTTATGTTCATCATGCTGATTGAAGGACTGTAATTTTTAATGTTGGGTGAGAGACGGAGGAAGAATGGAGAAAAAGAGGTCAATTCAAGGCTTTGTGATTTCTCTGGGTAAGCATTCATACAGCTCAGATAGGATGGGGTGTCGTGGGACACACACAGCGTCACCTGTGAATGATTCTTGCCTGATTGAACCTGAATCTAATAAGAAGTCTAGAAAGACAAGTGAAATGACACCAGAAGAAAGCAATCTGCCAAATCAAGAATGTGAGCTATTCTACAGAACAAATGACCTAATCGCCTTAAAAATAGCGTGAAAACTTAAAAAGGGAGTGTCACGGACTAAAAGAGCCTTAAGAAACGTTAGCAATGAAAAGCAATAGGGGGCTTCCCTGTGGCGCAGTGATTGAAAGTCCGCCTGCCAAGGCAGGGGACACGGGTTTGTGCCCCGGTTCCGGAAGATCCCACATGTCGTGGAGCGGCTGGGCCCGTGAGCCATGGCCGCTGAGCCTGCGCGTCCGGAGCCTGTGCTCCGCAAAGGGAGAGGCCACAACAGTGAGAGGCACGCGTACCGAAAAAAAAAGAAAAAAAAAAAGAAAAAAAAAGCAATAGGACTCTGTATAGTGGAAAATGTGAGAAATTAGAATACAAACTTAAGAATTGGATGGTATTAAAAATAATTTAGCTGGGTGTAATAATGGTGGTTATAGAAAAAGAACCTGTTCTTAACAATTAGAGATGCACACTGATGTATTTGTGTGAGGACACAATATCTGAAATTTGCTTTAAAATAATCCAGAAAAAAAAAGAGGTGACAGATGAAACGAATTTGGCAAGATGTTTCTAACTGTTGAAACGGGATGAGAGATATCTGGGGGTTCATGATACTCTTATCTGTTTTCTTGTATGTTACAATTTTCCACAGTAAGTTTAGAAATATTATAAATATTTCTTTAACTGCATGGTTCTAAAATCTGGCTGATGATCAGAATCTCCTGGGCAGCTTTAAAAAAAAAGAGAGATTCCAGGAGCTGCACAGTCCTTCGGCATCAATCTTCTATAGGTACATTTGTATTGGGTGGAAGAATGGGCCGTTTATAATTTCCCAGGACTCTGGTGCCGCCGGTCCTCATGGCCATCACAGTCATAGGTCGCCTCTTCTAAGATCTGACCCAGAGGTCTTATACTCCTTCCTCCCCTCTGATTTCTTTCCTTCCCGTCTCTCTCTGCTCCGCCCCCCTTGTCTTTTCTCTCTGTACTTAAGGGCTGAGGGCAGGAAACTTCAGAGGAGCACAGGTAACAGGCACTGGCACATCTTTCCTACTTCCCTCTGGGCCTCCATGTTTTCCCTGTTAAACCAGATGCCTTACCCTTAACAGTAAGTTCTCTTAATACCTATGGGTGAGAGATGTACCCCCTGCCCAGGTGTTCCTTGAAATAAAGTTGTTTGGGAAGTGTGGTCTTAATATTGGGGCCTTTTTCTTTCATCATTCGTAAACAGAAAACATCAACATTTGTTCTTAAATAATTTACTTTTTAATCTTGACTTCTGTGAAAAGTTACATTTAAATTTAGGAAAACTTGAAGAAAGCCAATAGAGTGTCAACAGTTTTCTATCAGAGACAACTAAATGTGCAAATTTCAAATGTCTTCTATAATAAGTATAAATAATCCCATTTATTCACATTAAGAATGAAAATATTGATACACAAAATATTAAAATAGCAACTTTAAAAGAACTAAATGAAAACACTGAAGTTTATGTGAAATCTTTAGAAAGACATTATAAAGAGATCTGTCAAGGAAAAAGGCTTATGGTCTCTCAAGGGGAAAACACATCACATAGGACAAGTAAAGACTATGGAGAGTTAGTTACAGATTGCCAAAATTTTCAGGTTCTAAGTCCAGACCCCCCCCACAAAATAGCAGCCTTTACCTCTTGGGACAATGTGTTTCCCTTCCTTTTTTTTCTAGAACAAGTATGAGAGTAACACAAAACACACAGAGAAACTGCAGGCCAAGGACAGAAAGAAATTTCCTCGTACTCATGGTTACAAGGTTGTGCTGTCCCAATGCTAAGGTGGCCACGAGGTCACTGCCCTGCACCCCAGCACACAGCATTAACACAGCAAACAAAACCATCACCAAAGGCTCCAGATTTCCCCGTGACCTTCTCCAATCTCATCCCCGCTCCTTCCCAATCGTCTCTCTAAGGAGGTAGGATACGCAGAAGCATCTACACACTGTGGAGAATGGTTTCTCATCGGAGGGCTGGGAAGTGGCTCTGACCAAAGTTTCACGAGGAAGCGTGAGAGTTTACTGAATTTATTTGCGATGCGACTTCTTCTTTCCAAAATGTGTGGAAAAGGTCGACTCCCCTACTGTGGTGAGGAGTTTGCTGTGTCTATAACATGACCAAAAGCCAGTATGTTTAAGAAGACAGTATAGCAATTTCTGCAGACCAGAACAGCTTCACTTAAATAACCTTAAAGTTTGCAATAAAATAAATAAAGTGATTACACAGACACAAGAGTCTGCTGGTGGAGTTCAGGTGGGCTGTGTCTACGAGTCGTGCTTGCCCCTACAACAACCAGAAAATAGGTCATTATTATCAGTCAGTCTTCTTACTTAAACTTCTAGGGCAGCAGCGCAACGTAACAAACAAAATTCCCTCATATGTAACATAAGGGGCCGTTATATGTGTAACCAGGTGTATGCTCACCTCAGTTCAAGTTAAGCTTTAGAAGTAAAGACAGTGATAACCAAAAGAGTTACACATCTGCCCACTGAGAATATTCTGGGTCTTACAAGGTGCATATTGTAAAGAGCAGCTGGTGTGCTTTTCACCGTGGACTTGTTCAGTCCCAGCAGCCTCAGCATCACAGTCTGTGGACGATTTTGCCGTGTCCGTGGGGAAGGAACGAGGCAGGTAGGGCGAAACCGTGAACGACCGGCACTTTGAGCCTGCCCGTTATCCCTGAGCTTCCCGAGCTTCCGGCACAGGGCCTGTGGGCCTCAGCTCCCCATCTCCGAGAAATGCTGATGGAGGGCAGGGGGGCTGGCTCCGAGGTTCCCAGCCCGCCTGACCTGCGTCTTTTCCCTTTTCTCTAAAGATGAGGCAGCAGTCCTGGCACGCGTTCTGAGTCCATGAGGTTCCTGGCCGCCTGCTTGGAAGGAGAGGCGTGGGCTGAAGCCCACACAACCCGCGGCCAGTCACACACTTTGCTCAGATTCCAGGCCGGTGACCGAGAGCTTCTTTCTTGCCCTGCTCAGAGACACCCTGGCCCACCGTGCAGGGCCGGACCCTCGGGTGGCACCGGGGCGCTTGGGAGCACAGCGCCACGCGGGGCTAAGGCTCCAGGCCCCTCCGGGCCGGGGCTGGCCCCCTGGGTCAGGTAGCCGTACATCTGCTTGAACTGAAAGCACTCGTATGCAGTAGCCGTTTCACTTGGCGTTGCCGAAGTGCTCACAGGCGGTCGCCCGGCAGCGCTGCGTGGGGGGCTCCTCAGGGACGGGCTCGGGCCGCCGGGCGCTGGCGGCCATGCGCTGGCCGAGGTGCTGGCACTCCAATGCACAGCTCCTGGTTTGCAGCAGGCCAGCATGTTCCTGGCAGGTGGCCCGCGTGCACTTGGACAGGAGGTGCTCTGGGTGGCTCGGGGCAAGTCTCTGTGCTGGCTCGTCCTCTGGGTGGAGAGAGCAGAGAGAACCACTGTCACATTCATTGTTCAGGGACCACACGGTGCCATCTCATCCGACGGTGTGGGTTCTACAAAGGGCTGGGTGTGGTGAAGGGCACCTGCCTGACCAAGCGGACAGGGGGCGGTCTATGGACGGGAGCCTCCAAGGACCTTTCCTCCCCATCCCAAGAAAACAGATCTGGCCCCAGGGAGGCCCCGGTGGAACCACCATCCCTAACACGGAGGCCGCCAAAGGCTGGCCCGGCTCGCTTCCGTCTGGATTAATACTAAGGTGCCCTCATTTAGACAGATTCCCTACCACCCTCCAACCAGTAGGAGAGGCATCTATCCATGAATGTTTGCTTTTCTTATATGCCAGTAAGTGGAGGCACCTGGGATGTTCTGCCTTTTCCTTCTATCTCATAATAAGGGGATTACTTAAGAAAGTCTGCACTTCTGCTACAAATCCAAGAAGTCTCTGATCGCCGTTTGGCTTTTCGGAGGCTTTAACGGGTTTTATTCCACGGCTGGTTTTATTTGCTTCTTAAAATGACCCTAAAGTAAACTTAGGCCATGAAAATCAATAGGAACTGCTGTGCTTCCAGCCCTGGGGGCCAGGCTGACTTTTCCCCTGGTTTTTCCCTGGAGCTCAGCAGGGAGGAAAGTCTGCTGATCGCTCTGGCAAGGAGGCGGGGCCCACAGGAGAGGGGGGCGTCCCTCAAGATGTCTCACCAGCTGCTCTTCAGTCCTTTTCGCTTCATGAAATCTCTGGTTCTGAGCTTCGATGAAACACTTCTGACAGTATCCTTCGAACACACTGCTTCCGAGGGCGCCGCATTCCCTGCCCAGGCAGGGGACAGTGTTCTGGAACCTGGAGGCCGTGGGGCTGGCTTTCCCTGAGGCAGGGACAAAATCTACAAGAGAGCAGAGGCTCATCAGTAACACGTACGGTTCACCAAGTGGACAGATGCTGACATCAAGGAAACAGACAGGTTCCTAATACAGATTAGACCAGCTGCGCTCTACCTACGAGAGCAACCTTTCAGAAACCTAGCAAAATAACCAACAGAAATAATACTGTAATAAAAACGTCTTTGACTTTACAGATCTCTCCCTTTGGAACAGGCCTCACTGGTCGGTCACAGGAACAGAACAAGCAGAGACATTAGGTGCCCATCCTTCTTTCAAATTTGAGATTTCAAAAACCACAAATGGACTCTTACGACATCAGTGAAGGCCGCTCTCTTTCCAGCTACCACTCACCAGGTTTTTTTTTTTTTTTTTTTTTTTTTATGCGTTACGCGGGCCTCTCACTGTTGTGGCCTCTCCCGTTGCGGAGGACAGGCTCCGGACGCGCAGGCTCAGCGGCCATGGCTCACGGGCCCAGCCGCTCCGCGGCATGTGGGATCCTCCCAGACCGGGGCACGAACCCGTGTCCCCTGCATCGGCAGGCGGACTCTCAACCACTGCGCCACCAGGGAAGCCCCACTCACCAGGTTTTGAATTTTCTCTAGTATGCCAGAGTTTCAAAAGAAGTCTCGTCTAAATTCTACCTTACAAACACGACACCACATGACCTGATAAAAACGAATTCTCTGAACTCTACCCACAGGGCTCTTGTGGGTTGTGGAACATGCCGTTCTGTGCTTTTGCTTCCAGGTGTGCCGGCAGAGCCACTGTGACTGTCCCCCCAACGCAAAGCACACTCAACGCCACAGCCCTTTCTTGAAGGGGCTCCCTTCTTGAATTTCAGGGGCAAACTGCCTTCTACGAGGGTTTTTTTTTTTTTGCGGTACGCAGGCCTCTCACTGTTGCGGCGTCTCCCGTTGTGGAGCACAGGCTCTGGATGCGCAGGCTCAGCGGCCATGGCTCACGGGCCCAGCCGCTCCGTGGCACGTGGGATCCTCCCGGACCGGGGCACGAACCCGTGTCCCCTGCATCGGCAGGCGGACTCCCAACCACCCCGCCACCAGGGAAGCCCTACGAGGGGTTTTGAAACAGGGGTGAAACCCATCCTCTCACTCACGTTTATTTTCTCTGTACTCGATGAAACACAGCGTGCAGAAGCCTTTGTTCTCTGGAGTCCCAAAGTACATGCAGCCCGCTTTCCTGCACTTGCTTGTCCCTTTCCTGTCCCCTGGAGTCCGTGCGGCCGAGGAGCGGTGGCCAGAGGGAGCCTCGGGCCCGGCTCTGCGGCAGGCGTGCGGGGAGAGGCTCTGTGCGAGCTGTGAGGGGTCAGACTTGGAGCGCTGGTGGCAGGAGAGGGGGCTGCTCGAGCTGAGGTTCGGGGCGGGCTCGGCTGTAGTCCTTTTAAAGCAAGCACTGCAGATCCCATTAAACGTCCTGGTGACGTCCTGGAGGCAGGCTCGGCACTTGCCAGGGTCGAGATGCTGCGCAGGGTCCGAGGGGTGGCCCGCGAGAAGCTGCCGGGCGTTGTGGCATCGCTCGCAGAAGCCATTGTGCTGCACGTTGAGGGTGAAAGGGCAGCCGGGGCTCCTACACTTCATGGCCGTGGTCTCGCTGAACAGGAAGAGGCTGGGTGCTGTCGGAGGGGCTGAGTGGGGACCCCCGGTGGGCTCCTCGGGGCTCCAGGCCTCCCCCCGGGAGGCCCCGAGCACCAGGCGGGGCAGCGCTTCAGGGCCCGGCTTGGAGTTGGGCTTTGGGGCTTTGGTTTGTTTCTTTTGCCGCCTCTCCGAGCACTCGTGGCACAAAGGTTGGGTGTTCACGGACATGAAGAAAGGGCAGTTGGGCGTTTCGCATTTGATGTCCATGAGAGAAAGCTGGGGGACGGAAGGTTCCAAAGGATTCTGGGGGTGCGTGTCTCTCCGCCCCTGCTCATTGTTTTCCTGCCACTTCTTGTACTCGTGCTGGACAAGTTCAAAGTAATCATCTACCAGGTTTATTTCTTTGGGTAAGTTAGCTTCATCCAACCTAAAGACCGAAAGGAAAGAAAACATGAGACTACACACATACACACACACACACACACACACACACACACACACACAACTTTACACCAGTAGATCATAGAGCAAACTTTTAAAATGTGGACTGTGGTAATAACTTCATAACCATTCACTGAAATGCAGCCTATGATGAAGACTTTGCACCTCTAACGTAACACAGTCCAATACTGTTGAGAAGACGTCATTATTTCGAGAATCAGTCTTATTTAATTAATTTTGGTCCAGCCCAAATTATAGATAATTCTAAAGAAAGGGCTACTCAGGGGCTGCTTCTACACTTAATTACCCTCTTCCTCTTTGAAAAAGTCACTTTTACTTTCTAACTTCTCAGAGACCAAATTTCTAGTGAAATGTTATTCAAGGTATTCATTTGGGATGAGCTTACTTTATAGTACAAACTACCTTGTAATGTGTTCTGTATTTTTCTTTATCAATTTACTTAATTAATTTTAAATGTGCACCTGGTCTCTATTAGCGGTAACCGCCACGAGCAGTAACTAAGAGGCAGACACACCATCAGGTGTTACATACTGACTTCTGACTCTGTAACTTGTTCATCTCCACTTTGAGAAACCGATTCTCTTAGGCCTCCTCGGTCTTGTGCATTTCAAAGTTCTAGGAAATGGGCATCTCTTTATCATCAAGCCAGTGTTTACAATTTTGATACCTGTACAACCTGTACTCTGGGTCTCTCCTCCCCACCCCATGCGGCCAAGCCACGTGCCTGCCACATAAACACATTCTACAGCCCAGTCTGCGTCTGGTGTGTCTGCCTTACCCAGAAGCCAGGAGAATGAGTGTTCTGTCTCTAAGAATTTTCGCTTGCTAGTCTAGCACTAGGGCACTTAAAAAAAAAAACAAAAAACCCATCCTCGATGTGAACGCACTTTTTAAAGCCACAGGGCTGACACTCAGCATCCAGATATGCAGAAAAATCATTTTGGATAAATTACTTGTTCCCATTTGAAACCCAAGTTAGTGCTACCTGAAGTGATTGTCTCTGACTCACACACAAGCCCCTAAACTTGTTTCACGCTGGAGGAAACCAGCTTCAAATAACTTTACTGTTGGTCTTTAGGGTAGCAGCAGCTTAAAGATGACAAAGCAAGAGCGAAAAACAAACTGCTTACTTTGCAGCGTTAATTAAATGGGTGGTGCCATGGTCCCAGCCTTGAACAGGGATTTCTATCACCATCAAGTACTCTTTCAGGAGCTTTTCCTTCATCTCATTTTCAGGATCTGTCAAAAAGTGAACTTTTAAGTCTTCGAATCTTCCTCTCTCTCTGTTAACAAGTGGAACAGCTCGGATTTCTGAGGGAAAAAAATAACACATCAGCAAAATATGATTCTACTAAATGAGATTATGTGTGAGGCCATATATATAACAACTACATTTTGAAGATGCAGAAAGGATACAATTACAGAGGGGAAAAGTATTATCTAGCCACAAAATCAAATGGGGGAACAAACTGTACTAAACTCTAATAAAAAACACACGGCTGGGACTTCCCTGGTGGTGCAGTGGATGAAAATCCGCCTGCCAATGCAGGGGACACGGGTTCGAGCCCTGGTCCGGGAAGATCCCACATGCTGCGGAGCAACTAAGCCCGTGCGCCACAACTACTGAGCCCACGCACCTAGAGCCCGTGCTCCGCAACAAGAGAAGCCACCGTAATGAGAAGCCCACGCACCGCAGCGAAGACCCAATGCGGCCAAAGATAAATAAAATTAAAAAAAACCAAAAAAACCCCACACGGTTTCCAGGATGCCCACAGCACATTAAGCAGCCTGGAGGCAGTAGGTCTTACTGGTCAAATCCCACACTCAGAACCAGACCGACCTGGGTTCGAGTCCTGACTTTGCTACCATCCATCTCTGTGACATCAGGTAAGTTACTAAACTTCTCTGAGCTTCAAGTGCCTCATCTGTACTATAAGGTTACTGCATCCACAGGGATGCCGTGAATATGAAATGAAATAAAATAATGTACCTAAGCATTTGTAAAGTGCCTTATTAGTTCCTCATTAAGCTATTACAATAATAGCTAACCTGCCAGACATTTACCTGCCCCATGCCAGGCACTGTATTACAGGGCTAATTAAGAAATGGTAGCAGTAATATACATTATCTCCTACTTGCCACTAACATGCTGAAAGAGCTTCCCAAACTATAGACAAAAAGTTGGGGGCGCATTACGATGACTGCTATTACATCACTGTTGCTAAACAACTGACAGAACACTGTATTTAAATGAAACTAATATACTTAAATGAGACTTTCAATAAGAAGCAAAAGAGCAAATCCTGATGTTCAGGAGGAACAGGGTGTACCAGTATCTACCAGCAAGTACAAACGTGAATAGATGCTCAGTTTTCTCACCAGGTCCACTGTCCTTCATGGTCACCAGGGGTACAAAGTGTTGGCTGTCGTAGCCGAGAATGATGGGGTATCTGTAGCATTCCTGGGCAGGCCAATGGAGAGGCAAGTAAATTCCGCCCACCTTCAAAGGAGCAAAATTGGAACCCGATTCCAAACTTCTCAGCATTTTGTCTGTTTAAGGAAAGAGAAAGAAAAGATAAGGCCCTCCGCGGCTTTCATCAGATTCCATTTAACTATGGTCTCCTGTAACTTTGGTAGCATGGGTTTTCCTAAGAGGTAAAGCACTAACGCTGAAAAGCACTTAAATACAGATAAGCCACCAGCAGGCATCTCACCTGAAATGACAATGATCGGCCTTCTGAGGATGTTGCAAAGGACAAATATGTGTATTTCTTCCAGTGAATTATACTGCAGTCCACTGCGGGCCACTGGTATGTCCGTGGATGCCATTTTGACAAGGCTGTCCCATTCATCAGTCCAATTCTAAGGGGACAGAAAAGAAATCATTGAATGTACTCTGCACTAAAAAACAATTCTGGCTTCACTCTATAATTTATCACTTGTATCACTCAGCTTGCTTTTACCTTTTCTTGAAATTATCATTTAAACGATCACCCTTTTGTCCCCACTTTGGTTTTCTTCCCTTACTTTTTTCCACTACAAGGCAAACTCTAAAGTAGGGGAGGATGGGGACAGCACCTGCTTTCAAAAAAATCCCTGATGAGGCATAATGTCAACGCTCCTCATCCAAATATGCACAAAAATCCCAAACTTGTGACTGAAAACGGGGAGGCACCGTCTGAATTTGATTGGCTGGCTCAGTAAAGCATGAGAAGGGCAATCAAACTGAAAAACAACTAAAACACCACAGGGAAGCCCGAGATCAGAAAGATCATTCTAAAATGACTCCCCAGCTGGGAAGCTGCTGCCCTGGAGCCTCCCAGCAGCGACAAGAGCCTCAGGTCCATCCCACAGGAGGTTTCTGGTGTTTTCCATTGACTCTGCTTTGCCAAGTTCATGTGACCCGGCAAATCACATGCTCCTTGAGAGCAGGGACTGGCCGAAGGTACTGTTTTGCCACCATGGAGCTCCGTCCATAGATGCTGGATGAGGAAACACAACATACCCGGGTATCGTAGCAAAGCCCCGTTTCCACGAATTCCTGAGACTTAAGAGACTCCAGCTGCCAGCGGAATTTAAAGTTGCGGGTGTCCGTCTCCTTGAGGGTGCTGAAGAGCGCCTTCCTCAGGACCAAGTCTGTGTCCTGAACACCCCACATGTACTGGGAAGCAGCGTGCATGAGGCAGTTTCCGTCACCTGAGGACAGAAGGGAAGCCAATTCAAGCAATCTACATCTAAGGCCTAGCAGCGGTTTACAGAATAAACTAGCCTTACGGCTACCATGCGGGGACCCAAAAGCGCTTGTGAGAAACGCCAGTGGTTTAATGTCTTAGTCGAAGGGCCAACTGGTAACATTTCACAAGGAGATGACAGCTTTAACGAAAAAAACATATATCATTCTTTTAACTCTTATTTTTCATGAATGATACTAACAGCCAAGGAACCAGGGAGTGAGAGTCAGGAGCCCTTGGTTCCAGCTTGGCTCTGCCCTAACTAGTTTAGGTGACCTTGGGGGGAAATTCCTTAACCTCCGAGTATTTTTCCTCTTTGGAAATGAGGACATTGGATTATGATCTCTGAAGTCCATTCCTTTCTAACATGCCTTGCTTTTCTGGCTAAGACGCTGGCACTATTGCTCTCTGACTCTGAGAGAGAACCCCCAGGGTAACATGCTCAAACCAGGAAGCTGGTCTGGCTCCATTTACTAGACAGGGACGGCCTGGCCATGACTCAGTGGTACATGACTTGACCATCCCATCACAGCCTTTGGGGCCTGGGAGCTTCCTCTCCTGGTCTGTAAAGTGGGAGTGAGAAGACTGAATTACCTACTGCCTGCCCACCCCACCCCCAGAAATGCCTTGTGTGAACCCGCCTGTTAGCAATTAGAGTCCTTTTTCAGAGTTTAAAGCGGGCCTCGATGTCTACATTTGAAAATAATTCAGTGTTTAGGGTTGGCACTTGAAGAATTTTGAGGCTTTTGAGAAAAAGATAGGTCTAATTTTATTCTATCACTTTGTTACTTTTATAGGTTAAAATCCACAATTCACGAGACTGCATTGCTTTTTGAACTCCAAAGAATAAACATTTTGGAGGTCTGTTTAATATTAAAAAAGTTAACTCTTTAGTCTCTTTTGGGAAGTGCATAATTGTTTTTATAAAGAAAAGTTCAATCGTGTTCTTACATTGTTCTATGGGGCAATAAAGCTATTTAAAATTTTATCAAATCTTAATTATAGTCAACTGTAAACAACAACAACAACAACCCCTCAAAAATGTATCCACAGCCAGTATCCGTTCAATTTACACACTTACAAAAACTAGCTAAATAAACATTCAAACCAATGAACCAAAAAGATCGCTCAAGGCTTGTGTCTTGGCAGAAATGTAGCAACAACTGCATTCTGTTGAAATTTCCCCTTTGCAAAATCTAGAGCAAAGATAAGGCTTTTTTTCTTCTTGTGCTTACTTTCAGTTCTTTATTGAGATGCACCAGCATAAAATTCCCTAAGTAACATCTGGAATTCCCCTGCGCTAAGTTATTTGACTAGCAATTGAGCAACAGCTATTGTACTTTTTGTTCTGGTGTGTAGACATTTAAAGTGCGAAGTGCACCCTGGACTTTCCAAGTGGGTGTGGTCAGGGTGAGCTGGAATAGGGCTACTCATTATACAAGTGAAATCGCTGCAGCCAATAGACGTTGGAATTTTTCACATGAAGTTTCAATTTTATGCCACCTACTCCCTTCCTCATTCACCACAGTCTCATATCCTCAAATGCAAACTTGTGAATCACCCCCTCCCCAAACAGACCATTGACTTTGTAGAGCGCTCCTATAGGGGGAAGGCTTAAAAAAAAAAAGGGCTAATAAAAATCAGACAGGAAAAGTCATTTGTTTCCTTCCTCCCCCTAAATATCTTTTCTTCCTTTTCCAGAATTTTAAGGAATTTTTTTTTCAAGTGGTGAAATAAAAGGATTCTGAGCCTAAAAATCCTTACTTCTCAGAAAATGATATCAGAATGCACTTGCCTTTATAGTTTTGCTTGTAGCGTGAATCCTTGATTTAAATGACCTATCTTTGCAAAACAAGTATTTACTTTTTATATTCAATTCTTTCTCTTAAGGAACCAGAGCAAGTTAACCCTAAAATCTCAGTTCAGTTCATGATAATATGCTTTTTCCCTTTCCACCACATTTCTAATTTGGCAGAATCTCTTCTTTCCAACTTTCCCACATCTTTTTGTAACCAAATGGGAGAGAGTTAAAACCACATACTGTCAGGAACATAAACCCCTCGATGATGACTTCACATAATTACCTACTTCTAAGCATCACTTGACTTAATGCCAAGAACAACATAAATACTACATAGCCCCAGTTTTCTTTCTATGTTTCTAAGAATCTATGCTTCAAAAATAAAAGCAAGATGTTAAGGTGATGCTAACTCCCAGAACCAAAGGAAAAAAACATGTCCCTCAATCGTGCCAAGTTACCCAAGTCAAAAATGGCCAAAGTGAATGTACCAATTTATTTAAGTTGATGTTCTTATCATCTCACTGTCAACAAGGATGTACTAATTTTGCCCTTCGACATATTATTTTGATCGGGATGGTTTAGGATTGTCACTGATCTAAGGCCAGGAGCCTTTTGAGAAAAAGGCCTTACTTAAGACTATAAGCGGTCTACTTGCTTCTTGTAATGATTCGCTACATTTATAAAGTAGAATTTTGTATCTGCATTAAACAGTATGCTCGAATGTTTCTGTGATGTGCATACTCTTACTTAAAGGAAATAAACAAAAGACAAAACAGTAAAGCTTAGAACAGGAAACACCTACTAGTCATAAACGGCCATTGGGTAGACAGTCACAGACAGCAAGAAATGCAGTACAGTACTAGGAATCCCAAAAGAAAACATGAAGTAGAGGTCTAAAACCTGCACTAAAGGGCTTCCCTGGTGGCGCAGTGGTTGAGAGTCCGCCTGCCGATGCAGGGGACACGGGTTCGTGCCCCGGTCCGGGAAGATCCCACATGCCGCGGAGCGGCTGGGCCCGTGAGCCATGGCCGCTGAGCCTGTGCGTCCGGAGCCTGTGCTCCGCAACGGGAGAGGCCACAACATTGAGAGGCCCGCGTAACGCAAAAAAAAAAAAAAAAAAAAAAAAAAAAATAAAACCTGCACTAAAAATCTCAAGTATCTTTCTAGTTCGTATCATGGGACTGTGGGCAACAGAACCCAGGTAAGGGAGGAGCTGACAATAGTCACTGGTTAACCCATAAAATGTGTCACTGATTCAAGAAGTGTAAGGCCATCATCACAAGCATTTTCTAATGACAGTGGGAAACGCTACCAGTTTTCACACAATGCTTTCCTTTTGAACTTAAAGCCTTTTGATATTTCCATTACTGGCTAGGGAAGGGTATTTCACAGATGATTAAACAGTTGCAAGAATTACATACAGAAGTCATACATACATACCATACACATATACTTAATAGGTGCATGGTGTCTAGAAATGCATTCTTAAAGCCTCAGTGCGCTCTGCTGTCTAACATACACTAGAAAATATCCTTAATTAAAATATTCACAAAACAAGCTTGCTTTCGTTACGTGCCCCTTATAGAATCTCTATACTAAGGTACCTGCGGCCTTAAGAGATTCGATTTGGACTGGTGCTATTACCTTCTAATAAATGGGCACCCAGCCCTGTGGGAGCTACCCCGGCCCCCAGACAAAAGCAGGTCTTACCATTTGTTTTCAGCGCCACAAGCTTCCTGACTTCTCGGCACCAGTTGAGCTTCTTCTGGCTTTCCAGGGAGGCCTGGATGTTTCTGTCGATGAGAGCATTGTGGATGATCTCCCGAAACTGTGGACAAAACTGGCAAGTTCTGAACATTTCCAGCGTGTACCGGTGCATGGATTTAAAATGGTGAATGATTCCATTGGTAGGTTTAAAAATATCTTCTGGAGTTCTCTCTCTTATCTTCACAGCTTTCCGCATATTGCTCAAATACAAAGCCAGAGGAAGGAGTTGCTCAGCCATGGTGCTCTCCAACACCTGAAGAGGAGTGAAAGAAAACCCCATGCCGTTAGCTCGGCTTTGATATGACTCCTATATACCTGCCTGCAGGAAACCCCAGTGTTTGATCTTGTCATTACCCTAAGCGCTAGGCAAAAGATCTTAGTCACCTCTACTCCCAGGATACTAGCTGGCCCCAAAGATGAACTCACACCGGACTGTTTTAAGTTACATCACTTTTAAAGATTAGTCTAAACAAGAGAAGGAAGGCGAGGAGTGGGCAACGAGGAGGAGGGGAATAACCCATGTTTTCAGTAACATTTGTCAGGGAGCCATGCCTGTCTGTCAGCAACAGGTATGGTGCCTGGTAACCGACGGAAAATCCCACTCCATCCTGATGCCGCTCTGGGGCAGCCACTGGATTTGAGGCGCCCTGAATGCCAGTTACAGGCACAATGTAGTCCTGACAAGTCTGGCTCCTTTCCTAACAGCACCACCGAGCAACCCTCGCTCTTAGGCAAAGTCTTGATTTACCTCTTTCAAGCACTCCCTCCCTATACTGGAAAGACAATAAATATTTTGTGAAAAATCCTGCAATTTTATGCTGCCACCTAGGCTGTTGATTGGACTTTTCTCTTTAGTCCCCCAAAGAAATATTTATAAAGCGTATACTTGTAAAATGTATTGTAATATACAAAGAGTTAAACTGAATGTTTTATAACCAACAGAAAAGCTTATTCCCAGCAAGATGTTTTGCAATTTTAAGAGCAAACAGTCAGCCGTCTTTCAGAACCTCTCCACTGAACTTAACAACATCAGAATAAAAAATAGAATAATGATAACAATAACAATAATAGAATAATAAATTCTATACTTCCAAGAGCAGATATTGGAAGTACAGAATTATATTCTATATAATTACAGAATTAACTGTATTACTTCAACTCAACCGTCAACCAGATTTTATTATCGTCCTCCAGGTACCAACACTCAGATGGATTTTGCACCCTGTCTTCACTCTGAAATCTTCAAGCATAATCGACTGGTGGAAAGAAATAAAAGTCTGGAAGCAGACAAGGAAAGAAGTTTCAGCCAGAGGGACCACTCAGGACAAATGAAAGAGGAGGGGGGCAAACCCCAGCATCTCCAACCCATGCCAACAGCATGGAATGATGGAATGATGTAACGTGGGATCTTTACAGAGCAGAGCTTTGTGGAGAGCCAGCTCACATTCACTGGCCCTTAGTAGGGTGCCTTGCCATCCATCCTAATTTCCAAGATGAAGACAAAGACATTTTCAGAGCACGAAGAGAGCCCCTAGGAAGTTTCACTGCATTTGTTAATCCCACTCTTGTGTCATACTCTTTACCGGGGCAAGCCTCTAGCTGAGAAAGAAGTTAAACCAATGTAAGAGGGAGAAGAAACCTAGATTACAAAGAAGCCAGTCCTGGTGGGTCTCAGCTCTCTCAAAGTCATTGATAAAATGGTCTAAATTCTCACGGGCCGCTACAAGACTCTGAGGTTGCTTCTGAGGAGTCTTCTGGTGGTGAATTTAGCCCAGGATTCCTTATCTGATAGCTGGATGATGCCTGGAAGAAGTCATTCTCTGGGTCAAATGGTAATCTCTGCTTTGATGTCAGATATTCCTTGCAGGTGGATTTGGGCAAAATCATGGCAGGACCACAGACACAATGAAGGGACAAAAAGATCACACACACATCGCCTTGGTGGCATGCAAATGCCTCTTTCACGATGTCATTCATTTGTCCATCCATCACTCAACAAGCACTGCCTGACCACATACTTCTACTGCCTGACCATCAGCTTGTTGCTGAGGCTAAAGATAAAGACAACCTTATTCTCCGGCTTGAAATCACACGAGCACCTTAGTCTCCATCTACGGCAACTGTAGGACTGGTCCTGCTCAGGTAGGTCCCACACCATCCAGGGGCAGGGCTTTGCTGAGAAGCCTGATCTTCCAACACCCGCCCCTTGCTAATCTCAGAACACCACTCCTGTGGCTGCAGAGTGCCTGCTGCCCTCACAAGGAAACAGACAGGCAAGAGGAAGATTTGAAACAAGCTAGTTGTAGCCTCTTTTTTGCTTTTTTGACTCTTCTTTTATCTTCTTCTTCACCTAAGATCTTTCAGCAAAGTTCTCAAATAGTGAGAGCTGGGACCATAGGCAAGACATGCAAATGTCAACATTTGATAGTCCGGTGTCACCTCACTCATAGGTTCAGCCTCGCATGGCCTGCAGAATTGCCTCCTTAAAAGAAATCAAAACCCACTGCCCAACTGCCTAGGACTTGGACTTCGCCATACTTAAGATTAAAGAATAATCTGACCTGTGATAAAGAATTTCTGAGCTATGACTGTAATGTCCTTATATGCAAAGACATACAATATTACCCGTAACATTTCTTTCATGTTGTTACCTCATTGGCTTTTTATCAACAAATATTGACTTTTTAGAAAGTACCCCTCCAAAAATTCAAAAATTGTACAAAGAATTGGAAAAAAAAATAAAGAAGCACTTTAGACCACCAAGACTTAAGCAGTAACTGGCTGTTTAATACTCTGGGACATTAGGGCTGTGGTCCAGAGGACCCTGAAACACTGGTTCTCTCAGAAGGCTGCCCTGAGATACTTGACCAGAGCGGCTTTCCAAGGAAAGAAGATCAGAGGCAGGGAGAACTGAAAACAAAGCGGTCTCAACAAGTTCTGAGCTCCTTCCTTACTTAATACCACGGCTTTCCTGAAAGGCCAGGTGGCAGGATGTGGGACGACCTCGACTGACAAAGACAGTCTGACTGGGGGATAGGGGCCTGCAGATGCTCTAAACTGGAGCCCCCAAAGGCAGGCCGACCACCCACTGCTACACGCATACTTCTCTGACACTGCTTAACTCTCAGTGTCTGCAAGCCGTCCCCGGGGAAGTTGAGCTGACCGGGCTCCCCGCCCCCTGGGTTTTGCTACCCCTGAGACATGCCACACCTTCGGGCTGGTGCTACAACAATCTGGAAAGAGGCCACAGCAGTTTGCAAGGGCTACGTAGCCGTAAGCATGCAGAGCTTGATTCCAAAAAAGACAAGCCAAAGAGCACCAATGACCACCCACGACCAAGCGGCCCCGGGGGCGACTCTCCCCGCAGGCAGCTGCCTTTCAAGTTCTCTGCATTATCTGCAAGAAACAGCTGGCTGGATCCTTGAATCCCGGCTGTCACCCTAACATCTGGCGCGGCCCCCTCAACTCTCAGCAGTTCAGAACCTACAACGGGTACAAACGGCCAACAAACTCCCCTCTGGAACCGCTGCAAAACCAAGGCCAGGTCGACGGAGCCAGCCCGCGGGTCGCTGCCAAACTCGCACCCGCAGCCCTTGCCCGGGGGAGACGGCACAGGGACACGGGGGTTACCTCTTCGGGACACGCGATCCTCTGCAGAAACTCCAAGTCCAGGTCAGGACAGGCGTGCGCCGCCGGCTGGGGTCACGGTCGGGGTCGGGGCCAGGTGGAGGCGGCGCCCCATGGACGCCCTGCTCGGGGTTAGTTCGCGGGCCGGCCCGGGGTTGCGGATCTCTGCTGCCGCCGCCGCCGCTGCCGCCGCAGTTTCCCCGGCGGCCGCTCTTGCCGCTCCGCCCCCGCGGCCCCTAGCTCGTTGCACTTGGCCGCCGCCAAGGCTGCAGACTGCCAGTTCTCTTTTTTCCCTTTCTGTTTTACCGCCCGCGGACAGCCGGGGATTTCCACACAGGGACTTTCCAGCCACGTGACGCGGGCCGGGCGCCCGAAGCCGGTGGTCTCCTGCCGCTAGGGGGCGCAGGAGACGCGGGAGGCCCGATGCGCTCCGCCCCGCCCCGTCCCCGCCCCGCCCCGCCTCTCCAGAAGCCCGAGAAACTCCTGCGCCCCGCCCCGGGGTGTCCCCGCGTGAGTCACCTGGGCATTTCGGAAGCTGGACTCAACGTCACATCCATGTGGAAATCGCAGTGATGGGAACTGGAAATGAAATAGGGTCTTTTTCTCAGCCGTTTTTCTGCAGAAAATCATCAACTGTGGAGAACAAGAAGGGAAATCATAAAGAAAGAAAACCCTAAAAACCACCACAGGCCTCCGCTGGATTTGCAAAGCTTGGACTGCGCACGTGATGAGCTCGTAGGGGAGCGCCCAACTCTGGGCCCCCGGGGGGGATTTCGAGAAAAATATGCAGTCACAGCCCTTGGTCCCTGTCCGCAGCATTCGTGCCAGCCCCGGACCCGAGGCTGGTGAGATGCCGTTTCGAAGTGACGTCAGATCTCGTGGCCCTGCAGCCTCGAAATTCGCAGGGGCAAAGCCAGTCTTAGATAAAATTAGGAATCAGATAAAATTAGGAATCAGAACCACTATCAACCCCGGGCTTCACTTGACTGATTTTCCATCTCCATTTCTGCGTACCAGGGGTCTGGGGGGCATCCCATTCAGGTAGCATTTCAGTTGAGAAATCACTTCTAGTCCCTTACTGTCCTTGCCACGTCCCCCTAAGATCTTATTAGGAGTCTTTTTAGAGGTGCTGATGGCAGTTCACCCCAAGATGCCAATGGCTGATAAGACTTATTACCCTCCCCCCCTCACACCCCCTTATTAAATAGCATTATAAGGGCAGTGTCTTCACCTAGAGGGTGTCCTGTAGAAATAGGTGTCAGCCACCTTGGCTATGCAGGAACGTGAGTTGTGGAGAGGGGGCACTAGGTCCTTTTGCTGTCTTGGTCTCCCCCTTGGCTTGGCTTATTTTCTAGAATGACTAGACTAGAACCAGACTGAAGTATTCTGTACCACTGCCCCCTTGTAGGCTTAGGTATACTTGTCAGGCCATATATCTCAAGTTTTGAATTATAAAAATATACTCCTCTCTCCAGTAAGAACCTGCAGAGCCTGGGCTGGAGGCTGCGTGGAGTGTGGTACTTTTCCGGTGGCACTTAGAAGAGGGAGTCAGTAGTGACCAAGGTCCCAGGGCTGGTGCTGGTCATTTGAAACCAGTGGCTGGAGTTTCTTCCAACTCCAAACCGCCTGGTATTTGTCGTCCTCTCATTCACAAATGTTTTCAGCTGCCAACACTCAAACAATTGATAGTCAAGCTAGTAATATAATACTGATAACGGTGATGACGATGCTTATGAAGTCCTTACTATATGCCAGGCTGTAGGCTAAGTGTTTGCAATGCATTCTGCCATTGAAGTCTCACAACCCCACTTTGCAGATGAAGAAACTGAAGTATAAGAAGCTTACTCCATTTGCCCAAAGTCTACACAATCAGTGGCAGAGCCGTGACTGGCGCTGGGCCTGCCTTACTCCAAAGTCCACACTGTGAGGTCCTCTCAGAAAATAATCACTCTCAGAAAAGATCCTACAAAATTTAAAGTCTCAGGGCCTCTGTTTGTACCCTGGCCACAGCCTCATAAACTTACAGCACTCACTTAACCAGACGTGGACCCTGGGCAGGGGCAGAATATGGTCTTGGGACCCAGACGGGCCTTGGTGTCATCCTCAGGAAACTTTCTGAGCTAGTGGAGATGGTAAAAGGTGATGTATGCAAAAGAACATCCTCAATCCTCAGACCACTCTCCCTTTGTGCTCCTTTGGAAACAGAATTTGCCTGCTCTTATGCCTCACGGTCTGGCTCTGGCCCCTCAACTCCTCCTGTAGCTTCCATTGCCCCTTTTCTGGTTTACATCTGCTCCCCGGTTTCATGAGCTCGGAATGCAATAACAGGCATAACAAGCCTGAAAGACCACACTCATATCTGCCACTTCTAGTTGTCCTGAGATCGCTGCTATACCATCTTGCCTGCCAGGATTTGTGACAAGGTAATGGCAGTCAGAGGCAGGAGTGGTCTGTAACCCTCAGTTTAGCTCTACCCCCAGTTCCATAGTTCTGCCACTGGAATGATGGTCTCTGTGAGGAGGCATTCTTAGCCCTGCCCTTCTCTAGTTTTTACTGTTCTTTCTGTCTTCTAAATCAGAGCTCTGGCTGTGCACTTTTCCTTTTCTAATACTTAACACATGGGCGAGACCAATAAGAATTTTCTTGGTAAATCAGATAGAAAGAGTGGAAGAGGAAGGGAGAGTATAGAAGGAGAAACTCCTTATCAGAAAGGGGATATAAAATTTGGGGAAATCTGTGGAATGAATTGAAACCAGAGAGATATAAAAGCTTTGCAAGGGACTTTAATTTCTGCAATAGACCTTATCAAGGTGAACAGAACTCTGCAAAGAGAAAGGAATATTTATAAACGTTGTGTGGACACATAGGAGAGGAGAAAAAAAAAATGTCTCCCTATAAGAGAGAAGAGGAATTCTGGTTATGTGGAGTGTTTTGGTGAGTTCCCAAGTTATGTGTCATTTTTATTGTGGTGCCAACATTCACATGTCGTGAACTTCATACAATGAGCACACATGACCTCTTGGAGTTAGTCCGTGGGACTGTGACTGTGGCCTGTGTGCCTGTAGCACATAATGAAAAAGATGTGCATCCCAAGATAGTGGGGTTGGAGTGGGGGGTGGGGGTGGGGAAGGGGGCAGGAGAAACCTGATTAAAGAGAGGCAGATGTGACAATTGGGACGAAGACCCATATCTGGCTCACCTCAAAACTCAGTCCATGAGTCTTTCTTAAGAAACAGCCACAGTGTATTTCTGAAAGTGTATGGAATTCCATGGCTTGGCAATCATGGGTTAAACTAAAATCGAACATTTTGTGTCTGTGGTACAATTGTTTCCCTTTTCCTGGCATTGTTCTCTGTTGAAAAGGGAAATCCATACTAAATGTATTTTGAAATAGCCTTATGTAAGTACGGCAGTTTAGTTATTACAGGGTAGCTTTAAATCCTGCTTCAAATTTTAATAACCCAGGGCTGAGTTTTGAGATTATTGAAGTGTGATGTTTGCACTTTCAAGGCTGTTATCAGGGCTAGTTTTGAGAAGACAATAGAAGTTCTTTGTGGGCTATAACTGCAAGGAGAACTGGGATAATAATGTCACAGGTTTCATCACCCTATGGATGCCAAATCTTCCTGAAATGCTACTTCTTATCTAGGGACCTCAGATCCTCTACAGGGATCATCTAGGGTGAATGGAGAAACCAAGACCCACCACAGGGAAGGGACTTAACTGAGGTTACCCAGTGAGTCACTAGTAACAGGAACCCTCCACTAGAAGGGAGGGAGTTGGTTTAGTGCCAAGTACAACCCCTCTTTACCCTACTTTGCCTGAAAGCATGGGGTACTGAAATCTGAAACTTGTCAGAAAATTCATTCCCCAATGAATTCTGGTTTAACTTTCTGTCAACACTTGGATGAAACACTTGGCAAAGTAATTTTATTTTACATTATGAATGTAAATATTCAATTCTTGGTTTCATTTCCGTTTCTCTGGAGGCTTCTATTAATGACCCAGTATGAATGATGGCCGAAAGCTCTAAACTGGGTTTTATTAGGAACCAGCTGGTGTGCGGGGTTGGGTTTAATAGTAAGCTGGATGTTAACTGAAATAAATTAGCTCCTGTTGTTTGGAATAGTGCAAGCCATTGTGAAAATCTGCCTTTGATGCGCTGCCTTTTCCTTCATTTGCCTCTCAATTCTCTTCGTCCAGTTTGGGGTGTCCATATCCTGCTTCCTTGTCACCCCTGCCTTCTCTCCTCACCTACTTCCCATCAGCATAAGAAAGGATTTTGGCTCTCATTCTCTCCCAGGGGCCTGTTTTCTGGGACTGGCTAATCTAATAAGGTAATTTGTGTCCATTTTCAAAAACAGATTGCAACGTGTTACTGTGTTATATTTCTTGAGAAACATTCCTATTGACACCAGAACTTCCCAGAGCTTAAAGGTGGAAATTCCAAGCGCCTTAGCAGGCTGGAGGAGAAGCAGCTGTATTTCCATGATTCTGAGAATCCATAGCTGCAAGGCATACCCTGGATTTGATATCAACACGGCGGGTGGGGCAAACAACCTCATCCTATTAAATGTACCCATGTTCTTTCTTTTACTCACTGACTATAGCCTACATTTATTGATGTAATTACATTCCCCCTTCTTCTTCACTGTGTAAAGGAGGAAAGACTTTAGCTCTACGCTCCTAGGTTCCATAGCTGGGTGTATGAACTGAAAATAAACTGAAAATAGGCAGATTAACAGGAGAAAAGGTCTACAAATTTATTAATTTTTAATATGTGCATGGGGCATCGCAGGAAAAAAGTGTGTGTGCCTGAGATGAACCAGCCATTTTCTTCTTTCTTATTTTTTTTTAAATTTTATTTATTTATGGCTGTGTTGGGTCTTCCTTGCTGCGCGCGGGCTTTCTCCAGTTGCGGCGAGCTGGGGCTAACTCTTTGTTGCCACGGCATGTGGGATCTTCCCGGACCAGGGCTCGAACCCGCGTCCCCTGCATTGGCAGGTGGATTCTTAACCACTGCACCACCAGGGAAGTCCCCTCTTCTTTCTTATTAGAATGAGTAAACACCAGCAGGGCAGAGGAGCAAGGACCCTCTGCCGGGTGTGCTTATCGTGCATGTTTATGCATGTGTATTATTCTCTTGGTTACAGGGAAGTTGACTAGTCTCCCAAATGAATGTTTAGGTGTTTTAAAATGTTTATTCATGCACTTTAGTTTTAAAAATCCATTTGTAAATCAGTTTATCGTATGCAAAAATATTAACCTTTTGTTTGTTTTATGTTACTGAAAAAAGCACTCTTGTTTTCCGAACTGTGTCTGTTGTCATAAAGTCTTAAGACGTTAGCTTTAATTGGTTTCTAGTTTTCATTATAGAAGATTTAGAAACCTAGAAGGAAATTTTACAATTGCCATGTTTTTGATATATGCTTTGGAGGCTGCCTGGGTTTTCCACATTGAAATAAATCTGCTGAATCTGTCTTGAGACACGTTCAGGTCTCTAGAGACAATGGCTAGATAGGCATCATGCTTCATCTCAGAATGAAATGTAACGTTTCTCCTGGAACAAGTGACTTTCATGGTATTTTACAGAAGTAATCCCAGCCCCCCAAACTCAACTTGTTGCATTTCAGCTCTGAAATAAATTCTTAGGAAGAAATACCTTGATTCTTGAAGCTTTCATCCTTGGTTCTTGGCTTCTCTGGTTGAACCAAATAGTACGTCTTTGGTTTGTTCTCAATGATGTCAACATTCAAACCTGGGCACATGTGAGATTTGAGATAAAAAACAAACAAACATTTTTTTTTAATGAAAGAACTTAATTCATATATACGTTCCTGGCTTTGAACTTCAGGAAAATTATTGTGCTGCTTGGGTGGCTTGAAAAATTCTTGGCCCTGGGCATTTTAACTATAATCGCTTAGAAACACACAACCTGTTATGTCTTATCCCCTAACTATAGTCGTTTGCTTTATGATGACTGAACTATCCTTGAAGAACTCTGCATGTGGCTGTGCTTTCAAAGTACCTTTCTAGAGCTAAATCAGATGATGTGAATGGAAAACTCTCTATGAGAAAATGTAAATAACCTCCTAAGCTAATGATCGTTTACTTTAAGCCTTAAAGCATCTATTTGATATTTTCTGAGTTAACATTTATTTTACTTTTTAGTTTTAGTTTAAATTTTTAAGGGCGTAATTTCTGATATAAATCATTTTAGAAACTTTAGGAACTTTAAAACTTTCAGCTGAGCCAAGAGATTATTTTTCACCTTCTTAATTGGTCTCATTGTGCTCATTTATAAAATGAAAAATTTGGATGCACTAATCCCTAAGAATCATTCCAACTCCAACATTTGATCCTTCTTTGGTTCTGTCAAGAAAATTGTATATGAATTAATATTCCAGTGGGTTACATTTAATAAGGAAATGTGTGTACAGGGTTTGAATCACACTGCTGTGTTCAAAGCTCAACTCAGCCACTTAACAGCTAAATGAGCTTGGGCAAGTTACTTCACTTCTTTTCCTTTAGCTCTATATTTGAAAACTGGAGATAATAATAAGACCTAGGATTATTATGAACATTAAATAAACTAATACATGTGATGTGCTTAGAACAGTGACTGGCACATAGTAATGTTAGTTATTATTAATTGTTCATCTTGACAGAACAATTTGTTTTATTTCAATGTTTGCTTGGACTTAAACATACTAAAAGGTACAACAGGCATTTCATGTTTGTTTTCCATATTTTGGGGGCCGAGTATTACCTTCATTTTGCAAGGTAGTTCAAGAATTCCTTTATACATTTACTTTTTTCCCCACAAATATAGAATTATAGAACTATTGAATATTTGTATTTGATGGGACCTTTGAAACCATCAAGACCGATAATTTTCTTTTCTTCCTTTTTTTTGACAATGTTTTAGTTTTTTAATGAGCATTTTTTACCCAGCTTTACCGAGGTATAATTGACAAAAAAAAAAAGCATATATTTAAGGTAAACGGGATGATTTAGTATATGTATATAGTGTGAAATGATTACCACACCAAGCTAATTAACACATCCATAATCTCATATAGTCACCATTTTGTGTGTGTGGTGACAACACTTAAGATCTACTCTCTTAGCAAATTTCAAAGTATACAATATATAAAATTATTTTTCAATAAGACATTTTAATTTTTTGATTCATTAAAAAAATATTACAGTAAACCAATTTTAATTCATATACCCTTATTTTTAATCCACTGAATGTATTTTTATCAGGACCAATTATTTTATGTAAATGACTTGATTTCTTGTCCACATCATAATTTACTTCTTTAAAAAATAAAAATTGTATATATTTAAGGTGTACAGCATGATGTTTTGGTATACAGATAACATATGGTTTTCTTGGTGATGAGAGCACCCGACAGCTACTCTCTTAACCAAGTTTCCAGTATATAATATAGTATTATCAACTATAGTCACCATGCTGTACATTAGATCCTCAGAACTTATTCATCTTATAACTGAAAGTTAATACCCTTTGACCAAGATCTCCCCCTACCCAGGAATCTTAGAATTCCTTGGAGATGATTTGAAGGTCATCCTCAAGCCCATGCAGGATGAGTGAGGAAGGGTGAGCCTCCATGGTCACACCTAATTTCCCAGAAAGGCTTTGCTTCCATCTACTTTGTATATTGCAATTCCTGATAAGAATTAATCTTATTTTGCACATATCCTCATTTTACAGATGAAGAAGCTGAACCCCAACCAGGTATAGCGATATGCCCAGGGACACATAGCAGGTTAATAGCAGACCAGAAATAAACCCCAGGTTTCCAGGTGCCCAACAGACCACATTCTATATCATGCTGCCATGGAAACTTTCAAACGGATTAAAGTAAAAACAAACTCTCACACAACAACCAGAAAACCCCTGAGTATCTCTAGGAAACCAGCACATTTTTACTAAATAAGGTTTCCTCCACTTGATAAAAGCAGTAAAGACTAAACCAAGGGAGCTAGAATTTAAAAGTGAAAATCTATAGAAAAATGAATAATTGCTTTTTAAAGGAAGCGTCCCAAGGGCCAAATAATTCAAATGTGTCAGGCACCATGGGATGCAGGGATGAAAAATTCCCTACAGTTCTAAAGCAAGCATTATAATTTGAAGTTTCCTGACAGTTTTTGAAAGAAGAGAAATACCTTTCTTTTCCTGGCCGAATGCCAAGTTAGGTAATTACCCCTTGCCCACTTTCTTTCCCCAGGCTGTTTTAATTAGATAAGAATTCTGCCTTCATTTCCTTTGGTAAACTGAATTGTGATGTTGCCACATATCTTTAAAAGACTGTTAATGCCCTTGTTTGCTGAAGGCTTTTCCCTTCAGAATGGAAAAGATTTGCCATAAGTACTTGGCTCACTTCAGGGTACAAAATGCTTTCCAAGGGTTAGGAAATACTAGATCCCTCGGCTTCCAATACTAGATCTTTCAGCTTCAATTCTGCTCCAGAGACCCAGAGAGAAATCAATAAGCCATACCTTCCCTGCTAGTCCTACTATGTCTGACAGATGTTAAGGGGAAAGCTTTAATAAACTGCTCAAGAAACAATGTTAACTAGAGCGAAGTCTTACAGTCAATTCCACACTCCTCACCCTCTCCCCTCCTCTTGAAAAACTGCCCAAAGAAACAGTGGATCCATAGAGCACAGAAGACATGTAATCCATTAACCTCACCATCTTCTCAACAACATGACTTTTCCACAACAGCAAAACAGCAGTGCACATTTAAGCAGGGCCTTGTACTAAGAAAGAACGGGGTTCTAGTACCAACCACCCTATAGTAGCAAGGTTATTTTAGGCAAGTTACTCAATTTCACAAAGCCTCTTTCCTCAGTCTTACATATTTTTTCAATTAAAATATCTTGGAACTGACCCATATCAGCACATGTGATCCACTTTATTATAATATTTTAATGGCTACACAGCATTGCATTATATAGCTGGACCATGATTTAACTATTGATGGACATTTAGGCTGCTTTCAGTCTTTTGCTCTGGGAGGCAATGCTGCAGTGTGGATGGACCATTGCACACACAGGAATACATCTCTGTAAGATGTACTTTTATAAGTAGAAATGTTGGGTAAAAAGATCTTTGTATTTGAAAGTTGGATAGACAGTGCCAAATTGTTCTGCATTGTGGTTGTCCCTTTATATTCTCACCAGCAGTGCCTGCCAGTGCTGTCTCCCATGGAAATCTTTGTGAAACTGTTGCGTAAAAATAGCATCTCATAGTAGTTTTATGTTCTCTTGTCACGACTAAGGGTGAGCATCCTTTCACATTTAAAGAACCATCTTATTTCCCTTTCTGTAAATGTCAAGTCTTGTGCATTTTCTCTTGGGTGTTGGATTTCTTCTTATTAAAGTATAAGAACTGTTTATGTGGACTTCCCTGGTGGCACAGTGGTTAGGAATCCGCCTGCCAATGCAGGGGACATGGGTTCGAGCCCTGGTCTGGGAAGATCCCACATGCCGCGGAGCAACTAAGCCTGTGTGCCACAACTACTGAGCCTGTACTCTAGAGCCCGTGAGCCACAGCTACTGAGCCCATGTGCCACAACTACTCAAGCCCGTGTGCCTAGTGTCCGTCAGCAAGAGAAGCCACTGCGATAAGAAGCCTGTGCACCGCAACAAAGAGTAGCCCCTGCTCACCACAACTAGAGAAAGCCCGCATGCAGCAACGAAGACCCAACGCAGGCAAAAATAAATAAATAAATAAATTTATTTTTTTAAAAAAAGAACTGTTTATGTACATGAAAAATAGTCTTTTGTCTGTTGTATGAATTGCAAGTATATATATAATATATATATATAGGATTAAAAATAATATTTAGAAAGGCTTTCTCATTCTGAAATTAAAAAATTAAATCTCCCAACTTTCTTCAGAATATTTTGTGACTTCATTTTTTCACATTCAAATATTTGATCCACCTGAGATTTATTTTATTTTAAGCTGTGAAGTGGGGTTCTAATTTTATTTTATTGTATTCTTTATTTTATTTTTCTAGGTGGCCACCTTCTTGTTGCAAACCACTTATTAAATAATACATTAATCTCCAACTGAATTTATCATCGTCTAAATTTCTGTACATATTTTAACATATGGTTGGACTTACTACACTGTTTTACTGATTTTTTGTCTTTTGCAAAGAAAACATTGTTTTAACAATTAGAATGTTTAATATCTGATAGAGTATCTAATAATAATATCTCCTAATTTTTCCAAGAATTTTCCTAGCCAATCTTGCCTTACTTACTTCTCATATGAAGAATTCACTTATCTAGTCCCCTCCCCTTACAACAAAATTGATTAGTTTTTTGGGGAGGGGTAGTGCATTAAATTTCTAATTTTTTTTTTTTTTTTTTTGCAGTACGCGGGCCTCTCACTGTTGTGGCCTCCTCCCGTTGCGGAGCACAGGCTCCGGACATGCAGGCTCAGCGGCCATGGCTCACGGGCCCAGCCGCTCCGCAGCATGTGGGATCTCCCCGGACCGGGGCACGAACCCACGTCCCCTGCATCGGCAGGTGGACTCCCAACCACTGCGCCACCAGGGAAGCCCCCTAAATTTAATAATTTTTAAAGAAAGACTATATATTTATGATGTTGAAACTTTTTATTCAAGAACATGGTATGTTTTTTCCATTTAACTATTTTTGTGTCCCTCTGTAGAAGCTGTCAAAAAGTGGAGATAATATGAAGAGGGGTAATAATGGTACCTACTTCAAAGAGTTTTTGTGAGGATTAAATGAAGATAATACACAGTGCCTGGCCCTTCACATGCTCAAAAAAGATAATATATGACAACAATGCACACTTTATTGCCATACTCTGGAGTGACTAATCTATTAAATAAATTAGTCTCTCAATAATCTGAAATTTTTATGATTATGACTCATATTTGGCTCTACCCTGAAATAGAAATGATTCCCCTGTTCTTTGCCATTCTTTCCTCTGTCCTACTCACCTCTGTGGCAGGTTTTTTAAGGTGACTAGAAGTCCCTCTGGGGGCATCTGTGGCATCCTTGTTGGATATGAGTTAACTAAACAGGTTATGGCTGCCGGCTTATCCAAGGAGGTATCAGGTCACCCAGGCAGAGGTGACTGGATAGGACTTGCACTTCACATCTCTCTTGACAACCGTGTGCAGGATGAAGAAAATATTGCCAAATACCATATAGATTTTATTTCTGTTTTGAAGGTACAGAATCTCCCTTCATAGGATAGTAAAGGATTTGATTAAGATTGCTCAGCTGTCAGTGAAATGGAGGGTCTTATTATCATCTTCTGATATTTGGTGCTCCATGTTCATGTATTTTATACACCTTCATGGCACACTCATTTTATGCTCGATATTGAGCTTAAAGTTTTATTCGTTTTAGCATGTTTAATCTTCACAAGTGGGTATGATCATCCCATTTTCCAGATGAAATAACAGGGTCAAGTTTACAGATCTAGAAACTGACAAAACTGGTACTAGAGATTTGTTTATCCAAAGTCTGTGCTATTAACCACAATGCTTAATTTAGCAGAGTTTGAACAAGTTAAACAAAATCAACTGTAAAATAAATTGAAATACCATTTGACTGCATGTCCGAGCCTGCTCCTTCATCTGGAATGGAAGCATTGTCACGTTAAGTATTATTAGTGTAGGTATTCTTTCTGTTAATAAATCACACCTCAACTGAGGGGTACAGTGCCTGGTCCTTCTTGAAAATAACCTGAAAAAGTCCTGGGGGAAATTAATGACCCTTTCAGCTGCATTTGCTTTCAGGGAACAAGATTCACATTTTCATGTGATCTGAATGTGCCATAGAAACAATACCAAGGAGGACTCTATTCCTTTTTCTAATGCCTTAATTTGATATGAAATTCATTTGTGTCACACCTCCACTTGGCCTTTCCCAGGTAACCTACCCAACATCTAAGAAATATTTCAGCAAATAAGAAAGACGATCCGTTGAATTACTTATTCCCTGGGGGAAAAAGCATGTGGCCAGTGAATCAGGGGAAACTGACTGCCAAGGGAAGAGCACACTCAAGGCATTTCAGCATGAGTCACAGGACATAGGACTGTCCCATGATCAAAAAAAGGTGAATGAACAAAGCAGAGTTCCTTTTATAGTTTCCATTGATGTGATCAGCTTAGGCTTGCTTCTACACAGGCCGGTTAGGCTTGTCATGGTAAGAATGAGGGATTGGCTTCCCTGGTGGCGCAGTGGTTGAGAGTCCGCCTGCCGATGCAGGGGACCACGGGTTCGTGCCCCGGTCCGGGAAGAGCCCACGTGCCGCGGAGCGGCTGGGCCCGTGAGCCATGGCCGCTGAGCCTGCGCGTCCGGAGCCTGTGCTCCGCAACGGGAGAGGCCCCATAGTGAGAGGCCCGCCTACCGCAAAAAAAAAAAAAAAAAAAAAAAAAAGGGCCCGTGAGCCATGGCCGCTGAGGCCTGCGCGTCCGGAGCCTGTGCTCCGCAACGGGAGAGGCCACAACAGTGAGAGGCCCGCGTACCGCAAAAAAAAAAAAATGAGGGATCATCACTAAAGCATACAGAAGAATGCTCTGTCAGAGAGGAGACTCCTTGCAGGTGTGGAGGGCCTAGAGCTGGGGGACCACCACTGAGTGAGAAGGTCAGCATTGGCGAAATCCCACAGGGGCAAAGGCCTAGAGTCCGGGAGTAGCGGGAGTGGAGATCCACATGGTCACAGCATTGGCAGGAGATGCTGGCTGGACTAGGTGTCAGAAGACCTCAGTCCTAGAATAACTGGGGTGATCAAGTCTGGGACTTGGTCTTGCAGGAACTGGAGTATTTGGCACTTTAGCATGGTAGGTTCTCAGGTGAAATTAATACCAACTGGGTTGTAAGGGGAAAACCTGTTCCTAGGAGCTATATGTGAGTCTTCAGGAGGCCCTCTGCTTGGCACATAGGAGCCATTCAACTAAGTATTTGTGGAGTGATTATGACTCATAAAGCAGACACCCTGTTTCTGAATGTAGGACACCTGGTGCCAGCAGGTCTCTGAGTGGAATTGACCTGATGCTGGGTCACCTGTACAGTGACTAAGGACGTGGTTATCCCAGAGCCTAGGGTGGGACTGAACCTGCAGGTGGTGGTCAAGGGTCCAGGTCGGGGAAATTAGGAGGATGAGGGCTGTAGGCAGGCAGTTTCTTACCCATTCTGTGACAGCTTTCCATTGTTATTAGGTCTTCACTTTCGATCAAATACACTGCCTTAGCCCTTTTGGGCTGCGATAACAAAAATGCCTCGTAGTTTATAAACAACAGAAGTTTATTTCTCATAGTCCCAGAGGCAGCTAAGTCCAAGATAAAGGTGCTGGCAAGGTTGGGGTCTGGTGAGGACTCTCTTCCTGGTTTAGAGATGACCATCTTTTCGTTTGTGTCCTCGCATAGGGGAGGGGACAAGGGCTCTCTCTGGAGCTTCTTTTGTAATATAAGGGCACTAATCTCATCCATGAGAGCTCTTTCCTCATGACTTAATCAACTCCCAAAGGCCCTGCCTCCAATTACCAACATATTAAGGATTAGATTTCAACATATGAATGTGTGTGGAGGACACATACTGAATTGGTCTGCACTTTTGATAAAATACATTGAAAAATTTTGCCAGTTTCCTCAGTTTCCATGGAGCCAAGATGGTGGATGCTCTTAGGTAAGTCACATGCCCCAAATATCCAGGGTTCATGATCTTTGGAGTTACCATTCAGTTTCACTTAAATGCTTGTTATGTGACTGTCACTGGGATAGGTCCACCATAGACAGTAGCTCTGCTCCTCTACATAATCCTCGAAGGTAGATGGTCTTGGATCCACTTTACAGCTGAGAAACCTGAGGAGTAAGTTGCATGTTATGCCCAAGGCTACATAGACAGGAAATGCTGGAACAGTCGTGTCAGGCTCAGAATCCACCATCTTTCCCCAAACCTCTTTGACATGGTCCTTTCCCTAGACCAATGCTGCTCAAACTTTCACGTGCAGATGGATTACTGAGTTAGAATGAAGACTCCGGTTCAGATTCTGAGGTGGAGACCAAGACTCTGCCTTTCTGATGAGCTCCATGGTGATGCTGATGCTATTGGTCTCTGAACCACACAGTGAGGAGCAAAGGTCTAGAGTAGGGGTGGCTGGATAGTAAATATTTTCGGCTCCGTGGCCCACGTGGTCTCTGTCACATCTACGTAGCTCTGCCAGGATACTGTGAAAGTAGCCATCGACAATACGTAAAGAAATGAACGTGGCTGTGTTCCAATAACCTTGATTTATGGAGACTGACTCGAATTTCACATAATTTTCATATGTCACAAAGTACTATTTTTCCTTTGATTTGCTTCCAACCGTGTAAAAATGTGACAAACATGATCAGCTCATAGGCCATTTTTTCCTGTCTCCCATTCAGTCTAGAAATGTAATGGCCTTGCTCTGACAGAGATGAAGAACTTACCAAGGAGGATGGTCCAGGGTCTGAGGTTTTCAGAGATTGATAGCAACCGCAAGAGTTGGCAGATATGCAGCTGAGATGGGAGAGCAAAGGCCTTGGAAGTCAGATCCACCTCTGTCACAGGCCTTGTCACTTTCGGTGAAAAGCCTTGAAATCTTAGTGTCCTAGTTTCCTCATGTGCAAAGTGGGACTAAAAAGAGTCGGGTTATTGTGAAGACACAAAGAAATGAACTAATGCACAGAAAGCTTTTGTGATACCCAGCAGAGATGAATTACAGTGTTAGAATTCCATTGTTAGCATCAATGACTGAAACAGGATGTGAGGACAAGAACCTACCGGAATCTGACTGGACCTCAGAGCCGATCAGCTCAGATTACGTGAGAGGGAATTCGCTGATCACACTGTGGGTATAAACGGCCATCCAATTTTGAGGAAAACACATAGAGGAAGCGAGAACTAAGTACAGTTATATAAAGTGGGGGTGAGGTCAATGCAGAGCCTGTATGGAGATGTCTATTTAAGACAGACAAGGGAAACCCTCCAGAGAACTGTTGGCATAGTTGGTATTAATTTAATAATAACAATTAATAGCTGATATAGCACTTACCATGTGCTTGGTAATGTTCTAGTGCTTTGGTATTAACATAATAATAATAATTAATAGCTGACACAGCACTCACCATGTGGTTGGTAATATTCTAGTGTTTTATAAGCAGTAATCTATTTAATCCTCATGATCACTTAATAATGTAGGCACTATTATTATCCCCATTTGACAGATAAAAAAACTGAGACAAACAGAGGGTAAGTAACATGCCCAAGGCCACCCTTTGTTTAAGTGGCAACATTGTCCGGTTCCAGCATCCTTGCTCTTGATCACCACACAGAAAGTTTTCACTCCAGGAGTTCTAGGGTCTCTGGATGAAATTAGCTTGGCGAGGCACAGGGATGTGGTGGGGTGGGGAATCTTCTTCCAGGGAGCAAATGGGGTCAGGGGCTTTTACAATTCTTTTATGCCTCGGGGGTGTGACACGGAGCAAATCTGATATACTCTTTTTGTCTTTGTATTTCACGGTTACTAACCACTGAAGCCAGAGTCCTGTTGCAGTCTCAGACGTACTGTGCAAGTTTAGACTATTCTGTATCTTGATGTAGATTCATTTCCACCCGAAGCGGGTGGAGGTGGCACACATATTTTTGCCTGTTTTCTGTGTGTGGGTGATGACCCTAACCTCAAATGTGGACCGTGCACAGGCAACATGAAACAGAAAGATCAGCAGGAAAAGTCACTTGAAGCAGGTCTTCCAAAATTAGTGCCTCTGATTACTTGGATCCTGTGAGTCTATAGAAAACTTTGGGTGATTCCCCACATGGTGACTATTGCTTTTCCCATCAATTACATTCTAACAATCAAACAGATCTTTCTGTATTCAATTTGGAAAAGGAATTTTTAATACGGGTATTCCCAACTCCACATACCTCAGAGAATTGGCACTGGAAAATTCTCTCACTCTATGTGCCCATATAGGGTAGTTTTTCTCATCAGTGAGATCAGATTTCCTGGATATTCCAGAATTGCTGTTACCACTTTTATTTTTTAATTTGCGAGAAGAACACTGAACCGAAAAATGTTATGTTACCTTTTCTTAAAGGATAAAGAACTGTATATCTCTATGGTTATAAAAAACTGTATTCATAAGCTTTGACTATGATCTAGTGTCAGCTTTCTCAGCTAAAGAAAACATTCTCAAATTCTCTAAATTCTCCAAGAAATCCTTCCAGGTGACTGTATATCTCTGCATTATTTCCAGTAGAGTAATAGGTATGTCTTAATTCTAGCCCTGCACATAATTAACATTTTATTCATAGAAAATTATATATAATGATAATACTATTTGTGTTGATATAATGATAATCATAAATATAAGGACTTTACACATAAGTGGCATTTGTGATGCTCGATTGACTTTCAGTTTTCTTTTTTACTGATTTAATTCCTAGAGATTTAAAAATGAAATCTATTTCAGTTTTATGAGAAATATTCCTTCCGTGGGTAAAGTGCAGAGCTTGCCTGCATTTTCTTCCATTTATATTATTTTATTCCATTTCTATGGAATATGCAGCTAAGAAAATCATCGGAAAAAGTTGTTTAGTTAAATGAGAGTCATAGAAGAAGTCCTGAACTGCTTTAAACATGCTTTGTAGCAATTTCTTAATATGCTTTGAGAGTGCAGTCAATTGTAAAAATACATGGAATGCCAGGAGTTCCTAGCCTCAGTCTGGCCTTACTCATAAACACCATATGACCTTCAGTAAGTGACTGGGAACCCAACCTTACAGCAGTAAAGTGCTGATTTTGTGTTCTAGAAAGAGATTGTTCAGAATCCAACCCCCTAATACCGCATTAACTAATATTTGCTTACGTGAGACTAGAAAAGAAAAACCACAGAAAAAAAAGAAGGCTGCTGAAATACATTTTCCAAAAATTTTTTAAGCTGAAAAGAAATTCTTGAGGCAAATGATTTTTACAGGTGTTTGGACATTCAGTAAAAAGAAAACCTGACCAACATCATAGTTTAGAGAATACAAAGTAATTTATTTTAAGCTTTGGTTCACTTCAGTTAGATGATGAGGAATTTATTAGTATCTATTAGGAGATACTGAGATACGCGTAGCTGCCAAAAATCTATACCGAGCAGTCCAGTTCTGTATACAGTCAAGCGCTATTTTGTGATTCCAATAATCAAATTCTATCCAATTCAAAGGGGGAGACAGTAGCAAGGCAAGTAATGACCTCCTCTAGGCGGTCAGGTCTAAAACAGCAGGGATGGTGTCAGATGGGTTCTGGAGAAGGGCAAGGACCTTCCAGCAGAGACCCTTGTGCCAGAGTTACATGTGCCAAGTCATGGAGGTGAGAAATGAGCCCAGAAGTTTAATGTGAGAGTGAAAAAACTTGCCTGAGTTGAGTAGAAAAAAAACTGGACTCGGTCCCATTGTGGGGCCACCGTAAGTCACCAGAGGACCTCAGCTTTGTTTAGGGAGGGGAAAGGGAGTCTGAGAAAACTTGAAGCAGGGAAGAGCTGTGATGAAACTGGTATTTAAAGAAGATTGATTTGTCAGTGGTGTACCTCAGCAAAGACTGAAAGGTAGTCCTTTGGGTGGGTAGAAGCTTCTTCTATTTTTTATATAAAATTAGTGTCTTGATTTGGGAGATTAGCTATTTCCACACCCAGTGAATCAATTACCTTCACATCCATTTAGACAGGTGATCCAGTAATTTAAATTCATTTAATGCAATATTGTTTCAGTGTTTTATATCAAAATACTCCATACAATTGTACTGTGCTGTTTCCGGTCCTTTGGACCAAGGGTAGATAAAAATAAATAACTGGGTACTCTATTAGGAGTGGAGTTGTATTGGTAGACAGGGTGGATACACTGTTTGCCCTCAGAAAGCTTGACCATCCGAGAGAGAGATTGGCTGTAAGCAAATCATGACAGAAATAATTAGTTACAATGGTGGTAAGTACTGAGAAGGGCGGGGTAGTATGAGGAAGTCTAAGAGAGGGTTCTAATGCAGACTTACGGCCTGAGGACTTGGGGAAAGTCTCTTGGGGGAAGTGACATTCAAAATGAGATCTGGGCTTCCCTGGTGGCGCAGTGGTTGAGAGTCTGCCTGCCGATGCAGGGGACACGGGTTCGTGCCCCAACCCGGGAAGATCCCACATGCCGCGGAGCGGCTGGGCCCGTGAGCCATGGCCGCTGAGCCTGCGCGTCCGGAGCCTGTGCTCCGCAACGGGAGAGGCCAAAACAGTGAAAGGCCCGCGTACCGCAAAAAAAAAAAAAAAAAAATGAGATCTGATTGGAGTGGAGGAAGGGAGAGTAGGAGCTGAAGTGGGTTCGAAATTCTGAGAAGAGGAAATTATATTTGTAGGGGCCCTGGGGTGAAACGGAGTCCAGAGCATTCAAGGAACTGAAAGAAGGCCAGCTGGACCAGAGTGGCAGGGCACAGCCTGGGCAGGATGGAGAGAGACTAGGAGGGGGCTGAGGGCACCGGGCCTCAAAAACCACAAGAAGGGCTCTCAGGGCACTGCTCTGTCTCCCTCAGTATTGCCCCTCCCCTCTCCCACCAGGAGACCCAGTTACTTCAGTATCCACATTTCACATCAACTCCTCAAACTTATTGCATCACTTCAGTGCAAGTAAGCTGCAACTGAATGCGGCCACACCTCGAACTGAAAGTCAACTAACTGACAGCGCTCCATCTGTATTATCCTAAATCCTGAAATTCTCTGTGTGGCCAAGACTACTTATCCCTTTGTCTCCCACTGAGCTGCTGTTTGAGCTCAGAGCACCTTCCACTCCCCTCACTGTCCCTGACTCTTGTTCACTCACTGGGCTCTTCTCCGACTTCTGCATCTCATCCCCCAGCACAGAGCTCAAGGGCAACCACTTTGAACCAGAGCCTTCTTAGTACCTGATCGCTATCCTTCTGCTTGGCCTTCTATGATTCTCACATTCCCATCCCTCACTCCAGAGTAAAGATAAGCTCACCTTCTCTGCTCCTCTCTTGAACTTTGCTGGGAAACCTAGGTAATGTCCAGGTGAGTTTACTACTCATTCACGCTTCTACTTGACCCTCGTGTTACTTGACAACCATTTTTGGTATATTGTTTATTTCAGTCCTCCTACCAACTTTCAAACTTTATCCTCCTAACCCCAAGCCTGCTTTTATGTCACATTCACTTCCCGTTTCTGCGATTGGCAACCCATCCATGAGTCACCCGTGCCAGGAATCCAGGGGTTCTCTGGACTCACTTTTCTCACTCTGACATTCAGACAGTTGGCTAAATCCCATTAATTGTACCAACTTAGTCTCTCTTTTCAGTTTCCTTCTCTCTGTCCCAATAACTGTTTCTCAAATTCAGATGACCACTTTCCCTGTCTTAATTGGTTTCCTTGCCTCTCATCTGGAATTCTTCCAATCCTTTTTCCACATGGCCTCAGACCTAACATCTAACCTTGTCGTTGCTTTGTTTTAAACTGGGACTCGCAATGACTCCCATTACCTACAGGAGGAAAGCCCAACCTTAGGGACAAAACAGGGCCCTCTGTGGCCTGGCCTCTGCCCACCTCTCTGACTTTTCTTTTCAGGTGTGCCACCTCCTTCTCCTGCCTCCTGCCACCCTTGAATCTCATGTCCTGGCCGTTCAAATTTGCCCTTCTTACTCTAACCCGCCATGCTGTTGCGTGCCTCTGGACAAGGTGCTCTTCGGCCCAGAGCGTCTTTTGCCACCCAGCTTACTTCCCAGAGACTTGGTATTTTTTGAGATTCAGCTCACAAGTTTCAGGAAGCCTTTTCTGAGCCCCCTTCTCCCCCTTCTCCATAGGTAGTCCTGGTCTCTCCTTCCTCCAGGCCCCCAGTCCACCAAGAGCATCTTTCTATCAGAGCACTTATTATGCTTAGGTGCAATAATTTGTTTTCAGATCTCTGTTCTTCAAAATGGTTATAAGCTCTGTGTATTACTTGACTTGGCCTGCTTGGTCCCCAGTGCAGTTCCTGACCTACAGTGGTGGTTACAGTTAGTGGTAACTCTAAGACGGTCTCATTTCTCTTGTACTTTGCTCCGTAAATTGTTGCTACTCTAGCTTCCACTTTTTCTTTTTCTACTTTGATTTTTCCTTCCAGCCTACAATTGGGCTCTGTCTCTCCTATTAAAACCAAAAAGCCCACCTCTCTCAACTTTCCCCTGATCATCCTAGGATAGTTTTTCCTACCACACCCACCCCGACCCCACTCTCATTCACTGAATTGTCTTCTTTTTTGTTTTTCTTTGTTTTTTTACTGAAGTATAGTTAATTTACATAGTAGTATAGTTGTGTTAGTTTCAAGTGTACAGCAAAGTGATTCATTTACACATGTATATATATATATATACTCTTTGTCAGATTCTTTTCCATTATAGGTTATTACAAGATATTGAGAATAGTTCCCTGTGCGACACAGTAGGTCCTTCTGAATTATCGTCTTAATTGCCCTTATCACAGCATTATTAATTTATTTTTTTGCTAACTCATTTCTTTTGTCCACACTAGGAAGTAAGCTCCTTGGGGGCTGAGATCTATCTCCAGTGTCTGGCTCCCCAGTGCCTTGTGCTAAGGCACAAATTAATTTATCGGTTGAATAAATGAATGCATGAGTGGATAAGTTAATGAATAAATGAATAAATGAAGCTGCTGCTTTCACTGCCAAGCCCCTTCTGAATTCTGCACTTCCCATGCTCTTTCCAACCCATCCTGGATTTTTTCCAACCCACCCTGCTCTACTGAAATTGCCATTTCAAAGTTTGCCAGTGACTCCTTTATTAGCAAACCCAATGGCCTTGCCATTTCTGTGGCATTTGATAAACCTTCCTAGAAAGTCTATTACTGGTTTTTGGGAGAACGTACTAACTTGGTTTTCCTCCCACATTTCTGGTCTCTCCTTCTCTGTCTTTCTCTGGCTCCCCTTCCTTCATTCAACTTCTTATTTGCTTTCTGGGAAGTAGTTTTTTTGAATGCTACACGACCCATCCCAGAGATTTCAACTGTGATCTCCAGGTGAATGAGCTGCAAACGTGCATCTCTATCCTCAGCCTCTTCCTGAGTTCCAGGTTGGGCTGCTTCGTATTTCCGAATGAGGGCCCTACTGGTAACCCCATATTCACCACAGTTCAAAAACAAATCTATAAGCGGCACACTTCCTGTGTTCCATTTGTCAGCCAATGAGAGCACAGTCCCGCCACCCTCACTGAGATAGATTTACACCCTGGGAATCAGCTCTGTTCACTCTCTATGGTACCTTCTACTAATCAGTCACCGAGTTCTGTCAATTCTCCTGTTGCCAGATCTCTTCCTTTAATCTCCATCCTTTCTTTTCCTTTGTAACCCAGCCTTCACATTACCTCTAAAGCAATCTTTCTGAAATGTCAGTTCTGATCACCTCAAGTCTCTGCTCAAAAAACTGTGATTGTATAGAATACTTTTGGAAGAATTAATAAGAAAGCATACTATTTGAATTTTGTACCATGACCGTGACTTAGTATTATAATTTTATCATAGTCTAATTGGAAATTCTTTGTATTGCCTACCAAATCAGTTTATAAGCTTCTTTACTAAACCTTCATGTCCATCCACAATATAATTCCAATCTAACTTTCCACCTTTTTTCTTCGCTTACTCTGTATTCTAGTCAAATGGATTATTCATTGTATATGCTCATGTGTATTTTTTTGATTCATGGTTAAACTGGTATAGTAGGAAATTTGTGGAATAAAAAGATGCCTTTTAATTTAATTACCTTAAAGCTTTGGTCGCCAATGATGTTAATTTGCACATATATAGCTCAGAAAAATAAACCCAAAGTACCTATCCATAGATGTACTCTGTATTGGAAATATCAAATTTACAACTATACCATAGCACAACTGAAGTTCCTTAAGATATACTTAACTTTGAAATGGGAAGACTGGTGCCCCCCCAGGACCTCCATGCTTACCATTTTTCAGATGCCTGGGAACCACGACAGCAATGATAATTCCTGTCCAGCCACTTTACTGTTGGGCTACTGTTTTCCCAACTCAGCAGATTCGGGGTGTCTGGGGTCCAGGATCCAGAGCATGGGGGACGCCTTGCGGTCAATCATTCTATTTTCCCTGCTATAGGTGCCAAGTCTCAGGCAGGCAAAGCAAACAGTTTTTTGTGCCAGCCAACCATCTGAAGTGTGGACCCGATCACTTGCTTTCTTTTTTCTCTGTCCACTCTGCTAAACACCTGCCCTGCTTTTTCAGGAAGCTAGTTTTCCCAATTAGCCAGAGGCTGACCTCAATCTGTGCTTGCTCAGCTTTTCCCCAACACAGGGAGAGCATCCATCTCCAAATTAGAAAAACAAGCTGTACTCCTGCCCTCTTTCACTAGCTCTGGGTTTCCGTTGCTCATACCCCCAGCTGTAATGTTATCAAAGGGAAACAGAACTGCCCATCCCCCTAGCATTCGGTTGTCATCTCTCCGTCACCTGGCCATGGGCTATCTATTAAATTCCCATCTCAGGGATGAATGAGCATTTGGAATACATTTTAAAATATTTAAAAATCATTTTATTGTTTTCTTTTTTACTAGAGAAATGTATTAGAAAAACAATATATTTTTCTAATTGCTACACAATTACTCTTCCACTGTACAATCACAGTAGTATAGCAGTAGGGTGATGTGTATTACATAGGCTATTCCAGGAAAGCTAACAACCTTTAATAATTTTGTTTTTATAGGAAAACATATTTTAGGTTTCAAACAGCCAAGTGTATGCACTGTTTTGGAACACACAATTACAGATGTTATGATTTCAACTTTCCAATGTATGTATTCTAGTATATGTATATTATATACACATAAATATAAATATATTTACCTATATATGTTATGTATTCTAATATGTATGTATATTGTATATACATAAATATATTTATTTACGTCTAGACAAAAAGACTGGATGGGAACATAGGAAAAGAAAAACTGTTAATATGCAAAGTGGTGAAAAACTATCCTTCTTAATGTTATATTATTTATACAATTAAAAAATAGCCTCAGCAATAGATAACTGCAAAAAAAATTATCATCTCCTCTCTAAAGGTGACCCCACTCCATACCCACCATATATTTTTCTGTGTTCTCATAGCATCTTACATATATACCTTAATACAATAGTCTTATTGTAGCATAATTACTTGTTTATATGCCTATTTTTCCAATGAACTGTGAGTTAGCTGGGGGTGAAGCCTTCCTCTCACTAGTCTTTGTATACTAGTTCAACTACGAGCACGTGGCACAGAGTACGCATTTGCATTGTGTAAATTATTGAATGAATGAAAAAAGCGAATGAATAGGTAAATTTCTTCATGTGGTCCCACATTAGGGGGGAGTAACACATTCACATATCTAGCCAGCTATGATCAGGATACATGAGTATCATCTACAGTGTCTTAAAACTCTGGCCAAAGAAGAAAATAACCTCCTTTGAAGTAAGAATGTGCAAATAATTTACAAGTGAGTCTGGAGGAAGTGTGAACAAGAGATTTGGGGTTGTGTTCCTTTGGTATATTCCCTGACTTCACACCTCAGATGTTTGCAGTTCCTCAAGTTCATTTTTTTTTCTTCAAATTTTCCTAAAGTCTATTGAAATGATGAAATTGTTTCCTCTCTCCAGGGTTTTAAAAGTTGTTGAAATGAACGCTTATTACTCTGACAGTTAGGATTCTAATGGGAGTGTTATCGATGGTGACTGTTTAAGTGGAAATGGAATAGAGATTCAGGTTAGGGATAAAGATTGAGATAGGGCCGCATGGCCATCATTTAAGGAAGCAGATGAGACTCAAAGAGAGGAAAATGTGGGGAAGCAGAAGTGGGGACTAAAGAAAGGGTCGTTGGGAAAGCCTGTGATAAAAACAAATAAAATAAAACCCTCAGTCAAACAAATAAAATATTATAAACAGAGCAGCATAAATCAGTTAGTTTGGTATATCCTACACCTGCTTGATAACAAATTTCACCAGGAGCTATTTGTTAACAATAGAGATTTCTACATTTCTCTCATATCAGAATCTTCAGGACAGAAACCTGGAAATTGATACTTTTAATACATGGCCCCTCGTGATTCTTAGAAGCAGGCAAATTTGAAAAGCATTGAATTAGTTCATTACAATATCCCGATGTGGAATTTAAAAGGTAAAATCCACAAGTCCTCACGCCTAAATATCCACACATACATCTGTGTCTGTGGAGGCACTGATTGTTTGATTGATTGAGTCTTCCTTTCAAAAGGCATAGTCACTAAATGTGAATGTCCGTGATGGGAGTCAGACTGATCATCACTGTGGGGGAATTAAAGGAAATAGAAAATTCAGTCTCAAACTCTACATGCCACCACTTGATATAATTCACAAATTTAGAAACTTCCATGGATGTTTTGACTATATTACCTAAGGACAGAGTTAGGCAGGTTGTGTGTGTGTGTTTTGTTTTGTTTTTTCTGTTTGCTTTCGAACACTCATCAAACAGAGTCGGAGAGTCAAGTCGAGTCATTTAGTCCCTTAAAAAAGTCCCTAGTCCTTCTTCCACTTGGGAATTTTGAATCTGAAAAGTTCAAGTATTTTATGTATGATATAATCTTTCTAGAAAACTATTTGCACAAACTCCTACACTCTCCAATCTGTGCATTCAGTGTATTGATACTAAGCCACATCCGGGAAATCTCTGGCTTGAATTAACTATAACTTTGGCCCTCTGATGATTTTCCCAGCACCCCTTTACTTTTTAGATCAGTCTCTTTTTGATCCCAATTAGTGTCTTATTTCTTGAGAGTTAAGTTTCTGAGTTGAAAATAAGTATGTTGTATTTTCTGGGATGCACACACTGTACTTCTAGTATTATTAATAAATGAATATGTCTCTACCTGAAACAGATTAAGAAAAATAAGACCACAAATGAAAGTTTATAGTGAGTACGTATGTTGGACTTTGTGCGAGGCCTTCACACGTCCTTGGGTCCTCTCATGTATTCATTTTGAGGACAGAGCAAAGCTCTTAGCAGGTAATATTGTCTAATAACTCTGATAATAGATGTTTAAAAGTTTGTGACTATAGTAGGAACCCCTCCACTGGATAGTAAGCTTCTTGAAGGGAAAGACTTTGCATTACTAACTTCCCAATACCTGATAACACAGGGTGGCATTTAGTAGGTATTCATAAATATTGATCAGACCCGAACTTGATTAAAAAATGCCAAGGAGCTATTGCTTTCTCTGTGTCTGATCCCCAAAAGTGGGATACTCAGCCCTTATATAGGTTATTCCTCTCTACTATATTTCATTGGTAAAAAGCAATAACAACAAAAATCTTTGGTTGATAAGCTTTTTACAAAGTTAATTCAGTTTACTTCTTACAAAGCTTCTATCTCCCATGCTTCATTTCCTAATATGGCAAAGAGTGCATTTCAGAGAGAGTTTTCGTGACTTGGTTTTACTATTAGTTGATACTTCTGAAATGTCCCATTTTCACTACCAGAAGTTGCTCCTTTCTTGTTGGGAGTTGTGGTTGTTGAGGAAGGGGAGTTCCTTTAAGGCTAGTAACACTTTGGAATCCCCAGGGATGGTCGATGACAAAGGAGCTTAGAATTCTGAAGAGATACCTGTTAGCCTTCAAACCACAACCTGTCAATCATCTGAGTCATAGTCACCAACCAGGTCAGCCTGAACACAGAAAGGGAAAAATGGATGAAATCCTCATAAAAGTACAGTGTACCCAGTAGAAAATTATTAAGTCATGCCTTAGAATTTTGAGATCCAACCCATCAAAATATTTCAAAACTTAACATTCCAAAGAGGCTGCCATGTCAAGTGTCTGCCATAAACTTTGCTGCACTATAAGTAGTGTTATTTTTAATGTATTTTGTTGAACATGTATTCTTTAAATTGGTTCATAACCTCTTCCTTATTTTTTTTCTTCAAAAGAGATTTTTGCTGACGTCCTAGCTTCAAATTAATTAAGGTACTTTTAAAAGATGTCTACATGTCCAATGTAATGCAAAAAATGGAATTTATTTGAAAAACATAAGTCATATTATTTGTCAGAGGCTATCTATGTGAGTGATAGGTCTGAATGGACATGTAGATTACTGCCATGCACCGGGGTTGTTGAAGAATTTCTGGATCTCATGTGATCATAAAGAGCAATAAAAACCAAGGGATACATAAAATCTTTTTTTTTTTTCCAGAAATAACTTAGAAATTAGTGCTTATGAAGATAGCTGTGTATTTCTGGCCATTACCCAGAGGGTCTTCCCCTCACCATCCTGCACTATGGCCCAGTTTCGGGCACACACACAAGTTATCTAAACACGGTTGTCTCGTCCATTTCTAGCTGCTGTCACTGGCACCTCCTCCAAACTTAGCTTTCATTTTTCGCTTGGATTTATATGCCAACTCTAGATTCCTGGAGGTGAGATTTGGGGCAAGTTACTTAATAGGTTCCCTCCCTCCCCAGCCCCTCCCCACAAGGTTACCCTGATCTCTAAAATGCAGGCAGTAAGACTTACCTTTCAGAGTTGTACAGTGGAGGTGAGAAAACATAATGCTAATTTTCCAGCACATAATAAACTAATAAATATTAACATCCTGGGAGGAAAAGCAGGTGTGGGGGGGGGTCTCAAGACCCAGGGGAAAGTCCTGGGACCAGCACTTACTAGCTAACCCAGTTCTCCTAACCACCCCCATCTCGCTCAGCCTCAGTTTTTTCATTTATAAAATAGGCAGAATATTCCTTAACCTTCCTCACTGAGTTAAGTGGCTTAAGGAAACAATTTTTTTGTGAAATTACTTTATAAAAACTATAAGATAGGATTTCCCTGGTGGCGCAGTGGTTGAGAGTCTGCCTGCCGATGCAGGGGACACGGGTTCGTGCCCCGGTCCGGGAAGATCCCACATGCCGCGGAGCGGCTGGGCCCGTGAGCCATGGCCGCTGAGCCTGCGCGTCCGGAGCCTGTGCTCCGCAACGGGAGAGGCCACAACAGTGAGAGGCCCGCGTACCGCAACAAACAAACAAAAACTATAAGATATTAAAGTGTTAAGAATATGATTACAAAGTTTTGGAGAGTTAACTTTATTCCTATTGGGAATAGTATATTTTTTTAACTGGAGCTCAAAGGTTCTCTTCTGCTGAAGGTTGTGGCACCTCTTTTTTTTTTCCTGCATGACTCATACAGACGGCACTTGGTACGAACTATCTCCAGGTTGTTGGTTTTTTTTTTCCTTTCTTTCTTTCTCTCTTTCTCTCTTTCCTTCCTTCTCTTCTTTCTTTCTTTCCTTCTTTCCCTCCCTCCCTCTTTCTTTCTTTCTTTCATAGCTTCAACTCTATTCTAATCTCTTCAACAACAAGAACTCAGTTTTAAACTGTGGGCTGCAGTGTTCAGAGCTTACAGCAGAGGCTGAGGGGAAACCCTCTCTGGGGCACCACAGTGAGCCTGGGAAAGGCCAAGGCTGAGAAGTGGAGTTGATGTGCTCTTCTGTGACAAGAGGACAAAAAAACAAGAACCTGATACACTTGGAGAAATTCTGAGATCGAGAGGAACACTGAAGGGCTTCTATTGATTTGCCCTGGTCTTAACAAAGAAGGAAACGGTCATGAGATGAGGGAAATCCAGAGGGAGGGAGCTGGGATCTTCAGAGAGTATACATCAAAATGTTGTGTCAACTCTAAGTTCTACACCTCTTTCTCCCTGTGTGATGAACAAAGACTATGTCTTACTAATTTTTAAAAGTCACGGTGACTGTCATGATAACTGGCATTAAAAAAAGTCTCTTGACCCTGAGATGAGTAGAATATTATACTATTATTTTGTCACTTTATTATTTATGTTACATAAGAATAACACCATATAATATGTAATAACATATACATAATATAATAATAACAGCATTTATTAGGTACTTATGATATCATGTGTTTATAACCATATGATCATTATTTTCATTTAATACTCAGAACGGCTTTACTAGGTAGAAGCTATAATTATTCCCATGTTAGAGATGAGAAAACTGGAGCTTTGGGAGGAGGTTCTGAGACACTGACATAGGGCATGGCACAGTGAGTTAAGTAAGAAAAAAATAAAATAATTATAGGGAAGAACTGAGGGCCCAGCTGAGGATGGAGCATGTGAGTTTGAGATGAAGCTCTCAGCACAATTATTATGTTTGTCTTAACAATGCTTGGCAGCCTGGAGCGGTTGGTGGAAACCCATGGTTATGTAGATGTTATCCTCTTTGCGCTTCCTTGGAGTTAATGGCTATGAGTCAGCTAATAAACAGGAGTTAACAGATGGAGATAGGAACTGCTGAAATGTGTTCTCCAGCCTGGTGGAGACAAGTAATTGTCATTGGCTCTGGAGGATTTGAGATACTTCAAAGCTTCACCTAAGTGAGCTCCACCCCACCCGCTCTAGCAAAACTCCTTGGATCCTGGCCTGTATGACTTTAACTTCATTCAGGAAATTCTGGGTAAGAGGACTCAGAAGGGATCACTTGGAGGCTGGTGAACTTGACATCCTATACAGCCTGTGTGTTGCACAGCTCAGTCGTTTGCTAATAGGTTTGGGGATAGAGGAGGAGTGAGGAATCCTCACCAAAGAACTGGGCCATTTGGGTGGAGTTGCTTGGGTCATTCATCAAAAGCCATTACACCATCTACCTCTCCTATAACCAAGGCAGGGCAAATATACTAGCTGTGAAGGTGATGGCTGCTCCCTTAGAGAAAAGTAGGAGGGCTTGTCTGATCTTCCCTGTTCAGGGGAAGGGGAAACAGGTGGGTAGGACTTAATTGGTTGAGTTATGAAGCAGTAGACACCTTTTAATTTCCTTGGGCAAGGAAGCATTTGATAGTATATCAACTCTACACTTAACAGTTTCTACATTTGGTCTACAGAAACAGCTGATACAAATCATTGTTCTATTATGACTTGTTTGGATCCGGACAATGCAGTGCTCTGAAAAGAAAGCAAAGAGGATGGTGAGAAGCTATAAAACGGTGTCAACTGAGGATCAGGTAGAAGACGTGGCTACGTTTGCCTGGGCAGGGGAGGTTCTGGCACAGCCTCTCACTCTCAGCCAGGGCTGCACATCATATCTACCTGAGACACTTTAAAAAGTCCTTCTACCTTGTTCCACCCGGAGAGATACCGAATTATTGATTTCGAATGCAGTCTGGACATCAGGAGTTTTAAAAGCTCCTCAGATGAGTCGAGCTGAGAACCCCTATTTAGGGGGCAGCGGGCTTGATTATGAAATGAGGAAAGTCCTCAAGTGGGAAAGGAACTAGGTCTCCTCTCTTCAGCACCAAGAAAATGACTATTACTAGTGGTAAGAGGTGATAGGAAGGCAGATTTGGGCTCAAAGGAAAGAAGACTATTTGAAAAGCTTTGAGCTATACTGAAAATGGAAGTAGCTTAGTGGTAAAGAAGCTTTGACCGCTACAGGTGATCAAGGCAAAGGTGGACAACCATCACGTGGGAAGGTTGAACTTGGCCAGTGAGGGCCCACCTGTGCCAGGAGGACCAGAAGCATTGTCCAGCCCCCGACCCTTCATCAGAGCAGCTAGGCTTTCTCTCTTTTTCTATATTGGGTTTTCCCATAAGATTTCCTTTGAAAAAAAGAGATCTGCTCAAAAAAAAAGTTTTAAAATCACTTAACTAATTGACCTTTATAACTATTACCAACTCTAAAATTCTACAGTATTTAATCCTGTTTGATGTTTTCTAAGAAATCAGGCTACTGATTGATCCATTCTTCTGAAGTCTGAGGCGGGCAAAGAAGGAGCGTGTCGGGGGATGGAAAGTGTGAGTAGAAGTTGGGGTGCTGCTGTCAACAAAGGGCCAGATGCAGGAGCCCTCAACCCTGTGTAAGCTTGCAATGAATCAGAGTCTCTGGGGATGCTGTGTGGTGATAGCTATTCATGACATGCAGTGGGATTGAGAGCCACCGGCTCCATGGGTGAGCAGTGAGAAGCATTCTTCTGTACATGGAACCAAACGTGTCAGGCAGCCTCTGACACAGTGTTTCTTAAACTTCAGGTGCATCAGATTCACCTGGATGACTCGTTCAAACACAGATGGCTGGGACCCGCTCCCAGAGTTGCTGATTCAGTAAGCCTGTGACCGGGCCAAGAATTTACATTTTTAAAAAGTTGCAGGTGATGCTGACATTTCTGATGTGGGGAGCACACTTTGAGAATGACTACTCTGACAAAAGTGATTTACTTTAGACCTGCAAAGAACCTCCTCATGGCGGGAACTCGAGTCACGGTATGCAGCCTTGATAGGATGGGATAGTGCAATTAACCATTGCGGTCTTCCTTGCGGAAATATATTAACCTAGTCTCATCACAGGGGGATCATCAGACAAAATACCAATCGAGGGACATTCTACAACATATCTGACCAGTAATCCTCAAAACTGTCAAGGTCATCAAAAACAAGGAAAGCCTGAGAAACTGTCACAGCTGAGGGGAGTCTAAGGAGATATTAGTTAACTAAATGTAATGTGGTGTCCTGGATGGGATCCTGGAGCAGAAAAAAAAAAAGACATTAGGGAAAAATCAAGAGAACGATGCGTCAATATTGGTTCATTAGTTGTGACGAATGTACCATATGTTTGTAATATGATAACAGGGAAAACCGAGAGCTGATCCTCTTACTTTATCACACTGCAGCCCCGCGGTAGGAATACAATCCTGGATAAAAGAGGCGACTGTTGTAATGACTTAAAATTCTTAGTAGACATTTTCAACCTTTGGATTCTATTCATCTGGAAATCACCACCATGGTGGCCCCTCTCGCTCTTTCCCTGCCTTCTTTTTTGCAGTTCCAAGAGAATCTGCTCAAGGTCGTTGAAATGAAGGACAGTCAGAGTCCTTTCCCCAGGCAATATTTTGCTGCTGGTTTGTAGTTATGGATGACCTTATTTCACTGGCTTTGAGAGAGAACTTTATCAAATTCCCCAGGTATCATGTAAGTTTTAACGTGTCCTTGGAACACTGTGGGCTCACGGTGTGTGTGTGTCTTGGGGGAGGGTGCATAACACAACCACTCTCTGGACCTGGATGTTTGGGTTTTTTTTACTTTATTTATTTATTTTTTATTTTTTTGCATCGTAATCAGTATATTAAGGAGTCATTCATACATTTCAAGAATTGCTTAAATTCTGATATCCAGGTTTAAGCTTGTGAACATATGACTTTAAACATACAATTAAAGCTATTCATAATTTGCTATACTACCAACATTAAATTACAGTTACTTTGGAGCGTAAGTTAAATGGTTTAAAGTAAACCTGTAATTTGTAATGAGATGGATAGACCTAGAGTCTGTCATACAGAGTGAAGTAAGTCAGAAAGACAAAGACAAATACCGTATGCTAACACATATATATGGAATTTAAGGGGAAAAAATGTCATGAAGAACCTAGGGATAAGACAGGAATAGAGGCGCAGACCTACTGGAGAACGGACTTGAGGATATGGGGAGGGGGAAGGGTGAGTTTTGACAGGGCGAGAGAGAGTCATGGACATATACACACTAACAAACGTAGTAAGGTAGATAGGTAGGGGGAAGCAGCCGCAAGGCACAGGGATATTAGCTCGGGGCTTTGGGACAGCCTGGAGGGGTGGGAGGGGGAGAGTGGGAGGGAGGGAGATGCAAGAGGGAAGACACATGGGAGCACATGTATATGTATAGCTGATTCACTTTGTTATAAATCAGAAACTAACACACCATTGTAAAGCAATTATACCCCAATAAAGATGTTAAAAAAAAAAAAAAAGAAAAAAAAAAATAATAAAGTAAACCTGTAACATACCTGCAAAACACCTTCCTCACTCATACATGCAAATTACTTCTCCATGTAAAGTTCTCATCACTCTAACCTCTAAGTTACTGGGCCCCAGAAGTCAGTACTCTAAGGCTTACTTTGGTCCAAAGAGAAAGAAAAAAAAAAAAGTAACCAGGACCAATAGCTAGATATATTTAAAAAAGATGGCACAGCAGAAGGGAATGCAATTCTACAAGTGCAAGCCCTCAAGAAGCAGCATGTTATATGATAAACCCCTTCTTTAGAAAGGTATCATTTCTATCACTGGACCTGTATGTTTGTTAATCACCCAATATTCACGTTGTTTCTCCAACTTGGCTTTAGGTCCCCTCAGTCTTTTGGGTGCTGGTTGTTTACAGTTCCTGCCATAGTATCTGGCGAGGTTCTAGATAATAAGTAGCAATCACACCTGGTAAAGAGATAATAATAATTCAAGGGCAAACTGAATAGCTCATGTACAGTTACAGTGGATTGATTGGTTTGGACCATTTATCTTTTCTTTTCAAATGACTTAACTATACATTTGCAAAAGTTAGTGAGGAACTCAGAGGCACTCCTGGGGATTAACAGTGGCTTAACTGACAGCTTTAGGGGAAAAGCTTAGATACCTGATTCATCTTCCATCCAGGAAGGGACTCCCAGGGGATAAGACTGCAGGGTTGCATGTAAAACTCAAAATTTGAAGCAAAAGTCTCTCATCCCCTGGAATTTTCTCTTCCTAAGATTGAGCAGCAATACTGGAAATAGTGACAACAAAACTTAAAAGAGCTCTTCTAGGGAAACAGGCACCATTCTAATGAGTTCATTTCATCCTCACAGAGGCACAGAGAAGGTAAGTAACTTGCTCAAGCTCACACAGCTTGAAGTGGAGCCAGGATTCTAATCTGGGTCATCTGGCTCCAGAGTTCATGCTGTAAACTGTCAGGCTTGCCTGCCTCTCTTAGAGAGGACACCAGGAGAAGTCCACCTCTTGACTAACCTGACTAGAGAGTCCAGGATCTGGGCGGGAACTTCCCAGAGACTACCACATCTGTCTAAGGCTAGAAGGAGAATGTCCCTTCCCTTAGCTGTACTTCACGCAACCATCACCACGAGCAACTGGTAAATATTGATTAAGCTTCTGTTCTATGCCAGGTACCATGGATACAAAGATGAAATAGAGACTTTAGTACTGCCCTCAGGAACTGTGGGGGAGATAGACACCCAAGCAAATAAGGCAACAAAAAATCTCAAACAGCTTCTAATAAAGGTCAAAAGAAAACTATCCCAGCCCCGATGTTCAGGGACCCACCTTGCCTGGGGGAAGGATACACAGTAGATGACTCCCTTCCTCTCTCATTTAGTTTTCCTGCAGCTTTCTTCTACTTACAACTGACAAGTTTAAATGGCAGAGATTTGAAGTTCTGTACAAGGTGTCGGGATGTTTAGAAGGGAAGTATTCTGTTAATCCGATAAATAGAAGAGAGGCTCCAACTCAGCAGATGCCCGTTTGCCTTCTTCCTCCAGAGACCTTTATATCTTCTCTGTTTCTTCTTCCAGGGCAGGAATCTTGTATTCCCTATGCAAATTCTTCCGGCAGCCTTGCTCTGCTGTGCATCCCCGTCTATCACCATAACAAACACTTGTCGCTGGGGTATTGTTGACGCATTGCCCTCGAAAACTCCCTCTGTCACGGGGTCAGCCTCTTTCTGCTGATCTTCATTATCTAGCCCTGTTGCTATGGAGAGCCGATGGAATCAGGTGTGTTTTTGGCTTACATCACTCCTGCCAGGGTTGCGACAAGGACTCTTCTGTACAAGATGCTTGGCAGGCCTGTGGCAGCCTGCGGCCAGGCTTTTCCTGTGGGTGAAACCTAATCAACTGATAAGCTGCAGATCGTATCAAGACTTCTGTTTGATACGTTACTAGCCACAGACATGCTTCCGCGATTAATAACACGATGCCCTCTGACAATAGAGTTGTTGGGGAGGAAGAAAACACTCCAGGCACCAGACGTGGGTTGAGAGGGCTTGTGTGTTCACATAAACACAATCTCACAACACTGCCTCTCACCATAAACTGTTTTGTTGTCGAAGACCTCCTCTGTGCTACTCCTCTGATCTTGGCTTCCTACATAGCCACGTTCTCGGTGAGTATGCCCCATGGCAAGTGCTGCAAGCGCTGTTTCCTGTTTCTAAACTTGTAGACTACCATCCACACGTCTCACCGTTGTCAGATTTAACCAGGTAACAGCAGCACCTTCATGCTGCTTTCTTATCTTTAGCTTAGATTGAGAGGATCCTGAAAGTAAAGTTGTAGATTTTTTTGGATAGAGTATTCTTAATTAATTTGGCTAAATTTTCAAATGACTCGTAATCTAAAAAAGAAAGTAAGTAGAAATTTCAGGCCCCGTTCCTCAGGCCTGAAAAATCAGTAGTGACGAGGCTACAGACATGAAGATTTTAAAGCAATAAATGCCTTGTCGTTTTTCTTCTGTGTTTGCTGAGAGCAAAGGAGTAGCATCAGCTTTGTTTTCATCTGATGCCCCCAGACAGGAAAACAATAGCAGGTAAGTCATTGGTCAGAGTCAATGGGGCCCATGCACACTCTGTAGGTCAAAAACATTTGAATAGTTTTCACAGTCTGTGTACACTCTTGCAGTGAAGTTGTTTCACTTCATTTATTGATGAATATTACTTATGTAGTACTACTATGGGCTAAGCACTGAGCTAGGCTTATTCTCTTAAGAGCTTAACATTTTAAAATGATTAAGATATATAACAAACATTTATAAAAATAAAATATGCTTATCCAGTAATTTGGAAATGCATTAAAGCAGAGGAAAAAAATGTCACTCAGAGATAACCACCATTAAAAGCCTGGAGTATATTCTTGCATTTTGTTGACTCTGTGTGCATGTGTGTGTGTGTGTGTGTATTTTAAGCAAAGCTGACAATATACTCTATACAATTTGTCATTTTTTTCTTTTACTTAATTTTAATTTTTACAAACTCTTCATAAATACATTTATTATTGGTTATGTAATGTTTATCTTATTTGTAACAGAGGATCAACATTCTGTTTTCTCTTTTATTTTTTCATGATCATGCTGTATGGATCACAGATTTCCTCATTTCTTAGTCAAAGGTCTGTCTTGACCATACTCACCAAGGTTCTTTGGAAAAGTTAACCTCACTTGTGTTTTGAGATGGTTCTACTGTTCTCCTGAAGATACAAACATACACACACATCATCATCATCCTGGAGCCTGACACAGGCTGAAACCAGGTGTGTGGTCTTCTGGTTTTCAGTCCACTTTGACTGTCATGCCCTAGCTCCTTGCCATGCCCTAGTGGTGCATTCAGAAGTGGGGCTGTCCCCGTGATGGGGAGGTTTTCACGTCTTTATTCATGAATTCAAGACCTGGTACCTAACACTTAGCTTCCCTTAGCACCATCACAGCCATTCTCCCATCTGGAAAGATCTCTTCTCCCGGATAGGGGGCACTCCCTCATGTCTGTCTCTCCCTTCTCCAGGAAAGCGATTCCAGTTTGGTTCCTACTAGGTCCTATTGTGCCAAATAGAGTCTTGGTACTCTTTCTTGTTACTCAGGAACACAAAGACCCTCTTAGTTGAGTTGGGAAGGGAAGGGTGGGAGTTGCCCAAGGAGAGGGTGGTAAGCAAAGCCTGGAACTGGAGACTTCCATGTCCTTGAGGAGGTGAAGAGAGTTAAAATCACCTTCTGTATTCTTCTGAGCCTCCTCAGGTGATAGAACACCATGGGAACTATTCTCTTAATAGGTCATATTTTCATGTAATGAATGTGGCATAATTGATCAAACCAGTGCCTTCAGGGTAAAATCTAAACTTTTAAACGTGATTTACAGCCTGTCGCCCTTTGGTTCCCACCCACCTCTCCTTGCCTGGCTGACCCAGCCCTGCTGAACTCCCAAGCTCTCTAGCTGGTTGTTCCTCCAGGTTTTGCATATGCTGTTTTCTTTTGCTGAAACACTCTTCCCTCTATCATCCCTGTCTTCTGCTGAACTTCACACACTTTTCACATTTTAGTTTAAATGTCACTTCCTCTGGTTAGGTTCTCTCTGCTCTGAGGTCTGGTAGCAAATGTCGTAATTACTCAGTTAACCGTTTATCTCCACCCAGATTGTAAATTCTGCAAGGATGAGGGCCACGTCTGTTTTGTGTTTGGATTCTGTTCCAGCTCAGCATTTGACACATATTAGGTGTTCAATAAGATATTGAAATGAGTAGTGGACATTTTTGGGTGCTTCTGGTTTTTATAAGTAGTGATTATTTGTCCATATCTTGTAATTTTTAAATTACTTTCTGATGATAAGTTCTTGGAAGTAAGATTGCTAGGTCAAAGGACATAAGCATCTTTGAGCCCTCTTGAAAAAAGACAGATTGCTTTCCAGAAAGTTTTACATTCCTACTAGTAGTGAATGAAATTTCCTGTTTCATTGTACTCTTATCAGCACTATTAGAAAAAGAAATGATGTTTTGCTAACTTGGTAGTAAGAAATGTTCCCTTCTGCTGTTTCAATTTTGCCTTAAATAGTGAGATGTTTTCATCTATTTTTAAACTCATTTATATTTGCTCTATTATGAATTGTCTGGTGTCCTTTGCCCATTTTTATTCTGGAATTTTCATGTTTTTGTAATCACATTTTATAAACTCTTTGTGTTTTAAAGATGTTAGATTATTATCATGATATCCGTTGAAGGTTTTCCCCTCTATTTAGATGTTTGTATTTTCGTCTCATGTTCTTTCTCTCTTTTTTTTCATCTTACATTCTTCTTAAGTTTAATATCTTCATGTGATCACGTCTGTCATCATTTTCCTTGGGATTTCTTACATGACTCTTAGAGTCCCTTCACCACCAGTGATCAAATATTCAGCTAATTTTTTTTTTTTTGGTATGTATACAGTTAGATTTCTTTGCCTGTGTGTGTGTGTGTGTACTTGGGTGTGTGCATTTGTGTGCATGTGTCCTTGGGTGTCAGCCACTGGGAATTTAATGGTAGGTTGGGAGGACCTTCTTTTGCCAAAAGGCTGACCAATGTCTCAACGTGATCTGTTGAATAATCTTTCCTTTTCCGATGATTTAAGGTGCCTCTTTTCACAAACGTAAGAACAATATAATTCTAGCTTCAGTGTGTCTTCCTGAAGTGGGCCGGTGCTTTTTCATCATTTAGGTTTTAGGGAGAGACTTTTGAGAGGGAGGATACCTTCTGTGTTTGTCCTCCCCAACCCTTCTCCCTGGCTCTGCCTGCTGCGTAACGCAGTTCAGCTTCACTGAGGCTAAACTCTGAGGCATCTAGGGAAAGTTGGCGTTGAGATCTGAAACTGGTAATGGCACAACGCATTTGCATGAAAACCCACTTCGCCAATTCAGTCATGTTTATGTCTTTCTGGCATTATTGGAGTATAGCTTTAGTTCGTCTGACGTTGGATCTAAAAACACACAGCCTACAAACAGATACCCACTAAAAAGTAAGTTCTATGGTGAGAGACAGAGAGACACTGCTACCCTAACTAGTGTTCAAGAGACCAGAGTCTCTATGGTGATGGTTTCTTCTTTTACACAACACTGCACAGTTGTACAAGGGGGGAATGCCAGTCTTAACTAAGACAAGAGTCGACAAAATGTTTCCTTTACAGGAAGCCACTAGCCACAGTACACAGAAAGGTGGGTGGGAACAGACATCTCTACATTAAGGTACTTTTCTCTCTCTTTCTCTCTCTCATTCATTCTTTCTTCCTTGCTTTCTTGCTTCCTTCCTTTCTTGCTTTTTGCCTTTCAGCTTAGTTCTATGATAACGTTTGACTTTATCATAGTTCTTGCAAGTTGGTCCCTGGGAAAATGAATCACAGAATCTAACATCTCAAGTTATGAAGCATTGAGGACATTCATTTGCTGTATTTTCCATAAATCAAAATTGGAAACAGAGACAAGTGGTTATTTTTATATGTCAAGAAGCAGAAACAGTGGGAGTAGAACAATCTTGCTGCTTTAGGAAAGGATTGTAATTTCTATCAAAGTGCTACAGGATTGAAATGGAAGTGTTTCAAGAGTTTCCCCACATCCTGCCACAAAATGTGGATCTGTGTTTTGAAATCAATTCGTTCAATCTTTATCCTGAATTCAAATACAACTTTTTTCCCTTCCTGAATCTTAAACAAATATAATTAACAATCCTTTTCTTTCGTTGGCGGGGTGGGGGTGGTGGTGGTGGTGTCTATTATAATTGCTGCATCTGGGGGTTTGTTTGGGTGGGGTTGGGGCGTTGCAAGTATTTAAAATGTCCTCAGGTGTTTATTTGCAAGTAATAGACAGCAAGTAACAAAGAGACCCATCTCATTCCAGCTTAAATCACGGAGACCCCGTCCCCAACCCCCATCCCTCATTCTCCACCCCCTTACCTTGCTCTTCGTTTCCTTTTCCCACAGCGTTTATCACCCTCTAACACACTACCAGTTTACTTGTTATGTTTATTGTCTATTGCTTGTCTCCTGAATAAGGACAGTGATTCTTGTCGGTTTCATGTATTCTAAGTGCTTGATACCATATCTGGCACGTAAGCAGTCACTCAATAAATTTTTGTTGAACTGAATGTAATCAACTCGCATCCCTGAAAAGTCCAGTTTTCTGCTGGGGTGGGGTCCTTTGTCTCAATGATGTCATCCAGAACCTAGCTCTTCACTCTTTTCTCTGTCTACTTTGTTTTTGTTAGCAGTGACCCTATCCTAAGTCAGGCTCCTCTTGTGGTCCCCAGATGACTCTAGCTCCAGGGTTTCTAATTCAAATACAGCAGGAGGGACATGGAGGCTTCATCTCGCATTCCTAGCAAAAGTCCTGAGAGTCCCTCTGAATGAACTGGCTCAGTCACAGTCATGGTGACTGGGGGATAGGTGTGCTGATGGCTTAGCCCAGCACACATGTGCCTTCCTTCCCACCAAGATGGAAGTAGCCTTTTAGGAATCACGTGGATCCCCAAACAGAAACTGCGGGGCTGCTGGAGAGGGGGCTCTGGAGTTTGGATGTCCACACTCTTCAACAAGAAGGAAGAACACGCGAACCAATAAGGGCTTATCATTACAAGCAAACAGAATTTGGGAAACCCCCTGTCTGTTCTTCCTAGTTTATGTGACTAGAGCTGAGGTTAGACTCAAGCTTATGTGATTAGATTGAGTACATCTTCTCAATTTTTCTTTGCGGGGGGAGCAATTTGTGTTTTCCTAGGAGGTGGAGGAATCCTCTAAAAGGATCCAGGAGAGCAAGTAAACAAAAAGCTGACCTTAGGATTAAAAAAACAGTTGCCTTTTCATTCTTTCCAGTGATGTAACTTACTGGAGTTTTAAGAAAAGCAGTCACTTCACCCCTTTTCATTCTTATTCTGCACTGGGTGCACCAGACACTGGTACTTCTTCATCTTCAGGACTTATTGACCAAGTTAGGTAGCACAGAGAGAAGATCCACGTTGTAGCCTGTGGCCATGAGTAAGGGTGGTACTCAGAGCTGATCCCATCAAGGCAGAACTCTTGGCTGTCAGCAGAGGACCAGCTCACTCTGACAACTGGCTCCTCTTCTTGCCCTTCCTCATCTCTGTGGTTATTAACCCAGGATTCAACCCCAAGTAGAATGCTCTTTAATTTTGTCACCCATAATTCTGTGACACAGGGGATGAATTGCTACAGGTAAGCACTGGGGGATGGTACAATTTCCTAAGTTATATATAAGGTCAACATATGTGCCAGAAAAGTGTAATTCATTCTTCCAGCATCTTTTTTTTTTTTCAAATTTGTGTTTTTATTTATTCTGACTACAGGATAGTCTGAGAAACAACAGTAGTGAGACTAGAGGCAGGAAGACATATTAGGATGCTTTTGCACAACTTCAGTACCTGACGAAAGTAGTAATGCCAAAGAGGGAAGAGGTATTTACACACATAATCTAAAGGCAGTAGTGAGTACTTGAGTACACAAGGACAGTGAAGAATCTATACTGACGTCAAGATTTCCAACTTGGTTTACTAGGACATAGATACTGGTGTCAGTGGCCATGAACAGGAATACAGGGAAGGAAACGTAGGGTTTTCAGTTTACTTTGCTCAGATCCATCAGAGAAATCACTATCTGTGGCCGCTTTAGGCTTACAAAATATATTTCTTAAATCATAAGACTTGAAAGTCAAAATTACTCTTTGATCCATGGACTGCAGAATGGATGTTGTGTTAGCAGGTATGAAAGCAACATTAATCTCGTACATCTCCATCAGAACTCTTGCATGGCAAGGTGCATTGTCAACGAGCAGTATTATTTTGAAAGGAATCTTCTGAGCAGTAGTTCTCAACAGCAGGCTTAAAATATTTAGTAATCTATGTTGTAAGCAGATGTGCTGTCATCCAGGCTTTGCTCTTCCTTTTATAGAACACAGCGAGAGTAGATTTAGCATAATAAGGGTCCTAGAATTTTTATAATGGTAAATGAGCATTGGTTTCAACTTATAGTCACCAGCTGCATTAATCCCTGACAAGAGAGTCAACCTGTCCTTTGAAGCTTTGAAGTCAGGCATTGACTTCTACTTTCTAGCTATGAAAGTCTTAGATGGCTGCTTCTTCCAATATAAGGCTGCTTTATCTTCATTGAAAATCCGTTGTTTAGTGTAGCCACCTTCATTAATTATCTTAACTAGACCTTCAGGATAATTTGGTGTAGCTTCTACATCAGTACTTGCTGCTTCACGTTGCGCTTTTATATTATGAAGACGGCTTTTTTCCTTAAACTTCATGAGCCAACCTCTACTAGCTTCAAACTCTTCTCCTGCAGTTTCCTTACCTCTATCAGCCTTCACAGAATTGAGGAGAATGAGGCCCTTGCTCTGCATTAGCTTTGGCTTAAGGGAATGTTGTAGCTGGTTTGGTCTTCTATCCAGACCACTAAAACTTCCTCCATCTTGGCACTAAGGTTATTTTGCTTTCTTATCATTCAGGTGTTCCCTGGAGTAGCACTTTTAATTTCCTCAGTAACTTTCCTTTGCATTCACAACTTGGCTAACTGTTTGACACAAGAGGCCTAGCTTTCAGCCTATCTTAGATTTTGACACGCCTTCCTCACTAAGCTTAATCATTTCTAGCTTTTGATTTAAAGTAAGACGTGTGACTCTTTCTTTCACTTGAGCACTTAGAGGCCATTGTAGGATCATTCATTGGCCTAATTTTTTTTTAATTTTTGAATTTTATTTAATTCTTTTTTTATACAGCAGTTTCTTATTAGTCATCAATTTTACACACATCAGGGGCTTCCCTGGTGGCGCAGTGGTTGAGAGTCCGCCTGCCGATGCAGGGGACACGGGTTCGTGCCCCGGTCCGGGAAGATCCCACATGCCGTGGAGCGGCTGGGCCCGTGAACCATGGCCGCTGAGCCTGCGCGTCCGGAGCCTGTGCTCCGCAACGGGAGAGGCCACAACAGTGAGAGGCCCGCGTAGTGCAAAAAAAAAAAAAAAAATTTTACACACATCAGTGTATACATGTCAATCCCAATAACCCAGTTCATCACACCACCACCACCACCACCCCCGCCCCTTTCCCCCTTTGGTGTCCATACGTTTGTTCTCTACATCTGTGTCTCAATTTCTGCCCTGCAAACCAGCTCATCTGTACCATTTTTCTAGGTTCCACATATATGCGTTAATATACGATATTTGTTTTTCTCTTTCTGACTTACTTCACTCTGTATGACAGTCTCTAGGTCCATCCATGTCTCAACAAATGACCCAACTTCGTTCCTTTTTATGGCTGAGTAATATTCCATTGTATATATGTGCCACATCTTCTTTACCCATTCATCTGTCGATGGGCATTTAGGTTGCTTCCGTGACCTGGCTATTGTAAATAGTGCTGCAATGAACATTGGGGTGCGTGTGTCTTTTTGAACTATGGTTTTCTCTGGGTATATGCCCCATAGTGGGATTGCTGGATCATAATTCTCTGGGATATTAAGTCTCATGTCTTATTCACAACAAAAGAAAGGCACTCTCATTTTCTAATACTTCTGCTTACAAAAAGAATATAAGTAATCATTATTTTCATGACTACAGCTGGCTCCGCAGTACAGCACTGTTCCTTTGGAGTAACGTTAACCATGAATAACTCCAAGGATGAAATACGACTACTTACTCATGCATGGTCTAGTCCCTGCCTGCCTTGCCAACTCCATTGTGTGCTGATTTCCCTTTTCTGCTGTCTGCTTCAGCCACAATGGCTTGTAAGTTACTGAAATAACTCAAAGTCTTTCCTTCCTTAGGGTCTTAGACTGCCTGTGTTCAAGTTCTGCCTTTCCACTTACTTACCCTTTCCACACTTCATTTGACTCATCTGTGAGGCAGGGCTAAAGGTCATCCTAGTTCGTAGGATTGTGTTAGGATTAAAAGATATAATGTATGTAAAGTTTTTAGAATGTTCCTGGTTCCTAATAATTAAAAATGTTCGAGGGAGGGAGACGCAAGAGGGAAGACATATGGGAACATATGTATATGTATAGCTGATTCACTTTGTTATAAAGCAGAAACTAACACACCATTGTAAAGCAATTATACCCCAATAAAGATGTTAAAAAAAAAAAAAAAAATGTTCGCCCCTCCTCCTCCTTCTGTTCCTATTTCTCCTCTCTCCCCCATCTCCTCACCTCCCTTTTTCCAAACCAGGCATTTCAATGTCTTAGTTGTTATATAAACCATCACTACTTCTGAGGCCTTTTCCGACCATCCTACCAAAATAGTTCCTTCCTTATTTCTCTGTTTCCTTCACAGCACCTATCTCCAATTGTAGTTTGTATATTTACTTGTTTTTATTTCACTGTTCATTATCTTTCTCCATGAAGAGAATAAAAATTCCATGCTAGCTGGGTCCTTGGCTGTTTTATCCATCATTGTACATATTATACGTGTCTGCACAGAGCAGGCTATCAGTACGTATTTAAGAATGAAAGCTGGAGTCCTTTGAACAGGAGGGGAACTACAAAGGGAAAGTGAAATTCTGAATCACTAATAATTCTATAATATACTGGGGCAGAAGCCACACGGCTGAGTACTGCCACTGGGGCTGGGCATGAGTGGTGGGGGGTGAGAGGAAGCACACCTCTAACCTAAAAGAAAATGCCAAGCAGCTTGAACATCTCTGATTTCTAGGGCCTCGGCTGCAAAAGTAGCTGGAAGTGCCAAGCAGGGGACAGTGATGGCCATCAAAAGGCTGGAAGACCCCTTAGACTAGCTTGGTGGAGGGATCTTACTCAGCAGCACATGGAAGATACTTTTCTAGGGACCTTCAGAAATATTTGAAAATTATCTTGCAGGAGGTTGAAGGTCTACTGTCCCCAAGCTACGGAAAGAACCAGGGAAACTTGAGTTGGGGTTGTTCTTGTTATCTGTGCAGTTGGGTAAGCCCGGAGAAAACTTGAATTACAATATTAATATTATCATGGCCAGGACTCATCCCCATGTGCAGGTTCAGAGAAAGAAACACTCTAGCAAAAGTTCATAACCAGTTCACTGATGGAGTGTCACAGTGAGGGAGGAAAGAGCCCTGTTTTATCAAAACTACATACCATCACCCACATGGCCTCCACAGGCTGTAAGGAATGTTGGTGGGGAAAAAGAATCATTTTCTATCATACTGAATGTTTTTGAAAAATCACATTTCTAGCATTAGCCAACAGTAAAGAATGTTGTATACACTTACATTATCTGGATACTGGGAAAGGGGCAAACTGGTAAACACCTATAGTAAGGTGGGAAAATGTTAACACTGATACTTTTAATGAGAGGATGGTCATTTGAGAGTCAGGGAGTCACACCTGTGCTCCTTTTACCCCTTACTAGTTTCATTTAAAAAATGTTTAACAGGAGTATATAAAATAAAATGTGAATGGCCCTCTTCCTCCCCTACTGGTCAGCCAATCCTATTCCTTAGAGGTAACCACTGTGGAATCAGGCTCCTGGGCGTTCTCTCACTCTTTCTGTGTTTCCTTCACCTATACATAGCCCATCACTTTGCATGATCATCTTTTTACTGGTATGCTTCCTCTTATTAATAGGATGAGCGTGGTTGTATATGAATATCTTTGTATATATTTCAGGGTATCTGTAGACTAGATTCCTAGAAGTGTAATTACTGGGTCAAAGTTAGTTGAATTGAAAATTCCTGGGGTCCAGGTCTGATTGCACTTCTGCTTGTGAGCACTGATATGGGCACCCTCACTCCTTTGAACTGAGTTTGGACTAGGTGATCTTTAAATGCCTTTCTACCTCTAACATGGTTTAAGTCTAAGATTCTTAGGCTCCTCTAGATGACGGCTGCTTTAGACTGACTTCTGTGCTGTGATTTTGAGAATGATTCTTGATTTAGAAGCAATCCAGAGAGATAAGAAGAATTAAAAGAAAATGAGCAGATGCAGCTGAAAATGAACATGTGTTTTCCATAAATACCAAGAAAGGCCAGAATTGAGCCAAAGCGGACTAAATACCCTTCGTAAAAACGCTAGAGCTGAAAGTGGTGTTTTACCATGAGCAGACAACATAGATGTTTGAACTAAAGGAGTGTCTTGATATCTAAAGAGCTTACAGTTCTTTGTATTGAATGGAAGGCATCTTACCAGGGTTGGCATCAGCCCAATCCACAACCTTTGAGCTATAGTCTTTGTGACTGTGTCATCAGCTGGTTTCGTAAAAGCACATGGCTAAACCTGCCCAATCCTTGGCTGGGGATCCTTTCAGGAAAATCCAGGGTGCTGCTGAAGTGTGGTAGGTGACTCTGGTAGTGGAATTCTGTCTTTGAGTCAGGACAGAATTTTAGCCTTTCCCTGGTTTGGGGGTTTAGTCATATTTAAGGACCTATAAAAATTTTCTACAGAAAATGCTATCTTAAAAAGGTAGTTTCATTTTAATTGAAAGAGTGGTAAACTGTTTCCTTAAGATTCCACTTCAAGTTTAGTTGACGATGTCATTATTCATTTCCTGTTTAGGAATGACAGGTCCAGCCCTAGAGAATGATCAGCAGGTTGCCATTGGTAATTCAGAAACAACTGAGATGTCCAAACCCCATGACAGAGGTTTTAGGGTATTTCTAAGTGAGAGCCAGTGGGTATTCTTAGAGCAGTTCACACTAAATAATTGGTAAAGCTTCTTAATAAAATTTTGAACTTTCCAATTTATTTCAGTAGTACTAGCTACCAAATCTGTATTACTGAAATTTCTTAACTTTTATGAAAAGGACATTTGAGGAGTGCCCATATATCACTAGACCTTATGGGAAGGAATACAGAAAAGTGAAATTTTTAATTTAAACAAGATATATAAGCATACATATAAGTACAGATCCGAATTTCTCCAAAACAGGATGCCAAGAATTAACTTCAATGAATGCTCTAAAGATATAACCCTGATCTGCATACATGCTTTTCTCTTTGGGCTTAAAGGTGCTGATCTAAGATGCTGATGGCTACATTTATTTCATCAGCATGAATCATTAGTATCGTTAATCCCAAAAGGTTAGGGTAAAGAAGTAGTTAGATGTACACATGATGTTATAGAGCTAATAGATGGCTATGTCTGTCTGGAATCCTCAAATGGTCTACAAATAGCTGTAATGAGTGTAAATTATTATTTTTGTCTTCAAACTTTTATACCAGTGCTGATGACTTTACTAGCATATTACATGGAGGTATGTAGAACCTAAGTGATATATCACGTCCTTTGGTTCTGTGGCTGAGATAGGAAATTACCTTCAGTAAGTAACTTTCATCGGTGATGGGCTTTTGGCTGGGTCCATGCCTACGCAGAAAGAAACAGCATTTGTTAGCCTCCCTTGCAGCTAGGTGTGTCCAAGTGCTGAACTTCTGACTAATGGGATATAAAGGGTAGTGCCATGTGGGTGGTAGCTTCTGGGAACCCTCTTTACAGACTAATGGCATATGCACCCAAGCCCCTTAGTCTTCATTACCTTCCCTTGCTGCTAATATAAGTCAGATGTAATATAAGTCTTGGACCAGAACTTTAGGACCATAGCTTTGGGACAGCAGAAGAAAAATGCTGAAGGAACCTGGGTCCCTGACACATTTGGGGATCAAATCTGCCATACCAGACCAAGGTTTCTACCTTCAGACTTTTATATGAAGAAAATAGACTTCTACCTTTTTTAAACATTGTAATTTATAGCCAATTTCCATTAATCATCACCTATTCCTTTGATGGGCATTAGCCTGATTTTCTTCAATTAAAAAAAAGTGACACATTTTTTTAATGAAATCAGTATCAAGCTATATGATCAGATGTATGGTCCAGTAAATGGACAAGAAAGTTTCAAATTGAGATGACACAGAAAAAAACCAAGAATGAAAGCTTGCCATCTGTTTCTATTACACGTATATCAATAGTTGAGCTGGTGGTGCTTTGGTTAGAATGGTTACAGGTAATTTAATCGTTAGTGATACTGAAACGAGTAGAATGCTGATGGGGCATTCTACCGTGAGAAGCGTATAGACCTTTTCTCAACTTCACTATGTCAGGGTCAGTGACCCTCCCTACTTTAAGTCTCAAGAGGGTTTTGGCTGACCAGTTCCTCCCCACCCCTCAACAAACATACCTTTTGCTAGGATCATAAATGAGAGCATAAGTTCACTCTTCTACTCCTACCTTTAATTCACCTGTTTTTTCCCCCAATCATTTTCGTGCCAACAATCCCTGGAAAAGGGGGAAAAAACAAAATCTAACAAACACAAATCCAAGGCAATACCCTGACACTGCTAATGAGCCATATCTCTGGATAAATCAGAGGTGATGACAGTGTAACTGGATTGTTGTGTCACTGGCCTAATAGGGAAAAAAGCATTTCTAATTTACTTACGTCTGCTGAGTGCACCACAGTAGTAGTTTGTTGGCTTTTTTCAAAAGCATCAGATGAGATAGGTTAGTGTCACTGCTCCCTTATCATCTTTGAATAAGGATTTTAAACTCCCAAGTAGCTAAATAACATGCAAGATATTTGCAGAAGGCAAAAGTGGACTCCAGACTCCTCCAACTTCCTAGAGTTTGCTTATTCTTGAGCCCCCAACTTCTTCATGATTTTGCTCCAATGGCTTCCCCAATCCAGGAAGTTTTCTTTGTATTTCACATCCACCCTATCTATCCTCATAGTTCCTTTCCTGTGATTTTGAAATTTCTTTTAAATTCTACTTACATCACATTGAATCCCAGAACTAGCACTTCTGTCATTGCCATTTACTACACTGAAGACATCCCTGAAGTGTGGCTCAAAGGAAGGACCCCCTCGGAGAAAGGGGTTGCCCAGATAAATGATTCACTCACTACAGAGGTGGATTTTTTTAAAAGGTCACTTTCATTCTGGAAAGGAGGAAACTGGTTTTCCTGTCTTTTGAAGCATCATCACAAAGTCAGGAGATAGAGGGGCAAAGCTTATAACCGTGAGGTTTAAATGAACATGGAGAAAAGCGGTCTCCCTGGGACGGGGTGTCTGATAGCTCACGTCCATCCTTCTCTTTCCCTAGTTGCTGAAGATGCAGAAGCAGCCTTGCTAACGTGCAGCAGTGACGTGACTCACGGTCGGCTGACATGGCAGGAAGTCACCTCAAGCTGCACTGACAGACGGGAAAGTCCAGAGCAGATTGAATGTACTTTTTAAGAAAAGGAAACAAAGGAGGCACTTTGTGGCTGATGGGCTGTGTCACAAGGTCAGAAAGCCCAATTACATTTGATAGTTCTTTGCAAGGCACAGGAGTACCCTGGGAATGCATTGATTTTATATAAAGACATTACTATAATATTTGCAAGCTACACATATATGTTTTAGTCATCAAATACAGAACAGCATTCTTGTCGGCAGAATGAAATCACCCAATCTTCACTGGACTGAATTAAATAAAAATTAATTGCTGGGGTCTCAGCAAGGATGGTCATAAGAAAAATTGTGAAGCAAGACATATTCCCTTTCAGAGTGGTTGCCTGTTTTTTGGAGTTCTTCTCTTGTCCCAGGGGTTCAGGGACCTTCTGGGACCCTTTTCCTTTCAAAGGAAAGGAAGAGAACTCTTTCAACCTATCAACGAATCTGCAAATATATGTGGTCCTGTGGTGTGCCAAGTACTCTGCAAGGGAGTATGAGAAGGCTGGAGAGGAAAAGATCTTTGAGGAGCTCCATCTAGTTGAGGACTACAAGATGTAAACATATTGAAGGGTGAGTACTAGAAAAAGAGTTCTTTCAAGGGAGAGTATGATAGATTATGAAATGGCTATGTCAAGAGAACAGACATGCTGTGGGCATTGAGAGGAAGGTGAGATCAGTGTGGACAATGTCGGTCGGGGGAGTATTTGTGCAAAGTGAGGATATGGAACTATACTCCACATTAAAGCAGACAGAGCCCACTTTAAATAAGTGGCAAAGATCAAATCAGTTATCCCAGGAATGGTGGTAGCCAAGGTAGATATTTGAGTAGAAGGGTGGTTGCAGGTATGAGAGTCTGAAGGTCTGGGTTAGTCCTGGTTTGGAAAGACAGTTGAACAGTGAAGCCTGTTTCTTCATCTGTAGAATGGATGTAATAAATGCCCTACCTGCCATCACATTAAGTGAAATAATGTGAATCACAGTGTAAACTGTGATTCACACAGTGAATATATCACACAGTGATATATTATGACTTTAGGAATAATTTTGCTTGTAGAGATACTGCTTAATTTTAAGGACTAAAGTGGTAATTTAAACATCCGTTCATCTGGAATAAGACAAGGATGTCCACTCTCACCAGTTCCATTCAACATGATATTGAAGTCCTAGCCACACAATCAGACAAGAAATGGAATAAAAGGTATCCAAATTGGAAGGGAAGAGGTAAAATTGTCATTGTATGCAAATGACACGATACTCTCTGTAAACATCCATTCATAGGTAATGAAGAAGAGTTGGAGGTGGTGGTACTAACTGTATATGAAGTCACAACACGTTGGTGACCAGTGAGTACACACCTAAGCTTAGTTTGGGGTCTTGTTAGAAGCAAGGTGAAGACATTTGTGTTTTATTTTTATAATTAATGCAGGTATCATCTTTCTAAGGATTTTTCCATTTTCTCTGGCAGTGAGGGTATTATGTTCACCAAGTCCCAAATGAATATTACATTTTAAGTTTGGACTTACAGAGCTTGCACATTGCATGGTGCATAGTAAGAAACCACTGTGTATTGAATGAGTTAGTTTTCTAGAGTTAAGATGCAATCTGGTAATCATTGCTTCTAATATGAGGAGTAGGAAGCATTTTTTTTCCTCCTAATCTTTTTGGAAAAATAGTCTCTGAGGAAGTTGGTTTCTACACATTTTGATCATGTACTCTGATCACAAAATATGTGCACTATTGTCAATCTCCATATTAAATACTAGTAAAGTTTGATTTCTTAATTTAGACTAAAAAAAAAGATTTCAATACATATACTGATAGTTAAAAAAATAGCGATGTATTTGTAGTGGGGTCAAAATTCACACACCATGAATCAGATATGCATAAATTAAAAAATGAAGAAATGCATCTTTATTTTCCTTCACTGAGCTCATCTTACTTGGAACCCCTGTTTGCAGTGATGACAATTTCCATACTTTCCAGGCTAAAAAGTTCTTTGGGGTAAATATTGGGTCCATTCAAAGTTCAAACCCTCATACAGGGCAGTTTCTCCCCTCTCAAGAATTTCTCTCTCTTTTCTTGTTCTAGACTAGAGAACTGTGTGCCAGGTAAAGGGGGGAGGACTTCTGGTCCCTAGGTTGCCCCCTGCAGCCCACAGGGTTCTGTGGAGCAGCCGGCTCCCCAGGCTTTGCTGTTCATATAGGGGTGATCAGCCCCATGCACCTTGGATATCGTGCTGACGTCCCTTGCTGATGTCCAGTGGGCCGCTCACATGGTCTCCATGGGTCTGTCGATTCTGCACTCTGTCTCCAAGCCTCATCCAGTCAGATGGTTCCCTTGGTACCTATATCCTCCTTCTCCCCAGTCCCATCCTCTCTTTGCCATCTTAGTACCACACTGCAGTGTGTGATACCCCTGGGGGCTGGGGTGGCCCCAGGTCCATTCTCCCAGGGCAGGATGACTGGAAATCTATGAGAAGCTGGCTAGTTTCCCTGTTCACACTGTGTTCACAGATTTCCCCCAAACCTCTCTGATTCTCCCTACCCCAGGTCTGGCCCTGGCCCTTCTCCCCTACCCCTCAATCAGCTCCTTTCTGCAGCCCAGGAAGGCTGTCATGGGGGCTTAGCGATTAATCCCTTCTTGGGACTAAGAACTGCCTGTCTCTCCCTTCTTCCCCAGAACCAGTCCTCTGACATCCAGCTCATCAGACCACACACATTTCCTTTTTAACCTTTTTTTTTTTTTTTCTCAGCAAGACTCAGCTTTTGCAAAACAGGAGTGTTTGTTTTTAGACTTTTGTCTAACTATAATATTTTAAGACCTCATTTTTTTTTTTTTCCTGCGGTACGCGGGCCTCTCACTGTTGTGGCCTCTCCCGTTGTGGAGCACAGGTTCCGGACGCGCAGGCTCAGCGGCCATGGCTCACGGGCCCAGCTGCTCCGCGGCATGTGGGATCTTCCCGGACCGGGGCACGAACCCGCGTTCCCCTGCATCGGCAGGCGGACTCTCAACCACTGCACCACCAGGGAAGCCCAAGACCTCATTTTTAAACAAAGTGCAGTGATGGCTCTTGTTCTCATCCAATTCTGGCCCTGGGTCCAATGGGTAGCAACTTCCAGAACAGTTAGGGAAAATGAATCACCAGAAACAAGAAGTATTGACTTAATGCCTCAAAAATTTTATTCCTGTCACAGATATTTAAGGTATTTTAGTAGTTGTGACTCTACCCTGAAATGGGTGATGGTGACATCAATTCCCTGGCTGGGAGGGGCTTGATCATTCATTCAGCAGCTTACATGTTCCCGGGTTATGAGTCATTCACAAAATATTTGTTCAGTAGCTACTTCATTCCAAACACAGGAGAAGTAGACTACGTTTTTAACAACTGGTTGCTGAAAACTCTATGGGTAAACCATCCAGTGTAAAGATTGATGGAATAGGAATAAAGGGAGAATTTTAGGGGTCACAAACAGTGGAAAACCTTGGAAAAGGAGTGAAGTAGGACCTTGTTCAGAACAGGGCACCACAGTTCGAAGCCAGAGGTAGATACTCTGGGAACCAGACAGAAATACTTTTTACTTTCAGGGACCAGAGCCAAACCTAAAAGGCTCTGGTGCAGCAGCAGGATGGAAACGTTTGGTTGGCCATTTGCAATGAAAGAGCAAGTCCCCGGAGGTCCAGTCCTGAAGGGAAGGGTGGGATGCATTGCAAAGAGGGACCTCATCGACCTTTTTTTTTCATATATACTTTATTTTATTTATTTAATTTTTAATTGCTACATCAATTTTTTTACTTCTTATTTTTTATACAGTTTTTAAAGGTTACATTCCATTTACAGTTATTACAAAATATTGGCTATATTCCCCATGCTGTACCATACATCCTCGAGCCTATCTTATACCCAACAGTTTGTACCTGTCACTCCTTCACTCCTATGTTGCTCCTCCCCTCCTCCTCATTGGTAACCACTAGTTTATTCTCTATATCTGTGAGTCTGCTTCTTTTTTGTTACATTCACTAGTTTGTGGTACTTTTTAGATTCCACATATAAATGATATCATACAGTATTTGTCTTTCTCTGTCTGACATTTCACTTAGCATAATGCCCTCCAAGTCCATCCATATTCCTGCAAATGGCAAAATATCCTCCTTTTTTATGACTTAGTGTTCCACTGTATATATGTATATACCCCATCTTCTTTATCCATGTATCTGTTGATGGACACAAAAAAGATACACAGGTCAATGGAGCAGGATAGAGAGCCCAGAAATAAACCCATCCACTTATGGTCAATTAATCTATGAGGAAGGAGGCAAGAATATACAATGGAGAAAAGACAGTCTCTTCAATAAGTGGTGCTGGGAAAACTGGACAGACACATGCAAAAGAATGAAATTAGAACATTCTCTAATATCATATACAAAAAATAAATTCAAAATGGATTAAAGACTTAAATGTAACATCAGATACTAAAAAGCTCCTAGAGGAAAACATAGTCAGAACACTCTTTGACATAAATTTCAGCAATGTTTTTTTGGATCTGTCTCCTAGAGTAATGGAAACAAAAGCAAAAATAAACAAATGGGACCTAATGAAACTTAAAAGCTTCTGCACAGCAAAGAACCAATGATAAAACAAAAAGACAATCTACTGAATGAGAGAAAATATTTGCAAATGATTTGACCCATAGAAATTAATATCCAACATATATAAACAACTCAACATCAAAAAACCAAATAACCCACTTAAAAAACGGGCAGAAGAACTGAATAGACATTTTTTCAAAGAGGAAGTACAGATGGCCAACAGGCACATGAAAAGATGCTCAACGTTGCTAATCATCAGGGAAATGCAAATCAAAACCACAATGAGGTATCACCTCACACCTGTCAGAATGGCCATCATCAAAAAGACCACAAACAACAAATGTTGGCCAGGATGTAGAGAAAAGGGAACCCTCGTATACTTTTGGTAAGAATGTAAGTTGGTGCAGCCACTGTGGAAAGCAGTATGGAGGTTTCTCAAAAAACTAAAAATAGAACTACCATATGATCCAGCAATTCCACTCCTGGCTATATATCAAAAAAAAAAACAAACCCAAAACACTAATTGGAAAAAATACATGTATCCCAGTGTTCATAGCAGCATTATTTACGATTGCCAAGGTGTGGAAAAGACCTCATTTAGTTTGAATTGAGACTCTTGGTAACCAGTCCAATTCAGAAAAGTGTATTTTTTCTGCTGACTTCTTGTACTCTCGGTCTTTTGTTTTTTTCACCCTTATTTTGGGTTTTTATGACCTTTGTTTTCTGGAAGCAGTGAAGCTACTGGTGAATATTCAAAGAGAAATCGGAGTCTCTCTCTAGGCCTTCAATATTTCTGATGTCAGCTACCATTTTTATTAAGGATTTCAGGAAGATTTGGATAGCGATGGGGAAGATATGGGCAGGTTAGAGTTAGGATTCAGCGATGATGGACACGGTTATTCTTCCCACTTGGCATGGCCCACTGTGAGCAGTTTTAACATAAATCATGCATGTGCTATTGAGTCTATGCATTTTCTTTTTTAGAAATAGCAGCCCATGAGGAAGCTCTTACTGACATTCTACTGGTGGATGTGACTACTAATTCCATTCTGGTAAAGTGAACCAGATGCTAAACTACAATTATTTTGCTTACAATGGACTAACATAAGGGAAGAAATTTTAGGTTTAAAATTTGGTATTTGAAAGTCTTTGATAATCACAAGGACTTAATCTATAGACCTGTTCTGTCCATACACTAGCCACTTAGTAGCCAGTGACTCCTTAAACTTAAACTAATTTTCATTAAAGTAAATTAAAAATTTAGTTCAGCAGTTACAGCAGCCACACTTTTAAGTGTTCAATAGCCACATGTGCCCAGTGGCACAGTACTGTATTGGGCAGATACAGAAGATGTACATCATCAGAGAAAATTCTATTGGGCAGTACTAGCGCAGACTTTAGTGCAATGTTATAGCTAGATAGGAAAAATGGTTCAGGACATTTTTTGTTGTTGCTTTTTTTCTTTTTTTTTCTTATTTGCGGTACGCGGGCCTCTCACTGTTGGGGCCTCTCTCGTTGCGGAGCACAGGCTCCGGACGCGCAGGCTCAGCGGCCATGGCTCACGGGCCCAGCCACTCCGCGGCATGTGTGATCTTCCCGGAACGGGGCACGAACCCATGTCCCCTGCATCGGCAGGCAGACTCTCAACCACTGTGCCACCAGGGAAGCCCCCTTTTGCTTTTTAATAATATTGTTTAGGAGTGGGACTGGAGACCAAAAGAAGAGTAAAACGTCATCATTTTTTCAGGAAATGCAGCACAATCGTTCCCTTCACTTCAATTTAAATTATTTTGGGGGGCATTGTGAATTTGGAAGCCGAAACTTGGAGAAATCAGTTAAGTTTAAACACTAGCAGCCATGAGCTGGTTTTTTAAATGCTTGACTACACTGTCCACAACGTATAGCATGGTCTTCAGAGCCAGTCATATCTCATGGATAGTCCCAGCTGGGTTTAAATCTAGTTGCACCGATCACTGTCTGAGCAAGTTTGTGTTTGACCTTTCTCATCTTGAGTTGTATCACCTTTGAAGGGAAAACAGTAATGTCCGTCTGCAAGCATTCGGGGGTAGAGTAAATGCAGGTGTATATAAAATGTGTGGTACATTGTAGAGAGTCAATAAAAAACCAGTTTCCAACTCAGAAATGTATCTTACTTAAAGAGTAATTGTACTCATATTAGATTTTTAACTTCACTTAAAGCTTTAGTTATGAGAATATCAGACCATAAACATTTTCAAAAATGAAGGTAAATATTTATTGGGTCTTTGAATGTGGAAGGACTTTTCAAGTTTAAAGGCAATGGAAAACAGAAAACCCATCAATTTGATGATATAAGGTTTTAAACTACCAGAAACCAACTATATAAATCAAATTAAAAGGTGAAAAAATTGGGAAATGTATCTTCAGCTAATATGACAAACAAAATGTTATTGTGCTTAATTTTTAAAAGTAAATGGTCATAAAGATCTATGAGAAAAAATTCCATATAAGGCAATGAATAAAGGATATAACATTGCATAGAAATATAAATAAAAATTGTTAACAAATGAAAAATATTTCAATGTTAGAAATTTAAAATGTGCAAATTAAAGTAACTGAAGATTCTTTTACTTCTTTTCTTCTCTCTTTCTTTTTTTTTTTTCTTTCTCTCTCTTTCTGGCCTGTAAATGTAGTGATGAAAAAAAATACATAGGGCTTCCCTGGTGGCGCAGTGGTTGAGAGTCCGCCTGACGATGCAGGGGACACGGGTTTGTGCCCCGGTCCGGGAAGATCACACATGCCGCGGAGTGGCTGGGCCCGTGAGCCGTGGCCGCTGAGCCTGTGCGTCCGGAGCCTGTGCTCCGCAATGGGAGAGGCCACAACAGTGAGAGGCCTGCGTACCGCAAAAAAACAACAAGAACAACAACAACAAAAAACCCCATAAATACAGTTCAGGAGAGACGTGAGGCAGGCATTCACTCTACACTAAAAATAGTAATTGTAAGACAAAGATAAATTTTTGGATAGTAGAGCAATATATTTTTGTTTGGGATATTTACCAATTGCTGGTATTGTCTTCTGGTCCCATATCAAGGGCTAAGTCTGGAGGACTCAGACCATAGAGTTCCTTCCGTGGCAGAGAAGAGATTCCCATCGGTCTCTCTTGGTCTAATGTGGTCACATTCCCATCGGTCACATGGTCTAATGTGGTTTTACTGCCTTAAGGAAGAGGAGCTCCAGCCGAGACGACGGAATGTCAAGTCAAGAGGGAATGTCAAGCTCCTTCCTGCCTGGGTGATAGTGGGAAGGAAAAAAAGAATAGGAAGATTATGGAAGTACATTGTCAGGGTTCTTAATCTCCTGTCTTCAGTCAAATTTTTGAGGCAGACTTGTGAGAGTAAGAGTGAGATGATAAGGTTGAAATTTCCAGAAAGGAATAGATAAACTGGAGGACAGCCATACGAGCAGCAAGTGTGGTACCATGTCCACTTTGTTCCAAGTATTAGCATTGCTCTGGTAGATGGAATTGGCTAGGCCAGTGGGTCTGAGGTTGTGGCCCTGCTTGCTAATGGTTTGGTAAGGAGATAAAAGGACGCTTTGAGGACTAGCGGACCAGCAGCCTCAGAGGCTGGGGCTTTGGGCAGAAGCAGATTGCCTGGACTTCAGCCGTAGGTGATGACATGAAACAATGATTGTGCTGAAGCACAGCACTCTGGGATCAGGCTGGATAGAGAAAACGAAGTACTGAACACAGTGCTTGGCACACAGTGCATGTTAATTATCATGGTAACAAGAATACGGTCAACTACCGTGTGACCATTAAAATGTTCACAAATAACTTTTTATCTTAGGAAGAAATGCTTGTGTTATTACATTTTTAACGGAAGGGCACAGAGGGTGTATCTTTAATATTACATATGCACAAAAAGGACTGTACAGAAAAATACCATAGTATTTACAGTTATGAATCTTCCAAAATGTATCTACCTGCTGTACTGCTGATGGACAGTGCAGCTGTGATGAATAACGCTGCTATGAACATTCTTTTTCCATGTCTTTTCATTCACAAGTGCACACATTTCTGCTGGGGTAGAACCTAGAAGTAGAATATCTATGTCCTGCAGTGTGGAGAGGGTTGGTTGCTTTAGTAGTAATGTCACAGAGTGTCCCAGAGTGATTGTATGAATTTACACACTCACCAGCGGCTTATGAGAGTTCTCATTGTTGCCCATTTCGGTGAACACGTGATATCATCTTAGCCCTTTTGGGTGGGTGTGTAGTGGTTTCTCAGGATGGTTAGTTGCATTTCCCTGTTTTCTAATGAGCTGAAGCCCCTTTGCATATGTTGACTAGCCTTCTGTGAATGTCTGTTCAAGTCCCTTGCCCATTTTCTCATGCATTACTTTTATAATCATAAAAATTCTCACATACACAAAAACAAAAAGTATTAAATCGCTGTCTACCTTGCCCTTAATCTTACTTATACAAGCAATCTGACTGAGGGGTAGCATCTTAACTGGCTCTCCAAAAATGGACGACCAACTTGAAGTAGAAATTGTTTTCTCTGTTCCTTTCTAGAGTTGTCTATCATTTTATAAATTGTGTGTTATTATTTACGCACTTACGTCTTCTGTTAGACTATTAACTCTCTATTAACTGTTAACAGTGGCAACTTTTCTGATTCCTCTTTGCATAATACACCTAGCACCGTATACCTGCACACAATAAAAATTTTTTGGATGAACAGAAATGCACAGCCTTGAATAGCATTTATAGAATCTAAGCATTGGAATGCAAAATTCAAATAATCTAGTTTACCCTCTCATTTCAAAGGTGACCAAATTGAGGTGCAGAGACCTGGGTCCAAGAACAAATGAGCTATGGGGTGTGGGAAGGACCGTGGTTCCTAGTCCGTCCTTGTTGAGTTACACCCCACTGTCTTCTAAGAGACAAGGAGAAGATAAGCAATGAATTCTTGGTGTAACTGACTCCAAACTGATACCACAGAAGCCCTGTCTACTAAATAATTTATAAACTTAGAATAAAACTCTTCCAGAGAGGAGGCACTTCAACTGTGCCAGCACCAAAAGATACTCTCAACGGGCATGCACAGTCAGGTTTGCCATTATATTTTTCTGTCGGATGAGGTTTGGTTGCAAAGATGTTTTAGGATCATTATCTTAGAAGAAATGTGTCACTCTGACAAAAACATAAGTACAGATAGTAAGTTGAAAATTGTGAGACCATGGCAAGCATTGCAGGCAAAATTGGACGAATTGCTGGACAGATATTATAAAGGGCAAAGAGTGAATCATGCCACCTGTGAAAAATGATCCATCTGTGCACGCCTCGGTAATCAGTACTAGAGAGAACAAAGGACTGAGGAAATGGAAATAAATGTATCGGGTGGGCCAATATAGCAAATGTGAAGGTCAGCCCTTGAGTTCATGCTTAAGATCCAATGCCATTTCCTTCACTAAAACACAGCAAATGAAGCAAGAGGTGGAGGACCTCCCAGCTACACCCAGGGGCCATCCCTGAGAATATCCTGAAAACCACTCAAACATCCAACCCTGCCCGCTGCCGGGGCAAGTAAATGACGATCCAGCAAGAAAATCCTGGAGCCCATTGAAGGGGATCGGGACATGCCACCCTCAAATATGTCACTTTGGCATATTGATTATTTTGAGCTGAAGGCAATTGACATACAGCAGGTTCAGGAAGGCCTCTCTGCCCTTCTCCTTCTGCCCAAAAGCCAGGCGTAAATTTCCCATGAGAAAGGTGCCCTCCCAGTACCAGGAAGAAGAGAAACTTCTTATCACTGGAGAAGGGGAGTTGATGTTCAGATGAGTCTGAACAAACAGACCTTTTGAAAATAACCTTTCTCTTGCATTGGGGAGGGGAAATTTCCCCCTACCCATCTTGAGTTCTTGTGGCTGCACTAATGATGAAATTGCACAGGACAGATGAACAGGAGAAAAAGAAACAAACTTTAACTTTCTCATAGAAAAGGGACCTAAGAAGTGGACAAAGCAGACATATTTTATACTTTTTAGACAAAGAAACAATAAATTGGTAAGTAATTGACAGGACAAAAAACTTAGGCTTTGGGTGCTCAATTAGTGAGAATCTAAACAGGGTTTGGGCTTGGGCTGGTAAAGAAGTAACAAGGTTTGTTTTACAGGCTTCTCGGCCTGAATTCCCTCTCTCTGGTGATCGGGGTGTCCTTCTACCTCCAGATGCAGGGACTGCACCTTTCACATGAGAGGTTTAGTTCCTGTTTTCAGTGGGACAGAAAGGAGGTCAGAACGTCCATATTGCACTGGACATTTCTTAAGTAACTTCTGTTCTAGATAATCAATATGCCACTGGGACATATTTTTGGCTGGTGTGCCCTGGCTCCCAAAATTCCATTAGTTTCCCTAGTGTATTTCCTAGTCACTTCACATAATTAACATCCCTAGAAGCCTAAACTCCTTTCCTTTGCCTAGTCATTTCTTAACAATTTGTTGTCCCTTGTTAAGATGGTATATAAGCTCCCAAGTCTTGGGTTTTTTAAAAATTTCTTTCCTATAAAGTCTTTCCCCCACCTCTATGTCACATAAAAATGTTAACATCAAATAAATTTGTATGCATTTCTTCTGTCTTTTGTCTTGTAGGGGAGGTAAAATTCTCCTCTAGTTTGTTGGGTCTCCGACTGTCCCTAAGAATCAAACTGTGATAAGACGTATTAGCAGGAGAAAAGCATACGCATTGGGTTAAATTTTTACATGTACATGGAAGATTTCTCAAGAGAATGAACCCCCTAAGTGACAAAAGCGGGAAGCTTTTATACTTTTTAGACAAAGAAACAATAAATTTGTGAAGAATTCACACAACACAGGGGTTTGGGTTGGGGGTAGTAAATGGTGAAGAAGTTTCTAGGAAAAAAAAGTGTTAGTAAAACAAGGTTTGTTTGTATAGATTTCTTAGCCCCCAACTCCCCACCTCTGGTGGGTGATAAGAATGTCTTCCTTTTTTCTGACACAGGGAGGGCACCTTTCACAAGGGAGTTTTATCTCCAGCTTTCAGGAAGAAAAAGAAGGATCAGAGTGTCCTTCTTGTACCAGCTGTTTCTTAACTGCCTATAATCCAAAATAATCAATATGCCCAAGTGGCATATTTTAGGGTTACGTATTTTGGTTTCCTTCAGTCATTTTAATTCACAGCCTGCAGAAAAAGAACCTAAGAGGGTAAAGGAATAGTTTTTTCTCCCCTAGATTATATAATGACCACCAGGAACTTGGTTTTTGAGAGATAGAGAGGTCAGGTCAGCCTCCTCTTGTGTTGTTGTCCATGATGTCATAATCAGTCTAGCAGGGATTTTCCCAAGGTTAGAAGTTGCCTTTGATTCCTGTGTTTGAGACTTCGAAGGCAGCCTTTGACCTTGGCAGCACCTAATGGAAAGTACTGGAGGGACCTGTGTAAAGACTCAGCATTAGGCTTGTGGTGGCAGAAATAAAACAGATCCACCCGGCCACCCAGCCAGGAGGCTAGGCACAAAATAGCCCGAGGTAAATTTAGAGAAGCGTAGAATGTGAATTCAATAACTCCAGGCTTTAGCATGGTGAAAATGTGACTGAGGTTTTCATAAATTTAATGCCTGTTAAGATTTGTATAACATCAAAACATAGTTGCTAAGAGGTTTCATAGAACATTGGAAATCTCATCAAGTGAGATATAATTTTCCTCAGTAGATCTTCATTTTAGTTAAAGTTGCTTTATTTTAGAAAAAAGATGCTTAACACAATGACAACATATCCAAGTAGAGAGGAAAAGAGTTTATCAAATTCTAAAACATGAACAAAATCATTCTCCATTCTATTTGGTGGAAATACATCAAGAAGCAAGACAGGGCTTCCCTGGTGGCACAGTGGTTGGGAGTCCACCTGACGATGCAGGGGACACGGGTTCGTGCCCCGGTCCGGGAAGATCTCACATGCCTTGGAGCGGCTGGGCCCGTGAGCCGTGGCCGCTGGGCCTGCGCGTCCAGAGCCTGTGCTCCGCAGCGGGAGAGGCCACAACAGTGAGAGGCCCGTGTACCGCAAAAACAAAAACAAAAACAAACAAAAAAATGAAACAAGACAATATTAACCACCTTTTGGCCTCCTTTTACTTATAAACAAAAGAATAAATGAATAAACTTTTGAAACTTGACCTGCTTGTGAACAGAAGAGCTCCTGGATTGGAAAATTTTGCAAATGCTTTCCCACCTCAGATACACAGGCAGTTTCTCACAGCAGTGCCCTACTTTGAGAGTGGAGAGACTGGATCTTATGATTCTTTGTCTTTCCTAAAGTATGGGCAAGATAGCAGATCTTTGATACATATTATTTGCTGACTGCTTGAAAGAAATAGTCCTTTATACAGTTTGGAAGGAAATGGCCACGGAACAAAGACAGCAATAGTTCTGAAGTGTATTTAAAGTATAGAGTGTTCAGGCAAAGAGGTGAAAGTGCATTGGGTTGGTTTTCAGTTCATAAGTTATCTTGCCCCAAGAGATATATGTGCCGGTGTGTGTGTAAGTTTCTTGTTAGTAACAGGAAAGACACAGGATTTTGAACACAGCAGGAAATAATCTTTTTTTTAAACTCTTTTATTTAATTCTTCCTAGGCTTTAGGTTGAGAATTTTCCAGGATGAAGTCACCTTCACGCTGTGGTTTGCAGCTGGATAAAGTCTAAAGTGTAGTCCTTGACCCAACTCATGAATCCCCCCACCAACAAAGATCCTTTAGGGCAGTGGTCCCCAACCTTATTGGCACCAGGGACTGGTTTCGTGGAAGACAACTTTTCCATGCACAGGGGAGATGGTGGGATGGTTCAGGCGGTAATGCAAGTGATGGGGAGCCATGGGGAGCGGCAGATGAAGCTTTGATTGCTCGACCGTCGCTCACCTCCTGCTGTGTGGCCTGGTTCCTAACAGGCCATGGTACTGGCACCAGTCCGGGGCCCAGGGGCTGGGGACCCCTGCTTTAGGGGATTTAACAATTTAAATTTCATCAAAGTAGGGAAATACAGGACAAACTTGAGCTGCCCAAATCTTTGGTAAGGAGAATGACTTTTGTTGTGACTTGCTATTCTCTGGCACTTCTTCAACCCAACCAGAAAAAAAGAATAGGATGAAAGAATAATGAGGCCAAAGCTAACCCAACCCTGGTCTCTACCTGTTTCTGCAAAATCAAGATTTAGAAAGCTGCAGCTTCAACTACCAGACAGTTGGCCCTCAGCCCTTCTGTGAAAGTCAATGCCTTTCTCCCGTCTGTGGTTCCTCTTTGTCCTTGCTCCTTGCCAAGCAATGGTGTGTGTGTGTGTGTGTGTGTGTGTGTGTGTGTGTGTGTGTGTGTGTGTGTTTCTTACTTCTTCAACTAAAGGAGTGATTCTCAACCTGGGGTGATTTTGCCCCGTCCTTCCTAAATATTTGTCAATGTCTGGAGACATGTTTGATTGTCACAACTGGGTGTGCTACTGGCATCTAGTGGGTAGAGGCCAGAGATGCTGCTAAACATCCCACCATGCACAGGACAACTCCCACATCACAGAGTTACATGGCCTAAAATGTCAATATTCCTAAGGAACACTGCTCTAAATGGTTAGATATGAGGCCTTACTGGTCATAGAACAGTGCATAGAGAAGCCTCCATTAAGGAACAGTTAGCAACCATAAGTTGTTTCTGGTAAAACAACAGCAAGATAGTGAGATGGGTAGATACATGGGCTTCTTGAGCTCACAATCTGAACCTTGCCACTCAGCAGCAAGATGTCATTGACAAGTTAGTTACCTTCTCTCTACCTATTGGGAAAACATAATTAAAAACACAATCTCCTCCCAACCCAGAAAACCTTGCTACAAAGGTAGAAGGAAAAGAAAACAATTTTATTATTGATTAAACATGAATGTGATACACATCACAAGCAACCTGCTAAAGGGATTGCTAAAACAGAAAGAAATCTCACTCATATAGTTAAGGGGATCCAATCTGTTACATTAGGTGGGTTTTGCAATTGACGGTCTGGTGACCAGTAGACCCATCTCTTCCCAGCACACTGGAACACTGGTCACTGGCTTTCTTGATGATTACATTTCAAAGAGATAGCTCCCAGTCATTGAGTTGTGAGTCTGGCCAGCAGCTTATCTAGCCATTAAAAAGATTTATGCACATTTGAAAAGGACAAAGAAAGAAGTTCTGCAAGAAAGGGCAGAGCTGTGAATCTCTTCCCTTATTTTTCAACAGAGGGGCTGAAACCTCTAATTTTTAATTTGTATTTGCCTTTATATACCTCAACTTACTTGTATATAAAAAGAGGAGAATAATAGTAATAATAATATTTACTTCTTAGAGTTGCTGTAAGAATTATATGAATTAAAACATGTATTAAGTTGTTATATTAATTAAACAAGGAGACCATTAGAATGAGGTAGCTCTCATGCTGTCAGTGGCGTACATACACAAACCAAAATCCATGCCTGTAAATGCCTCAAGTTTACAAAATCAAAATGCTAAGGACAACCAATCACAGCCAACTAGACTTCAAGCTATAGCCAATCAAATAATTTCCTTTCTTTGCTCCTGTACCCTCTCCATAAAGTCTTACCATTGGCTCCTACTGGTGGAGCACTCCTAACCACTTCCAGTTTGGTGCTGCCCAATTGGAATTGAATTTTGCTCAGATAAACTCTTAAAATGTAAAAGTATGCCTCAGTTTATGTTTAACAGGGTTTAAACCAGTGTTTGGCACTCAATAAATGTCTGCTGCTTTAAGGCCTTGTGATAGTCAGAATTGTAAGGTGGGCCCAACATTCCTGCCCCTGGGCATACACTCATTGTATAAATCCCTCTCCTTGAATATGGGCAGAACCTTTGGATCAAGGGCACATCACTCTTGTAATGAGTTTACTCACCAGTTGACTCTGAGTTCATTTAATGGGAGATTATCTAGTGGGCCTGGTGGAATCACACAGGTCCTTTACAACTGGGTCTAGAAGTCAAGAGACAGAAAAAAACAGAATGATTGGAAGCAAAAGAGGGCCTATGGAGGAGGCCATGTGGCAGCGAACAGCAGGTGGCCTCCAGGAGCACAGAGTGGCCCTGGCAGACAGCCAGCAAGAGAACAGGGGCCTCAGTCCCACAACCACAAGCAACTGAATTCTGCTAACAGCCACATAAACTTGGAAAAGGACCCCGAGCTCCAGAAAGGAATGCAGCCTTGCCAACACCTTTATTTCAGTTCTGTGAAACCCTAAGCAGAGGACCTAGCTCACTTGGGCCTGGACTTCTGACCTACAGAAACTGTATAGATAATAAATGATTGTTGTTTTAAACCTCTAAGTGTGTGGTAATTTATTATGAGCAATAGGAAACTAATACAGATCTCAAAAACAAAACAAAACAAAACAAAAAGGTGACAGTTCAATCTTATGTCATCAACTAAGGGTCAGTGGAAGGACTGGACCCAGAGGGTCAACTTCATCCCTACCTATATCTAAGCAACACCTAAAGTCATTATTGAAGTAGGAAAACCTATCGAAAAATACACTGAACAAACAAACTGTGTGTGAGACTCTGGGCAAATCCTTTCAGCTTTGTTTCCTTTCTACAAAGTGAGTAAGTTGAACCAGATGGCAACTAGGCTGCTCTGTTTACTGCTATTCTGAAGTTTCTCAGCATCCCAAACAGTGAGTGTAGCAGGAATGGGGGTGCATTTGTAATAGGGACCATTTCGTGACTGAGCAAACTGGACTGTACATTTCAGGTCCCCTTTAACAGACACATTTTGGATGCTCCTAAGAGTATAGACAGGGATTCACACAGGCAAGCCTCCAAACATTTAGTGGGCTTGGCTCAAAAATATCTTACTTATAGATTCCTTTTTCTCTTAGAGATTTAAATCACTTGAAATACATGTAATTAATCTTTGATTCATCTTAAAGAATAAAAAGGGACTTTATGCAAGGGTTCTGGAAAGCTACTGATGTACCCAAGAACACACTCAGGTGCTAGTCAACACCAAGCAGAGGGGAGCCTGGTACAAAGTTCTTTGGCTTCAGTTTGGCTATGAAGCTCTTCAGTAGCCGGTCAAAATGAAGGTGTCCTGATCTTCACCAGCTCTCCCAGGGATTCTAATTGGGAAGGTGCTGCGAAGGGCCCCAGGAGTTTGCATTTTTAGCCAGCAACTATGATGATTCTGAAAGCAGGTGGTCTGTGATCTGAACTAAGAAAAACTCAAGGCTTGAAAGAAGTATCACAAATAGTAAATTGGAGATTACTTGGAGTACCAGGAAGCAGAATCCAACTCCTGTGACAATAAAGACATCTCAATGAAGAAATGATATGGGTGTGGACAGGTTTAAGGGAAGCAGTAGGAGTTGTTAAAGCACTCAGAGCCTGGCAACAGTGGGAAGTCATCACCACCCACAGGACCAAAGGAACAAGAGGAGGGCAACAGTGTCACTAAATCCCATTGAACAATAGGCCTGATGAGGATGGCTGTGGTGAAGAAGAGATGCAGCAAATGCCGGAGACTCAGTGAAAGCAGGGAAGGTACAAGGAGGAAGGGAGAGAGAGCCCTCCAAGGTGGAACCCAACTGGAAGCAGGCCAGCAAGAATCCTGAACGCATTCCCCCAAGTGCTTCAAGAGCACCGAACAGGGCAGAGGAGGACAGTAAATTGATGGGAATGGCAGGGTAGCAATGAAAAATAATCAGCACATATTAAATCTCAAGAAAAGAATCAGCATCAACATGAAGAATTGCTGGTCAATTAAAAAAGTGAGCAGACCAAAGGGAAGCAATAACTACTGGAGAGAATCAGTTATATAAGGTGTTCCAGGCCAGATGCCTGGGACTCAGGATGGAGATGTGGACGTAAGAGAGTGCGTGAGAAGGACGAAAGAAGATGGTAGGGTAGGGATCAGGTGCTTGTGCACCTGACAGATTACTCTGCTGCAGTCATCACTGAAAACCACGAGAATTACATCCACACGTATTGTAGCAGCCTTCCAGACAGTCAGGCTGGACGGCATCAGCTCTCTCGTGTACCAATCCAATATCTTTCTTTGCTAACAGCATTGCCAAAGCTCACTGCTGCCTTCTGGATAAAACAAATCAATGTTAACTAACGCATAGAACACTCATCATAAACTGCCTTTTCATTATGATTAATGATGGAGCATCTATTTCCCTCACTGGATTATGACCACTATTCAAAAAATCACCAACTGAAAAAAAGTTTTTCATGTAACTGGGCGACATAGTTCAGCTCAGAGTAGAGCTGAGATATACAGAGAAAAAGGAATTTATTGTTTGTTCAACTAAAGTGGCTCTCCTCCGAAGTCCCCACCCACTGGTAAGTAGGAGAAAGGCTAAATGTCCAGTCTGATTTAAAGCTCCAGTGATTTTAATAGTGCCTTAGGCTATCTTAAATCACTATTGGATAAAGCTGCTCAGTGGCTCAGTTAGCCTGGTCTTCACCCAGCTGAAATGGTGGAGTCTAGAGCATGGCTTATTGACTCCCTGTTGCACTGGGGGAGGAGAGGAGGGTTTGGACAGGCCCCTGGCTTCATGAGGGTTCATGGGTTGTACTGGCAGGAATCTGCCCATCTCCAGTAGGCAGCTTCTTGCCCAGGACGCCCGGTTGCATTTCAGGACTAAAATCTGCAGGTGGAAAACTCTGGCTCCAGCAAGTTTCTTGAAAATAACTTGTCATGCCTTTCCTGCTCACTGACTCTGCTGCTCTTCAACACTAATGAACTACAGCCCCTGGGTTTCTGCTGTATTCCCTTCAGCTCCTTGGCCTGGCTATCTACCCAGGACTCGCTGTGGGCTCACCTTGCCTGTGGCTGGTCCTCTGCATTCAACTCCAGCATCCTGTGGGGCAAAAGAAACAAGAGACGTTCCAGAATGCCAGCTAGGCCTTTCTTATCTGCTCATGTCCTTTCACCCTCTTGAGTACATAGATGACCACAAGTTGTCATGTACCTTCTGCACTATAATCATCTCCTAAGATCAAAATGGGTGGGTTGGGGAGCCCCTTGCTCTGAGTGATTCCTTCAATTTACCTAAAATATATACAGTCAATCCTCATTATTAGCAGATTTCATATTTGTGAATTTGCTCACTTGCTAAAATTTATTTTAACCCCCAAATCAACACTCTTGCACTTTCACCACCATTTGTGGACACATGCAGAGTGGTGAAAAATTTGAGTTGCCCTTTGTGTATGTTTCTAGGTGAAGTCCTATAAGGTGACACTTTGCCTTCTTGTTTCAGCGCTCACACTGTATGCAAGTGTTCTTTTCATGTTCTACTTAGTGCCACATTTTTCATGTTTCTGTGTTTTGAATTGATGATTTTACTGTTTAAAATGGCCCACTACTGTAGTCCTGAAGTGCTATGTAACCTTCCTAAGGACAAGAAGGCTGTGAAGTGCCTTACGAGAAAATACATGTTGTATGTACTGAACACATGAGAAAATACATATGGTGTGGACTGAATGCTTGTGTCCTCAAAACTCATATGTTGAATCTTAACCCCCAGTGTCATGTATTTGAAGATGGGACATCTAAGGAGGTAATGAGGGTCAAATGAGATCTTAAGGGTGGAGCCTTGATTAATGTCATAAGAATAGTTGAGAGCTCTCTTTCTGCAATCAGAGGAAAAGCTATGTGAGGACAAAGTGACCCTGTGAAGGCCAGGAAGAAAGCTCTCACCAGAAATCTTCCGTAACCTTGGTCTTGGACTTTCCAGCCTCCAGAACGGTGAGAAAATAAATTTCTGTTAAGTCACAGAGTCTGTGGTATTTTGTTATGACATCTTGAGCTGACTAAGACAACATGTTTTAAATAAGCTTCCTTCATGCATTATAGAGCTGTTGGCTGTGAGTTCAGTGTTCTTGAATTAACAATATCTATTAAATAAGGTGTTTTTAAACAGATACACACATTAAACAGGGTTATATATCAACTGGTTAATGAATTAAAAACTTCTGCTCCATGAAAGACACTGTCAAAAGAATGAGAAGACAAGCCACAGAATGGGAGAAAGTATTTCAAAAGATATCTGACAAAGGACTCTTATTCCACATATACAAAGAACTCATAAAACTCAACAATAAGAAAAGGAACAACTTTTTAAAATCATGGGTAAAAGACCTGAACACACTTCTCACCAACAATGATATACAGATGGCAACCAAGTGTATGAAAAGATACTCCACATCATGTCATTAGCAAAAGGCAAATTAAAACAGTGATAAGATACCAGTGCACGCCTGTTAGAATAGTCCAAATCCAGAACAGGGACAACACCAAATACTAGCAAGGATGGAGAGCAAAAGGAACTCTCTTTCATCACTGATGGGAATACAAAATTGTGCAGCCATTTTGGAAGACAGTGTCTTACAAAACTAAAAACTAAGCATATTCGTACCATACGATCAAGCAGTCACAGTCCTTTACTCAATGTATTTACTCAAAAGAGTTGAAAACTTATGTCCACACAAAAACCTGCACATGGGTGTTTATAGCAGCTTTATTCATAATTGCCAAAACTTGGAAGCAACCAAGATGTCCTCCAGTACATGAAAAGATCAATAAACTGTGTGCATTAGTCTGTTCCAGCTGCTAAAACAAAATACCACAGACTGTATGACTTAAATAACAGAAACATTTTTTTTTGCAGTTCTGAAGGCTGGAAGTCCAAGATTAAAGTACTGAAAATTTTGGTCACTGGTGAGAGATTTATTCCTGGCTTTCAGATGGCCACCTTTTATTCTGTCCTTACATGGCCTGTTTTCTGTGTGGCATGCTTCTTATAAGGACACCAGTCCTACTGGATTAGGGCCCTACCTTTGCGACCTCATTTAGCCATAATTACCTCCGTAAATGCTTTATCTTCAAATATAGTCACATCAGGGGCTAAGGATTCAACATATGAATTTTGGGAGGACACAGTTCAGTCCATAACGATGAGGTACATCCAGACAATGGGATATTATTTAGTATTAAAAAGAAATGAGCTACCAAGCCATGAAAAGACATGGGAGGACCTGAAATGCATATTACTAAGTGAAAGAAGCCAAGCTGAAATGGCTCCATAATGTATGATTCCAGCTATATGACTGACGATGGAGACAGTGAAACATCAGTGGTTGCTGGGATTAGGGGAGAGGAAGGGATAAACAGGAAATTTTTAGGTAGTGACACTGTCCGATATGATACTATAATGTTAGCTACGTGTCATTGTTCGTCAAAACCCATAGAATGTACAATACCAGGGATGAACTCTAATGTAAACTATGGACTTCGGATAATTATGATGTGTCAATGTAGTTTCACCCATTGTAACAAATGCACCATTGTGGTGGGAGATATTGATAGTCAGGGAGGCTGCGAGTGTGGGGAGAGTGCAAGGGGGACATTGGAGCGCACTCTACTATTTGCTCAATTTTGCTGCAAACCTAAAATTGCTCTAAAAAAAAAATCTATTTAAAAGGAAAAAAATGTGTGACCACAAGCTCACAGGAACCTAACCCCAGAAACAGTGGTCCAGTATTTGCTAATTCAGTCTTTGCAGTGATTTTATAGAACAGACTGCAGTGAATAAGAATTGACTGGATATAGTCTCACTCAAGGCCAAAAGCCAGGAAGGGGCAAATGGGACACTCATCTGCCTACTGGCCTCCCTCTTCCTTTTCTTCTCCTTCCTTACTTTTCTGGGGTCAGAAGAAGACAGCCCCCCTGCTCCACCACACACGCCGCCCTTCACTAACCCACTTCCTGTTCTTGAAGTACCTCATGTAAAACTCTGTGATCTAGCTGGTCAGGCAGGCTCATGGCTAAGCTAAAGGGATAAAGACCTGGGGACAATCTCTTCTCAAGGATTTAGGCAAGTTTGTAAAGCTGATGTTATGCTGCAAATTCCTGTTTTGGAATGCCAGAAGGTGGTTATTATCTTCCATCTCCTTGGATTCCTTCTAGAAATCTCCCTAATCTCCTCCTGCAGTGCCCTGCCTTCCTCTCCTCTAGATATTCCAGGCCAATGAAGAAAGAAAATTGAAGTTCTGGCAAGGGCAAAAGAGCAAAGTTCATGACTCATTTGTGACAAGTTATCCTCATTTTCTCTGAAAGCCTAGTAGCGCAGAGCTCTGTACCTTGACGATGAGAGGTGCTCAGACAGGAACTACACCTGAGCCAGAAGCAGTCAAGTCAGAACAAAGGTGTGGTTGCCACGCCTCCAAACTTCGGGTGTTGATGTGTGTCTTTTTCCCTTCCTTCTTCCTCCTTCAATTGTTGCACCTTGGTGATCCTGTAACCAAGTATTTTTAAGGATAAAAACCTCCAGATACACAATCACCTTGGTGACACCTTTTCTATTCGGTTCTTGAAAAGGTGAATGTCCCCTGCCCCTCCACGAGCTACCAACTCTCAAAGAGTCACAGGGTCTTCAGGTTTTCATCCAATATCTTCACATCCTTTCAAAATGTAAGCACTTGGAGAAGTGCCCCATACAACTTGAAATGAGACTGCACTCTCTACGTTAAATTAAGAAAATCAATTCCAGGCTGGAGAGGGTGGGTTCAAAGGACTACTAGGCTCACCTCCCATCAACATCGGCCCAACCCAGGCCTGGGACCTGGGGGTTGGTGATTTTGGGGATGGAGCTACACTGATCTCCACTGTTTATTTCCTCTCAGATTGGATCTTTTTTTTTTTTCTGAGTCCCAGAGAATGGGGAATTGTTCCTATAAATATATATTTTTAAAGGCAGAAAAAGAAAAGAAATCAGCACACCAGGCCACCATAGCCATAGAGAGTGATCCTACTGAATGACTATTGGTAAACTGAAGGGAAAGTCACATAGCTAAAGAGAAAAAGTGTGTCAACCAGAAAAGGGATTCATCAGCAATGGACACAAAGGGAAAGGAGACTCACAAAGACATGTGTGAGAAGAAGGTATTCTATCAGTGACCATGTATTTGGCCTGTGTCCTGTTTACCTTGGTTGTCACCCATGCTCACCAAACACTTTGGTGATAATGTAGCTTGTCTGGAAGGAAAGAGTAGGCTACTCAGGCCATCATGAATGTAAATTTGTAAATTAGCATTCTAGATTTATACATCATTGACTCTGGGCTTTGTTTGAATGAGTCAGCATTTCAAGTCTAGCCAACCCTAGGACACTTACAAGATCATTTCTGCACCTACAAGATTATGAACAAAATTTGGGGAAGTAGTGGATTCTTCAAGGAAAGTGCTGAGTTGTGGGGTCTCTTTTGGGGGCTGGCCAGTCTCCACATCACTCTCTAAAACTCTGCACTGCTGGGGCTAAACACGAGTTGTTGGGTAATGCACAAGAATGATATTTCCTTTGCTAGATGATTGTACTGCTTCTCGCTGCCAGTCTGGTTGGAAATACCCTGGGGGCCTTGTTGTCCCACAATACCGGGCATTTCTGCTTCTGGTGAGACAGAGCTCTCAAGAGTTTAACATTTGTAAAACATAGAGTAAATTCATAAAAAAAAAAATTACCAATACCTTGACAACTTCAGACAAAAATTTTCTGGGAAGTTTGGGTTTAAGAGGAACTTCTACCCCACTCCCACCCCTCCCACCCAATTTCCCCATCTAGATGACATTGGGGGTTGTGGGCATGCTAGCAATGTGAGATTTCTTTTCTAAGAATTGTCTTACTGTCTTGTATAGAACAGAGGTGGCATTAGTCAAAGGAGTGAGTTGAAGTTGTTTCACTTCCAGAGTTGGCTGAAGGTACCATTTCTGCCAACAGATTAAACTATAAATGAGTTTAAAATATGCCCAAGATCTTGATTGACTGCCTTGACCATTTTCTAGCAACTTCTCTTCATTTCTAGACAGGTAGCGGTGCCCTGAGTATTTTGTCCTGGCGCCATGAGGACTCTTGTACAGAGAGCAGCCTGACTGTTTCCATTCCTGAAGAATAGTTCCTAATAGCACAGTGGTGGCAAATGTTAACCACACATATCTTAAATAGGATTTGGAATGTGATTCTGACCCTATAATAAACTATCAGTCCTATGGGGGAGGGTGTCTTCATTTGATACATAAGTCAGCCTTAGCCTTTATAGTGTAGCTCTGGTTGTGACATTCAAAACTTCTCCTCAGAGATCTTAGCTGGCCTGTTTCTTGTTTTATACTGGAAGTCAGGACCCTACTTCTTGGATTTCCTTTGATCAACTAGATGAAAATCTAATTCCATGAAACGTGTGAAGATTGTTGGCAAAGGCAAAATTGTATCTGCCTATCAACCGATGGTAAGCTTTTGCATCCTTATAAACAAAAAAATAGCATTTTCAAGAATATTGTATGACATTTCTTAAGTAGGAAATTTAACACCGTCTGGAACCTTTTTTTTTTTTTTTGCTGTATGCGGGCCTCTCACTGTTGTGGCCTCTCCCGTTGCGGAGCACAGGCTCCGGACGCGCAGGCTCAGTGGCCATGGCTCACAGGCCCAGCCGCTCCGCGGCATGTGGGATCCTCCCAGACCCGGGGCACGAACCCGTGTCCCCTGCATCGGCAGGCGGACTCTCAACCACTGCGCCACCAGGGAAGCCCTGGAACCATTTTAATAATGGATGTTTTAGGTACTAAAACACATTTTTATAGGGGCCAACATTAACTTCTAGTTAATTCTAAGTTTTACCTTATCAATCTCTTAGTCACCTAAATGAGGAATTGGCACACACAGCAACTTCTTTTTGTTCTGGGTTGATTTGTGTTCTTTTTGTTCTTGCTGCCAGTATCCCTGTTTCAAATTTCAAGGATGTTCAAAAGGTCTACCAGTTGTCAGTGCTTCAAGTGGGATTCCCTTCCCCTCTCCACCTATTCTCCACTCCCATCAGTTACCCCAGCACTAAATCAGAGCTCACTGTCAGGGTAACATTAGATGACTCTTGTTTGGTGCTATCAATGCGTACCTTATTTTTAGGAAAATGTTAACATCATTGGGGAAAAAATGGCTGACAATAAAATAACCCTATTATATTAAGTTCACAGTTACTGCTGCCTGCAATACCATTAATATTTAGTCTAATAATTTTCTGGGGCAAGAAAACTCACCTGTAATGTACCTAATGTACTATGCAGAGAGGGGAAATTTTTCCTGTCTTATGAAATATGGTATTTACTTCTTCTCATTTTACTTAGCTATAAAAGGTTTTTTTGTAAGCTTGATGGGAATTTATGTTTGTGAGCGATGGTACCTGTTTAATCAGATTCTAAAACAACACTAATTTTATCATTTCAAATCTAGGATTCCATATCAGATGTCTCCTAAAGATTAAGTCGTTTTAAGTTTGATTTATTAAAAAAAACCTTATTAAGGCAGTGCAAGGAATTTTTTTTAAGATGTAAATATTTTCAAATACACATGATTTTCATTGGATCTATGGTTGTGACAAATGAAACAACTTACGTGTTTTTCAAGCCGAAAACTTAGCCAGCAATATAAGTGAGCAAAAGAGTACAAGATCTTTTCTTTAACAGGTGGATTCAAAAAATTTGTTTCTGACTTTTGGTTCAGTTCAGAACTTGATTAACATCTTTTGGCCAGCATTTCTGGGGGCAAAATAAATTCTGCTACAACAAAGAAAATGAATTTAGGCTTTAGATTCAACTTTAGAGTCTTGAGTTTTTTGACCTAATGTGTAGGTCATCTGTCTGCCTCACCGTATCCAGTCTCAAGAAGGACATGAGGGAGGGAGTTGGAAATGATTAAAATGGGCTCCATTGGATTGGTGAGTCAGAGGTTTCAGAAGTCAAGTTCAGATCCCAGTAGAAAGCTGTACACGGGCACAGGGCAGAGTCTCTTAGCCCAGATCTCTGCATTGTTGGTCTGGCTTCTGTGACCAGCACACTGTCCACACTTGCTTCAGCCTCCAGCAGGGAAACTAGAGTTTCTCAAATGACACAGTGGTATCCCAACACTTGGAACTTGAGCAAAAAGCAATTCGTAGCTCCTTTAGTTTGGGGAACTATTATTGAATACTTAATACTGGTGTGATCAATTTGAATGATACAATTTTCTGGATGAAAGGAGTAGATGCAGTATATCCTAGTCTAGAACTTAATCTCTATGTCATTGGAAGCTTTAGAAACTTTGAGAAAACAATCTTAAGAAAACAAAACTGACTTCTGCCAAGCTCACTGGTGTGTAACCTCCCCAAGAAGCAGCCCATGTGATCCAACCTTGAAATAACACATAGAGTCATCCCTTGGTATCTGCAGGCTATCGGCTCCAGGGTCCTGAGGAAACCAAAACTTGTGGATGCTCAGGTTCCTTATTCAAATGCTGCAGTAAAATCTCCTCTCCTAATCGGCGGGTTCTACATCCATGGATTCAACTAACCTGTGGATGCTGAACCCGCAGATACGGAGGGCCGACTATACAACCACTTTTAAAAATTAGCTTGCGAAAAAGGTGTTTAAGGAGCTGGGTAGGCCGCTCCTGGGCTTTACAAATAGTGCTACATGGAAGAATGAACAGAAGCAAAACAGCAAGGATTGGGTGAGACAGAGCCCAGGGTAGTTTCCATAGCACACACGTGTCTGCAGCAGACAAGAGCGTGCACTGACTTCTGGTGCTGGAGGAAGCCCAAGTCCTGGCCACTGGCTTCAGAAAGGACGCCGACGGGCAGATGCTGCCTAGCCTGCTTCTTTGGCATCCGTTTGCAGAGTAGGAGGTTTAGGCCCAGGAAACATGACCCCTGAAATGCAATAAGGCCTTTTACCCTTTGCTCTGGGGCCAAGATTCAAAGAAAGCAGGGCTGTCTTTCGAGGCAGGAAACTGGGCGCCATCTGGGACAGTTTTTGAGGTCCCGCTGCTTTCCATCCTGACTTCTAGCTGCTAGTGGCAGCCCCACATCCTCTTAAGCCGCAGGCTGTGGAGGAACTGCCAGACGCGGTAACTAGTTCAGACCGGGTCTGAATTCCCCCAGGAAGTACAGCACCGAGTGTGTGTGTGTGTGTGTGTGTGTGTGTATGTGTTATCACCCCTCAATATGCCTGAAAGACGTAGTTCCTGGAAAAAACCCTGAGGAAGTAAGTGGCTTATTGTTTGGGAATTTGGAGAGAGTAATACTCACTTTGTAGTAAAGCATTAGGCTGTAAATTACTCTTGGGCAGAAAAATGTGTTTTCCTTCAGTTCTGGATTTGTCCAGGCATTTAATGCAGAGAACACAGGCTGCAGCTTTCTGTATTGTTGACTGAATTTTTGTGTTATAAATATGTCTATGGTAAAAGTTCTGTCTGCTGGAAAATAAGCGCCTTGAAGAGTAAGTGAAAGCAAAGTGAAGGAAGGGGTGCTTCCTTTGGGGCAGTGTGGTGGGAGACGGCAAAATGAACCATCCACTGTCTGTCACCTCCCGCACCCCGACATACAAACATAAACACAAACACGCGGCCTTGTAAAAGTGTCCACTTCCCCTACACCACCATCAATCCTCTTGGTTCACAAGAATCCAAAGTTGATGAACGTAGCCTTCCCACTCACAGTTTAGTATTCCTCACGATTATTAAGATTATGATGTATTTTATTTGCAATAAAATACACACATGTTAAACTGCATGTCTTTTGACAAACAGAGACACTCAGTTACTGCCATATGAAGATATAGACCATTTGTATCACCCTGAAAAGTTTCCAATCCTTTTCTATAGACCATCTCCCCACTTCACCCCAGGCACCAGGAAAGAACTGATCTACTTTCAGTCAATGATATCAGATTTGCCTGTTATAGAGTTTTAAAATTGATTAATTAATTAGTTAATTAATTAATTTATTTATATTTAGTTTGGGCTGTGCAGGGTCTTCATTTCTGTGCGAGGGCTTTCTCTAGTTGCGGCAAGCGGGGGCCACTCTTCGTCGCGGTGCGTGGGCCTCTCACTATCGCGGCCTCTCTTGTTGCAAAGCACAGGCTCCAGACGCGCAGGCTCAGGAGTTGTGGCTCACCGGCCTAGTTGCTCCGTGGCATGTGGGAACTTCCCGGACCAGGGCTCGAACCCGTGTCCCCTGCGTCGGCAGGCAGACTCTCAACCACTGTGCCACCAGGGGAGCCCCTAGATTTTTAAATAAATAGAATTATATACAGGCTGTAACTTTTTGTGGCTGGTCTAATTTTTACATTGCATAATGCTTTCAAAATATTAAGATTTTGTTGCATAAGTTAGTAGTTCATTCATTGTTGTGTAAGTTACTAGTTCATTCATTTTTACTGAAAAGTAATATTCCATTAAAATAGACATACCACAATGTATTTATTCATTCACCTCTTGATGAACATTGTGTTATTTTCAGTTTGGGGCTATTATTAATAATGCTTATACGAACATTAGTGTACCAGTCTTTGGGTGGACATATGTTTTCATTTCTTTTAAATAAATATGTAGGAATAATATTGCTGAGTCATTTGATTTCATTGATTTTTCTCTGTTGTTTATCCATTTTTACTGTATTAATTTCAGCTCTTTATTGTCTTATGGCTGGGTAGGATCGTTATTTAAATTTTGTGACAAATATCATCAGTTCTGCTCTTTATGATTTCCTTCCTTCTAATTACTTTGAGTTCAATTTGCTCTTCTTTTTCTAGCTTTTAAGGTGAAAATATAGATAATTGAATTGGAGAATTTTCTCCTTTCCTCCCCCCCCCCAGTTTTATTGAGATATTATTGACATGTGACATTGTAAGTTTAAGGTGTATAATGTGATGATTAGACGCTCGTATATATTGCAAGAATTTTCTTACTTTCTAATGTAAGCATACACGACTACAAATTCTCCTTTAAGGATCACTTTGACTTCGCCTCACAAATTTTGATATAGACGCAGTGCTTGCTTTACACAGTAGTGAAACAATAAAAATGACCATGCAAACTAAAATCATGCAAAGCGGTCTTCATAAACATGGAAAAAATAACAACTGTTCTGTGACCTTTAAATTTTTTTGTCATGATATTAAAATTTTTTTGTGACAAAATTTTTTTGTCATAAATGTACAGGAAACTTTATAACAAATTTTTTTGTTATAAATGTATAGGAAATTTTTTAAAATGGTAAAATTAATATTTATTTAGCATACTGTAATTAAAAATACTTTAATATTTCTAACGAAGCACTTTGAGAATTAAAGTATTTTACTTCTTCGTAAAAACGTAGGGAATGGATACAGAATCTCAGTCTGGGAAAATTTTAAGAAGTTCTGCAGATGGATGGTGGTGATGGTTGCACAACGATGTGAATGTACCTAATGTCACCGAACTACACATTTTGAAACATTACAGTGGTAAATTTCATATTATGTTTATGTTAGCACAATTGGAAAAAAAAATGAATCAGGAGTAGTCTGAACAGTGCTGCTGCCTCTTCATCGTATAATTTATGATATGGAGTGAGCACTTTTTCTACGCCCCTGTAAATCGTTACACTCAGAACTTTCTAAGTTTGGATCAGCTTCTCACAGTTTATCCTTTGCACATTCAATGGTATGAAAAATCTGAGAGTTCCTTCAGAGTTACATTTTTGCCGGTGTCACTTCCTCATTATGTCACCGTCACTACATTCCTCTGACTGCAAATCTAGAGTCTCTCAGAAAGCGATAACGTTAACATTCCCACATTAGCTATTTCTTCGATAATTCCATTTGCGTTCAATTCAAATTGTGCTTCCAAGGTGATCACTTTTCACTTATTTGATACACTTTCATCTTTGTTGGTCAGTTCCTTCTTTGGCTCACCCATTTCAGTAAAATGTCACGTGGCTTATTAGTGGCAGACAAGGAGGAAACAACTTTACTACATATGTGTGAATTGAATAATAAATACACGGCAAGGAATTGCCAACAGATTTTGGGAGAAGTGATGTGATTGGTCACTGATCATGGTGCTCATCTGTTATTTGCATAGTGATTTATGGACTGATGACCTCACAATGAAGTTTATACCTTACAGCAGGGGTCCCCAACCCCCGGGCCATGGACTGGTACCGGTCCGCGGCCTGTTAGGAACCGGGCCACACAGCAGGAGGTGAGCAGCCAGCTAGCAAGGCTTCATCTGCCACTTCCCATCGCTTGCATTACCGCCTGAACCATTCCCCGCCCCCCCGGCCCCCCTTCACCCAGTCCGTAGAAAAATTGTCTTCCACTAAACCAGTCCTTGGTGCCAAAAACGTTGAGGACCGCTGCCTTATAGCATTACTTACAGTTAGCATACTGTGGGAACTGACATTTGAACCATGCTGTTGGGGGACTGGTGTTATTGATGGTAACTGAAATCCGTGCATATTAGAACCTGTGCAAGGCAAGGACTGCTTGGATTGTGTTTTATTTCTTTGTGATTTCTTTTTGACCCATGAGTTATTCAGAAGCGTGCTTGATTTCCAATGCTTGGAGATTTTCCAGATATCATTTTATTATTGTGTTGTATTTTAATTTTATTTTGAGCAGAGGACATACTCTATATGATTTAAATCCTTTTAAATGTATTGAGATTTATTTTATGGTCTAGAATATGGTCTGTATTAGCTAATGTTCCATATGCCCTTGAAAAGAATGGGTATCCTGCTGTTACTGAGGGTAGCATTCTATTAAGTCAAGCTGGCTGATTGTTAGGGTCCCCAGGTCTTTACTGATTTTCTATTGACCTTTTTTTAATCAAGTATCTTCAACTATAATTGTGGATTTGATTATTTCTTTCTGCAATTTATCAGTTTTTGTTTTACATAGCTTGAAGCTGTATTATTAAAAAAATGTATATTTAGGATTTTTATGTCCTCTTGATGAATTGACCTTTTTGTTGTTATGAAATGACTTTTCTTTAAAATTTTTATTGGAGTATAGTTGATTTACAATGTTGCGTTAGTTTCAGGTGTACAGCAAAGTGAATCAATTATACATACACATATATCTACTCTTTTTTAAGATTCTTTTCCTGTATAGGCATTACAGAGTATTGAGTAGAGTTCCATGTCCTATACAGTAGGTTCTTATTCATTATCTATTTTATGTATAGTAGTATGTATATGTCAATCCCAACCTCCCAATTTATCCCTCCACCCACCCCCTTATCCCCTGGTAACCGTAAGTTTGTCTTCTGCATCTGTGATTCTACTTCTGTTTTTGAAATGATCTTCTTGACCCCGATAATATTCCTTTTCTTGAAATCCATTTATCTGACACTAACATAGTTATTCTAGCTTTCTTGTGATTGGTGTTGACATAGTATAATTTTTTCTATCCTTTTACTTTTAATCTATCCTTGTCTTTATATTTAAGGGTATTTTCCAAAGCAGCTTGTACTAGGTCTTGCTTTTCATCCAGTCTGGCAAACTCTGCTTTTTAATCGAAGTGTATGCAAATATAAAATGTAAAATCCCAAATGGAGGCTATTTATATTTAGTGTAATTACTGAAAGACTCATGGTGTTTATATTCGCCTTTAAATATGAGAATATATTTAAATAGCTGTTTTAAAATCCTTATATGCAAATTCCATCACCCATGTTGGCTTTATTTCTGCAGACTGATTTTCCTCCTGGTTATAGGACTTGTTGCTTTATTTTGCATATCTAGTAATTTTTCATTGAATGCCACATGGTATGAACGTTATGCTCTTGAGTGTTTGGATTTTGTTGTCTTCCTTTAAAGAATGTTGAACATTATTTAGCAGGCAATTACATTACTTGCCATCAGCTTGATTGTGGAGACTAAATTTTCAGCTTTGTTAGGAAGGGTCTAAAATAGTTTTTACTCTAGAGCTAATTTAACCTTACTGCTAAGGCGTGATCCTTCACTGGTCTCCACTGAATGCACCAGGTATTCAACAAGGTCTTTTCACTCTTGCTGGTAGGTGCTCAAATTTCTCCCAGATCTATATGAGCTCAGAAAATTGTTCAGCTATCTTTTGTCAGTTTAATTTTCAGGCCCAGGCACAGAACATAAGAGGGTAGGCAAAAAGTCTTTCCTTCTCTACAGTACTAAACCCAATGCTGTGATTTTTTTCATCCCAATTCACTATCTCAGTCATTGCCCAGCTCAAATATAATTTGGTGAGGAGTAAATATATAGTTACTTAGAGATTCTTCCCCACCTCCCTCTTCACTTGCTCTTTTTTACATTTCTAGGGGAGGGACAAGGATCAGCTCCATGATTATGTCTTTTGTTTCTGGTAACCCCAGTAGAAGGGAGCTCTTCAAAGGCTGGGAACAAATCTCATTGACCCTTGCATTCCCAGTACTTAGCACAATGGCTGTCAAATAGTAGGCGCTCAATACACATTAGATGGATATAGGGATTAAAAATATCCCAACACTCCTGGCCAAACCACAGGTAAGAAGAGGCAAGAAACTGGTGCTTGATTGAGAAGGCCTGAGTACCTTCCTCCAGAAGCTTGTCCCAGGGCCTCACACTCTTTCACTAGGGACTCGGCATTGGGTCCAATGCAAACTCCTCACTCCTCATTATTCCATGGTTAGACATCAGTACCTGACCGCAAATGAATTCAGCAGAGAGCAGGGTTCTAGAGGAAGGAAGTAAAGGAGAAGGGGGCTCTATGGGGCTCTGTAGGAAAGGTGGTTCCCCTGGGACAACCAGAGTGCGGCTTCTTACTAAAGCTTAAGGCAGTGTAAGGAGACCGAGGTTGTTGGTGAGGGGTGGGGAGCATGGATGGTTCGTGGACGTGAGACCAGTGCATTTGTACAGGACGCCCACACTTAAAAGGGCCCATGTGTGGTTTAATACTCGGTTGTCGCCATCCTGAAATTCTTAACAATTTTTGAGCAAAGGACCCTGCATTTTCATTTTACATGGGGCCCCCAAATTATTTACCCGGTCCTGGTTGGGAGGCACCAAATGGAAGGAAAGAGCACAGAGAGAGAGGAGAGAAGAGGCATGAGAAAAGTCATTCCATCTTCATGGTTTTGCATAAGGCCCTGAGGTCAAGCCATAGCCAGCAGCATGACCAGGAGGACCGAGGCAGCAGAGAACCCTGAGTGGCCACCAACTAATGTTTATGTGTCTCATACTTAGAGGCAGGCTTCTGAGACGTCAGGATGCAGGGCCTTTGGGAACCTGCCACCTGCTTCATTTAGCAGAGTCTGCAGTCTACTTTTCTGCTGTGGCACACGACTAAAGCCATCTGGGTTGTGTCAGCAATGGCTCAGGCTGCATTTCTTTGAAACGGATGACCAAGAGTTGGATGTCCTTCGCTAATGTCACATGACTGAAAATAATGATATTCCAGGAGGTAGCCAGACGCAAGGGTAATCATAGCTGTGCCATCCACGAAGAAACAATGGCAGGAGAGATACTGGAGGTCATACAATAAATTAATCATAAAGTTGGACATCTTCACTTTTTTTTTTTTTTTTTTTGGAATAATCGGTGGTTACAGCTTGCTAGGAAACAGTTGCAGTCATTAATATCAGATCCAAAAACTTGTAAAATACCCTCCTGGTTGACACACCATGGTTAGGAGTGTCCCCCAATCCTTTTCGCATGATTTGGAAAAAAAGATGACAAGCTGCTTTACCTAATGCATTTCCTCAGTGAGTTCATCATCAGCGTTGTCATCTTCCTTTCCAGATGGGAGCTCTTCACGTACAGCTAATCAAACATTTAAGTCTTTACATGTATGTTTTTTTCTTCAGTACAAACTGGAGTGAGGATGGATGGAACACTTTGTTCTTCATCTGAAACTAGAGTGAGACAAAAATGACAAGCATTGCACGAAGGAAAGTCCCCTCTTTGTCATTTTTATGAACATCTTTATAAGCATTTAATATATTTGGCTCTGAGTTAGACTTAAAGAAAATCCAAAGATAATCCTTGTCCTCAGGGAAGTAATAGTATATCTGGAACACATGGGGGAACACGCACAAATACCCCCTCACTGCTGAAGGGGGGCCTTCAGTTACAGATATAGTATGCCCATGAGTGGTATTACAGAAATTGGTTACGCTACAAACATAATACAGTCAGGATCAGATGAGTTTTTCATTTTAATTTCAAGGAGTAGGACAGAGACTGCGATTTGAAAATTTGCTTCTCCTCAAATTAAATAACAGGACTTTACCAGAGTAACGTAAGTGAAAACAACACAGCACTAGTGGCCAAAGGGAACTCCTATTCATTGTTTACTGTGCTATTAAGTGCTATGTCCTTGGCAAACATTCTCTCACTTAAGTCTGTACTAGACACTTCACGTGGCTGGCACTGGATAAATAATTGTTTAATGATAGAGGGTATGGATTTAAGTCTTGTGCTCCCAAACAGAAATTTTGTTTGGGCTCTTTTAGTCCGGTGGAAATCAATAAGTGAAGGTCACCAGGATAAAGGATGTCTCCTTTTATCACCCTCCTCTCTACTCCTCAACTTTGGGGGCCCTCTCCTTAGATGGAAAGGGAGAAGGAGGCAGCTGCAGGATTGATCTCCCTACTGTGGTTAGAGCTGCCTCTTCAATGTCCCAATAGGTAACCAGAAACATCTATGCTTAGAGGCTACATTATTTGCCCTCTCTCACCCCAATAGGCTAGTCTTTAGCTTTGGCTGGAACAGTACAGTAAAAGAAAGCTCACCATTTTCTGGAATAGCCCATTCAACTTTAGAAACAAAAATTTTAAGAAAGTTATTCCATGTGTTGAATTAAATAACTGTCTCTTTAATTCCCATAGACTGTCTTTGAACTTCCGGAGGGCATCTATCTCCTTCTATCTCCACCTCTTAGCACTGGCCTGACAGAGAACAATGTTTATGGAACAACAGAAAGCTGGAAAGGTGTCAGGTTATGAACAAACTGGAATGTTGGGACGCTGCACTGTTCACAAGATGATGCTTAGAATCAGAGGAGCAGATTCTGTGGGGGCAGCAGGGAGGTGATGAGTCTGGGTTTGATAATATAAGCAACTCCAGCTATAAATAAGAAGTGAGAAAAATGCAATAGGCAATCAGGAGTTGAGAAGAAAGTGACAAAAATTTAGGAAGAGATGAAATCATTGATGACAAGGGTATAGTGAAAGAAGAGAAAAATGAGATAATTATAGTCCAAAGCAGTCATGTTAATTAGGTTATCAATAATTTAACAGAATTAGGACATTTTAACATTAGTTATAATAATGTGAAAGATTATATTACGCTAGTGAACCCATCAGGACTGAGATGTAAAATTTGTATGAATGACTGAAGTAAAATAAGAATGTAAGTGGGAGGGAGAGAGTATGGGTTCCCAGCAATTGGCCTGAACCTGAGACCCAACCACCTGGTGGCACCTCAGCAGATTATGAGGTGGTGAGAATTACATCCTCATATTTTACAGATGTTAATAATTTGTCTGAAAGAAAGAGAGACAACTAAAAAATTGGAGTTTATTTGCCCCTTCCCCCAGACACCATGCTATTTCCCTGAATCAGGAGACAGAACTCTCGGAAGGGTATCAGTTGATAAGACATAGGAAACTTCTACTAATTGGTGATAAGCCTAGCCCAGTGCCTGGCCTAGTATGAACAACTAGAAGACTGGATACGTGGATAGATGGATGGGTGGAAGAGTACCATAAACAGGAGTCTTTAATGATTGTCAAAGAACGAGAGTATGCATCTAAAGATCATTTCCTGTACTCAGATGGCCCTTTGGATGGACCTGAAAGATCTTTAGTAGGGAGAGGGGCTCCAAATAAAATCTAAAGGACAGTTCTCTAAGTTGACATGAGCCTGTAGAGCATGGTTTTCCATCTCCTCATATAAATGAGGTTGGCCCTCAAGCTGGGGAGAAGTGTTTTTCTCACTTCCTCTGAAGTCCCAACCCTGGCAGCACTGGCTTCCTGCTCAGGAGCTCTTTGGGTTTTGAGGGTCTTTGGCTCAGTGTGTCACCATTGGTTCTACAGAACATTGATGAGGGATCATTCAGATGGATGTTAGTGGCAGATGGTAGTAATGTCCCTGAAGGGTGATATCATAGAGAGTTGTAATCTACACATTACTTCTAAAATATACAAAGAACATACAACTTTAATTTCTATAACTGATTTGAGCTTCTGCAAGAGCCCCTACCCCTTAGTAGCAGATATGTAGAAGAATTGTGAAAGACTTTGAAATGGGCAAAAAAGATGACTGTCCTATCTAGTACACCCTTCTAAGTTATCTCTACCTGTCACTGACTTTGAGCTATTTTACAACTCTGTGAGCTGTAGAATACTGATAGTAATGCAAATGTCTCTTGCAAATTGTGTCTGGGGCGGATGCAGTTAATTATTGACCTTTGGATATTGACCAATTCTGGTATTCATTTCAGTCTTCCTGATGGCCTATATATATGTGTGTTTGAATTCTCCTGTGAAATGCTGTAAAATCTTACCAGTTTCCTCATAACTTAATAAAATCCTTCACCCATGAGAGTCATGGTTTTATACTTCAGAAAACGTATCCTTTTACATAGGGGAAAACTGACTTTACGTTTGACAATTTATGATGTTGTTTTCTCTTCCAGTATAGTTTGTTTCAGGGAACTGCTCCATCTTTTTTGGTCCACTTTCTGCCCCCTGCTCCTTTCCAAGGTGGCATCTTGATGTCAGGGGGACGAAGCTCCCGTGGTTTGTGATGGTGGAGGAGAGACAAGATCTGAGAGTCACATGGTGCCTGTGTGGTCATTTGGCCATCATCCTGGTACCTCTCCTAGGAGACTGTAGACCCAGACATATTCCATGTCTTCATCTTCACCACAGGTCTTGGTGTACCTCAGCATGGGCCATGGCAGGTTCTAGTTACAGTGTGTTCTTCGTGGGTCATGGGGAATCTGGAGTGCCGCCTCAGGTGCATCATTTATCCACTGCCCTTCACAAGTGCTGCTCTGTGGCTCCTTCTCCATGCTGATGTGGCTGCATCCCAAACGTGCTGTTAACCCATCATGATCTCAGTCTTTTCTATACCTGTATGGGTATTTCCACCATTAAAGTGTTGGCTTGCAATTCTGAAATTGCTGCTCTCCCTCTTTGCCTCTCTTCTCCTACTCACCCTCCACCAAGACCCAGTGGGCAGGCATTCCACGTTATCTTGCTGTCTGATGAAACCTTCTCCTGAACTGTGCCCTTCTGGAGCGTCACTCACTCTCCTCCTTTCCCCTCGGACTATCACAGCAGAATGCCCATTATACACATGCTATGTGGGAAAGGAAATAAAAAATCCATGGATATAATAGCTTCAAAACATTATCACTATTATATAAGACATTGGAGTTCTTGAAAGTAGAAATTATTGCTGGAAGACAGAGCCAAGGGAAGAGAGGGAAATTGTGAAAACCAGAAAATAGTTTGAGAAGTTTGCTTAAACAAGGACGGCTAAGACACCCTCTGGGACAGCCCTTGTGAGTTGGAATAATGCAATATCATTATGAAGGTTCTTGCAGAGAAAGCAATCATTCTGAATCACTATCATGAAAGTCTATTACTTTATTTTGGGATTTTATGCCTCTAAAAACCCATATTGGCCCCTACAGATAATTACATTAAAAAAAATATGTTCTTAAACCACATGCTTAATAACAGATTTAGGAAATTTGCCAAGAATAAACATTAACTCACTGTTCTGTAGAACTCAGTTTCTATTTTCTCTTCATTAATTAAAGGACATTTTTGGGCTTCCCTGGTGGCGCAGCGGTTCAGAGTCCGTCTACCGATGCAGGGGACGCGGGTTCGTGTCCTGGTCCGGGAGGATCTCACATGCCGCAGAGCGGCTGGGCCCGTGAGCCGTGGCCGTTGATTCTGCGCGTCCGGAGCCTGTGCTCCGCAATGGGAGAGGCCACAACAGTGAGAGGCCCGCGTACCGCAAAAAAAAAAAAAAAAAAAACCAAAAAAACCCACAAAACAAAAAAGGACATTTTTCTATTTCAGTTTTCTGGAACTTTTCCAGTGCCCGTACTACCAGAAAATGGAAGTTATTCTGATATTATACGGACTCTCAAAAGGCAAGTAATATTCTCAAAAGTATGAATTTCCATCAAATTCTGAGTACTTATATGAAGTATGGATTCAAATGCAGTGTGTTGAGAAGGCTCTAGGGTTTATGGAAGGTACCTTTTCCTTTTCCTCTTAAAGGAGACAGACACTGTGCCTGTAGGATAGGAGTTTTGGGTTCTGGATAGGAGCTATGACAATATTTCCTTAGATAATTCCATCAAAACGTGCCGGTGAAACAGCTCCTTACAGAATATCACAGCAAAAAGTGGTGGTTAAAATGAGATCATATAATTGAAACAGTAAATGATTCTTCAGTGTATCATAATCAGTATTAACCCAGATATAATTTCCTATGAATTGCATGACCTTATAAAATAAACTTTTACACACACATATACACACTTAGTCATCCTGGAAATAAACGCTTGACTCTTTCTTCATGTTGAATGTATGTGTTGGACTCATTCTCAGAGGAAGTCAGTGGCTTAGGGTCTTACCATGAATGGTAAAGAGGAAGACTCAAGAGTGCTAGTTTCTCAGTAGCTTAGTTAGTACTGAGTAGCTAGTTTCTTAGTAGCACAGTTCAGCCCTTGTCGTATAAAATAAATGCAAATTCTTATCTTTATGGACTATATTCACATACGTTCATGCATGTAGGTATGTGTTAAACCTGCCTATGTCCATATAACACACCTCTTCACGTAAAAACGTTAACTCAGGAATCTGTCTTGTTTTAAGCCATGGAATATCTGTCATCATTCTCTAACATTTATGAGGATCCATTCTGAGCCATATGCTGGGAATAGAAAGATGGAAAGGAGGGAGTCTCTGTGATCCAGGATTCTAGTCGGACATTGGCTTATTCTCCCAGAATATGGGTCACTGCCTACTACAGTTCCTTGACCTCAGGTCTCTGCTTCCCTGCACCAAATACAAAACAATCTCAGCTCAGCCTGGCCTGGGGTGAGCTCTGTCTTCTGGAAGCTACAGTGGGACTGCCGGTGTTCTGCAGGCATCATAATTGCTTTCCTTTCAATGTGTACTCAGTCTTTATAGTTTGCTGCTTCATATGGCAGAGCTGGCTGCCTCTGGTTGTTTGCTCCTCGTACAGTGATTTGTTTAGAACTTGACGCATTTAAGAAACACTGAATTTGAACTCAGATAAGAACTCTAAAAATCACAGCCCTTATTTTCATAAACAGTAAGCTTGGTTCAAGGTCATCTTCACCACATCATAGGTCCACAGTGATCACAGGGATAGTAGTGTTGGTGACGGTGATGGCCTTTGGTGAGCTTAGCCCTAAGCAATACCTCATGAGACCAGTGGCCACTGTGGTTCGATGCTTCTTCTCAGATAGCCTCGTGTTGAATCCACAGGAGGTATAGAAGTGAACAGGAGAGGTAAGCCCTGGATCTGGACACATGCTGTTGACCTTGGGGACCCACACCACCGCAGGTGTAGGGATTGTCTGGCTCCTGACAATAGTTCAGAACTAGAGTTGTTTTGGACGACTGGTCCACTGTAGGGAAGGGGAAAAATACCCTTTTCTTTATCCTCCTAGGTTTTTTGGCCGGGGCCTTACAAATTAGACCAACAAAAGACATAGCAACAAGAGAAAAACAGAGTTCATTAATGCATGCATGGCACATACACGCAGGAGAACTCAATGATAAGTAACTCAAAGGGGTGATTAGAACTGGGAATTATATAATATCTTAAGAACAATCACTTTTGTAGAGAAGTGACAAGACAGAGGAAAAAGGGGTTTAGAGTTTTAGGGGTGGCAAACTGTGGGAAAGCCGAAGTATGCGGGAAACTAATGGAAGATAAGGCTTGTTTTAGTAAGACTGGTTATGTAGATCCCTCTGGTGTCATCTCCGGGCTGATAAGAGTCTAGAGTTGTCTCCTATGATTAAGAATCATCCTACCCTTCCTGGTAGAGAGGGGGAGGCCAGAGAGGCATCTGTTTCTTCTCGATTGCCTTCAGCTCAGAATCATCCTTATGACACAGTGGTAGATTTGGGGGTGGCATATTCTGATCTCCTCCACAACCCAGGAAAAGGTGAGCACAGTAACCACAGCTCTGTTTTGACCTGGCTCTCACATGAGGAGCATGAACTCCAGTTTGAAAAGGGATTAAAGTTCTTGTCTTGAAGAATTTTGCCATGATGATGGGGAGCCGTGTGGTCTAGTAGACTAGCATTTATTGAGTGTTTCCCATGTTCCAGGGCCTGGGCTAAGGACTTTACACATGTGTGCCATTTAATTCTCATAACAACCCCCTGAAGGAGGTACTGTTCTTACTCTTTTACAGATGAGACCCTTGGAGTGTAAATAAATTTGCTTGTCCAAGGTCTAGTGTTAGGAGTGATGCTAGGGTTGGAACCTGATCAATCCCTTTATTAAATGAAGTCCCCTAATTTACGCTGTGCTGTAGGCAGTACCACAGCCCTGTTTTCACATACTAGGTAGGTAAAGAAGGATAGTAACTTAGCCCACGGAGGGCACATTGCAGAGCTCAGGTTTGAACTCAGGTACTCCAGACGCCTGAACCTGCTTCCTCCTTGTCAGCACACTGCTGTCCCTTTAGAAGAGGTCTCTGCCCCTTATTCTAAGATGTCTTTCTGGGACTTGGAGATGCTGGCCATCCTAAGCATAAAATTACAGAAGTCAGTCATTATGCAATAGTTTTGAATGGTTGGCAGACCTTAACTAGACTTATCTTGGTGATCATTTTGTAATACAGAAATATCAAATCACCATGTTCTGTGTATCAGGAACTAACAAGGTACTGTAGGTCAATTATACTTGAAAAGCAAACAAACAAAAAAACTCATATAAAAAGATCATATTTGTGGTTACCAGAGGTGGGCATGAGGGGAGAGGGAATTGAGTGAAAGTGGTCAAAATGTACAAACTTCCAGTTATAAGATAAAGAAGTACTAGGGATGTAAAATACAACATGATAAATATAATTAACCTGTTGTATGTTATATATGAAAGTTGTGAAAATAGTAAATCCTTAGAGTTCTCCTCACAAGGAAAAAAACCTCTTTTCTATTTCTTTTTTTTTTTAACACCTTTATTGGAGTATAATTGCTTTACAATGTTGTGTTAGTTTCTGCTGTATAACAAAGTGAATCAGCTATACGTATACATATATCCCCACATCCCCTCCTTTTTGCCACCCTCCCTATCCCACCCCTCTAGGTCATCACAAAGCCCCGAGCTGATCTCCCTGTGCTATGCGGCTGCTTCCCACTAGCTATCTATTTTATATTTGGTAGTGTATATATGTCCATGCCACTCTTTCACTACGTCCCAGCTTACCCTTCCCCCTCCCCATGTCCTCAAGTCCATTCTCGACGTCTGCGTCTTTATTCCTGTCCTACCCCTAGGTTCTTCAGAAAGATGATTTTTTTTTAGATTCCATATATATGTGTTAGCATATGGTATTTGTTTTTTTCTCTCTGACTTACTTCACTCTGTATGACAGACTCTAGGTCCATCCACCTCACCACAAATAACTCAGTTTCGTTTCTTTTTATGGCAGGGTAATATTCCATTGTATATATGTGCTACATCTTCTTTACCCGTTCATCTGTCAGTGGACACGTAGGTTGCTTCCATGTCCTGGCTACCGTAAATAGTGCTGCAATGAACATTGTGGTACATGACTCTTTTTGAATTATGGTTTTCTCAGGATATATGCCCAGTAGTGGTATTGCTGGGTCATATGGTAGTTCTATTTTTACTTTTATAAGGAACCTCCATACTGTTCTCCATAGTGGCTGTATCAAGTTACATTCCCACCAACAGTGCAAGAGGGTTCCCTTTTCTCCGCACCCTCTCCAGCATTTATTGTTTGTAGATTTTTTGATGATGGCTATTTTGACTGGTGTGAGGTGATACCTTATTGTAGTTTTGATTTGCATTTCTCTAATGATTAATGATGTTGAGCATTCTTTCATGTGTTTGTTGGCAATCTGTATATCTTCTTTGGAGAAATGTTTATTTACGTATTCTGCCTATTTTTGGATTGGGTTTTTTGTTTTTTTGATATTGAGCTGCATGAACTATTACTCCATTTGCAAATATTTTCTCTCATTCTGAGGGTTGTCTTTTCACCTGTTCATGGTTTCCTTTGCTGTACAAAAGCTTTTAAGTTTTGCTTTTGCTATTTGGAGTCTTTTTTGTTTCCATACAAATTGTGAAAAATTTTTTTCTAGTTCTGTGAAAAATGCCATTGGTTGTTTGATGGAGATTGCATTGAATCTGTAGATTGCTTTGGGTAGTATAGTTATTTTCACAATGCTGATTCTTCCAATCCAAGAACATGGTATATCTCTCCATCTGTTTGTATCATCTTTAATTTCTTTCATCAGTGTCTTATAGTTTTGTGCACAAAACTATTTTGTCTTTTGTCACTTTTGTGACACTTTTGTCTTTTGTCACTTTAGGTAGGTTTATTCCTAGGTATTTTATTCTTTTTTGTTTCAATGGTAAATAGGAGTGTTTCCTTAATTTCTCTTTCAGATTTTTCATCATTAGTGTATAGGAATGCAAGAGATTTCTGTGCATGGATTTTGTATCCTGCTAGTCTACCAAATTCATTGATTAGCTCTAGTAGGTTTCTGGTAGCATCTTTAGGATTATCTATGTATAGTATCATGTCATCTGCAAACAGTGACAGCTTTACTTCTTCTTTTCCAAATTGGATTCCTTTTATTTCTTTTTCTTCTCTGATTGCTGTGGCTAGAACTTCAAAAGCTATGTTGAATAATAATGGTGAGAGTGGGCAACCTTGTCTTCTTCCTGATCTTAGAAGAAAGGGTTTCAGTTTTTCACCATTGAGGACGATGTTGGCTGTGGGTTTGTCATATATGGCCTTTATTATGTTGAGTTAGGTTCCCTCTATGCCTACTTTCTGGAGAGTTTTTTTCATAAATGGGTGTTGAATTTTGACAAAAGCTTTTTTTCCATCTACTGAGGTTATCAGGTTTTTATCCTTCAATTTTTTAATATGGTGTATCACATTGATTGATTTATGTATATTGAAGAATCCATGCATTCCTGGAATAAACCCTGCTTGATCATTGTGTATGATCCTTTTAATGTGAGGTTGGATTCTGTTTGCTAGTATTTTGTTGAGGATTTTTGCATCTATGTTCATCAGAGATATTGACCTGTAGTTTTCTTTGTTTGTGACATCTTTGTCTGGTTTTGGTATCAGGGTGATGGTGGCCTCATAGGATGAGTTTGAGAGTGTACCTCCCTCTGCTATATTTTGGAAGATTTCGAGAAGGATAGGTGTTAACTCTTCTCTAAATGTTTGATAGAATTTGCCTGTGAAACCATCTTGTCCTGGGCTTCTGTTTGTTGGAAGGTTTTTTTTTTTTTTTGTGGTACGCAGGCCTTTCACCATTGCAGCCTCTCCCACTGTGGAGCACAGGCTCCAGACGCGCAGGTTCAGTGGCCATGGCTCACGGGCCCAGCTGCTCTGTGGCATGTGGGATCTTCCCGGACCAGGACACAAACCCGTGTCCCCTGCACTGGCAGGTGGACTCTCAACCACTGCGCCACTAGGGAAACCCTGTTGGAAGGTTTTTAATCAACTTTTCAATATCAGTGCTTGTGATTGATCTGTTTATGTTTGCTATTTCTTCTTGGTTCAGCCTTGGAAAGTTGTGCTTTTCTAAGAATTTGTCCATTTCTTCCAGGTTGTCCATTTTATTGGCATATAGTTTCTTGTAGTAATCTCTCATGATCCTTTGTATTTCTTCAGTGTCAGTTGTTACTTGTCCTTTTTCATTTCTAATTCTGTTGATCTGAGTCTTCTCCCTTTTTTTCTTGATGAGTCTGGCTAAAAATGTTTTATCAATTTTGTTTATCTTCTCAAAGAACCAATTTTTAGGTTTATTGATCTTTGCTATTGTTTCCTTCATTTCTTTTTCATTCATTTCTGAGCTGATCTTTATAATTGCTTTCCTTCTGCTAACTTTAGGGGTTTTTTTTGTTGTTCTTCTTTCTCTAATTGCTTTAAGTGTAAGGTTAGGTTGTTTAGTTGAGGTTTTTCTTATTTCTTGAGGTAGAGTTGTATTGCTATAAAATTCCCTCTTAGAACTGCTTTTGCTGCATCCCATAGGTTTAGGTCATCATGTTTTCATTGTCATTTGTTTCTAAGTATTTTTTGATTTCCTCTTTGATTTCTTCAGTGATCTCTTGGTTATTTAGTAGCATATTGTTTAGCCTCCATATGTTTGTATTGTTTACAGTTTTTTCCTGCAATTGATATCTAGTCTCATAGCACTGTGGTCGGAAAAGAAACTTGATATGATTTCAATTTTCTTAAATTTACCAAGGCTTGATTTGTGACCCAAGATATTATCTATCCTGGAGAATGTTCCATGGGCACCTGAGAAGGAAGTGTATTCTGTTGTTTTTGGATGGAATGTCCAATAACTATCAATTTAGTCCATCTTCTTTAATATGTCATTTAAAACTTGTGTTTCCTTATTTATTTTCATTTTGGATGATCTGTCCTTTGGTGAAAGTGAGGTGTTAAAGTCCCGTACTATTATTGTGTTACTGTCGACTTCTCCTTTTATGGACGTTAACATTTGCCTTATGCATTGAGGTGCTCCTATGTTGAGTACATAAATATTTACCATTGTTATATCTTCTCCTTGGACTGATCCCTTGATCATTATGTAGTGTCCTTCTTTGTCTCTTGTAATGGTCTTTATTTTAAAGTCCATTTTTTCTGATATGAGAATTGCTACTTCAGCTTTCTTTTGATTTCCATTTGCATGGAATATCTTTTTCCATCCCCTCACTTTCAGTCTGTATGTGTCCCTAGGTTTGAAGTGGGTCTCTTGTAGACAGCATATGTATTGGTCTTGTTTTTGTATCCATTCAGCCAGTCTATGTCTTTTGCTGGGAGCATTTATTCCATTTACATTTAAGGTAATTATCAATATGTATGTTCCTATTACCATTTTCTTAATTGTTTTGGGTTTGTTTTTGTAGGTCTTTTCCTTCTCTTGTGTTTCCTGCCTAGAGAAGTTCCTTTAGCATTTGTTGTAAAGCTGGTTTGGTGGTGCTGAATTCTCTTAATTTTTGCTTGTCTGTAAAGGTTTTAATTTCTCCATCAAATGTGAATGAGATACTTGTTAGGTAGAGTAATCTCGGTTGTAGTTGTTTCCCTTTCATCACTTTAAATACGTCCTGCCACTCCCTTCTGGGTTGTAGAGTTTCTGCTGAAAGATCAACTGTTAACCTGGGGATTCCCTTGTATGTTATTTGTTGCTTTTCCCTTTCTGCTTTTAATATTTTTTCTTTGTATTTAATTTTTGATAGTTTGATTAATATGTTTCTCAGCATGTTTCTCTTTGGGTTTATCCTGTATGGGACTCTGTGTGCTCTCTGGACTTGATTGACTATTTCCTTTCCCATATTAGGGACGTTTTCAACTATATTCTCTTCAAATATTTTCTCAAACACTTTCTTTTTCTCTTCTTCTTCTGGGACCCCTATAACTCGAATGTTGGTGCGTTTAATATTGTCCCAGAGGTCTCTGACACTGTCCTCAATTCTTTTCATTCTTTTTTCTACTCCCTGGCAGTTATTTCCACTGTATTTCCACCATTCCAGCTCACTTATTCCTTCTTCTGTCTCAGTTATTCTGCTATTGATTCCTTCTAGAGTATTTTTAATTTCAGTTATTGTATTGTTCATCACTGTTTGTTTGCTCTTTAGTTCTTCTAGATCTTTGTTAAATGTTTCTGTTATTTTCTCCATTCTGTTTCTGAGATTTTGGATCATCTTTACTATCACTACTCTGAATTCTTTTTCAGGTAGGTTGCCTATTTTGTCTTCATTTATTTGGTCTTTTGTCTTTGGTGTTTACTTTGCTCCTTCATCTGTAACATATTGTTTTGTCATTTATTTATTTATTTATTTAATGGACGATGCTGTTTTCCTGTCTTACTGTTTGTTTGGCTTAAGACGTCCAGCGCTGGAGTTTGCAGGCAGTTGGATAGAGGTGGATCTTGGTGCTGAGATGAGGACCTCTGGGAGGCCTCACTCTGATTAATATTCCCTGGGGTCTGAGGTTCTCTGTTAGTCCAGCAGTTTGGACTCAGAGCTCCCACCACAGAAGCTCGGACCTGACCTCTGGCCTGAGAACCAAGATCTCACAAGCTGGTCACTGGGGGTTCCTCCCATCCCTTTAAGTATCCGTGGTCTCCCACCGGTGCTTGGTAGGTGCCCTAGTTGTGCAGAGACACGAATTCCACATCCTCTTAGTCTGCCATCTTGACTCTGCCCCCCTTTTTTCTATTTCTTAATTTTGTACCTATATAAGATGATGGTTGTTCACTAAACTTATTGTGGTCATCATTTCACAATGTATATAAAGCAAATCATTATGCTGTGTACCTTAAACATATACAGTGCTGTATGTCAGTTATATCTCAATAAATCTGGAAGAAAAAAAAGAAACTACCCCCTTCTTGCTCTCTGCTTAGGAAATTGTTGATGTGTTTGGGATTGGATGCTCTCCTTTGCCACCTCTCCCTCCACTGTTCTCTATACACAATTCTGTACTTGCTTGTTTCCACTTTTCCAACCCCCCACTTAGCTCATGACTTAACCCTTACTACATTTTGTGTTCCAGACACCTAGCAGGGCCTGGCACAAAGCGAGCACTGAGGACATGGTTGGTGACATAGGAAGGGATGACAATGACTCATGTGTCATCCTTCCAGATAACTTTGCATCAACAGTGGTCATACACCCAATAAGCTAGAAGAATGGCTGAAGGTAGACTTTCAAACAAAACAGCAGCCATTGGGACATCTTCAATCCTCCCCTTCCTCAGAGAGTAGTTCTACAGAAGACCAGTTTTAAAGCTTCACTGTGGGGGCCTAGGGCTGATTTGTCTATGCAAACAGGAGGGGTCTACTAGGGGTTTGGTATCCCAAAGGCAATGCTGCTGCAGCAACTTGTCAGGCAGAGCTATCGACAGTGCTCTCCTGCAGTGTGTTCTCCCCACCAACCTCAGTCCTAGTTCTTTTGTAGAAAGAGCATAGGATTAGGAGTCAAGAGATCCAAGTCTCCCCTGTTCACCACTTATGAGCTGTGTGATTTTAGAAGTTGCTTTGCTTCCCTAAGCATTCGTTCTGTCATCTCTAAAGTAGGAATTATAATAATATATGGCCTGACTACCTCATAGGGTTATGTACATCAAAAAAGATTGTAAAAATGAAAATCCTTTGTAAACCAGAGCACTCTGATTGTCTAAGGTATTATCTTCACCTGCACACTTGGGCAGCGCATGGTGATTTATGTTTATAGATCCCTTTGATACATGTTAGGAAATTCCTGGCAGTCCTGACACTCAGGTGTAGCTTACTTTTCTTGGGTTTTAAGACATGTGGGGAGATTTTCTTTATAAAATTTCATATAACGTTTTCTGTCTCTCTAGGGCTTCCTTTTTTATTTTTATTTTTGCATCTGTAAAATGAATGTATGATGTGCCTTTAGGCCAGTAAGTAAAAACCACATCCCTCTTATCTGTTCTGAGAAGGAGGTCAAATTACAGATCCTGTGAGAAGGGAACTTCTTAGTTCCTTCCTAGCTGAGGCTAACCTTCAACTGTCCAACCAACCAACCCTAGAGGTTGGTTACCAAGGGTTCACCCTAGTCTATTAGTGTGAAGTCAGGCAGCTCCATTGTAGTTCAGTAATTTGTGAGTAGAAAAAGCAGTACCTTTGCAACGTGAAGGGAGAAGGGGCCTGGAACAAAACGGCCCAGATATATCAGAGAGGGCTGGAGAAGCAGCAGGAAGTGAGAGAAAGGCTGAGGAGAGCCTTGATGGAGCAAAGAGGGAGTCTTGGTGGGGGCACAGGCCCGTCTAGGCTGGGGCCCTGAGAGTAGTAAATGCTTGCGAAGCAAGCTCAGTGGCTTGGCTCCTGCTCTTACCACACCTAACTCCTGTCAGTTATTACTAACAGGAATAACTTTTCTTCATTTTCATACGGACCTTATTTACCCAGAGGGGTCTCTGGTGGAATGAGTTGAGGGGAAATATATAATCACTTGTGACTCCTGCTTTATTCTAAGTTGTCCAGCAAAGAGCATCAAATTAGGAAGCACCTCATGTCTGTGTCCCTAACCCCCACTCCCGTATCTTTAGCTCCAGACTTGGTCTTGGTTTGCATGTGTTGTATCGATATGACCACAACATCAGAGAATATTGAGGTTTTCCCAATATACTGAGTTTTCTTAAATAACGATGAACGTAATAGTAGGTTACATTTGAATAATTATTTAGTTTATAAAGTGTCTTCATGTTTATTTATTTCCTTATTTGAGCTTCATAACAACTTATATTAAAAAAAGCATTATTAGCCCATATTACGAATAGGAAACCAAAGCTCAAAGATTTTCCAGAGGGACGAAGGTAGAGATGATTCTCAACCCAGGGGTTTTGGCTCTTAATTCCATGTTCTTTATACTATATTCTGTATGGGTATCTACATTGATGTGTGTATTTAGCTATATAGATATTTTAAATTTTATTTTGATTGAAAAATGTGATTTTGAAAAGCACTCTGCTGGACACAGTGAGGATTTCCACATGAGTTTTGTCATATTTTCTTGGGTAACAGAGGTCCTGTCTGTGGGGATTTATTAGTGACACAGGCTTCGGGATGACTTGGCATTGCTGCCTTCAGGACTCCCTGGGAAATGAATTTTCCCACTCTGTTTGTTGATTTTATGTGCTTATATAAGCAGTTCCCAAAACTTTAAGACTCATTATTTTCCACCTCTGGTGGGACCTTTGTGAAATTTCCCCATTTTCTCTTCAAGGAGTTTCAAGTTAGTCACTACCCTTTACAATGACTTTTGAGATTTTCTATACACTGTTCTCAGTAGCAGCAAAAGAATTTCCCACACAGTCAGATGGCAAACAAACACCCGCAGTGTTCAGGCACTCGAGTGACTAAGCTGATCAAGGTGTGTTTAAAATGTAATCTTCAACCAGGAACTTGACATTTCCCTGTAGACTTCCAAATCTGTGCTATTTCTTCATGTCCCTTCCAATTTTCTAGAGTCATTTTCATTAAGGAGTCAGAAAACCCAACATTAGAAAGCATACATATTATTAGGAATGGGAAAGCAAATTTTATTACCTTCCCAGTTTAAATTGTCTCCATTATTAATTTCCTCTCTCATTCCTCTCAATTTTATGGAATGCTCTTGACTACCTACTTGTCGTCTCACATCCATCAACACATCCTTGAAGAAACAAAAATGCCATGTAAACCCCTCATAACTTCATTTCTTCTCAAAGACTTGATTGAGTTGGGGCTCCTTTGTACTTCAGTGGAAGGTGTCCAAGGTAACTCCCAGAGTACTCAGGAAATGCTGCTTTAGTGACTCAAAAATTATACTAATTTAGTGTTATTAAAGTGTTTCTTGCTTGAAGTGATTTCTACTTTATCCAGTCATCATAAAAGAGCATATTCCTTCTCTGACAGAGAATGCCTCTTTGTGACCCAGCGTAAATTACTTAAGCTATCTTCCTCCAATTTCCTCAGTTGCAGGAAAGAAAAAAGAAAGAAAAGAAAAAAAACGGGGCTGGCCATGTTGAACTGATTACATGATAAAGAAGGTGACTGAGTTCTTATTTATAACATCCTGAAGATCAAAAGCCATATATGTACAGCATAATTAGTAATACTCTATAGTGTTTGTTGTAACCTATAGAGTTAATGGCCTTGAATTACTGTGACTCATACTGTACATTGTATTCAGTAAAGTCATTCTCAAAAAGGAAAGTAGCATGAAATAAAGCGCTGGCCCAACATCTTGAGCACACGTCAAATTGAAAGAGGACCAGAGGAAAAATCTTCAGTGGTGGATGTGGTTTCAGTAGACACAAAATAACCAATAGGCAACATGCAGGGAAGACATAAAACATTCCACATGCCTCCGAGATCTATTACCACTTTCCTGGAGAGCCCCACATCATGCAATTCATGCAGACCCTATGAGGTGAGACCGTCTATCTGCTCAGGCATGCAGAAATCTGTGAGAAGCCAGGGGTGGGAAAACTTTGGACGAAAAGAAGTGCCAGTGGCCAGGAAAGGAATGGCCTTAAGAGTTGAATAGTCCGAGGAGAGAAGCAGATGTCTTGGGGCAAAGCATTTTTTTCTCTCTCAAAACTTTCTTGTCCATCACGGACATAGAGAAGGGACTTGTGGTTGCCAAGGGGGAGGGGCTTGGGGGAGGGATGGGGTGGGAGTTTGGGGTTAGCAGATGTAAGTTATTATATATAGAATGGTTATGCGACAAGGTCCTACTGTATAGCACAGAGAACTGTATTCAACATCCTATGATAAACCATAATGGAAAAGAATACAAAGAAAGAATGTATATGTATGTATAACTAAATCACTTTTCTGTACAGCAGAAATTAACACAATATTGTAAATCAACTACACTGTAATTTAAAAAATTGTTTTTTCTTGTCTAGATGTTCAACTGCATAAGGACGGGCAGTCCCTGAATTCAGTCATGTGCCCCATGGAACAGAGTGCACTGTGAAAGTGCATCTCAGCAAACATCCTTCTTCAAAACATCGCTTTAAAACTTAGCCTGGTAAGTGGAAATAAACAAAGCAAAGCGTTCTGTAACAGCCCTGTGACCCACTGTTAAAGGAACCAAACCCACAGGCACAAGACACGAGTCATTATGAGGCAAGTGACAGTTCCCTGGTGAGCTCAGAGGCTGTTCTTGTGCAGTCACACTTGGGCCACTGCCCACTGATGTGAATGACCCGGTGTGTTCAGTCCCTGTACTTCCTGACCCTAGCTCTTGGCATTCATGGGCTATGCGGTGGGCGTGCACATGTGTTTGTTTTTTGCATCAGTTTCAATTCCCTCCTCATTTTTTAGGGTAAGAATGAGAAATAGTCTATCAAGGGTTACTGAAACACACACACACACACACACACACACACACACACACACACACAGAGTAAATCCAGAGAGACATCGAGTGAAAAATGTTATAGACTTGTTAAAATCCAAGGACATTAAGTAGAGAAGAAATTCATTACCATTTAAAAAAGTCTGATATATTAAACTGATAAATTTATTTTAAAATGACCTTTTAGAAACTAACACACCATTGTAAAGCAATTATACTCCAATAAAGATGTTAAAAAAAAACAGGCAATATTCTTTTAAATATTCATACGCTTCTTGTCCAAATGATAAATCAAAAATATAATTCCCTAAACTTTCATAAGTTGATTATAAACTTAAACATATCTAAATGTAAATTAAAATCGCAAGTCAAGTATATCAGATTTTCTTAGTAACTCTCTATATTAGGCTGAATTATGGCTACCTAAAGATATCAGGTCCTAATTCCTAGAACCTATAAATGTTACTTTCTAAGGAACAATGGCCTTTGTTGTGATTAAGTATCTTGATAAAGGGAAATTATCCTGGATTACCTGCCTGGACCTTAAATCCAATCACAAATGTCCTTATGAGAGAAAGAGGGAGATCAGACAGACACAGGAAGAGGAGGAGCCTTGTAACTACAGAGGCAGGGATTGGAATGAAGTGGCCATGAGTCAAGGAATGCTGGCAGCCACTAGAAGCTAGAAGAGGCAAGGGATGGATTCTCCCCCAGAGCTTCTGGAGGCAGTGCAACCTTGATTTTGGACTGCTGCCCTCTTCCAGAGCTAGGAGAGAATACATTTCTGTTGTTTTAAGGCACCAAGTTTGTGGTCATTTGTAACAGCCGGCACAGGAAACTAATATACTTTTTAACACCCTAACAAGCAAACAGAATAACCTAAAATGTCATTATGGTTACAAAACTGTTTAAATATCTTCTCATCATTCCTGCTTAAAAAAATACAGTTGTTATGATTTTGCTTCTTAATCTTATTTTCCAATCAGCTGAGGTTGCATGTTCTGGGTATGTTGACTCCTTAACTCGGCTGGGGCCTACAGCTTGATTCAAGATAATTCAAACCTGAGCCACCAATCATAGGCTGAGGTCCTTCTCTAATGGTGCTCTCTGGTTTTGTCATAGAATTTTAATTGCCTTTCCTATTGACTTTGGTCTTCTTTGCATATTTTTTTTTTGGCCTATAACTATAACATAGTGAAGTAGTCTGTAGGATAATTATATATTTCTTATGGGTAGTTCATTATACTAGTTAAGAAAATCTAGCAGATTCATTTTCTTGGATGGGCCATTAGTTCTCCTTCAGATTATGTTAGAATGCCCCTGTTAAGATTGCTGCTGAACTGACTATTTATTATACATGTCTCCTTGCCCTCAACTGTTTCTTTCTGGTGGTTATGTGAGAGCAGCAGCAGTAATGGTTGGCTCTTCCTGTCACTGATGCAACTCCAGGATGCCCTGGAGTTGTGCTCACCTACAGTTTTCTTCTCATAGTCCTGATTTCACTTCTACAAAGTCACTAAATATTTAAACATATTCTACTATATATGTGTGCCACAAGCAGGGATGAGGGCATTGAACCCATCACTTGATGGCTTTCTCCCACTTTGCATCCTTAATGTGTTGACTCTGTTTGTTTCTCTTGCTTCATGGATCACAGGTGACTGTTGCTCCAGGTGTTATGTAGGAAGAAGAGCAAACACGGACAGCAGGCTGGTGGCTACCCTTCCATCCTGAAGGCAAAAGCTTTCCCAAGACGCCCAGTCTCAACAAAGCAGATTTCCATGCACCTCTCATTGGCCCAAAGTATGTCACGGGACCTCCTGGCTTCAAAGAAGACTGGGCACAGGTGCTTAGAATTTCTAGTCTCTACTAGCGTGAGGCAAGCAAGGGAGAAAGGTTGGGAAAGGGGATTGATCAGCCAGCCTCCCGCCTGCCCCACAACCTCTCTCTGCGTGTCTGCCTTACACTTTTCTCTCTCTCTAGACCTCTTTCTTCTGCTTCACAATTTAGATGGCCCCAAATGACCACCTTAGCTCTAGAGAAACTCCCAGTCCAGAGGCCTCTTTCTCTATTTGTGAACCATGGCTTTTTTGCTTTAGATTTACTGGAGATACTTGTTAAAAGGATCCTGAGCTCCAAACCTACTGTATCAGACACATCCTGAAGATCAAATATCCTTCAGCTCTAGTCCCAAAGATATGCTGCTGGAGCTTGGGAATCTTGCATGATTCTTATGTACACTAAACTTTGAGGGTCAGTGAACTGGAGTCCTTGGGTCCCAATTCCAAATTCCTGGGAAAGAGCTCCTGATTGGTCTGCTTGGGTCCGGCATGTATAACCCTCAGTCCATTCAACTGAGGGTGCCATTGGAAAGCGGGTAGGCTCAGGGCCCATGGCACTGATCTCCTATCAGTGACACTAGGAGTAGACTCTCTAAGGAGCAAGAAAGGTAAACCTACTGACTTCTCTGTTACAGGACTTACAATTCCCAATGTGCAATTTCTCATTTCACAGGTGCCCTCTGATGATCCCAGATGTCTGTCTCACCCAGCAGATTTCTGCTTATGCAACTTAGGGCACTGCTTCTGACCCAGTGACCTGCCCTTCCCTGTCTGGTTATGCCCAGCCTGCTGTGGAGGTCATCTCATTTCACTTCCTTCCCATTACCTGCCCAGGCCTCTCCTCACTCACGTCACTCAGTTTTAACATGCTATGGGGCTTTTTGTTGGTGCATCACAATTCAGCCAACGCAGCAAGTTCCAAAAATCAGATGTGAAGAAATGTCACATTAAAAAAAATGTTTCTGGGACGATTACTGGACTGAATGTCAATATTATGACCTAGTATGAGTGTGTTTCGTGTTTGGTAATTGCAATCATTGTTGCTTTTGTTGTGGTCATCCATTTACAATGCTTGGTGTCAGTTTATTTATCTCTTGTAAAAATAAAATACAGTGTGTGTGTAAAAAAAGAAAATTAGACACTTTAGCCCAATAATAATTCTTTAACATGTACTGGGAAAAAAATTTTTTTTTTCTGTAGTTAAACTTAGCTCAGCTCCATGTGTAGACTTCATTTTTACTGATAGCCTATATTTCTGTTTTGTTTTGTTTTGCATTACACAGGCCTCTCACTGTTGTGGCCTCTCCCGCTGCGGAGCACAGGCTCCGGACGCGCAGGCTCAGCGGCCATGGCTCACGGGCCCAGTCGCTCCGCGGCATGTGGGATCCTCCCAGACCAGGGCACGAACCCGCGTCCCCTGCATCGGCAGGCGGACTGTCAACCACTGCGCCACCAGGGAAGCCCTGATAGCCTATATTTCTTAATCTTTCCATGTTAAGATAACTCCTTACTTCCAATTTAAGATTTTGCCTCTTTTAGGAAGGTTGCGGTCAAATTCAGTTTTCTTTTTCTCCTTAAGAGTGACCTCAGTAGGCAGGGGGCTTAGGAGTAATCTGTGTTCTCCTGTAATCCTCTGCCTTTGATGGTCACTGTGTTGTCGCGCTCCAGGCTTTGGGGAATTGTGGTTGTCACCCATGAGGCATCACCCATCCTGCCTGGTCTTTGACCTAGTGTGCTGGCAGCCATTGCTGCTGACTCTGGTCCCTGCCTTGGTAGTGATCAACCACGAAGCCCACACACTTCTGCAAACTTCTGCTCCACTCCTAGATCTCTTGTGACTCACCAGCTCCTGTAGCCCCTCCACACCTCTGCTTGAGGTTTCAAAACTCTCAGTCTTCTATCCTATTATTCTATTATATGCAGGACCCTGCAAGGCTCTTTGAAGATGTTTGCTTAGCTGCTTCCCTCCGTCATTGCCAATTTATGACCCAAGAGCCATGTTGCTTTAATGCCTTCAGAATCATAGCTTTTCCATGAGACTGGCTGTCCTCTTGGGCTCTGACTTGGAAAGTCATACTGAGTGTCTTTACCACATTCCACCTCAGATTTGGCTGCAGGAGGGAGCAGATTTCACCACCAGCTATCTTACTCATTAAGCACCCTGTCTTATTCTCTCTGAATCTCTTTCTCTTGCTCATTGGTAGATCTTCATTTCCTTTTTGGGTAGGAAGACAGATACAGAAACTGACATTCTTCACTATTCTGTGGAAGTTAGTGCAAACTCAGTGCTCAGCCCACCAAAGTAGGTTCTTTATCATTAAAGCCCCGCTCTTAGAATTCCACGCAAGCCATTCATTTCCCTCAACAAAAGCTGGTTCTTGTAAATTAAAAAAAAAACAACAAAACCCTTTGGCTTTCAGATTACAGTGTCTACTCTGCATTTAAGAAATCGAGTCACAATTTTCATAGACTTCTTTGTTTTAGGCTCATCTGCTCTTCCCTGACAAAACCTCACGTAGAAAGTATCACTGGTACTTGAAAAGTCTGAGAAAGTGTAGGATAAAATCAACCAATAACACGTAGATCAATGTGAAACATTCTCATCCCATTCACACTCTCAGTTATGTTCTCTCTTACCTGTGATCCATGTGTTAATCTTGTCTCTCCTAATAGACTAGAAGCTCCCTGATGGCAGGGTTCATGTATTTTCAATCTCCCCTCAAACCCCCAGCACTCAACAAACGTCTTTTCCACAATCTATTTAGTGCCATGTTTTAGGGTTTGTTTTTTGGTTTCTTTGTGGGTTTTTTTCTTTTTTCATTTTTTGTTTTGGTGATTTTACTGTTTGACATGGTCCCTAATCAGAGTGCTGAAGTGCTGTCTAGTGTTCCCAAGCACAAGAAGGCTGGGTTATGCCTTAAGGAGAAAATATGGGTATTAGATAAGCTTTGTTCAGACATGAGTTAGTGTTGTTGGCTGTGAGCTCAATGTAAATTAATCAATAATATATATTAAATAGGGTGTCTTTAAACAGAAACACACATAAAACAAGGTTAAGTATTGGTTGGTTGATGGAAATGTGACCAGAGAGCCTTGTGGGAACCTAACACTGTATTTCCCCAGGATCAAAGTGATTCAGTTTTGCTAAATCAGTATTCCCAGTGATTTTATAGAATACAACTACTGGAAATATTGCGAATCAACTGTATGTGTTTGCAGAACCATGTGAAAGTGCAGTCATTGTGACGGCTCACCCCCGCATCTTCAGCTTCATGATGCTAATCTTACTGACAGGCATAAAATAACGGAACTACATTTAGATATAGATACAGCTGTGTACAAATACAAGTTCTACCTCTGGGCAAGTAACACTCTCATTGAATCTCTAAAATAAAAACCTTCCAAATTAGTTGTGATGACTAAAATGAGATAATATATCAGTCTGGAATAGAGTAGACATTTAACAAATAGTATCACTGTAGTTATCAGTCAATGAATAGTTGATTTCTCAAGACAGATCTAACTGGATGTTTGAGTAGAGGCAGGTAACTCTAGTTACCATCTGATGCTCATTTCAACTGGGAGTTTGAGTATGTAGCATAGTGATTGGATATATTGCCTTAGATCACATCTCTGAGATAGTGGAAATAGGTTAGCCTTAGGACCCTACCAGAGCAGAATAAAAAAATTCAACCCAGGGCTTCCCTGGTGGCGCAGTGGTTGAGAGTCCGCCTGCCGATGCAGGGGACACAGGTTTGTGCCCCGGTCCGGGAAGATCCCACATGCCGCCGAGCATCTGGGCCCGTGAGCCATGGCCGCTGAGCCTGCGCGTCCGGAGCCTGTGCTCCACAGCGGGAGAGGCCACAACAGTGAGAGGCCCGAGTACCGCAAAAAAAAAAAAAAAAAAATTCAACCCAAATCAGTTTATCGTAATTAATGCCTGGCTAGTTTGCATATTATTAGATGTTTCAGGAAAAATATAACTCTGATGGTACCTCTCTTTCTTTTTTTCCTTCCAGAAGAAAGAAGTTTAATTACACCTGTTACAAGATATGAACCAGTGAAGCAGCATGTTATCTAGAAGAAATGACTATATGCTGTAAGAATTCTGTTGATATGGAAACCATGTTTTTGATACTGTAACTGAATCATCACTTGCTTCTATCAGGTTTTGATGACGACGGAGAAATTATGGTTTTTACGGAGCCAACCCTTAAGTGTCAACAAAGGCAGCTTAAGAGTCATTTAAATAAAAGTTTTCAAGAAGACCTAACTTCACAAAAAGCAAGCGTATCACCAGTTAATAGAGTTAAATTTTTTGTTTTTCAATTTGGTAAGACTGAATTGGACATTTTACATAATGCAAGTTTACATTACACTTTAAACAAATATTTTCTTCCAGGAGTGGTCTTGATCTCTAGGCTGTATGCTCAGCATCTCCACTTAGGTGTCTGGCAATCCTCACACTAACCATCCCTTTCCTCCTCTTTACTATCTTAGCAATGGCATTACCAGTCAGGCTGTGGCTCAAGTCTAATATCTGGCAATCAGCCATGATCTCGTTCTTTCCTTCACATCCCATTCTTTGGGGGGTCCTGTCAGCTATACCTCCAAAATATATCCCCAATCCAACCACATCTCACTCCCTCTACTGCTACACAGTTAGTCCAAGAAATCATTGTGTCTCACCTGAACTGTTCCAACAGCCTCTTAACTGGTCTGCCTACCTTCATGCTCGTTCTACCCACAGATACCTCCCTTTCATTCTTCATTTATCAGACAGAATATTCTTTTTAAAGATTATATTTGATCCTATCACTCCCCACTGAAAACCCTCCCATTGTAATTAAATAGAATCTAAACTCTATTAGGGCTCAAGGGCTTACCTGAGCTGTTCTCACCAACATCCTGGACCTAATCTTGTACCCCTCTCCCTGTCACTTATTACATTCCTCTCCCTGCCACTCACTGCTCTTCCCTTTGTCTCTGGAAAATGCAAAATTTGTTCTGGTCTCACAGCCTTTTCTCCTGTCATTTCCTCTGGTTGGAATGGTCTTTCCCTAAGATCTCAACTTACTCTGGCTTCTTTTCTCATCATCTGAGACTCAGAGAAAATGACATCTCTTCAAAGAGTCCTTCCCTGACTACTTAGCTAGAGTAGTTATCCCTTGCTGTAAGACACTCTCTATCCTATTACCTTATTTGTTTCTCTAGGAAACATCATTCTCTGAATCATCCCTCCTCTTCTCCCCTTCTCATTCCCTCTCTTGCTCTCTGTCTTCCTCCTTTCCTTCTTCTTTTCCTACTTGTTTGTTGGCTATTTGCCCCCATCACAGCATAAACATCACTAAGACAAAGATTTCCCTCATTTCCCACTGGAATTTTAGCACCGAGAATAGTATCTGGCTCACCGCGGGTGCTCAATTAATAAATATATACCATTTATTGAGTGATCTCTGTGAGCCAGGTAGCTTCATTAGATATCTATCTCTATTTCTCAAAACAACCTTTCAAAGATTTAAATATGAATAAGTTGAAGCGTGGAGAGGTTATGTGACACAGCTAATTGGTGTGAAACTAAGTTGAATTGAGAAGGTCTGCTGGATTTCAAATCCCATGATTTTTGTCTGTTATTCAACACTGCTTCACTCTACTTGATTTCCAGCCTCCACGTTTGTGACTAAGCATCCTTGTATTTATCTTTCACATTTGATTTTACCAAATGATTGCCTTTATACAGCTATTGATATCTGGTATCATTTTTGCTGAGATTGATATTAAGAAATTTACTAATCTTTTGGGTTAGTTTTCTTTATAGGTATAAGACAACTTTCAATCAAGTACAATGAAACTGATGGTAATTAGTATCATGGAAATGAGTTTTTTTTCTGAGATATTAGTAGATATAGAAAATAATACGTAGTAGTTTTATCTTCCTCAATCAATTTATTGTGGCTGGCTCTATTGCAGTAATTATATCAGCTTGTATATTTGCTTCCCCCTTTCTCCACAGAGTTTTTCATTCTCTATTGCAGTTTATATAGGACATAAATTTATAGACCTCAAGTCCTTTTCAAAATGGGTGTGGGTAGAGAGGGGAGTGGGAAGTAGAAACCATAAAAGAATACATACATGTCCTAACGATTGAGTGATGTCATTCTGAACACCTTAAAGGCAAATATTGAGAGTGAGGGAAGAGCTTGTGGTGAATCGAAAAGAGAGAGCATAGATTTGACTGAATTGAGGGCAGATATCCCTGACTAGGGCCTCACGTACAAGCTGTATTTTTATACCTCTACTTAGTGGGGCAAATCTGAACACTAGCAAGAATTACCCCAGAGCAGTAGGGATAGGACAGATCTCTGGCCTCAGCCCTCCTTCCACCCCAGCCTTGTCTTCAAACACCCACACACTCCCCAGCATCTTCTCAATGTACCCATCTGCACCGCAAGCAGCTGGATGATACCCAGAAGCCTGGCTCCCAGCTGCCCACTAGTGCCTGAATTAGCTGTTGTATCTCTTGGGCATAAAGGGGACCAGAGAATATAGAAGAAAGGAAATATGGAAGACCTAAGACTTACTCATCAGTTTGCAAAGAAACTAAGAGGCTACACCATGGAATTCCAGACACCCCATACTTTAGCTTCCTTGACCTATAACTGACCATTCTCTTGCCTTATTGGCACCAACTCACACACTCCTTTACCAGGGCTCCCTGTGGTTCCTGTGCTTTTCCTGTGTCCTGCCCTCACCCACTTGCCCATCAACCTGTCCTGATCCTCAGGTTCCTGTCGCTGGGGGCCTAGTATCTCTGGCTTTGTCTCTTTCCAGCGGGATGTGAAAGGAGATCTACCTTCCCATCTGCACTTTTTCACTAAAGTTGGCCCTTTCTTTCTGCCAGGTCACTCCTATTCCCTCTATTAGTCTTTAAGAAAATCAAAAACTCATTCTCTATCAACAAGGCTCATGCACTTCCCAACCACCAAGTTCTGGAGGGCTGCTGAAGTGACATTTCATGCCTGTAGCCCAAGCAACTCAACTTCATGCCTAGGATATCATGCAAAAAAAACAAGAGTGTGGGCGGTTCCTTCCCTCTACTTTATGGTTTCAAAGCCTCAGGAAGTAAAAATCTACCTATACTTGGTTGGTTCTCAGTCTATTCTAACAGAAAGTCTGCATCATTCAAAACTATTCCAAATAATTAAATTATGCGCAAAGAGGGTTTTCTTTTTTTCCTTCAGGTAGTTAGATCAGATAACAACCTAATAAAAATAGCTAACTACTTTTGTTCACATCTATTAGAGGTAAAGATCAATGTGTATTAATCCACTCTGTGGAAAAGTTTATGTGAATAATTATAATTTCCATGTAGTAATTTTAAGCTTTATAATTTGTATTTAGTTCCAAAAGGAGAAAAAGAAACTAAGTTGCTGAAAGCTAACATAAATGAGGTAAATTCTATCCCAATTAAGTTATTTTCAACATTTCTAGACATTTTGGGTGACAGGCTTTTAAAAAAATAAATTTTATGACAGTGTTATGAAAGTAAGGACATTTTTATATTTCATAAACCTTGACTGTTCCAACAGTATAACAGTACTATCAATATTGTATGAATTTATTACGTAAGATTACATTTTTCAGAATTACATTTTTCAGAACCATTTCTTTATTGAGCATAAATATAATTTCCCCCAGCGAATCCAGAGCACGTTGTGGTAGGTTAGGCTGTTTTTTGGCCATTCTGTCATGTTGGAAGCATTTCCTTGGGATATGAATATTTCTTTGAAAACATGATTTATGATGACTACATACTATTTATTTGATCAAATGCTGCTCCACGATTTTGCTGATATCTCATGAGATTTTGGTTGTTTCTTATTTTTCCATATTAAAAAATACGGCAGTAAGATTTTTTTATTTCTTGAGCTCACCCCTGACTGAAAGAGCAAGAATTAGTGCTGAGTTGAGACCAACGTTCAGTGCTGCGATTGGAGTCTTCAGTCCTTCCCTGTTTGTCTTGCGGATGTGTGAGGAGTTTTTAGGTGTGAGGTTTCCTGACAGCCTTGGCCTGCTGCTTCCTCCCCTCCTGACTGATAGCTGGGCCACCCGACCACAACAGGCCAAGATGGGTAGAAACTGGCCCAGCTGGGCTCCAAGTGGCCAGGACCAAGCAGGAGGTGAGGTTCAGTGCATCTCCTTGATGGTTCTCAGCTCTTGGCTTCCTGTTCCCACTAGATAACTGGCCTCCCACTTCTTCCTTAGAACACTCCTCACCTGATACTGTAGTTTTGATGGTTTGATTTCTGTTGGTTCCAGTTCTCAAATTCCTCTTCTGGTAGCTGCATAAACAACTCTGATAATGTGATTTATAAGAAGAAATATATATTTGGTCTTTGATCCTGTTTCTGGCACAGATCTCCTAAAGCCCTTTGAATTTCCTAGGTGATGAAGGAGGTAAAGGTTATCTTTTGTTAAGTTAATAAGGTGACTTTTGGAAAACACCTAAGGATGGGAGCTGGTTGTGGGGAAAATCAACCACGTGATTAAAGACTTGGAACACTCAGTCCCACCCCCCTGACCTCTGGAGAGGGGAAAGGGGCTAGAAATTGAGTTCAATCACCAATGGCCAATGAGTTAATCAATCATGTCTATGTAATGAAGCCTCCAGAAAACCTAAAAGGATAGGGTTCAGAGAGCTTCCCTGATGGTGTAGAGATCTGGGGAGACTCGTGTGCCTGGAGAAGGCATGGAAGCCCCCCGACCTTTACTCATACCTCACCCTGTGCATCTCTTCCATCTGGTTATTCCTGAGCTATATCCTTCTATAGTAAGCTGGTAATCCAGTAAGTAAAATGTTTCTTTGAGTCCTGTGAACTGCTTGAGTAAATTAATTTAACCCAAGGAGGGGAACCTCCAATCTACAGCCATTCAGGCAGAAGCACAAGTGACAAACCAGACTTGCAATTGGCATCTGAAGTATTGTTTGGTGAGGGAGGGTGAGTCTTGAGGGAATGAGCCCTTAACCTTGGGGGATCTGCTGCTATCTCCAGGCAGGTAGTGTCAGAATGGAGTTGAACTGTAGGACACCCAACTGGTGTCAGAGAATTGCTTGGTGGTGTGGGGAAAAACCCCACAAGCTGGAATTATTTGGAGTCAGAATCTTAATAACCCAGGCTTGTTTCAGTACCAGAGTCCCTGTTGGGCTTTCACATTCCATCCCCAGAAACTGGGTCTTGATGTGGCAGTTGGGTCCTGCTCTCTGCTGAAAAGCTCCGTGGTACCCATAGCCCCATCTTATGGATAAGAGGATTGCTATTTCACAGTCTCTCCATCACTGCAGTCAACTCTCTTTGCTAAACTCAACATCCTTGGGTCTTTCTTCAAATATTGTCCTTCCTTTGATAAATGGAGATCTCTTCCAGGGTCCACAAGTGTACTGTTCTCTGTTCTCTAAGTACCCCTCCTACATCAGGTGTCTGGACCAGCTCCTGGGAATCATTCCTTCTGATCCTGGCTCCTCTTTATTCTGTGGGCAGGTGATCCCACCTCTCTCTTCCTCTTCTGCAACTTTATAGGCGATAATAATAGTACTTGCTCATGGAGTTGTGAGGATGCAGTAAATTAACATGTGTAAAGAGTTTAGAACATTGCTGCCTAAGTGTTTAATACGTCTTAGCTTTATTATCTTAGAAAATTTCTCTCCAAGCACTATTATCACCAGCGAATTCAGGCAGGTCTTTCCTTGGAGTCCTACCACAGGGAACAACAAAGGCAGGATGGGAGGAAAGCTCTCGGAGTGTTGCTTCTCTTCCCAGGAAACCACAACTGGCATAATAGCCCTCCTGCCAAACTTAGAGCCAGTGATCAATAGTATTTCCCTTTTATCTTATCTGAAACAAGCAAGTAAAAGAAATATGTCCTTCTGAATTGTACACAATAGGATTCTAAGTGGTATTTGTCAAAGGGAACATTCTACATGTGCCAAGGGCTTGATGTGAGCTGTATCCTCCTCAACCTCATATTCCAGGCTTATGGTGAGATAGGAAGAGGCTGGCAAAAGTATGTGGAGATTCAGTCTATTATGTGGCTCTCAAGAGGAGGATCACAGCAAAATGTATGCTGGCAAACTCATAGAAACAGAAAGTACACACAACCACAATAGAATGGTGGTTGCCAGAGGCTGGGGGGTGGAGGAAATGGGGGGATGCTGGTCAAAGGGGCAAACTTCCAGTTTTAAGATGAATAAGTTCTGGGGAATCTAATATTCAGTGTGGTGACTATAGTTAACAATACTGTATTACATACCTGCAATTTACTAAGAGAGACGTTAAATGTTTTCACCACACACAAAAAATTATAATCATGTGAGGTGTTGGATGTGTTAACTAACCTTATCGTGGTAATCATTTTGCAGTACATACCTGTATCAGATCATCCCGTTGTATACCTTAAACTTACATGTTATCTGTCAATTATGTCTCACTAAAGCTGGGACAAAAAAAAATGTGATGAGAACCCTTGACAAACGGGCCTCCAAATTGCGATCAATTTTTCAACTTTACTGGCAGCAAATCAATTTACTTTTGCAATGTCTATTCGTGAGAACACCAAACCAAGCCCAGCAAATGATTTTCAGTAGAGCAGATGAATTACCTGTAAGAGATCAGAGTCATAGTTGAAGATGATACCCCCCAAAATATTAAGGTCTGTTAACTGGGACATGCAAAGCCTGTGCCTTGTCACTCTGCAGGAGGATGTCGTCAGGGCAGCATACAGGTATCCCCACAGACCTGTGACGATGTTGAAGGCTGACAAAAAGAATGAGGTAGGAACGGTTTTAACGGGCACACAGAGACACTGTTAGGCAGTGTTCGTGGTTGCGTGGTAATCATTCCCACTTGTTTTGCTCTGTTTAGAGCCTATTAACCCTTTCAATCATGCACCTAAAATTCTTGTGCTGAATTATATATATTAAAAAAAAAAGGGGGGGTTGCCACTGGAATGTTCTAAGAATGGACAGGAGAGATCCTTCAATCACCTATGAAGCACAGTCAGAAGTCACCTAATGCAGGTGACAAGAGTTGGAAATGACAAAGAAGACTGTCAAGTGGAAAACTTCCTGTTTGAACTCGAATCTTCCCATTGTACCAGGTCTGAGCCATCACCAGAAATAGCAGCGGGTCCTGGAAGCCATGGTCACAGCCTGACTGGGACATGGAAACTGGAGGAAACGGGAATGAGGTGGCCGGCTATGCCTCATTCCTTTCAGACACGCTATGTACACAGGAAGTAACAGCCAGGACTGTCATCCTTTAGGACAAAGGATAATGATGTAAAAAGAGTCTAAAGTACAAAGATCTCAAATAATCATCCCTAGGTCATGGAAACTGCCCATCTGACAGAAAGTCAGATTTACTGTTTGAACCCCAACATGTCATGTCATTTCTTTGGCTGTATATCTCTTTGTTCCCTGAGGGTGAGACAGACTTTTTTCCCCTGTCAGGATCCCAAGATCAGCTGGATGATCCTTCCCTCAGGGACGCAGTAGCAGTTTTTGTAGGGCCTCTTTTGACATGGCTCCACAAAATTTTAGACTGGTCCCAAATCCAGGTTAAGCACAGAAAAAAGGAAGGTATTTGAAAAGAGCTATTTTTGTTTTGTTTCTTTTTTCCAAAAACAAAGTACAGCAAGGCAGGCTAAACAATGGAATTAAATGTCTCTTTGAGATCATGTTCGCTCTGATAATATCAAAATTGCTTGCTCTTAAACCTTCACTTTGGTGCTGGTGTTTGCACATGTCATACCTTTAAGTTTTCGGTATTCTTGAGCTATTCTTATCCATAATTGTATCAACCACTTTTTTCTTAAACTTACATTTCCCTTATGTTTTCGAACATCTTTCACTAAACATCAGATAAGTTCATAATAAATGAAAGGTTTTGAAGCTTTCTTTGTAAATATCAGTAAGTGTTAAAGAATTGCTTTTCTTTATACGAATCTTTCAGAATTTTCAGCGTACTATTGTAATAATTACCTTTGATAGATATAAATTCCAAGGCAGTAGCATCTGATACATTTTTAATATCTGAATCCTTGCAGAGTAATTTTCTGGACTATTTCCCTTTTGCTCCTTTGAGAACTTATTACAGGCAATCCTTATTTTGCCTGTGCCCAGTTAAATGAAACACCTTTGTATCAGAACCATGCAAAGCGAGGGCTGTTGTGTGCTTTTTAATTTAACCTTGTCAAGATTCAAACATCACTTTTAGGAGAATAGAATACTTCTGTGTTATATCAGTGGCATTTTTCTCTAAAGTTATTAATAAGTTATTTAGATTGCCTTAAACAGACATATATTTCCTCTGTTAATTCAGCCTCGGGCCGCTCACAGAGTGCAGGACAAACACAAAGGGTTTCTGCACAGTTCAAGACGTCACCAAGTGGTTCAGCTACAATTCTGGTCCTTGGTCGAGTTTTTCCTAGTGTTGGTGAAAAGAGTGAGGAGAGTCCCCTAAGTGACCTTTTGTGTCCCCCATGGTCTCACGGGTTCCCAGCCACAGATGTAGCAACCAACTGCTTCCAGGCACATAGTAAATATTCAATGTGTGTTAGCAATTCAGTGAGTGTTAGCAATAAGATTTTGCCACAATTTTGCATGCTTATAGGAGATAATTCTGAGGCTTGTAGCCATATTCATACGACATTAGTTTTCACTTTTCAAGAGCAATTTGAAGCTTCCATGCTAATTTGATCTAGGTTATTGTATTAGTTTCCTACTGCTGCAGTAACAAATTACCACAAATATAGTGGCTGAAAACAGCACAGCGTTGCTTTCCTCCGGGAGGCTCAGGGGAGTATCCATTTCTTTGTCTTTTCTAGCTTCTAGAGGCATTCTTTGGTGCACGCCCCCTCGCTCCATCTTCAAAGTCAGGAGTGTAGCGTCTTCAAATCTCCCTTCCCTCTTCCAAGGAACCTTGGAATTACATTGGGCCCACCCAAATAATCCATGATAACCTTCCCAACTCTTTGTTTCAAGATCACAATTTTTAGGGATTAAGACGTGGACAGAACTGAGGGTCCATTATTCCATCTACCCCTGACACTTTTACGATTGCATTTGATTTCTCATCTGCAGTGAAAACAAAAGACTAGGTGACATTGGAATTTTCAGGTGACTCAGAACTATCAAAGCTATTTATTTCCAGGATTGTTTACATATTATCATGTATCAGAAATATCCAGGCAAAAACTGTCAGACATTATGAGTTGGTTGATCCATTACTAACTAACTATTCCTTTTGTTGATTCTGCTCAAAAAGTTCGTACTTTCTTGGAATGGCCAAGTAATACAGTTCTTGGCCAATGAGATATAAATAAAATCTGTTGGGAATTTTGGGGAAACTTTGCTTGCATCACTAAAAAGGACATATGTCCTTTTCTTTTTCCTTTTTTTGGATACAGACCTGATAGTTGGAACTTCAGCAGTCATCCTGTAATCATGAGGAAAAGACCAGGCTAGGGAATCATAGAGACACTGACCCTGCCATTGTTAAGTTACTGAAACAGCTCTAGCAACCACCCTAGCAACTTCCTGTTATGTAAGAATAAGTAAACTCATATTTGTTCTAGCCACTGTACTTAGGTTCTCTGTTACTTACAGTTGAACAAATAAAATAACAGTTTAATAAATTACCTAGTCTAACCATGAATGCCATATCCCACAGAAACCATATAGCAGGACAATAGCAGGAATACACACAGATAATATTTTAATGGATAATGAATTTATGCTATTATTTGATAATTTTTAAACTTATTAATGGAAAATCCCCTTCTTGAGTCAAACCAATAACTTCACAGACCAGAAATAAATTGTTGTCCAATGTAAGCTGGCCGAGGAAACCTTGCCAACTATTTTTCTCTCTAAAAACATCTCCTATTTTTTATGTTTAGCCTTTATCCCTGCTTGCCCTTAAAAGCCTTATTTCTATAATAGAAAATATTTTTCTACCTCTGTTTACACTGGACCTGGTTTACTTATTTTCTCACCATTGTTTTCTCCTGGTGAGGTTCCTTTCAGTTCTGAAATGTCAAGGTTTTGTACCAATGCTGAAGCAAAAACCTTTGTTTTTAAAGCTAAAATACTTTGCTCAGAGGGGATTTCCAAAAGAATTGAATAGCACACTCAGGGGTACAAATTATAGGGAACCCCCTTAACTTCTCCTGTTCTCCCAACAGCAGCCAGTTTCCATGAAGCATTGGCTGCAACCTGAGTAGAGGGATATTCACACCTTCTGACCCCTGAAGACACTACCACAGGCCAGAAGGCTGAGTGGTCAGCAAACCTAATGTAGAATTATGTGGAATGTGCAATGTGGAAGTGAGAACGAGGAAGAAAAAGCATAGAGAAGGTAAGAGAGAGAGGTTCAGTGGCCAACTAGTCTTGACGGAAGTTTTAATCATAAAAGTCTACAATCCCATCTAAAACATGGTAGTTAAATTATGAGAAGTGTTACCAATGTAATTCTTGGAATGTTAGAAACTTATAAAAATTTTTTGTTATTTTAGGTATTTCAGCTCCATTTGCAGTACAGACACTTCAGAGATATTCATATATATGTTTAATTTTAAGATGGCACAGATTTTAGAAAACACCATCAATTTAAATACAACTTTTTTTCTTTTTTGTGGAGGAAATAAAGCAATGCACATTAAGTAGACAAACCAATTCTTACACAGCCTAATTGCAGAAAGATATAAAGTATGAAAAGTGAGCATTTTAGACTTGAAGGAAAATTGCAGTTCTGTGGCTCCGTCAGAGAGATGTAAGCTCAGATGCTTCATTTTGAACTTGAGATGTAAGCTATGGTGGTGGAGGGGATTGTGGGAGGTGGAGGGGGGCTGCTTGGAGAAACGCTAAGAGAATTATGAGAAAAGAAAGATCAAATCACAGCTTGGTCAATATTTACGATAAATTTAGCACTCGAGTGTCTTCAGAGAACCACAAGAATTGAGTCGATTTTACTTGTCCTTGCTTATTTGAAGACATATAGGTCCTACCCTTGACAATACTGTGAAAATATAAAGACCCATTAGAGCTTATGGGAAAACGCCCAGGAAAACCAGGAATGAGAGTTTGGGTTTCAGCTTACAGTCAATTTGTGATATGACAGCGGCATGTTATTTAAGCTTGCTGGCCTACAATGTCTCCTCTGCAAAATTAGCATGAGTAGGCTGTTGATTTCCCTCAAAATATCTGAGCCGTTGGGAGCTCAGAGGTGTATTTCTTTGGGATTATCCAGTGAGTTGGGGGCAGGGGTGAGAGGGAGGAGTTTTCCTCATTTAAGCAGAGTGGCCTCAGGGCCTTGGCTGGAGTAATGTACCCTCTGGGACCAAAGTGAGGAGCAGCACTGGGGCCAGGAGCTGGTACCTGCCTCCCACCAGCAATGTTCAAGCTTCCTAATGCCAGCCCTCTGGGCAAAGGGTCTGCAAGAGGAGTGAGGGCAAACCCCCCAAAGACCACAAGATCACGTGGAGGCTGAGGATACAGACTTTTGCTTTCAAATCTGCATGACGGATGGTGAAAGTCAAGTGGTCATTTAGTCTCTGCCATCAGGCCCTAGCTTTCTGCCCATTCCTGTGTTCATCTGGTATGAGGCACTAATAAGCACTCCTAACCTGATCAAATCTGAGAAGGGATGGAGCAGAGGATAAGAAGAGTTCCAAGGTTACAACGTGACCAAAATGTGAGAAAACACAACAAATTGAAAGTGGGAACAAAATCTTCTGCAAATGCAAATGGAAGGAATCTTAAAATAGTGAAAAGGATTCTCGAGAGTAAAAATTTATCATAAAAGAAGTTGATAAAGGTCCCTTGCGATGTAATCAACGATGCTCACATGCTTTCTACTTACACTTAGACTTAGGAACAATGTCTTAGAATCCAACTGAATCATAGAACAGGAGCTTTTGTTCTCATTCTAGAATGGTGCTTTTCAAAATGTGGGTCACAACTCATAAGTGGGTTATAAAATTAATAGTGGGTCATGACTAGCATCTTTTCTTTCTAATGAAGTAAAGTAGAATAGAGGATATCAGATTGAACCACACAAAGTGAGTTTTGTGGAACTTTTGTTTCAGTTGTGTGTGTGTGTGTGTTAGGGCATGATGCAGAATATATTATTTACTGTGGGTAGCTGTACATAAAAGTTTAAAAAACAATCCTGGTGAGACATTAGGTGAGACTTCCAGAAAATCTGGAGCAAACTTTGTGTTATGGATTGAATTGTGTTCCTCAGAAGCATAAGTTGAAGTCCTAACCCCCAAGACCTGTGAATGTGACCTTATTGAGATATAACATTTCTGCAGACCTAACACAGGTTGATATGTTAGGGGACAATTTAAACATAATGTGAATTTCACATTTGCTTATATGTGATTTATTCTGGAAGAAACACTAAATCAATGCATCCAACTGCACCCAGCTGAACCTAGCTGTATAGGAAAACTGAAAATACTCACAAGCGCACACCTCAAACATCTACCTAAGTTCAGCAGGTGTTATGAGCTGTACCCATCTGTTGTTACAACTCCCCTGACCAATTTCAGACAACTCTCCTTCCACCACTTCACACTAGCTCACAAGCTACAACCCTTCTGGTCTTTGTCAAAGTAGCATATTAGTTTTAGTATTTTTGCATTTCTTATCCATCCAACATGTGTGAAACGAGGCTACTGCTTTTATAAGGTTCTATCTCTTTTTCTTTACATGTCACTGTTGACATTTCTGAGTGTAATGTCCCAATCACATTTTTCTTATAAGCCCTGAGGTTGTCACTGTGTGATTTTGTAGGGCATAGTGATTTTTAGGAATGCTATGTCATGTGATAGCAGAAGTGACTGCATGGTATCTAAAACGATGATACTGGATGAGATGATCCAATGGGTAGATATGGGAGAGGTCATGGCTGAATCCAGGGGCACATAACTTCACAGACGGAGGAGAGGAGGAGCCAGCAAAAGAATCATCTGGTGAGATTAGAGGAGACTTGGCTTCTTATACTGTGGTTCTGGAAATTATTTCAAGGAAGGGTTAATCTACTGTGTCCAGTGCTACAGAGAGATCAAGAAGGAAGAGAACTGAGTGATCAGTGACCCCTGAATTTAGTCACATGGAGGTCCTGAGTGATTTTGATAAGTGCAGTTTGGGTAGAGTAGTGGGTATTAGCCGAATTGGAGAGGGTTTAGTAGCAAAATGGAAGAGAAAAATATATTTTTGAGGAATCATGAAATAATTTTATTTGATTTTGATACAAGTCTTTGACATGCCTTAGTAGGCATATTTGTGTCTTGTATGGTATCTTATAGATCAGATCTACTTACAATTTTCAAAGGTTACTAGTAAGTTCCTACTGTGTGCCTGGCAGTGGGAGAGACGCACTGTGTTTAAGAGAGCAGATGCTAGAATTGAGACAGACTTCCTTGTAAACTGTGGTCCCCAACCCTCACTAGTTGTCTGCAGTAAGCCTCACTTTTTAGGCTCCTAAAATGGGGTTAATATCCTATCTCAGTGGGTCATTGTTGGGACTATGTAAGTGAAGTGCTTCAGGGTGCTATCTGACACACAGGATGGCTCATGAAGTTTATTAATTTTTTAACAATGATGACAGTAAAATTTTGGCCTTGAATTTACAATGAAGTTGGGGAGATGAGACAGACACAAAAAATTAAATAAGTATAAATAAGTAGAGTCAAAGTGATCACAGAAAGTGTGGCTTAAAATGGAACCTAATGGAGGAATAGCTCTGAGAAGAGATTCACTCGCTCTTACCAAACACCTGCCATTCTGCAGGATGCTGCAAGCACAGTCACTTGTTCAATCCTCACAACCATGCTCTGAGGAGGCATTTCTCCCCAGGTCATGGGGGAGAAGATTGAAGCTCCAGCAGGCTCTTTCTCTTGCTCCCGGTCAACAATTAATGGAGGAGCTGGAGCTGGACCAAAGTCCACGCTTAGTGCTGGCGGAACAGCAGAGAGGTGTGGATGCTTAACTCTCCACTCTTTGCCATATGCAAACACTAACAAACAAAAGCAAAGCAAAAACAAACTAAACCCATGGCGTGCAAAGACGCATTTTAGCCTGGTACATCTAAAGAACTAAATCTAAGCAACAAACCCAAGAAAAGCTAGCTGTATATTCTTCCTCTTGAGCTTTTCTTCTTCTGGTGGAGTTAATGATGTGTCAAAATGGGTTTCAAGGAAAGGTGAAGGAGAAGGACAAGAGGGGGCTGATCAGCAAGTGCCTATCCAGGGGTGATTTGTGCTTCTGGGAAAATGGTTACAACCTACTGCGCTGTCTGTTTCCCAGCCCGGCTGATCCGCAAGTTTATTCCTCAGTGGCCTGAGCTGCTGCCGTCCTGGTTCTTGTGTGGTTTTTGTTGGGATAATTAACAGGTAGGCAGGCACTGGGATGTTTAGAATGTCTCCACACCCATTGAGCTTCTCACTAAAGCTGATAGAGTGTGGGCAGCTGGTGTCCTGTGGGGTATGGTCTGAGGAGTGGCCCAAATCCCTCTTCACTAATTGAACATTAAGGGTTCTCAAAGCACTTCCTTGAGCAGACAGGAGTGTTCAACTGGAGGAGATGTGCTGTGTGGCCAGGCATCACGGAAACTAATTATTAAAGCACTGGCAGAGACACTTGGTCTCCTCACCTCCTCTCAGCTGGTAAAGGCTATGACCTCAAAGGATAAACCCAGGACAGATAAGTTTTGATGGGTTGTGAGAAAAATGGAACACAAGTCCTTGTAGACAGATTTCTGTGGAAATTTGAAGGAGAGTCTTCATGGGGAGATGTATTTGTTTCCTCGGGTTCTCCTAACAAATTACCACAAACTGGGTGGCCTTAAACCAGGGGTCCCAAGCCCTGGGCTGTGGACTGGTACTGGTCCGTGGCCTATTAAGAACTGGGCCGCACAGCAGGAGGTGAGTGGCGGGCGAGCGAGCTAAGCTTCATCTGTATTCACTGCCGCTCCCCATCACTCGTATTACCACCTGAGCTCCACCTCCTGTCAGATCAGTGACAGCATTAGGTTCCCATAGGAGCTCAAACTCCACTGTGAGCTGCGCATGCGAGGGATCTAGGTTGCCCGTTCCTTATGGGAATCTAATGCCTGATGATCTGAGGTGGAGCTGAGGCAGTGATGATAGCGCTGGGGAGCGGCTGCAAACACAGATTATCACTAGCAGAGAGGTTTGCCTGCACAGAGACCATAATAAATCAATTGCTTGCAGACTCATATCAAAACTCTATTAGTGGGCTTCCCTGGTAGTGCAGTGGTTGGGAGTCTGCCTGCCGATGCAGGGGACACAGGTTCATGCCCCAGTCTGGGAAGATCCCACATGCCGCGGAGCGGCTGGGCCCGTGAGCCACGGCCGCTGAGCCTGAGCGTCCGGAGCCTGTGCTCCGCAACGGGAGAGGCCACAACAGTGAGAGGCCTGCGTACTGCCAAGAAAAAAAAGAAAAACTCTATCAGTGAGTGGCAAATGAAAACAAGTTCAGGGTTTCCACTGATTCTGCATTACGGTGAGTTGTATAATTATTTCATTATATATTACAGTGTAATAATAATAGAAATAAAATGCACAATAAATGTAATGTGCTTGAATCATCTGGAAACCATCCCCCCACTCCAGTCCGTGGAAAACCTGTCTTCCACGAAACTGGTCCCTGGTGCCAAAAAGGTTGGGGACCGCTACCTTAAACAACAGAAACCGATTCTCTTACAGTTCTAGAGGAATGCGTAAGTCTGAGATCAAGGTGTTGGTAGGGATGGCTCCCTCTTCTGAGGAACAGTCTGTGCCATGTCTTTCCCCTAGCTTCTGTTGGCTGCTGGTAATTCTTCCTTTTCTTTGACTTGTAGACACATTTCTCCAGTCTCTGCTTCCATCTTCACAGGCTGGTTTCCCTATGTCTCTTCTTATAAGGATGCATGTCATCTTCCAAGCCTCACCCTACTCCACTATGACCTCATCTTAATTTTATCTGCAATAACCCTGTTTCCAAATAAGGTCGCGTTCCGTAGTTTTCAAGAAGGACATAAATTTTGGGGGGATGCTATCCAACTCAGTACAAGAGGGGGGCATAAAACCATTAGGTGTCATTTTTTGGAGAGAGAGAGTGGTGAGGAAAGGAGAGGAAGAATCTCCGAAGGCGTGCGTGAAAGGATACCAGTGAAGCAGGCAACCTTGTAACAGGAAACAGACGTCCCAAATGAGGCAATTGAGATTTTAAAGAAGGAACTGTATATGATGAGTGGCAGGGTTAAGTAAAAGTGAAGAAACAAACAAACAAAAAAAAAAACAAGAGGGTAACCGAGAACCCCAGAGCTAGCATAGTAGGGCGTCATCTTCACAACCCACCCTCCACCTTCCCCGCCCCGTGGAGACGAGCTACTCCGCCTCCCACCAGCATCTCCGCTGTCCCTGAGGCCTCTCCAGTCCTATCCCGGCTTCTCTGACGCTCGGACGTGGGCTGCCTGTGGGACCGTTCCCGGCATCCAGGCACACACAACCCGGAAACGGGCGGGTTGGTGCTGGTGCGTCACCCTTGAAGCAGGGGCGATGGAAGCCAGTTGATGCCCACTCCCCTATTACTTCCCCAGCAAAATGTTCTGTGATTTATTTCAGAAAATTCCTCAGCAGATTGAGGAACTGAGTGCCACTTGATGAGAGCGGTGGCCAATTCAATAACTCATCCTTGTTTGGGTTTTTACTTCCTCTCCACTCCCCCTGCCTCTCATTCCCACGCTCTGAGGCAAGTTCCCGAATAAATCGTGCGCACTCAAGCCTGCATTGCAGTCTCTTCTTTCAGGAAAACCCAGACTAAGTAACCATTCTAAAACCAGCAAGTGCAAGGAGATTACTGGATTTGAGAGGGTAGTGGGGAGAGAGAGAGAGGGTGCGAGCCAGGGCAGCTGAAGCCAAAGCAAGCAAAATGTAGTCTAACCAGGAGTGAGGCAATCACTGTCAACGCTCAGGCCGGCAGGGGACAGGCAGGGGCAATTCACAGCCCAAACACGATCTCCTCGTCCCCACTGTCCCCTGCCAGGACCTTCTGTGGCTGAACCAGTTCCCAAAGGGTGAGGAAGGGTTAGCCTTGATGCAGTCCATAGAGGTCAGCACAATCGGGCCTACTCACCTATCAGCTTTTTCTCCTGCTGACCTTGAATCTCACAAAATTGACTACAGCATCGCCTTTCGTCTCAGGCCATCTTTTTTTTTTGGCTTTATTTATAAATTTAATATGATAAACACCTATGAAACTACTGCCCGGTGGAAAAAAATTAGAACATTACCAACACATTTACATCTACTTACATGCCTACTCTACCTTATCCCTTTACCCCTTTCTTGTTACCAAAGGTAACAATCATTTGTTTTATTTTGTTAAATTGAAGGATAGTTGATTTACAGTACTGTCAGTTTTTGGTATACAGCAAACTGATTTAGTTATATATATGTATATATGTATATTTTTTCAGATTATTATCCATTACAATACAAGATATTGAATACAGTTCCCTGGGCTACACAGTAAATCCTTGCTGTTATGTAATTTATGTATAGTAGCTTGTATCTGTTAATCTCATACCCCCAAAGAGTTGCTCTTCCAAGCACACAGGAGTCACCTGTCCGCTACACAGATTATTTTTATTTATTACAGTTGAGCCTACAGGTCATAATAAACTCAGCCATCATCTGGATTAAACAGCCTAGTATTATTAGACGGGTGAACGTGGATTCAGAACATCTCCTGGTTCAAATCCCAGCTTTGCTAGAATTTCACTCGAGCAAATTTCGTAATCCCTCCAAGTCTCAGCTTTCTCATCTGCAAAACAGGATTAAAATATCAACCCTACCTCACAACATTTTTGGGAAGTTTCCGTGAACTAACACGTTGTAAATGGTGGCTATTTTTAAAAATTACTGCTACTTTTATTACTGCTTACTCATGACTCAATTTTTTGCTTATAGCCTCAGATATTGATAGACTTTATTAACAAATTGTACAGAGTTGGATGTCAGAGTCTCAGAAATCTAAAAACTTATCTAAATACTTGAGGCTTTCTCTTAATGTTAGAGTTGGATAAACTAATATTTTATCACCCCTTCTGTCTCCTTGCTCTTAACTATATAAAACAGCCAGAATTAATCGTAAGTGACAAACTAGCTAGCTGTTCTTCAGTTGCATTCAGACTACAATGGTTGTTTTTTTTTAAAGAAACTTTATTTTTAGAACAGTTTTAGAGTTACAGTAAAATTAAGATAGTACCAGGAGCTCTCATATACCTGTACACGTAGTTTCCTCTGTTATTAATATGTTATATTAGTATGAAATATTTGATACAATTAATGAATAGATATTGATACATTATTAACTGAAGTCCGTAGTTTATTCAGCTTTCCTTACTTTTTACATAATGTCTTTTTTCTGTTCCAGGATCCCATCCAGGATACCATATTACTTTAGTTGGCATGTCTTTTTAGGCCCTCTTCGCTGTGACAGTTTCTCGGACTTTCCTTGTTGCTGATAATCTTGACACTTTTGAGGTGTTCTGATCAGGTATATTGTAGGATACCCCTTTATTTATCTGATATTTTTCTCAAAGATAGACTTCTGGGGAGAAAGATCACAGAGGTGAAGTGTCATTCTCATCACATCGTATCAAGGGTGCATTGTGTCAACGTGATTCATGACCATTGATGCTGACCTTGATCACCTGGCGGAAGTAGTGTTTGTCAGGTTTCTCCTCTGAAGTTACTCTTTTCTCCCACCACTTTCCATACTGTATTCTGGAAAGAAGTCACTATGCACAGCCCATGCTTAAGGAGTGGGGATTTATGCTCCCCCTTCTTCAGGGAAAAGTACTTACATAAATTATTTGGAATTCTTCTGCATGGAAGATACTTAATTATTCCATTCCAGTATACATGTAGAGTAGAATTAGAATTGTTAACTGCACCCCCATGAGAAACAACTTCATCCACTAGAGTAAATGCTCATATACAGTTCCTTTTGCTATTAGTCTTACCAACTCCTCTCATTTCCAAAGTGACTTAGGTCTGCACATCTCCCTTTACCCACTTGGGTGAGATTTTTTAAAACATTTGTAACACTTTCAGTTTCTCTTGTCCCGGTCTGCATCAGACTACAATGATCTTTAAATGGGCTTTATTATTTTATTTTTAAGGATTTTTTTTGATGTGGACCATTTTTTAAAGTCTTTATTGAATTTGTTACAATACTGCTTCTGTTTTATGTTTTGGTTCTTTGGCTGCGGGGCACGTGGCATCTTAACTACCCGACCAGGGATCAAGGCCACACCCCCTGCATTGGAAGGCGAAGTCTTAACCACTGGACTGCCAAGGAAGTCCCTAAATGGGCTTTAAATTAAAATTGACAGTGATGAAGTAATTTATGCCAGACTCTCAGGGACAGTCTGCCTGATTGCTGACAGGGATGAATCACTGAGGGAAAGGCCCGCATTTCTGTGCTGCTGGACGCTTTGACCTCACCTCTGAATCGGCTGGGCTGCATTCAGGTTCACTGGAAAGTGACCTCTGTCTGGGACCCCGGTACAACGGGCCTGGTGTAGCAGGGCTCACCCTCAGCTGTGTTGTGAAGGTTTTGTGTGAGCATCTGACCTCTCTGTGTTCAGGAAAGAGTGTGCTCTGTTGTAATTCAGCTTCGCGTATCCAAGTATTTGTGACTCTGTGAAACACAACATATTTAGTTCTTTTCTTGTCCTTTGAGAAAAATCTACCAATTTCTTTTGAAGTCATGGGGCTATGTAAATAAAATCTCTCCAGCCTCATAAACAACTTCTTGCCCTTATTTTTTTTTCTCTTTCCCAAATAGGACTTTTTTTTTTGAGTGTGAATAAAGATATTACAAGAAAAAGAGAATATAATAAAAAGGAAAACATGGGTACAAATTTATGATAATACTACCTGTATTTTTCTTAAAAAAATGGAGAATAATGAATTTGAATCAAATTGGATAATGAAGAAGAAGATGGAATATGTTATGAAAATAATAATGTCTATGCTTTCTCTCTGGATTATGTAGTTGTTAAACCATATATTTAATTTGTTGAATATTTTGTGGTTATCACTCTGTTTATAACAATGATTGCTAATTTCAAGTCTCACTGACGGAGAGGGAGCCAGAGGGCATTGTAATAGATATGCACTAATCCTAAAACTGCTTTGGACATGAGAGCTGGCCCTCCTTAGCAGGACTCAGGTGTTAACAACCAAGGCTTCAGCCACAACAGAATTTGAAAAATATCCTACATGGAAACTTTTCTTCTCAGTGACATATATTTTGAATTTCTGTTTTCAATGAACAGAGGGGAAAGGAGCTGTGAAATGCATTTTCAACTGGGGAGATATGAAGAGGGTTCATGGAAAAAGGTAAGTTAAGAGATGAATCAAATCTTTCCTTTGAAAAAAAGAAATCAGAAAAGCCCTATTTTGACTGGGCATTTGGAATACCATTGCCTTTGGGACTCTGTCAATGGAATGTTTAACCGCAGTTCCTTGGGAAATTGACCAGGCTTCTCATTGCTCCATACTTCTCTTTGTTTAAGTGTCTACCTGTCATAGAATTGTTGAAGCCCTTCCACCTCCTGGAATTGAAAGCCACTCTGTGGGGAGAGGCAGGGTTTAGGGAAGCCCTCACTCATCTCACAGAGGAGCAAGGGCAGGGTGAGCACCTGACAGTGGGTGCCCCCTTGTATTTTGCATCCTAGATGCCTCACTGGTCTCATCCTAGCCTTGGTCCCCAGAGCCACAAAGAGTTATCTGAAAGGTTTGAGATTTAGGCAATATAGCGATCTGGACATCTCCCAGGCACGTGCAGATGTATGAGAGCACCCCGGCTCTGGTGCTGTGTCAGCTCCAGTAGAAAGAAAGTGCAAGTTGCTACCCCTCAACCTCAACTGTGCGAAATGACAGTTTGATCCTTTGGCCAAAACACACCTAAAAGGCCAAAATGTACCTGTGACCGATTAGATCTCCCAGAGTCAACCCAGCCTGATCCGCCTGGTTGAGCAGCTGAGAATGTGTGTTTCCAGAGCTGTATAGTTTGACTGTTTCTCCAATGGCTTAGGGATGGCTGGCTTGGTCTCCCGAGTAGATTCTCTCTGACCCATTCTTTCTGATTCTGACCTTCTGTCTCTACTCCAGGTCCTAAGACCCACTCTGGGTGGTGATCTGGCAATGACTGTTGACATTCCTATGATCAGAATGCCCAGATGCTGGTTTTCAGCTGGGCTGTGTCTTCCCAATTGCAGGGAAGTTAACTCGTTTTTGGAAGATTCTAGCACCTTAGTGTCTTGACTGCTTGGATTTTGCATATTTAGACAAAGCTTTTCCTTATGATTCCCAGATATGATTCCTTCCTTTCTACTCCCCCAAAGCACCTGCCTTATATTTCTATTTATTGCTTCCTCTGCCCTGTATTAACACAGCCTGGCATGCACGTCTTGCCCTCACCAGACTGTGGGCTCCATGAGTCCAGGGTCAGTGTCTCATTCAGTTCTGATTCTTCACAGCATTAATCCAGCGCCTGGGACTTGGGATGTGTCCCAGGAAAAAAATTCTTAAATGAATGAGCGAGTGAATGATTGAATTTATAACTATCAAAGAGAATTCACAGAAATTTTTGCTTCTAATTGGACAGGAGCGTATTCTTGGTGCTGAAGCTTCTCTTTGTTAGCCAAAGAACTGCTTTAGGAAGATGTTTTGGTCACTGAGGGATGGCGAGAGGGAGCATGAAAACAGATCCAGGACAGAGACATTGTCATGAGTCAAACTTAGGCACTTATTTAGATAATAAAAGGTAACACCAGAGTTAGTAGTAAGGTAGATCAGACAGTTTCAAAAGTACAATGTGAAGAAATAATTGTTAGTTGGGATCCTGTTGCTTTAGAATGTCAGTGAAAATGCTGGCAAATTGTATTTACGTTGGATAAAATCCTTTAGACTCTATTATTCCAAATGTAAATTTTATGATTCAGTACAATGTATCCATGGAGTTAAGTCAGGAGTATCATGATACGATAGAAAAATTCCCCAGTGTTCCCCTCAAGCACTATCTGGTTGGTTGTTTTTGAATGAGGCACTTAAGTTACTGATTAATTTCGAGTAGACTAAGGGATGCCTAAGAGCTTTCCAGTCTCTGAAACGTTAGGATTTTATGCTTCTAAGTGGTTTTTCAAAACACAATAATTCAAAAACAAAACAAAACAAAAAACACAATTATTCAGAGTGCTCTTTACGTAAATAAAAGATCCAAACATACTTCTCCCCATGAATATAAATATATTTAAATATTTTTATAAATATATTTAAATATTTATATTTAATATATTTAAATATTTAAATGTAATTTGTTATATGTTCAATGATTCATTTGAATATATAGTGAATAAAATGCTAATAGTTTAATAAATAATAGCTATTAAAAAGGGCTCAAAATGTATGAACTATTTAATTTCTTAACATAATACCTACATTTTTCTCAAACACAAAACAGAAGAATACTTTCTACTAGAAACTCCACACCATAATGGTTTTCTCATCATAATTTGCCAAACGACATTTTGTCGAAGGCTGAGGGGAGGGGATTTCTCCCACAGCCCTGAGAGCCATAGAAGCCTTTATTTAAAACTCCGGTGGGAAGGATGACATTCGTGTCACAGGGCATAAGTAGGGAAGGGAGGGGAGGGAAGAGTCATCACTCAGATTTGGTTCCTTCTGCTGTACTTGTTCTCCTGTCATCACATCCATGGGGCCAGGAGGAAGTATTGAGGAGGCACAGATGAGTTACCTGTGCATAATACACAGATCAAAACCCACCAGTTCCCCTCTCCTTTCTGTCATCCATTATTTCCCCAGCGCTCCCCATCATGAAACAGGGTGACCTGACATCAGACACAGAAGACAGAAGAGTTTGGCCCTGACTTAAAGAAAGGATCCTGATGAAAACTGAATTCTTTTTGCTCTACAAAAATATATAAATTATGTACACAAAAAATTCTCTATGATCTGACGAGCATGGAATCCCATTGATACACAGCATGCTATGTTCTTTGGTCCACCAAAGTGTGTTTAAAAATGAGATTTTGTGGCTTTCTAAGCTGGTTTAATATTGAGGAAGACAGTCAGGCTTGGCTTTTCCCTGTTTTAAGTCAAAACAGGTTCTGATAAAAACAAACCAAACTTCCCCTTTCCTCTGTGTTTCTCCTCTTTCGTAGCTTTGGATCCTTCTAAAATACCTATCATCTCAGATTAGGGTAGGATGCCCTTGAGATCACTCTACATAGCAGAAATTAACTTTTCGATGGTCTTAATTTACCAGGCATGGTGCTAAAGGCTTTGTATTCACGATCACCACGCAAAGATATTTATGTGGGGTGAGGTCTCCTTGATTGGAACCATATCATATACTCTTGTCTATTTCTGCTTAACCATAATCCGTGTCCAGGGTATTATGCAACTGATCCGGGATTTTATTTCAGAGGGATCCTGGGTTATGCATATGCTCTTTGTGAACAAATTCACCCTGAAATCCCAGAAAGTCCAAAGATGAGTCACCTGGTATATTTTTGCCCTGGTATATGAAATCTCTGATCAAACTGGCATTATCTGGTATGTTTATCAGAGTGTAAACGAGGGTGTATAGTGGGTGGCAGATGTAGGAAGAAGGCAATTTGATGAATGGCAGCTATTAAAATGAAACAAGGAGGGAGCAGCAGTAAATTTGTGGTTCAGGATACTCTGCCATGTGCAGAGGGACCCTATGTTGGCAGTGACAAGCTGGTAGAGTCAAGGAAATGAATCACCAACTTTGGAAGTGTCAGAGGTGGCCAGAGTCCTGTCTGAATAATAAAAACTTTACTGCACCATCAGCATTGCCTGGAGACAGAAAGGAGACAAATTTGAACCAGTGCCCAGAGAAAAACGGAATCAATTTGTACACGCTTTCCCAGCTCACATAGACCATCCCCGAATACATAGCAAAACTCCTCCTTGAGAAAAAAATCACACATGCTCCTTCATTTCCCTGACTTATCTGTATTTTATATCAACATCATGATAAGTTTTTTTCTTTCCTTCTTCCTTTATTACAATCTAGTTTTCCCTTCCTTTCTCTTTTATTCTCTAAAGTGAAATACAGAGAATTAGAAAAAAAAAAACGAAGGATATCTCAACTTGTCCTTAAGACACGGAGTCCTAACGTTGCTTTTTGGAAAAAAGGCAAGAGCTTGTCAACTCTGTGGGGGAAAATAGTACCAAATCTGTGCCAGGTTTTTGGGTTTTTTTTCATTTTGTCTTTCTGTATGTGTGAGGTACTTCATATGAGTTTGAAAAGTCACTGGTTTGGCACTGCTCTTTCTAGCTGGCTGGAGTAGGGCAAGGTTAGTTGGGGTGGACACAAGGCACCCACGCCTTCTGTCCATTCTGTGCTCTCACTAGCTACTCATTCAGCTCTGGGTTATCTTTCAAAATCTCCTTCAGGTATTGACTCACAGGAAACCTTTTTCAATATACACTCCCTGCTCTTCCCCACCTCCACACCCTATGAATCATTTTCCCTGTACTATTTCTAGATTTTGTGGACATTTCAATATACTGAAACCATCGATCTGCGTTGTGTTTACACGTCTGTCTCTCCTACTGGTATGTGAACCCCTAAAAAGAATAGATGTTCTTTTGCCTGTAGCCCTACGCTCAATAGTGAATGGTGTAGAGTAGGGACCAAGCAAATGTATAGCTAACTGACCTGGCTGCAGTCATTTGGAGATGGCACATGGGCAGCCCAGGTATTCACTGTTCTCTAAGTGCAGGATCAATCTCACTGATATCTTATTTATTTTCTGGCTTAGTCAGTTTCCCTCCAAGACAGTTCCAGTCTACTGTGAAATGTCTTTCTCACAAGCCACTTCCTCTTCCACCCTGTTAACACACATACATGCACGGTCCAGGCAGAGTGTGTCTTTGTGGATTCTAGGCAGTGATGGGGAAATGAAAATGCCATATTGCATTGAGTCTAAAACACAGGTTTTTTTTTTCACCTTTTGAATTGAAATTAGGGCACATCTTGATATTCCCCACTGGTACTGAGGAGTTCTATACTCCTCAGATACTAAATGAATGGCATCGTACAATTATGATTGGCCATGTTTTTTGCCTTCTGAATTGTACTTCAAATAATGCAACTTTCAATGATGGTGCCTTAGATTTGTTGGAATATGATACTTAGGGAAGTAGCCCTACTAGTGGCCAGCCCAGCCCTACCAGGTTATATGGTGAATTCCGGATATGTTCCACTGCTGCATTAAAAACAAACCCGAGGGCTTCCCTGGTGGTGCAGTGGTTGGGGTTCCGCCTGCCGATGTGGGGGATGTGGGTTTGTGCCCCGGTCCTGGGGGATCCTGCATGCTGCGGGGCGGCTGGGCCCGCGAGCCGTGGCCACTGGGCCTGCGCGTCCAGAGCCTGTGCTCCACAACGGGAGAGGCTGCAGCAGTGAGAGGCCCGGGTACCACACAAAAAACAAATAATAATAATAAATAAAAATAAATAAAAAAATAAACCCAAAACAGACTTTTTCAGAATAGATTGAAAGGGTTAGACTTAAGGATCAGAGGGCAAGGTTCACGTGACAGTTATTGTTACATCTCTGGCATTTGACCTACTATGTGCCTGTCACATATATATACTTAATACAGAAACATAATTGCTAACAGTTTTGGGGTCTTTACTCTGTGGTAGTCACTGTGTTAGGTACTTTTCATATATAAGGTCATTTAATTCTCAAAGCATCACTTCTAGTGGGTTTGAATATGATCCCCATTTTTCAGATGCATAGAGTGAGGCTGAGGGTAGATAGGTAACGTGCCTAAGTCTGTAGATAGTAAGTGGCATAGGTATGGCTGGACCCCAGGTCCATCTGGCTTCAAAGACCATGCTCTTGTCCTCAGTGCAATGCTTTCTTCCCAGCAGATATTAATTTGGGACAAGTGATATTTCTACTGACCTTGATGGCCATTTGCTTGATCAGAGTTGTCAGTTCTCGACTTCTTTTCCAAATTGCCTGCTTTCCCAGGCACCATAATGTCCACTGGTCATTAAGTGATCACCTTAGATTTCTTATTTGGATGAATATTGCTAATTTGTAATAAATAGTGTGTTAGGAAAAATATTTTCTTAGTTTAATGATAATAGGCAAATTCTATCAAAACCAAAAATCCATAAGCGCTGTTTGGGGTTATGATGGTATAGTGTTTCATAAGTGCAGTACGGTGGAGGTAAAAGAAAATTTTTTGGAAGCAGAAGAAAAAAAGTAAAATCTCTCTTTGGTAGGACTATCACCCTTGAGGTCATTGAAAATTAAGTTCAATGGCCTTGACCAACCTCCTCTGATGGGGCTGAGATCTGTTTTTTCCAACACCAAGCATAAACTTAAGAAATTACTGAGGAAAATTACTTCAGGTACAAAAGATTCTGTTAGACAAGTCACCTTTTCTCTTTCTATTCATCACAGAGATCAGAACGAGGGCTGGTGGGGTGCACGTCATACTGGGCGATGGGAGACGCTCTGGCTTAGACCAGACTTGAATGAGTGTGCATTGCAGGCACCTAGAGGGTTTTTTCCAACATGGATTGTTGGACCCACCCCCAGAGTTTCCGATTTATTAAATGTGTGATGGATCCTAAGAATTTGTGCATAAACAAATTCCCAGATGTTGCAGATGCTGCTGGTCCAGATGCCACACTCTGAGAACCACCAGCCTTGGCATTAGAAGACGTGGGTTTGGATCCGGGATTCCTCACTTGACTAGCCATGACATAAGGAATTTGGTTTTCTGAGTCTTGTTTCCTTGTCTGTAAACTGAACGATAAACTACTTGTTCTATCCATTTTATAAGACTTGTGTGAAAAGAAAATAATATATTTGCAAATCATTTAAGAGCCTATTATTGTTATTATTACTAATATTCTTGTGAGAGAACCTGTAGATTTATGGCACCCCAGAGAGGAGCTGGCAGAACTTTTGAGTTACACAAGGCTCAGGGGAACAATTCAAAGAATTCAGAGTGAATGTTGTACTCTGAAGGGTGGAACACAGAATCCCTGGGGAACAGCATGGCATGTGAGTTGAAAGAACATGGGTTCTGTGGTCCTCCAAACTGCACGTGTGTGTTCAGATCCTGGCTCCACAGGACTGGAATCTGTTTCCCATCTGGAAAATGAGAATGAGAGGACACACCTTGCAGGTTTGCTGTGAGGGCTGTTCATATAACACATTTATAGAACTAGCACAGTGCCTGACACACAGTAGGCACTCAATAAATATTAGCTCTTCATATAGATTTCAGCTTTGATAGCATAGCCATGTCCCACAAGGCAGCCAGCTCCCTAATCCTGGAAGGCCATATTCCAGCAATGCTGATTTGAATGAACAATTGTTCTCACTGACCTCCAAGGTTCCTTCCAAATGAGAGTCTAACGTCAACACAAAGCAAACGCATCTGGTCAGCTGCCAGCAGCCAGTACTGTTTCCCTCAGTCTTCCCTTCTGACTGACAGTACCACTCATATCTTTGTCATGACCTGCCATATAACCATTAAGCGAAACTTTCTGGAATTCCCTAGCAGGCAGAGCACTAAGAATAGAAAAATTGAAATTACAGGAGGATCAGTGCACAGAGCTCTTTATTTTCCCCCGGATTATGTGACAATCGAATCAAGTCTAAACCAGAAAATGCATGACAGTGCAATGAGCTCTTCACCAACAGATGCTAGATAAGCTTCAGCAATCTGCTCCGGGTAGGTGGAAGTTCCAGGCTTGCAAAACCCGGTAGTTCATAGAAGCAACAACTGGAGCACAATTGCTGACGGAGTCGTGAAACCTCATACCATGTCATGGGTCTGGAATGCAGCTAGCTCATGGTGCCATGTTGGACAGACTTGCCTTTTATACCTCATGCTGATTAGAAGTTATTCACTCAGGCCACATGTTCTCTCGCATATTACATGAACCAACACTGTCTTTCCAACTTGACATCACAAGTGATACAGATGGGCAGGGTGTCCTTGAACATGCAAGCCTATTTCAGTGATAGCAAGTGATGGACACAACAAAAATGGGAGAGAATTTGCTCAGTTTCTATTTTTCTCTTCCTTATTAGGTTTACATAAACTGGGTGGGTTGGATGCAGGACAGGTAAGGAAAGGTGAGGAAGGGTAAAGCATTATAATTTGATCTGACAGCATTCATTGCCTCTCTTGACATTCCTTGCCAGCAAATATGGAAAGTGTAATTCTTTACGTGAATGTCTAGTATTTTATTTCTTTCCTGATTTTAAGTTAGGAGTCTTTTTCTTTTTCTCACGAAAATACTTCCTATGATTGCAGGATAATACACTCTCCAATTTTCAGACAATATTTTCTTCTGACTCATGGTAAATTTCCAACTTTTCTGCCCTCTGCTTTTCTGCTCCTGGATCCCAGTTACCTTTAATTCTGAAGGCTTTTTCTGACTTCCTTCAGTGGTCTCATCCTCCAGAATACTGACTTCTTTCCATGTGATTCATTGCCAGCTTCCGTGATGACTTCTAGATTCATAATCTTCCAGTCTCTTCCACTCAGATGAGCTCTCTTTTCATCCTATCTCAGCCACTCCCCCAGCAAGGTCACATCTTACACTTGGTCACAACTCAGATGTGCTCCGCTTCCAGGACAGAAATTCTAAAATCCCTCTCCTTTTCTCTCCCTCATTCTCTCTCCCTCTCTCTCTCTCTGTCTCTCCCTGTGTTTTTCCTTTCATCTTTAGTAAGACCTCTAGCCCATGGTTCTGACTAAGTAAACTACTTCATCACCAGAATTGGTTTCATTGCATCCACAGAAGTCTGGACATAGTGATCAATCATTTCAGTTCAGTACCACCTATGATCCCCTCTGCGATGTGTCTCAAATCTGTCCTCACTTTCTATTCCTGCTGGTTCTTCTGAGCACACTTGTGAGGATGTCCTACCTGTTCTCCCTTTCTTCTAATCTGCTTTGCTCTAATCTGTATTCATTAACCCTTTCTAAAATGATTAGCTTGGTTTTAAAGCTCCATGAGAGCTTGTGCAACTCTTATCCTCCAAACACCTTCTACTTTTTCTCATCTCGACCTGAAAAATACCATCTTTTCTAAAGTCCATTTCAAATAACACCTCCATATTTCCCCAACTTTCCTTGATCCCTTCTCAGTGTTATATTTCTTCCCCAGCTATAATAGTTTGTGTATTTGTTTTATCTTCTCTGTAATGACCCTCCATAATGTGGGTGGATCTCATTTAATCAGTTGAAAGCCTTAAGAGGAAAAGACTGAGGTCCTCTGAGGAAGGGGGAATTCCACCTCTAGACACTCAGACTTGAGCTGCTGCATCACTTCTTTCCTGGTCAGTATCCTCACATGAGCTTTGGATTTAGAGAGAGATCTGGGAGATGATCCCAGCTCTAATATTTACCAGATAGATGATCTCGGGCAAGTCACTCCATTTTGCTAAGACCAAGATTCTTCCTCTATAAAAAGGGGATAATACTCTCTACTTCATGGGATTGTTATGAGGATTAAATGAGATTAAATGACTGACATATAATAGCCATTTAAGAAATATTATTTCTCCTCTTCTTCTCCACTCCTTGTGTCCATGAGGTTGGAGACTATGTCCTACTCATTTTGTATCCCTTGAAGTGTCAACAGTGTTTGGCCCTTAGCAGGCCTTCAATAAATATTTACTGAATTCACATGTCTATATCATTTGTCTATTTTTCTGTTAAAAGTTGGAACTCCAGAGACAGTGCATTTTTAAATTTGCAGTCCATTTTTCTACTTAATTTTTGGTAAGTTTAAAGTGGAGTACTCTTTATATACTGAGCAAACACTTAATAGATTAGCTTAGTACTGACAATTCTACCTTCTCCACTGAGAAAGACCTGTGGCTGTGTGCTCTGTGTCTGGCCTGGAGTTGAGACAATTTTTTTTGTGAAAAAAACTCAGTCCTAATAATGACATCTGAGAAGCTTCTCCTTCAGGTTACTGACTCAGCATGATCCAATAGAGTCATGACCAATCAGGCCCTTCTCCCAGATGCAGAGCTAGTATGAAATGAGCTGGGAAAACTGATGCACTTCCTTGAATGTAGAGCATTCCTCTTAGGAAAATCTCATGGTACGACAGAATTTCTGGCAAAATAACTGCTTCTTGGAGGAAAAGCAAGGCTTCAAGTTAGGTGTTTGTTAAAGGTGTCATGATGTAGTAGAAAGATCATTGAACTTGGGTTGGAAAAGCTTTACTCAAATCTCAGCTCCTCTACATATTAGCTGTGGAACCTCATGTAGGTTACTGGGATCTCTTTCACCTTTAAAAGATGATAACAATACCCATAACACAAGTTGTTATGAGGATTGAATGTTATATAAGTGGAATCCCCAGTGGAGTAAATGACATATTCAGAGAGAGCAATTAATAAATATTAGTTGAAATGTTGACGTCTACAGAGAAATTTCTCATGAAAGAAAGACCTAACTCACTTTACAGACATACAATAGTATACATTGTGCTGTCATGGATTATCTATGTAACTGAAAGATAGTTTTAATGTGTCAGCTTGGCTAGGCTTTGGTGACAAGATGTTAGGTTAAAACCAGTATAGATGTTGCTGTGAAGGTGTATTTTAGATATGATTAAGATTTAAATCAGCAGTTTTTGGTTAAAGCAGAGGACCCTCCATAAGGTGGGTGGGTCTCATTTAATCAGCTGAAAGCCTTAAGAGAAAAATACTGAGGTCCTCTGAGGAAGGGGGAATTCCACCTCTAGACTGCCGTCAGACTTGAACTGCAGCATCACTTCTTTCCTGGTCTCCAGCCTGCTGGCTTGCTTTACAGATTTTGGACTTGCTAGGCCCCACAGCTCTATGAGTCGGTTCCTGAAAACAAATCTCTCTGTATATAGATACACCTCTATGCGTTCTGTTTCCTTGAAGAACCTTGATTAGTACAGCCTGCCTTGCTCCCTAGGTGGCAATTGAATGTCAGGGACAATATCTAACTCATCTTTAGGTCCTCACTACCCAGCCCAGTAGCACAGTGTCATATCCATAGTAAATACTCATGCTTATTGAATTGAAAAAGAAAAGAATAACTTGTGAACCAGAAAACCAAGATGGCGGAGTAGAAGGACGTCCTCTTACTCCCCCTTGTGAGAACACCAGAATCACAACTAACGGCTGAACAATCGTTGACAGGAAGACACTGGAACTTACCAAAAAAAGATACCCCACATCTAAAGACAATGGAGAAGCCACAATGAGACAGTAGGAGGGGCGCAATCACAATAAAATCAAATCCCATAACTGCTGGGTGGGTGACTCACAAACTGGAGAACATTTATATCACAGAAGTGCACCCACTGGAGTGAAGGTTCTGAGCCCCACGACAGGCTTCCCAACCTGGGGGTCCGGCAACAGGAGGAGGAATTCCTAGAGAATCAGACTTGAAGGCTAGCAGGATTTGATTGCAGGACTCTGAAAGGACTGGGGAAAACAGAGGCTCCACTCTTGGAGGGCACACACAAAGTAGTGGGCACATCGGGACCCAAGGGAAGGAGCAGTGACCCCAGGGGAGACTGAACCAGACCTACCTGCTAGTGTTGGAGGGTGTCCTGCAGAGGTGGTAGGTGGCTGTGGCTCACCCATCAGCAGACAAGCAGATTAAAGTTTTACTGAGCTCTGCCCACCAGAGCAACACCCAGCTCTACCCAACATGAGTCCTTCCCATCAGGAAACTTGCTGAAGCCTCTTACTTAGCCTCATCCACCAGAGGGAAGACAGCAGAAGCAAGAAGAACTACAATCTTACAGCCTGTGGAACAAAAACCACATTAACAGAGAGATAGACAAGATGAAAAGTCAGAAGGCTATGCATCAGATGAAGGAACAAGATAAAGCCCCAGAAAAACAATTAAATGAAGGGACGATAGGCTACCTTCCAGAAAAAGAATTCAGAATAATGATAGGGAAGATGGTCCAGGACCTTGGAAAAAGAATGGAGGCAAAAATCAAGAAGATGCAAGAAATGTTTAACAAAGACCTAGAAAAATTAACGAACAAACAGAGATGAACAATACAATAACTGAAATGAAAGCTACATTAGAAGGCATTAATAGCAGAATAACTGAGGCAGAAGAATGGATAAGTGACCTGAAAGACAGAATGGTGGAATTCACTGCTGCAGAGCAGAATAAAGAAAAAAGAATGAAAAAAAATGAAGACAGCCTAAGAGACCTCTGGGACAATATTAAACGCAACAACATTCGCATTATAGGGGTCCCAGAAGGAGAAGAGAGAGAGAAAGGGCCAGAGAAAATATTTGAAGAAATTATAGTCGAAAACTTCCCTAACATGGGAAAGGAAATAGCCACCCAAGTCCAGGAAGAGCAGAGAGTCCCACACAGGATAAACCCAAGGAGAAACACACCAAGACAAATAGTAATCAAACTGGCAAAAATTAAAGACAAAGAAAAATTATTGAAAGCAGCAAGGGAAAAACGACAAATAACATACCAGGGAACTCCCATAAGGTTAACAGCTGATTTCTCAGCAGAAATGCTACAAGCCAGAAGGGAGTGGCATGATTTACTTGAAGTGATGAAAGGGGAGAACCTACAACCAAGATTACTCTACCCAGCAAGGATCTCATTCAGAATCGATGGAGAAATTAAAAGTTTTACAGACAAGCAAAAGCTAAGAGAATTCAGCCCCACCAAACCAGGCCTACACAAATGCTAAAGGAACTTCTCTAAATGGGAAACACAAGAGAAGAAAAAGACCTACAAAAACAAACCCAAAACAATTAAGAAAATGGTCACAGGAACTTACATATCGATAGTTACCTTAAATGTGAATGGATTAAATGCTCCAACCAAAAGGCACAGGCTTGCTGAATGGATACAAAAACAAGGCCCATATATACGGTGTCTACAAGAGACCCACTTCAGACCTAGGGACACATACAGACTGAAAGTGAGGGGATGGAAAAAGATATTCCATGCAAATGGAAATCAAAAGAAAGCTGGAATAACAATACTCATATCAGATAAAATAGACTTTAAAATAAAGAATGTTACAAGAGGCAAGGAAGGGCACTACATAATGATGAAGGGATCAACCCAAGAAGAAGATATAACAATTATAAATATATATGCACCCAACATAGGAGCACCTCAATACATAAGGCAACTGCTAACAGCTATAAAAGAGGAAATCTACAGTAACACAATAGTAGTGGGGGACTTTAACACCTCACTTACACCAATGGACAGATCATCCAAACAGAAAATTAATAAGGAAACACAAACTTTAAATGACACAACAGACCAGATAGATTTAATTGATATTTATAGAACATTCCATCCAAAAACAGTAGATTACACTCTCTTCTCGAGTGCGCATGGAACATGCTCCAGGATAGATCACATGTTGGGTCAGAAATCAAGCCTCAGTAAATTTAAGAAAATTGAAATCATATCAAGAGTCTTTTCTGACCACAACACTCTGAGATTAGAAATGAATTATAGGCAAAAAAACGTAAAAATCACAAACACATGGAGGCTAAACAATACGTTACTAAATAACCAAGAGATCACTGAAGAAATCAAAGAGGAAATCAGAAAATACCTAGACACAAATGACAATGAAAACACAATGATCCAAAAACTATGGGATGCGGCAAAAGCAGTTCTAAGAGGGAAGTTTATAGTTATACAAGCCTGCCTCAAGAAACAAGAAAAATCTCAAATAAACAATCTAACCTTACACCTAAAGGAATTAGAGAAAGAAGAACAAACAAAACCCAAAGTTAGCAGAAGGAAAGAAATCATAAAAGTCAGAGCAGAAATAAATGACATAGAAACAAAGAAAACAAGAGCAAACATCAATAAAACTAAAAGCTGGTTCTTTGAGAAGATAAGCTAAATTGATAAACCATTAGCAAGACTCATCAAGAAGAAGAGAGAGAGGACTCAAATCAATAAAATTAGAAATGAAAAAGGAGAAGTTACAACAGACATTGCAGAAATACAAAACATCCTAAGAGACTACTACAAGCAACTCTACGTCAATAAGAAATGGACAAATTCTTAAAAAGATATAATCTTCCAAGACTGAACCAGGAAGAAACAGAAAATATGAACAGACCAATCACAAGTAATGAAATTGAAACTGTGATTAAAAATCTTCAAACAAACAAAAGTCCAGGACCAGAGGGCTTCACAGGTGAATTCTATCAAATGTTTAGAGAAGAGCTAACACACATCCTTCTCAAACTCTTCCAAAAAATTGTGGAGGAAGGAACACTCCCAAACTCATTCTATGAGGCCACCATTACCCTGATACCAAAACCAGACAAAGATACTACAAAAAAAGAAAATTACAGAAGAATATCACTGATGAATATACATGCAAAACTCCTCAACAAAATACTAGCAAACAGAATCCAACAACACATTAAAAGGATCATACACCATGATCAAGTGGGATTTATCTCAGGGATGCAAGGATTCTTCAATATATACAAATCAATCAATGTGATACACCATATTAACAAATTGAAGAATAAAACCATATGATCATCTCAATAGATTCAGAAAAAACTTTTGACAAAATTCAACACCCATTTCTGATAAAAACTCTCCAGAAAGTGGGCATAGAGGGAACCTACCTCAACATAATAAAGGTCATATACAACAAACCCACAGCAAACATCATTCTCGATGGTGAAAACCTGAAAGCATTTCCTCTAAGTTCAGGAACAAGACAAGGATGTCCACTGTCACCACTATCAGTCAACATAGTTTTGGAAGTCTTAGCCATGGCAATCAGAGAAGAAAAAGAAATAAAAGGAATACAAATTGGAAAAGGAGAAGTAAAACTGTCACTGTTTGCAGATGACATGATACTATACATAGAGAATCCTAAAGATGCCACCAGAAAACTACTAGAGCTAATCAATGAATTTGGTAAATTTGCAGGATACAAAATTAATGCACAGAAATCTCTTGCATTCCTATACCCGAATGATGAAAAATCTGAAAGAGAAATTAAGGAAACACTTCCATTTACCATTGCAACAAAAACAATAAAATACCTAGGAATAAACCTACCTAAAGAGACAAAAGACACGTATGCAGAAAACTATAAGACACTGATGAAAGAAATTAAAGATACCAACAGATGGAGAGATATACAATGTTCTTGGATTGGAAGGATCAATATTGTGAAAATGACTGTACTACCTGAAGCAATCTACAGATTCAATGCAATCTCTATCAAATTACCAATGGCATTTTTTATGGAACTAGAACAAAAAATATTAAAATTTGTGTGGGGACACAAAAGACCCCGAATAGCCAAAGCAATCTTGAGGGAAAAAAACAGAGCTGGAGGAATCAGACTCCCTGACTTCATACTATACTACAAAGCTACAGTAATCAAGACAACATGGTACTGGCACAAAAACAGAAACATAGATCAATGGAAGAAGATAGAAAGCCCAGAGATAAACCCATGCACCTATGGTCAACTAATCTATGACAAAGGAGGCAAGGATATACAATGGAGAAAAGACAGTCACTTCAATAGGTGGTGCTGGGAAAACGGGACAGCTACATGTCAAAGAATGAAATTAGATCACTCCCTAACATCATACACAAAAATAAACTCAAAATGGATTAGAGACCTAAATGGAAGACCAGACACTATAAAACTCTTAGAGGAAAACATAGGAAGAACACTCTTTGACATAAATCACAGCAAGATCTTTTTTGATCCACCTCCTAGAGTAATGGAAATAAAAACAAAAATAAACAAATGTGACCTAATGAATCTTCAAAGCCTTTGCACAGCAAAGGAAACCATAAACAAGACGAAAAGACAACCCTCAGAATGGGAGAAAATATTTACAAATGAATCAATGGGCAAAGGATTAATCTCCAAAATATATAAACAGCTCATGCAGCTCAATATTAAAATAACAAACAACCCAATCCAAAATTGGGCAGAAGACCTAAATAGACATTTCTCCAAAGAAGACATACAGATGGCCAAGAAGCACATGAAAAGCTGCTCAACATCACTAATTATTAGAGAAATGCAAATCAAAACTACAATGAGGTATCACCTCACACCTGTTAGAAAGGGCATCATCAGAAAATCTACAAACAACAAATGCTGGAGAGGGTGTGGAGAAAAGGGAACCCTCTAGCACTGTTGGTGGGAATGTAAATCGTTACAGCCACTATGGAGAACAGTATGGAGGTTCCTTAAAAAACTAAAAATAGAATTACCATATGATCCAGCAATCCCACTGCTGGGCATATATCCAAAGAAAACCATAATTCAAAAAGACACATGCACCCCAACGTTCATTGCAACACTATTTACAGTAGCCGCGTCATGGAAACAACCTAAATGCCCATCGACAGACGAATGGAAAAACAAGATATGGCACATATATACAATGGAATATTACTCAGCTATAAAAAGGAATGAAACTGGGTCATTTGTTGAGACGTGGATGGATTTAGAGACTGTCATACAGAGTGAAGTAAGTCAGAAAGAGAAAAACAAATATTGTATATTAACGCATATATGTGGAACCTAGAAAAATGGTACAGATGAACCGGTTTGAAGGGCAGAAATTGAGGCACAGATGTACAGAACAAACGTATGGACACCAAGGGGGGAAAGAAGCGGGGGTGTGGCGATAGTGGTGTGATGAATTGGGCGATTGGGATTGACATGTATACACTGATGTGTATAAAATTGATGACTAATACGAACCTGCTGTATAAAGAAAAAAAGAATAACTCGCATTCATATACTAGCTTGTAAAAAAGCTGTTTGCACATATGTCCAATTAATTCATTCCACCACTTAGTCATTTATTTCTCAGACACTCTATGGGGAGCTTATTCAATATTACTGTGCTTGACCCTGATGAGGCAGAGAGAAAAGATGGAACGCCTCCTCCTTAGGAGCTGTTTAATGGTTGATGGGAGTGGATGAGGCTGATGAGTAAACGGAAGGAGAAAGTGGACACCAGGAACCAGTGTATCCATGTGGGAGAGCACGCGAGCATAACTTTAGGTAAGAGCAATAGGCAGAAAAAGGACGGGATGAATTCAAGAGAGATTTAGGGGGCAGAAATAGTAGGAGGTGAGAAACAAGGGAGCAAGGTGTCTCCTTGACTCCCTGGTTTCTGGCTGAGTGAGGGGTATGGGAATCTGGGGGAGGACCAGGATTTTTCATCATCTTATCTGATCTGTACCTGATCCTCAGCATCATAAAACACAACCCCCTCATTTTAGAGATGCAGACAGGGAGGCTGATAGAGAAAACATCTGTCCCCCCAAGCCTCATAAATCAGGAACTGGCAGAGCCAGTTTAGAACCTAAAACCCACCCTGTTTTGGTTACCATGCCCTCTCTGCAGCCCTGCCTCCCACCACATGCCATACTCCTTGGGCAATGAGGAGTGAGGAGGGGACCTCAAGGGACCCCTGTTATTTCTTTGTGGTGCCAGCCATGCTCTCTGAATGTACAGCTGCACCTCATAAACGACTCTGTAGTCCTTCACTTCCTTTCCCTCTAACTACAAAGAGTCTAGCAGACTTGCTCTGCTGTCAGCTGCCTGTCCCGGATGGGAAAGGAAGAGACATTTATTTGAAGTTGGGGAGGCAGAATGTTCATTGGTGAAAATGAAAGTACATTTTCTCCCAAAGCGTGAGGTAATCCTAATTTTTCCTCAGAAATGCCTGAGTCTCACATGGGAATTGGTGTTCCCTCTCCGGCAAATGACAGCCTTTGACTGTGTTGCCCTTTACTACCTGCCCATCTCATCTCCTTCCTGCTTTCTCCACTGACCACAGTTGCTAACCCCAAGAATCATGGATCAAGAAGCATTTAAGCAGCCCAAGTCTCCCTCTCTCTCTCTCTCTCTCATAGACCTGGGAGCTGGAACCTGGAACCCAAATGCATCTCTGGCTCCCCCATCATTTCCCAAGCACCTCTTTGTCCTCCTCTCTGCTCTCTAGTGTCTTGATTCTCTTAACACGGCCCCTGAGTTGGGGTGACCCTGACAGACTGCTAACCTCTCTTTGAGGGCACCGGTTCACACAGCTGGAACCTTTCCCTTGGTCTCAGTTTCTGAATTCTTATCTAAGCCCTCCAAGTACACTTATTTTTCCAGCTCTTCACTCCCTGCCCTGCAGGACTGCCCTCACGTTAACCACTTAGCATCATGGTTATCAGGTAGTTCAAGTGGAACTTAGAACTCTGCTAGACCCAGAGTAAGGGCTCAACAAATGGCAGGTCTTTTCACGACCGCCTGGACTCCCAGCCTGGCCCATTCTCAAATGCCTGGAGGTTTGCTTCATGCGTCACTTGGGACATCTTCAAGTTGTGGTTAGAGGTGGCCTCTGCCATCGCAGAGTGAGCCACAGGTGTGAGGGGCTGGATCTGAGGTCACTTGGGCCCTGACCCGGCACCTGACTCATCCCAGTGGGAGGAAAGTCTTCATGCCAGGCCTCAGTTCCCATGTCCACCCCACCCCGGCCGTGCTCAGCTGTGATTCGACAATCGTGACTTCCTGAATCTCAAGGGATGGCAACCAGATCCTTGTCAAATGGCTAGGCATCTGAATGCTATCTTTACATAAAATCACTGCAAACCCTTATGACAATTAAAGACACCATTTTCACGGAGACCGGCTCAGTCTCGCTAACTAAGCAAATTTGGAGCACCTCCAGTCCTTCATCCAGTTGAAGTTGGTGCTCTCCAACTGTACTACGTTATTTTGAGTCCAAATTCATGGTTTACTCTCCACTGGTGGTTTCCTGAGAATTGTCATCCTGAAAACTGGGGAAGGGCACAGGAAGTATCAGCAGTCACCCCTTCATCATCAGATGACTTTTGGAGAACTAACGTTTCTGGCCAGAAAATAGTTTGGAGACATTAAAACTGCCCCTTAGGCAACATTCTTTTGCAATTTAAAACCAATGATACAATTGGACTTCCATTTCTTCCTGCTTAATCCCTTGCTTAGAAGTTTTCAATTATTCATTTCACCCTGGGTTTCCAGTTTGGCAACGGAGAGTTACCACCTTGCGTATGAGACTCATGATGTGGTCCCTGATGGAAGGTCACGGTGATGCCTCATAGCCTAGGCTGAGCCCCGCTCTGTTCACTTCCAGAGCTCTGCTTGTCATGGGGTGTTTGTTTGCCACATGCCGGGCTGTATATTCCATGAGGTCAGAGCCTGAGGCTGCCATGTCCACCACTCTGTCCCCAGCACTGACTCAGGCCTGGTGCACAGAAATGTAGAATAAATATTTATGGAGTGAATGCCTTGAGACCAATCATCAGCTGTGTGATGGCGTTTTTGGTTCTTTTCTGCAACAAATGATTCTCAAAGATCTGGAATGAGAGGATGACAACAGAACTGAATCAGATTAAACCGAGACACAACATCGTCTCTCAAGCTGCCTGGACATCTGTGGTCAGGTTTCTGCTCAAATCTCAGGTCCTTTGCACAGCATCTTTCTCTCTGCTCTTAAAAAAACCCTGGAGAATCCTGTGCAGTTTGCGGAGTGAAAAAAAAAAAAAAAAAAGCAGGGCAGCGGGGAGGGGAGTTCAGAAGGAAAAATCTAATCCTCTTCCATATGGAAATAAAGATAATAGTAAAAATAATAAGACTAAATTGTATTAAGCACTTTCTGTGTGGCGGCCACTGTCCTTTATCTTTATTATTTAATTAATCCTGACAACAAGCCTAGGAGGCAGATGTTATTATTATCATGACCATTTGTGGAGAAAAAGACAGGAACTTAGAAGAATTGAAATAACTTGTTTAGGCTGATAGGTAGAGAAGCTGAAATTCCACCCCAGGCCTGTCTAAGTCCAGACCTTAACCACCAGCCCTGTAATTGTGTTCTTTGTCCTTTGCTGGTTTGAATATGGAAGGACAAGGTCCAAGTCTCATTCACGTTTGTTTAACTCATAACACCTGGCCCAAGGTCTTGCATGCCATGTGGAGACAGTAAATTTTTGTTGATTTGAAAGTACAGACAGTCAAAAGGCACTGGGCTAGGGTTATTTTACTCGAAAACAGAGCATACAGGAGAGGATATTCCACAGCCAATGGAGGGAAAGCAGAGCTTTCACAAGTGATCTTGTAGCCTACAAAGGACAGAAGGTATCATTAAAGGTGCTTGGAATTCATAGCATCCAGTTAAAAGAGTATTTTGAAGAGGCTACATTATCAGCAACGCTGAATCTTAGGGAACAGCTGGAAGGATCTTTTGCTCTGACTTGTTCTTTTTCCAATGATTAAACTAAAGAAGGCAGGCTAGGGTGAAACCTTTCCCTGGTGCATGAGGATATGGTCTTCACAGGTAAAGCGAGCATGAGACACAGTTATTGTAGGTTTGTGCGGTGTTTGCACCCCAGTCTTCAGACTGCTTCTTAGAGAGCTTGCTCTTACTGGGCAGAGCTGTCAAATCATCTTCCAGAAATACCATCACATGGCTGGTCTCCTCTACCAGCCTCTTCTAGGACTTCCATGTGATATATCTAGATCCTTCTCAGAATGCTACCTCATTTTCTGACAGTTAAAGAAAACTGATGCAAGTCAAAGCTTAGATGAGAAAATTAGTAAGCACTTCTACAACAGAACTATTAAGCTCACTCCAACTCAGCTTAGAGTTACCTCCTTTTTAGATAAATATCTTTAAACCCCTACTGCCTAGAACTGTATCTTGTGATCAGTTGATATTTACTATATATTTATCACTTTTATGCGTACATAAATGAATATCCACTAAATATTTCTTAGAGGTTACTGTAACAGGTTGGGGTGATAGAATCATCCCCACCAATCAGATTAAGAGAACTAGTGTGGTTGGTTAGATAATGAAGAACCTGATGATCTTCTCACAAATGAGTAAAGGGGTCTCAAGGGGCGAGTGTGATGACTTTCCAAAAAAACCTCATTATCAACAACTTCTTGATAAAAGGTGCTTTCAGCAGCATTTGGTTAAGGGAAGAGTACTTAATCATCCTCCAAGCATATGTAGATAACCCCATAGTACCTCAGATTGAATAGATCCCAACCTGTCATATTTGCCCAAAGAAGCTCGTGCTCCCACGTCTTCATTTTCCTGTTAACCGTGGCTCTACTCCCTAATCCGCAGGCTTTAAATGAAGCTGTCAGAGTTTTTCCTTGAATTCATTTGGTTACCAAGACCTACTGATGTAAATATGCATTTGTAACCACCTTTCTCTTGCCACTACTTGCTTCCTTACAATCCTCACAGTCCTTAGCTCTGAGGCAGGCGGTGGTATTTTCAGCCTCTAACATCTCATGGGCAGTTCTACCTACCTACCACCTTGCCAAAACTTCCCTTTCCACCAGCTGGTAGGGATGGAATTGTGACTCCCCAAAATTCATGTGTTGAAGCCCTAACCCCCAAGGTAACTGTATTTGGAAATGGGATTTAAGAAAGGTAGTTAAGGTTAACTTGTGTCATAAAGGTAGGTAGAATCTTAATCCAGTAAGAAGAGGAAGAAATATCAGATCTCTCTCTCTCTCTCTCTCTCTCTCTCTCTCTGTTTATGCACAGAGAAGAGGACATGTGAGGACACAGTGAGAAGGTAGCTCTGTCTACAAACCAGGAAAAAAGCTCTCACCTGGAACTGGATTTTCCAATACCTGGATCTTGGACTTCCAGTCTCTAGAACTGTGAGAACATACATATCTGTTTTTTTTTTTTTTTTTTTTTTTTTTTGGTGGTATGCGGGCCTCTCACTGTTGTGGCCTCTCCCGTTGCGGAGCACAGGCTCCGGGAGCGCAGGCTCAGCGGCCATGGCTCACGGGCCCAGCCGCTCCACGGCATGTGGGATCTTCCCGGACTGGGGCACGAACCCGTGTCCCCTGCATCGGCAGGCGGACTCTCAACCACTGCGCCACCAGGGAAGCCCACATATCTGTTTTTTAAGGCACTCACTCTATGGTATTTTGTTAGGGCAGCCTGAGCAGACTAATACAGGCCATTCTACAACTGCTATCAGAATTTCATAAACACTGTAATAAGACAATGTAAAACATATAACATAGAAAGCAATATAAAACATATAAAGCATAAAACAATAATCTGATCCCATACTTTAAATTCCTTCAAGGCCCCTCACTGACTTTTAAATTCAAACTCTTTAGCTTGGAACCTGAGGTCATCCTCCATGTCACTCCTCTAACAGCCTGTCCTGGCTCTAAGTCTTTTTTTTTTTTTTTTTTTTTTTTTGCGGTATGCGGGCCTCTCACTGTTGTGGCCTCTCCCATCACGGAGCACAGGCTCCGGACACGCAGGCTCAGCGGCCATGGCTCACGGGACTAGCCGCTCCGCAGCATGTGGGATCTTCCCGGACCGGGGCACGAACCCGTGTCCCCTGCATCGGCAGGCAGACTCTCAACCACTGCGCCACCAGGGAAGCCCTGTACACCTTTTTACATTGTTTTGGGCAAACATTCTATACCAGTGATCTTCTCACTGTCCTCAAAACATCCTTGGCGTTTTCTGAAGCCGCACTGATGCTCAATGCCTTTGGGGAACTGCCAATTGTGTGCCATGGCTGGAAGATGGGTTGCATGTTAGGGGACATGATGGCAGGATGTGAGGGGGAGGAGCCAGGTTGCAGGCATGGTTACGTCCTGACTTTCTTCCTCAGCAGAGTCCTCACTGAGTTTTGGAAAGGTGCTGGACCCAGGTCCATCCAGAGTGAATAATAATGTCTATGCCAGGAGGGAGCAGCTTGTTTCATAAAGGTCCGGGTGACGGTCAATGTTTTAAGGGCCACGTGGTCTTTGTCACAACTCTGCCATTCTAGCATAAGAGCAGCCACAGGCAGTACATTAAAAAAATGAACAAGGCTGTGTTCCAATAAAATTTTATTTACAAAAATAGTCAGTGGGCTAGATTTGACCCATGGGTCATAGTTTGCCAATTCCTGACATGCCAATCCCAGAGCACTAACTTTGTTGATCTGAACAAAATCTACTTACAAATTTCTTGTTTTGTGAAAGAGGGACAATTCCACTCTTTGAAGGTCTTGCTATTCAAATTGTAGGCCATAGACCAACAGAATCAGCATCACCTCAGAGCTTGTTAGAAATGCAGAATCTCAGGTCCCACCCTAGACTTCCTAAATCAGAATGTGCATTTTAATAAGAAGCCCCAGTGATTGGAAGGTACATTAGAGCTTGAGAAGCACTGGTTGAAGCTGTTGTTGATTGAAGGTTCTGTCACTTTCAGCTGAAAGCATCCCTAATGTATACTGACAGGTAGGGACCAAGTCATGAAAAATCCTGTATGCTTTCTAAGGACTTTGGTTTTGTGCTGAAGGGCATTGAGGTATTTTAAGCAGGGAGTGAAATGATAAGTTTTTGGCATATGTCTTATCTCTCTTATGAAACAATAAATTCCTAAAAATCAGACTGTGCACCGAAGAAATACCCCTACCATTCATCCTTTTCTCCAAGACCAGCCAGGTAGACCCTCCCTGGCTGCCACACCTTTGGAGCTTCTTCTGTTAAAACCTGTTCCCTGGCCTATAACATACTGCCCCAGGCCTCAGGAAGAGTCTCCACTTCTGGCATATTCTTGGGGCTAAAAGTGCTGTTAGGCTATAACTCCAGCATTCTGAGTTATAGCTGGAGTCTGGAAAGCTTTAATTTTAGTTACACTCAACACTGCCACCACCCAGCTTGGTTTATTTTCTGTTATACTCACATCTTCCATAGGACTATAAGCTGCTTGGGTAGAAGCAATCATATTTCAGGCTTTTTGCATTCCTTCCACAAGTGCTTTGCATGTGGTAGATTCCTGATAAATATTAAATTAATTTAGAAACTATGAGCCATCATTTATTGCTCATCCAATTTTCTGAAATAATGTTTAAATTGGATAAGCATCTTGAATGTGGAAGTCACCCATCAGCTAAGTTATAAATTAGAATCAATAGGACCTAAGTATTATCAATTACTTTGCAAGATAGGTCTTTTCATATTCTTTATGTTTAGGTTCTAACACAACCCAGGAATGCTTTTATAAAGAATTAGTTACAAACATTTGCTCTTAGGGCTGCCCCATTCATCAAGTCACTACATCCTCCTGCTGTTCACTCCTGAAGAGCTAAAAACCCAAACAAACACCACCTCTAGCGCAGTTACCCAGAGTGTGTGTGTTTGTGCTAACACTAAAGTAGTATGTCAGAGGAAGTCTTTCATAAATAGTATCTCATTTAAACCAGACACATTATAGATAAAGTATTATTTTCATATTATTGATGAGGAAACTGAGGCTCAAAAGTATTGATGTACCTAGTTTAAGATCTCACAGCTAGAAATTTGGTGTGGGTAAGAGGGGAACTGGAATTCAAACCCAGATGGTCTGGCTCTGAATCTATCCTCTGAACCATTAAGCAGCATCTCCATAAATGGAGCTCCAATATGTCAAAGGCCAACTTCTCACCATCCTGTTTTGTTTTCACCTGCAGGCACCTTCAGCTAGGATGTCATGTGACAGGTAATTTATACTAAGCCCAGATACATTGAAAATAAAGTCTTACAGTCAGAACGGCCATCATCAAAAAATCTACAGACAATAAATGCTAGAGATGGTGTGGAGAAAATGGAACCCTCTTGCACTGTTGGTGAGGATGTAAATTGATACAGCCACTATGGAGAACAGTATGGAGGTTCCTTAAAAAACTAAAAATAGAACTACCATATGACCCAGCAATCTTGCTACTGGGCATATACCTTGAGAAAACCATAATTCAAAAAGAGACATGTACCAAAATGTTCATTGCAGCTCAATTTACAATAGCCAGGACATGGAAGCAACCTAAGTGTCCATCGACAGATGAATGGATAAAGAAGATGTGACACATATATACAATGGAATATTAATCAGCCATAAAAAGAAACGAAATTGAATTATTTGTAGTGAGGTGGATGGACCTAGAGTCTGTCATACAGAGTGAAGTAAGTCAGAAAGAGAAAAACAAATACCATATGCTAACACATATATATGGAATCAAAAAAAAAAAAGAAATGGTTCTGAAGAACCTAGGGACAGGACAGGAATAAAGATGCAGACATTGAGAATGGACTTGAGGACACAGGGAGGGGAAGGGTAAGCTGGGACGAAGTGAGAGAGTGGCATGGACATATATACACTACTAAATGTAAAATAGATAGCTAGTGGGAAGCAGCGGCATAGCACAGGGAGATCAGCTCGGTGCTTTGTGACCACCTAGAGCGGTGGGATAGGGAAGCTGGGAGGGAGACACAAGAGGGAGGAGATATGAGGATATATGTATATGTATAGCTGATTCACTTTGTTATAAAGCAGAAACTACCACACCATTGTAAAGCAATTATACTGCAGTAAAGATGTTAAAAAATAAATAAATAAAAATAAAATGTTAGAAACCACTCATTCTATGATCAATTTCAGCATGTGACATTTTCTACATTTAAAGCCTTTTCCCAGTAGGAGCTAATGATTTAATCTATCATTATTAATACTGGGGAAATACCTTTAAAATCAAGTTAGGAGAGATTATTTTTTCTTGGTAGTTAGTTATAGTAGAAAGTTTTTCTCCATCATTTCAGAGTCTATGGGAAAGACTGTTGAAATGCTGTAATTATAATCTTTTTAATCTGTCTAAATTCCAAAGACTTTATTTCAAAGCCTATGGCCACACCCAAACAGTTCAAGTAAAGCATATGGAACAATTCTTCAGTGACCTTGGGAGAACAGACAGCCAGGTGGAATTATTGAAGCCAAAAGGTGACAGTTTGGATTATTCTGATTGTTACTATCTTAATTCGTGTAAGAATTCATCTCTTATTTTCCCCAGGTTTTCAATCCTGGCTCTGCCATTTTCTGAATCAGTAAGATCTCTGAAAAGATCTCTAACAAAGGTTCTTTCTTCTCCAAGAGACTATAGCTATGACGTTGTGCTGAGCAAGTTGACACCAGAGGACTGGCTTGTGTAGACCTTAAGATTTTGTATTTGTTCCTAGAGAATTATTTTTTACTACTTCTATAACCAGGAGGCATTAACTATTTTAAATGGCAGTGAATTAACCTAGGTAAGTTTGTACAGAAAAACTCATGGCCCTACTTCAAGTTTTGCCAGCAGAAATTTCTATTTTTAATAAAGATAGTCTGTCTTCCATGAGTCGCTCTGTTATTTACCACTAATTTCTGGTGTGTGAGTTTTTTGTGTGTGGGAGTATTGTACCATATAGTGGTTGGGTGTAAAATGCCCTTCACTCTTGACATCGTTTTTGGCCTCCTCTTCATTCTTTCTCTTGTCACAGGGTCCTTTCTTCTAGGAACTCCCTCTTCCTCTGTCACCCAGTTGCTCAAGCCAGGAAACCAGAATTATCCTACTCGAAATGCACTAAGAAACAAAGTCTTGCAGATTATACCTTCAAATTAGATCTCAAATCGAGTTCCTTTCTCTTTACCACTCTCCCCCCATCCAAGCCATCATCATTTCTCTATGTGGATGTCAACACCTGGTGACACTACTTGGACCACTGCAGTACCCTTTTAACCTCCTCCTTCCATTCCTGCCCAGTTACCCATTCTTCATTAAAAAGTCAGCGGTATGTTTCACTCCATTCTTTAAATTCTCTGAGAGCTTCCAGTTGACCTTATAGTTTAATCCAAACCCATGCAGGATCTGACTTTTCCCCAGCCTCACAGAGACCTCTCATTGTGCTCTAGCCATACTGTTTCTCCAGTAAGTCAAGTTCTTTTCCATTCTGCAGCCTTCTCTTCTATTTTTGATTCTGCTGAGAAATCCTTCCACCTACTCATCCATCACTTGACTTTTTAAAGCATTCTTTAGGTCTTAGTTCAAATATTACTTCCTCAAGAAAGCTTTCTAAACTTACACACTAAATTAGGTTCCTATGCTCCTGCCCCTGTTCTTATAGAATTCTTCCTCATAGAATACCTTGTGTTTGTATGTTTATGTATTTATCTCTTGCTTCTCATGAAATTGTGACTTCTGTGATGTCAACGACCGTAACTTTTTGGTTGGTCACTTAGCATTGGGTTGGGTCCATGATAGGTCCTCTGTTATTTATTTGTCAAATAAGCAAATCAATATAATATGTAACATGTTCACAACTCATGAAATACAAAATGGATATCTCTTTGGGAAATAAAAGAAAAAAGCTCATGGGCTCTCAAAATTAAAAGACACAATTTAGCAGCAAGATCTTATGGGCCAACCTACACATTAATACAGGATTTGTTTCTGTGAAATGCATCGATAGAAGTAGAAATATTAATGTTTTTGAGAGGGCTACTTAGTGACTCACAGGAGGGGTACGCCGGACAAAGGGATGATTCACGTCTCAGGTTGGAGGGAGGGGAATGGCACGAGATTTCAGCATGCTTCTTAGAACGGAGTGCAATTTAAAACTTATGAATTATTTCTGGAATTTTCCATTTAATATTTTCGACCGTGGTTCACTGAGGGTAACAAACCGAGGAAAAGTAGAACTACTGTAATTCTAGAAAACTGTCTGATTCATTTGAAGATAGGATCAGACTGCAGCAAATTTTCACTATGTATTAAGCAGGTATCTAATCTGATTATTGCTAGAAATGGGAGTAAAATATTTTCATTCTGTGTTTACTACTATGCAAGTGAGTACAATAAGTCCCCTACATACGAACACGTTCCCTTCCGAGAATGCGTTCGTAGGTCTGATGTGTTCGTCAAGTCCAACAGAGTTAGCCTAGGTACCCAACTAACACAATCAGCTATATAGTACTGTACTGTAATGCGTTTTTAATACTTTTCACACAAATAATACATTAAAAATAAACACAAAAAATAAAGAAAACATTTTTAATCTTACAGTACAGTACCTTGAAAAGTACAGTAGTACCAGCTACATCACCGCTGCTTTTACGCTTGCTTCCAGACATCCTGGGTTTGAAATAAAGATACTATACTACTGTACTCTATACAGTACTATATAGTAAAGTACACAAAAGCACAAGCCCTTGTAGAGGATGCTCGCACGTGACAATAGATGCCAGACACGTGAACTCATTTACGTGATCAGACATGCCAACACACATTCGCATCTTTGAAAGTTCGCAACTTGAAGGTTCATATGTAGGGGACTTACTGTATGTGCAAAGATGGGATCTGGACTGCCCATCCTCTTGTCATGGACAATGGAACGGGCTGCCCAAAAACGAAACCTCAGAACTCAGTCTGCCTCTTTCACTGTGAGCTGGGAAGTGCCTAAAATCTCCCACCACTTTTCTTTTTTTATTATTATTCTTTTTTTAATTTTTGGTTGCATTAGGTTTTCGTTGCTGTGCGCGGGCTTTCTCTAGTTGCAGAGCGCAGGGGCTACACTTCATTGCAGTGCATAGGTTTCTCATTGTGGTGGCTTCTCATTGCGGTGGCTTCTCTTATTAGGGAGCATGGGCTCTAGGCGCGCAGGCTCAGTAGTTGTGGCTCATGGGCTTTGTTGCTCTGTGGCATGTGGGATCTTCCCGGACCAGGGCTCGAACCCATGTGCGCTGCATTGGCAGGAGGATTCTTAACCACTGCGCCACCAGGGAAGCCCACCCACCACTTTTCTACTAAAACTACTAAGAGATTGTCTTCCTTCAGCACACAGGTGCACATGAGGGCATTGAAATAGCATGGCAGTCCTCAGTTACAAGGTGGCTATCCAGATGATCCAAGGTGAACTGATAATAACCGGAGCTAAGGTGAAGATTTAAAAAACAATTTCTGTCCTTTGGGAAATATGTCCACAGACCTCTAAGTGTCTGTGAGTCCCCTTGTAGTCTAAATGCGTGTGTCCTACTTACCGTGTTAGCTCTGTCTCAGCACTTTGCAACTCAACTCAGTTAATCCTCAAAACAATGGCATGAGGTAGGTACCACTCATGTCTTCATTTTCAGAGATGAGGAAACGGAGGCACAGTGAGGGTAAGTTACTTTCCAAGGTCCACAGCTACAGGGGGTGGAGCTGGATTGCAACCCTGGAAGTCTGGCTCCCCAGCCCATGCCTGTAACTGCTGGTCTGTGCTGAGAATCAGTAGCCATTTTGATGAGACGATGACTCTGAAACTCAGTTTACAGCCCACAGTTGCATAGCTAACAGGTGGCAGGAGCCACGGAGCTGTAGATTTTCTTCCCCGCAGTGATAGCAGAAGACAAAACAAGAGAGAAGAAGAGGCAACATGGATCCCCCCATCATTTAGTAGGTAACTGACAGTGTAACCGAAGCTGTCAGCTCCGTACACTGACACCGCCAGCAGTCACACAGGCGTGCTGCACTGGGGCTCATAACCGCCCCAACATCGTTTTACATACTTAAATTCTTCCTCTCATGATCTCATCCGCTGCTACACAAACATGTCCCAAATACCTGTGGGAAATTTCTCAAAGAACACCTGGCTAGATAACAAGTTTCTCCACCTCTAATTAACGCTCACTTCATTTTTACATGGTTTTTCCTTGTAGCATTCCAAGTCTGGGAGGGATGCCCATCACAAAGGTCACAGGGGTCATCCACGCTCAGGTCAGTGTCAAACTCTCCCTCTGCTCTGTGTGGTCCAAATCCAGCTGGATTCATGGCTCATCCTGCTTCGGGGGGTGGGAGGGAGGCAAATATTCTGTAATATCCTCCTCTTCAGTTTTGTCTTTTTCTCCTCAAGTTCTTGATAGCTGAAGATGTCCTTCTGACTTCCCTGAGTTTATATTTTCTAGCTTCACTAACTAAACATGATACCTTTCCTTTCTTCAAAATAAGAAATTAACATCTGAACAACGCTATTTACTTAGCATCCAGGCTTAGACTTCAAATGTCCTGATTTCTAGGCCTTTTCCTTATGCGACCCTGACTTTGGTGCCCTTTACAAAGGGCTGGGGCCTTGCTCCTCAGAAGCGGTCCACAGCACAGCAGCATCAGCATCACCGGGGAGTTTGATAGAGTGAAGACTTTCAAGTCTGGTCCTGTTTCAGACTTGTTGAATCGGAATTGGCGGTGCACGATTCTCGTGCACTTTAAGAACTGAGAAGTGCTGAGTTGAGGACTAGCAAATTGTCTCCATGTTTACAAATAATTTCAGTTGCTGACCTGGGATATCCACTTGCCCTTGGCTGAGAAGGCTCCACCCAGCGTGAGTTATCTCTCTCTAATTGCTGGTGTCAGACAAGCCAGCAGCAGGAAGCAAAATCTGTTCGAAAGACTCCCTCTCACCTGGAAAACAAAATCTCCCTCTCTTGATCCCTGCATAATACTCTAGGTCCATATGGAAGAGAAATTGAGGTCAGAAGACATTTAAGCCAAATTTTGAGTTAAAGTAAAATGGTTGAAATGGTCTAACCCAACCTTCGAACGTTCTGACTTTGTGATTCTCTGAATTTTCCCTACACTCTCTCCACCTCAGTCCTGTTCATGCAAGTTTCTCTCTGGAGTCGCCTCTCCAGACCTGGTCCCCCTTAAAGGCCAAGCTGTGAGTTTTCCTCTGTGAGCTCTTTGATTCCCCCATCACAGTCAGAATTAGCTGCTCTCTCTGCTCTGCTCGCATTGCTCTTTGTATACAGGTATGCCCCACTTTTCCAAAGTTCATTTTATGCCACTTTGCTTTTATGAAAGACCTACGTTGGTACTCGTCTTTGCTAACTGAAAGAAATTCAATGAGGATTTGTCTTTTAAGAAAAAGGACGAAAAGTGAAAATTGCACTCAGTGTTTGTTTTGCAGTGAGCCTTATAGAGGCAGCAGGCACCGCAAGCGGTGAGAGTGGCACCACCAAGCTCCTTCCCTGGGCACTACCCTCAGCATCTCAGCATCAAGCTGCCATAGCTGTGAGCTGTGTCTGTGAACATCTGCGCGTTATCTCAATTTATTTTGTGCATCCATCAGCAACATGTGTCCTAAGGTAATTGCTTCTTTGCTTTATGCCATTTTGGGTCGTGAAAGTTTTCATAGGAACACTGCTCTCAGAGGGCGGGGAGCCCTGTACCCCTCTCTCTGTACACTCCTCTCTGTAGTTCTCTCCTTAAATAATCTTCTCGGGGGCTGAGAGACAGAAAAAGAATGAGCTTGGAAGCATGACCTAACTTGCATTGATTCTTGGCTTGAACAACTCACTTCCTATGTGAGTTTGGGTAAGTTATTTAAGCTTCAGTTCCTTCTTCAATAAAATGATGCTAACTTTTCCCTATTTTCTCCTCCATCTCCAGTGTGTCTCCATCTGGAGGTGGCTAAGGGTGTCTCCATCTCCAGTGGCTAAGGTCTAAACTTTTGGATTCATCAGTGACTCCTCCCCTTTTCACTCCCCACCTCTAATCTGATAGCCAACCCAGTTGTCTCTCCTTCCAAAACATATCCAGAATCTCATCCCCTCTCAACACCGTTACTGCCACCATCTTGGTCTGAGCCACCATTGCCTTTTGCCTGGATCATTGCAATCATCTCCTAACTGACCTCCCTGCTCTGTCCCTGCTCCTTTCCAGTATACAGCAGCCAGACTGATCGTGTTAAATGTCAATTCAACCACTCTCCTGTCCAAAACCTTCCAATGGCAATCATTTTAGAGTAAAAGCCAAAGTTCTCACAAGGACCTAAAGGGCCCATATGGATGGGCCCTGTGCTCCCTCTCACTTGGTCTCCCACAGGCCTCTTTGCTGTTCCTGGGGCTTGCCAGAAAAGCTCACGGCGGGGGCTTTTTGTACATATGATTCCCTCGTCTGGGCTGATCTTCCTGAGGATATCTGCCTGTCTTGTTCCCTCAACCGCTTCGAGTTTTTGCTCAAATGGTACCTTCTCAATCAGACCTCTCCTGACCACTCCATTTAAAATACTCCCCATCTCCCTTCTATACTCTATTTTTGATGCTAAAGCACTTTTCATTTTGGTCACATGGGAAATTGTTTCATTGCTATGACAGCCTCTAAGTCTACAACAAGGCAAGCTCTGCCAGAAAGGCTCACAAATTGAATTAAAATGATTGAATCACAGGGTTTATTAAATTAATTAAAACTCACTCTAGGGGAATGATGGGGTAAGTTAACATGCTTAATATAGCGAGCAGGTGGGTAAAGGAACGTAGTACCTGGGTCCACAGCTACATCAATGTTCGGACGTTGGTTTCTTTCTCTCCCATATCAGCCTTCCCTGATCATTACCAAGATCAAAGTTCAACATGATCATGGGATTTCAGTGGACAGAGAAGGTATCTGGAGCCAGCACGTGGCCATGGCTGTTGCTTGCCAGCTAACCTGCTGAGCAGCTAGGAATTTTCTGTGTTTTGGGGGCAAAGGTCACTTGGGGCCAGAATGAATTGCCCACATGGGTGGCCGAGTAGAGAACTCATGAATACGGAATGTCTCCATATAGTTCAGTGTCATGAATATCAGACATCCGGGCCCTGCCATTTCTTCCATCTACGTTCATGCACATATGCTCTACTTTATCTTTCTGACACGTCTCACGTGTTACGAACTGACTTACCGTTGCTTAAATGTGTTTCATCCATCCCAATTGTTCTGGAGCAAAGTGAGCGTTCTCAAACAGTACTGCAAATGTACCTTACGGCCTTCTAGCATATCACATGTTTTACTCATCTATTTTGTTGATTGTCTGTCTCACCCAACTAGGATAGAAAAGCCGTGAACATAAGAACTTTCATCTGTTCTCTTTACAGATGTATCTCAGCACCTAGAGGTGTGCTTAACACAAAGTTAATACTTTTTAAGTATACTCACAGGCAAACTAGTTTTAATCATATACTCTTGAAATATTTTTTCAACGAATAAATATCCTGTCACAGTTGTACTGAGACTTCAAAGCCATTGTGAGGATTGACACTTAAAGTGACTTCAGATACTTACCCTGATGAGGCTGTGCATCATTCAATCTGAAGTATAACTGGGGCAGAGGTTGCAACCTCAAGAACCATGGGCGTATCCTGAGGCCTTGTATTAGAATGTTCCAGCTGCTGTAACAAAATATCACAGACTGGGTGGCTTAAACAACAGAAATGTATTTCTCACAGTTCTGGAGGCTAGAAGTCCAAGATCAGGTGCTGGCTGATATGATTCCTGGTGAGGGCTCTCTTCCTGGTTTGTAGACAGCCGTCTTCTTGCCGTGTGCTTACATGGCCTTTCCTTGGTGTGTGCATAGGGAGATCTCTCTCTTCCTCTTCCTGTAAGGCCACTGGTCCTATTGGATTAAGGCCCTATCCTTATGATCTCACTTAATCTTAATTACCTCCTAAAGACCCTATCTCCAAATACAGTCACATTGAGAGTTAGAGCTTCAACATATAAATTCATGGGCGGGGGGGGGGGGGATACAGTTTAGTCCACAGCAGGGCTGGTTTCTGCCCAGCACAATATCTTTTTCCTTTTTCCTTTTTTAATGTTACTTGTCAACTATAAAACATTACATATTTTCTGTAAAATCCAAATTCAATCCTTTGCTGCTCCTGGCCTGCTTCACTCATTTATTTTATCTGACTAGCTTCTTTAGACATTTAAGTTTTGACCCCTGGCCTATCAGTTAATCAGTGGCTAGATTTTTCTAAACTGAAAGTTAAGACATATAAATTCATGAGTATAAATGTGTTTATGGAAGAGTAAAACAAAATGCCTGAAAATGGGATTGTTTTGGAAAATCATGAATATATGGATAATGATAATGAGAAGCAGTCTAATTCTCATATTTGTAACCAGTGGCTGGGGACACCCTCAGTTTAGCTTGCTGCCACTTAACACTGACCTAAAATTCTATTTGTTAACTCAGATGTTTCGATAGTGAGGAGCTTATTGGTGTTGGACTATAGAAAATGCACATGTTGAAAGCAGGCACAGCCCTCCATGGCAGAGTTTTGCAAGTTTTCTTTGGCCATGACCCAGATAGAACCCTATACACAAGGATGCACGTTGCTGTATTGTATTATAGCATATTGTATTGTATTGTATTGCTATAGCATATTGAATCATAATGTAATGTATTCTACGATGCTTGTTATGGCCTACATAGTTGACTTCCCAAACACAAATCAATAGCAACCTGTAGTTTAAAAACAGTGTTCTAGTTGGCCAGTCCACCGGGTTTTGATTTTCTTTCTGTTAAATATTTTGGTTTACCCGAAGGGTTTTTGTTCGATTTGGGTTTTTGTTTGTTTGTTTGTTTGTTTTTTGCGGTACGCGGGCCTCTCACTGTTGTGGCCTCTCACGTTGCGGAGCACAGGCTCTGGACGTGCAGGCTCAGCGGCCATGGCTCACGGGCCCAGACGCTCCGCGGCATGTGGGATCTTCCCAGACCGGGGCACGAACCCGTGTCCCCTGCATTGGCAGGTGGACTCTCAACCACTGCGCCACCAGGGAAGCCCTGTTTGTTTGTTTTTTAAATACTAGCCAAGGCTAGTATTTTATAGGGAAGTATTTTCCAAGGAAAATAATTTTATTCTATTGGAAACACCCTTTGGAACTTTTTTGGTCACAGGTCAGAAATGCTTGGAACTGGAAGGAATTGCAGTGGTCAACTCAGGATACACCATCCAAATATTAGCATTCATGTTAAAGCTCTCTGTGTTTGGATATAGCCATCCTAAAAAGGCAAATCACAAAAATTTCCACCTGTGCCTTTTGACTCTTCTGAACATAACTAGTTTCCAATTTATTTTGCTAACTGCCTGCTTGCCATGATCTCATTCTCCCTTGAAAAGCTCACAGTATGGTTTTTGTTTTGTTTTTCATTTCCTCGCTGTTTTTTCCAGGTCACAGTACCACCATTGACTTGGTGATTGTGGTTTGAAGTCACCGAGAGGTTTGATCTAGACAGGGAGAGGGGAAGAAACCCAAGATTTTATTGCACACCTAAATTGCTGCTTGATGACAAGGACAGCTTCAGAGGAGCTGAAGAAACGAGCAGCGGACCTTCCCGGGGGAAAAGTAGCTTTGAATCCACTTATCGATGAAGAAAGATGGGTGATGTGCTGCCATCTATCGGTGACACTATGAAACAGCAGTGTCTAAGGGTCGGCAATTTTTAATGCCACTAGTTTCTATAAAAATTCTGTTTTGGAGGGAACTAAAGTTAGTTTCACTTATTCTCCAATATTTATTTCCCAGGCAATCTTGGCTTCAAGTTAAAGCATCTGAGGATGGGAATGACCCATCTTTCACCCTCACGAAGCTTGTCTGTAAAGTAGACCAAAAGGAAGGGGGAATTCCCACCCTGTCTCATTACTGTCCAAGCCGACATACTTCCCCTTCAGGATGGTTTGAGGGAAGGAGGGACTGTCTGCTTCTGTCAGAGGGATTTCAAAGAACATACTGTTCCCAGCCTTTAGATCTCCCCGACTGCCTCATTGGTCTCCTGAGATTATCATATATTATGTGCAAAGGGCATCTTTAAAGCAAAACAAAATAGTCCCACCCTGTTTGGAAGCATGTTGATTCTAAATGCCGCACCATTGTGAATAGTCCCCTGGGCTTATTTATTAAGTGAGGGAAACTGGACATCGAGGTTCTGCCGCTTCCATTCTTAAAGGGTCTCTGTTTATTTAAAAAAAAAAAAAAAAAAATGGAACGTCCAAGGAGAGTTAACAAAATTGTATATCTAAAATGTTTACACTGAAAAAAATAATTATTTTTTAATGGGAAAATTCAATGCAGTTTGTATTATTCATTATATAATTGTAAGATTTATTTAAAATATTAATTCATAAAGCACACTAGCAATGGAATGAATAGCCGTGGCACACAAATTTGAAACACAGTGTGTGTGTGTGTGTGTGTGTGTGTGTGTATATATATATATATATACACACATATATATATATGTATATAGGTGTGTATGCCAAGTACTCAACTTATTTCTAGGATTTATCAGTGAACAATGCATACTAAAATCTCTGACCCTCAAGCATATATTCAGATGGGGGGAGATAAACAATGAATAAACTGATTAAGACAATTATATATAGCATTGGAAATAGTGGTGAATGCTGTACAAGAAAGGATGCAGGGAATGGGGGTGGGGAATGTGTGTGGAAGAGTGAGTTGTAATTTTGAGTTGGGGTGGTTAAAGTATGCTGGCATCTGAGCAAAGAATTGCAGAGTGTGAAGGAGTTAGCTATGTGGGTATGGGGAGAAGAATTCCAAGCAAGGGGAGCAAGCAGCTTGTGCAAAGGCCCTGAGGCAGGAGTGTTCCTGGATTAAAGCAGGAGGTGAGTGTGGTTGGAATGAGGAGGGGGACAGTGGGGACAAGGAGGAAATGAACTTGGGAGAAAAATTCACTGGGACTGCCAGCTACCCTGGGTTTATTGAACTACCCAGAATGTTTTAGGTCAGGGATTTTATGTGCCAAATCCAGACAGCAGCAAAGTGGCCCTTTTCTAACAGACTCAGCTACTCGAGGCAGGAAAGCACAGGGCCTTGGTCCGTACACCTAGAGGGAGCAAATCTGCTCTGCCTACCTCACCTCCGTGCCTGGTGACGTCACCCCTCAGCCTTGCTCTCATTCCTCCTCCTTCAGAGCAGGCTTCAGCCCAGCACATCCACCAGGCAGAGGAGGAAAGGCAGTAGCTGTCTCTGCTCCCCACCCCCTCACCACGTTTGGCTGGCTGGGCAGCGACAGACCCAGCGACAGACCTAAGGCTGATCTTGGAACCTAAGAAAGGATGAAGGCGGACAGAGTTCAGTTAAGGCATGTGCCGCCACACTCTCCTTCTCCATCTCCAAGTTAACACCGTCCTGTGTTCCACGCCTGTGCTAAATGTCCTCTGGTTCTTCATCTCGTTCTCACTTCCAAGTTTTCTCTAACTCAGGGTTTTTCAGCTTCGATGCTAATGACATTTGGGGCTGAATAATTTTTTTCCTTTTTTCTTTTTTTTTCTCATCTTTAGGGCTGGATAATTCTTATGGTTGGGGGCCACCCTGTGCATTGCAGGGCCATCCTGTATTGTAGGACAGGGATCGGTATCTCCGGCCTCTAAACTCGAGATGTCAATAGCACCCTAGGTTGTGATGACCAAAAATGTCTCCCGGCATTGATAGGTGTCACCTGAGGTACAATATCGTTCCCAGTGGAGAGAACTGGTCTAATGTGTGGCTATAGTTTGTGGGACGATTTTTGACATCCTGCCCTATGAAGTCTCCCTTTTCCTTCCTTCCCCTACTCCGTCTTTTAAGTAATCTTGTTCTCTCGATGATGCTTTCTGGACTGATTAGAAGAGAGGTGCTGGCCTCTCTCTCCACTAACTACTACGACAATATGTCACCCTCAAAGCTGCTGTTTTAATCACATAGTCTGCATCCCAACTCCCTGATGTGTTTTCATGTTGTTTGGACATTGCGGCTCTTTCATATGCGGTCTGCACATTTACCCACGAAATAATCATGTCTTTATTCAGTAATTTTCCTTGTTAACTTAAGAAATGTTTTTTGTTGATGATAATACTGATGACAGAAAACTCCCAAAAGTTGTTAGACGCCAAAATAATCTTTGGCAGAAAATCCTGGGAAACTCCCGGACTAGTGGGAAAATTACTGGGTTTTGTATAATATAACAAGCCTTTACGGATCCTCGGAAGGGAGTTGTTAGCTGGGTTGCAGGTGGGAAAACTGAGGAAACAACATCTGTTATGAAATGTTCCATAAAATGTGTGGTTGAGAAGTGATAGAAACAGATCTCAGCCTTCTACGTTGTCATCAGAGAAATAGCAGCTCAAAGAAAGTTAGAGCCTGAGACGCCCTTGAGGAATCAACTAACATAATCCCCTCATATAGGAAATAACAAAATAGAGGCCAGAGAATAAGTGTTTTGCCCAAGAGACGTAAAGAGCTTCAGAGTCTGGATTTGAACTCGGTTCTCCTGATTCTCTGTTCTGATTTGTGATGAAGTTTCCTCAATCCACAGCAAAATTTAAAAAATAAAGATAATTTAGAAAGGCTGTCTTAAATGAGAATTAGTTACTTTTTTTTTGAGAATTAGTTACTTTTAAAAACTGTCCTTTATCCTGAGATTTATGCCCTTCTGGCCCTTCTACATTGTTTTTTTGAGAAAAAATATTGCCTCTATTAATAAATAATGACTAGTTGTATCTGGAGTTTTGGGGGTTTTCTTAATGCTTGTATTTTAACAATGCCAAAGCAATTTACCACTACCACCACTTCAAAAAAACCCCCAAAACCAAAACAAAAATCTGGGAACCACTGATGTAGACTCTTCATATCCAAAGAACGATGGAGATTTTCTTTTCTCTAGAAAGCAAGGCAGGACACACAGGTCTATTGGGTGATAGAAGATGGAGACCCCCAGCTGAGCAATTCCTATAAACAATGATCACCCAACGACCCAGACTTTGGCATCTCTGGGATCACCCTTCTTCCTTCCTTTCACTCCCTCTCAGTGAATGAGAACTTTCTGGAGTCCTCAGGCTTGACTCCTGACATGGGGCCCATCTGGATCACCAAGGTGGCTTTATCTGGTCTGAACCAGACTCCTAGGTGTATCTGGTTGGAGCAGGTGGGGTTGGACTCTGAGACACTCATTGTTCTTGCAGGATGGGGCTTACTCTAAGATGCAAATGCATTCGAATATTAGTTCTCCAATTGTCTTAAGCCCTCTGCTTGAGAAAAGAATACCAAGATCCAAAGAAAGACTTTTCGATCCTTATAGGAACTGGACTGACATTGCTCCTCCTTTGTACCATTAGCCCCTAGCTCACTCCTGCCCCTAGGAAACGGAGAGCCCAAGTTACTAGAAAAGTTTCATCAGGCTTGAGTCCCCACCAAAGTGTCCTGGTGTACCAGTTTGACCAGACTATTCAGATTCCACATTTATATCTCAACAGAGTCTTCTGAAGACACCAAAAAATTGATCAGAGGAGGTCTGTGAAATCATGACCCCGCATAGTTAGAGGCTGCCATGTCTTATGCCTATGAGCACCTTCCAAAGCGTGAAGCTCACAGCTGCCAACCAACATAGAAAGAAGGATACGAAGCATTTTAAAAGAGGAACGTGACAGCAGGACGTCTCAGAGGGCTGCAAGAAATTTCAGAGGAAAAGGAAACCAAGAAAGGAAAGATACGTGGTCAACATTTATCTGTATAACCTCATCTCCTCATTGAATTTCTTTTTATCCAGTTGCCACAGCGTGTCAGGGACCAGATAAAGATTTACTGGGATAGACTATTCTAGCAAGTTTACAGCTGGCCGAGGATGAAGTTGCCTTTACATTTTGACCATTCCTTGGACTGTTTTAGATGGTCTCACATGACACATTTGCGATTCCAGGAAGCACAGCCGCAGGGAGGAGAGAAGAGGACCAGCAATGTCAAGGGCTTTGTGAGAGGCCATGCTCAGAAGCTCGGCATGTGCTTTCTCTTTTAATCTTCACAACCAGCCCATGTGGGAAGTATTATTATCCTCACTTTACAGGGGAGGAAACAGCTTCTCAGAGGAGTGAGGTAACTTGCTCCAGGTCACAGGGCTAAAAGAGGACAGAACTCGTATTGAAATCCAGATCTTCCTATCTCTAAAGTAAGCTTTTCACAAGACTGCAGAGCTGTAGGGCATCTGGCCATCCAATGCGTTTGGGAAATGGGGAAGGGCAGTGTGCTTTCTGAGCTGTGATATGATGTGACACAGAGAGAATCTAAGGGACAGAGGCAAAAAAAAATTATGGGAACAGTCAGCATAAACACACAGCGCGGGATTAATCTGCTTGCACCAGGCTTCCTGTGGTCCTCGATGTCTGAAGTACTCTATAGAGAACTGTGCCGGGTAGCAGAGACACTTCAAGCAAAGGAAGGACGAGAATTTGTACTCAATACAGAATATATTCAGGATGCAGTGTTCCATCTGAGCCAATATGAAGGTGGACATTTAATGAGCTTGTATTTCTAACAGCTTCTGGAGTCAAGAAACTTGTAAAATTGTTTGTGTGACATCTTTACTACAGACCTATTACTCAGTTGACTCACCCTTTCATTTCAGATAATTAATATTAACTGATGTCAGGCATATTATAGGTTTAGAGCTAGAAACAAAATTATACTTAAAGAGGCAAAAAAAATCTCAAAAGGTTTTTAGAAAGTATGAAATCCTTAGGATCCAACGTGTGTGATCTTGTGACGGCTCAGGAAATCCGCTGGCTTCTGCCTCGGATCTGAAGACTGTTTACATTCCAGTGGAATTCCTGGGAAAGTCCAGAGCTCTCTGTGCTTTGAAAACAATGGCTTATGGAGATCAACTTCCCAACTGCAGCAACCTGACAGGAGAGATTCTGCCCAGGAGGGTCTTTTTCAGGCAGGATGGGGCCAGAGCAGCATTCCTCAAGAGCCCTGCCTGTTTGCTCCGTTGAGCCGAAACCAGAACTGGTTTGCAGGTAGGCAAGCTGCTGCCTGCTGAGGCATGGCTGGGCTTGGAGAAAGACGGCTGCTACGCCTCTTATCATTAGTAGCAGTCATTGCTGACAGTCTCTGCAAGTTTCCAGAGTCACGGCCATTCCCTGGACAGGCTAGGTACTCATCAGGTGTGGCTACCTTTTTCACTGGCTAAGGAGTCATGGAAATAGAACCAGCAATATTTCTTTTTAAGCTACACTAAATCTCTCCTTTTGCAGAAGAGGAAACTGAGGCTCTGAGAAGTTCAATCAGTTTTTTAAAACGACGCAGTTGGTTAGTGGCAGGGTCAAGCCAAGGAGCCAAGATTCATTGGTTTAGTCAACACATATTAGTCAAGCTCTATACTATGTGCAGGGAAAGAGCATCATCTAAACTAACAGTTTCTGGTAGTGAAGGAGGGACGGATTTGGGTGTTGGCCTATCCTTCAATTTTGTTCAATTATCAACCTCTTAAGAAAGGGAACGTGATTCTCAGTTTAATGTTAAGTATAACAAGCCAAACATGGAAATATCATTCTTCTTGCCTGGGGTTGACTTAGGGATGGACATGTGATCTAGTTCTAGTCAAGCAGATGTGAAGGGAAATTTGCTGTGGGGCTTGGAAATATTGCTGGGAACGATTTTTCTTCGTCAAGGGTTGTCGTCTCTGGATGTAATGCCTGGAACTGGGACTAGCCTGTTGACAGGCTAAGCCTAGCTGAGAGGCGAGGTGGGAGGAAGGCTGAGAACTTGATGACATCACTGAACTTGACAAACCAAAGTTGGAGGCCCAGCAACAGCACCTGTTGATATGTGAGTTGATAAAATTATCTTACTGATGATAACTAGTTGAGTTTTCCAATCCTGGCAACTTAAAGCATCCTTCTAAAAAATGTGAAGTTTTAGTAGTAGGTCATTACTAGGGTTTGCATCTAACGACTTCTATTTTCTCTTAAGGAAGGAGAGGGATGAGAGATTTGAAGAAAGTGGAGAATTGGAAAGCAGCTCCATAGGGAAATTCAGGAGTGCTGAGGGCCTGAGAGATTATAGCAGGACCAATCTATTGACTTAGTTACCTTTCTCCAGCTGTGCTCAGCAGCCCCAGGACAGCGATGGAGAAGATGGATAATTACATTCAGCAAGAGTTGAGGTTTTTCCAGGTTGACGCTTCCCCTTTCCTCTCTCTGCCTCACCAGTTCAGCTCAATATTGAGACGTCAGTTCAGCTCAATACTGAGAATGTCTACCACGTACGAGGCACTCCTAAGTTCTTGTAAGGATACAAATATTTTTGTGACTTCCAGGTTGGCCCAGATCAATTCAGAGGCTCTCCAGGTGGGTCCATGGCTTCGTGGCATTAAATGATCTTCAAATGTGAGATTATATATTGTCAAAGTGGACAAAATACAACCAAATAGAGAGTAATAATATAATCACATGAAAGTATGCTTTCTTTTAAAATTGTGACATAAAATTATCCTTATGTTATCAGCCATTTGTAATTTTTTTTTATTGTCTGGAAGACATATTTCTCCCAGTTGCCCACTTCTGTATCATTTAATAGCTTTACATTGTCTTATTTTGATTTTTATTAATGATGTTGTTATGAACAGAATTGCCCCCCCCCAAATTTATATGTTGAAGTTCTAATTCCCAGCACCTTTAAATGTGACAATATTTGGAGATAGGGTCTTTTAAAAGGTGATTAAGTTAAAATGAAGCCATTAGTGTGGGCCTTAATCCAATATGATTGACGTTCTTTTAAGGAGAGGAAATTGGGACACAGGCATGAGCAGAGGTAAAAGTACATGAAGACACAGGAAGAAGATGAACACCTACAAACCGAAGAGAAAGGCCTCAGAAGAAACCAACCCTGAAAACACCTTGATTTTTGGATTTCCATCCTCCAGAATTGTTAGGAAATAAATTTCTGTTGTTTAAGCCAAAAAAAAAAAAAAAAAGTGGACAAAATAATTCACATGAAAAAGAAAATAAGTCTCTGCAGACCACTTTTGCCTTTGGGTTCAAAGCAATGAGAAATGGAGATCAGATGCTCCAGGTTTACTTTAAAAACACCTGCAGCACGATATTGATGCATATATTCATTTGTTTGTTCCACACTCCATCACTAAGGGACCCCCACGAGATGAGTTCATGTGCTGTGAAGTGCAGACTTATTCTCTGGAAGCAGAATGGAGGAATCGGATAAAAGCTAATGTTTACAGCAAAATTCAGAATTTACAGAGAGAAAAGAAAACCATGAGGGGAAGTGCCGTCTCCTCTTTGGACTAGAGGTGGACGATGGGTGGTCGGCTAGGGAGGTTTCCGTGGGAGTCCGTGTAGAAATTCTCTAACTGGGAAGGATGGGGAACACATTTTAAACAGTAGCAGAAGACTGCTAGAAGGCCCGGGGCCTGGAGCAGCCTGACCTGGCTGGGGCACTGCTGGTGGTGTTCTGGGGCTCAGGCAGGGTCGGGAGCTTCAGGAGGGTTGGTGGTAGGAGGTGAGAAAAATTTGAGAAGCTTGAATTTAAAACTGCTGAAGAGAGGAAGCCATGGAGGAGCTAAGGAAGGCAAATGATGCCATCAGATTTATTTCTTGGAAAAACAGCCTGTGATAGTGCAGAGGCTGAGCTGGAAGGGGAAGGGGAGAGAGGGAATAGAAATGGAGAGGTGTTTCTGTCTGTGAGAGAAACATTCTAACAGGCATGGAATTCAAATTTTAAAAAAGAAGAGGTCTCAGTATTTGGAGAACAGAGAATCTATAGACCATCACGTTTGGATTTACAAGTCAAAAGCTTATTTCTGAATCCTTCGGCATGTTGGAGTTCCTCCTTGTGCTTTCTTAGACTGCTGATGTCTTGCAGAAATATAGTCCGATGGCCAAAAGAAATTTTTGAAGGATTGCATTCATCCTTGACTTGAGTGGTTAAAAACAAACAAACAAAAACAAATGTGAAAGTGATTCAAATATACAACTGCAACTACTTTTACAACAAAGTAAAAGTGTTTCCTCTGAAACCCTCCTTCTACACTACACATGCTGCCTCTCTCCACGATGTGCTAAACCTTCTCTCCATCCTCAGCCTCAAGTGCCTCGCCTCTCCTGCCCATCCCACACTCTCCCTCTGCATCACCATCTACAAAGTCTCCCAGTCAGAAAGACCCCATCTTCACCAGAGGGGAAAATGGCACTAGTGGCGAGTGACCATCTTTGGTGGGTGGGAGAAGGGGAGGAGGCTGGGATTACCCCCATCATAGGACTTTCTCTCTTTAAACTTGTGTTGATTTGACAGGATGCAATCATCAATATGAAATAAAAGTTGAGACAGTTAATCTGAGTGATTTTGAAAAGGGGAAGAGATTTCTGTTTCAATCATTCATCTGTGTTACTCTTTCCTTTTTTAAAAATAGACTTTATTTTCTAGAGCCGTTTTAAGTTCATAGCACGTTTGTTGTAACAGAGGACCAATGACCACTCAATGCTTAAGGAAAGTTCTGACTTAAGAAGAACCTGGCTACAAAAGATTTTACAGGTTAGGAAATTCCCTAGAAAACAAACTATGAGAAAACGACCTTGATGCTGCTATCTAGGCTTTCGTGGATTAACTGATACGATGATTAATGTGTAGTTTGAAGCTCAATTTTATTGAGCTTTAAATCTTTGCCAGGGTTATTTCAAGGACCCTACTTGTATTAATTCACTTAATCCTCATAACCATCCAATTATTATCATCATTTGGTATCTGAAAACCTGTGGAACTCAGCTAGTAAGTGGTGGAATTAGCAAGGGCACAAATCCAGACTATTGGGCTCCAAAACCCGATTTTAATCACTAACCTTTGATGGTCTTGTGCAGAAATGTTGAACTTATATCGGTCTCTGGGAAATGCTCCCTTGGGGAGAAGTGTAGGGAACATGGGGTCTGGGTGCTGAGATGAGGTCTAGCTCATGGAGACAAGCCATGACGTAGGATGGGAAGAAGCCCAGAGGGCCCAGATGCTAAGTGCATCTTGTAAATCACGTTATCTAGATTCAGAGCGTTTCTGTCTTTCACTGTTTCTGTTGAATGCTCTTCGGGGAGAGGTGAAGGCACGAGGCCCTCCTTTAGGAGGGACCAGTGCTGCCACAGGCTATCATGGTGGCAGCAGTGAGGATTAGAAGAAACTTCCCAAGAAGGAGAAGGAACAAGTCAGAGTTACAAGGCCCGATGGCCTCTTTTGACATAAGATTCTTACTCCATTGTGAATATTGGAAAATCTGGATGTATTATATCATGATTGGAGGAGGTAGCAGTTTTCTTTCAAAGGGCACAATACAGCAATTAGAAACTAAAAGCATTCTCGAAAATGGAGACCAGGAAAGCTACTAAGTTATGAGGCTTTTCTGTTCCTCCCCTCCCCCTCCCACCCCTCTTTAATATCCTGTGTCGATATTAAGATTCGTGTTATACTATTGATTTCTTCTCTTAATCTTTGCCTCCCTGAGTCTTTGGTCCCATAAATCCCCAGTTTATTGGTCCTTGGCTACCCATGGCTGATCATAAGCTTCCTATGAGCCTGGCCCAAAGCAAATACTCAAAAAATATTAGTGATTCATGAGAAACATTCAAACTAAATGAGGAAATAATGAACATTGACCAATCAGCTCAAAATGACTTTCTCAAAGTTTTTCTAAGTATCCTAAAATTATCAGGAGGGGAAAATTTTTTCCTGTCTTTTTCATTGCCAAAGGATGTTCTCTCATAAACAGTTCATTAGCAGTACCTTTCTCAACTTTCTGAAATCAAACAGCGAGAGTAAACCGGAAAGCATAAACTAACAGTAAGGGACAACTTCACTCAGGCTCAGGGAGTCTCAAGAGTCCACACTCCACTGGGGTCAAGGCACCGAAAACGTCTCTCTTTGGATTCCAAGACATTCCCCCTTTGCCTTCATATTTCTTGGAGTGGAGTTTCTCAGACATATTTTCACCCACACAGAGATGCGGACTCTTTTTTCTCCTGACCTTTCTACTCCAGTTCTTTCCAAATTAGTTTCCACATTTCCATTGCTGTGAGATGCTGAGCTTATCATGCTACTTGCATCTGTTCTGGTCACTACTTGGCATGAGATGGTGGGGAGTTCCATGCCCATTTCCTCCAAGCCTCTGTGTGCTTCCACCTAGTATAACTGATGCAGCCTGGGAACAAAACATCCCATCCAGCTTTGACCTTTGATTGTTCACTGATGCAACTCGCCTCCCTCTACCTTCCAAATTCTGAGCATATAAATACTTCCCTGTTTTGCAGACATTCTGGCCACCAGAAGTGAAAGGCCTGTCTTGGGGCTTGGTCTGCCAAATAAAACAAGGCATGCATTATGTTCTACCATTGCTGATCCTCCCAGACAACTCATGAACTTTAGCAGCCTACTGTCGTGGAAGAAAAACAAACTAACTTTAAATTGACATGGAAAGGACAGATTGAAGAGTGACTGAAAATGGGGAGTCATTCTGACATGTGAGATGGGCACTTGAATAGGAATGGAATTCAGTTTTTAAAAATAGAACAGATCCTGGTATTTGGGGAACAGAGGATGTATAGACCATGGCGTTTACATTGATAAGTTCAAGAACTTATTTCTGAATCCTTCATCAGATAGGAGTCCACCTTGTGTTTTGTTGGAATGGTGACATCATCCCAGCAATAGAGTCAGTAACTAAAAGAAATTTTTGAAAGTTTGCTAAAAAACTGTAAATTGAGTAGGGGTGGGTGTGGGGTTTTGTCTTCAAGATGTTTAATAGAGAATCTGCAAATAAAACAAGTTCATTAAAAATTTCAGCTTTCTTTAAGGGCCGCTTTCGATTGTTACTTAAACATGTAGCACTAAGCATGAGTCCTCTTGAAATAATCGGGAAGAATGTATAGATATGTTATGACATGATGGATGTTAAAAATCCAGCTGTGGATTAGTCCTGACCTAAAAGAAAAATCCAGAGAAACAAACTCAGTCAGTAGGTGAGGTTTAGTGTGGCCTAATTTCAACAGGCTGTCCCTTAAGACTGAACAAATCACCCAGTGATGGAAGCATATGCTCCACTCCTCCATTTCCTGCTACCTCCCCTGTCAGCTGGGTGATGCACACTTGGTCCAGAGGCTGATAAGTATATTTTTGCCCAAGAGGGAGGTTTCGTTCCACACATTGCAGGAAAGGTGGTCTGTGCTGTCCAGATCAGGTCCACCTTGAAGAAGACAGAGCAGCAGGGGGAAAGTGAACCAGAACTAGTGAAGAGAAAGTAGAAAATGTAGGAATGACTGTTTAATGTAAATGGTTATCCCCATTCAAACCCAAAAGGGTGGGAATTTTAACTGGAGGAAGTAAGGAAAGTCAAAGAAGCATTTGAGGAAGCACAGAGTTTCAGCTTAGCTCTGAATCTGGAAATGAAGGAAGGCTAGTGATGATGAGGGTCCCAACTCAAAATGACCAAGCTCAAATTCGTCCCTCAGCATTCCAGCATTGTTCAGGGAACTCTGTTTTGGCTTTTCCATTAAAGTTTTCCATCCAGGTTCCTCAGAATTGACTTATGTATAGAGTGAGAAAATATATCCCCATGATGCAAAAGATGACTGCAGTTTGGAACAGAAAGCTAAACGCAAGAAGAATGAAGAGCAAAGAGCTGAAAATGTTTTCAGTGTTTACTAAATATTTTTTAGAGTTAACACCTGACCAGATGGAGGAAATGACCCAGATTGCAAAAGCAGCAGAGAGACAAGATGTGGCAATGATGGGGGATTTCTATTGAACTGACAGCTGGATTCATCCACTCTAAAGGCAGAAGCTTGGTAAATTCTTACTTACCTCGCTGGATATGGAGTCTCCCCAAAGGAACAAAAAACTATGAGAGGAACTTCTACGCTGAATGAATTATGAAAAGCAAGTGATAACAGGTTGGTGGACTGGAGAGGGAAAGGCAAAGAGGAAAGGAACAAACATTTCCTGAATACTCACCATGTATCAGATATCACTCAAGGCACTGAATATGTACGTCATCTCATTTATTTATCTCATGACTGTGAGATGTGAGATTACCTCTGTGAGGTAATGCGTGATTATCTCCACTTAGCGTCAGAGAGATTAAGGGAACTGGCCTAAGGTCAGCCAGCTAATTTGAGCAGGTCCAGGCTTTAAGCAAAGTCCTGACTCAGAATTCAGACCTCTTCCACTACCATGTTGCTTCCTTGAGAAACTTGAGAGAAACTATCCACGTCCCCTGAAGAGTATCAGACATTTAAACTAGACCTGGGAAGTCATTTCAGAAAGGGTTCCGTTAAAGGTTGGTGTAAGTCTGTGACTCCAGCTATAAAATAGAGATGACTGAAAAGGCTTGAGTGGGGCTTCCCTGGTGGCACAGTGGTTAAGAATCCACCTGCCAATGCAGGGGACACGGGTTCGAGCCCTGGTCTGGGAAGATCCTACATGCCGTGGAGCAACGAAGCCCATGCACCACAACTACTGAGCCTGTGCTCTAGAGCCTGTGAGCCACAAGTACTGAGCCTGCGAGCCACAACTACTGAAGCCTGTGTGCCTAGAGCCCTCGCTCTGCAACAAGAGAAGCCACCGCAATGAGAAGCCCAGGCACTGCAACAAAGAGTAGCCCCTGCTCCCCTCAACTAGAAGAAAGCCCGCATGCAGCAACGAAGACCCAACGCAGCCAAAAATAAATAAATAAGATAAAATAAAACATTAAAAAAAAGCATCCAAAACCATTTAGAACCCAGTCAAATTGAATATATACTTAAAAAAAAAAAAAAAAGGTTTGAGGAACTACTGATCTTTGTAAATAACCCAGCCTAAAAAAATCTGGAGTGATGAGCAAAGATGCTGATGTGACTCTCATAGAACTCAGTTCAGATTTGAGAAAGACACAAAACAAGTGGACAAGCTCATAATTAAGAAGAAGTGTGCACGTGAGGATATATCCAGTGTCGTGAATGCTAAAACATTTAGTAGGAAGTAAGGCTTGTGAAAAGTGCCAAAGTGCACAGTGAGGAGATGTGGGGTGTGCTCAAAGCAGGAAGCAGAGCAAGGAAGGCAAAGACCTGCTGCAGGGCCAGATGGTGTAATGTCAATAGAAAACAGGGAGAAAAAGCACATTGTTCTACTCCTACTCAACTTTCCACTACCTCCATCAACAAGAATAACTTTCAGACCCACAATGTTGGATCAAGCTCTGGTGAAAGACTCTTGAAGCCCAGTGCCTTAAGTGAGCTTGTCTCTTGGCCTGGAACAATGAACTGCCTGAGAGAAGTTGCTAGAAAGGTCACGTTGCTGTGTTAATCTATGATGGCGAAAGATGGCACAGGTTCCAAAAAGGTGGAGTTTGCATATGTGATCTTGATTTTCAAAGGGGAGGGAGGTGAAGTCTCTGGACCCCGATCTGGTGAGCTTGTTCGGGAGAGATTAGGAATCAGCATAGATTCCCTACAAACAAGCCGTGCTGGACTCACCTCATTTATCCGTAGAGTCCTTATTTGGATAGACCAACGGAAGGCTGTTGGCAGAGAATATTAATGACCTTTAACGTCCTTGGAGGTGAGAAGGAAAATTGGGGGTTAGAATATAATCAATTAAGTGCATTGTAACTAGTAAGGGACCACATCCAAAAAAATGTTGTTCAGAAACCGTGTTATCTTGGACAGAGATTTCCAGGAGTTTTCATCCACAGCCCTACACTATTTAACATTTCTGTTTCAGTTAACATGGGCTGAGTTGGCTTTTTAATTAAAGTTTCAGATGAGTTATGATTGAGAAGAATGACTGAAACACTTGATGTCAAATTTAAGGTTCAAAAAGGACTTGATGGATTAGACCAATGGCCTGAGTCCAAAGAGGAGACATGCAATGTGGTTAATATAAAGTTTTATACTTGGATTCCAAAGTGAGTTTCAGAGGTATGCATGTTCAAACAGTAGCACATGCAAAGAACACCTTTGGGAATTTTGTTGACTCATAGTGAGTGAAGAGTTTAAGGAGCTGCTATGACCTTGACTGTCATCTTTGGTTATGTTAATGAAATACAATACCTGGACAATGGAATTCACAGACTCTCTGTTCTGTTCAGGTTGGACTGCCCCTTGTAATGGGTGTGCAGTTCTGGGCACAAGCTCCTAAAAGGGCAGTGACAATTGGGAGCCTGGCTAGAAAAGAGGATTGAAGATGGGAAATGAGACACAGTTAAAGGAACTAAAAAGGTTTGGCCCAGAGAAGAGAAGATGATGAAGAATGGGCTTTCTTCTGTGTAGTCCTAGAAGGTAGAACCAAAGCCAACTAAGTAGATTTTGGACTAATTGCCAGGAGACACATTCTAATAACTACAGATGCCGAGCCCCAAATTGGGCTGCCTCACAGAGCTGTGTGTTTCCTCTCACACTTACTCTTCAAATGCAGGTTGAACAATTACCTGTTGAGGATGAGGAGGAAGGGCCAAGAGATTCTTACCTTAAGGTGACATCATCCCCAGTGGCTGGTCATCTAGCTCTTTCTTGAACACTTCTTGAGAGAGATCACCATCTAACGATATTGCCTAAACATTTGAATAAAACCTTATTAAATATTACTCTCACTTTTTAGGTTACTACAGATCTTACGTAATGGCTGTAATACTCTTCAGAATTTGGAAATATCCCTTGGATTGGATCTAAGATGAATTCCTCCCTCCATTCCCTGTTCCAACTACCTAATTCAGACCACCATCATCTTTTGCCCAGAATACAGCAATCTTTCCTTAATGTACTGTCCCAGACTTTAGTATTATATTTCTTTGAATATAGTCATTGCTCTGGCCACAGTATTCCTTCTTAAACACATTTTATCACGTCAGTACCATCCGATAGACCTTTAATTTCTTCAATAATCCATGGCATAATAAGGTGGGATGGGGGGAAAGAAAGGTGATGGGCTGCCGTGTCATCAAAAGCTTAACCACAAAATGCAGTTTGGACCTTGATTGGATACTGATCTGTACAAACCAATTCCAAACGTTTTTATACATCACAACAGAAATATTTTGGTTCATTTCTTAGGCTTTTCCCGCAAGAAACTATCTTCTCCTCGAAAACAACCTGAAGCAAATGCTTTCCATTTTTATAAGCAAAGATGCAGACTAAACGCACTAATTTAACTCATCCATCTGATTGATCACTTGAGAGGATGTGGGAGATGCTAGTATCTTGCTCTATAGTGCTCTATCCTGATTGATGACACAGCCTTTTAGCAGAGAAGTAGTACAGTCAATTCTCGATTACCGGCTAATAGGTGGAAGAAGATGCAAATGTAATTAATTGATGGATATTTTAGCTAGTGTGTTTCACATAACAATGTCTCAAAACCTGGCTACAAAAGAGTCTAAGGAAACAGGGAAATAAGAAGCAGTCTGTGAGAAATGTTTGGGAGAAGAATTGGTGGTGAGCTGAGAACCTTAAATTCTTTTCCTTTTGACAATTTTTTCTAAAGTGCATCTTTTAAATTATTTATCCTGAACTAACAAGCTTCACCACCACCACCTCCCAAGACATTTTAATTTGGGATTCTCTCTCTGCAGGTGGCTGAAAGTATGACCTGTAAATTCTGGAGCTGTGGGATTACCTCTCCAGGGACCAAAGTAACAGAAGAGAGTGTAAAACAGGTGACCAGAAAAGCGAAGGTAGTTACGGAAGAGGAAGACTTGGGACTTTCCAAAACCTTGTCAAGACTGTTTTCAGAGGCCTGGCTGCCTTTCTCTTCTTGGAGCTCTTAAGACACTCCTTTATTCTTATAATAAATCCATATTCGGTGACAACAGAAAAAGTAAAAGAGATGCCAAAATGAGACCTGATCATTATCTGAACATCCTTTTAGCTCTTACTTCTATGAAAACGTCCCTCATCACATCAGCCCAAGCAATTCCTTCTCAATTCCTATAAATGTCTATCTCCTCCACTCACCTGACTCTTATCATAGACTGCTCGCATGTAAGTTATATGTATATATCCCCAAGTAGATTACATGTTATTTGAGAGCGAGAAGTAGTGTCTTTTCCTCCTTTGTTATTCCCTGCTGCACCATCCAAAGCATATGGTAGACAGACCCTAAATAAATATTTGCTAACTTGATGAGACTGATCCATTCTCAGCAGTTCAGACTCCCTTGGCTGTCAAGTAACTGAAGTTTCCTTTACTTGTGATAAAACAATAGAGACTCACCATGTAGAAAATGAAAAATGGGGCACTTGATAAAATAACTCTGGGAGAATCCTAGATTTTGTACCAGTGTAGAAACAGGCTTCCCTGGTGGCGCAGTGGTTGAGAGTCCGCCTGCGGATGCAGGGGATACGGGTTCATGCGCCAGTCTGGGAGGGTCCCACATGCAGCGTGTACCACAAAAAAAAAAAAAAAAAAAAGAAAGAAACAGTTTAAAAAGACTCTCCCAAAGAGTGTGCAAGCCTGGATTAGCCACTCCAGGAAGTTAGAATGTTTGACCAGCTTAACAAATATAATTCAGTTAGTGCCTCACTGGTGCACGCTATATAATTTGCCTCTTCAGTCGCCTAATTTTCCTGTGTTGACAATTATCTATACTAAGCCTTTCCCCCTTTACATCACCAAGAAAAAAAAAAGAACTTGCTGTACATGTACAAGTTTGAGGAAGTTTGACTTGGCAGGCATGCTTGTGAAAAAGACCTGTGGATTTTAGTTGATCTCAAGATTAGTATGAGTTAAGGGCTTGTTTTAATTTCCTAAAAAGGCTAATGCAATCTTAGACTAAACTAAGCAAAGAATCACATTAACTAGAGTTGGGTGTTTGGGTTATCTAGAGGTGCAATCGCTTGTAGGGTGTTGGACTTTGCATGGTGTCATCCAGGGTCTCCTTTGACCCCGTTAGCGACCCCTTACACAGTCCCTTCCACGTCCCACAGCTAAGTTGGTAGGAAATCCTTTAGTATCTTAAGCCTTTATCTACTATCTGCTTCCTGGCACTTCCACCTATGGAATTCTACCCATTGAGCCACAGAAACCAAATCTCACTCTCTTCCTTCATCGCAATGGAAAGCAGCCCCCTAAGTCTGCATTTAACATCTCCCCAGTTCTCTCTCCCTTGTTTAAGACTTTAGTTTTTAGATCGGTTTTAGGTTTACAACAAAATGGAGAGGAAGCTACAGAGATTTCCCATATACCTCTGACCGCACCCCTACATGCATAGCCTCCCCCCACGATTCACATCCTTCACCTGGATGGTACCTTTGTCACAATTGATGAACCTACGTTGACACATCACAATCATCCAAGGTCCATAGTTTACCTTATGGGTTTGGACAACTGTATAATGACATGTATCTACCAGATAATGAATATCATGATATCATACTGACTTTTTTCACTACTCTAAAAATTCTCTGTGTTCTGTCTATTCATCTCTTCCACAAACCTCATCCCCAAACCCTGACAACCAATGATCCTTTTACTGTCTCCATAATTTTGCCTTTTCCAGAATGTCATATAATTGGGATCATGTAGTATGCAGCCTTTTCAGATTGGCTTTCTTCACTTGGTAATATGCATTTAAGGTTCTTCCATGTCTTTTTAGGGCTTAGTAGCTCATTTCTTTGTAGCACTGAATAATACTCCATTGCCTGGATGTGCTGTAGTTTATTTGTCCATTCACCTTCAGAAGGACATCTTGGTTGCTTCCAAGTTTTGGCAATTATGAATAAAGCTGCTATAAACATTCATGGGCAGGTTTTTTTGTGAGTTTCTTCAACTCCTTAGGGTAATATATCAAGGAGCATGATGTCTGGATTTTATGGTAAAAGTGTGTTTAGTTTTGTAAGAACCCGCCAAACTGTTTTCCAAGGTGGCTGTACCATTTTGCATTCCCATCAGCAACGGATGAGTTCCTGTTGCTCCACATCCTCACCAGTGTTTGGTGCTGTCAGTATTCTGGATTTTGGCCATCTTAATGTGTGTGTAGTGGTATCCCAGTTCTTTTAAGCATTTTGTAAATTATATGGTTTCCAGATGCCTCCCTGTTCTGCTGGCCCTTCTCAAAAGCTCTATTTTATGTAGAAACAGAGGCTCAAAGAAATATATTACTTGTTCAAAATCATACAGTCAACAACATCAGAACTGAAGTTTGTATTCATTATTATCTGCAATAAATTGACTCAATGTAGCTACTTTTTTTTACTGCGAATAGTGGTGTACAATAAAACATCAGGGATGCTCTGAGAAGAAGGCCAGCCAACTTCTAAGATTTCTGTATCTTTCAAATGAAAGCCTGCCTGCTTTTTTAGACCAAAAGGATTGAACAAGTTTGAAGGAAATCAGTGTTGTTTGTATTTCTTAGTTAATAATAATGACAGCTTTTGAAGAATATGCTAAGCTTGTGCTAAGCGTAAGAGTAGAGTATGCTTAGCTTAGGCTAAGAATATACTAAGCTTTTCCAGAGCTGAAAAATCCAAGGCAGGTGATGATGATACCAGAGTTTTAATGTCTGATACTCACATTTAAGATGATCATACACATTCCCTTTATACCTGAGAAGTTGTTTCTCTATCTGGACTTATCTTTCTTAAGAATATATAAACAACATATATAGTCCTGAGAAATAGCTTGGTACTATACTGCATATTTGTCTGAGAGAATGAAATGTAGGTAGTGATCTTTGCTTGTGTTTATAGTAAACGGTAAGCTTTACAAATTGCTGAGTTAACCTTACAAAGAATCCTGGAAATGAAGGATCCTGATCTGACTGTGATTTCTCCCCGAGGTCAGTTCTAGGTCACTGTATTCTGAGTCTTTATGCCACTTAGTCATGATGGGAATTATAATTGACCTGGATTTCCCCATTGACATTTCCACTTGATTAGCTCTGAAATATAAAGTGTATGAGTTCTGTTTTATTTTAGACTTAAGTAGCAGGACACTTCTGCTTTTCTTCCCAAACGTACTCCTTCAAATTTATAAACGGCAGAAGTCCCGGTAGAATCACACAACAAATGTTTCTGGCTTGTGATTCACCCATAGGGACAATGTGAGCGCCAGTATAGGAATTTTTCACAGGCCCCCCAGGGTGTTACTTAACAAATCAGAGCCATTTCTTACTAATTCAAACTAATTGAACAAAGAACATTCTGAATTAATAAAATCTTTAATTATATAAGAAAACTTTTTAATTGTAATAATTTCAAACTTATAGAAAAATTACAAGAATAATATATGAAATACCCATATATCTTTTACCCATATTTCCGATATTTTTTAACACTTTTATCATATTTGTTTTATCATTCTATTTGTACATGTCTGTACTCTTTATTTTTTCTGAACCATTTGAGGGGTTATATATATATACTTCCCATTACCTCTTATTACCTCCTAAGTATTTCCTAAGAAAAAGGGCTTTTTCTTACATAACCATAATACAGTCAATTAATTTGAAACACTTAACATTGATGCAGTAGTTTTATCTAATCTACCATTTATATTTCTTTCGATTACCTTGATAATGTCCTTTATAGCATTTTCCCCCCAGGATTCAGTACAGGACCATGTATTGCATTCAGCTGTCTTTTTAGTCTCTTTAAATCTAGAACAGTTCCTTAGTCTTTTCTTTACCCTCCATGACAAAGGATAATTAATAATTTTATAGAATATTTCTCCATTTGTGTTTGCTGATATTTCCTCATGATTAGATTCAATTTATGCATCCCCAGCTAGAAAACTACATGTGTGATGATGTGTCTTTCTCAGATAACCCAAGTATAGTATATCCAACTGCTCGTCATTCATGACATTAATTTTGATCATCTAATTAATTAAACTATACCACTGTAGTTTCTATTTTCTCCCTTGCAACTAGTAAGTAGTCTGTGGGGAGGCTCTTTAGCCCATCCAAATATCCTGCTATTCATTGTACTTTTCTTCTTAAACTTGATGATTCTTGCTATAACCCGTCTTTGCTATGATGGTTGTAAAATGTTAATTTTCCATGTCCACCCATTCTCTCCACATGTAGGTGTTCTTTTCTTCTATAAGAAATGTCTTTTCTCTCCCTCCCTTTCATCTTCCCTCTTTTCTATCTGGCTATTAATATAATGGATCTACAGATTCCAAATCCATGGGTTATAATCCATTCCTGTATTTATTAATGCTAATGCTAAAATTGTACCAGATTTGACAATTTGGTGTCCCTTTAAGCTGGCTCCTGTATGGTTTTTTTTGTTTGTTTGTTTTTTGTGCTACGCGGGCCTCTCACTGTTGTGGCCTCTCCCGTTACAGATCACAGGCTCCGGACGCGCAGGCTCAGCGGCCATGGCTCACGGGCCGAGCCGCTCCGCGACATGTGGGATCCTCCCGGACCGGGGCACGAAGCCGCGTCCCCTGCATCAGCAGGTGGACTCCCAACCACTGCGCCACCAGGGAAGCCCTCCTGTATGTTTTTTATATGTTCCCATAATTATTTTTAAAGCACTTCCTTGTTTTTTAGTTCAACAAGATTTCCAGACTCATCATGTACCTTCTCTGCCCCAGTACCGGAACTGGCCATTTCTCCAAGAACCTCTGTTTCCCTTTAATGGGGGACAGGATTTAGAAACCAAAATCTAAGAATTAAATATACCCATTGCTACTGGGGGGTCTTTGCATCTAGGTCCTTCTAGAGAACAGAGGTAGGAAAATGCACACAGGCCCATGTGTGTACACACACAGTGGTTGTCTATGTAAGTAATTGAAATTCTGATGTTATACTGGTACTTTCAACCTCAGTCCCACTCCACAGGTTCTTCGTTGCCTTCCCCAGATCGTCTTTTTTTCTCCCTTCTTTCACGAGAATACTGACTTCCAATAAGGTCGAGATTATGACTTATCTTCCCAGTCTTACACTACACATGAAATAGTTTAATTGCTACACCTAAATCACTATGTATATCAAATAGACTAAAAGAAATTGATATATTTGCGGTTCTTTATTTTTCCCCTAGAGTAAATCATCAAAGTATTATGTTTTAAAGTAACTTGGGGCTTCCCTGGTGGCGCAATGGTTAAGAATCCGCCTGTCAGTGCAGGGGACAAGGGTTCGAGCCCTGGTCCGGGAAGATCCCACATGCTGCGGAGCAACTAAGCCCGTGTGCCACAATTACTGAGTCTGCGCTGTAGAGCCTACGAGCCACAACTCCTGAAGCCCGCCTGCCACAACTACTGAAGCTGGTGCGCCTAGAGCCCGTGCTCTGCAACAAGAGAAGCCACCGCAGTGAGAAGCCTGTGCATCACCATGAAGAGTAGCCCCCGCTCGCCGCAGCTAGAGAAAGCCCACGTGCAGCAACAAAGACTCAACGCAGCCAAAAATAAATTAAAAAAAAAAAAAAAAAAGTAACTTGAAGCAATTTGACCCACTCCCCCACCTCCGAAAGGTATACTCAGAGATGTGTCACTCCCTTTCCTTTCACTTCCACCTGGTTCCCCCCAGTCCATTCTAGGTAGCCAATTTCCTTGTTTTCTGGGTTTTCCTTCCCGTGTTTCTTTTCCCCCAAATAAGCAGATTTATGTGTTTTCTTTTTTCTTCTGCTTACACAAAAAATAATATATGGTAGATACTCTTGCAATTAAATTTTTTTAAAACTTTGCATCTCCTGGAGTAAATAGAAATCTTTTCTTTTCTTTTTTTTTTTTTTTTATAGTACTCTTCTGTGTGAAGTACTCCTAGGCATTCAGGTAGTTCCCAATATTTTACTAGTACAAATAATGCTGCAGTTAAGAAACTTGTACTTGTGTATTTTTATAATTTAAAGTTTTATCTTCAGGAAACATACCCAGAAGTAGGATTATAATGGTTTTGTTACTGACAAATTTCCCTTCATGGGGGTGGACCACTTTGCATCTCCTCTATTAATGCATGAGAGTGGATATTTCCTTATAGTTTCATCAATAGAATGCACTGTCAAGATTTAGAATGCCAATCTGGTGGGTGAGAAATGGTATCCCTGTGTGGTGTCAATTTTAATTTCTCATAAGTGTAATTGTGCATCTTTTCGTATGTTTAAGGGCCATGATTATGTATTTTCTGGGAACGGTTCTTATTTTTTGCCCATTTAAAAATAGGATTTTCAGTGTTTCTTGCCTCAACTTTTAAAAGTTCTTTACACTATACCTGGGATATGAACTCTTTATCTGCGATAAGTATCTCAAGTATTTTCCCCCAACTTGTTATTTGTCTTTTAATTTTGTTTATGATTTTTTTTTTTTTTTTTTTGCGGTACGTGGGCCTCTCACTGTTGTGGCCTCTCCCGTTGTGGAGCACAGGCTCCGGACGCGCAGGCTCAGCGGCCATGGCTCACGGGCCCAGCCGCTCCGCGCCATGTGAGATCTTCCCAGACCGGGGCACGAATCCGTGTCCCCTGCATCGGCAGGCGGACTCTCAACCACTGCGCCGCCAGGGAAGCCCTGTTTATGATTTTTGCCTTTAAAATTTTTTTGGTAGTCAAATTTATCAAGCACTCCTCTTGCATTTGTATTTTGAGTTATAGTTAGATATCTTCTACCTTCCATCAAATTTTAGAGAAATTCATTCATGTTTTCTTCCATATTTGTATAGTTACGTTTTTTTACATTTAGATCTTTAATCCATTTGGGGCTTATTCTTGTAAGTGTGAGAAATGGACGTAATTTTCCTTTTTTCCACGTGTCTATCCAGTTACCTCAGTAACTTTACTAAAAAGTTCATTTGTGTCCCCAGAGATTTGAGATACCATCTTTATCATATTCTGGATTAACCCATATGTGTTAGGTTTTTTTTCTGGACTTTCTGTTTCTATTCCATCTGTTCATGTACCAGTACCACACTGTTTGCAAAGTATAAACCTCATCATAAGTTTTTAATATCTGGTACGGCTAGTCTGTTGGTTCCTCCACTCCCCTCACCCCCACACCCTATTTCTTTCCCATGTTTTTCTAGTGTGTTTGTTTTTCCATATGAACTGTAGTATTTACTTGCCTAGCTCCAGGGGGATTAAAAAAAACCTTGTTGTTTATTGGAATTGCGTTAAAGTGATAAATTATCTTAGGAGAACTGACATCTAAATACAACAGAAACATCCTAACCAAGAGCTCAACTGTTTTTCTATCTCTTCCTCTCCACCTTTGCATCTTTCGGGAATGTTTATAGTTTTCTTTATGTTGGTTTTGAACATTTCTTGTTAAGTTTATTCCTAAACATTTTGCTTTCTTATTGCTATAGTAAATGTGGTTTTTTTTCTCCCATTGTACTTTCTAACTAGTTATTATTTGTGTATATGAAGGCTATTGATTTTGCAATTGATAAGGTATTTTAAAACATGACTAGAAGACATATGGGAACATATGTATATGTATAGCTGATTCACTTTGTTATAAAGCAGAAACTAACACACCATTGTAAAGCAATTATACCCCAATAAAGATGTTTAAAAAAAAAACATGACTAGCTTTATCGCTGACAAGTATGTAATTTTAACATTGTTAATGTTTCAGAGTTCACAAAGTTTTTTGCAATATACATTTCGGTAAAGGCATATAATAACTTAATCCAGTAAAACAAAATACCTCCTAATGGAATATATGGCTTCAATGAAATGACCTATAATTGTATGTTATTTCTAATAAATATAATTATTATATTCATAATCAAAACATAGTCTGTTTTTTTAACTACTTTAAAATTATCTACGTCAACAAATTGAACAAAAGACAAGAGGAGCTAGCTTTTAAACAAATAAGAATGGCTTGTAACGTGTTGGAGACTATGTAGGAATGTATGGATGTACAAAAGGCAGTGGATCTTCTCTAGCCTCAGGTATGAACATCCAAGCAGATTGAACGGTGTTATCTATGTTAATTTATCACTGCCCTTGTGGATGCAATGATATGGATAAAAAAGCATCATTCATGGCAGTTTCCACCTCTCTGAAACAGGAAAGACTTGACTTGAACAAGTGAGGGATAGATGGGTATCTAGAATCCCCATCCACCCCCTCTGACATCCTCCAATGTCAGAAAGCTAGAAGCTGACAGAGCCAGACAGTACAATAAAAGGAGACAATTAAGAGTTCCTAGATGGAAACAACCTAAGTGTCCATCATCGGATGAATGGATAAAGAAGACGTGGCACATATATACAATGGAATATTACTCATCCATAAAAATAAACGAAATTGAGCTATTTGTAATGAGGTGGATAGACCCAGAGTCTGTCATACAGAGTGAAGAAAATCAGAAAGAGAAAGACAAATACCGTATGCTAGCACATATATATGGAATTTAAGAAAAAAAATGTCATGAAGAACCTAGGGGTAAGACAGGAATAAAGACACAGACCTACTAGAGAATGGACTTGAGGATATGGGGAGGGGGAAGGGTAAGCTGTGACGGGGTGAGAGAGTGGCATGGACATATATACACTACCAAACGTAAAATAGCTAGCTAGTGGGAAGCAGCCGCATAGCACAGGGAGATCAGCTCAGTGCTTTGTGACCACCTAGAGGGGTGGGATAGGGAGGGTTGGAGGGAGGGAGATGCAAGAGGGAAGAGATATGGGAACATATATATATGTATAACTGATACACTTTGTTATAAAGCAAAAACTAACACACCATTGTAAAGCAATTATACTCCAATAAAGATGTAAAAAAAAGAGTTCCTATTCTCCCATCAACCAGCCCATGCCCAAAGCCACCTACTGAAGAAAAACCCTGCTTCATTTAATGACATCTTATAATCATACATGAAACAAAAGAAAGTGTTGAAAAGATTTTTGCACAATGATCCCAAGGCAAACTGAAATATTGAAGACACAGCCTGTTTTCTGTGCTGTGTTTCCTTCACCCTGGTATGACGGTATTGGAGTCATTTTACGATCTAGGTCCAACCAACACTCCAGCTTCATCTCTTCCTTCCTCACAGTAGACCAATGCATTATTATCTTCCTTAGGTTACATGTAACAAGCAAAGCTAGTCTCTACAAATATGGCATTTATTAAAAGGATATTAATGAAGCTCATATAATCCAAGGAAAAGGTAAACTTCCCAGCCTCTGGAAGATCCAGGAACTTCCATAAAGGGAAGTTCCATCCCTCTGCTGTTAACATCGCTCAACTCCCAAGAAGCCTTAGTTCTAAATTCCAAAATCTTGAGGAGAATCCAAATGACCCAGCCACCAGTATTTCCCTTAGACTCAGGCAAGACAGACCTCTGCATATCACAAAACCATGGGAAAAAAAAAACTTATTAGAGAACATATCGGTGTCTTTATCACTGGGATACTACTTGTAATTCTTGATGTGACACAAGCTATAATCCTAAAACCTCAGGGAAACACTTCTCTCTCTGTCTTGTCATGGGTCCTGGAGTACAAGGCATCCACATCTGGTTGATGTGAGGCTGTATGGATTGTGCTGCTGACCATGATTGAGGCAAGCACTGCTTCACAGTGCAGGAAAGAGATGAGGAGCTCTTGCACGTAGGAAAGAAAAAAGACTACAGTGGTCAAATCCTTCCTCGATACCATAAATAAAATAGATTTCTCTACAATGAAATATTGTTTCACAGTAGTGTTGAAGGTCTATTCTCTGGTCTATTCTCAGATTTCCCTTCATGTTACCGTTTGTGGTTCCAGAGGCACTCCTGATTTTCACGGAGGATTCTCAATAGTTGCACATGACAACTAAGAAACATTTTACAATGTTTAAGCATTCAGATTACTTTTCAATTTGTATATATGTAGATCTATGACATCAGTTAAGCATAGTACTGACTCTTTTCATTGGTAACTAGCTGGACATTGAATGGTACAATTGCAAATAGTTTTATTTTTATCAAATAATAAGCTTTCATTAAAGTTACACAAAATTAAATTCACCTTGATTTAATTAATTTTGATTAAAATTATGACACCAAATTACAGTTTGTGTTTTGCATTTAATTTTGATAGATGATTTAGAATACTTTAGAAGAAAAAGAACTTTGGGGGGGAAATATGTTTTATAGTTTTATAAGAATATCTCTAAAGTATTCTACATTTAATTAATTTTTTACATGTATTTTGTTGCAATTCTGGATGAAAGTATGTTAAAATTATGTTTAAGTTTTTAATTCTTTAGGTCCTTAGGAATGACTACAAGTCAAAATCATAAAAGATGTCGAAAATATAAACATAAACTCAAAATAGAAAATAGAATTAGAAAATCTTCAAAGAGACTGTTTTCTTAAAATTTTAAAACACATTTAAAGTGAGCACATATATGTTAGCCATAATCCACATAAAACTTATAAATGGGATATTACAAATTCTGTATTTATTGAAGTTTTAATTACTGATCAAAACAAAAAAATGAAAAAGAAAATTGCTCCAGTCAAATACAGAACTTGAATTTGGATACATCATCAGATGAAATTCCTGCAACTGAAGAATATTCAAGAATTCATATTGAAGAATATGAGTATTCTTTATTAAATGAAGATTTGCAAAGATGATTATTCATATCAACATCACAACCCAGAAACATCAAATGCAACTCTGTGTTTCCCTTTAAAAGAAGAAAAAATGACATTCGTGAATATGCCAATCAGATGAGAAAGATGAAATCTCTGGGGCTTTACTGTTTATTAGATGATGATTTTGGAAAATGGCCCATGTGGTTTTCTGACACCGTGAGAATGTTTCTTGCAAAACATATTCTGATGCAAATAAATTGTTTCGATTTTCCATTGTGTGGATATCACAGAAAATCTAATACTTCATTTTATATTAAGGTTTGTTCAACTGGAAAAAGAAACTTTGGAAACTGGCTTTTATATTCTAATTTCAAAGATAAAGTATTATGTTTTACTGTCAAATGCCTCACAACCAGTCTTCAAGATTAGCTTCAAAATGAAGGTATTTGTTGCTGAAAACACCTGGTGTCTCAAAAGAACACAAAATGTCAATTGTGCATACATACACAAACACACACAAAACAAAATATGCAATTATTAGAACTTTTTGAAAGTTTAAACAGCAAAAAGATTGATAGCATTTAGCAAAGAAAGTAACACCGATATAGGATATTAACATATGTTTAAAAGAATAATATCATGTATGCTCTATTTATCCCAAGATTTTCATAGCAAAAATGAATAAACTCAAAATAAGATTTTTTAATTGTATGTATATAATAAAGGGAGAAAAATTAATCATCCCCCAAATTAAATCCTAAAAATACTAATTTCAACTACATTGTATCAGAAGTAAAAGCCATGTTGAAGAATAATTTTTATTACAAAAATTTTTGAACTACCCCCCCTCAAAAGAAACCCAACAAAATTGAAATCAAAGAATGTTTAATTTGTTTTATATATGTTGGAAAATATGTGGGTTTTGATTTAAGTGAAGATACTTAAAAACACAATTTTCTGCCTCTGTCTACACTGGCTGTTGTGTTACATAGCCTCCCCTTGCTCCGTGAGTAGGCAGTACTGGTTTGGGACCCCAGATGCCAAAGTTAAATAAATTAGATTTTTTGTTTTAAAAAAAAAAAAGCAAACGCAATTTTCAGTGTTAGGCATTGATCTGAAAGGTTATCTAGGCAGATCTATGATAATGGCATCAACATAGTTGGTTTGAACAACAAGCGCATAAACCAGAATTTTAGCTCAAAGTCATGATCATTCTTTGTACCACATAGTGCGCTTGAAACAGAATGAGTTAGTTAGTCTTGTATTTGGCTATTTGGTGTGAACTGTTATTTGCTAATAACTGTGTTAGCAAAAACTTACAGGGAACTCAAACAGATACTTTTGGTCCACTTTTAAAAAATTAATAGTACTTATTTTTTAAAGTTAGAGAAAAGATTTTTTAAATTGAAACTGCATATAAAATAAACAACAAAAGTAGCATTCCAATAAAGAAAACGGAAATGAGAATGTTTGTTTATCTATGAAGATTCATGTACCCATAACCTCTAAACCATTTTCTATAGAGATTATTTTCTGAACATATTATAGGTTCAGATATAGTCTTGAACGAAGAGAGGTTTCAATAAAGTGAGCAATACGTTATTGCCGTTTTCATTTTTTATAATGTTACAATGTTGAAATTTTTAAAAGAAGAAAAACTTAAGTACTGTATGGATATTGCCCCAAGAGACTATGAAAGTTGTCTAAGTGACAGTAACATACGAAATTACAATAGTTTAGAATAGATTCTGTGATCATGGTAATTTATTACATGTAGCTCCATTAAAATGATTAAACATCATGTACATGTCAATTATATCTCAATTTTTTAAAAAGTTTAAAGAATCATATATAAATCTCCTTGTTCATTCTGAGTGTTGCTTTAAGAATTTTATTGACCTTTCCTGTCGCTGCCTCAGGAGAGCAAAGCTGACCCAAACTGAAACTAATAAACACTGAGAACTATAATGACTCAAGAAACATCACACATCATTGTTGAGGGAACGCAAATTTTGTAAAACTCTGAATCATAACAACATAATTATTCATTTGAATAAAATACAAGAAAAGAAACATATATTTTATGAAATAAATACATATTAATTTATGAATTTATATGTCATTTTATTATTCATCCAAACATTGTTGGTCCATCAACTATATGCATTGACTTATACAATAATACTTGGGTTCTCTTTAATTTTTGCCAACACTCAATTATATAAAGATCATACATGTTTACATTTAAAAGGTTATTGTTATAAAAGAATATATCTGTTTCATATGGCTGGGGGGGGAGGTATCATATAACATAAGCATGGTTACCAAGGGACCAACTTAGTCCATCTGGAAGCATTTTCCAGAGTAAGTGAGGTCAATGTAAGCTAATCTGATACTCTCAAGAGGTTTATCTATCCCATTCTGTGCTAGAAATTTTAATATCTCTGTTCTTTCATTCATGCTATTTTTTCTACCTGGAGTATCCTTACCCATGTTCTCTGCCTGGAAAACTTTATATCCTTCAAGTTCCAGCTGGAGTGAGCTCCTAGGAGCCCCCCTGTCCTTCCTTCACACGGTGTCCTGCATCTGTTTGATACAAATATTTCTATTATACAGACCACTTCTCATGGTGTATCAATTATTTTCTGTGTGTTGGTCCATGCCAAGGGAGCACAAGCTCCTCAGGAATAAGGACCATGACATTTTCATGTTTGCTGCCCTGACATCTAGCTCAGAGCCTTGTGAGTAGATGGTACTTAAACATTTATTGAATGAACGAATACATTCACAAATAGATTACACTTTGACAATTTCAGAGACTCCAGTATTCATACTACACATTATGTTGTCTGTCATATAATACATAATACTAATATTGTATATTGTAATGTTCGGTACAATTCCTTTATATCTTACTGTATCAGAAAGAGCTTTATTGGCCCATTGATATTGAAATTAAAAGCAATTTACCATCATGTTCTTGCTAAATGTTAACGACATGCAAACCTGAAGAAGTTATGAGTCAAGAGAGACATGTGATATTTCAGAACTTGGATAGCCCTTTTTAAATTGAATTCTGAAATGACAAATATAGTAATGCGAATCATAACAAATGCAAATGACACAAAAGGTCATAAAATGAAAAGTAAGAGTTTCCTGCTCTCTCTCTACATTCCAAGAGGTAATTACATTTAGCAGTTTGATAGGTTTCCTTCCAGATATCTAGATATTTTTGATACCTTTTTTACACACACACACACACACACACACACACACACACACAACCATTCACAGATAATTTCTTTTCTTTCCTATTTTTTTCAACAAAAGAGAGTGTAGTACCCAGATCGTTCTGCGACTTGTTTTCATCACTGAAAAATATTGTAGTGTGAATATCTTGCTAGATAATTTTTAACATGTACTCTCTAAGATATTTGGACACTGTATAGCAAGACATTTTAAGAGTTTATTTTGAATATGCAATTATAGGTACTTAATGAAAACAAGACTCTCTCATTTCAATTGAATCTCTCACAGAGATTTTCTCACAATTGTTTTCTCAGCCCATCTCTTGAAATGTTGGCTTGGTCTTGAAATTCCTGATTATCAAAGCTCAAGTCTCACTGTGACATCACTTGGGAAGTCCAGGCTTATCCAGCTTTTCCATGGGCAGAAATGGCCCTGGGGATTTCAGATCTGCCTCATTTGGAAAATTCAGAAAATTATGTAGATGTCACATCAAGAAAACCTTTGATTTGAAAGTTAGTCAAAAGTCATTTATTAACTTTTCTATACATTTTTTTAAAAAGAACTTGTATCTAAGCAACTACTTAAAAAAAAAAAGTTATAGGGCTGAAAGTCACTTTTTTTTTCACTTAGTTTGGCAAAGAGTCACATCACAATAAACAAACTACCGTATTACTAAATAAATATAAGATAGTTTTACTTAGAAGCTATTTTCAGTATTTTATTTTGGCTCAGTGAGGCCAAATTATAACTTCAACCAAAATTATATTCCTTTGACTAAGGATTATTTGATCCGCTTTCACTCACATAAACAAAGGTAGTTTTTCAGCTATATTTTAGGGTGTGGGGAGAGAAATGTTTTCCTCAACCCTCTAAGGGTTCCTGGCTGGGTGTGAAAGTTAAACTGACAAAGACGGATTAACAGGAGAAAAACATACACATTTGATTAAATTTTTACATGTACCTGGGAGCTTTCACAAGAGAATGAAGACTCAAAGAAGTGACCAGAGCAGGAAGCTTTTATACCTTTTAGACAAAGAAATAAGACATTTCCGAAGAATTGAGGAGAAGACAAACGGGTTTGGGCTGGGGGTAGTAAATGGTGAAGTTAGAAGCTTTCTTTATATAGCCTTCTTGGCCCTACAATCCGTCTCTGGTGATAAGAATGTCTCCCTTCCTCGAGGTACAGAGAGGGTTCCTTTTACCTAGGAGAGTTATCTCCTGCTTTCAGGGAAGAAAACTGAGTGGGAGGAGGTCAGAGTAAACTTCCTGCTTCTGCTGTTTTCTCAAACTCCTTCAGTTTAAGATATTCAATATGCCAAGGTGACATAGTTGGGGGTAGCATGTCCTGACCCCCCATCAAGGACAAACCGTGAGGTGTCTCCCCCAATAATTCAGAAATAAGATATGACCCCCATCCTCCTCTTAGACTGAAACTATGAAGATAACCTAAAATGAACTATAACAGAAAGAAGAAAACTTTGATTGAAAGTATTAACACATCCAAAGGAGGAATGTGTCAAATAAGAGCTTTTGTAAAGAACCTAGGAGCAATGGAGAAAAAGGAAAGGAGTAAGGGTCAGAGGCTGATGGTAGGCGAGGGTGACTGCCTATCCCAGCCTGATGCTCTCACATGCTGGAAATGACAGTGACCTTGCTCCGGTAGCCTCACCCAGCTCACATGCTCCCACAGCCTACTTGGACAATCATTTGCCAGCCACTGAGAAAGTACAAATTCTCTTAGATTGAGAAACTGAACACATGGCCAGCCATTCATCAAGTTAGAATAACAGACATGAGAAAACTAGCTGCAAAGTTTATGGGAAGCAATATTTCTCCCTAGGACATGCCACAGCTAGAAAGTGTCAGCCAACCTTCTTTCTTGAGTGCCTATTGCTTTCTCATTCACTGAGAAACATTTTTCTCTAGTATCATAGACATCAAACATTGCTGTGTGAAATTACATCAGTAAGGATAACACATTCCATTTTGCCTGGAGGATCTCAATCACTTTGATACAGGAAAGCAGCCTCAATTTCGAATCCAGATGTAGAGCTTCAGGTAAAGAATATCTGGACACAATATTCCACATCTATCTTAACTTTGTGGTTTCCACAGAAACAGTGTTCTAAGTCCGTGTGATGGTTCAGACTTGATGTTGACCCTTTATCCACAGCCCTATCTTGCTTTGAGCAAGATATCAAAGCACTGCATTTAATTTTCACCTTAATTTCACCCTTTCCTCAAATCCTATAATAACTCATCCTTCCCTTTATTGGGTGAGATGCTTCACAGTTCCTCTGGGGTGCAGTCTTCCTTAACACAATGGTTCAATAAACCCGAATTTTCAGATTTCCGACCTGTTCCAGTTGGCCTTGGGCTCATGGGCTAGAACATTGGGTAGGTCTGACACAGGAGAGAATTCTCTGCATGATGTCATATTTCTTAATATAAACTTAAAATATTTTTTTTGGATTCTTGCTTATTGTGGGTCTGCCCCAAGAGATAGACAACCACTATTGGGAAACAAGAAAATTAATTTTCAAGTCTGCAAAGGTACTAAGAAGCTACATTACCAAATAAGCACCTGACAGATACATAGAAGACAGCCCCAGAGACCACCTGGTTTGGATAAGTATATATTCTTTTAATTTCTACACGTTTCAGAATGTTCCCGTTTCCTTTGATAACCATAACACTAAATAGAGACACACTATGGCTCTCTGCAGAAATTTGGCAAAGTTTTTTTCTGAGGAAGTTAGGAAATTGAAACCTTCATTTTTTTGGAGGGGAGGAGTACTTTAGGTTTGGGAAATCAGTTCATTAAAAAACAGGTTTTAAACAGAGAAAGAGGTTTGCAAATCATTCATCTTAGTTTTTCTCCAAACGTGAGATCTCAGAGTGGATTTTTTTTTTTCAAACTTGGCCTCTGCCGAGTGCCGTGGTTCTGTGGAACTACAGGGGCTGCCATGGGGCTGAAATGAGCCCTGGTTTCATACTAAGGCACTTATCCAAGAGTTTGCTTGAATAACATGTTTAGCTACCAAAAAAGAACATTTGGAAATCACTGCCTTAGTGATTTTTATATCCACGTAGTATGTAAAGTAGGCTGCGCTGGTTTTAGAATAACGATAGCCATCAGTGTTCTCAGCTGCGGCGGGAGGGGGGAAAAGGCAGTTCTCAAGAATTTTGGCTTTAAACAGATGGTTGACAGCTGCTTGGAACTACAGCTCCGTTCTAACACTGTAATGAAGTTCAGTTTCTGTCCACCAGAGGGCAGTAGTGCAGATATTAACCTGGATGTGATGTAGAAATTTAGAAGCTGGACCTGAGCGTAAAAGTCCTTTGACTTGGTTTTATTTTGCCCAGAGGAAAGTAAGTAACCACATTGTTTTGCTGACTTTCCAGAAGTTTGGCACCCATTCTTTTCTTACCTTTCATCCGTCAGTCTTCTGCCTCTGCTACCTCCTTTTTGTTGTGGAAATCAGCTCTGTCTGAGATCCAGGTTAACAGCTGCCTGGAAGGCCCCCGGACTCGGACTCGAAGTCCGGCACCCCTGGTATGATTGATCTCTCCTGGGCTTCTCCAGGAGACAGGCGGGGACCTGGGTTGGCCTTTGCACCTGGTGTGAAGAGCCCACAACTGTTTACATCTCTGATCTCCGATTCAGTCCTGAAAGCGGCATGGGATTTGCAAAGCTAGTTATCTCTGCCTAATGAAAAAGCGCATCAGCTAAACAACCTGTGTGTGTGTTTAACCTATAAAATCTCCTAGAACACAAAAACAAAATTAAAAAAAATTTTTTTTCTAACATTAACATCATGGTTTAATTTGACATACTTCCTCTAGAAGCACCAAAGAGTTCCTAAATTAGGAACCGTGTCCTTTTTTTCTGTGTCACAAATGTGCTAATTCCAACTCAGTTGGAATTTCTGAATACTCAGATCCACGCCTGGCTCTACTTTCAGCTCAGTGTGTTTCTTATCCTAATCTGAGTCAATTTCCTTACCTGTTAAACAAAGGGGCAGGATGACTATTCTCTTTGAACTTGAAAATATTGGCTCTATAATTATTGATTCTCACCTCTTAAATGATTATGAAAGGTGTTTATATATTTCACACATATCTGAGTTTATAAACTCACTATAGTAAAATGTTCATGTATTACCTTCCTTAGTTTCTTCCTCTTCCAATGAATACGCTTTTGTTTTTCTAATCTAACCATTGTCTTTTCTGGAGTCTTATAAAAGTTGCCCCAGGGCACCTACTGGGAGAGAATAGGCAAAGATGGCCTAAGTAGCTTAATCGTTAGAACCCTGTGTGGATGTAACTTTATTTAGAGTTGAGGTTGGCAAACGAGACTCATGGGCCAAAGCCATCCCATGTTTTGGAAAATAAAATTTTACTGAAACACAGCAACACCTATTCATTTATGGATTGCTAGAACTGCTTTCCCACTGCAATGATAGAGCAGAATAGTTGCAACAGAGACACTATGGCCCAAAAGCCTAAAATATTTACTATCTGACCCTTTACAGAAAAACATGGGCTCATCTCTGCTTTAGAAAAATTAAATGTGATTTTTTAAAAGAATTAACAGCAACAAATTTATTTTATCTCCCCACTGAAAGATCATAGAGTGACCAGAAGAGGAAATCAACAGAAATAGAAACATTGAGTTAACCAGGGAAAAATCTAGCTATAATTTTTAGTGTTGGTTGAAATTGAATAAGCATAACAAAGTAAAGTGTCTTTTTTATTATTTCTTTTTCTTGAGTTGAATTACATTTCTTTTAGGCTTGAAGTAACATTTTAAGGTAGACAATTTTAAGGTAGACAATCAGTAGCTGCATGGAATTGAAGCATACATTCAGTTTTCATTTAATTATTAGCTCCTCCTCAAGTGTTCTTTCCCTGGGTCTGTCCTTGGTGCTCCTCTCTGCAATCTCTCTGAGTAGGAGTTAAAATTCTAAGAATGCATTATGCCTTCTTACTTATCTGCCTTATCTAAAGCCAGAATGCTCTTCTTTTATCTGCCCAAATACACAATTTAAGCAACCACTTCTCGGGGACCTACTTACAGACAAAACGGAGTGCTTTGGGCCCACCAGAAACTACATATTGGCACATTGCGTGTATGATATATGTTATGACTTATTTTTTGAATAGCAGATCTTCAGTGCCAGAACTGATGGCTCTTCAGTTCTCCTGGCCTTTTCTCTAGCATCACAAGATGGATGCTTGAGTCGTTTAATTCAAGATGGGAAAAATAGAACCGATGGCACCATATCCAATCCCTTTCAAAAAGAAACATCTAGCAAGTCAGGCTTTCTTCTCATTGGCTATCTATCAAATGCCTCCTTTTATGGCCAGTGTATATTCCTGAGCGCACAGCTGCCCTAAACAAAATCGGGGTTCTGTTGGCAACTGAGAAATGACTGAAGGGATAGAGGGAAGGAAGCTAACAGCACAAACCACAAAGCTATAGAATTCCCGTAGCGTGAAGTGAATCACATGAATGAATAGGGGTATAAGATAAGTTTGGAACTGTTGTTAATATTACGGGAATCAGTCACTAACTCAACAAACATCCAAAATGTCCTAGGTCTGGGATTTCTCCTCTGACCCGATTTGATTCTTGATTCAAGACAATCTAACTTAACTCAGATCATGAAAGTATATCTTAATATCCTTTGATGGCCTACCAGATCAGCCCAAACCAGTCAATTCTTTTGAAGGTTGTGTTGGATGAAATAAAACACATGAATAAATAAAGATGTTGAGCAATCAAGTTGAGACAGAGCTCCCCCGTTTATTGGGTCAATTAATGACTGAAAAGCCTTTTCTTAAAATTTAAAAACAAATTGTCTTGAGACTGAGATTAGGGTTAAAAGGAAAGGCCCTTCTCTCTCTCAATCTTTGGCGATGAAACAAAGAGATGGGTCGGAATTTCAGAGAATTAATATGATAGCTCTTGTTCTCTGATCACTAATGAATAACCGGGATGAAGTAAACTTCACTTCTTTGCCAAGGTGCTTTTCCACCCTTTTGAAGAACTGATAATCATTTACCTACAGCAATGCAGACTTATTAGCACAGAAATGTTATTCGTATTCAAAAAGAACAATGCATTAAAAATAGGAACAGAAAGAGGTGGGCTAAACCAATGGTTTTCCAGGACTTTGAGCCCTGGGGTACAAATTTAATCTTCTATTGTCATAACTTCCAAGGGACTATCTAAATCCTTTATTTTACTGGAATTCAATTGTATTGACTGTTTGCAAATAAATGGAAAATTGGCTGAAGATCAAAAATCTTCTGTGATATGGTGAAGACCTTTACTCTAAAGTACCTTTATCAGGATTCAATCTACCTGTCGGAGATTAGAATAGTACAAAAAGCAATAGAAAATTACCAAGGAGGTAATTCAGCATTTCACTCTATCACTGTTGTCTGAATAACCTCTGAGACTTGGTTACCTTAACTACATCTAAGGTCTCTCCCAGGTACACTGCAAATGAAGGGTCCTGGATCATTTTCCACAAACCCCTGCCTAATAGTACAGCGCTCTTATCACTGGAGTTTTTAATGGAAGGTGGAATCTGGGGCCAGAACATTTTGGGAAAGTGGCCAGGCACCTAGGGAGATTTTTTAAAATACTGCAATGTCTGACCCCTGGCTACTTAGTGAATGTGGTCAATTTCATAACCAAAAAGGATAAGAATTTTTAATAAAATCATTAACATATTAATTAATTCAAACATAAAGACTCCTTTTATGTGTACAACTTCCTTCTATGACATCCCTGGAAGGTACTTAAGGAAACACTGAATGCCAGCAACCGTGGAAATTTAATAATTTCCCAGAGTAACTCATTTAGTTTTCTAGCAAATTTAATTACTTGGGATATTATTCTTAGATTAAATAAGTATTTATTTCCCTATAACTCATACAACAATCTAAGTCCTGCTCTCTGGAGACAAGAAAAAGAAATCTTATCCTTCTACATCATAGTCCTTCAATTGTTTGATGGTCTTACCTTTTACCTCTCTCTTTTCTTTTTTTTAATCTTTATTGAAGTAAAGTTGATTTACAATGTTGTGTTAGTTTCTGCTCTATAGCAAAATGATACAGTTATATATATATATATATATACATATACTCTTTTTTAGATTCTTTTCTCATATAGGCCATTACAGAGCGTTGAGTAGAGTTCCCTGTGCTATACAGTAGGTTCTTACTCATTATCTATTTTATATATATTAGTGCATATATGTCAGTCCCAATCTCTCCATGTATCCCCACCACCACCACCATTTTCTCCCCTGGTAACCTTAAGTTTGCTTTTTACACCTATGACTCTATTTCTGTTTTGTAAATAAGTTCATTTGTACCATCTCTCTTTTTTAAAAAAATCATTTTGTTTAGTCACTCTTCAGATGGCTGAGTTTCGAATCCCATCACTTCCTCGGGTAGATCTATAAAGAGAAAGCTCCCAATAGTCATTATTTAATTTGCAGTGGTTGTTCTCAACACCATCCCAGGATTCTGATTTAATTGTTTTGGATTGGGACCCAGATATTGGTGGGCTTCAGTGCTCCCCAGGTGATTCTAATTTGCCACCAGGGCTGAGAACCTCTGAAAACGTGTGGTCCAGCCCCAAACGCAGCACCTCTGGCATAGAGGGAGCTGCAGTGGGCAAACAGAACAACTCCTTGCCTTGTTCTAGACACTGAAGTTCCACTGAGGCAACCTAAGTCACATACAAGATTTTAGTAACAGTTATATGCACTCTCAAATTAAGCTTAAGGTCAATCCAAAGACTTATGTATTTATCTAACGAATTTCTGTTAACTTACACCTTCCTGGTTCTGTGGAGATGGAGTTATTTTTTGGATTTAAATCCAGAATTTTTGTTTTTTACGTATTGCCTGTAGCTTTATTTTTCATAGTATCAAAGAAAATAATAGATATGCATTGACTCTGTGCTAAGCACAGGGCTAAATGCATTGACTATTAAGCCATTATCTTAATTGAATCTCCACAGCAGCACTATGGAAAGAGAATATTATTATCCCCATTTTACAGGTGAGAAAACTAAGGTTTAGATAGATCAGATTAGATCCATCACCCAAGTCCATCAGAAAAATTTTAGGATTCTAATTCCATCAAATGAGTCCATATTCTCTCTTTGTGTGTGTGTGTGTGTGTGTGTGTGTGTGTGTGTGTATTTATATCCTCCTTCCTACTGTAAATGTCAGCTTTTCATCAGCACTCACAGATATGATCCGGGTACCATATAAATCCTCTTCAGGTACTTTTAAAAATGTGGAACAGGCAGGAGCATCTTTCCGCTAGAGACCTTCATACAGAATGAACTAACCAGCATTTTAGGGCTAAATCAGTGCAAACAACTATGAAGCCATCAGCATGGACACATTTTTCCCTTTTGTCTGCAAGGATGTCCTGGGATCCTTGTTCAATGCCATGCCAAGATCTGTATTCACTGTTCCTATTCCTCTGTAAACCCATCAATTAAGGAAATGAGCACTGTCCAGATGGACTTGTTCTAATGAACCAGATGCTGTCTCCAGAAATCACTATGTCTCGCAGGGATCACCATGTCATTACATCACAGACCATCCTTTTAATGCCCTGCCCTAGAATGTTATCTGGTACTAACATCAGTCTTACTGATCTGTAGTTTGCAGAGATCAAGTCAATATGTTATGTGCTCCTCTTTTCTTTTTTGGTTACCTCACCTGCTGTCTCTGCTCAGAGATCATTTTAGGCACTTAAGAAAATTCCTCTCTGTTTTCACCCTCATTTGCCTGAGCTGCAGAATCCTGACTACCTTTGATCAGCTCCATTAGATCAGCTTCCTCTCTTTCATATTACCCACAATCTTGGGCTTCCATTGGCCCATTGTTCTCTGCCTGAACAGCCTTTACTGCAGAGGACAACTGAACTGGGGCCGTTCTGCTTTTTCTCTGAAATCTATGAACATTACCTTACTCGCCCCAGGCAGTGGGCAGATCACTTCCTTGTTCTTTTTGCTCAAATAAAACTTAAAACCCGCCTTGTAATTTCCTCTCATATTTTCCTAATATTGAGTTTCGTATCCTTTTCAAGTCTCAGCTCATTCTGGGCAGTAGCCTTCTTGACACCTTAAGCTCATAATTGTACACTGAGGGTTTAGCCTAAAACTATGAATACAAAGCTAACAAGTCGTATATAAATTCCAGCATCAAGAGGAAATGTGTTATCAGTCCAATCTTTCTCCTTTTATGAGCAGGTCTACCACCTCTATGCTAAATTCAAAATACATGGCATATGAAATCACTCTTCTCAGAACTTTCATGGTATACAAGTATCATCTTTCTTTGTTTTATGTGCAAAGAAACAGGTACCCCAAATCGTTCCAGAAGCTAGACAGTGATCAGGGTCATGAGTCACACCCATAGATTCTGATTTTGAGTTGAGGGCTTTTTGCAGCTGATTCTCAGATAAGTTGTGGAAGACATGGTTTTCAGTCCTGTTCAGTGTCTGATTGGAAAAGCCATCACCACGTCTCCCTAACTGACATACTAGAAAAGAATTACGGTCAGGGCTAACAATAGTGCCCCTATTGTTCCAGCGGCCCAGAGCAACAAGAAGAAACACTATAGGCCACTGTGCTGTGTCAAAGACTCAGGAAAAGCCTACTCACCTTACTGCGAAGTGCTTTGTTCCAGAAAATGATTTTAAAATTATTCACATTTTTGTATTCCTCTTATCACCAGCCAAACCCAGGGATTTTGGAATGATGAGTCACTCCCGGGTCACTTTCACAGGCCAAAGGATTGAAAGATCTTCAGTCAATGAGGAAGCTACCCAAGGACCTTGGAGAGTAAATATAAGGCCTCGAGCAGATTGATTTCTGTAGACTGTGGCTTCTGCTCTCCAAATACAGGGTTAGACAGTGATGCACCAAGATCACCAAGGTCCCTTCTAGGTTGAACACTCGTTAGTTTTAAGCCACGTACCCTTGGTGCCATAGTTGCCCACCGAATTTCCTCTCCCCATCTCTCTGCCATCTCTACACCACCCCATCCCTGACCTAACTACCCCTATAGGATATGGCCTGTGTCACGCAGACAGTCTCCCTTTCCCAGTTTGTCTTCTCAGGGCATTATGTGTTCACCCTAAGAAGGAGTAGGTTTCATTCAAGTGCCCACCCTCCCAATCTGGGCACCAGAATCCAGTCTACTGTCCATGGGTCCAGACAGTGACAGGGCCATGACACTGCCTAAGCATTCTGATCTTTAGGTGAGGGATCAGACATCTTTTTCTAACTAAAAAATAATGTATTTGAAGTGCGATGTACATGCAGAAAAGTGCGCATATCTAAGTATACTGCTCAACACATTTTCAACTGACCTGATCAAACGACAGAGAGTTACTCACACCAAAAACTCCCTTCCTGCCCTTCTCCAGCCCTACCGCCCCCCAAAAAGCATCAGCACTCTGTGGACCTCTCCCAGCACAGATTGCTTTTGAACTTTACATAAATGGCCTCATACAGCCCGCACACCCTTGTGTCTTGCTTCTTTCTTCCACAATATGTGCTTGAGATTCACCCGTGCTGTTGCATGTAGTTGGAAATTGTTTATTATTGTTGCTGGATCATATTCCATTTGATGAATACTCCCGATTTCTTCCTCCCTTCTACGGTTGTTATACGTTGAATAGTTTCCAGTGTGGGGCTATTACAAATAGCACTGCTAAGAATACTCCAGTCTCTGGGTGATCACATGTACACATTTCTGTCGGATAAACCTCTGGGAATAGAATTGCTAGGTCATAGGGTAGCGTATGTTCAGCTTTAATAAATAAACAGTATTTTAATAAATACTGTTTGCTCCTATTTCATTCCCTCCTCCTTTTTCTCCTCTTCTTCCTCATTCATTTTCTTCTTCAAGCATCTTTTTAACAAAATAATACTCACGTGTGCCAACCTCACAGCCCGTGTTCACAGTCCGAGTGTGGGATAGTCACGGCCCTTAATGGTCCACAGCACGGCAGAAACCAGGGGTGCTTCAGAATCTGGTTTTACTACGAATTCAGGGATATCTGAAGGGAAACCACACAGAGCAGAACTCCCAATATTACTGAGACAGGAAGGGGGCAGGGCACAACCTTTAAAAGAATGACAGCCTTTGAGGACACACATAAACTGGTTAGAACCAACTAGGTCCAAGATTGTGGACAACTGACTTCCACTAGACCTTCAGCCTCAGTATATGCTCATTGTAGCACATCAGCATATGCTAAATGACACATCCACAGCTACCACAACAGTTCAGAGGCTGACCACAAAAGGCCAAAAAGTGGGCGGTGGCCCAATTCCGGGAAATCTCTGCCCCTTCCCCCAAATAGTTGGAATAATCCTCCCACTCCCACCTGTGAAATTTCCTACCCCTGTAAAAACTGACAACCCTGTACCCTGGTGCCCCTGACCTTCTGAGATGGCTCACACTCTGACTATGGAGTGTGTATCTCCCTGAATAAACCTTCTTTCACTCTTGAATTCTTTCCTGTGCGAGGCCAAGAACCCACACTTGGCGGCCGTCCCAGAGACTCTCCTGAACCTGAGACGTGACCATCTTCCCACGCCCCACTTTCTTTCCTACAACATACTACGAGCTGTGGCGTTTCCCTCGGAGCCTGACCAGCCCAGGCTTTTCCTCAGAGCCCCTTCCAGAATGGACTCCCTGCTGGATCCCTTGGGGCCTGGAGAGCCTGCTGGTCAGAGTCCAGGCTATCTCCATCCACTAAACACTCCACTAAACACAGTGTTTAGGGCTATCCTGACCTGTGCGAGGAAAAGTTCTGCTAAAAGACATGTCGATGAAAAATGAATCAGTCGATCTACGAAAGAAACAGAAAATTTTATTTGAGCCAAAGTTGAGGCTGATAACATGGGAAGAGCATCTCAGAAAGCTCTGGGAACTGTTCTACCCTGCAGAAGTCAAGGCATAGTTATACGAGGTTTTTGAGCCAGAGGGCTATACGTCAAATGACGTATTATTGACAGTTTACGTGATCAAGATCTAAGCGTCATAACGGTGGGTCATGTGTGACCCCTTAGAAGATCAAGAAGGAATGTTATCTTTTAAAGAGTTGTCCCGTTGATGCTAAGAAAATGTTGCTCTTGACGGTTGAGCTGGTATTCCTGCTGATGGGGGAGGTCTGGTCGATGCCTAATGCAGATACAGAATGCACAGTAGGGGGAGAGGGGAGGCCAAAGGGTAGAGAAGAATTTTTTATGTTTAAATGTTTCTTGTCTTGCCATAAAATATGAACTTTATTTCACAGATATATATCTATATACACATATATAGCTCAGCATCCAGAGACCTTAAGTTTGAATCCTCTGTCCTCCCCTTCGTTACAAAGTGACCTTGAACAAGTCACTCAACCTCTGTTTTCTCTCTTTCCTCACCTGTAAAATTAGATTAATAATAATTCTTAGCTCACAGGAACTTGAAGATCATATATGACATACATATAAAGCACTTAGAACCCAGGTTGGCAGGCAGCTGGCACAGAGATGTTGGCTGGAATTACGCTAGCAAAGAAAGACAACTTCCCAAAGGTATCTGTGTTCAGGTTAGTGATCATTTCGGTTTGCCGCTCCCCCGACCCGCAATGGGTGTGAATTGAATTTATATGTGTGCTCTGGGGGGTTCTCTGGGAGAAAAGGGGAAAAGGGAGAGTCTGCTCCAGAAGCAAATTTAACTCAGGCAGAAGGGGTTTATAACTTTTAAATAGCGACTGTTTTTCAGCTTAAAAAAAATTCTAGAGCACAGTCCCAGGCAGGACACCTCATTACAAGTATAGGAAAGGAGAGAGAGAGGGAGAAAACATTAGAATAGCTTAATAATTTCAAAGGTATCTGATGAACGGAGCCTGGGCCAAGGAGACAGCCTGGTAGAGGCCAGACTAAAAGAATGAGGGGGATTTTGGCGGCCTGATTTAGTCTGGGCCACAGTGTTTACTAACTATGTGTTCTTGAACTTTGCCTTTTCATCTCTGTATAACAAAGACAATCTTATCTTCCTGAGTGAATTGCTTTGTGGCTTAGAGTTATTGTAAATGAATTGCCTAGCCTAGCAAACATAAAGACCTTATAAATGACACCTATTATTATTTGGAATCACACACACACACACACACACACACACACACTGTACTCCCCTAATGAGAAAGGAAAATAGCTCTGTGGAAATCATCCAGTGATGTTTCTAACAGAACCTAAACAGTCCTTCCAATGGGTCATGGATAAGACCAAGTGCACAGTGTTTCTCTAGAAGGCCGCACATCAGAGCTGCAAAACTGATCCCTGATCTCCTCTGAGTCCTGGCTACTCTCTTACCAATGACACCCCACAACTGCTTTGTACCTCCTGACTCATGAACTCATATTACTGAGATTGTTGAAATGACCCACTTCTTGACAACCTCCAACCAAGAACATCCCCCTCTTCCTGGACACCTCCTTAGATTTACCCAGCTCTCCCTTTCAGAGATGGTCCAGGGGTCCTTTGGAGAGTATTCTCCCTCGCAGTAGCAAGCAAAATGAACCCGACTTCTTATTCTCCTCCTCCGCCACCTCCTCCTCCTGCTTTCTGTAGATATGTTCGTGGTTGTTTTTGGGTGATGAGCTCTAACACCAAAAAGTAAACATCTCTAGATAGATAGGTAGATAGGCAGTCATAGATGGATGGACATAAATATATATCCATTTTTATAGATATAGATATAGATATCCATATTGAGAGAAAAAAAGAAGACAGTGAAGAAGAAGGAGGGGTAGTAATAGTAGAAGAAGAAGAAGAAGAAGAAGGAGGAGGAGGAGGAGGAGAAGGAGGAGGAGGAGGAGGAGAAGGAGGAGAAGGAGAAGGAGGAGGAGGTGGAGGAGGAGAAGGAGGTGGAGGAGGAGAAGGAGGTGGAGGAGGAGGAAGAGGAGAAGAAGGAGAAGGAGGAGAAGGAGGAGGAGGGGGAGGGGGAATGTTGATTAAAATTTGAGCACTGAGCATCTCACTTTTCAGTCATTGGTCATTCCTAGTGGAAGCTGCATGGTTTCTACCCCCATCTGGCGATGGAATTAAGCACCAAGATCATATAAAATCCAGGGGGTTCTCTATATCCTAGACTTTGGGATAATTAAGACCAGTGCTTCCCCCACTTCAATGTGCATAAAATGAACCTATGGATCTCCACAGGTTCTGTCTGTGATGGGGCCTGAGACTCTGCATTTTTAACCAGATCCCAAGTGATGCTGATGCCCTTAGTTTGAGAACTGCATTTGGGGCAGCAAACATCTAGACCTCAAGGGGAATCAAAAGTACTTGGTGGGTTTCCCTGGTGGCACAGTGGTTGAGAATCTGCCTGCTAATGCAGGGGACACGGGTTCGAGCCCTGGTCTGGGAGGATCCCACATGCCGTGGAGCAACTAGGCCCGTGAGCCACAACTACTGAGCCTGCGCATCTGGAGCCTGTGCTCCGCAACAAGAGAGGCTGCGATAGTGAGAGGCCTGCGCACTGCGATGAAGAGTGGCCCCCGCTTGCCACAACAAGAGAAAACCCTCACACGGAAACTAAGACCCAACACAGCAAAAATAAATAAAAACTCCTACCCCCAACATCTTTAAAAAAAAAAAAAAAGTGACTTCCCTTTTCCTCCACCCCTGAACCTCCAAATCCTTAAAAAAAAAAAAAAAAAAAAGTACTTGGTGAGTAGCCTGCCTTTCAAAGAGCTCATTGCAGTTCAAATTCACAACACAAAGTCTCTTACTTTGTGGATGTTAGGAGAAGTATGCCATATGGGAAGTGGGAAATTTTGAGAAGCATTTATTTATTAAGGGAGATTTTCAAGGAGGCAGGTATAGAGGCACCAGGGGTGGTAGAGTAAAAAGGCAGGAATTCAGTAACAGCAGAGCTGTAACCCCCTCACCCCTGAGCTAAAGGGAAAATGTGAGGGAGAGGCTTACCAGAACCAGGAAAGAGAGTTGTGCCGTGTCAGCTATCTTGAGAGAAGCGGTGACCTCTGTAGAGAGACACTGTCAGCCTGGGGTGAACTTGAGAGAGAGAGACAGAGACAACTAGGAGAATGAATCCTGGTCTCACTTCCCTTCCTCCAGTCTCCTGCCAGCTCCCCCATTGGTGGGGACCACTGATAGGGTCATGTAGGTCAGCATCTTGGCGCAGAGAGCAGGGTGGAGAAAAGTGGCAGGGAGAGGCAGGGAGGCAAATGAATGTGCCCCATTAGCACAGAGGGTCTCCTGGGAATCGTTGCTGGGTGGTGGCAGCGTTCCTGAGCTGAGTTTGTGGAAAGGAGAGTGATCTGTTACTGGGGCTTCACTTCCATTAGAAAAGTCTAAATGATGAAGAACCTCAAGGAAAGTGAAGAGAAACCTAAAAACAAAGGCAGTCTAGAAGGAAAAAAAACCCAGGTCCATGTAATTGAATTCTACATTTATTAATGACTTGAGACACTTTGGGGAAAACAAAAATGAACAAATAACAGTCCCTCCTCCTGGGGAAGTACACAAATGAGTCCAAATGCAGAGTGAGAATGGGGGTATATATTTTAGGGTTTGGTGTGAAACGACAGAAACAACCCCAGCTTCATTTAAGCAAAAATTGATTTGCTTTAAGGATATTAGGGGTTCTTAGGATGGCCGAAGCCCTGCCTAGGAACCAACGTAGCCTTTATTCATAGAGAAGAATTATTTTTCACATCATGCATCTAATAAAATTATATTATACATAAGGTGATATAAAAGTTCCCATTGTATGCATGTTTTGAGGACTTCCAAACTAAGTTCAAGGATCTCAGGGGTGTACTATAGAAAGCAGGTCAGTAGAGCTTCTGATTAAGTCTCCTTAAATTGGAAGAAGAATCCAGGGAAGAGATGTGAAGGCCCACTGGGCTTTCAAGCCATTTTCACAGGGGGTTCAGATACACGGATTTCTGCAGAGCTGCAGGTGTAAAATGTACCTGTTCCTGAAGGTTGAGCACAGGATAAAGCACACTTGACCTGTCCATCTGCCCACATGGGCCCTACCCCCGAACAGGAGGCAGGGGCTCAGGGCATGGGCCATAGCTGGGGAAGAGCTTGACAGGTGTCACAACCCAAACTAGAGACTACAGTCCAGAACTCCATCCTCAAAAAGTAATTGGGAAAAGTGTGGGCTGAAGGTCAGTCCTAGAACTGGGGTAAGATGTGCCGTGTGGGTTTCAGGACTGGCTAGAGCCCCAGATCCATTGTCTAGTTGGCAACATTATGACCTGGGCGTGTCCAGGTTCTGCCACTGACTAGCCAAGCACCTTGACTTAGGCAAGGCACCTGGAGTTAGCTATCTTTAAAACAGAGATAAAACTTTCTACATCAGAGGGTTTTGGTGAAGGTGAAATGAGATAAGTCATGTGAAGTTTCTAATTTATCATATATATTGTTTAATGTTTAGATGTTATTTTATTATATCATATCACTTTTATATTAAGGTTAGTTTACATTCTCTTTTCAGGAAATTCGGAGTGTTATCTCACAACCGTACTAAGTGATAGGAAAAAGCAGCCTAGGATTTAAACTTCCTTAAGTTTAATTCCACCTTCACTGCATTCATTCCTCTTTAAATAATTTTTCCTAATATTTGACAGTGTACTTAGGAGGTAGGGAATTTTATGTCACTCAAATGTGTTGAAAGCAAAAATGTCTAATAATGTTAACTAACTTTTTAAACAATTATCCATAATCCCCACCCCCTAGAGATAACTGTCGGTAGCATTTTGATGCATTTTATCTGTATGTACATATTTTTAATCGAGGTATAACTAACCTACATCACTATATTACTTCCAGTTACACAACATAGGGGTTTGATATTTCTATATATAACGAAATAATCACCACGATATGTCTAGTTACCATCTGTCACCATACAAACATACTACAATATAATTGACTATATTCCTCATGAGGTGTATTTCATCCCTGTGGCTCATTTTTTAATAACTGGAAGTTTGTACCTCTTAATCTCCCTCACCTACTCCCCAACTCCTCTCCCCTCTGGTAATCACCTGTTTGTTCTCTGTATCTATGAGTCTATTCTGTTTTCTTATGTTTGTTCACTTGTTTTGGATTTTAGACTCCACATACAAGTGAAATCAAACAGTATTTGCCTTTCTCTGTCTGACTTACTTCATGTAGCGTAATACCCTCTAGGTCCATTCATTTTGTCACAAATGGCAAGAGTGCATTCTTTTTTATGGCCGAGTAATATTCCACTGTGTGTGTGTGTGTGTGTGTGTGTGGGCGCGCATCACATCTTGTGATCCGTTCATCTATTGATAGACACTTAGGTTGCATCCATATTTTGGCTTCAATGAACATAGTGGTGCATGTATCTTTTTGAATTAGCATTTTTGTTTTCTTTAGAAAAATATTCAGAAATGGAATTGCTGGATTGTATGGTAGTTTTATTTTGAATTTTTTGAGGACGCTCCATACTGTTCTCCACAGTGGCTGCACCAGTTTACATTCCCACCAACAGTGCAGGAAGATTCCCTTTTCTCCACCTCCTCGCCAACACTTGCTATTTTTTGTCTTTTTGATGATAGCCATTCGGACACGTGTGAGGTGACATATTGTGGTTTGGATGTGCATTTCCCTGATAATTAGTGATGCTGAGCATCTTTTTTTTTTGCTGTACGCGGGCCTCTCACTGCTGCGGCCTCTCCCGCTGCGGAGCACAGGCTCCGGATGCACAGGCCCAGCGGCCATGGCTCACGGGCCCAGCCGCTCTGTGGCACGTGGGATCCTCCCGGACCAGGGCACGAACCCATGTCCCCTGCATCGGCAGGCGGACTCTCAACCATTGCGCCACCAGGGAAGCCCAACGTTGAGCATCTTTTCATGTGCCTTTTGGCCATCTGTATGTCTTCTTTGGAAATGTGTCTATTCAGGTCCTCTGCTCATTTTATAATCAGGTTGTTTTTTTGATGTTGAGTTGTATGAGCTCTTTGTAGATTTTGGATATTAATGCCTTATCAGATCAATGTTAAATAAGTTTTTAAATTATACTTAGAGCATAGTTTTTTCAATTTACTTAATAGGAGTATTTAATTTTGTTAGATAACAGTCACAAATCTGGTGCTTTTCAGAATTTAAGAGTCAATTCTTGGCTAAGTCTATATTAGCAGAGTGAAGTAGAGAAAAGTAGGATAATTCCTAAGAAATCAAGGGATTAACTCCCCTCCACATTTCACTTTTCCTTTGACAATTTTTTTTCATAGAGTATAAATTAGACAAATGCCAATTAAGCACAGACTCTTAAGCCAGAACAACTTCAGTCTGAATCATGATCATTTACTAGTTGTCTGACCCTGGGTAAGATTCTTAACTTTTCTGAGTCTCAGGGTCCTTCCCTATAAGGTAAAATGATAAAACAAGGTTATTTTGAGGCCATAATGTTATATAATGTATGTGAAGTCCCTTTTATATGGTCATAATAGATGCTCAATAAATGGTAGTTTTAGTATTTATTTAGTATTTTATTTAAGGACTCTAAACTATCATTGGATTAAATATTATTCCTATACTTAAAAAATAGAATTACAGGGGGCTTCCCAGGTGGCGCAGTGGTTGAGAGTCTGCCTGCCGATGCAGGGGACACGGGTTCGTGCCCCGGTCCAGGAAGATCCCACGTGCCGCGGAGCGGCTGGGCCCGTGAGCCATGGCCGCTGGGCCTGTGCGTCCGGAGCCTGTGCTCCGCAACGGGAGAGGCCACAACAGTGAGAGGCCTGTGTACCACAAAAAAAAAAATAAAATAAAATAGAATTACAGGGTTAAAAGGACTCTCTATGTTTTAAATTGAATCTCCTGCCCTTTGCTGAGATTACACGAAAATTCCTCAGGAAAGTACGAGTTATCTTCTATATTATTCTAAGAGGTTACAGGGAAGGAAACAGAATATTTTCTACACTCATATATGTTAAATATTTCATAATTTATAAGTCAAGTCTTTTTTGTGAAATTTCATTTCACTAGGTATTATAACATCTACTATCACTTATTAAAAGTGTCTTTTTTTATCTAGAAATAATCATCATAGTTCATATGAGTGTAACATCGTAGAGTTTTCTAAATGTTTTCATATACAATATTTCACCTGATCTTTACATTGTCCCTGGTGAGGAAGGCATGATAGGTATTTCTAGAGCCATATCTAGACAAAGGAGCTAAAGCTGAAAGTTGAAATGATTTGTCCTGGACCCTGATCACCTCATTAGTAGTGGCAGAGTCAGGGAATGACTCCACGTAACTTGCTAACAAAACAAACAACCACCGTCAAAGATCCTTAAGTGAAACAGGAAACTAAGTGAAAAATCTAAAATTTCAGGACCACCTTTTATTCAAGATATGACAATAAGCTGTATACAGAATGAAAAATAAAGCAGAAAGGCAATGCTAAGAGTTTTGAATTTCAAGAATTTTTGAAAAATGTTTGGAAGTACTAAAAGTATGGAGAGTGATGCCGAAGAGCTTTTGAAAGTTGAGCTGACGAGATTATTAATATTGGGAGGATTTGTTTCCTATGTACCTTCGTTTATTCACTGCCTGCTGGAATGCTTGGTGCTTTTTTGCTGCAAGATGGGAGTAAATTTTTAAGATCTGCCCATACACCAGAAGAGGGCAGTATCTGCTAACAAGACAGAAGCCACGCTCCTTGGACACGGAATTGCACTACTCCGCGTTGCAAGGGTCTGGGCTGTCATCTCATGTTCCAATGTTTGCACCGACACTAACAAAACAAAAAATACAGCACCACCAAGGGAAGGAAGGAAGGAAAGAAGAAAAAAAAATTCATTTTTGGATGAAGACAACGTGAAAGTGTAGGAAAAAAATATTTTGAAACACTGTGTGCAAGGTTCCGAGCTAAATGCTACAATAAACAAGATAAAATCCCTGCCCTGGAGGAGAGGAGTTAAGAAAAGAACTTCTGCTCCAACTGGCTGCATTCTTGTGGCCTGTTTACCTGTTAGTAAAATAAATACTTGGGGTCAGATGGCCATGCAAAGACGTATCTGGTGGCCAAATCCTCCTACTCTTTGATGGCAGGACTCCAGTACAAAGGCAAATTAAGCACCCAGGAGGAAAGAAAAGGGCATAAATGCCAGCGTGTTCCATGTAGACCTAAGGTAAGTACATACATGTGAACAATGTATTCTTATTGCTCATTCAGATGGAATGTGTATACATTTTCATTAATTATTCTCTCAAGGATCAGCAGAAAAAATATGCTCATGAACGTGGAATAAGAAAAATGTCCTACCAACATTTTTATTGTTGATTGGAGTATTTTCTACCCCTATAACCCCCATATTCAACTCAGTTCACTTCCCCAGTGTTTACTGAGCATCCTGTATGCTCAATAGGTGAATACCTCCCTGGAAAGAGGGGCGAGAATAGGTGAAATCAAAATGTCCAAATGTGGAGACAATCTTTTACAAGTGGTATAATAACAGGTCTACATAAAGTGCCCAGATGAGAAAGACACTGCTTCTGGCTTGGGGAGCCGAAGAAGTAAGGGGTGTTTGAGATGGGCCTTGTCTGGTTTTGATGGTGGCAGAGGTGGGATGAAGATCTGATAGGTGTGAAGGGAATTTCAGGTAGAGGAAACACAGAGGCAGAGGTGTGGAGTGTATTTGGTATGGGCTATAGAGTTTATTTCCAATGCGGGATCACAAGGCATGAGGTGGGGGCAGGATGCAGGAGGGGTGGTATGTGGGAAGAAAAGGCTGGAAGGGACAAAACAGGGGAGAGGAAGGAGGGGTGCAGGGCCTGCTGAGTCTTTGTGCCATGCTAAAGAGTCTGTCTATATGGCCTTAGTTTTTATATTCCATCCTAGTCAAAAAACTGGGACAGTACTCCATAAACCAAAGGAAGATGGTGAACATTACAGAGTACATATGTTTAGATTTTGTGTGTATGTATATGTATATTTTTTTAGACTTTACTTTTTGAGAGCAATTTGGGGTTCACAGCAATTTGAGGGGAATGTACAAAGATTTCCCTTATATCCTCCAGCAATTTGAGGGGAATGTACAAAGATTTCCCTTATATCCTCCTGCCCTCACACATGCATACCCTCCCCCACCATCAACGTCCCCTATCAGAGTTGTACATTTCTTATAATTGATGATCTTGGGGTTCAATCTTGGTGTTATACATTCTAAAGGTTTGGACAAATGTATAATGACATGAATCCATCATTATGTATCATGCAGAATATTTTCACTGTCCTAAAAATCCTCTGAGATCTGCCTATTTACCTCTCCCTGTCCACACCCCATGGCAACCACTGATCTTTTTACTATCCCCATAATTTTGTCTTTTCCAGAATGTCGTATAGTTGGCTTCTCAAACTGGCTTCTTTCATTTAGTAATATGAATTTAAGCTTCCTCCATGTCTTTTCATGGCTTGGTAGCTCATTTCTTTTTAGTGTTGAATAATATTCCATTATCTGGATGTATCACAGTTCATTTTTCCATTCGTCTACCGAAGGACATATAGGCTGTTTCCCAGTTTGGGCAATTATGAATAAAGCTGCTACAAACTCCGTACACAGATTGTTGTGACATATGTTTTATGTGTGTGTATACAAAGGTCTGACATCATGGCTAGGTGGCTGCTTTCACAGGCTCATAGCCACTGCTTCTCTGATGAAGATGGTGAGAATGGTGATTACAAATGTCTAAACCATGTAAAATCCAGTAAGCTGATCAGAATATCAGCGTTACAGGAACTGGGCGAGCAGGCAGACAAGAGGCAGCTTTTTTCCAGGAGATAATTTCTTTAGGAGACTGTGGCATCGGTGAGACAGCCACGAGCAGAGCAGCAGTAGAAATGCAAGGAAACCTTCATTTTACTTCTACTACCTTCCAGACACTATGTGGAAATCAGTTTCTTCCGCTGACCTGTGTGTGTTCTGATCTAACCTTCTGGTATTGTACTCTACATCGATATTTATTTCAGGAATACTAGATTATTGTCAATGATTAGACATTTTCCCTTAAAAATAAGGTTCTTTGTATTTTTCACATGATATATAGGCAGGATTATTTGGTTTGGGACTCATAAATGCTGTCAGGAAAACATGAGGAGATAAAAATTTTGTCTGCATCTGGGTGGCGCTAATGCATTTTAGCTGGAGGATCATCTGGGAATTTAAACAACATTTGGATGTATCCATGGTGATATATAACATGGAAAATGCATTTTAAAAAAAATTCTATATTTGTTCTTCTCACCCTTTGAATATGTTGCTAGTCCAACAGATTTTAATAATTTTAGTGACAGACTTTTTAAAAAATCCTACCAAAGCTGAGAACCCTATCCACAGCTGAGAACCCAGTTGACAGAAAAACAGACATATCTACATTCCTTTTCAGAGGAATTTATCAACACTGAAACTCAGTAGACCAAGGTTCAGAGTCTTTGCCTCAGACTTTTAGAAAGTGGCAAAGCCACTGTGTTTTCTATCCTTAAAATGTCCCCCCTTCCCATGTTACACTTCCCCTTTCATTTCTGTGCTTGGACAGTGGTTGTTTCCTAACCAGGTGATGACTCTGAAACCCAAAATGTGGTTTTATTTAGCGTTCTGGGGCAGTCTTGTGGCCTGTGATTCCATTGATGCTTATATAAACACATGGCTATTCTGACTAATCCAAGATGGTGCCGGGAGAGGACATTTCTGAAAGGCTTGTTCCTTCATAGAAACCAAAAATAGGATTGTCTTTGGTAATGAAAATGTGCAGTCAAATCCCATTTTTGTCTTTCATTTTCTGATGTTTATAAAGCCCTGGCAAGAATGGACCCAAGTATCTTCTTTGGACTCAAGTGACTTAAGGAAGTAACAGCCTTATTTAAGTTTTAAACAAGAAACCCCTTACCCTGTGTTCTTAAAGCATGAAGGCAAATTTTACACGTGTTTCAGATCTACAGTCAGGGCTGCTCAGCAGAGCCGTCCCCTTGACCACCAGCACACGCTGCTCACATTCCATACTGCGTACGTACGTGTGCAAGGCGTGCTTCTAAGATCACATTAGAAACCCACTTAATCTTCCCAACAACCCGAAGAAATACAGAAATGTTGTTCTGCCTACTTCAGAGGTAAGGAAACTGAAGGACAGGATACTGAGTTGCTAACAACGGTAAAGCCAGGATTTCCATTCAAGCAGCCTTGTTCCAGAGTCTGTACCTTGAACTCTATGCTATACTGCCTCTTATACACAGCCATTATTTTAAAAAGTAATTGCCTGCAAACAACCCAAGTGCCATCAAAAGACATTTGGATTAAGAAGATGTGGTATATACACACAGTGGAATATTACACAGCCACAAAAAGAGTGAAATTCTGCCATTTGCACCAACATGGATGGACCTAGAGAATATTATCCTTAGTGAAATAAGTCAGACAGGGAAAGACAAATACTATATGATATCACTTATATGTGGAATCTAGAGAATAATACAAATGAATCTACATGTAAAACAGAAACAGACTCACAGACGTAGAAAACAAGCCTATGGGGAGGACAAATTAGGAGTATGGGATTAACAGATACATATTGACAGATACATAAAATAGATAAGCAACAAGAGTAAAAAAAAATTTTTTTTTAAGTAATGGCCTGAAATAACGGTGGAACAACTCTCCTATAGCTTCCCTTTTGTGAGGATCTGCAACCCAGGCCCAGGCATTTTCCCAGCTCCTCTATCCCTTGAAGCGTTTCTCTTTTTCTCTCTCTCCTCCCTGCATGCCCCCCCCGCACCCCCCAGGCATGGAGCCAGTACACAAATGCCATTCAGCTGTACAGCTGTCCGTCTGTTCAATTAGTCCTAACCTCTGGGTTCGACGGAAGCAGCAAGCCCCAAACCTACCGCCGGCAGCCTTCCCGTTGGACGTACAATAACATCTCAAGTTTGTTTTTACTATGAAAAGAACTCAGAGGTTTCACTTCCTCTTTTTCCCACAACTCATAGAAGGTCGATATTTAGGGGTTGCAAATAGGAATGGTGAAAACTTCCTTATGGGCTTTTTCCCCCTCCAAAGATTTTTCAGTTTTGTTTTTGTTGTTGCTTATTTGTTTTGTTTTCTAGAGATGTATATTTTGTGTTTCCAATTCTGTCTCTTGGCGAGTTTTTCTATGTATATAAGAGCTCTTAAAGCTCATACTTCCAAACTTCTGATTCTTCTCTTCCTTTGGGACTAAAATACTCACCCCCACTGGAACTTCTTCATATTTGAAAGTCTCTTAAATTTCAAGACCTTGACTTTATAGCGTTAACTAGGTCATTCTTAAAACGTACACCCTATACAATAGTCTAACTCAGTTCAGGTGTTTTGATTGGTCCATTGTTTTGACAATTACAAGAAACACCACTAGCCTTTGAAGAAGTCAACATCCCAGGCCTTCTTCACATCTAAACCAGCAGTGATACCTAGACCAGGACAGTGGTCCTCATAGCTGATTGGCCAATGACTGACTAGAAACTCTCCATGATGGTTTCTCCTATAAGTATACCTGATGGTTAAGGAAGGGAAGAAAATAGCCAAGAAATAGAAATATTCTCTCCTTAATAATAATTTTATATCTTCAGTTAATTTTCACAAGGTGAAAAGGTAATATTTTCTAAATATCCGCCTTCTAAATCAATTTGAAAAAATCTCCAGGTTCGATGATGATTGTTTAATGTACATTTTGTTCTTTTTTATCTTCATGTAGGATGTATGTTGAGGCCACAGTACATGAACAGATGGAATATATGGCCAGGGCCAACTAATTACCATTAAGGACAGGGGACCCATTGTCTTTCCATAACTCCCATCCATCTACCTTCATTTCTGTCACCATGGTACCTAGTGGTTCAATTATTGAGTGTTGTGAATAGACAATTCAACAAAATCCACTTCATATAATGCTCTGCTTCGTGCTCTAGAAGCTATGTATGAATATTTTCCAAATCAACTTCCACTCATAAGGGAGGTGAGACTGCAGGGAATTTTGTGCGAATTGTTTAGTTTGCAGACGAGTGGAGTGAGAATTGGCATATTTTACATTGCATTATGTACATTCTTGTGGTTTCTCGCTGCAAGGGCCAACTCTAGAATGCCTCAGAAGTTTGTGCCAAAGGAGCCTTCAGGAAGTATGTAATTTTCATAAGCTCACGTATCATGTGTAGCATGCTGGGGATTTCAAAAGAGCAGGCATTCTTCCCAGACTTGGAGTAACTCCTGCTTCTTCTTGGAGCAGCCATTTCCTCATAGAATTGGATGGAACAACACCAGGAAGTTCTGAGCAGCATGAAAGCTCTCAAATGTGACTTGTGAGTTTCTCAGGAAGCCTATGACAGAAGAGCACTGAAAATAGGTACAATTGAATTGCCACACGATCCAGCCATCTCACTTCTGGTATGTTTCTAAAAGAATTCAAAGCAAGATCTTGGAGAGAGATTTGCACACCCGTGTTCATTGTAGCATTCATTATTCACAAAAGCCAAGGTGGAAGCAACCCAAGCGTCCACAGATGGATGAAAGGGTAAACAAAATGTAGCAATATCTGCTCTCCATATTTGCTGGTTCTGCGTCTGAGGATTCAACCAACTGGCGGCTCATGCACTATGTTTAAAATCAGAGGTTGATTGAAACCTCAGATGCAGAACCTGAGGCTATGGAGGGACTTCTTTGGGACTTGAGCATCCTTGGAGTTTAGTATTCATGGCTGGTTCTGGAGCTAATCCGCCACAGATACGAGGGATGACTGTAATACATACAATGGAATATCATTCAGCCTTTTGAAAGAAGGAAATCCTGTCATAAGCTGAACGTTGGTGAAGCCTGGTGTCAGAAGCCAGCCACAGAAAGACAAATACTGTATGATTCCACGCCTAAGAGGTATCCAAAGTAGTTAAACTCATAGAAATAGAAAGTAGAAAGGTGGTTGTCAGAAGCTTGGGGGAGGGAGAAATGGGGAGTTGTTTAATGGGTATGAAGTTTCAGTTCTGCAGGATGAGAAGGTTGTAGAGATGTTCTGTACAACAATGTGAAGACACTTAACACCCCTGAGCTATACACTTAAAAATGATTAGGATGGTAACTTTTGTTATGTATTTTTTACCACATTAAGAATTTAGATATTCTTAGATTAGATATTACTGTCCTTTCACCTTGAACAGATGGGTGTTAGTGAATTCAGCAGCTAGCCTGGGGAGGACACTCGTGAGGTAATTTTGATTAGAGAAAGCTATTCTCCAGCTAAAAATACTTGCATTAGAGTTGACCAGTGCGTAGAATGACTCCAGATCCTACATCCCAGAGCCCTCCTGGGCTGCCCGATTGCCTTGAGACCTACTGTGGACAGCCTGGAAACTTCTAGGGAGTCTCTGAGTTCAGATGTGGAAAAAGGCAAAAAGTGATACAAGTAAAGAAATGAATGAACATACTAGCAAACATGCTTGACTTCTTGGAGGTATTTCTATGGGAAGATGTTTCCTCTTAATAGTCTACTTTGGGGTAGTTTTCCCACAGTTCCAAAAGCTGACCAAAGTTTTACAGGAGGCACAGTAAATGAATTCATTCATATTACGCCGAGAGGAAAGGAAATCAGAAACGGTGAGGGAATTACTCAAGATCTTCCAGAGAAAAGATTAGAAAACTCCATTTAGGAGTGCCAGTCCCAGTGGTGATTTTAGACAAAATCCTTTCTTAAGTGCAATGTGACAGAAAGTCAATGTTAACACACACACACATCCCTCGCATGAAACTGGGATTGTTCTGGTTGAAATGAAAGCAGGGGTGGCAGGGTGGTGGTGGTGTCATTTCCCTTCTGCACACTCCATACCCACCCTGGAGCCATGGAGGCAGGCCTGTGGATGCCCAGGACTCCGTGGGGTACAATTTGAATTTCACCCACCACACTATCCTTTTCACGTTATAATCCACCTCTAGCATTTACAGACTACTTTGTAATTCTTGTTTACATGTCCCTAGGAGGGAAGTCCATAATAATAATGGCCCCATATATTGAGTACTCATTATATACTGGCTTGCTTGCCAAGTGCTTCACAGCCTTGATTTCATTTAATCTACCACAGAAAGTTGCTTTATCCCGTTTTTCAGGGGTAAGAAACTAAAGTCTGTGTAACTTAAAAAGCTTGCTTAGGCCAACACCTGGAAGTGGCAGAGCTGGGATTCAAACTCAGCTATGACCAAAGGCCTCTGCTAGCAACTAAAGTGGCAGTTCAGATTGGGAATGATTCATCTTTGGCTGAGATTCCTTGAGTTTATGGACATCTTTTAAAACTGCACATTTCTCCGGGAGGATTAATAACTATCAATTATTCACATGTAAGTCTGAATTCTTTTTTATCTGATTGCTTTACTCTTAGCTCTTCACTGTAGCTGAGAGGAATCTAATGTAGTGACTAAGACATCAATTATAGTCAGACTGTTGAGTTTTTAGAATCTGTGGAATCCTGGGCAAGCTGCCTAACTTCTCTGTGTCTCAGTTTCCTCATCTGTAAAATGGATATTTTAATAGAATTTACCACATAGAACTGTTGCATGGATTAGATGAGTTTATGCCTATGAAGTATTTAGAACAGTGCTTGGTACATAAAAAGCACTAAATAAATATTAAGTATTATTATGAACTGCAGTGGAGGAAAGGGTATTAAATTTGTTTTGATTGTCACTGGAAAGGAGGTATTAAATTTGTTTTGATTTTTTGGAAAGGAGGGAAGGTAAGTAATTTTTAAGCATGGTTTGGGCTGCTGGCATGGGAGCCCGGGGCAGATGTATTGGGAGGGCCCTGGGCATCTGGTGGAGGCTTCCACCCTGGCTTAAGAGTGGTACAGGCAAGGGCATTAAAGAGCACATTTCAAAAATGTGCTTCAGCCCTGCTCTATCTCTGGGTTAGGGCAATAAAACCTGTGTTTCTTTCTCCTCTCTCCTGCATCTCTTGGCCTCTGATCTGGACTCAAGTTTAAGCCATAGATCAGCTGTACAATCAGTTAGGAAGGATTTTCTGAGCTGGCATAAGACTTTGGCCATAACAAAAATGGAAACCTATTACCTCAACTCAAAACTTACTTTCCAATGAACAATTACGTGTTTGGTCAGCTTTTCCCATCCAATTCTCAGAGCTCAGTTTCAAAAAAGGAAAGCCAAGGCCAGATAGAACAGACATCACAGCGTCGGAGAAGGAGTGAGAGCCCAGCCCTGAAGTAGGTGAGAAACCAAAGTTTCATTTCCTTAAAGGTTAAGAAGTTGGACTAAGCAGACACTTGGTTAAGGAATATGCTTCTGAGAGAGTTTGCAGGTTACTTCTGGATAGACGCTCCTGAGAAAGGCAGAATCCAGTTATTATTTTCTCCAGTTTGCCAGAAGATGTTAGAACTGACGGTCCTTTATAAACAAATTCTGGTTAATTATTTAATCTTAATCAACAAGCCCCTTCTCAGATCACTAATTAAACATAAGGGGAAAATAAAAGACACAAAGATATATAATCTATAAGTTCATTTAATTTGATTTAAATACTATGGGGATAAAACTCTATTTACTATGGGGAAAAAAGTCACCTCTTCTTAGAGTGCATGGTGATCAGTTGCAGATTTGCCGGTGGCTCTCTTCTGCTCCCCGCCCCCCACCACACACACACACTTCCCCCTCTGGGGGGATATAGTCTGGGACTACATTTCCCAGACTCCCCTGCCGCTCACTCCCAGGCTGCTTGAATAATGAGTCACTGGTGGAAGATCGGAAGATTGAAAGGCAGTGAAAGAAAGCATGTGCTTCCCGAGTCCTCTCCTGCTGAAGCTGTGCTAACCCCGTGGCTCCAGTTCCCTCTGTACAGCCCCTGCCTCAGTGGTCCCAGCTGCTGCCAGGAGTCATCACAATTGTCCCAAGTCCTGCCAAAGACCCCTGGCTCACTGCTTCCTGGAGCTCCACTTCCTCAACAGGAGAAGCAGTTTGCTGCTATTGCTAAGCTTTGGGTTGTTTCCGGGGCCCCATTTGGCTCCTTCTTTCTCCCAGTGTAACCAGTTCCCTGTATCAATCCCCCTCAGTGTGAAAGATCTACAAGGGTTTCCATTTTTGCTTTTGTTTTATTCCAGCAAGTGTCTAACTAGTACCGAGAGAAAGAGCTCTGGACATAACTTTAGAAACCAGGTAGAGGTAGCACTATTTCTACTTACTATTTTTGCATTGTTTAGGGCATATTATTTCTTTATTTTTGTCTCCCTTAATAGATAGTTTTATGGAGCAAACAATAAATCAGCAAATATTTCTTGAACACTTACTTCCTACAGTGCACTTTAGTAATAATCGTCTAAAGAACAATCTGCTAGGACAGTGGCACTCAGCTCACTACAACAGGAGACAAGTGCAGTTCATCCTAATCAAGGCAGCTGAAGGCCGAACTTTCTAGATTCTGGCTGTCTTCCTAGGCTTTTAAGGTGCCTGTGTCATTCCCTCTCACATTCAGATCTGAGAGTGGGGCTTGGAGCGTTCATGCTGCCCCTTAGAACCTCCCACATCCTGCCTAAGTGCTTCACTGACCACTGTGAGCCCAGGAATCGCCACAGGAGCAAGTAAGTCCACGGCTGTGGAGAGCTGTACACGGTGCCGGTCCATAATGGCCACCTGCCCATCTGCAGTATACTTAGTTTTTTTTCCCTTCCTAATAGAGTAGCTTTAGAAGCATTACAACATCTGAACGTCTACACCAAAGGGGCCAGGGATGACCTCATTAACAGGAGACTCAAAGATAGCCCTTACCTCAAACTCTCCAAGAGAGAGACGTGTGTTTTCTGTCCTTCAGAAGATGCCCTTTTGGTCTGGACACAGTTCTAATGATTCTGCTTTAATAATCATATTTATATAGCTCTGAAATACTAGAGCTACTCAAGTGGGAAGTTTCCCTGATGAACCACAGGAAAAGATCTCAGAATCTCAGAGCATAATAGAAATAGTACAAACTAAGCTTATAGAGTACTTTAGAATTTGCAGAGTACTTTCATAAACACTGGCTCAATCTTGAGGGTTTTGAACGCTGTTCTGGCAAAAAAAAAAGATAAGACCTAGAAGTGCTGTTTTCAAATCACTTCAGAATTGAAATGCGGTAACACTTTAATGATGCTGTACTCCTGTATAGGCAGATATTTTCTTTTGATATAATATTTGCTGTCTTTCAGGGAAATCCTTTATAAAATTTGAGTCTTATTTTAATAGTCACAGGGGAGACAACATCAGACTTCCTGGCTATGGAGTCTCACTGTGTTGGAAGGAAATTTTCAAAGTTATTTGCCTAGTTAGGCAATTGACTCCTTTTGCTTTAGTGGGCTGTCTTATCATATCAAGTATTCTTGCTATGTCTCTTTGTAATAAGGCTTTTTAAGTTGTCCTAGTTCAATAGTGACATGTATAATATAACAATAGAGACAAGTGAACTCTAAGACATGTACAATCTCAAAGTTATGCTTCTCTATAGAATGAGTCTACTTTTTTTCTTATACAAGAGAACTTTCCACTGATTTTGTTTAAACTTCTAATCCCAGGGCTTTATCTAGTGTAAGATCTTATAAATTTTTATGAAATCCTGAGACTTTCATAAATGTAAAAACGAATCCAATTTGATTCAGACCTGTCTGATCCAAAACAAATTCGATACCATTTCACTGTAAAGCGACTGGCTGCCCTGTTTTAGACAGAAGTAAATATCTTCACTAGACTTCAACACTCAAAATAATGGCTGTACAATTCATTCATTCATCAAATTCTTTCTGAACATCTGCTATCCCCAATATTATGCTGGGGTGATGACATAAAGGAAGACGCAGTCCTTTATAGAGCATTTGTCTAATGGGGGAGACTGATAATTGAACTCTTCACTTTCATCCGAACAGACTCTTGTCATAACTCCACTGTTGAGGTACAAGTTGTAGGTTTTCCATGTAATAATAGCAATAACAATATCTGACTTGTATATATTATACACCTATATTTATGTACATATGTACATGTATGCTATACACATTGCTTATTTATCTTTTCTTCAATGTCTAACAGAGAACATGATAGAGGGTAAACCCTCAATAAATATTTCCTGAATGAATAAACTAAAGAAATGCAATTTGATTTAAAGACTAAAAGAATCCTTATCAAGAATATATACACTTGAATCACTTTTCTGTACACCTGAAACGAACACAACATAGTAAGTTAACTATGCTTCAATTAAAAATGATTTTAAAAATTAAAAAAATAAAAGACTCAAAGAATCTGCATCACAGGAAAAATCGTTTTGACCTCAGTCTTTGGAGGCCTCCCAATATATCCCCCATGGAACGTAATCTTTAGAATGAAGATCTAACACCTCAACTCCTTCCTTTCAAATCAACTTAAGAAATATCTCTTGAACAACTACTGTGTGCTAGACAACGGTAAGCACTGAGATAGAAAAATGGCTCAATAAGGTCTCATCCTCAACAAATCTTTCCTGGGAATTCAAATATAATATGGAAACAAAGATCTGTGCTCCTAAGGATATAGATAGTACTTCATTTATCTTCATCATGGAGGAGAAGCACCCTAGTCTAGCTTTCTAGAAGAGCTAATTTCTCCCCATTTCACTTCCCTGACTTATTTGGTTCTCAGTTTGTGAGGAAGGCAGAGGAAGAAATGTCGGAGACGGAAGAGATGAGGAAAAAACGTTCAAAACTGTTCTATGGCTTGTCCAGGATCAGCCAGGTAACTTGATGCTCTATCTCGGCTGCTTCATGCTGTTGTGCGCCTGGGTAAACTCATAATTGATTCTTTGGATTGATGCCAAAGTTTGAATACAATATACCTCAGCAATCACAGATTGAAACCAGAAGGACTTTATTGAATCCAGTTGTTAGAGAATCAAAAAATCCCCTTCCGTCCTTCAGTTATTTATAGGTCAATCCAAAAGAAAAAAAAAAAAAAGTCCTAGTGCTCTCCAAGCTTGCTCTCAAATGGGCCAAACCAGTTTTAAACAGTTACTTACAACATCCTGCCAATTTCCATTTCATAACAAGCATGAAGTTAACATTTTTAAGAGAAAGAACAACTTCACTAGTAGCCCAGCTACGAAGAAAAGATATTCAACCTTCTAATAAAATAGTAATGCTGCAAGCTCAGCGGCTCATAAAACATTTACAACCTTCAGCCAGTAAAGTGCAGAACAAGAGATTTAATGTTGCTGCTTGATGGAATGAAGGGATGCTTGGTATAAATATCACCCCAAAGCAAGTGGGCTGCAGGGGGTGCAGGAAGAAAGGTCCCCTTGTGGCTGCAGGTGTCTATTTTGTAGTTAACCAAAGGTATATGGTCCCTTTCTGACATTTTCTTTGATAACCTAGAACTGAAACACTAAATGGGATGGATGGAGAGAGAAGGAATTGAGCTGAGAAGTCAGTCCATGCCACCCCGTGTTACAACTTCAATGAAACAATGTACGTTACATACCAATAAGAGTGGCGCAGCCAGAGGCACACCTAAGGTTGGCCTTGCCTAGCTCAGGTGTCTTTCTTTTAAAAAAAAAAAAAAATGATTTATTTATTTGGCTGTGCCGGTCTTCCTTGCGGCACGTGGGATCTCTCAGTTGCGCATACGGGATCTTTTAGTTGCTGGCATGCAAACTCGTAGGTGCTGCATGGGGGATCTAGTTCCCTGACCAGGGATCGAACCTGAACCCCCTGCATTGGGGGCGCGGAGTCTTAGCCGCTGGACCACCAGGGAAGTCCCCTGCTGTGTAGGATTCCCGCTGCTGTGGGAGATGGGGCGGGAAGAAGAGGCATGCATCAAGTTACCCAGAGGTAACTCTCTGCATACTCTGTGTGTGTTTGAGTGAGTGTGAGCGGGATGGTGAGAGCCCCGGGAAGTACTGAGTCGTTTCCTTCTGCTTTTCATTTGGGACTACGGCTGGGCATGCGTTAACATGAACAAATCCCTACTTTATATAATAACAGGAATTTGTATATACAAATTGTGTATTAGAAAATAGGGATTTGTTCATGTGTGCTTTCAATCTGAGGATTTGTTTCTTGATTCTGGAAGATTCTGAGCTATACTAATTATCTACTACCGTGTCCTCAGTTCTCTACTTTGGAACTTGTATGTTATATCTATGCTGAAGTGTGAATCTAATCTTTTCTATCTTATGTTTTTTCATTGGTTCCATATTCTGGGTAAATATCCCAGCATACCTTCTAATTCATTGATTCTCTTTGTTCATCTAGAGTTGCTTTTTTTTTTGCGGTACGCGGGCCTCTCACTGTTGTGGCCTCTCCCGTTGCGGAGCACAGGCTCCGGACGCGCAGGCCCAGCGGCCATGGCTCACGGGCCCAGCTGCTCCGCGGCATGTGGGATCTTCCCGGACTGGGGCACGAACCCGTGTCCCCTGCATCGGCAGGCGGACTCTCAACCACTGAGCCACCAGAGAAGCCCCTAGAGTTGTTTTTATTTTTTTCTAATTATAGTGGTGATACTTTTTATTCCCAGGACTTTTTCCTGGTTCTTTATCATATCCACTTGCTTTTGTTTCATAATCCCTTCCTATAATTTCTTAGTTTGCTAAGTTCTTTTTCTCCTTAGCTCACTGGGAGTTTTAACACGGTTTTCAGATGGCTGTATTATCTCTATCCTTTCAGGGATGAATCCCCGATTCGGTGAGTATTTTGGCTATCATTTACGACGTGAGTTTCATTTCTGCATTTTAAACTTTTAATTGCCACGTCATCTTGAGTGGAAATTTCCTTTTGCTGGTGTTTGTTGCCCCACTTCTCTTGCTCACCTCTCCTTGCCTCGGAAATTGTGATTGCTCTCACCCAGCCTTGGTCCCCATTCAGAGCCAAGCTCTGTGGGAGCAGTTTGGGTGTCTTATCCGTGGGAGCAATGCTGATCCCACCTCTTTGCCAGCAGGTGCCTTTGGGCGCAGGCTCTGCCTGGGAGACCCCAGCTTCTCTCTCCTGCTGCTGGTTATTGGTGACAGGCCTGCACCCCAGCTGCAGCTTTTTCTAAGCTCTTTTTCTAGAAGAGCAAAGTACCCTGACCCTGTGTGTCACACAGCCAGGCCAACGCCACGCCCCACCCATAAGAGGTGCAAGTCTGTTCTGCCACGCCTGGGAGCTCCCAGCAGCCATGCTAGTTTCCTATTCTAGAGCCAGGAAGACTGGAACCTCCACCATCCCTCACTCTCTTATTTCTGGACCACAGAGATATTCTCTTGTTTTTGAGACTGTTTACGTATTTTTAATTAAAATTAAAGTTTTAACTTATCTTTGTTCTCGGCATGAAAAAGTACTATGTCCTATTAAGAAGGTAAACAATGCTGACCTGTATTGCAATTGGGTTAAATATAACATTATTTCTTACCAAAAATAAATGACGGAGCTCTAGAAAATTTAGTGGATAAAGACAAATCTAAGGAACAAAACTATTCAAAACTGCCATACAAAGCTACTCATTGTTAACATTTTGGGGTGTAACAATCCATCTTTTCTCTCTGGCTCTAAAATGCCCACCTAATAGAAGGTCATTCTTGGTTATCTCACTTGAGTCACCTATAAACATACAGCTATCAAATGTGGGTTTCACCCACAGGAACTGCAAATGTGGCTGCATTGGAGGATTTCTGCATTTTCATTTTTTGTTACTGAGGTGGAAGTTAGGAGGTGAGGAGATTCTGATTTATCTTGAAATGTGGAAATCTTTTGCTGATTTTGCTGCTAACATTGCAGAAACAACTGATTGTGATGAACATGAAGATAAATAAGTTACTTCTCAGAGGACAGACAGTTGCTGGAAATTGCCCTACTGGAAATAAGGGGAACCTGTCTTGGGTTGGGGGGAAGTGTAGGCTTTGACTTCTTGTCGGGGTCGGGGGAGCAGTCTCTGCTTTCCTACTCCTCTGTTGCTTCCCCTCTTCGTTAGGAACACCTTTAATCTGCCTCTTCTATTTGGTCAGACTCCTTCCGTAAAACAGGAAAGGCTATCCTCAGCTGTAAGGATGCCACTTAATCCCAGATCATTTTATACAAAGGAGGCTTTGTGTGGCTTTCTGGGACCAAGGTAAAAATAAAATCAAGAATAAATAAAATCCAAGTTCCTGGTGCTTTTCAAGCTGCTCTAAGAAGAAGCATTTCCCTTCCATCATGACAGTACAATTACTGTAGGATCACAGCAACCATGGTTCCCAGGAGGAGAGTAAGAGAAGGCGAAGTGCAGAGAGAAGCAGAAACTCGAGGACAGCAGTGGAAGGAGGAATCCAGAAGAACTGGATGCCAACACATGACCTGAAGAAGGAGACGAACAGATATTAATGTTCTACACACCAAGACTGGATTATTCTCAGCATCGGTCCATAAACATGTGAAAAGTAAAAATAACAAATTAAGATGAAAACTGCAAAAAATTGTTCATGAAGTGGAAATGAGGCATTTGTAAGGTATAAACCATCTAGTACTGAGAAAGTCTTAGGAAAGTGGAGAATTAAATTAAGAATATAAGTAGTCTGAAAGTTAGAGAATAAAAGAGAGAAAATGTTCAGGTTCCTGAAGGAAAAAGGTCAGGAAAAGATTAAAGGGTGTGAAGTGAAGTTGAATAAAACAATATAGTTCTTGCTGAGAAGAGTCAGGAAAGACAGAGTTTATAACAATGTCAAGAGAAGCAATGGAAGAGGAAGTGGAAATAAGGGAAATTTAGACCTCCTTCTAATTCAGAACTATGTTCGTATTTTCCTAGGGTTAATGCTTACTCACTCACTTCAGTGCCAATGCATGTTTTATTTATTTATTTAAAAAGGCACATTTATTCAGCTTCATGGTCAGACTATTACATTTAGCCATCAACAGTATGGGTGCAAAAAAAAACACCTACATTAAAACCCTTTGTTGGAGTGCTTTCCATAGAACAGAAGCTAAAATACCTGTTACACAATTAGTCACAAATACAGTCCTCAATTTTTTTTGCCCATACACATGAGTGTTGTCTAAAACATGTCTCCTTTGTAGCAGCTAGGCCCTGCCACCACTGCGTTTGGCTGAGTTCACAAATGTGTTGTAACCTGTAGCTTCCCCATCACTTCTCTGGCTCTCCTCTCCTGCTGAGCTTTGTTTCCTGGCAGTAATTAAAACCTTCTGCCACTGCCAGAGGTCCTGCTGCTGCTGGAACTGCCATAGCCACCTTGGTTTTGTGGTTTGGCAAAGTATTGGCCTCCACCACCACAGGGGCCAGCACTTCTGCCTCCAAAGTTTCATCCCTTCGTGGGTCCAAAATTTGAAGATCGTTGTAACTGCCAAAATCATTGTAGCTTCCGCCACCTCCAAAATTGCTTCCACCATTACCAAACCCATTACAGCCATCCCTACTGCCATCACAGCCACCGCCACCACGGCTGCCACCAAAGGCATCTCGACCGCTGAAGTTTCCTCCACGACCAAAGCTGTCATTCCCACCAAAGCCCCCTCCAAGACCACCACCAAAGCTTCCAGAACGACTTCCAGCTCTTTGGCTGGATCTCTTGCTTAGATAGGGCTTTCCTTACTTCACAGTTGTGGCCATTCACAGTGCGGTATTTCTGAATGACAATCTTGTTTAATGAGTCAAGGCCATCAAATGTTATGAAAGCAAAGCCTCTCTTTTTGCCGCTGCCTCGGTCAGTCATGATTTCAATCACTTCAATTTTCCCATACTGTTCAAAATAATCTCTTAGGTGATGTTCTTCAGTGTCTTCTTTAACGCCACCAACAAAAATCTTTTTCACAGTTAAGTGGGCACCAGGTCTTTGAGAATCTTCTCTTGAGACGGCCCTCTTTGGTTCCACAACTATTCCATCCACCTTGTGTGGCTTTGCCTTCATGGCTGCATCCACCTCCTCCACAGCGGCATATGTGACAAACCCAAAGCCTCTGGAGCACTTGGTGTTTGGATCCCTCATTACCACACAGTCTGTGAGCATTCCCCATTTGCTCAGAATGGCAGACTCTCATCGGTTGTTTCAAAGATCACATCTCTGAAGAGGAGCTTCTGCAGCTGTTCAGGCTCTTTGGGAGACTCTGACTTAGACATGATGGCAGTGGAGGGGGGAGACATCAACGATGCTTACTCCCCAGCGTCCACTGGCAGAAAGGAGTAATCTAACGACCGTATCTCCCAATGCATGTTTTAAATAGTGAGCTATGTATAGGGCACTTACTCTTATGTTAAGAGCTGTTTGATCATCTGAGGTCTGACTAAAAAAGCAAACAAACAAAAAGTTCCTATTTTCAAAGAACCAAATCTAACTGGAAGAATGCAACAAAACCAGAAACAGCTGTGGTGCAATTAGTTTACTGGTGCAGACGGATGACGGAGAACTTGAGTCTGGTGGTTGCAGGAATGCCTGGAGCTGACGTGGCAAAAGGGGTGGGACTTGATTTGAATAAAAAGAAGAGGAAGGGGGAAAGGAAGGGTGAAGAGGAGAGAAGAGGAGGGGCTATTATAGCCCAGAAGCTCTTGCACCCCCAAGGCGGACACTGTAGCTGGCCTTTTATAGAGGATCAATAATGTTTGTTCATAAAAAGAGGGAAGATGGATGGGGGGTAGGGGCACAGCTGAGCTGCCTCAGGGGACAGAGAGGAAACAGACCTAGAAACATGACAAAGAGGGGAAGCAGATGATGGAGGGGCTCACACATAGGCAGAGAGAGTTTAGATTTGATAGAGTAGGAAATAGAACTCCACTAAAAGTTTTCGTTTTATTTTTTAAATTAACATACAATAAAATAGACTGCTTTGTGTGTGTACAGATCTATGAATTTTAACACTTTTATCTACCACCATAATCAGGACACAAGACAATGTCATCACTCCAGAAATCTCCTCTGTGCTCTCCCTTTGCGGTCACACCTTTCTCCCTTCCCTAACCTCTGGCAACCACTGGTGTGTTCTCCCTCACTGTAGTTAGTCTTTTTGAGAAGGTCATATAAATGGAATTATACTGTATGTAACCTTTTGAGACTGACTTCTTTCACTCAGCTTAATGCTTTGGAGATTCTTCTAAGCCGTTATGTGTATTAACAGTTTATTCCTTGCTGAGTAGTATTCCACTGTTAACTTACTCATCCATTAAACTAAGACATTTTGTTTGCTTCCAGTTTTTGATATTTATGGATAGATCTGCTATAAACATTTGTGTACAGATTTTTGTGTAAACATAAGTTTTTATTTCTTTAGGATAAGTACCCCTGGAATGGTATTTCTAGGTCATATGGTAAGTGTATGTTTAACTTTATAAGAGACTGTCAAACTGATTTCCATTTTGCATTTCCACCAGAAATGTGTGACAATTCCAGTTTCTCTGCATCCTTGCCAGTATTTGGTATTTCTAGTGTTTTTTATTTTAGCCTTAAAATAGCTTTGTACATATTGTGGTTTTAGTTTGCTTTTACCACTATCAATTGAGGTTGAATTTTTTTTCATGTGCTTATTTGCTTCTGTATACCCTCTTCAGTGAAGTGTCTCTTTAAGTCTCTTCTGTTATGTTGTTTTAGCTGGTTGTTTGTTTTTTTACTGTTAAATTTTGAGCATTCTTTACATATTCTGGTAACAAGTCCTTTGTTAGATATATGATTTGCAAATATTTCCCCCCAGTTTGTTACTTCTCTTTTCTGTGTCTTTCACAGAACCAAAATGTTTAATTTTGATCAAATTTAATTTATCAATTTTTAATTTTATGGATCCTGTTTTTTTGGGTTTGTGTTTAAGAACTTACAGGGTAGGAAAGAATTCTTTTTCTTACTACTCTCCCAGCTTCTTCTGGTGGGGTCTGTAAATTGAACTGACAAAAAAAATAGATTAACAAGAAAAAGTATACAAATATATTTAAGTTTAATGTAACATCAGATTCTTCAGAGGGAAATGAACACCTGAAGAAACAGTTAAGCCTGAGCATGTGTATGCTAGGTTTGATGAAGACTGAAAAATCGTGGACAAACGTGATGACACAGAAAGGTATGAGCTAAGGGGAGTAAACTGGGGGAAACCTAGTAAGTTTGTCTAGATTCCCCTTGGTGTCCCTCTGTCTTCAGAGATAAGAATGCTCCTTTCTTCCAGGTAGAAGATGCTTCACATGAGTGTCTTACGATCTACTTCAGAGGATAAGGAGGAAGTCAGAGAATCCTTCCTGCACCTGCTTTCTCTCAAATTCCTTCAGCTTAAAATATTCAATATGCCAAGATGCCGTATTTTAGGGTAGCATGTTCTGAATCTTGTCAAACTCTTTCCCTAAGCCCAGGTCATGAAGATTTTTACCTATATCTTTTTTTTAGTAGTTTTATACCTTCACGTTTTACATTTAAGTCTCTGATCCATTTTGAGTTAATTGTTGTTTAAAGCGTGAAGATTAGATCCAAGTTTTTTGGTTGTGGTTGTGGTTGTTTTTGCCTATGGGTGTCCAGTTGTTCCAACATCATTTGTTACTATAGTATTCTTCCTTGAATTTCCTCTGTATCTTTGTCAAAAATCAATTGGTCATATTTACGTGGTAGATCTATTTCTAAATTCACTATTCTGTTCCATTAATCTACATAACTGCCCTTTTGCCAATACACAATGTGTTGTTTACTGTGGCTTTAGAGTATGTCTTAAAATGAGGTAGTGTGAGCCCTTCAGTTTTATTCTTCTGTTTTCAAAATTGTTTGAGCTCTTCTGGTTTCTGTGTCTTTCCATATCAATTTCAGTATTGACTCGTTTATATCTTCAAAAGATCCAGCTGAGAATTTGATTGCGATCCCTTTAAATCTGTAGACTGATGTGGAGAGAATTGACATCTTTGCTAAGTTTTTGAATAAGAGAGTGAAATGACCACTCTTCACTTATGGGAACTTCATTTGCATAGGGAGAATAGATGGAGGCCATTTTTATATTTTCTGTACTATTCCCAGCCTAAAAGAACTGCTGAGGGACTTCCCTGGTGGTCCAGTGGGGAAGACTCTGTGCTCCCAATGCGGGGGGGCCCGGGTTTGATCCCTGGTCGGGGAACTAGATCCTGCATGCATGCCGCAACTAAGACCCGGTGTAGCCAAAATAAATGAAATTTAAAAATAATAATAATAAAAAAGAACTGCTGAGCCTGGAAACCCACTCACCTTGACCTCTGGTCCATTAGGAACAAGAGGCTCCAGTCACCCTTCACCCCATGCCTTTAGAACACTTGTTTGGTTTTGGAGGTTTCTCTCACTAGTTCCATTAATGCAAGTTTGACATCTTATATAAGGCCCAGACATCAAGCACATGCTTGTTCAACTGTCTTACTACATTCCCATGGACCAAGATGCTCTAGTTCTAGCCTCTAACTTCCTATGTAGGAAAAAATGCCGGCAATAATTAACATCTTTATAATCTGAAACAGCAGGGAGACAATTTTGTCTAATTTAAGGTGAAAAAGAAATGGGAGTTGTAGATATCTGGTCTCTCAGGGACCTGTTGTGGGATCTGGAGAAAGACAAAGAGTTTGGCCTTCATCTTTGCAACAGAGACGAGACTAACAATATTTACGAGGAACAGCTAGTCAAAGCAGAAAGTGTTATAATTTTTAGGAGAAATTGAATGCTCAAACCATAACCTTGTTTGGTCTTAACCTGTATTCACAGGGCCAGAGTAAAGTGTTTTTGTTTGCTTGTTTTATTACTTTTTAAAATGACCAAGTTGAAAGGATAGTAAATCAACCCCAATTTTATCATGAGAACATATAGCTACAAAAGCAGCCTTCTGAGTTGCACGGGGATGGCTAGAGAATGAAAAGAGAGTTTGTATTCACTGTTTCAATGGCAAAAACTACCTGTAATTATTTCCTCAGTGGGGCTGCATAAAACTTGGTTTCCATTTAATCTTATAGTAAACAATTTCTATATTTCATGTCATGGATTAGAATGAAAACGGAGATAGTTCATCAACACTGATCTGCGATATAAAAAAGAACAGTGAAGCCGAGGGTATGAGAGTGCATAAAAATGTTTTGTGTTCTGACCAGTACATTGCTTTAAAAAAAATTTTACAGTCAGGCCCAATTGTTCATTCTCACCATGCAGAAGATACTCACATATTCATTTTTAAAAGGGCAAATCAACCATAATTCAGTTTATAAACTGTGAAGCTGGTTGCGAATGTCTGGATGAATATTCATTAGAATCTCTTAATCTGCCATCGACTGTGATTCATTAGGCATATGTAAATATCACTCACTTTAATTGCCCCTAAGCTGACTTAACATAATATTGTCATTAGCAAATTATTAGTTATTTGTGTAACTAATGGTACATTATGGTGTGCACGTTAAATCTCCAAATATATGATTACAATTATGATGATGTTTTATGCTGTGAGCTTTCTAAACTATTTGATAAAATATAATGGAGTCAAATCAAATCTGGTATGTTAATAGGACAGTTGCAGAACTTTTTTCTGCACCTTGGTGCTGTTATCATGTCCCAGCTACTCATTCTTCCTGACACTTGCTCTAAGTTCTTTCTATTGTCTTGTCTGCACCAAAGGTCTCAGGAACATCCTCAGCTCTGTTCTCCCACATTTTATGTCATGGGCTCCATTCCAGTTTGCTTTTAGTAAAAGTGAATATTTTCAAAAATATTCACTCATTGAAATGGGGCAAACAATACAAAATAAGCAAAGAAAGTACAGAAGACCCTCCTGAACATGGATGGGAAGGGCCAAGACCAGCATGTAATTTAACCAACTCATAGGAACTTCACTGTATATGACTGGAAGACAGCAATTTCCGTATAAATTCATCAAATGGTGAGCTGTGTTGCAGCTGTTCTCTCCACAGTCATCATCTGGGAAGAATTTGATACTACCTAGGAACCCTCTTGCATTCTCAGCATTGCTCTTTCTGAAAATTTTGTTGACCTGTCCCTGCATCTCCCCAAAGTGCTTGCTTTACAACACTGTCACAAAGAAAAGGACTTTTCTCTAATCTCAATCTCTGTAGCAATATCACCATGTTTGCTTTTCAAAGAAAATCACCCACTTTCATCACTTACAATTATTACAAATTCATTAAGCGAGCTCCTAGGAATAAAGCTGACCCAGCACACTGGCAGAGAAGCCTACAATTAGTGTTCCTTTAGTCTCTGTTAATTGCCTAACTGGTGACAGGAATATGTTAATACAAAATGAGCTAACAGAGGCAGGGAAGCTTTTTATCATGCTGCCCTCCTAAATATTAGTACATTAACAGGCCATTGATGTTTATAAACGGAGATTCAGACAAACGCATGTTCCTGTCTTTGATAACACTCTAGATTAATTGCCATTTCATCTTAATTTAATAAGCAATCCTTTTGGTTAAAAAAAATGCTTTAACATGAAAAGAAATTATTGAGATAATGACAGCATAATGAATATAGATTGTGGTACAAATCTCCTGAAGAGATACCAACATTCCAGAAACATGGTCAAGCATTACTGTATTTAAAATAAAGCAAAAATTTCAGTCTAACATCCTTCAGGTTTAACACTACTGCCATAAAGTAAAACAATTCTGGTGATTCTGATCGATGGTGAGAGATTGAATCCCTCCACCCAAGAAGATGAGTTGTGAGTTTCAGGGATCTCTTCTAGCCTGTATCAATCCTCCCATTTTACAAGATGGTCTGTTGAAGTACCTCTTCTATGATGTACATACTTCTGACATAACACCTAGTATCTTCTGGTTCACACGATGCCTGCCCTCCTCTACAGGCTATAAGTTCCACAAAGTCAAGGGCTTTGTATTTAGTACAGAGGTTGGCAAATGGGCCAAATTTGGTCTACCACCTGTTTTTTTTTAATAAAGTCAGTTGGAACACAGCTGTGCCCAGTTATTTACTCTTGTCTGTTGACTGTTTTATCTCTTCAGTGGCACCATTGAATGGTTGTAACAGAGAACACATTGGTCCACAAAGCCTAAACATTTACTATCTGGCCCTTTATAGAAAAATTTTGCTAACCCATGGTCTCATATACAGAATTTTGCCAAAAATGAAAGAATGCATAAATAAAATCCCTAAAATGAGCATCTTGTTTGTGATCAAAATTTATGTCTCAAATGCCTGCAGAGTTAGTGATTCATCATGCAGTTAAATAAAGTTTGGTCACTTCTAACTCTGACATCGCAGAGATGTCAAAAATATCTAATTTATTTGAGCTCTGATCATTTTGTTATACAGCTTGGCCTAGATATTTGGCTGGGTTTATCTACCAAGTCGATTTATGAGTTATGGTCAAATGTAAATGTGATTCAGAAAGTCACTTTAAATTTTGTTCAGACCTTTAGGTCCACTTTAGACTCAAACACAAGTCTTTTTTGTAATGTACACACATAGGAGAAACGAAGTAGCACTCCTGCCCAGCATCAAAATTGCAATTATTAATACTAACCAATATTTAGGGAGCCACTAACTTCATGCCAGGCCCATGCAAAGCATTTTACATGCATTATCTCATTTAATCTGTACTACAACTTTATAATACAGAGACCATTACTTATCCCAATGGTAGGAGTAGCCATGAACTGCTTCACACCCCTGGTCTGTTCTATCTTCCTTTAGTTTTCCACAGTCTTCTCTTTGTAGGTTTGTCCAATGTACAATATCTTGACTCAACTACCTAGGAAATCCTGTAATTCATGGGACTCGTAGGCTGGACGCTGTAGACCTCTCTTTCTGCAGGGCTCACAAGCTTCTCCATTAGGATTCCCTTCTTTTGGGACTGATTCCCCTGGGTCATAACTCAGCTCTCTGACACATTTGATACAGCTCTGTCTCCTTGGATACCAACCTGAGTGTAATTTAGATGTACACGGTATGAAGAGGGAATAGCAGACACGAATTAGATGTACATTAGAGGGCAGGAACTTGGAGAAAGGATATTAATTCGCCTTGGGTCAGAAGAGTGGTGTCTGGGAAAGCCTAAGAGTGGAGGTGCATCTTGGAAAATAAATAGAACTCTTCCAGAAGACAATGGTACATTCCAGGCAAGAGAAAGAGCTTGTAAAGAAGCAAAGTGTGTGAAATGTTATGGCATATGGTGACAGAGGAAATAAAACTAGAGAACTGTAAGAAACTTTATTTCATTGTAAGAAGTTTGGAAGCCAGTCAAAATTTAGGTAGAAGTGTGACATGACAAGACGGATGTTCTAGAAAACTGTGGTAGTAGGATTGGAAGGAGTCAAGACTGGAAATGGGCAAAACAATACAAGCGACAGGTACAATAATCTGTCGCTTATTTGTGAGGTGAGGACTTTCTCTATGGCAGTCAAAGTGGGACAGACGCAGGGAACTTGGAAAAGATGTTAAGATACCATTGGCAAGCGTATGGATGCAGGAGAAAGAAGAGCCAAGAAAGACCCTGGGCCTTCCCTGGTGGCGCGGTGATTGCGAGTCCGCCTGCTGATGCAGGGGACACAGGTTCGTGCCCCGGTCCGGGAAGATCCCACATGCCGCGGAGCGGCTGGGCCCGTGAGCCATGGCCGCTGAGCCTGCGCGTCCGGAGCCTGTGCTCCACAACGCAACGGGAGAGGCCACAACAGTGAGAGGCCCGTGTACCGCAAAAAAAAAAAAAAAAAAAAGACCCTGAGGTTTGTGGCCTAAGTGACAGAACTGTCATTGTCGTTCACTGAATAGGGAGCAAAAAGTGGACTGCACGGGCATGGAGATCAATGATGATTTCAGTTTGAACATGTTGAATATGAAATGCCCTTGGAATATCCAGTTGGAGCCGACCTACAAGCTGAGTGATTTATGGATTAGAAAAGAGGTCTGGACTAGAGATTTGGATTTGCCATATTAGTCCCTCTAGTTGTATGAGCTTGGGCAAGTTAATTAGCTTCTCTGGGCACCAGCTTCTTCATCTGTAAAATGGGAATAACAATAGTACCTACTTCATAGTGTTGTTACCAGTGTTAAGTGACTTAATACATGTAAACTTCTTAAAACTATGCCTATATAAAGTATTAACTACTATTATCACTGTTATTGCCTTTGACAAGATACCCCGTTATATGTATTTTTTATAGTTTTTTTCTTTTTTCAGCTTCACTGAGGTATAATTGAATACTAGAATTATAAGATATTTCAAGTGTATAATGTGATGATTTTGATATATGTATATATTGTGAAAAAATTTCCCGACCCCATCATGTTAACTAACACACCCATCACCTCACATATTTACCTTTGTGTGTGAGAACATTCAAGTTCTACTCTCTTAGCAAATTTCAGTCACACAATAAAGTGTTATCAACTAGGGTCACCATGTTGCACATTAGGTCCTCAGACCTTATTCATCTTAAAACTGAAAATTTGTACCATTTGCCAGCTTCTCCCTATTTCCCCCAACTCCAAGCCCCTGGCAACTTCTTTCTACTCTCTATTTCTATGAGTTCCACTTTTTCTTTTTTCTTTTTTTTCATATTCCACATATAAGTGAGATCAGGCAATACTTTTCTTTCTCTGTCTGGCTTATTTCACTTAGCATAATGCCCTCCAGTTTCATCTATGTTGTTGCAAATGACAGAATTTCTTTCTTTTTTAAGGCTGAATAATATATATGTATATATATATATAAAATGGACTATATGTGTATTATGGAATATATATATATATATATAAATCGCATTTTCTTGATCCATTCATCCGTTGACATTACATGTATTCTTTAGCTGTCTTCTCCAACTGTCCTCACTTCCTCCTGCCAGCCATCCTTGGTGAAAAGCTTAGTTCTCACAGTTGATGTAAAGTCTCACAGTGGCCTATATCTTTAAAAAAAAACACATAGCCTGGAATGAGTTGTGCTTATTGCCAGCTGGAACAGCCCCCAGAAAAGCCTGCAATGGAAGCTCTCTGAGTCCACACTAACGCCCACCCCGAGTACGACGAGGAATGCCTATGCTACTAATTCCTCTGTAGCTTTTATAAAAACAAAAATTTTCCCTGTTATAAAATTAATTCGCACACCTTGTACAAATCTTGGGAGAAAAAAATCAAAAAAAGTATAAAGAAGAAAGTAAAAGTCACCTGTAATCGAGATGTAACCACCGTATGAGTATTTATCACCTGTTTGTTTATCGTTGATGATTTACTCCTTAGGAGACAGAGGCAAAGAAGAGCCCCCATCACCACTCCCCATGCTTCCTGCACACTGACCCTGCTTCTGCCGATCTGTGTGCAGGTGACGTAAGATATTCAGTGTGATCAATGGGTTTCAGAATGTTGCCAGGCTGGGAATAAATGCAACATTTGTTCCAGTGTCCTGGCTGAAATCCAGCTGAAGTCCTGATGGTTCCAGGGTCTCCGCTGTAACGTCAGTTGGATTAGTTACCCATTAGTTCTCATTCTGACCCTGGGTGGAGGGGCGCCGGCGCGGGTAAACCAGGAGTGGCTGCTTTTAAGCGAAGGGAGCCCTGCCGAGTGGGCTCTGTAAATCATCCCCCTCCACCCAGAGGGAAAGCTCTGTAGGGATCAAAGCCTCTGGGAAAGAGCAGGGTGTCATTGACCCTCCCGCTGCCGCCCCCCACTGGCTCCTCCTCCCCCGGTGGGGACCTGCAGAGGTGGACCACCACTGCTAGGGCATTTCTCCATTACGGAATCTCTCATTTCCGTTGAGATCCTGCGAGCTTACTGAGCACCCTGGCATATTCCCTGCCCAAGTTTTACAAAACACTTCATCCATCTTTCATTTTAAGGGTGAGGAGGAGATTTGGCACTGCAAGCAACCTAGGTGATGCAATTTAAATATTCTGATCACAGACAAGATCTAAGCTGAAAAACTTAGTTTACTGCCCCAATGCATATAAGATAGTGAAGGTGAAAAGTTTATAAGGACCCAGAACCCAAGCTGGTAGAAAACGTTGCTTAAACATTCTGATCATGTAGGAAGGGGGTCAGGACGCCGTAAGCCTTGAACCAGCGCGAATCAAAATATGAGTCCAACAGTATCCAAAGCCCTAATTGCTGCTGATTTGAATTCGGCAGCAAATTTTGCATAATACCAATAATGACCTTTCTTCAGGGCTGCACTGGCATGATTGTTGGGACCTTGTAACAAATACCTAGTGCGCTTTAATGATGGAATGACATACCTCTGATATGCAAATTTTTACAGCACAGCAATTAAGCAGTTTAGAATTTTACGACAGTGTTTGGGCTTTATACAACAACAAAAAGGGGGCCAATAAAGGCCGGTGATGGATGGGCTAATCCCCACTGGAAATATACCATGTAATGCTGTGGAGACTACATTATGGGTAGCATGGTGATGATTGGTTGTTAATCTCCTTTCCCGTCCTCCCCTAGATCCCGTGGAAGCCCTTGCTCCTGTTCTCCATCCCCCACCCCCTTAAACCCACCCCTGCCCCTACGGCGCGGAACCTGGCACGGCAGTCACGCTGTTGGGACACGAGTCTGGGGTACAGATGGGAAAGTTGGGGCATAGCAATCTGCTGTGTGCACAGAATACAGAGCAAAAGGGGCTTGCAGCGAGGCAGCTTGTCAGCAGGGGACAGAACTGGGGGCCATATGCCGCTCTTCTTCTCCCTTCTGTCACCAAGTCTGCCACCTCATCCTTCTGTCAGGGGACACTAATGATGAACATGTTTTAAACAGTTTTGTTTACCTAGCAACAGCTTTTCTAAGAGGGGGTCTTAATTAGTCACCTAAAACAATTTTGGGTTTGGACTTTTTTTTTTTTTTTTTAGCATTCATTCATTTGTTCATTCATCTGGAAGAATCTCCTCTTGCTCATTCCACACACAGCCCCGCCCCGCCCCCCATACCCAGGAGGCTGTTGTTACTGTTTCCATGAAAAAGTGTGTCTGCATTACAAAACTAGTTTTAATAGCTATATGCCATTTTTCTTTCTTTCATACATCCTTTAATGCCACAATTAGCTTTGAAGGGTAGATTTTTCTCCACTTGTCAGAGGCAGTATTCCTTTGTGAAGCTCTGCAAATAGGATCTGCATTTTAAAATGAAATCCCATTTGGCGAATTTTTTTTTTTTCATAATTTTGTCCTAGTGGTTGCAATCACTTCCCTGTTAAAGGAGTAGGCTCAAAGCTGATTTAGCCATTTGTGCTATGGTGACAGCAAGAAAATAGAAAATTGTAATTTGAATTTCATCAATTATGGGATTTTTTTTTTTTTTTTTTCAAATTTGCTTCACAAACCACAGTGAAAGCATAGTAGCTTCCTACTGATTTCTGAATTACTTTTGCTTTTGGTTCCTTTCATTTAGTATAAAGCAGTTTGAATACTGTGAATTCATAGATTTCTATGTCTATAAATTAATACAAAATTTATAGAAATCTGTTTAAATGTACAATATTTAATTCAAAATGAATTAGAGACAAATTCTGAAGTAGCATCGTACAAAATGTTGGAGTGAAATGCTTTCCTTTTTTTGCAATAAGATTTGTGACAAATGAGTTAACAACCAACGAAAATAGGACCAAATGTGTTTAATCATTAACTCTCATTAGACAATAGCGTCCATAAAAATCAAATGACACAGGCTAATTCCTGTAGGACTACCTCTGCTTTTACATTATGCAACCAGCTTCTGCCTTATTGTAAAAGAATAACACCTCTTTCAAGTCACTAGTTGTTTCTCTTAGAACCTAGGGCCCGCTTAAGCCATGGGATTATTCACCATTGAATATCAAGCTTCATGTTTATTCAGAACAAGGTGGAATTATTAAAATGTAGGCATGGTGGAAATAGAAAAGAGCTGATCCCAGCAGATAGTCCTTAGAATAAATAATATATTTTTGTTGGTAACTTTGTGTTTTAGTATGTCAAATAATCATTTTAATTGACGATTTCTTTTTTCTCCATATGAATTATAGTATTCCAGAAACAGGTTTTTGTTCAGAACTCTAAAGCTGAATTTTTAAGTTCAACTGATTTTTAAAATTTTCAATAGACTTTATTTTAAGAGCGACATTAGGTTTCCAGAAATATTGAGCAGAAAGTACAGAGGGTTTCCATATACTCCCTCACCTTTCCCTACATTTTCCCTTATTATTAATATCTTACATTAGTGTGGAACATTTGTTAAATTGATGACCCAATACTGATACATTATTATTAACTAAAATTCATAGGTTACATTAGGGTTTATTCCTCGTGTTTTATAGTTCTATGGGCTTTGACAAAGATCTATCTACATGTATTCACTATTAGAGTGTATCATATAGAATAGTTTCACCGCTCCGAATATCCACTGTGCTCCGCCTGTTCATTCAACCTTCTACCCCAACTTCTGCAACCACTGATCTTTTTACTGTCTCTGGAGCTTTGCCTTTTCTAGAATGTCATATAATTGGTATCATACAATATGTAGCCTTTTCATTTTGGCTTCTTTCACTTAGTAGTATGCATTTAAGTTTCTTCCATGTCTTTTCATGACTTGGTAGCTCATTTCTTTTTATTGCCAAATAATATTCTATGGTATGGATATATCAAGATGAATTTTTATAGCATTTAATGGTTTCATTACTGTGAAAATAGGAAAAATCTACCCTTCAAAGCCAATTGAGTGTATATATTGTACAGTTAGCTTGATTCTTAGATTTGAAAAAGTTGTTTGTTTAAAAATTTGGCCTCGATTTTGGGCTACTAGTAACATACACATTATACTTATTTAGTGTAAGCTAGATAAAACATTAAGTGGAAAAAAGAAAGTCCTCAAAGCTGCTGTGGTCAGGGGAGGATGCTTGATAAGGTTTACAATTAACCAAGAAGTGTCATCTCATCTGATGTGTTTGCCACGTGGGGAGGGTCTAGAACAGTCTCTGTGGGTATGTGAGCCTGGTGAAGGAGAACTTAACATTTTCAGTGAGAAAGCTTTGCTAAGAATATTGTCAAGAAAGTGGGCACAGCAAATTACCCTGGCAGACTTTTGAAGAGTCATTCAGATTTAAATGCCTTGGAATTACATATTCTAGGATGAGTTGGTACACCGATTATCTTAAGGAAATAATAAAACGGAAACGTTTGTGGTTGATGAAGACCGGCACTCACAATATCACTTGGTGTAACACAGCTGGTCATGGCAGAACAGAGATGAAACTGTGTAGGAATCAGGAGTCTTTGGTGGGCGGGGGATGAGATTGAGATATTGGTCACTTCTCTTTTCACAATCAACATCATTAGAATCAAACTGAGAGGTTGGGATGGTCCCAGCTGAGGTCCATGGGTTGGAGAAAAACCCCCAAAGTCCATGAAGCAGAACTTACATGTTGGAAGGGGAAGTCAGGACAAACTCAGCCCAACACGAGGAACCAAATAAATGTGTCGGGCACTGTGTGTAGTTGGGGATGGAGGCTGACCCTTGAGCCACTTCTCCCAGTGGTTTGCTTCCCAGATGGGTAAGCAGGACCAGGAAGCCCCAAAGTTGGGTGGCACTGCAACCCGCCAGGGATCTGGACCCCAAATTATCACCTCAGTGGAGGGAAGTGTTTTGCAGCAACTTAGAAGATGATTCCAGGGGAGCACTTTTTAAAGAAATGCTGCATCAGTGATACCCCTGTTGACACAGACACATTATTGTGTAGAAACTCTCAGGTAACAATAAAGCATTTCTAGGTAATTTAACTGGCAGCCTTTTTTATTTTGGTCTTTCTTAGTGATGCATAAAATAATGGAGCGTCTTTCTATCAGAGGTTTCTTAGTTACATAGCAGATAACCTGCTTCATAAAAGCCTGACTATCACTTTTTTCATTGATACGTTGTTAACATTTACCATCTAGCCATCTGAGGTTATGTGTCTAACCCACTAATTCCAATACTTTTGTTATCCTGGAAAGAAAGAAAACTCCTGAGGCACGTTGTACATTCCCCCCAACTTCCAGCCTGGAGGTCCTTTCCAAACTGCCAGCCAGAGAGCTGCACTGTCGCTGGCAGAGAAACAGGGATTAGAATTTGAGCCTGGTGAGACAGCTGTGGTTTGCAAGGTAGAGCATCTGAAGAGAAGCGAGATGTACAGAAAAGGAGCTCCAAAATCTGTATAAGCATCCCCTTGATCTTGTCTGGGTAAAAGCGGAGCCTATGCAGAGCCTGACTCTGTGAGGCAAGACAGAGAACAGCTATTGGTCTCTACTGCATTTCCAAAGCTCTCACAGTGCAGGAAGATGCTGGATTTCCAAACAGCCCAAGGAGAAAACTCTCTAAACACCTTGGGTGTTAGCTGGGACACCAGAAAGACCAAGTCTTTCCAGTCAGGTACTTCCAGGTTAAAATCCTTAACTCCCTGTTGTTCTCAGGGAAAAGAGCTAAAATTCTCATACTGGCCTCCAGCATGTCTGGGTCCTGTGATCACTCCAGCCACCTCTTCTCCCTGCTGTGTGGCATTCAGCACCCCAAGCACCTCTTTGTCATTCGCCTCTGACTTCAGTGTCGGTTAACCATGCTGTTCCACCGACCCGAGATACTTGTTCTATTTTATCTAATCAGACTGGCCAGAAAAGCAAAGTCCAGGATATTTACGGCAGTGAAACTACCCTGTATGATACATGTCATCATACATTTGTCAAAACCCACAGAATGTACAAGACCAAGAGTGACTCCTAATGTAAACTATGGACTTGGAGTAATAACGATGCCTCAATGTAGATTCTTAAACTTTATGGTGCATTCTGATTGAAGCTTCCCTTTGATGATTCTGTAAGCACCTAGTTCCCTGTATTAAATCCCTTTCTTCTTAAAATTAAAAAAAAAAGAAGGCAAAGCCCAATTATGTGATGATTTCAAGAGACACAATTTAAATATAAAGACAAAGATAGACTGAAAATGAGAGGGTGGAAAACGGTATACCATGAAAACTCTAATCATTAAAAAGCTGGAGTGGCTATATTAATATCAAAGCAGACTTTAAACAAGGAATAGTAGCGGAGATAAGAAGAGATATTTCACAATGTTAAGAGGTTAGCTCATCAAGAAGACAATAATCCTAAATGTGTAAGCCTATTTTAAAAAGCTTTAATAAAACAAAAACCAAAGAAACTAAAAGGAGGATTAGACAAATCTAAATCACAGTGCAGATTTAAACATTTCTCTCTCAGAAACTGCTTGAACAATTAGACCAAAAAAAAAAAAATCAGTTAAGGTACAGATTTGAACAGCTATCAACCAATTTTCCCTCTCTTTAGGCCATTACTTTTAACCACTGCAAGATATACATTCTTTAAAAGTGCACTTGGAACATTCACCAAGATAGACCATATTCTGGTCCGTATAAAGTATGTTTCCTGCCCACAATAGAATTAAACTAGAAATCAATAATCAAAAGATATATGCAAAAACCTCAAATATTTTAAAGTTAAAGTATGCATTTTTAAATAACTCATGGGTCAAGGAAGAAATCACACAGGAAATTTCAAACATTTTTTAACCAAAGGCTAATGAAAGCATAATATCTTAAAATTTGCTAAAGCAGTGTTTAAAAAGGAAATTTATAGCTTTTATACAGCAAAAGAAGACAGACCTAAGATTGTATATTGTGTGATTCGAAATTATATAATATACAGAAACAAACCCCCCAAAACCAATAGTCCTTTTCACACAGCCCTCGGTATTATCCACGCATGTTTAGTTTTCTGTATCCCACCTGACAGTGAGTTAACTGAATTCCTGAATCACATCTATTAATTTCCTGTCTCTGAAGCCTGGCATCAACAATACTCAGATAATGACTGGATGGTTTAATATAGGGGTTGGCAATGGTTTTCTGTAAAATGCCGGATAGTTAATTCTTTAATCTCTGTCACAACTACTCAAGTCTGTTATAGCACGAAAGCAGATACAGCCAATAGGTAAACCAATGGGCATGGCTGTGTTCCAATGAAACTTTCTTTACAAAAACAGACGTTGGGCTGGATTTGGCCCAGGGGCTGTAGTTTGCTAACCCTGGTTTCAAGATACAACGAAGCAGTACCACTTCAATAAATCAAACACTCTCTTTCTGTAGAGGCCATTACAGCCCTGCATATATTGAACCCATGTCTCCCAGTCTCCCCAGCTAACCTTAGCTAACTCAGTAGCTTGTTGCAGGGGTAGCCTGCGGGAGGAAGACACAGCCTCCTCTGCTTGGCCGGTGGGTGCTCCCCCATTTCTAAAATCCCTGTATCCATACTTTTTCCTGTCACTCTAAAAATAAATCACAGAGTGAAAAAGAATTTTTTTGTTAAAATCTCCCCAAGATATAGGTTGAGCTTAAAAATTAAGATAAAATTGATGATATTTAAAGTAAATACAAAGACTCAATGAGGAAAGTTTAAAAGTCTAAAAGCTGAAAGATTATAAGGCCAAAATGCAAATGAAAATTTTAAATTTTAAAGTAATGAGATTAAAGGTGAAAGATAAAAACAAAGTGGTGTAGGGATAAAAATTATAAATCTCTAAGAATTAAGAAGGTCAAAGAACTATCTTAAAAAGAGAACAAAAGCATAGAGATTACAAAAAGGTAGATGCAAAGAATAATATAAAGAGGAAAAACGCAGACTAAACACAGAGAGACACTGAGATCTCAAAACCAGACTTGAGGAGTCAGGAGCTGGCAGCCTTCTCTTAGAAAGAAGCCTCTGCCTCGTGTGGGAATCAAGTTAGTAGGGCACCCTCCCCAAGATGGGCACTGGCAGGATAGAGGCAGGGACTGAGGCTCCTCCCTGAAAATGACGGAGAAATGGTCAGGGCCTGGGGTACACACCCCACAGAAAACTGCCCAGGAGACCATCTGGAAGAGAAATTAGCTATGACAAATGACCTCCAATTTCAGGATAACTGGTTCAGATAATTTTCTCTTCTTTTCCCAACAGATACAGAAAAAAAGTAAGAATGGAAACAATTTATCTGCCAAGTATATATGATACACAAATATGTATATGTGTGTGTATATAAAAATTATACAAAATTTTGTACAAAATTGTATGAGATTGTATAAAGTGTATACAAAATCAATAAATGTGAAAATTATATACATGATATAATTGTATATAATCATATATGTGATTATATATATGTATGAAAATTGTATCTGTTTACATCTAAGTCAGATCTTCTGACTTCTAGCCAAATATACGAGTACATATGCACACACATACTACACAATGGCACATAGATACACCAACATTCCATTGCTCAGGACAGATCACAGTGGTCACTTCGGCATTGAACTCGTTGCCCAGGGAAATGATCATCACCCTCTGGAAGACTAGCAATTTTAAAAAACAGTTAAGGAATCCCAGCACTTCCCTTTCTCAAATAAAGAGAAGCCCCAAAATGGGAGGCTGCCAAAAGGAATAGGGCACAAACTTCAACGGGACTCTTGTTTCCTTAGTGACCCTGAAGGTGTTCCCACCCCTTGAAAAGAGGTACAAGAATGTCATTTTGTTAGCAAGCACAAATCAATTGGAAAACTTTTTGTTTTTCAAACCATAGGCACGACAGAAGAGCAGAACCCGTTTTCCTGTTCGTCTTCTCAGTGTATTTGAGCTGGGAGGAAGATTCTGACTGCTACTTTTTGCAAGTTGTAAAATCTAGAAACCTCATATGCTCTAGGCTCACACTTTACTGATGGTCTTTACCTTACTCATACTGGGGATGCCCTTGGTGATGTAAGAAAGCCCTTTCAGATGAACTGCTTTCTATGAAAGTTTTTAAGTAGATATGAGATTATTAAACTAAACGTGAGCTTATTTTGGGTTGAGTGATGGAGCGGGTATTAATGAACCAAAAATAGATGGGTTTTGTTCTGTTTCGTGTTTGCTTGTTCAAACTGTGTAAAACTCCTAATGCAGGGAGGGGGAGGGTGCTATGGAGCTGGCATGATCCGGCTTGCAATAGGCTCTTGTTGGCAAGTCTTCCCAAGTCAATTTGGTAACTTGAAATCAGCCATGGAGGAAGTGTTACACCACAGAAATCAGCAGATACAAAAAAGTCAGGGCTTTTCTTCCCCAGAGAGCCTGTCATTAAAATTTACCAGCGTTCCACTGCTGTAATGTAAAGAGAGAATTACTCTGTTAGTATTAAAAGCTCTTTCTGCACGAAACTGGTGAAATATATTTGTTTGAGGTCTTGCTAATGAGAACCCTATCATACTAGAACGATTGATAAAAAATATTTGGTTCTATTTGGATCTTTGTAAAAACTTTAACTGGATAATATTAATTAGGTTAAGTTCAATATAATTAGTAAAAGAAATTCTCCTGGTGTTTACAGTATTCCCTCTGGAAATTGCTCTGTTAAAGTTTACCAGGTCAGTAACTGATTGACGGTTATTTTCATATGTATATGAATAGGTGGTTTGTGACAAAGTATAAGTAGCAATCAATCAATCGATAGCTTAGTGACATTAAAAAATCAGTGGGGCTTCCCTGGTGGCGCAGTGGTTGAGAGTCCGCCTGCTGATGCAGGGGTCACGGGTTCGTGCCCCGGTCTGGGAGGATCCCACGTGCCGCGGAGTGGCTGAGCCCGTGAGCCATGGCCGCTGAGCCTGCGCGTCTGGAGCCTATGCTCCGCAACGCGAGATGCCACAGCAGTGAGAGGCCCACGTACCAAAAAAAAAAAAAAAAAAAAAAAAAAAATCAGTGGACGGCTTCCCTGGTGGTGCAGTGGTTGAGAATCTGCCTGCCCATGCAGGGGACACGGGTTTGAGCCCTGGTCTGGGAAGATCCCACATGCTGCGGAGCAGTTGGGCCCGTGAGCCACAATTACTGGGCCTGCGCATCTGGAGCCTGTGCTCTGCAACAAGAGAGGCCGCGATAGTGAGAGGCCCGCGCACCGCGATGAAGAGTGGCCCCCGCTTGCCGCAACTAGAGAAAACCCTCGCACAGAAACGAAGACCCAACACAGCCAAAAATAAATAAATAATTAATTAATTATTAAAATAAAAATCTACCTGTCTTCTATTAAAAAAAAAAAATCAGTGGAATTCCTAAGGATACTGCAGTTACACCCAAGAAAAAGAAAAGCACTAAGAAAACCTGAATTAGGAGTAAATGGGCTACGTTTTTAAAAAATCAAAGCACAAATCCTTCTAAAAGACATAAAGTATACACCTAGGACAAGAGTAGAAGTCTAAAAATAAGTCTTCAGTTGACTCTGGAATCTTTGGTGCCCTAACCATTGATTTCACTTGTCACTTAGCTGTTTTAAATAGTGGCTGACATCACAATTAGAAAAATGAAATTAAACTCTTCCTAATTTAGAAAGAGGTAGTATATATCTTTGCATAAAGCAATGTGAAAAATTCTCTGTTTTTACATTAAAATGCAGATAAACCATGAAATGTTCCTCAGTATCAAAAAAACAAACAACCCAATCCAACAATGGACAGAAGACCTAAATAGACATTTCTCCAAAGAAGATATGCAGATTGCCAACAAACACATGAAAGAATGCTCCACATCACTAATCATTAGAGAAATGCAAATCAAAACTACAATGAGGTATCACCTCACACCAATCAGAATGGCCATCATCAAAAAATCTACAAACAATAGTGCTGGAGAGGGTGTGGAGAAAGGGGAAACCTCTTGCACTGTTGGTGGAATGTGAATTGATACAGCCACTACGGAGAACAGTATGGAGGTTCCTTAAAAAACTAAAAATAGAACTACCATACGACCTAGCAATCCCACTACTGGGCATATACCCTGAGAAAACCATAATTCAAAAAGAGTCATCTACCACAATGTTCATTGCAGCTCTATTTACAATAGCCAGGACATGGAAGCAACCTAAGTGTCCATCGACAGATGAGTGGATAAAGAAGATGTGGCACATATATACAATGGAATATTACTCAGCCATAAAAAGAAACAAAATTGAGTTATTTATAGTGAGGTGGATGAACATAGAGTCTGTCATACAGAGTGAAGTAAGTCAGAAAGAGAAAAATAAATACTGTATGCTAACACATATATATGGAATCTGAAAAAAAGGTTCTGAAGAACCTAGGGGCAGGACAGGAATAAAGACACAGACATAGAGGACGGACTTGAGGACATGGGGAGGGGGAAGGGTAAGCTGGGACGAAGTGAGAGAGTGGCATGGACATATATACACTACCAAATGCAAAATAGATAGCTAGTGAGAAGCAGCTGCATAGCACAGGGAGCCCAGCTCCGTGCTTTGTGACCACCTAGAGGGGTGGGATAGGGAGGGAGGGTGGGAGGGAGATGCAAGAGGGAGGGGATATGGGGTTATATGTATACGTATAGCTGATTCACTTTGTTATACAGCAGAAACTAACACAACAATGTAAAGCAATTATACTCCAATAAAGATGTTAAAAAAAAAAAATCAGTGAGTTTGGTCCGAGTGTCCTCATTTTATAGGTAAATGAACCGAAGTTCATGACTCTTTCTAATACCCAGCATTGCCAAGACAGTTCTAAGACCCACATGAACTTCATGGAAATGATTTAACAAAAAGAAATCATTTTATGAATTGTCCATAATGAGAACTCTAGATTCAAAAAATATTGGTCTTTTTGATTGTTTTGAGATGAGTGTTGAGTTCACATGAGAATATCTACATTTATATTTTAATTGTGCTTTTCTTCTTAGAAAAGGAAATACAAAGTAAGCCTTCCAGTGCCAATCCAGTTTTGACAATAGGACATTATCACACATTGTAAGCTCTAGAACACTGCACATCTTTAAAACTATGACTCTAAGCCAGAAACCTGGATGTTTTGGGAGTTTGTTTTGCTTTTTATAATTGTGTAAGTGTTCTGGTATGATCATGAGAAATGGTAGGTGTCACAATAAAAAGGAAGTGAAGAAATAGTGAACCAACAGATCCCCATGTTTTTAGTTTCCTCAATCTGCTGGAGCCTTCATTTAAAAGTTTACATCTTTTAGTGGAAAAATTAATTTCTCTTTCACAAGTTCCACTCACATTTTGTTGCTAATAAAACCAAGGATGTAAATACTATTAAGTACAAAACAGCCTGCGGCATAATTGTTTCAAAGCAATTACAGATTATATCAAGCCATTCGTGGAGCAAAAACAGTTTTTTCCAAGACACCAGCTCCCTGTACCTTGAAATTTTATTAGTCTAAGAATTTCATGCACCATATGTCTGAATATGAGACTAGCTGCAATTGAACAAACAACTTTCTGATATATAGGTGAATGATAACCTGATTTTAAATGTGTTTATCTAATGAGATAATAACTGTAATTTACAATACATATAAAAAAACCCCACTGTTACTCCTGGTGCACCTTTTGGCTAAAAAGGGTGATGCAGGGAGACATGCTAATGACATCGTCTTGGTTTTTACCAAGTCAGTAATAAAATTTGCATTTGATATTATGCACAGTAAACTGGGTTATTAGCCTTGAAAATGAGTCTCATAAAATTTAAATATAGGCTTAAATCATATTAACTGTCCTGTAGGTTTTCTGAGAGTCTTTAAAGCATTGTGTTGCCTCCACAGTGTAGGGAATGCAGATGTTTGTGTGCCTTCAAGTGGGCCTCCAAAAGGAGGATACAAAAGAGAGCTTGAGAGATGCACTAGAAAAGCATCCACAGTTGTACTTCCCACTCTGAGGACCCGGCCTTGGTCAAGCACCTGTAGATCAAGGAGGCTGGGGAAGGAGGGTCTTTCCAAAGAAGCCGTCTAAGGGATTCTGGCTAAAGATTGAGCCAAGTTGGCCAACCAATCCCTGCCCAAGGACTGCTTGGACCATCAACAACAGGACTTTGAAACTCCCATGATTTGATGATGCAGGAAGGTTGACAATTGTGAAATGCCACATGTTGTCCTTGAGATAGAAGGAAGTTGCAGAATAAATGTTGAAGGACCTAGTGGTCACATTTTCTCCATTAACTTCCAATTTCAGTGTCGTGCTTCTCAGTGTGCACTAAATCATAATCATTTATTGTTATGAGAAAGAAATACATTTGAGAATGCAGACACTTTGTTGTTAACTCCTTGATTGAATTAGATGCACTGCTCCGACACCTGGGCATATGTTGCTAAGTAGACTTGTAGGGCCCCACCAGCCCTACAGTGCTTCATCCCTGAGCCAAGCCTCAGTCTTACCCATCACTGACCCCTTCTACCCAGCCAAGGCATGAGGAGCCCCTTGGGTGTGTGATCAACCAAAGCCAAGGCTGATACCCAAGAAGCACAGATGACCCTCCACTTCTAACTCCAAGACTTTCATCAGAAGACTACCAGGACTAATTATTTTAAGTTTTTCTAACCAGCCAAATTAGCCATGCTTTACATACATTTCTCTTTCTTTGATCACTACCCAAATCTAAGCTCCTCAGATGCCAATCCCCTCCTGCATCTATTCCTTCTCTTTCTCCTGAATCAACTTCCTTCTCTACTCTCTTTCCCCAAATCTTCCATTCTGCCCTGTGGAACTCTTGTTACAAGGGTAACAAATTCATATTTGTCCTCGAGTTCTTCACTAAATGCTGCAGGGAAAAGTGCTTCTCCTGTTACCCTCTTAAGGAAAAGCTGCATATTTCTCCCCATTTCATATGCTGCAAGGATGATGGGAGGTTGTCCATCCTTCCTACTCAGCACTGCCCATCTAGACCATGAATCTTCCATCTTGATGTGAAAACCCTTGCTTGAAGGAGCTGTCTATATCACTCTTCCTTACCCATTCTTTTGCTAACATCTACTCTTCCTCCCCTTTTCACTAAAGACTTTAGCACTGCTTTAAAACTTTCTTCTCCACTGTTCTGTTTATGAAGAAGGCTCATACCTTCTTCAAACCCCCAAACTCTCAGTATTGTGTTCTCCTAAGTTCTAGCGACTCACTCCTCCATTCACAAACTTCACACCCACACTCCCATGGATACAGCGCATGTCTTTGTAATCTCCCAGTATGTCTCACTCTCTGAATTAACAGTTCAGAAAGTCCGCTCCCTGTCCACACCCTCCTGACCTATTTCCTGATCAATCACTTCTCAAGGACCTCCAGTCCTCTGCCCCATCGAATTTCCCCCATCTAGCTGCCCTTCATATCTTAACTTCTTTCTTAACGTTCTGTAGCACTCTAACTCTACCATCTCGACTGAAACATTCTTTGCCAGGGCCATTAATGAACTACACAGTGCTAACACCAAAGGAGACTTTTCCATCTATCTCTAACTTATCTGCTTTGTAGCATGTGTCTCTATTGGGCCTTCCGTCTTCACAATGTCCTCTTCTCATGACGTCTGCAACATGGCGTCTGCCTCCTAACTTTCCAGCTGTTCAGCCTTAGGCTCTTTGGGGTTCCACTTTCTCTTCCTTCCCTTAAGTACTGGTGTCCCTCAGGATTTAGTCCCAGGATGTCTCATTTCTCTTTACTCTACATTGCCCCTGAGTGTTCTCATTAATTCTCAAAACCTTAAACAAAGTCCATATGCTAATAACTCCCAAACAAATATTTCCTCAGCTACACATACAATTTTCAACTTGGGCAAGTTACTTAACTTCTCTGTGCCTCAGTTTCTCATGTAGAGAATGGGGATAATAATAGTACCTACCTCTAGATTTGTGGGGAAAATAATGAGTTCATGCAAGTAAGCACTTAGAACAGTGCTTGGTACTTGAAAAGCCCAGTAAATATTTCCTGCCATCATAACTACTATTATCATTGTTACAGGACATCTCTTCTTGGATGTCTCATAGGAGCCTTAAACTTAATACACTGAAAAGTGAAAATTATTACCATTTACCCTTTTCTGATAAGCTTTCTTTTGCTGAGTCTCCTAGCTCAATAAGCATCAATGTCATTTACTCAAACCAGAAATAATTTACTTCTCCTTCCTTTTGGCCTATACATTTGATGAGTCACCAAGTCTGATAAATTATGCTTCATTTTAGATCTTTTCTCTATTCCATAAACTAACTGCTAGTTCCCCAAATCAAGCCTTTGTCATCCCTGGACCTCTGCAATAGTCTAACAGCTGATCTCCTGACCTGTCCAACACATTGCCCACACAGTACATTCCCTGGAAGATCTTCCGAAGTCCAAATATAAATATCACCTCTCTTGTGTAGGTCCTTTTAATGGTCTCCCATTGCCTTCAAGAGAGAATCTACACTCTTTAGCCTAGTTTTTAAGGCCATTTGCAATTTGCATCACTTATCCTCTCACATCTACCCCAAGCCCAGACTCTTAAGAGTTCTTTCACTCTGTGCTAGGAGCCCGCAGGCCAAATCCAGCCCACTGACTGTTTTTCTACAACTTGTCAGCTAAGAATGGTTTTTATGTTTATATTTTACATCAGTATAAAATATAAAACAAATAAGCAAATGCGAAAGCAAGATGATTAACCTTTCAGCAAGGACATTGCCACTTGGTCTGCAGACCCAAAATATTAACTATCTGGTCCTTCACAGGAAAAGTTTGCTAACCCTTGCTCTCTGCTCCATTCACTAAACTTCTCTCAGTTCCTCAACTATCCATGCTCCAGGACCTTTGCATATGCTTTTCTCTCTATTCTTATCCCAAGACCTAAGTCCTGTTCATCCTTCAAATTAGTTTACATGTTACCTTTGCCAATCAGACTTCCTGATTTTGTAAATCAAAATTAAGTACCCACCTCCTTAGTTAAGTTTCCTAAGTATTTTATTCTTTTTGGTGCTATTGTAAATGGTATTGTTCTCCTAATTTCTTTTTCAGATAGTTCTTCCTTTCCAATCTGGATGACTTTTATTGCTTTTTCTTGCCTAATTGCTCTGGCTAGAACCTCCAGTACTATGTTAAATAATGTGGTGAGAGTAAACATCCTTGCTTTTCCCTGATCTTACAAGAAAAGCTTTCAGTTTTCACAATTAAGTGAAAAGCTGTGGGCTTTTCATATATGGCCATTATTATGTTGAGGTAAAAACAATTTGTCAAATGCTTTTTCTGAGCTATGGAAACCAGTATGGAGTGTGCTAAAAAAAATTGAAAGTAGAACTATCATATGATCCAGTAATCCCAATCCTGGGTATTTATCCAAAAGAATGGAAGTCAGAATCTCAAGGAGATATGAGCACTCTTATGTTCATTCACAACAGTCAAGATGTGGAAACAACTTAAATGTCCATCAACAGATGAATGGATAAAGAAAATGTGGTATATACAAAATGGAATACTACATAGCCTTTAAAAAGAAGGCAATTTTGCAACATGTGACAACATGGATGAACCTAGTGGACATTACGCTAAGTGAAATAAATCATTCACAGAAAGATACCTACTACATGATTCCACTTATATGATGTATTTAAAATAGTCAAATTCATAGAATCAAAGAGTGGAACGGTGGTTGCCTGGGATGAGAGGAGGGAGAAATGGGGAGTTACTAATCAGTGTGCATAAAATTTCATTTAAGCAAAATGAATAATCTACAAGCTCTAGAACATCTATTCTAAATGCTCCCAGCAACTTTTAAAGTTTTTCCTTTACCTTCATTTATTATTTATGAGGGGACACTTCATTCTGCAGCGCCTAGAGCAATGCAAGGTACAAACAGGCATTCAGTTAGCATTTGTTCATTAAATTAATTTAAAGAATGAGTAAATACATACCTCTATCACAATAAATAACACTTTGTGCTGTAGTAGTATATTGTCTGCCACATCATAGAATGTCAGTTCCTTGATTGTGTGCTTATCCCTAATATCTAATACAGTTGTCACACAGACTAAATACTAAAAACTATTGAAAACAATTAGTTAAATGTCCTTTGTAACAATAAAGGAACTGCTCAGCTAATCTTGCCTGCTGTGGAATCCCAAAGGGTGAAAAGGGCTTACAGTAATTGTGGTCATAGAAGTGGATTAGAATTTACACATCATGTCTTCTAGCTTCTCCTCTTAGCCACTCTTTCTGCAATTCCAAAGTCTACCAGCAGGTGTCACTACAAACTTTTTAGGTCGTCAGTAGGTTCAGGTATAAATAACTAAGAGGTAAGAGTAAAATGATGTCCAGGGACTTCCCTGGTGGTGCAGTGGCTAGCAGCCTGCCTGCCAATGCAGGGGACACAGACTTGATCCCTGGTCCAGGAAGATCCCACATGCTTCGTAGCCACTAAGCCTGTGTGCCACAACTCCTGAGCCTGTGCACCACAACTACTGAAGCCCACATGCCTAGAGCCTGTGCTCCGCAATAAGAGATGCCACCACAATGAGAAACCCATGCACTGCAATAAAGAGTAGCGCCCTCTCGCTGCAACTAGAGAAAGACCACATGCAGCAATGAAGACCTCACATATCCAAAAATAATATAAAGAAAGAACTTTATAAAATAAAATGATGTCCAGACTAATTTTTATTTTTTTTCAACAAAATCAGAGCAATATACAGAATAGTATAAATATTGACCAAATATTAATTAACTTTATTTACACATTACCTGTACTGAAGCACCTCAGCAAAATAGTATAAGGAAAAAAGAACAGTTACACAGAGATTTATGCCATGTCCTGTATAATCAACTGTGATGGAGAAATACTTCCTTAATCTCTAGCTCTCCCTTCCAGCTAGAGGAGCCATTCTGAGGTTATAATCATAGCTCACTGGCTTTTAGATCCCTGTACCTTGCTTTTCCCTGATTCTGTCAGCTAACTTCTGGGGCTTTCCTTATAAATGTCAGAATAAAATAGAAAACCAAAATAGATGACTGTAGTTTTTCTCCCTTCTCTGCATAAATCTAGTCTAAACCTTATGACAGATTCCTCCATTCAGGCTACAGTTTCTATAGGATCAAGCAGCAGAAGAAAGGAGAAAACAGAATTCAGGAAACTTCTTAGGAGGCCATAGCAAGTGTCGTTAGAGACTGCCACGATCTACAAGCACTACATAGTGTCTCCTTTGCCTAGACTGTCTAAGTTTGCAGAAGGAATCTGCTTGTTTAATATTACAGGCTCTGCTTATTGGGAGTTAATATTTTATGAGCCTCCATTCTGCATAAACCAATGGCCCACTGTAATGGAGAACAGACAGAAGTCAGCCTTATCAGACATCAGCTTCATATACCTACCCAAAACAATACCATCTGTAGCCCCTGCTTGTGTGTGTGTGTGTGTGTGTGTGTGTGTGTGTGTGTGTGTGTATAGAGTCCAGGGAGGAGGAAAGAGAGGTATTCATTTTTTAATTAACAAAATATACAGGACCCTAATTTTCTTTTTTCCAAAGAATAAGAAAATGAATGAAAAGCATTGAAATGTGTTCATAATTTATATTTTCAAACTTTGAAAACAGTGACCATATTTCTTAATCAGGAAAAATATATCTATTTTTATAAGGTAGAAAGAGGAGAATTCTTCCTAAAATTGTAGCTTGGGAACCCAGATTTTCAGTTTTTCCATCAAATTATCACTACCAACCAAAAAATATAAAAATTATTGGGGGAAATCAAATAAAGGCTGCAATTGATCTTACAATTACCCCCAATCTTCTGCTTCAGAGGTGGAAGCTACCATATATGAGTGTTTACCGCATGTGATTTCCCAGGCAGAGTTACTATTTGAGGTGTGCTGGGTGCAGTTTTCCCGCTCACGGTAGCATTTTACTTAAGGGCATTTTAAAGAGTCCAATATGTATGTAACAGAAAGCAAACATTTTGTGTCAACACGCTCAGTGACAGCTGTCTCTGAAAAAGGCATTGCCACATATATTTATTTCATTCTGATCTGACACTAGTCATGTACTATAAACTTCACACTGAGAGGCCTCATTTAGTTAGTCTGACTGCCAGACTTGGGGGGAAAATCCACACCAAGAACATCTGTGAGCAGTATCTTGAAAACCAAGCATGGAAGGCTGGGGGTGCCTTGTCCTGAAGTTTCTGGAAGGTTCCTGGCTCTGCGGCCACACCTCGAGACAAGTTTATTTCTGTTCCCAGACATACCCCATTGTTTACTCAGAAAATTGTTCCTTTGGGCACTGATTCCTGCTTCACTGAACATGTTTTAGGATAGAAGCCTGAGCTTTCCTCATTTGAGGAATCTCTGAGGGTCAACAGAAAAGGAAATCTCATCCTCAAATGCAGATTTTCCCTACTCGTTTATTTTTAATGTAAGGGTTTTCAAAAATGGCTATGTATCAACAAAATCACAATCCATTGCTCAATGAAAATGTCATAGCAATCGAACATAGCCCTGGTTCTCCTTTCAGGGTTTTATTCATAGATAGATGACAATTTGAAGACTTTTGAGCCAAAGCAGTGAGTGGTTTTTTGTATCTCACTTTCATCTTTCTTTACTTTGTGACCTTTTATTTGGGAACATGGATTGCTTTCAGCCATTTTCTTAATGATTTTAACTTCATCCCTTTGGGCATCAGACTGGGGTAATAAAAGGAACAAAAAGTCACATTGCCCAGTTTCTAGTGATATAAACAAAATTGCACTAAAACCAAGGCCAAAAATAAGCATTCAAAAATGCAAATGCCTTTTAGAACAGAAAATAAATTTCAGAAAAGCTGCTTGGTTCTTTTCAATTTGTGCTGACATTATATAGGAAAAGAGTAGGAATTGAGGTAGATAAACCAAGCAGCTGTTCTATGGCCCCCTTAGCCTCCGGACACCCGTGCTACGTGTGCTTACTCCCCAATGTGGGAATTAATTAGCATAGGGTATGTGGCAAATAGATGGGCTCCTTTGACAAAGGCATTCAATTTTGCTATAGGAGAGGCACACCCCTTAATTCTTTTAAGACAGTCCCTGTGGCTATCAGTCTTATTCACCACATTCCTCACAGGAGGCTTTCTGCTGTTTATTCTTGCAATGGTTTGATGAGGAAACATGTACTGAGCTATCACTATATCCAGGGCTCTTATACATATTACCATATGGACTTACATGTCATCATGTCCTGGCTCTTGTTTTCTCTGAACTTCTCACATTAATTTAAAGGAAAGAGAGAGCATGGGAGCATAAAACATGTTCCTTTACCTACTCCAAATGACTGCTATATCTGCAATGAAAATCACTTATTTAAAATACCAGAAATTTTGTATGACGTTTTTGTATGACAACTTATATGTTATATACTAAGATCTACTGAACTTCCCAGGAGAGGCGGGAACAGGGGAACAATTTCTGTGACCAAGTTGCCTACAGGTGCTAATATTCTGTAATAACCTAAATGGGAAAAGAATTTGAAAAAGAATAGATATATGTATATGTATAACGGAATCACTTTGCTGTACATCTGAAACTAACACAACACTGTAAATCAACTATACTCCAATATAAAATAAAAAATTTAAAAAACGTCTACAGGGCTTCCCTGGTGGTGCAGTGGCTGAGAGTCCACCTGCCGATGCAGGGGACATGGGTTCGTGCCCCGGTCCAGGAAGATCCCACATGCCGCGGAGCAACTGGGCCCGTGAGCCATGGCCGCTGATCTTGCGTGTCTGGAGCCTGTGCTCTGCAACAGGAGAGGCCACAGCAGTGAGAGGCCCGCGTACCGCAAAAAAAAAAAAAAAAAAAAAAAAGTTGTCTGCAGGACTCAGGCTTTGATCCTATTACCAGAGTGAAAACTAATGAAGCTTCCCAAGCCAAACGTCTCCTGCCCCTCCAGATCCCTCTCTGCTCTGCTCTGTGTCCTGGGACCTGGACTTCGCTGACTGGTTCAATGAGCACCCTTGTCCTCTGCCTTCTGGGTGGATGTGCCCACTGTGGGGCACTGGCAACAGATCAGAGCAAGCAGAAGAGTGAGGCTGAACTTTGTATTCCCATTTCCTTGAGGGCACCTCTATAGGCTGTTTTCCTTGACCTAAGACCACAGCTCCTGCTGGGCGGCCCTCTCTGTACAGATCTCTCCTCATTCTCTTTCTCTCTGTCTCTCCCTCCCTCCCTCTGGGTTCTAGCAACCCCTTCTTTGCTTCTCCCATCTGGAATGAGGATTAAATGGACCCCCAGAAGGCTATTACTATTACTAGTCTCACGGTATTGCAGTATTACCAGTTGTTTGCTTGTACCTTACCCATCCTTTTTCCATTTGCCCTTTATTTAACTCTTCAAATTACCCTATTTGCACATGCTACCTCTTTCCTGGCAGACCCTGTTTGATGCATCTAATGGAGAAGTTAGTGCAAAGTTATGCATTATGTTTACAGGATCCTTGAAACTATTATCAATCAGAAGCAGAAAAATTGCTTTGTAATAAAGAGTCTGACTTCATTTTTGATGTTTGGAGACAATTTTTCAAGCCCTAATCCTCCCTCTTCCTCTCTTGCCTCAAACTAGACAGGCTGATAAGAAAGCCTGGATGACCCTCCCTTGGTCCCAGGAAGTTCAGATCACACAAGCCCTGGCTCTGCCCAAGAAACCTCACTCCAGCCCCACCCAATAACCACAGTAAAAGCCTAGCTAGTGTCCTTTTCTTACTCTCTCAAGACATTTCAGACCTGCTTGGGAGGCTGCGCTGCTCTCCCCAGAAAGCCTTATTATGTGAGTCATAAACCTTTTCATGCTCCCTTGGTACATACAGGACATCATCAGTCTTGTCAACTGAACCAAATTTTGGGTATTGTGTTTCTGTGGGGTGACTACAATAATCTTCATCCACTAACTACTCACGAATTCTCATTCAGCTGACACAAATACATCCCACACAAATTCAGCAACGCGCAATTGGCTAACAGAAGGAGCGAGAGTGAGGGCTGCTTGTAGCCTGCCCTTCCAATCCCAGAGCGCATGCCCAGGGACCAGCAAGAGAGGAAGCCCCGCCCCTCCTCTCCTGGACTGTCTCCCTCCTGAATGCTTCTCCGTGTAAATCGTGGTAGGTAATCTAAGAGATGTTTCAAGGGGAACTTTGGTTAAGTATGAGATTTTTCTAATCAAAAGTCAACTCTATAATCTAACTGTTCCCTCTCCCGGACCAGAGCCTCTACTTATGCTCACTCCTTTAGGATTTACTAAGTGTTTCCTCCTTTTAGTTAAGACTGCTTTTACTTGCAAATAGTTAAAATGCACCCTGGCTAGCTTAAGTAAAGGAGAAGATGGCTGGGAGACCAGGGTGATAGCTCAGGAATCAGAGACTGGGGTTGCAGTTGGGTCTCACTGGGAACACTCTCCACGCTCCTAATCTCTGGGTCTATGTGAATTGTTAAATTATGCAACAGCCTATAACAAACTCACCAAACTGATCTGTACCTCCAAACCTTCCAACAGGCTGAAGCCCTTTCAGCTTTAACGAACTCCTATGCATCCCTCACATCTCAGCCCAGATGTCACTTTCTCTGAGATACCTGTCTGCACCTTGGACTTGCTTATACCTCTCAATATGCTATGTGGTGATCCACCTGAGGAGTTCCTGACTATATCCCTCACTCAGTAAAAAAAACATATAAAAACAGAGACCACAACTTAGAGTTACTGGATAAAAAGCAGGTGCTCAGCAAACCTTGAATTTCAAATAAATAACAAATTCTTTTAAAATATAATTATGGAGGCTTCCCTGGTGGCGCAGTGGATGGGAGTCCGCCTGCCGATGCAGGGGACACGGGTTCGTGCCCCGGTCCGGGAGGATCCCACATGCCGCGGAGCGGCTGGGCCCGTGAGTCATGGCCGCTGAGCCTGCGCGTCCGGAGCCTGTGCTCCGCAGCGGGAGAGGCCATGACGGTGAGAGGCCCGCGTACCGCAAAAAAAAAAAAAAAATAAATAAAAAATAAAAATATAATTATGTCCCATAAAATATTTGTATATGCTAAGTTTGGCAACAGTTCCATGATTTTCTTCAGCACCTCACACAGAGCCAGCACGTAGTGAGGACTAAATAAATCAAGGTAGATATGGTGGCCGCATGCTGATACAAAAGGAATGAAATGCCAGCAGGGATGAGAATCAAACCTGCAAGAGCAGATGACGTTCACGCACTGCATCCACTCAGAGCACGTCTGTGAGCTTCAACTTGAGTATTAATTAATAGAAGCAAATTTCACAAACAAAATTAAATCAGTTAAATAAAATAAATAAATTTAAAAAAAAAAAAGGTGGGCTTCCCTGGTGGCGCACTGGTTAAGAATTTTCCTGCCAATGCAGGGGACACAGGTTCAACACCTGGTCCAGGAAGATCCCACATACTGCAGCGCAACTAAGTCCGTAAGCCACAACTACTGAAGCCCAAGAGAAGCCACAGCTATGAGAAGCCCAAGCACCGCAACGAAGAGTAGCCCCTGCTCGCCGCCACTAGAGAAGAGCCTGTGCACAGCAACGAAGACCCAACACAGCCAAAAAAATAATAAAATAAATAAATTAAAAAAAAATTAAATCAGTTATATAGATTTTCAAAGATAAGATCTAATTACCTAATGATAATGAAGAAAATCTTATCCAGACAGAGCATGTGATGACTACACTGATAATGATATGTTTCCTCCTTAAATGAGATTTGGATAAATGCACTTTTAAAAAAATTGAAGTTTAATTGACATATTACATTATGTTAGTTTCAGGTGTACAACATAGTGTTTCAATATTTGTATATATTGCAAAATTACCACAGTAAGTCTAGTTAACATCCATCACCATACGTAGTTACAAGTGTTTTTCTTGTGATGAGAACTTTTATGGTCTACTTTCTTAGCAATTTTCAAATGTGCAGTACCAAATTATTAACTATAGTTGCTATACATTATATCATGCTGTACATTATATGCCCAGGACTTTTTTATTTTATAACTGAAAATTTGTATCTTTTGACCCCTTTCACCTATTTTGCCCACTCCCTATATGCCCACCTCTGATAAACACCAATCTATTCTCTGTATCTATGAACTCAATTTTTTCTGTTTGTTTTTTGTGTTTCTTTAGATTCCACATATAAGTGAGGTCATATGGCATTTCTTTCTCTGACTTATTCCACTTAATATAATGCCCCCAAGGTCCATCCATTTTGTCACGAATGGCAAATATTAGTCATTTTATATATATATCAAATTTTCTTTATCCATTCCTCCATCAGGAACATTTAGGCTGTTTCCATGTCTTGGCTATTATAAATAATGATGCAATGAACATGGGGGCACGTGTATCTTTTTGAACTAGTATTCGTTTTCTTTGATAAACACCTAGAAGTGGAATTGCTGGATCATATGGTAGTTCTATTTTTATTTTTTTGAACAGGCTCCATACTGTTTCCTATAGTGGCTACACCAGTTTACATACCCACCAACAGTGCACAAGGGTTCTCTTTTTTCACATCATCCCTCACCAACACTTGTTATTTCTTATCTTTTTGATAATAGTTATTCTGGTAGATGTGAGGTGACATCTCACCGTGGTTTTCATTTGCATTTCCCTGATGATTAGTGAAGTGGAGCATCTTTTCATAAGCCTGTTGGTTATCTGCATGTCTTCTTTGGGAAAATGTCTACTCAGATCCTCTGCCCATTTTTTAATCAAAAATTTTTTTGCTATTGAGTTGTATGAGTTCTTTATATATTTTGGATATTAACCCCTTAAGAGATATATGATGTACAAATATTTTCTCCCATTTGGTAGGTTTTCTTTTCATTTTGTTGATGGTTTCCTTTCCTGAGCAGAAGCTTTTTGGTTTGATGAACTCCCACTTGTTTATCTGTGCTTTTGTTGCCTTTGTTTTGGGAGTCAAATCCTAAAAAACCACCAAGACTGATGTCAAGGAGCTTACTGCCTATGCTTTCTGATCAATGCACTCTTAACAGAAATCTTACACAGGAGTGAGGAAAGTTTAATTGTGCACTTTCAGATTCTACTTTTTCAAACACCTAGGCTTGAGTCCTAGGTGGATAATAGTAAGCTTAGAACTGTGTTAAAATATATGCATGTGTCATTTTATTTAATCCACCCAAGTTCCAGACGGAGTAATAGCCGAAGTTGAGGTTTTGAAACTTAGCTTGTCTGAGCATATGGATTCGATTTTTAAAAAATTCAACCATCAATGAGAAAACACCATTAGGGCCTCAGTGTCAAATATGATTTCACATTTAAAATGTAGATGGTGTGAACAAGACTATTACGAAGAAAAACTGCAGGGTATTAGATGAATGATAAAAAAGATAAACATATTCTCAATCTAGGAGGTAAGATATAATCAATGATCTTATAAAAGTGCAATTTCTCTTGAGTGAAGTGGGGAAAAGGTCTTTCATTAGGCTGTAGCATTTAAAAAATTCTTAAGAAAGAAAAAAACAGACAAGAAATTTGCAAAGCTTACTCTCATAAGCTTTCAGAAACAACCAATCAGGGGCTTCCCTGGTGACGCAGTGGTTGAGAGTCCGCCTGCCGATGCAGGGGACACGGGTTCGTGCCCTGGTCCGGGAAGATCTCACATGCCCCAGAGCGGCTGGGCCCGTGAGCCATGGCTGCTGAGCCTGTGCATCCAGAGCCTGTGCTCCGCAACGGGAAAGGCCACAGCAGTGAGAGACCCGTGTACCGCAAAAAAAAAAAAAAAAAAAAAAAACAACCAATCAGGAAACGAGCTTGTGATGATATCTAATGTCTAAAATAAATATCATCTATTGAAAAAAAATGTAAATGGTTTCTACATGGTTAATGAGAAAAGGTATTTGGCTTGGAAGGATGGTATGTATATTCTGAGGGTCTCAATTTGGCACAAAGGTATTTGAGGGACAGGAAAGAAATATTGGGGCGTTGCTTCAGAAAGTGTGTTGTTGACCTCGTCCTGGATCTTAGAGCTTTCCTGTTCTAATTCTAATGATTTGTTCTGGGACAAGATCCAGTCTCAGTCTACCTAGCCCAAACTATCATCTTCTCAGCCCACAGCAAAGGCTCTGTTCTCCTGAACGCTATAGTCATGAGAACCGGGTCCTCCAGGAGGAGGCAGAGGAGGCACTGCAGACCGGTAAGAACTAGTAAGGCTTGGGAACGTTAGGTGACTCAGAGGATGGTGGTTCTAGAGAGAGCAGTTCATTCCATCATTAATTCAACAAGTGTTTATCCAACAACAACTAGGTGTCAGGCACTGTGCTAGACTCTGAAAGATCAGGCTTGTGGTCTCCTGCCCTCCCCCCACTACATTCCCTGCCATTCAACCTTTGCAAACCACCCTGCCCACCTGGCACTGGCAGAAGACACCACTGGCTCACATGTTGACAATGCAGGGGTCACCTTCCAGTTTTCATTTCACTTAAAGATTCTGTAACATTTGACACTGCTGGCTACTCTCTGCCTCTTAAAATTCTCTTCCCCCTTTGCATCCAGAACACTCCTTTTTCCTGATTTTCCCAGGGCCTATCTAGCTGTTCCTTCTGATTCTTTTGTGATCACTTCATTCATCCCTTACTCCTTCCCAGCAGCATTCACCACACCTGTCCTCGGCTCTCAGTGCACCTCAGGCCACACATTTGTCTTTAGGGATTCCATCCTCATTGGCTTCAATCACCACCATTCCAGAGAATTCCCAGGCCAGGCCACTCTGCTGGGATAACAGAAGGTCTTGCTGTCCTTGCTGAACAGATTGACTTACATGTTCTTCAAGCTCAACATGGGCTACAGGAAACTGAGAACCTTTCCTTTAAAATTTGTTCCGCCTCTTGGCGTCTGGACATATTAACTCTGTCCTCCCAGCTGCCCAAGTCAGTAGCTTGGCAGTCACCTTGTCCTCTTCCTACTTTCTCCCTCCAGCATCTAGTCACCAAGGCTTGGTGAGTCCACTACTGTGGGTATCACATATTGTATATTTCTCCTCCTCTTCTCACATGGCTGATCTTTTCAAAACTTCTCACCTGGACACTGCAATGACTCATCTGTTGACTACAGCCTTGTTCCCTCCCTACCCTTCATACTGCTAACACTTCATTTCCCTACTTAAAATGCTTCAACAACTCTGCATAGCCTATAAGGTAAAATTCAACCCCATTGGTTTATTACATGTGGCCCCTCATGGCTGGCCCTTGGTGACCTCTCTAGGCTCTACTTTCCCACCCAGAATTTCCTCTTTGTCACCAAACCGAAGTGCATTGAGATCTCGGGACAGGGTAAACCCTTTCATTCATGCTATTTTGTTGGCTTGAAATTGTCTTCTCTCCTTTTTGTCCACCTCATATCCTTCAAAACTTAACTGTCTTCCCTGACCCTCAGTCTGATTATACATCTCTCTCCCGTGTTCCTACAATGCTGGATGTGGCACTTGTCAGGCAACTATCATTGCTAATGTACGTATATATCTTTTCCGAGCTCATATCCACCCTCAGGGTGATCTTTCATGAGGTGCATGCCCATGTGTACTTATACGTGCATGGGTACAAGTCGTGGAGAGAGAGAGAAAGAGGTGGAGAGGAGAGGAAAGCAGAAGGGAAGAGGAAAAAAAGAGAAAAGAGAAGAGGAGGGAGGAGGAGGGGGCGGAATAAGAATATAAGCTTGTTGGGGAACTTGGAGTCAAAGTTGGGAGACAGTTTTTCTTTGGCGCCACGTTTTCTCTCTAAGATGCAAAATGAAGTTGTCTTCTGGGTAGGGACTTGGAGGAAAGTAATAAAATCTCGAAATAGTGATGGTGGGGAACGGAAGAAACTGTCAACTCGGGACATGCAAAAGGACTTCTGGGCAGCATCGCTGGGCTGACATTGCAAACCCAGAATTTATAGTGGCTCCCCATTAAGATGGAATCTGTGATGGATGCTCACTGTGACCAGACATCCTTCTTCTTTACTGCTCTGGGAAAATTCTGTACCACGTTGGCAAATCAAGACCTAACAGAGGTCAGTCAGGAAATTTCCCAGTAGGGTTTTGTGTATCCTTTGCCCTTTGGGGCAGGGACACACCTAAAACTCTGCAGCCTCAAGGGCCCAGCCTCCTGGGTTTCTCCCAGGGCACTCCCAGAAGACAGCATAACCTCATCTAGCTGAGCAGCTCCAACTGGAGGTATTCCAGAAAGAATGTCACAGCTTAGGACATTCCACTTGCTATGTGGCCAGAAGCATTACCTGCCTGACTTTGAACCTCCTCCAAATGACTGTGACATCCAGTCTAAAATTTATGTTGATACAAGAATAGAGATAACCGAGTCTAAAATAATCATCAATTCAACTAAAATTGCCCATTAAAAAATATAAGCAGGCTGGCCCATGTATTCCCCATCTCTCTAAGAGCAGTCAGTGCCACAGCATTTGGCCCTTAGCCCCAAATCCCTTTAGGAGGGCTGTGTAAGGTCACAGAAACCCATATACAAAAGGATCCCAAAGAAACCGAACCTGGTATATTCCTGCATCCTCGGGATTAGGAGCTGGGAAGAAATGGCTCTCAATTTTATTGGCTTACCTCGTTGAGGGGATAGCCACCTCTCTCAAATTGCATCTAATAGTTTCCCACTAAAATATTCATTGGCCTCTTGTCCAGGGCATAGATTCCTCAACTCTGTCTGAGATTCAAACAACTTGTAAAAAGTACTGCTGGATGAAGTAGTGCCCAGAGTGCAATCCTTTACAGTCAGGAATCCTGGCTGTTTTCCATAATTTAGGCAACAGAACTGGAATTTTTTTTTTTTACTCAGAGCTCTAAAATTGACATTTACCTTGGAAATGAGGGTACTACCTGCAGGTTTTCCTAGGGATACAAACTGATCCAAAGAGGCAAAGGAAGGTGGTGAAAATGCTCGTAGGAAAGAATACTAAAACCTACCATGAAATAACATAGAGGCTATTCTTAAAGGAGAAGCTGAGTAAGGAGAACTCTCTCTTCCTCTGTCTCTGTCTCGACAACGTGGGGTGCATAAGCTATACAGAGGATTATTCTCTAAAACTCTGCAACCAAAACTGCCTTCCCAGCAGGCTCACCATGGACTCGGTCCTCACCCTAGAGCAGCATTTACAGCATCCCCACTTTTACTGCCAATCCAGTTTGGAGCCGCCAGTAGGGGGTTAATATAAGCCCTAATCCACACAATACTAGAGACATTCACAGACGAGGTCTACAGTTGCTGCATAGGCACATTTGGCCCACGTTTCCAAAGAGGCAGTAGCTATTACTGCAGAGAGCACACTGCCTGCCACTGCTGGACCATTAGTATGGAAATGAGGCATGTGTGTGACAGGTGGCCTTACAACCAACACAATTAACTTTCTCCATTAGCTGACGCTCTGACAAAACAGATGCAGCATCAATAAGCACCCACCCCCTACAGAAAAAGAACGGCACATTGCAAACCCCTTATTAATAAGGAGGAGTAGTGTAGTCTCTTCTATGCACACAAAGTGGGTGGTACTGAAGTTTGCTTTTGTCTTATGGCTGTGGCTGTTTATTTTTTTACATTTGCCTTGCATTAATATTGCAGTGCCTCCATGGGTTAATTAGGGCTCCTGAAGTTTCCAAAAAAGAAGTCATCACAGAAGAAGGGAGAGTAAAACTGGAAGCATCAAACTGGAATTCTTTGCTTTTGAAAAGCAATACACAGATGATTACCTGCCATAGCTGCAGAGGACAGGAGACAGGTTTCAGAGTTTTGCAATAGGTCTCCCCAGCAGTGACAGTACTGATAAGCGGAATCTTAGAACCTGGCATCTGGTTTATAAGAACTTTGTGGCTCAATAGGGAATGGTCAGAGGAAAATGGCATACTATCATCCGGAAAACCAAAGTCGCCTTCAGAAATGTCTTCTGAGTTTTTTACTCAGGACAACAAAGAGAAATCCAAGACTTTGGGACATTCTGGATTCTGCAGTCACGATAATAACTTAGCAGTGTATTTTTCTAATTAAGTTCACATCTTTTATCTTAATAGCTCACCTGGGCTTGTCCAGCATTTTGAAATTCCTTCAGATATAGAACTTCCTTGCGGCAGAAGCAGTGCAAATCTAAAATAATAATTTTGCTATCCTTGTAAAAAATAAAACTGAATATTCGACATGTGTGGATCGTTGTATATTATAAGGGAGAAATCACGCTCCAAACGATTCTATATCGGAGTTAAGATTTCTGTTGTAGAATTCTTCTAGAATTTGAAATATTTATTATCCCTTTGGTATCACTGATCTCACATGCATTAGACCTATCATATAGAAAGAGCTTTTTTTTTACCTGAATAAATAGAAATGCACTCATGTTTTTGCTCTTCAGTCTGAGCCTTCTTTGTAGAAGCTTGAAGGAGTGGGGCAGGTGGCTCAGTCCTGCCGACTTGTTCAGATGTTCGGAAAGGTCAAGAGGTGGACCTTTTCCTCCGTGAACTGCCCTGGCTTCTGGAACAAGCAGACACTAATGTTTGGAGGCCAAATGTAGGGGATTTGATCCAGGCTCTTACCTTCACCCACCATGCTCTTCAAGCCTCAGTTCCACCACTTGTAAAATGGGAATAATATCATACCTAATGGGATGGTTAAGAAAAGACATTCAACGAGATGGTGCATGTGAAATGATTTGCTTATTTCATGTTCAAATACTAACTCATTTTGGAGGAAGGTGGCAGGGTCTCAGACACTAGACATTACAAATAACCTGTACTTTCAATCATCTAGTCTTCTAGAACCAGCTCGAATTCTTCTCACCTTCTCTGAAACCATGGACATTCCTGTAGGATTAAGGTGTCTGCAGTAAATTATGCAGTTGAGTCTTTCAAGAAGAAAACATCCTATTAAAGAAAGCCTGATAAACTACCCTGAAAGCCTTAAAAGCAATGGTTTCCAACACTTGCTGCACAGTAGAATCACCTGGGAATTTTAAAAAAATACCCACATCTGGACCCTCATAAACTGATGAAATGATCTCAGGGAGGGGGTCCAGGCATTAGTATTTTTTAAAAAAATCCTCCCTGGATGATTCTCATATACATTCAAGTTTGAGAATCACTGCCTTCGGTGGTCTGCAATTTCTCCCTCTATTTCCTACTCCTCAGCGGGACAGCATTCATTTCCTACTTGTTTTTCTCCCCAAATCTCTTTATCTTCTTTATCCCCATAGCCCTATCCTGCCTCAGGTCAATCTCTCTCACACCCGGACCATTGCAACAGCCTCCTCACTGGTTTTCTCGACTCGAGGGCTTCTCATAATAATCATACACATCACCCCAGATAAATATTCCTAGGTGACAGCTTTGATCTTGCTACGACCATGCTAACAGATGTCAGTGACTTGCTGTTGCCTAACAACCATGGTTCCAAACTAGGGATCCAAAACTAGGTTGGAAATACACATGAATGCGCTAGAAATGATCAGAGTTCATATTGTGTGGGTTAAGGAAGTGCAGAGTATAAGGCCTTTCCTTTCTTTTTTTTTTTTTTTTTGCGGTACGCGGGCCTCTCACTGTTGTGGCCTCTCCCGTTGCGGAGCACAGGCTCCGGACGCGCAGGCTCTGCGGCCATGGCTCACGGGCCCAGCCGCTCCGCGGCATGTGGGATCCTTCCGGACCGGGGCATGAACTCGTGTCCCCTACATCGGCAGGCGGACTCTTAACCACTGCGCCACCAGGGAAGCCCAAGGCCTTTCCTTTCTGATCCCACCCTGACTTTGGAAGCCCAAACCATCCTTCACAGTCTAGCTCTGCCACAATACCTTCCCCACCTTTGTTGCTCTTGGCTGGAACAGAGTGATCAGCCATCCAGGTTTGCCCTGGACTGAGGGGTTTCCCAGGACATGGAACTTCCAGTTCTAGTACCAGAAAAGTTCCAGGCCAGCCAGCATGTGTTGGTTACTCCAGGCTAGAATGATATCAATCTACTACCGTAATGTCTGGGTTGTAAGCTCCCTGTTACAGGAAGCACATAAGCACCTGCTCAGTAATCAATCGTCACTGTTAAAACACATTCCTATCTGAGTGATTAAGAGGTCAGCTTGGATGATTTGTAAAGTGCGTTCCCACTCCAATCTTCTAGGTAGTAAAAAGTTCGAAATTAGAATTGAGGAATTATTCTGGAATCCTCAGTTAAATGACAGGAGTTGGAATGAAAGTTAATTTTTCAGCCTTGTTTTCCAGGACTCCCACATATCCTTATTTAGGACAGAAATCCCTTTATCTGAGCCCTCTATATTTTGCTAGGCGGGGTCTAGGTAACAGTGGTATTTTCTTGATCTACTATATTGCATATAAGGTGACAGAACCAAGAGCTAACAGTGGTACCAAGGAAGACTACGACCCTTGGTTTATGCGTAGAGTCGGTAGCTGCTGAGGTTCATAATAAAGTAGCAGGAGTGCATTGCTCTAGACAAATATCTGCAAGTTAATGAAAAAGGTCACTTAAGGCAAAACTGAATTCTCCAGATAATGCCCCCTCGGTGTATTGTTATGATAATAGAAAGGGCTCTGATTGGAAAAGGATTATGAGATGTTGCATGGGGAAAGGATATACTTCTCTCTCTTCGTAAGTCTTGTTCAGAATACCCATTTCTGATTTAGACTAGAGATCCCCTTCACTTTAATTTCTGTGGTGTCCAGCAAGAAAATAGTTTTATTTTCCATTTTTTAGTTTTTGAAGATGTAATACCTCAATGAAGTTTACATTTCCAAAATGTAATTTAAAAAAGTAATCCTTGAAAACATTATGCTAAGTGAAAGAAGCCAGACACAAAAGGGTGCATAGTTTATGATTCATTGATGTGAGATATCCAGAAGAGATGCATCCATAGAGACAGAGGGGAGATGGCTGGTTGCAGGGGTCAAGGGAGGGGGTTATGGGGAGTTGCTGCTTAATGGGTAAGGGGTTTTACTTTGGAGCAATGGGAAGGTTCTGGAGCTAGATAGAAGGAGTGGCTGCACAATTTGTGAACCTACAGATGCCACTGAATTGTGCACATTACTGTGGTTAATTCTATGTTATGTGAATTTCACCTCAATAAATGATTTAAGTTAACAGACTAAATGTCTCCCTTTCTCCCATTTACCAACCACCCAGTTCTCTCCAGAGGTAACCAATGCATCAGCTTCTTGTGTTTTCTTTCAGAAATATTTTTTGTGTGTTCAAAAAAATTCATAGATATCGTTTCTTTCTTTTTATACAAATGATAGAATAGGGTGTTCACTATCCTGCCCTCGGTGTTTTGTTTGTTTATTTGTTAACAAATCTTGGAGATCACTCATATGAATATTTAATATTGTCATTATTTAATTACTTTTAACAGCTTCATGTTCTTCCAGTATATGTATGTAAGATAATTTATTTAACTAATCCCCTTCTGATAAGCTTTTAGATTATTTTCAGCTTTTACTATTAGAAACAACAAAGCAATAAGGAGCTTTGTGTAAATGTCATTTTGCACGTGGGTGAGTATACCTGTAGTATAAATGCTTAGAAATATAAGTGCTGCATTGAAGGGCATATGCACTTGTAATTTTCATAGATAGAATCAAATTTCCTTGCTTAAAGTTTGTACCATTTACACTGTCACCAGTAATGTATAAGAATCTCTGTTTCCCACCATCACTGACAAAATGGATAATTCTTTTTAACCAGAAATTTGCTGTAGCAATATAGAAGATAGTACTTTTCTTTTTTGTTGTTGTTTTTACAAATCCATGCTTAGCAAAGCTTTGTTTTGTTTTGTTGTGCTTTGCTGTGTTAGTAGACATATCCCAAGCTGGAACTTTCCTCTCTTTTATCAAATTCACTTCCTAAACACTTATTGCTTTGAATTCCAGATGGTTTGGTCAATCTTCCTGAATATTAAATTTCTGAACAATTTTTGAATGACCTTATTTTCTGGAAACAAAGTATTTAAGTAATTGTCCATAAAAATAATTACAGATATGTTAATCTTTCAGCCAAGCAGTGATTACTTTAGCCTAGTAAACACAGCAAACACTCAGTAAAGCATTTCAGACCTCCACACAAGCACAACCCGGTAACTATATACCGAGTATCTTCTATTTGCAAGCTATGTGTCAAGTCCTGCGGGATGATACAATAGGAATAAGACATAGTACAGAAAAGGAAGATAAAACAGAATGTGGCAAATGCTATAAGAGGAAAAAGGTTCTATATATTCATGTGAGGGAAAGATAATCTGAGCGGGGGCATCAGGGGTGTCATGTGAGTGTTCCAAAGGGTGAAGATGGAGAACAAATGAGTGAATGAATGAATGAATGACATCTTTAGAAAATGTTATAGGACTTTTCTGTTCACTTTATTTGTAGTGACATATTTTATAATTTATAAATTATAAAATAAAAATGTTTTATTTTTAATGCCTTACAAATAAAATATTATAAATAAAAATATAAACATTACAAATATTTTTATATTTATATATTATAATATAAATATTATAAATAAAATTTATTTTAAAAAATCAGAAAAAAATTTTCAAAAACTTACAAGTTTCTGATGTGACATTCCAAGTTTTCTCTATCACTCCTAATCAGCAGTTACACCTATTTACTTCCTTCCCCTACCTGAGGGCTCTCAACATAAAGGTGTTAATGAAATGCCTTTGAGCCAAGAAAAACTGATCAATCCCTGAGAGAATGAATAGCTTTCCATCTCTTAGTCCATGATAGAAATGCTAATTGAAACCTTGTGGTCAGCTGTGAAATTAGGGCATTTCCACTGGGCACAGTATGGAGAGCCACTTCTGAAAAGCAGCTTTTACAATTATTTTGCTGTTTTTTTTTTAAATAAAGTATGTATTGCATAGACATATGTGATATATCTTGGTGTTTTTCACAGAATCATCACATGCTTCCAGAATATGTTCTAATAACCCTAATAAATTAGTTATTGGTCAAACTTTTGAGTGGGCTAGAAATAAGTACAAAAATTAAACGGCAAAATTACTGGGTGTTTTACAGAAATTGATTTGAAATATAGACTCCTGGCAAGAAGTCAGTTAAAAATAAATATAATTCTGGCGGATAAAATAGAGTTTATTGAATTTTAAAGCTAATACCAATGTGCTAGGCATTGTGCTAGTACCTACAGCTGAAAAAAATAATTCACGGTCAAATTTAGGAAGATACCTGTAGCTCCTAACTTCAAGGCAGACCCACTCGAACTAAGGACTTAATAGTCTTTACACTCATCAGGCAATGCCTTGTAGACAGCAAAATTGAGGTAAGATCATTTTACATTTAAAATCTACAGATTATTTAAATTTCTTGCTGGAGAATTGGCATTCACGGGCCTGAGAAAATGAGTCAAGCTAGAAACAGACATGCAGAAAATCACTCAAACGGTAGTATTTTTTGTTCACAGTTTAAAAAAAAAAAGAAAAAGACACAAATATTTATTTATTTATTTATGACTGCGTTGGGTTTTCGTTGCTGTGTGGGCTTTCTCTAGTTGTGTCAATGGGCTTCTCATTGTGGTGGCTTCTCTTGTTGTGGAGCACGGGCTCTAGGTGCGCAAGCTTCAGTAGTTGTGGTGCGTGGGCTCAGTAGTTGTGGCGCACGTTCTTAGTTGCTCCGTGGCATGTGGGATCTTCCCGGACCAGGGCTCGAACCCGTGTCCCCTGCATTGGTAGGCAGAATCTTAACCACTGCACCACTAAGGAAGCCCGACACAAACATTTTATTTGATTAAAAAGTTTTAAGAAACAATTATTAAATAGAGGATGAATTCCTCCTGCCTCCAGAACACATATGCATGATTATATTTAACACATTCATTTCCCCAGATGTACAGGTGCTGAGGCCAGGGCAGTGAGAGCAGAGACTCACAGTTGGCACCTCCAGCAGCACAGTGTTCCCTCCATCCATCAACTGGGGAAGCCACTATCTTTCTGTCCCTACTCTGCCTTCTTTTACATTAAGAAGATCTGGTCTATTTCTCCTTTGAGGAAATAAAGTGAACATCTTTCTTTTATTCCCTTCAAAGGGAGGTCTATCCACCTTTCCATTGAACCACCTCCTTTTTTAAAAATCGTGGTAAACAGATAATATAAAGTTTACCATCTTAGCCATTTTTAAGTATACAGTTCAGTAGTGTTAAGTATATTCTCATTGTTATGCAACCAATCTCCACAATTTTTTCATGTTGCAAAACTGAAACTCTGTGCCCATTAAACAACAACTTCCCTTTTTTTCCCACCCTCTCATCTTCAGGCAACCACCATTCTACTTTCTGTTTCTATGAATTTGACTGCTCTAGTGTATTAGTCACTTTGGGCTGCTATAACAAATATAGACTGAGTGGCTTATAAACAAAAAAATGTATTTCTTACAGTTCTAGAGATTAGGAAGTCCAAGATCAAGATAGATTCCATGTCTGGTGAGAGCCTGCTTCCTGGTTCATAGATAGCCAACTTCTCTCTGAGTCCTCACATGGTAGAAGGGGTCTCTCTGGGGTTTCTTTTACAAGGGTACTAATCCCATTCAAGAGGGTTCCACCTTCATGACCTAATCACCTCCCAAAGGCCTTACTTCCAAAAATCATCACATTGGGAATTAGATTTCAACATAGGAATTTGGAGGGACACAAGCATTCAGTCTATTTCATTTAGGTACCTCATATAAGTGGAATCATGTAGTATTTGTCCTTTTCTGATTGGCTTATTTTTCTTAGCATAATATCCTCCAGGTTCATCCATGTTGCAGTATGTGTCAGAATTTCCTTCCTTTCTAAGGCTGGATAAGATTCATTGTATGTAAATACCACATTTTGTTTAGCCGTTCATCCATCAATGGAAACTTGTGTTCCTTCCGCGTTTTGCCTATCGCAAATAATGCTGCATTGAACATAAATATGCTGAATCTTTTTTTTTTTTTTTTTTTTTTTTTGCGGTACGCAGGCCTCTCACTGTTGTGGCCTCTCCCGTTGCAGAGCACAGGCTCCGGACGCGCAGGCTCAGCGGCCGTGGCTCATGGGCCCAGCCGCTCCGCGGCATGTGGGATCTTCCCGGACCGGGGCACGAACCCGTGTCCCCTGAATCGGCAGGTGGACTCTCAACCACTGCGCCACCAGGGAAGCCCAAATATGCTGAATCTTGATTGCAGGCTTGGTTATCATCTTGGGACATATATTGGTTTTGTCCTTTGGCTGCAGTAAACTCAGGCGCTCCTCCACTTTGGAAGAAGTAGATGGTTGGGTGTTGGGAAAGACTGAACCCACTTTTCCACCTTTTTGCCCCATCTTATCTCCCACATGTGCTGGCAGTACAGGATGGCAGCTTGAAATGCAGTCAGCACCTTCTCAGGTTCAGGACAAGTTGGCCTGAGTCCCCAGCCCCTTCTCTTTTGTCTCTGTCTTTGCACCACAGGAGGGCTTCTCTCTTTTTTCTTCACTGGGGGAACGTCAGGCTTAAATCTAAGAAAACAAACAGCTCTTCAGGGATAATGTTCATCTTTGCATTTCTCTGACACATTGTCCAAGTTTTGCATTTTAGCAACTTTGTCTTCTTAGGCTTCACAACAAGTCCAATGAGTCTAATGAGGGGCTCCTGTTGGTGACTTGGTTGGCATAACTCAACTCTACTAGTTTAACACGCATGACTCAATTACACAAGAGTTAGCTAATGAGCAATGGGGAAGAAGTTACAGGTTAAAACAAATGGCGCCTAAATGAATCAAGTGTCGCCTTTCAGATGCCCACCATTCAATAAAGACCTGGCAAGACATTTTCTTCACTGGGTATGAATCATCCAGATAAAAAGAGAAAACCAGGGCCACCTACATTCAGAGCTTGTACAGTATGACCTCGGGGCCCAACATCTACCAGGAGCTTCCTAGCGAAAGGCCAAGCTCCAAAGAATAAAAGGGCTTACACATCAGCATTAAATAATTCTCTTAGAGATGCAAATTTCTAATTAGTTACTGTGGCAACTGTAGAGGCCTAGAAGTAAGCCCCTTACACAATGAACCTGAGAGTTTACTTTTTTGATTTACTATAGGCTTGGAAGAAGCAGGGAGGAGGAAAATAAATATTGCTTTAACTGTGACAAGAGAATAAAGTACAACAAGTGAAGGGATTTCATCCTTTTGTTGGCCTTCCTACAGGTCTAAGAGGAACACTGTACTTGACACACAGTCTTGCTGCAAACAGAAGCTACATTCTCAAAGGCTTCATGAAATCATGAATGTTATAAACATGACCCAAAGTAACAGACTGTTTTTTAATCTGCGTTGATATTCCTACTTCTTTAAAGTGAATACGGTCGAAGACTGTTGTTTCAAAAAGCATGTTTTGATGGAGTGCTTTTGTTGTTTGTTTTATCTTGTATGTTTGGTTTTTTGTTCTTTTAAAATTATATGCAGTTCTTCAAATCTTTTATTTGGTGTGGGGAAAACAAAATCTTTCTGTTTTTATGGCGAATTGATTCTCCACAATCTACTTATTGGAGAGTGATCTATATCCCAACTTTGAATAATACATGAAGAGAAAGAATAAAAGTACTCACAAGAAAGTCTGTGGCATCAAGGATGGAATAGTAATTTTGTGGAGACATGAACTGAAAAGAAAATTTGTCCCAGTAGGATTTTTTTTTTTTAATTTTTAGGAATAATTATTTAAATTAAAGTTCAGGAGATAAATACATAAATGTTTTTCCTCATCTTTCAGAGGCAAAGAAGAGAAAAATTTTGTCAACAAACTTGGGTAGTATTTCCTCTGTGGAATATATTACTTTCATCTGTCTTCTTTCCTAAATGTTGTAAGTTAAATTTAGAGACCTAATACTTGCTGAAAATAATTTAAATGTAGTTCTTCTCCATTCTATCTTCCTGCCTCCCTCAAACCATGTCAAAAACTCTCCTGAATCTGGTTGGGTGATTTTAATAATCTTATCATATCTGTAGGTATTCCTAACAAATATATTGCTTATTTTTTTAAACTTTATAACACTATATATATGTCATCTCTGGAAATCTGCTTTTTCACTGAATATTATCTTGCTAAGATTTAACCATAGTGCCACAATGCTGTAATTCATTCATTTGACTTATATAATTTACATGGTATAAATATTTCACAATTAATTTATATAATTTATTTGCTTTGCTTTTATGAATAGTGCTAAAAGTATTTTCCACATTTCCAGGTGTGCGTGACACCTTACTAGAAGAGGAAATGCCAAGTCAAAGGATATGTGAATTTCAACTTTACAGAATAATGGTGAACAGCTTTCCGAGTTGCGTATTGACTTATACTCTCATCAGTGTATAAGAAATTTATATCTTATGTCTTCTCCACAATTAGGTATTGTCAGATCTTCTGTATTTTTTGCAAGAAGCAATTTTAATATGAGGAAATTTAACATGAACTAACTATTCTCAGGATGAGATTTGCTGCCTCTAAAATTTAAAGGTGTAATCAAGTACAACACCTCTTTCTTGGTGGTAAGAAGCATGAGGTACAACAGCTAATCCTTTATCTTAGAGGACTCGTCCCAGCATGTCTAAGACCCCTGGACCACTAAATATATAAATATATATATATATATATATATATACTTAACATTTTTATTGGAGTATAATTACTTTACAATGGTGTGTTAGTTTCTGCTTTATAACAAAGTGAATCAGTTACACATATACATATATCCCCATATCTCTCCCCTCTTGCGTCTCCCTCCCTCCCATACTCCTTATCCCACCCTCCTAGCTGGTCATGAAGCACTGAGCTGATCTCCCTGTGCTATGAGGCTGCTTCCCACTAGCTATTTATTTTACATTTGGTAGTGTATATATGTCTATATATAGGAGATGTCCTTCCTTCCCATGTCCTCAAGTCCATTCTCTAGTAGGTCTGCGTCTTTATTCCTGTCTTGCCCCTAGGTTCTTCATGACCTTTTTTTTTTTTTTAGATTCCATATATATGTGTTAGCATACGGTATTTGTTTTTCTCTTTCTGACTTACTTCACTCTGTATGACAGACTATAGGTCTGTCCACCTCACTACAAATAATTCAGTTTCATTTATTTTTATGGCTGGGTAATATTCCGTTGTATATATGTGCCACATCTTCTTTATCCATTCATCTGTTGATGGACACTTAGGTTGCTTCCGTTGGACCACTAAATATTACATCACGTGTCAGTTTCCTGAATCTCCATTGGATTTACATTTTATCCTGTAACACTTTACTGACACTTCATAGGCATTAGCCACCGCCTTCTTTACATGTCCAGTTTGCAGTATGTCATCAATATAATGCATCATGTGGACTGTGACATTACATGGCCTGTGAAGGACTAAGTTCCCTGAAGACTCTATCATGATAGCAAGCAGAAGAATTAACATAGCCCTGGGGAAAGAGAGTGAATATATGCTGCTGTCATTGGCAGGAAAGAGCCAACTTCTTTTGATTTTCCCTACCAATAGAATAAAAATAATACATTCAGCAGATCATAAGCTGTGCTGACCTATAGCTGTAAAAAAATTACGTCTGTAATGGTAGCTGCAGTTGGTGCTATCAAGAATGAAGCATTAAAAAAAAAAAAAGAATGAAGAATTCTTCCTTCATTACCCAAAGTAATCCTCTGTTATTTGCTATAATCTATCCAATTTTTGAAGAGGATCGCCACCCTGTCCTGTGTCTGTATCATTCCAGTCCCTGTCTCTGTGATCACATTATCTCCTCCTTTTCTGAGTGTAATCTCCCTCTGCCTTTCTTTTCTATGGACTCTATGATTGGATTTAGGGTCTACCCAAGTAATCTAGGATAATCTCCCCATGTCAAGATCCTTAACTTAATCACATCTGCAAAGACCTCTTTTCCTTATAACATTTACAGATTCCAGGGATTTGGACCTGATAATCATCTTTGGGTGCCCACTATTCAGCCTCTGCCCTCTGGCCCCTAAAGATTCATAACCCTCCCTCATGAAAAATACATTTATGCCATCCCCAAATCCATCAAATCTCAACCCATTACAGCATCAACTCAAGCCAAAAATCTCATCTAAACATCGTCACACCAAAAGTCCCAAATCTAATCATCTAAATTTGATATAGGTAAGAGGCTGGGTATGATCCATGCCGGGGTAATATTTCTTTCCATCTGTGGACCTGTGAAACTGGAAAACAAGTAATCTGCTTCCACAATACAATTGTGGGACCACCACAGAATAATATTTATAGATATTCCCATTCTAAACAGGAGAAAATGATAGGAATAAGGGAGTCACTAGTCCCAAGAAAATTTGAAATACATCAGGGCAAATTCCTCAAAGTTTCATGGCCTGAGTATCATCTTCTGTGCCCACGTTTCCAGGCTTTGTACCTGAGAATCTACCCCCTGGGCCCATGGGTCTGCCCTCAGAGTCATTCTTCCTTCATTCTTCCTTCATGCATCCAAGTTGGCAGTGTTTCTGCTGACATAACATTCTCAAAGACCTTTTGGTGCTTCCACGTATGTCGCTTGGATTCACACCATTAGACAGAGGGTCCTTCACAGGTCTTCCTGGATAATTCCATCTGCATTTCTGGCTTCTGCTGAGACGGTTCAGTGGATCCATGAGTCAAATGCTTTATTTCTTCAAAGGACCCTGTGTGTGAGGGAACACTTGACCTTCTGATCCTTTCAAAGTACCAGCTAATGAGTTTCCAACACCACCTTTAGCTTTCTCTTCAAAGCATGCTTTCTTAAGAGTGACTCTCCTAATTTTAGCATCTTTTGTGATCAGAATAGAATTTCCCATATCACCAAGTCCTTGTTTCTTTTTGTTTAAGAGGTCTTTCCTCAACTTATCTCTTTCCCCTTGCACTGCACTAGAAGCAGCAAGGAGAAACAAGGCTGGCCTTTCAACATTTTGCTTGGAAAGCTCCTCAGCTAAAAATACAGGCTCGTCATGTACAAATTCTGCTTTCCATACAACTGTAGGTCACAATTCAGCTATGTTTTCTGTCACTCTATAACAAGGGTCACCTTTCCTCCAGTTTCCAAGAATATGCTTTGTGTTTCCTTCTGATCCCCCGCTAGAAGTACCTTAAACGTCTATATTTTTACTCACAGTTTCTTCAGAGCAACCTGTTTTTTTCTATCATGCTTCTCAAAAATCATTCCAGGCTGTACCCGTTGTCCAATTACAGTACAACGTACACATTTTTAGGTATTTGTATTTGGTACAGTAGCGTCCTACTCCCATCAGTTAGTAGTCACATTGCACTTACTGTGAAGTAAACTTGGTTCAAACCCCTGGCCTTCATCACTGACTGGGGGGCCAGTATAGCACTTCAGGTTTTCTTGAATTTATGTTAGCTCAGATCTCTAATCTGAAATCTTTGAAAGTGTGGATACTACCTTTTCCCCCAATACCCAGTTACTCTGACAAAATACTAAGGCAATATTTATCATATACACTTGGAATAGCATTGCAAGACCCTTCTTAAAGGGACCCAAACTGCCTTCAAATTGCTAAGATAGAGATCTGAGAACTGGCTCATTTCTGGAAGACTGGTGAGGGATCTCCGTTTTCCATTCAATGTCTGACATCTCCTTGGATCCTCTGTCTCTGTCTATCTCCGTCTCTAACTCATTTTTCCAAGTCAAGCAACACCATAGTCAGCGTTCTATCTGTTTTACTCCTAGGAACACCTGTCCACTCCTCCCTTTGTGTAAGAATCTGATTTTCACTCCAGTCTTGCTGCCTATTATGATAATTCTATTGACCTTTCCTCAGATGATTAAGTGTTGTTAATGGTTTTCTGGCATTTCTAATATCTGTCATCCCCATTGTTAATAATAACAATCCCCCATGGTAGGATCTCTTGCTATCAGCCATGTCCTACAGACAAGAGGCACCAATGAGCTTCTAAAAGTTGCCAGTGTCTCCTTGACCAGTACATTCCTTATTGCCTTAGTAAAGGGAATATACTTGGGGCACTCCTAGGGAACAAGGTCAAGTGATGAATTCTCAGGTCAAACATAAGAAATCCATTGTGACATAACTATCTCCTTCAACCTTCTTATCTCCTCTTCATTTCTATGAAAACAAAGTGTGGCCATTTCCACTTAATTTATAACACACTATTACCTTGTCTAAACTTTAAGGATCTAGCCAACAAATTGTTAGGATCAACTTCATGTCTTTTAGAAACAATGAACCTTGAGTCATGGGCTAATGACTTCATGTTAATAAATTCTCACCTTCTAGCCTTATATAGTGTTCCCCCACTCTACTTTTCTTGGTCCAAGACCCACGAGATCCTCTCTCACTTATAGTCCCCCAGTTTTTACAGGTACCAGTAGGAAAATCCTGCAACTCCTTTGATATGTAAGCTATGGTCTTTCTGAGTAAGGACTGAACTCCCCTGCTCAGGCTTTACTGAGACCTGGTCCTGGCCATGGGTCTGAAGACAACAAGTGGTGGCAGGTGCGGGTCTTTAGGAGATCAGCATTATTTTGCAAGATACCTGTAAGGTATGGAGGCCATTGCTTGGTATTGAGGTCATTGCTTAGCATCCAAGCAAGGGGATACAGCTTTGAAGTTACTGGGGGGTCTGGGGGTTTACTATTGTCAGGCTTGTCACGAGGAAAGGGAATGTCACCAAGAGAACAGAAATGCTCAGTAAAGCCTTGGGTGATTTAGCACATGGACAGTGTAAATCCTAGATGGTGGCAGCTTGGCCAGTCTTGTTGGGTCCTCTGAGCAGACTGCACCCCAGTCATGTTCCCCTGAGTGTCCTTCTTGGCAATCCCTGTCACTGGCGACAACTGTCCTATCTGAGCAGAAACTCAGGCTTATATGTCCCTGTTCCAGATTTCAAGGTGCCATTCTTTTCCTATAAAGGCTCCAACTTTGACACAAAACCCATTTCAAATCTGCAGATTGTTTTCTCTGCAGCTCTACCACCCAAAGTGAAAAGTGCTTTGGAAAAGAGAAAATGTATATCCAACTGAGAGAGATCAGGGGTGACATGGGGCTGGGGGCAGTGTGCAGTGAGGACTTCATTGAAAAGGTTGGATAGCCCCGACGTGGGAGGTGCTGCTGTGTTCACAGAGCAGGCGGGAAGCGGAGGAGCAGAGCGGGTGAGCGGGGAAAGGGGCCCACCATTTCCAGTCTCATGACCTTCATGAGGACTTAGACTTTGAGTGACCATTTGCAGGCCTTCTACTGGGAGTATTCTGATTTTAGAATGTCAGCTGGTGAACTAACATTCAGTTTTCCACCCTTTACAACCTGGACAAATGCCCTTTCCTGGTGCAGGGGTTTCCCTGGTGTAGCACACTTCACTCCACTTTATCCTGACACACTGCCCGGGTTCCTCTGGGTGCCCTTCTTCCTGAGCCCGCCGGTCCTGACGTCTGGCTGCTCTGACTGCCCTGGGATGTGATTCTCGCATCCACTCTGCTTACTTACATTTAGTCTCTTGCCTCTTGGCTCAGTCAAATCACAGCTCTGCTTTCGCTCAGTCTCAGGATTTGGAAATCCACAGAATACACAGATTCCCCCGAGCTTTTGGCTTTACTAGTCCTGTGTTGGCACAGATGAAGGATGCTACAGCAGCACAAATTAGGGCAATGATATCTTTCGAAATTGCTCATATTAACTTCCGCATGTAAAAATGTGTGTTATGTGGCCATACATCTCACATCTTGTACAACAACCTTATAACAGTTACCAAATATCATTAGGCACACAAAATTTTCCTCGACTTGCAATATGTACAAACTCATGGACCAATAGAACACCTCCTTTCCATAAATACGCTTAGTATCTTCTCTATTTTTCATATAAATAGATAAGCAGAATGATCTATTCTCACAGTTCTGGTGAATACTATTTAGATTTGGGGGGAATTAAAATGGTAGAAAATCATGCTGGTAGCTGATTTTTTGCCCTAGCAGAAGAGCTGCAGAATGTTTTGCTGGAAAGAGTACCCAGCCTGAAGAGCTGAAGTCTAGTTTTCACTTTATTTTCTCACACATTTCAAAGTTATATTTAAGCTGTGTTAGGAAAATGTGTAACAAAGTGTGGATAACACTCTTCTTTTTTTGTTTGTTTGTTTGCGGTACGCGGGCCTCTCACTGTTGTGGCCTCTCCAGTTGCGGAGTACAGGCTCCGGACATGCAGGCCCAGCGGCCATGGCTCACGGGCCCAGCCGCTCCGCGGCATGTGGGATCTTCCCGGACCGGGGCACGAACCCGTGTCCCCTGCATCGGCAGGCGGACTCTCAACCACTGCGCCACCAGGGAAGCCCAACGCTCTTCTTTTTTGTTGAACAAAACACATGGTAAGTCACAATATCTTATCCTATCACAGGTGTATTTTAAGTATATCGAAAACATGAACATTTGAACCATTCATTTGCTCAAACATTTTGTACTGGGCACCATGTCCAAAGCAATACACTGGGCAACACAAGGGTCATAAAGGTGCATAAGGTAAGGATTCTTGCCCTTCAGAGCTGATAATGAAGCAGATTTATGTGCAAATGCATGAAAATGACATGTAAAAGTAAAATTGAATTAAACATACTGTAAATATTCAGCTCAAAAAGACCCCTAAACTGGGTTTAGGAAGGCCAAGTAAACCAGGTCTTAAGTATCTCCTCTCACAAAGCTTAATGATATGAACAACAACAGCAACAACAAAAAAATATATTAAAAAAAAAGCCATAGAAAAAGACACCATCAGAAATCAAACTAAAGATGGTCTTGGTAGACATCAAAATAGTGAAATAGAAGTTTCCAAAAATCTACCCTGCTAGGCTTGTTACAATTTCATGTAGCAACAAATTGTACCTCTCAGAAGGATTAGGGTAAAGAACTCTGATTTTTTTTTTTAATCTAGAAAAATCTTACTGATAGTCTGCAGCCACAGAAAGAGAAGGAAAGAGGAAATAGGCTGCCAATGGAGAAAGTTTAGAAATTATTAATACACGTATAGAATCCTCTACTTGACCACCCTGATATCCATCGAGAAAAAAAAAGAAAAATTTTAAAATAACACTGAAGTTTAACATTTTGGTGATTTTTGTGCTGGGAGAGCAGAGGGTTAATGTTATTAACTGTTTGGGCAATAAGTAGAAACTAGTCAAAAAGAGCAAAATAAGGGAAACTGTCCCTGTCATGTGGATGCTATAACAGGGACCAACAAATTTTGCCTTGTCTACATCCCTTCTTGGGAATGGGAAGGAGAGACAGTGGTTGGGAAGACGAAGGTGAAACCAGGCAAAGTAACAGCCAAGGCTGTCTTTTCTCCGTCTCTGTCTCCTTCCGTCTCAAAGTAAAGGCACCGGAGCCATATGACTTGGGGAAAATGAGGCAGCACCTGGAAAAGATGCTATGCTCATATGGCATCTTCCCTAGACAAGAAAATAACAAAACTTGTGAAGAAGGAAAAGCCAGGCCTGCCAGTAAGATGAGGTGAGAGGAATTCAAGCAGAAGACTAGACCAAACCGTTAATATGAAAAAATGGCAAGAAAAAACAAACATAGAGATGGCATCCATTTACTCACCTCTTACTCTAGTAGCAGGGCACAGAGAATAAACCGAGATTAATATAAAATAAGTCAATTGGTGATAAGTATTGATACAGGGGAAGAAAAGTTAAGCGGAAATGAGGGATGGAGAGGATGGAGGGGGTGCTACTTTGTGAAAGGTGATCAGGGAAGGCCTCTCTGCAAAGGTGACTTTGGAACAGACCTGGGAGAAGAGTGTTCCTGGGCAGATGAAACAGCAAGTGAAGAAGCATGTGTGACACGTTTCTAAGAAGTGACATCAGAAGCAGGGTTAGCAAGAGGGAGAGTACTGGAGATGGCGGGAGAACTCAGGTAGGCAGTGGAGGGCGGGGTGCTGGTGAAGATCTGGTAGGGCCTTACAGGCTGAGCAAGGGCCTTGCTGTTTGGAAAGCTTGAGCCGAGGATGACGCCAGCTGCTCTGTGAAGAGATTATAAGTAGCAGGGGTGGAAGCAAGACGACAAATTTATGAGGACATTGCAAGGACCTAGGTCAGGAGTCAGCAAATCTTTTCCTTAAAGAGCCAACTAGTAAGTATTTTTGGCTCCGGAGACCATATGGTCTCTGTGGCAACTATTCAAGTCTGACTGTAGTGAGAAAGCAGCTAGCAGCAATATGTAAACAAATGGGCGTGGTCAGATCTGTCTCTCCCATTGTCTTGGCTATAATTTGCATATTCCTGATCTAGGTGATGATGGCCTGGAATAGGATGGTGTCTATAGAGGTGATGAGGTGTGGTTGGATCCTGGGTAGTTTTTGAAGTAACAACCAACACAAATTGAAGATAGATTACATTTACAACATGAATAAAACAAAGAAGTCATGGATGACTCCAAGAATTTTGCCCTGTAAAAGCCCCAAAAATAAAGTTATCTTGATACAGTTGCACAGGTTGTACACTGCACAGGGTTGTACATTAAAGAGGACCCTGATTATATTGTAGTAATACCCATTTGTATATTTGTTGTAATTTTCTATCTAAAGTGTCCTTTCAAAAAAAAATAAATAAAAATAAAGTGTCTTTTCTTTTTTTTTTTTTTTTTTACCTTTCTTTTCTTTTAATTGAAGTATAGTTGATTTACAATATTGTATTAGTAGAGTTGCCTTTCTGGTGTACAAGGCAGGCTATATCAGTTCCATCTCTTTTTAAATCAATTTTTATTGGAGTATAGCTTCTTTACAATGTTGTGTTAGTTTCTACCATACAGCAAAATGAATCAGCTATACATATACATATATCCCCTCTTTTTTGGATTTCCTTCCCATTTAGGTCACCACATTGCAAATAAGTATACTGTGCTATACAGTATGTTCTCATTAGTTATCTATTTTATACATAGTATCAGTAGTGTATATGTGTCAATCCCAATCTCCCAATTTAAAGTGTCCTTTATAACAAACTTTATATCATGATGATTTTCCAAAAGATGGAAATAAAGTACCAGGAGGAAGGAACTCCTTGTACTAATTCACACCAACTTTCTCTGTAAATCAGTGGTAACTCTGGTCTAATTTTATAGAAATCACGATTTATTTTCATAAGTTTTCTTGACATATTCCCAATCTAAAAGTCCAAATGCAGAAATGTGATTTGGGATCATATAATAGCAGTATGAGGTTAATGACCATCTCATGAATTTTGGTAGCACATGTAAACAATTCTTCTTTATCTGCATTGTTTAATATGACTTTTTCATAGAATTTCAGCTGTGTTGACGTGAGTCTCTGGGCCCCAAAGAATTCTAATAGCATCATCACTAGCATTTAAAAAACACACATGCAGAGAATTAATTTAAGGTATATTTTAATAAACCTTAATTAATTAGATTTTATACAAAATCTAATGTTAGATTTTGTATAAAATATAGATTAATAAAGAAGAAATATAATCTTTATTAGTTTTTAAAATTCAATACATATATGTGTGCAAACTATGTCATTTGTGAAATTAATTTTCCTAAAGAGTTAATCTATCCTTTAGCATGCTAACCATTTTAGTAGTTGCAGTGTCTTTCTTCATATAATTTTAAATACTTCAATTTATTACAATGAAAGAATAGTTTATTCTACTTAGTAGGACAGCCAGAAAGTGTTGATACTTTCTTTAATGTGAGTACATTACTCCAAATGGTCACATATTTAACATGACTAATCATTAGGGAAAACGCATATTAAAATCAAAATTAAGGACACCACTTCACACCCATTAGGATGATAATCATCAAAAAACAGGCAAACAAAACAAACAAATAAACAGAAAATAACTTGTGTTGGCAAGGATATGAAGAGTTTGGAACCCTTGGGCATTACTGGTGGGAATGTAAAATGGTGCGGACACTGTGGAAAACAGTATTGTGGTTCCTCCAAAAATTAAACATAGAATTACCATATGATCCAGCAATTCTCTTCTGGATATATACCCAAAGAATGAAAGCAGAGATTTGAAGAGATATTTGTATACCTGTGTTCGTAGCAACACTATTCACAGCAGCCAAAACGTAGCAGAAACCCAAGTGTCCAACAAAGGATGAATGGATAAACAACATGTGGTATATACACACAATGAAATAGGTTTCCGCCTTAAAAAGAAAGGAAATTGGACATGTGCTACAACATGAGTGAACGTTAGGGGTAGTGTACTAAGTAAAATAAGCCAGTGACAAGGGACAAATGTTGTATGATTTCACTTATATCAGGTACCTAGGGTAATCAAATTCTTGGAGACAGAAAGTGGGATGATGGCTGCCCAGAGGCCGAGGGGAGGGCAGAATGGGGAGTCAGTGTCAGCAGGGAGCTGGTGTTTAGTGGGGGCAGAGTTTCAGTGGAGGAAGATGAGAAATAAAAAAACTGTATTAGGAGATCTAGTGTTTCTCTTAATAGAAAACAGTGGGAGAAAAAAAATAGTGGAGCTAAGTCTTGGGAAATATTCAGTGTAAAAAAGCAAAAAAAAAAATGTTGAGAGCCTATAATTATGAGGTCAGCCAAAATGCAGGTTCCTTTCTAAGAGTGGAGTTAAACACAATGTCTTCCATAAATCTCACCTCCTGGCACAGACTGGATGGTTAAGCTAACTGCAGGAGAGGGGGAAAGGCAATTCCGTCCTTCTGGCAACACTAATGGCTCTACCACAGCTGTAGAAAGTGATTGAGAAAAAAATGTCTTTTCCAATCAACTTTCCTAAGTAACCTTCACTTAACAATAAAAATTAAACTGAGCCAGTAAAACACCGTGTGGAAACAAAAGAGGGGAACTGGCCATCTGTAAAATACTGATGTCCATTGTGCCGGGCATGTTGGACTTGTCAGAGGGTGTTGCCTTGGAAAACAATTTGAGCAAACTAACCTGAGATGTCTTTTCTTTCTTCGTGATATACAACTGCTATTACCTCCTAAATGAATGCCACATGGTTGCCGGCCTGTCCCCTTCTTTAGTGCCCTCCCCCAGAGCAAAGACCTCCCGTTTCACCAGGAACGGGATGGCCCCACTGGTGTGGCCGTGACAATGGATGTTCATTTTACCTCCATAAAAGCGTTTAATGATTAAAAGGTCACACCATAGCACTCAACCACAAAACTCTTTCTTTTGCTCCCATGAAGACCCTCTGATTCAAAATGTCCTTTTGACAGGCTCCAGAGCGGTTCCCACTCTACTGGGCTGCAGAAACATCTGCCTTTTTTATCTACTCCCTTCTACACAGTGCTCACAGTTAATGTGTAATTAATGAAACACCCTTTCTTGGAGTGGCACACAATCGCGCCGGGTCTCCCACCAGCCTTGCTCTGGCTCCAATAAAGCAGGGCTGCCTTTTTATCCTTGTTTCCTCATTCTGAGCTGGCAATAAAACCGGTCACAGGCTTATCTAGCCAGCTTACATCTTAATCTTTTTTTCTTTCTCTCTTCTTCCACCTCCTTGGGGGAAAGGAATGACAAAAAAAGGGGAGAGGGGGAGAAAAAAAAACACGCACACACACACACACACAAAACACACAACAACTACAGAACTTCTCTTTTTTTCTTTTATTGAAGTATGGTTGCTGTACAGTATTATACAGGTTACAGGTGTACAGTATAGTGATTCACACTTATTAAAAGTTATACTCCATTTGTATGCGGTTATTATAAAATATTGGCTCTATTCCCCATGTTGTATAATATATCCTTGCAGTTTATCTTATACCTAATAGTTTGTACTTCTTATTCCCCTACCCCATGCTGTCCCTCTCCCCGTCCTTCTCCCCACTGGCACAACTTTGCTCACTTTAGGTCTTTGCTCTTTTTTTTTTTACCTTATTAGAGCTTATTGGGGAGGGAGGGGTTGAACCAAACACAGAAAAATACCTGATATGAAGAACTTATCTGTACAAGTTACTTATCAGAGTATTATTTATTTACTTAATATTTTCGTTAATATAATTTAATATTATTTAGGCCAGATACTAATTTTATTTTAAGCCCAAAGTCTTAAAAAAAAAAAGAGGGAAAAATCATGCATCTCAGACCTCAGGCTCTACCCACACATAACTGACAGTCCCATATTGGATGGGAAGAGCTGGTACCAAAACTGCTAGAATCACTGAGTATCTTCTCCGCTGGCCACACTAGAACCCCTCATCCCAAAGCCGAGGTTAGTCTACATTCTGAGGTACACAAATAAAGAAGGAAAGGAAAGCTTCAGAAGAAACTTCTTACCCTTGATTCCAATGCATACATGGGTCAGGAAAGGATATAATGTTTGTGGAAAGGATTAACCTCCTGCTGGTTCCTCTAGGTCTGAGAACCCTGAGCCCTCCAACCCCACCCCCATCAAGGTGGGGAGTGTCTAGGATCAGCTGACCCTTCCAGAGCTATAATTTCCCCAGAATAATTTCCTGACGACAAGTGCCCAGAGCACAAAAGTACCATTGAGGTATAATGTCTGCAAGCTCCACATTCCCCCAAAGGTTTCATCTCAGACAGAAAAATAACAGCATGGGGTAGAGTGGAGGGCCAGGGGGTGCTGCTCTGAGAAAGTAAAAAGATAAGGACAAAACAGCCTTTAAAGCAAACTAATGATAAAACAGCTTCACCCTTATATCAACTTAGATAGTCCTTGACTTCTGGCTTTATGTAGATAGAACTGTGAACTCAGAACCTACTTTCCAGACTTCCCTGGTGGCGCAGTGGTTAAGAATCCACCTGCCAATGCAGGGGACACGGGTTCCATCCCTGGTCTGGAAAGATCCTACATGCCGTGGAGCAACTAAGCCCATGAGCCACAACTACTGAGCCTGCGCTCCAGAGCCCGCGAACCACAACTACTGAAGCCCACAACTACTGCGCCTAGAGCCCGTGCTCCGCAACAAGAGAAGCCACTGCAATGAGAAGCCCGCGCACCACAACGAAGAGTAGCCCCTGCTCACTGCAACTAGAGAAAGCCCGCGGGCAGAAACGAAGACCCAACACAGCCAAAATAATAGATAAAATTAAAAAAAAAAAAAAAAGAACCTACGTTCCTTGGAATTAACCATATACAATTGATAAAATCCCAATTTTTCATCTAGAAAACAGAGGGAGGGGATAAATATGTTTTCTTGTTGTCTTTTTCCTTTACAAAAATAAACCAGAGGTAGAGACCATCTTCAGGGGCTCAATGAATGTTAAAAGTGTCTCCCCTGCACCTCTGTCTGCTGAACACGAACAAGAGTGACACGATATATCTGTGTTTAATCATTAATATGTTTATCTTTGCCGCTCCTAGCCTTGTAGGTTATAAAACCTAGGAAGGTCAAGCACGGTGTCTATTTACCTTACCTGGTAACCTTGCGTTTAACACAAAACCCCACACGATGAACACCTGGTGACTGCTGGCCCACCATCACGATGGTGGCGTGAACGGAGGTGGCCCGGGTTCGCCTGGTTCCATCTAATCCTGTGTTGAGCAGGTGGTGCCTAGACAGCCTCCAGTTTAAACCTCAACCTGATAAACTGACAAGTGTCCCCTACGGGCGAGCTAGTCACTTGCTTTTCAGCCCCGCCTCCCACTACTTCAAGGGCTGGGCTCTGGCATATAAAAGCCAGAGCATCAGTCGTTAGCAAATTTGACTGACACCCAAATAACACTACCAGACTGTGTTGGTCTAAAGTGCCAAACCGAATTGTTCATTAGCATTTCTGAGAAATAACCGAATAATACTAACATGGGGTGTTAAACCATCCCAGATTGTTGGTAAGTTTTTGCTTAGGGAGAGAAAGAAACAACTGAGCTTCTTGGATGGGGATCAGTGTTCTCCCATTCTTACAGGGACAACCAAAAGAAAATGTAGGAAAGGGAGCAGCAGAGATGGGGGTGCTTCAGGTTCCCTAGGAGCTCATTTTCCTGTCTATACGTAAGAAGCACGGATGAAGGAAAAGAAGTGCCTGTTGGATTTTAATCCCATTTCCTTTATTAGATGTCATGTTCTTCCTCCTCTAAACCTATTTTTCTACTACCCTTTTACCTAGGCGATGATAGGCTGAGTCTTCTGCTTTCGGTGATTTCTAACAAGTCTTCTAATTTGCTCAAGGATCGTGTTGCCTGAATTTTATATTGTCAATAGCGTGCAGGACATAACATGTGCTCCCTTGATATATTTGGAAGGAAGAAAGGTTAAATATATAGCATCAGAGTCACAAATTGGGATCGTATTTTGCTTCAAGATGCTTTGAAACACATAATTATGAACATAACTCTGTTATGAACTTGTCCTCATTGACTTAGAAATTAGCAAGATCTTATTTGATCTTGGAATTCATTAGACATTGCAGCTGGAAGACTGCTTCTGTTTTAACACATTGGAATCGACAATTGAAGTGATAATAAATGAATCAATACCACTTTCCTCCTTATTACATTTTTCCAAGGCTACGCTATGCTTAATTAAACAGTGTTTTACATTAGAAATTTTTTAAAAGTAGCATTATCACATTTCTCTTAACATGAAGACAATAAACTTCAGTTTAGGAGAAGGGTGTCACCAATAAAGTTATGGACAAAGTTATAGAGCTAAGTCCCTTTCTTCATCTAACTCAGCAGGCAGCCCTGCAAGCATGAGAAAAAGTTGGCAAGGTGGACTCCAGAAAGTTCCTTCCTGCCCTTTAATTCTCAAAGCACCCCCTCTACGTTCTAGAATTCTATTCAAAATTCCACTCGGTGCAGTCAGCTAAGTCTCAGTTTTAGTCTGGCACTTGGTGAATAACTTAACTTCTTCATTAATTCTCTTAATGACTTGCATTTGACCATTCTTGATACTTCTGGTATTTGTTGCAAGTGTGAATTTAGCTCATTTAGAAATTAATTTTTCTCATTTAGTTTCATGGTCAGAATTTCCTGCAGTGTTACAAATTTCATGTAAATTCTGTGAATGTTAGAATCCAGGATAGATTTATATCAGCAAAGCCAGGTTTCAAATGCAAGTTACTGTGTACTTTATCCTGAGTTCCTTTAGAGCCATCTCCTCCTTAGAGCCCTCCCTGTGGTGGGGTGCTCAGTTCATTCTTATTGGAAAACACGCTACAAGGCAGTTTTCCCTTTTTTCCCCTAAGTTTCCGTTAAAAATTTCTTTTAAAATTGCCTCTCTGTTGCTTCCACCCACTGATCATAGAAAAATTCTTCTAATATTTAATTTTATAAGTTATACCTTCTGAAGAATACTCTTCCCCAGACTCAACCTGCAGGGCTCCATGACACAGCTTTCAGTTCCTTCCGTATTCTGGCTGCTTCCTCCTGGGCCAGTCCTGCCTGTCCGTGTCTCTTTGAATGTACTGGCAATACTAACAGAGTAGTTTATGAAGGAAGGTACAATCACCTCCCTAGTTCTGAAGACCATACACCTATTAATAGAGTCTGATTGCATTTATTTGGGGAGATACCTTAGCCAGGATTGTTCCAGAAAATAATGCCTGAGATCAGAGCTCGTATGCAGATAAAAGCTTATGTGCAGATAGTGTACTGGGGGGAAGTAGAACCAGGAGATGGGAATAGGGAATGAAAAGAATAAAACAGAATTAAGGAAAGCCAGCAGGTCACCGCTGTGGGTAACTGGGGGTCTGTCCACCCAGGACCCTCTAAAGAGCTGACTAGAAATCACCTCATAGCTGTCTGCCGGGGAATAGAGGAAAAGCTGATGTACCCACAGGCTCCCCTCCCTCATTGATCCTTGGTCACGAGATGTCATTGACCGTGGGCTGTCAAGTCCCTCACCCTTCCAGGTGCCCATGTGTGAAGCTGCTTACCAACAGCAATGGCTTTAAGAACAGGTGGGTGGAGAGGATGAGGGGGGGCAGGGACAAGAGGCACCCAACTCAGGTAACCGAATCCCAAGGCTAAGTCATATTTAACTTGTAGTTTACTAACCCTATCAGTCTTTTATTTTTGTACTACTGGGTTTATTGTTGTTATTGTCTAAAGTTTCAAAAGTTAAGAGAGATAAGAAAACTGAGGCACAAGCTGGGGAAACAGATCTCCCAAGGTCACAAAATTAGTCTAAATAACTGCCTCAGTTTTCCACTGCACTTTGTGGAGGTCTTTTATTTTATTTTTTTATAAATTTATTTATTTATTTGTTTATTTTTGGCTGCGTTGGGTCTCTGTTGCTGTGTGTAGGTTTTTCTCTAGTTGCCGCAAGCAGGGCTACTCTTCATTGCAGTGCGTGGGCTTCTCATTGTGGCTACTTCTCTTTGTTGTGGACCGTGGGCTCTACAGCGCAGGCTCAGTAGTTGTGGCACACGGACTTAGTTGCTCCATGGCTTGTGGGATCTTCCCGGACCAGGGCTCGAACCCATGTCCCCTGCACTGGCAGGCTGATTCTTAACCACTGTGCCACCAAGGACGTCCCTGTGGAAGTATTTTAAACTACGTCTCTTAAGAAATATTTCTTAGGTCTCTAAGACATATAGAACAAGTGTGTGGAATTCCAATGCCATCACCTTCATTAAAAACCGTCTTAGAGGGGCTTCCCTGGTGGCGCAGTGGTTAAGAATCCACCTGCCAATGCAGGGGACAGGGGTTCGAGCCCTGGTCCGGGAAGATCCCATATGCCATGGAGCAACTAAGCCCCGTGTGCCGCAACTACTGAGCCTGCGCTCTACAGCCCACAAGCCACAACTACTGAGCCCATGTGCCACAACTACTGAAGCCTGCGCGCCTAGAGCCCGAGCTCTACAACAAGAGAAGCCACTGCAATGAGAAGCCCGTGCACCGCAACGAAGAGTAGCCCCCACTCACTGCAGTTAGAAAAATGTCATGTGCAGCAACGAAGACCCAACACAGCCAAAAATAAATAAAATAAATTTATAAAAAAAAAAAAAAAAAAAAACCGTCTTAGAGTTTGGTTCTGCCAATCATGCAGGTGTTTCTTAGCTCACTGAGATTCACATTTGTACTGGAGTTTGTTACCAAGAGATGCCATTATCATTGCCTTGATTCTGCTTTTCTTTATCTTGCAACTAATACCCTAGAAGTATTTATGTTCTGTTGTTGTTGTGGATTTGAGATCTAGCAGCACAAATACCTATGTGTCCAGAACAGGTGTTTCGGAAACAGAGGCAGCTGGGGAGAGGCCAGGAGTCATCCTGCCTGGGAGCATCACAGGCTGCCTTACGGGCTGGAAGCCTGGGCAAGTTACCCTGCCCCTCCCGGCCCCAGTTCCCTCATCTGTAAAATGGGGACAATTACCGCACCACCTCATGGGGCTATTATGATGCTTATATGAGTTAATATTTGTTAGTCCCTTAGAATACTGCCTGACATATAACAAGTTTTGTTAAAATAATTAGCACCTTTAAAAACAGTCTCTTTGGGGGAGAGCTTTTGTTTGTCTTTTTTTTTTTAACACCAGCATCATCAATGCTAATTTTTTTAATTCAAAACTATCTCAGCTTTTCTCTCAGGTGTAGAAGAAGTTGGACATCTCTGTAGTTGCTTATTTACATATATTTAGCTTATATTGTGTACTCTCTTTTAGTTACTTATGGTACAACTTTCTCTTTCAATATTAAATGTAATAAGGTCATTTCCCTAGCAGGTCCTGAGTTTTAAAAAGATTTTCTGCCTAAAAGTTTCCCACATAGTTTTAAATAGCAATTAATAAGTTTTAGAAATAACAAGTGAACAACGACAAAAATAAATCTAACAAAGTAGAAGAAATAAAGATGTTTCAGCTGCGTCTCCTGATACAACTTTAAACTATAGTAACCACCTGGATAGGGTATTGTGTTGATGGTTCTTTTAAAATATTTCTGGCTCATTTAAGCTGAAAAAAAAAATGTATCCATTCAGATAAATGAGCTGTATTTAATATAATTATGATAGCTTTTCCATCACATGGAAATAGCGATAGCTACATCATTTTTCCCATAAGATTTGTAAAATTAAAAATTTCCTTTTTGAAAAATGTAACACTTTCATTGTTAATCAGCACTCTGCCCACAAAACTTGATTCGAAAATCAGTAATTAAATATGCCACCAACTTTAAAATAGTCTGTTTGCAGAAGTTATTATTTGTGAATGGACGGATTCACGCATTCTTCCTGCGGATGGGAATGCAGCCACATTTCCTTTAGAAAGTTCAAAAGCTGTGGTGCCTCCTCACTGGCAATTGGGGGCAGGATAGTCAGAGGAGATTCACCAGTTGTCTCAGCAAAACAGTAGTTTAGAAACTTGTCTGTCTGCTGCTTCTATTTGAAAAGTCTTGACAAGGTGGTGTCTGTAGGATTATTTTATTTCTTGGTTTTTCAACAGAAATTTCCTCCCCTCCCCCCATCCATTGGCAGGAGCACCAGTTCAGAAATCTGTAAACACGCCGGCTGTTTTAAAGGAAATTCTGGGGCATAATGAAGTCTGCACATCGAGGCGGCCTGGCCTGCTGGGTTCAAGCCACTGAAAGCAGCTGCTGGGGGAATTTCTCAGCCTTTTGGAAACTGTCTCAGTTCTGTTAGTCTGCTCAAGTGTACGAAGGTTGTTTGCAAGACAGGACACCTGCTGGGTGGGTTTGCTCTCCTCCCAGGAGCTCAGAAAAGGTGAGAGGGCTCTTTCACATCTTCTCTTTTCCTTGAACTGACACAATGCTTTCTTCAGCAGGTCCCTCTGCCAGGGAGCGCTCCGTCTCGCATCGCTCACACTGGGACATTTTTCCACATTTCCAGGATTATGGCCACTTTTACTTAGATCTATGTGTGCTGCCTCCACATACAAAGAAGCACTTGGGGACAGGATTAGTAGGATTAGAAGAGATTCACATATGTCCAGTTCAAGCAATTGGTATTCAAAGCTTTACACTTTCAAATGCCACCAAGAGAGAGAAAAGGGGCAGGGAGCTTACTTTGCATTTCAGCACCTTCAAGAGAGGAACAGTGCTTTTGATTGGTGTTTAAAGCGGAGGGGATAAACAGATTCCTCCTTGGTTTAATGCAGTCCAGCGTACCCTGGCCTCTAATCTGGGGACCCAAATAGCAGCGCTGCCAGGCTCTAAAATCACAGACTTCTGCGTTTTGGAGTTTGCTAGTGTTCCAGGAACACGCCTCAGTGCATCTGTTTACAGCCAGTTCCTTTCCCAGTTGTGATTTACTGTATTATATACAGGCATTCCTTCAGGATTTCCCTTGCAAAATTATTCCTAACTCTGTTTGCTTGGACCTAACAGTGAAACTCAGCTTCCCAGCCATGACTTATAGCAGAGGTTTGATTTGTTTTCATTTACTGGTGGTGGGGGGTTAAGGGGCGTAATGGATAATGGAAAGGAAGATGTAATAGAATTACACTTGAAGCCTGAAAAACGGTTGTTGAAGTAGTGAAGTTGTTTCTTATACTTCGTGTGGAGACAGAAGTAGACACCCCTCCCCACTCATGCATCAGAACTAATTTTCTTATCAGTCACTCCTGTCTTCAGGTCATGGAACAGCCCGTTCTTTTCCCCCTCAACCTCCCATTCCTAGAAAGGCCTGGTTTCCTTTATGAAGGAGCAAAATAGCCATAGAAAACAATTCCTAGTTTTTTAGGTTATATCGTATCACCATGGATTCCATGACTCCCCTTAGCTAATACATAAGAAAAGTTTTGCTCTAGATTAAATCATATTTTGTGTTTTACTTAGCAACAGGGAACCTCGATTACAAGGTTCTATTTTGATGGATTTTGATTGTACTTTGACATCTTTCCCAAGGTTGTAGGTTTTTTAGAAATTAACTTCTCGTAAATTCTGGAATATTAATTTCAGTGAAAAGATGGTGCTAAAAATCTTATCTCTTTTCTTAGGAATAAGCCTGTCTTTCTAAATTTGTTTTATTCATGGAAAAAGATTTACACTAGTTACTATTGGACTTGGGGTCCAGTCCCCGATCTATCATTAATTAAATGTTAACTTAAGGGAGTCATTTATTTTCTCTTGCCCTCAAATTCTTCATATATAAAATAAAGGGGGTGGACTAAAATATTAATAGTTTGCATTCCTGGCACAGCACAATTTATAAACTGCTTTTTCATACTTCTTTAAAGGATTTCTGAGCTTAAACACTCTATATTTCTATTCATAATCATTTCAAAAGAAAGTCACTTATGTTATCTCTGCCATAGAACAGTCACATTTCACAAGACCAGAAAGTTACTTTCAAACAAGTTAACTGCAACAGCTCTGGAGCAGGAATTATTTGGAGTAAATATTTTACTATGAGGTGCCATCTCTGTAAGACATGATCTTAAATACCAAAAAGCTTATGTGGTGCCAAAATTACAATTCTCTGTCCATAAACTTTTCTCTTTTTTTTTCCAGTTTATTTTCTCTCTATTGTTCAGACTGGTAAATTCTATTGTTCTGTTTTCAGACTCACTGCTTCTTTCTTCTGTCATTTCTTTTCTTCTATTAAGCCCATCCAAAGAGATTTTTATTTTGGTTACTTTATTTTTCACTTTCAAAATTTTCTTTGATTCTTTCTTTTTCTTTTTTGTTAAAGTATACTTGATTTACAATGTCATGTTATTTTCTGGTGTACAGCCAAGTGACTCAGTTATATATATGCTATATATATATATATAATGTTCTTTTTTATATACTTTTTCATTATAGGTTATTACAAGATATTGAATATAATTTCCTGTGCTATACGGTAAGACCTTGTTGTTTATCTATTTTATATATAGTAGTTTGTATCTGCTAATCTCAGACTCCTAATTTATCCCTCCCCACCCTTTCCCCTTTGGTAACCATAAGTTTGTTTTCTATGTCTGTAAGTCTGTTTCTGTTTTGTAAATAAGTTCATTTGTACCATATTTTAGATTCCACATATAAGTGATATCATATGATATTTGTCATTCTCTGTCCTACTTACTTCACTTAGTATGATAATCTCTAGGTCCATCCATGTTGCTGCAAATGGCATTATTTCATCTTTTTTATGGCTGAGTAATATTCCATTGTATGTATATATATATATATATATATATATATATATATATATACACATATATATATATATATATATATATATACACCACATTTTCTTTATCCATTCATCTGTAGATGGACACTTAGGTTGCTTCCATGCCTTGGCTATTTTAAATAGTGCTGAAATGAACATTAGGGTACATGTACCTTTTCGAATTACAGTTTTCTCTGGATATGTGCCCAGGAGTGGGATTGCTGGATAGTATGATAACTATATTTTTAGTTTTTTAAGCAACTTCCATACTATTTTCCATAGGGTTCCTTTTTCTATACACCCTCTCCAGCGTTTATTGTCTGTGGACTTTTTAATGATGGTCATTCTGACCAGTGTGAGGTGATTCCTCAACGTAGCATTGAGTTGCATTTCTTTAATAATTAGTGATGTCGAGCATCTTTTCATGTACCCATTGGCCATATGTACGTCTTCTTTGGAGAAATGTCTATTTAGGCCTTCTGTGCATTTTTTGATTGGGTTGTTTGTTTCTTTGTTATTGAGTTGTGTAAGCTATTTGTATATTTTGGAAATTAAGCCCTTGTTGGTTGCATTATTTGCAAATATTTTCTTCCAGTCTATAGGTTGTCTTTTTATTTTGTTTATGGTTTCCTTTGCTGTGCAAAAACTTATGTTTGGTTAGGTCCCATTTGTTTATTTTTGTTTTTATTTCTATTGCCTTGGGAGACTGACCTAAGAAAACATTGGCAGGATTTATATCAGTGAATGGTTTGCTTATGTTCTCTTCTAGGAGTTTTATGATGTCCTGTCTTATCTTTAAGCCTTTAAGCCATTTATTTTTGTGTATGGTGTGAGGGAGAGTTCTAACTTCATTGATTTACATGCTGGTTCTTTTCTATATCTCCTATTTCTTTGCTGAGTTCTTCCATTTTTTCATTTGTTTCAAGTGTATTTGCAATTGTACTTTGAAGCATTTTTATGATGGCTGCTTTAAAATCCTTGTCACATAACTCCAATTATTAGTGTCATCTTGGTGTTGGGGTCTGTTGATTCTTTTCTCATTCAAGTTGAAGTTTTCCTGGTTCTTGGAACGATAAGTCATTTTCAATGTGTCCAGGACATTTTGAGTTATCATGTTATGAAACTCTGGCTCTTATTTAAATCTGTTTTATTTGCAGATCTTTGTGAAAACCACTGTAGCAGGGGGAAGAGAGGCACAGACTTTTTGCCACTGGGTGGGGGTATTAATCTAGACTCTCTGCTCCTTGTAATCAGACATTGATAATAATCATTCAGAATGGTCCAGTAGACAAAGTACAAATTTGGGAGTCAGACAACACTGAGTTGAATCCTGGCTCCCCACTTACTTACTATGTTTCCTAGGAATGTGCCACATAACCTTATTGAGCCTCGGTTTCACTATCTCTAAATAGGGATGGAGGCTTGGAGGCTATTTCCAGGATTAGAAATACTACACGTGAAGAGCCTAGCAAGTAGTAGATGTTTGATCAATATTAAGCATCTCTGGCTATAAAGTAAGAACCAGTACATTTCAAACGGACATGCTATTGAGCACACATCCATGTGTCTTCTAAGAAATAAAAACTTCACAGCTCTATTTTTTCTCCATAGTTTTCCCAAACAATTCTTTTTTCTAAAAATTAATTTATATGTGGTACAAATATGATATGTTTGTGAAAACCTCCTCCCGGTGTCAGTGGCACAACTTGGAGGCCAATACCTTTCAACTGACTTAGTCATGCCTCTACTTCTTTCTTGCAGTACTTCAATTCCATCATAGAATTGAATGATTTTTTTAAGACTTCTGCTGAAAACGTGTCATTTCAAAAAAAAGTCTTGCTATAGTGTGTTTGATTTTCAGAGCTACTATATTTCTCCACAAACTTTATGGTTTTATTTGTTAACCGTATAAGGGTTATCCAAAATAAGGGTTATCCATATTTTTCTTCTCAGTACTATTAAAAATTTTTTTCATTGTGGTAGCATACACATGACATAAAATTTACCATCTTAACCACTTTTAAGTATACGGTTCATCAGTGTTAAGTATATTCACATTGTTGTGAAACCAATCTCCAGAAATTTTTCATCTTGCAGAACTGAAACTCTGTCCCCATTAAACAACAACTCCCCACCTCTCCCTCCCCCAACCCCTGGCAGACACCATTCTACATTCTCTTTTTATGAATCCATTACTCTACATTCCTCATAAATGTGGACTCATATAGTATTTGTCTTTTTGTGATGACTCTCTTACTTCATTTACCATAGTGTTCTCAAGTTTCATCCATGTTGTAGCATCCATGTTTTCTTCTTTTTAAAGAATGAATAATATTCCACTGCAGGAATAGAACACATTTTGCTTATCTATTCATCTATCAATGGCATTTTGGTTGCTTCCACTCTTCAGCTATTTATGAATAATCCTATGAATATGGGTGTACAAATATCCCTTCGAGATCGTGCTTTCCTTTTTTTTTTGATAAATACCCAGAAGTGGAATCTCAGTAATATTAAATTTACATAACTTATTTTGGAAGAAAGGAGGAACTGAATCTTCTCTGTATATAGCCACACACTGTGTGTATCATGTAAAAATTTTAAATTTTGGTTATTATCTTCAAATCTAGGAATGCCAGCTAAAATGCATATGGCTGTAAACAACAGAATACACAAGTATTCTGTGGTTTTAACATTATAAGGCACCTATTCAATTCAAGAATAAGACTGTTGGGAAGTTGATTCAAGTCTAGTCTAGTGACTCAACCAATGCTTGCTTTTTGCTTCCCTTCTGCTCTGCCAGTAGATTGGCTTTTCAGTCTCATGCAACCTCATAGTCACAAAATGACAGCCACAGTCTAGTAATTGTTGTTCTCAAGAAGCAGAAAGTAGGAATAGAAGAGATTTCCTTTTATCAGAGAAGGAAACAGCTTTCTCAGAAGCCTCCTGTAGCCTTTCTTTTATTCTCATTGGCCAAAACTGGGCCATATGGCCACTTTTATCTCAAGTAGAGAAAGTGAGTATCTGACAAAATAGAAATAGATTACCATGATTGGGACCAATCTTGAGTCAGCCCCTTTTGTATATTTGAAAACGTAAGCACAATTGTCAGATATACAAAATTAGACATCTGTTTACAAGGAAGAAGTTGAGGTATGACTTGGACAGGCAGTTGGTAGTATCTGTATGGTAGGCCCAGAACCCCCAGCAACTGACTTTCCTATGCTTGGAGGATGACTGAACAGCCTGTGTGATCACTGGTACATACTTGCAGTGTACCTGGCAACCACACTGCATTTCCTTAATCCATTTACTTTCCCATTCTCCTAAAAGACTAGTTCATATCTTGTCTCTTTAAATTGTCGGTTTCTCTTTCCCCACTTCTCACTTTCAGATGTAACCTTGCTTCTTATTCGACTGAGAAAATAGGATTAATAGAAGACATCTTGCAGAAGCTTCTACCACCACTTCCACCTTCCTGCACCTTTGTGTTCCTATAAGGCCTGTCCTCCCCACTTGTGCAGAGTGTCCATCCTTTCTCACCTATTCAAAGGCAAGGATCCAGCAATTATCCTCCCCTGCATCATCAGTTTCCTCTCACTACTAGATAATTCCCAGAAACATAGGAGCATGCTGTAGTTTCTTCCATCTTAAAAAGGAAATACGGCTCCAGTAATTATACTATTTTTCTCCTTCTCTTTTCAACAAAACTATTTGACAGAGGTTTTATAGTTACAGTCACCATTTTTTCCCTTCCCATTTTTTCTGGAACTTACTCCATCCTGACTTCTGCCCCCACTATACCATCAGCACCACTGTAGTCTAGGTTGTCAGTCACCTCCATCTTGATAAATGAGTTTAAAAAAATCTTTGACATGAGTTCATTTTATATATGTATGGGAGTCATGGTTTTGTATCACTTTTTGACCATGATCTCTTAACAACTGAAATGGGAAAGACTGAGGAAGGAGATATTTTGGATATGTTAAGTTTGAGATGCCTATGCAAATGAAAATATTTAAGTTAGCAGTTGTATAAACATCTTGATAAACCCACAAGGTGAAATCTGAGTCTTCATCTCATCCTTGGCTTCTGGGACATCACCATGTCTGGGCTTTCCTCCTACCCTACTAGCTGCTCCTTCTCAGTCTCCTTTGTTGCTTCCTCCTTTTCTTCCCTCTTTCCAAGAAGTACACCAAGGCTCAATCCTTGGAATGTTCTCATCTTTATCTGCATTCAAACACCCTGTTGATCTTATCTAATCTCATGTCTTCCTCTGAATGGCAGACATGTTTATACAACTGAACTCATATCAAAGATTTTTTTTAACTCATTAATTTACGAGGGAAACTGGTAAGATAGTACAAGGAGTTTAAAGAAGCATTCAAGGAATAAAGACATTTATAGGGATAATAAATTCTGAAATGAATTTGCAAGTATATGCACAATGGGTCTATCTACAGAAAATAGTCAATTGCATTCTACTAAGCACAATCAATTTGTTTTTTATAGACGAGGATAATTTACATTATGTTCAGTTTTCTACAATTTACAAAGCTGTAAAGCATCTTAAAAACACTGGAAGGCAGAGATGACCTAAATGAGTGAGTTAGGACTCTCACTAATCTTTTAATCTCTTTTTTTTCCCATTCCAAAATCCTTCAAGATTTTTTTCTGACACAGTGGATTGCATCTATATTTGCCAAAACATTTGAGTTCATTTTTAATCTCTTTTCTTCTTGCACTTGATATTCAATCTCTCAGCAAACCCTGTTGGCTCAGTCTTCATATTATATCCAGAATCTGGCCACCTGTCGACACTTCCCCCACACAGCTGGTACAGGCCACCATCATTTCTCGCCTAGAGTCTTACAATAGCCTCCTAACTGGGCTCCTTGCTTTCGACCTTGCCCCTTTCTAGCTATTCTTAGTAGAACGGAGTGAGCCTTCCCAAATGTAAGTATGTTCAAGTCCCTCCTCTGCTCAAAACCCTCTCATGCTTCATACTTAGAGCAAAAGCCAAGGTTCTCAGTTAAGAGTAGAACCTAAAATTTCCTACAAAGCTCTGTATGCTCTGCGTTCTCAACTGTGGCTCCCCAACCCCAGCAAGGCATCTCTCTGATCTCTTAACCATCTTTCCCCTCACTTTGTTTCAGCCACGTTGGCCTCCTTGCTGTTTCTCTAACATGCAGGCTTGTTCCTGCCATGGAACCTCTTTGTATCTGTTGATCCCTCTGCCTGGAATACTTCTGCCCCAAATATCCAAATTACTTGGTCTTTCGTCTCCTCCAGGTTTTGCTCAAGTATAAAATTCATTAGCGTTCTTCACTAACATTATTTATTACAAACACTAGTTGTATTCCACTATGATGCAGAACTACCATTCCAGCCCTGGACTGCCTTTTTCTGGATTTTATATAAAAGAAAAACTTACATCCTTAGGAGAATGCTATTTGGGTAACTGTTAATACCCAGCTAACTCTAACTTTACTGATATAAATAATATGGAACTCAGCACAAGCCTAGCATGTAGTAAATACTTAATAAATGCTAGCTCTTATTTTGTTTTTACTCAGAATGTCCTCTCCTACCATTTTTGCTTTTAGAGATCCCCCTATCTTTCAAGGTCCAACTGAAATGCCTCTTGTTCTGTGATGCCTTCTCCGTTTCTTCACTGAAGAGTTTTAGCAAACATGGCTAGATTTACCTAAGTACTATAGGGATTTATGCAAATATCTGTACTTGCCCTAAAGTCTTTGTAAATGGGAATCAGATATGAATCAAATTTATGGGTCCTCATAACAAAAAGTATTATGCCATGCAATATACATATATGTATATATATATTCTTATCAATAAAACTGAAACTAGATTATGTGGTATAGAAATTAAGCAATATAGGGTTTTTAAGTCATTGGAGAAAGTTTTTTTGAAGGAGGTTGAATTTCACCTGAACTTAAAATAAGGACTGAATTTGAATGAAGGGGCATGGAGAACCTATGCACAGCAGAAGAAACTGTACTCAAAAGCACAGAACGTGTGAGGGAGATGTGTGCAGAGCAAGGAAACTTGTAAACCCTAGAGGTTCTCTGCTAGGAGGTAGGAGTACGAGAATTGAAGAGATACAATGAGTTCCATTGCATGAGAGCTATTCATCAATATTTCTAATAGATACCAAGGCATCTCTTTCAGAGTATATTTTTGTTATTTATTTTGTTTTGTTTTGTTTTTTTGGGTCACAGGTACAGAGAATTAGATTATTATTATTATTTGTTCATAGCACACTCCCATCATTGGTCCATGAATATTTGTGTTTATTTTCTTTAGTTTTTTAATTGGAGTATAATTGCTGTACAATGTTGGGTTAGTTTCTGCTGTAGAACAAAGTAAACCAGCTCTATGTATACATATATCCCCTCCCTCTTGAGTCTCCCTCCCACCCCACCCCCATCCCACCCCTCCAGGTCATCACAGAGCACCAAGCTGAGCTCCCTGTGCCATGCAGCAGCTTCCCACTAGCTAGCTATTTTACACACAGTAATGTGTTTATTCTGAATAATATAATAAACACCTGTTAACGCCCATCCCAAAACAGGAAAAAAGAAAGCAGCTGATAAATGTGACTCCATTAAAATTATGAACTTCCTTTAATAAAAACTCACCTTAACAAATGCAAAAAAACAACTGAGAAAAAACCGTTTTATCTGTTTTTGTCTATTTTACGAATGCATCTCTACTTCAAGATCATAAATTTATCTTTTTTATTTAATGTTTTAAAGTTTTTAAGTCTGACCAATCTGGAGTTTGTTTTTCTTTATGGCTTGAGGAAAGAATCTAGTTTCACATTCCTATGTAACTTTTTTTTTTCCATTTCTCTCTCACATCTTTCTATCTTTTCCCACATGTTTTCCAATTGATATACTACACTCCCTTTATCATATTTCAGTGGTTGATATATGTGCAGATCCCTTTCTGTTTTTTCTATTCTATTCTATTGGCCAATTGTAATAATTCTGCACTGCCATTATTTATTTAACTTTAAAATAAGCCTTGGTATCAGATACTGCAATAATTTTACCTGTACCTTTCTTCATCAGAAGTGCCTTGACTATTCTTGATCCTTTATACACACACACACACACACACACACACATACACACATATGTATATTAAGTTCTTTGAAACATTCCATTGGGGTTTTATTTTAAATTTTACTGAAATGATAGATCAGTTTCAGAAGAATTGACACTGACTAAAGATATGTGAGACCTTTACAGAAAAAAACTATAAAACTTTATTAAATTTATTTTAAAAATTGAAATTAATGAAGAGTTATACCATGTTTATGGATAACGAGATTTAACGTTATAAGGTTTATACATTATATTGTAAATATTCAAGGAATTCATGACTGGTAAGGCATTCTATACACAATTTCTGCATTGTTAGTAAGCATTAGACATTCACAAATGACTTGAGTTCCATCTAGAAATTCTAATATGATTGATTGTCTTCATGTGACAAGAAAGGCATTGTGAAGCTATCATTACAAACAAGAAACAACTTTCCATTTTAGCACAAGACCCTCTTGTTTCTGTTTTTAGCTTACCCTTTTTAAAAAGAGTTTTAAGATACTTTGATTTTTAAAAATATGCAATAGTCAAAAACATATAGGAAGAGAAATACATAGGCATTATGGCTTTAGGGTTTTCTATTACGGTAGATTTCCTTCATGTCAAAAATGTACTTGTTGTGAATATGAACATTAGTCTTTCCAATTACATTTGTAGTCATGTGAAGGAATTCCAGCAGTGCCTAAGGCAGAAGAGCCAAAGTGCCATAGAGGCTAGTGAAACAATTTCTGTGGAATCTCCCTACTTAAGAGGCATGCCACATCTGACACACTCTCCAAGGGTCCTATCTGGGACTAGCCTGAACAAATTATATGTAGATTTAGCTCCCCTCAATTCTTAAATTGGTCCTTGAACATCCTCTCCAACTGTCCATTATTGTAGACCTATCCACAGTCCTCCACTGGAGCTAGAAATTCCCTTTGCTCCACATCCTACTTCAGAGATGTCATTCACTCATCTGTATACTCCATCATCTTCCTCCATCGGGGAAATTAGCAGATTTTTCTTGTGTTCTAATTCCTATATTCTTGGCCTACCTTTGCCGTTGCTGGCCTTAGTTGCACTGCATATCTCTTGTTTATTGCCTGGGGCTTCTCTGACACAAGGATATGGAGCACCAGTGGGGACTCCCTTGTCACTCTCATGTGTGGCCCAGAATTGTGGAAGCCTTTAATGGCCCGTGAGCAGCCTGCACCAATGTGGGGGTGAAAGGTAATGTAAACAACGGCTAAATGCTTCTCCATTTCATCCTTCGGGTGAACACATCAAAGATGTATTCTATACACTCATGAGAAAGAACAAGAGAAATCAAGTCCCAGTTGTCCATAGCAGTGATCAACTTGATAAAGCACCTTTTCATTAACTGTTCCTCCTGCTTTGTTTCACTCTCCCCCAGGCCCTCACTCCTGCTCTCTAGGATCATTTTCCAAATAAATCCTGCACCAAGAGAAAGCAGGCTAAGACAAGAAGACATACCTCATTTTCTCAAGGTCTCTCCTCGGTGGCTCCAGGACAAGTTCCTTATCTGTTTAAATGACCAATATTAATAGCAGAAGCCTAAAACTCCCATCCATAGTACCCTTCAGGAGATTATTGGCTCTCTCATTTTAGCACCTAGACTATAAGTAAGTAAGTAAGTGCTGTGTTTTACTTGATTTTGTACCCCAGAAACTCTAACTGTTCTGATACATAGGAAGCACTCAAGAAATGTTTGATGAATGAATGAATGAAAACAATGCTCTGTGTTTCTGTTCTGCTTTTTTAAGATATCTGTGGTAGGACTCTATGGCTAGGCCAGAATAGGATTAAGTCAGTGCCAATCATCAGAAGGTGTTTTAGGACAAAGTATAGCAGGGCTTCCAAATCCCATAGTGCAAGTGTCACATACCTGCTCCTCCATATGAGGCCAGTCCTGGTCTAACAGGCCCAAAGAATCCCTGCCCTGAGCTAAGGGTGTCAGGGACGGGTATATGATTAGGGGTTCCAATAAGAAGACTGAGCTTGTAAACTTTTGTTGGGGACTCAGAATTCAAATAAACCTACTGGTTTCCAGGGCTTTCCCTAAGAGAAAAACAAAACAAAATTTAAATCATGTTTCTTTCTTTATTTCTAATAAGCAATCAGATACTTTCCTAGTATGTTATTTAGAGAGACTGAGAACTTGTCATAGTACCTTCTAAAGCTAGTGGATTCCGTACTTCAATCTCATTTCTAAAATTCATAACACTGTCGAGGTACCAGCTCCAGCATCTGAAAAGTCCCATGGTATGCCTTATACTACTAATTCTCAACTTGCCAGGGAGTGGAGGCAATCGGAAAGGATGTTTCCTGCCTTAATAGTGAGGGTAGATGTAAGAAATTTTTAAAAGCCATACCAGGATTACATTTTTACAAGGCAAACTATAAAAGAATAAAGCTGAACAAACATTTTTGGCTGGTAAAACTGTATACAGAGGACAGGGTGAGAAAATATTTCAAAAGCATAATACTGCATGATTCTAAAAGGTTTGCAAAACACTGTTATTTAATCTTCACAATGGCATATGTCATGACTATTATTATTTTCATTGTGCAGATGACAAAATGAAAGTTCAGAAATGGTAAGAAACTTGTGTAAGTATGCACGTCTGGGAAGCAGCAAATCTATCCATGAAATTTGACGGGTTGTGAAGTCTTTTTTGTGTAATATCTACCTCTGGTCTTCATACCATAAGGAGAGAACTGTCATCAATGGGGAAGTGGCATCTCTATGTTTACTACCTAAGAGTTTTCAAAAAAATAGTTTATGTCTCTCCAAGAACTCATCTTGGAAGATGAGTATGGTATTTGGAAGCTTTGGCCAGAAGACGGCTTATTAAAGAAACTACACAATATTGTTTGTTGGTTTGTATTCTTTGCTGACGTTTGTTTTCATTCCCTTTGTTATTGATGACCTTCTCAAACAAGGATGGGAAGGACAACACAAACATTGAGAGAGACTATGCCCTTTTTATTCTAGTCCCGTCTTGAAAAAGGTTTTCAATCCCTGGCTGCATATGCCCTTTAGATTTTAGTTTTTAGTTTCTACAGCTGCTTATTGAATAAATCTCTTAAGTTGAATTGGTTATAGGCTCTTGTTTGGCCCACGTCTTTCCTGCCACACATTTTTCAGCAGTATTTTTATGTTGGGTATCTGTTCTTGGCATTACTTTCCCAAAGGCATTATTTTCCATTTAATATAATTACTTCAAATAATAAATCTAATGGGAGAAAAAGAACTATTACGCCTTGCTTTATTTTCACAGGAGACAAAACTTTGATAAAGAGAAAGGGCCATTCCAGCAAGTATACTTGCAAATTTTATGCATAATTGCATTTGATTTTTTTGACACAAATAAATCACATATAAAAGCTTTTCCCAGAGAAAAATAATTTTGACTCTGGAAAGAATTTTAAGATAAGCTTATAAATTCACATCAACAAAATAAAAATTGGCTTTTCCTAGCAATGAATTTCTAGTCGTCTTGTATTCTTATCGGACTAAATGCCTTATTGCATTATGAGCAATTATTGGGACATTGGCGTTGTCCCCCAGTATAAAGTGGAAAGCTTTTTTTCTTTTTTGTCATTGGAAAAAATTAAGGACTTGTTTGGGAACCCCGTTCAGCAGCACTAGAAGATCTATACTATTAATTTTTTTTAATTCTATTTTTTATCAGGGTTTCAGTCTGATAGTGTGCTCTGTTTGCCACGTGACCTCTACGGCAGTTTTGCAGGCATCCCAGTACTCAGAAGTCCCATCCCAGAAGAAGTCCTCAGTGTTTTCATTCTCACAGCTTATCTCAGGCAATTTGACTGGTTCAACACATGGCAGGATGTGTGAATGGAGAACAGAACGCCATAGAAACAGTACATTTGCTCTTCCTCTGACTCTGGAAAACAGCCACAAATGGGCTCTGTATTAAAATATTAGAATCAATGTTAAAATTTTCATAAATTTATAAAGTAAACATATATGTGGAGATCATACAAACAACTCTTTAAAATGCACTTAAGGGTGGGAACACACTTACACAGTGTGTTCCATGCCCTCCCCTTCCTTTTCCCCCTCTTTACAAAGTTGTTGTTTTTTCCTAAAAGTCTACCCATATTTATTATACTTGCCATAATAAAAAGGAGAAAAAACAAAGTGCTAAAGTATCTAATTGAAACGCTCACTTCTGTGAACATAGATAGTCCAATATTCTGCTATTTCCTAATATCAAGTGTTACAAAATAGACAATCAAAATTACTAAGACAAAATGAGGGTTTGGAAAATTATCGTTTCTTTCATCAATATTTTAAATAATGTTATGTTCTGAATGTTAATTTCTACTATCACTTTATGTTGTAAAAAATAACATATCCCAAATGTATAGGACTTTTTTAGTATCAGTTCTTGATAGTTGAGAATATTATTTCAATGGTTAAGCAGGAGACTCAAACTAGCCTGCAACTGAAATATAGAATGATTAAATATCTACAAATTTTGAATAATAATTTGTTTCCAGCCTGCTTCCTCCCTTCAGACCTCATGTCCCAAAATAAAAGAAAAGCAGGACTTGAGGCTTGGGTTGTCTGGATAATTGCTTTAATTTTATTGTCTATTATAATATTATATAAAGATGAAGGTGAAAATTCTGCCAATATTGTAAATGGTGACAACTTGCCTTTATAAACTTTACGCTCAGACTGTTGATGTTATGCAAACAAAATAAAACATGCCTATAAATAGAAAAACACAATGGTCTAATGAGAAAGGAGAGTATATTATATTTCCATTTATTTTTAGAAATGATGAAGCAGAATTCACCTGGTCTGTAGTGCAGATTCTATATAAAATCAATCAGCCGTGGAAATGTTGATTTTTAAAAACCATCATTTTGACTTTTCAAGATTCAATAGAAGACTCCTTAATTATCATTTTTTCAAAATAATGTGTGCAAATATATATTTGATAGGCATCAATGTAACATTTCAAATGTAACTCTACTTATGAACAGGTGTGTAATACATTTTCCTTTGTCTCTATTAACATCTGAAAAATAACTTATTCCTTTCTATTTAGGACTCAAAGTCTTCAAATAAATATTTTAATGTATTTAACTTTATGCAATTATACATGTAAGTTTTGGAATGCACATGTATAGGTATTTATAATAAAAAGCAGTGTAATAAATTGACGACATGAATGTTAACATCTCTTTAATTCTCTGTTGCTCTATACTCAGGTTCTTACATTCTAATCTCTTTGTGGTATATATTTATTTATATACTTTATGTATTAACCTGAATTTACTGAATAAAAATGACAGTAATACATATGCTACACAAGATATCTGTCTCTAAAAGAAATATTTATCTCTAAAATAAAACTAAATTCCTTAAGCATTTTAGCAAAGAATACAGCAATATGTGTTACATTTAACTACCTAATTGACTATACCAAGGAGATGATAAAATAGCTTCCAAAAGAAAAAGCAGAATTTAATATTCTGTGCTATTTTATATTAAGATATCAAATTGTATACAGTGGCTTTAACTCTAGAATCATAAAAGAAGTCAATTAATAACAATAAAATACTAATAAGAACTCATCTACTTAGTGCTTGTTAAAGCATTAGTATTAACGGAGCCACAAATCCAAAATGTCAGGACACATGCCAAGAATCTGTGTATAAGTATGCAAATTTTAATATAACTCATCAGTTTAAGTGATGGATCACCAGTGATATTTAAATCAACCTAAATGTTCCAATCTTGAGGAAAAATGTTTTCAATTTATTGGCTTTCTTTAGAAGGAAAACTCAGTAGAGGTTTTGGCATTGCGCAGATGTTTCCAGAAAGGAAACAAAAAGTGTACTGAAGTATGCTCACTGATTGACTGAAATCCTATAAATGAAACCCAGAAGTTCATATCTCCTTTGACTTTTGTCAGTCTTTAAATAATCATAATGAGTCTGTAAGTTCTAGCCAGCCTTGATGCTTACGCATCTTTAAAATCAAACTTCTACTTCTGCCAGTGTATTAACTTGCCTATATATTCACATAATTAGCACCTCATCATTTTATGCTGTTCGGGGACTTCCTCTCATCTTCCAATCTCACATCCAACATTGAGAAAAGCAGTCACTGTCGCCTCATAAAATTCTGCTGCCCTTCAACTTCTGCTATTTTTCTTGTATGAAAATCAGATGTTAAAAAGATGAGGAGAACTACGGGACAGATCATGAGAGTTTGAGATATTATGTAAAATATGGGGAAACGCAGAAAACTAAAACACGTTAGTCAGTCGGCCCAGATCCGTCCCCTTGGGCCCTCCTGGCACCTAGGGTTTTCAATTGGGCGTCTTCGCCTGCGGGGGCTGGGAGTTCAGCACCCTCACTACACTCCATCACTTGGGATGCTCTGCCGCGAGCGAGAAGAGATAATTCCTGCTTGGCTGCGATTTATGTTGACATTTAATTTAAAAACTAGATGTCATTTTTTTTTTTTTTTTTTTTTGATAACGGCTTCTTTGATCAACCTAACAGTCTGGATGACCTGGCCGCCATTGCTATTGTTGTGAAGTGAATGTTTTACGCAGCAGATAAAGAAAGAAACTACTTTTTGAGAAGTTCCTCCGTGGTCAACTAGTTTTTAGGCTTTTGCTCCAGTGGCACATGACGGAGCATCTTTAGAGATATCTGGGTTTCCCTTTTATCTCTTTTGTTTTGGAAGGGGGATTGGGTTAAAAGGTGAATCCCACAGGCAGCCTCCTGCTGTTCGGTCTTGGCCAAAGTTTCTGCCGGTCAAGTTTGAGGCTTGGGCCAGAGAAGCCGGCGGACGCTGCGGATTGACCGGTTCCTCACAGTAGCCGCCTGGCAGGTCAGCCAGCGTGACATTTGTCGCTGGACTCTTACGAGGGGTTGGGGAGGGGTCGCTCCTGAGCCCAAATCGCCGCGGCCTCGGGTAGAGCGGCAGCTTCTGGAGAGGAACTCGGTGGCTGGAGCTGCGGGGCGGTGGGCGTCGGGCACCGAGCTGCACGCCCCAGGCATCGGGTAAGACACGGTCCCCGGCGATCTGGAGGTGGGAAGGGGTCAGGAGGAGCCCCGCAGCCTCTGGAGCGCGCGGTCTCCGGGAGCCGGGGTTGCGTCCTGTGTGGGGATGCAGAGCTGAGGCTGCGCGCCCGGGGCACGTATCTCCATATCGGGTCCGCGCGCCGACCCGCTACTTTTCAAGTGCTATGCAAAGGCTGAGAAACTCACAGGCTCTTTCCCGAGCCAGGACGGCAGGGCTGGAAGCAGCCCGCGGGCCTTGGGACGCACCTGTTGCCAGGGGACCAACCCCCTCCGCCGCCACCGCCCACCCCGGCCGCCAGGGCGCGGCGTGTGGCCCGAGGGAGCGCGGCCCCGTCGCCCTCTCCGCTCCGGGCCCGCCTGAGCCCTCTGAAGGAGCCCTCGGCCAGGGCCAAGGGCACGGCGCGTCTCTGGCTGAGGCCACTTTGGGCTGCCGCAGGCTCGGCCCAACGCTGGCTCCCTTCCACTCCCCTCCTCGCACCCGCCGGCGGTGGTGGGTGGAGAGACGGCCCATGTAAGGAAATCCGTCTGCTTGCCCTCGTGGGCTCGGAGCCTGCTCCGTTTCGGGCTCGGGGGCTTATCCCGAGGGGCCGAGCCCGGGGGTGGAGGAGTCGAGTGGAAGTGAACTCTCAGGGTCCACAATGACTCCGCGAGGCAAGCGTGTGGGAGCAGCGCCAGCGCTGCCTGGTGGACATCTCTGCCTTTTGGGCCCTGGCGAGTATCAACCCATTTTTTGGCGAGCAAAGTTGTGGCTCCTTCACTCACTCTCTCTCTTTTCCGAGGGAAACAAGCCTCCTAGGAGAGTCTGGGACTCCTGGAAGGCCTCGCTAAAAGTGCTTGCCTTGCTGGGGCCCTGGACCTTGCACCATTCCACACTCACGCAAAGCGGCCCTTGGGGAAAGCAGAGGGCGATCAGGGAGAGAGGACGCATCCCTAACTGCGACCAAGGGCCCCCGGCCAAGACATGGCAGATCTGCCACTCCAAGCACCGCCGCGTTACTGCAGCCAAAAGCCCCTTCGGGGTGGAGAGGGTCTGGTCGGTGCAAGCGAGGCCCTGTCGCCCCTTCCCCGCCCAGCGCAGCCCCCCTCGGAGCTGCCCGCGGTCGCCTATGTGCCTATCTCCGTGGAAAGGCGGTGCGGAGGCAGAGAGGCTTCTGGATCCGACTCCCAGAACCCCGGCCCCAGTCCTTTCAGCCCAAGTGAGTTATTCAGTTTGTATTGGGAGGACTTCTACTTCTCCCCACCCCCTTTTCCCCCTGCAATTTTACCTTCTCTATTGATTGGCGGGGCGGGGGGAGGGGAGATTTAACCCTTTATTTCATATTGTCCCCTGAGAAAATAGGGATTTTTTTTAAAGGTAAAATACCTTTCAGCGGCACGATTTTTTCTACTCCTTCATTTGCAACCCTTCTGCTCAAAGTAGACTTTGCTACTTCCCGAAATCAAAACTGAGCAGCAGCGTTCTCATTTGGGGCATGGGAAGGACAGACGTCAATGCCCAAGGGTCAGGAAGGTGGATCTGGAGGACGTCGGGGGCCAGGCCTGTGCATTGGCCCAAAGGCGGGGAAGTCGCTTTAGCTCCTGTCGAGCTCTCTCTGCCCCACACCTTGATCAGCAGGAAAGCCGCTGAAGCCTGTGGTCTGGACCACGCCTCTTCCCCAGCTTCCTTCCATCGCCTGGGGCGGTGTCCGAATGTATGCAGATGTTCTGGAACCCTTTTGCTCAAAAGCAGCTCGGGGGATGTCATTATCTGAGTTCACATGGGCGAGTCCAGTGAATTATGAACAATTCCTTTTGCTTGGATATTAGGAGTGCGTTTGGACATTACTCTTTTCACATCCAATCGAATCTCTTGGATTCTCCGTTTTAAGAAACTTTCCTTCTATGGAGGTGTAGGCGACAGGAGGATAAAAGGCTTGTGTCCAATCTTCAGGGGCACTAAGGTCCTGGCCTTGACAAGCGGTGTTGGCCATTTCCTTTATTTTTTTCTTTACAGAGAAGCAAAAGTCGGTGTAGAAAAAGCATCCGTTCCAACACTGCGTCTCCCCACCCGACTTGTACTGCCAGTGGTGCTTTCGCGGCGTGACCGTCTATGAGACACAGCCTCGCGGAGCGCGCAAACTCCGGCCCTGGGCGTGCATCCCTCTTCTGTTGACCGCTCGATTTGTGTCAATGGAAAGTGAGGCCTCTTTTACCTAACGAGTCCTGGAGGCTTGCAGTGACTCTGCCGCGCTGTGTGAGGCCCCAACTGCTCGAGGTTCCGGGATTGTTTCGGTTTCGCACTTTCCACCCAGACACTCAGCCATAACCTAGCACTTGTCTCTGGTTCCTCTGAGCCGGGAGCTTGGCGGTGCCCACGTTTTTCTAGAGGCCGCCGCCGGGGCAGTTTCCCTTACGGGAATTTCTGCCTTGTCGCCCCTCACGCTGCTTAGCTAGTTCCGACTGACAAAAGCACAGCAAGACGGAAGAAAGATCGGCGCCGAGCTCCCCACTCGAACCGAAGGCTACAAACTCCAGGCCTCCTCTTTATCCCCAGAATGGACTGTGCGTGGGAGCGCAGGGCCCACGCGCGCACGCATAAGGGGCTCTTCAGATCCTTATGGTGCCGAACCCCCCCCCCCCACACACACACACGGTGTGTTTTTTGACGCTGAGCTCCCGCTCTCCCCGGACCGCTGATGTGGGGCGGCCCCAGCCGGATGAAGCCACCCGCCCCGGCCGCGTGGCGCTGAGCTGCAGATGCTCTCTCCGCGCGCACGCACAGCAGTCAGAGGCCCTCCAGCCGAGCCGCAGGCGGGGGCCGCCCCTCCATCTTCAGCTAGCGCCGGGGTCCAGGGGCTGCGGGGTAGACAGGGCAGGAGCAATCTCCCATGGAGTTCTTGGGAACCTTTCCAATCCTTAACTCCCTCCCGCCTCCTCGGCTGCTTTTCCTCTCCTCCATTTCTCAAGTGGCTCTTATTGTAAACGCCACGGTTGGTTTGTTTCTTCAGTTCCAGGTCTAAGAAGTTACAGAATCTGACAAAATTGAAATTCTTTCAGTAATCTATTTTTCAAAACGAAAGGGAAGATATAAAAAGCAAGAAACCCATCTCCACAACAGTGTCAGGGGGCATACCCGTCACCAGATATGGACATCCCATTCAAACCACACCGGAGGGCCCAATAAACAAAATGAACACAATGTCAAGGTTTAGGGAAAGAAGCCTAATGAAATAAACTTCAGGCAGTGCATGCACTTCGACAGGCATTCTTGCCCCTCTCGCCCCAACCCCCAGCGCATTGAACCTGCCCTTCATCTGCATCTCTGTCCTTGAAACCATTCCACTGAGACTTCTTTTGCCTACATTTTCCAAAAACTTGGGAGTAGCTGTGAAAGGGAGGAGAGAATGTTTCAATTCCTCTTTCCATCCCCAGAGAATCTCCTCCTGGCCCCCTTTCCTTCCCTTCCTTCGGTTCCTTTAGGTGTGACTTGGTTAGGGAAATCAGGAAGGGGAGTGGAGGGAAGGAAAGTTTTTTTAAAAAAATCCAGAAGGCGCGAGCTGGAGCGGTGAGTGTGTCAATCAGAGGGTTTTGTGCCTGGGGGCTCCTAGCGCTTCTGAGCAGAGGTGTCCCTGGGCGGCCCCACAATGAATATGAATAGGAATCCTTGCTAAATGGGACAGCAAAGCGCACCGCCCTGAATGACTGCACGTCATCCTAACCAGCCCAGGATAGATAGGAGTGTTCCTTTTGTCTCTTTTCTCCGCCGCAGCTCTATAAAAGCCCCTCTTTTTCAGCGTGAGTTGAGTTCAAGCACACACCAACTAGCTGTCCAGTAAACAGCCAAACCAGAGAGAGGGGAGTGGGGAGGGAGAAAGGCGGGGAAAGGCAGTGCCTCAGCTTTTCTTCTCATTTCTTGCCGCTGAGACGTGGGTTACTGGGCTGCAGCTTTTTTTTTTTTTTAATTCAAGGTTTTCTTTAATTTCCTTCCTAAAGTCTCACCACAGTAGGGCCGCATCCCCTGTAATAAAATGAATTCTGATTCGAGCTCTGTCTCCAGCAGAGCTTCATCTCCGGACATGGATGAGATGTATCTGAGGGACCACCACCACCGCCATCACCACCACCAGGAGAGCCGTCTCAACTCGGTCTCGTCCACGCAGGGCGACATGGTGCAGAAAATGCCCGGGGAAAGCCTTTCGCGGGCCGGCGCCAAAGCCGCGGGCGAGAGCAGCAAGTACAAAATCAAGAAGCAGTTGTCGGAGCAGGACCTACAGCAGTTGCGGCTGAAGATCAACGGACGCGAGCGCAAGCGGATGCACGACCTGAACCTCGCCATGGACGGGCTACGCGAAGTCATGCCCTACGCTCACGGGCCCTCGGTGCGCAAGCTCTCCAAGATCGCCACTCTCCTGCTGGCCAGAAACTACATCCTCATGCTCACCAGCTCCCTGGAGGAGATGAAGAGGTTGGTTGGTGAGATCTACGGGGGCCACCACTCTGCCTTCCACTGCGGGACTGTGGGCCACTCGGCCGGCCACCCAGCGCACGCCGCCAACGCCGTGCACCCGGTGCACCCCATCTTGGGAGGCGCGCTCTCGTCCGGCACCGCCTCATCCCCGCTGTCCGCCGCCTCGCTGCCCGCCATCGGCACCATCCGGCCTCCCCACTCGCTGCTCAAGGCGCCCTCCACCCCGCCCGCGCTGCAGCTGGGCAGCGGCTTCCAGCACTGGGCCGGGCTGCCCTGCCCCTGCGCCATCTGCCAGATGCCGCCGCCGCACCTGTCCGCTCTCTCCACCGCCAACATGGCACGGCTGTCGGCCGAGTCCAAGGACTTGCTCAAGTGAGCAGCGGGCCGGCCCGGCTGCGGAGGATGAGGGGAGAGCGGCGGGAGGGCTCGAGGTGCCGGGCCGGGAGGGCAAAGGGAGGCTGGGCGCTCGGCCGGAGGGCGGGAGGGAGGGCGGGGGGCTCCTGAGGCCTCCCACACCGTCTGAGAGATCTCAGACCCTACTTGACCGCCGGAGGGAAAGGACTAAAACCAAACTGCAATTTCTAGGTGGTAGCGAAGGGGGGCTCGAACCAGACGTCGTGTGTCTTGCATGCATGCTTCTTTTCTCCATGCCGCGCCGGTATTTCTCACTGCCATACGCTCTTGTCAAAACGGCATTTGTTGTATAAAGACGGGATCGGTGTAGCTGAACACCGCTAAGGGCCTTTAGAGTCGCTGTCCATGTCTCTGGCTCTGTGTTCTCACCTTGGAAAAGACAACCATCCCTTTTGAATTTCAACTCCGGTCCAGGGCATGACAGCTCTTCTGTGGGTTTTCTTTAAGACGCAGTGTAGGTCGAAAGAATGCATGCACGCTTCTAAATGAATCTCGTCTAAACATGTTGTGCAGGCCGTGATGCCATTTTCCTTGTAACAAGGATTTATGAGGGAATTCTCCGAAGTACTCCGTATATCTGTCTGTGGTTGTAAGAAGTGAAAAAGGGGGCAGAGTGCAAAGACCCAAACTCACGCACAAGCGCTTCTCCCCCACCCCACCCCCTTCAAACTCCATTCCCAACCTTCCTGGGCTGTTTTAGGGGCTGGTGACTGCAAGAGCTTGGGCTCCCCCTGCGACCTTGCCCCAGCCCCCCTTGCTCAGTTATTCTGCATGCGGGGTCGGCTCTCTCCATTATCAGCTTTGAAAATGTACTGTGGTTTGGGGAGGGGTGCCGTTTTTATTTTCCTGAACATTTGCTTGAACTATTTTGTTCGAAGACAAGACCTGTCTTTATTTTTTATATATTCTTGATAACTATGATATATTTATTAATAACCAGTGTTTCTGGATGAGAATTTCAAATAAAAAAAGAACCTTTAAATCCTGGCTTTTGCTTTTGCCTAAAATTTTTGAAGATGGGGGTAGTGGGTAAGGAACATGTGGACCCAGTAAGGTATATCTGGGAGTGTGGGGGGGTAGATCTGGGTGGGTGGGCAGATTCGAAGAGTTTTCTCTGATCATTTACAGGTAAAGAGGTCGGACGCATTGGTGTTAATTATTACAATGAAATATCCTTCAAATTGGGGCTTGTCCATGTCACTAGTCTTGTGATACTTGAGCTCCTATTTCTCTGCAGTAATCAGAACCTCGTAAGCTCAACAGTTGAGATTTTTTTAAAAAGTGATCTAGAAACCCAAAGTGACAGGAAATGAGAGGCAGAGTGGTGACTGCGCTGGCTGTGTTGGCAGCAGACGAGAACAAAACAGTAAGTTAACTTCTTTTCACTTTAGATTGACCGTCTGGCTTTTTTTAAAAAATCAAGCAAGTGAAAATCCAGTATATGTTTTAAAAATCAAGGAAGAGTGATCCTAAAAAATAATCAAATGCCCAGCCCCCCACCAGCCCCTTGGCAGCAGGCTCCTCAGAGATAGGGAAGGCCTCCCTGCTTTGTAAGGTGAGCTCGAAGTGATGCCAACGACCGCCCAAGTCTCAGCATCTCCAGATTTACAATGGGAATTCTCTCTTTCCTCCCTTAGAAGACCCCATTAGTCGAATGCAAGCTATTTGGAAGTGTTATTGGGGGGAGGGATAAAGAGAGAAAAGTCTTCTACATAAATAATGGCGAAAACGGGGGTTATTTCAATCGATTACTTTTCTCTCTTCCCGCCGTATAACATTTCCGGATAGTTTGTATAAGCAAAAGTAATCCAGCAAGAAGGTTTTGTTTACTTGTTTATAGAGGACAAGAAGTCAAGTTCTGGTGATGATAACTCGACCAGCACATGCCTCTATTTCCCATTAAGGATAATGGAAACCTGATTGAAATGTACCTCCCCAGAATCTGCCTCTAGCTTAGATGTAACATCACCTCCCTGTTGGCTGAGGCCTAAGCTCCTCTTCAAGAGGAGGAGGCCAGGCAATAGATCTGTCTCTCTCTAGGATCCAGGGTAGACAGCACATCTAGGAAGCATCTACCACTTCCTAGGTCCCCCACTGCACCTCTCTGGGAGGGCACCTCTGTGGGTTCTGGGTCTGTTTAACTCATTCTCCTCCATCTCTTTTTGCCCCCAGCTCCCACACTGCCAGGGAGATAGAGCTAAGTGAGGGTCTACAGTGGAGGGTGCTTGTTTCCTCTGGTTTTAGGCAGATAAATGGGGGAATAATCGTCTGTTTCCCAAGGGTGATTCATTTCTCTGGGTGAGGAAAGAGCTGTTGAGGATTTATTTGAAACCAACACAAGGCAGCCCTCCAGCCTTTCCCTGTGAGTTTATTATTTAGAAAAGAGAGGAGAGGGAGAAGTTTAATCAGTCACGAAAAGGACTTTCCCCTGAGTCACTGGCTTCTTTTGAGTCCTGTTTTCAAAGGCCTGGTCCTGGGGAAAGACAAGAGGCCTGACCACTGGCTTAGTGGTGGGCTTCATCCCTTCTCTAGAGCTGGGGCTTAAATTGGGCACTGAAGAGAAATAAGGCCATGCTCCTTGTACCCGAGGAGTGGTGGCTGTGCTGCCGAGGCACGCAGGAATCCCTTGAGTTACCTCCAGTGGTCAGTAAAAAGAGCTGTGTGAGATGTAGAGAACAAACGTATGGACACCAAGGGGGGAAAGTGGTGGGGGGGGATGAATTGGGAGATTGGGATTGACATATATGCACTAATATGTATAAAATGATAACTAATAAGAACCTGCTGTGTAAAAAAAAATAAAAATCCAAATAAATAAATAAAGAGCTGTGTGGTTCACGCTCTCGGAGAACTGTGCTAAAAACAGCCTCGGGCCCAGGTAATTCTATAACGAATTCTCCAACCCAAGTGGAAAACAGACACTGTTTCCAGCATTGAGGAGGCCCCTTAGACTAACTGGTCTCTTTTCTGGGTCACAAAAATTCCTTTGGCTTAAAGACCAGAGAAAGGATTCCTTTAAGAACAGTACAGGAACCCAAGGAGAAGGGCGATTTGGGAGCCAGGTGGTCTGGAGTTCTAGATTTATTGGGGAAGGAACAATCCCCACTTGCTTCCACTGGGAAGGGCCTTGCCCAGGAGCAGGCTGGTCTGCTTGGAGATGTGGCTTTGCAGGCGACTCTTACAGGCATTTTCCAATAATTTCTCGATTTCCTGATGCCAGAAACAAATGTACATGGCCGCGAAAGTGAGAGTGGATTCTTGGCCGGATTTTCTTTTCACCGCCCATTTTTCACCTTCTCGAAAGTTCTTCAGTTTAAAGCAGTTTTTAATTCAATCTAGAAACACGACAACGATCCCCTCATTCCACAGTAAACGTTGCTTTACATTTAAAAAGACGGCGAAAGCCTAGTGGGCAAAGGTATCTTGAGAAACCTAGACTAGAAACCTCACGAAGCCCTTTAAGCCATGACCCATCTTTAAGGTGGGGAGAAAGTCACACTTAGAGAAGGAAAGCTGGCAGTAGTTGTCAGGGTCTGCTAAACCTTTGTTCCTAAAACCCTCTCCCCCCTCCCCGGGGTTCCGGGACCTTGGGTTTATATCCCCCCAAAAGGGCGGGGAGAGGTGACTGAAATTGGTCCACGAAGTCCAAGGTTCCTTAACTCTTACAGGAGGAGGCCTTGTGTCCTCTCAAACTTTTTCAAGCTGCTGGGTCAAGCATCGCCTCCACTGGTACCCTCAGCAGAAATTGCAAAAGCCCCTTCCCTCAGGGAGGACAATGGATTCTCTGAGCATCTCGCTCAGCTAACAAGATTTAACTGCTCTTTTCTTATCCCTTCTAGAGACTTCGGGCCCCTCTCTTCCCGTGCCGCCGCCCGCGTTCAAGGTGGGCTCCCAAGCCTGGGCGCCCAGACGACTAAGCTCTTGGCCCTCCCCGCCGATGCTCCCCCCGCGGCTCTGCCGCCCATGGGGGCCTGGCCAGACCTCGGGTGCCGGGGCTCCGCGGAGCCTCCGCGATCCAGGAACCTCGTCCCCCGGGACTGGCCGATCCAGGTTCCTCAGGCTCAGGAAGCGAAGCAAGAAGAGGAGCCGCTCCAGAAGGGCGAGGGCAGTGTCTTTGGAAGAAATAGGCCAGGGGAGGGGCCGTGGTGAGCTGGATGAACCGGCATCTTCCGCCCGCCTCTAGGCAAACTTGCGGGAGAACGAGGGGCCCCTGCCTTCCTCCCCCTTCAAAGTCTCTGAGCCTCGCACGTACCCGTTTCCCTCCTAAACAGCAGGGAGGAGGCAAACCCTAGAAGGTTCGGGTCTGCAGTACTGTTTTAGTTGCGTCTGTTTTCAGTGAAACCTTCCCCTGGGACCCCGGTCGGGGGGCTGCGAGGGGGCCGGAGAAGGTGGGGTGCGGGAACCAAGAGGGGAAAATCGGCTAGGGATTTCCGGGGTCCTGGGAGCCCCGGGACCGGATCTCTCCCGACTCCCCCCACCCGTTTCGGCCCCCGCCCGCTGGGTGCGCAGCCCCTCTTTCCGTCCTCTGCACCCAGCGGCGGGGAGCAGGGAGCCAGGCTCGGGTCTGGGTCCCGTGTCGCAGAAACTGGCCTTGCACCTCGCCTCTGGCTCTGGAGTCTAACTCGGAGCAAGTCGGGGCGGAGACTGCACCTCCGCGTGGAGCTAGGAGCCCTGGGGTCGGGGTTGCGTCCCATGGGAAACATCGGTCTCCGCGACTCGACCCCCGACTCCTCTCCGTCCCCTCCGGAGGCCCAGCGAAGCCGGGGCGCAGACGACAAAAGACGCGCGGGAGAGGGACATCGCGGAGCAAGGCCCAACCCAGACTGCACCGACACTTGCAAAGAGCCTCGAAATACCTAAGCGTTTAAGGAAAGTGGGTGGAAGAAAAAACAAGAGTAGCAAACAAATCCAAACTTGGGCCGAGCGTGCCGGCGCTCTCTTTCATCTCTGTTCCCCGCGCCCCTATGCTGGGATGCCCGCCGACATTCGGTCAGCTTTGCTAAGGAGATACGGTCCGGGTCAGCCAGGGCGGTCCGGGCTGCTGCGTCTTCGTCAACCGCGTTTCCTCGCTGGGGACCTCACGGAGGACCCGGTCGGCTCGCTCCCCGAGGCCCACCTTGGCCTCGACCCCTGGCGCGGAGACTGTTTCTAACCCAACCCTGGCCCTGTCCCCGGCTCCGGCACCAAAGTGAGGATAGTATCCCTGCAGCCGGCACTCGGGAGAGGATGTTCAGCACGCCCCGGGAATTCGACACGTCCCAAGGGAGGCGGAGATCGGGATCTGCTGGGGCTGGGGTCCCAGGGAACTGAGAGGGAGGGGTGCGCAGATCTGGGCGCTCAACGCGGGGGCCTGGATGTTGCGCCGTGTCCTGGGGTTCGAGTGAAAGCAGAGTGGTTGGGTGTCTCCATCCTGAGGAGGGCAGGGAAGGGACAGCGCCGAAGGGTCTGGGAAGCAACTTGGGATAACAGCCCTCAAAAGTTTGGGGATTCTGTCTGGCCAGGACTTGATCAGCGCCGGTCTTTCCCGCCGGTCTGCGACCGACACCTCCGAGAGTGCAGGAGCCTGGGCCTGATTCTGGGGGCGCCACAGTTTACGTATAAGATGCAGCCTGTCAATCTTTAATCCCCCTTGGGCCTGAAGAACTCCAGAAGCCGGGTTCCGAGAGCCCCATCCCCGACCCCCACGTGCTGCTGAGCTGAGGTGCCGAGAACACGTTTCTGCCACAGGCAGGATCCTTAACACCTTGGAAGGAAATAGGTTGGAGCAAGCACGTATGAAGACTCTCTTCTCTTGGTTATTTAACTGCTCCTCCCTCCCTTCCACTCCCGGGAATGGGCAAGGAAATTCACACCATCCTTTGAACCCACAAGTAAACAGACAGCTCCCTACTGCACTCCCAGCAATGCGAGCCTCTGGTATTTCTCTTAACCTTCCTCCTTTTACACAATCAACACTTTCTTTCTTTCTTTTTTTAACATCTTTATTGGAGTATAATTGGTTTACAATGTTGTGTTAGTTTCTGCTGTAGAACAAAGTGAATCACCTATATGTATACATATATCCCCATATCCCCTCCCTCTTGCGTCTCCCTCCCACCCTCCCTATCCCACCCCTCTAGGTGGTCACAGAGCACCGAGCTGATCTCCCTGTACTATGCGGCTGCTTCCCACTAGCTATCGATTTTACATTTGGTAGTGTATATATGTCCATGCCACTCTCTCACTTTGTCCCAGCCTACCCTTCCCCGTCCCCATGTCCTCAAGTCCATTCTCTACGTCTGTGTCTTTATTCCTTTCCTGCCCCGAGGTTCATGAGAACCTTTTTTTTTTTAGATTCCATATACATGTGTTAGCATACGGTATTTGCTTTTCTCTTTCTGACTTACTTCACTCTGTATGACAGACTCTAGGTCCATCCACCTCACTACAAATAACTCAAGTTTGTTTCTTTTTATGGCTGAGTAATATTCCATTGTATATATGTGTCACATCTTCATTATCCATTCATCTGCCGACGGCCACTTAGGTTGCTTCCATGTCCTGGCTATTGTAAATAGAGCTGCAATGAGCATTGTGGTACATGACTCTGTTTGAATTATGGTTTTCTCAGGGTATATGCCCAGGTGTGGGACTGCTGGGTCGTATGGTAGTTCTATAAGGAACGTCCATACTGTTCTCCATAGTGGCTGTATCAATTTACATTCCCAGCAAGAGTGCAAGAGGGCTCCCTTTTCACCACACCCTCTCCAGCATTTATTGTTTGTAGATTTTTTTGATGATGGCCATTCTCACCAGTGTGAGGTGATACCTCATTGTAGTTTTGATTTGCATTTCTCTAATGATTAGTGATGTTGAGCATCCTTTCATGTGTTTGCCGGCAATCTATGTTCTTTGGAGAAACGTCTTTTTAGGTCTTCTGCCCATTTGGGGATTGGGTTTTTTGACTTTGAGCTGCATGAGCTAAGGAATCGACACTTGCTGAGCGCTCTCGTGTGCCAGGCGCCGGAGAAAAATGAACAAAGCAGCAAGAGAAGTAGGACATTCAAACACATAAGAAATGGCCCCTGCCCTCAGGGTCCTCAGACCCTAGTGGGAAAACACAGGGCATCTAAGTCCTAAGGTAAAACAGACAGAGGACAGGAGCAGATGCCTTTGATTAACATGGAAATAAAAAGAAGCAATGGTGACAGTACTTTGTCTCATCGCTGTTGTTTCGAGATTTATTGACACTGAGATAAACTTCAGTCTGGGGTATCTCCATAATTCATGTCCCCATCAGTTATTACCAAATGAGCAAATCGTTTTCTCTTTTAACTGGTTTTTAAAAGAAAAAAAATAAAAGAGGGGGAAGGTTGGGAGAAATTTTTTTTTAATGGGATTAGAGTCATTACCCTCCTTGTCTGTGTGGGTCCCTGAGCTACAGAAACTTGCCTCTTGACTCCTGAGTTCACCAGGCTATGTTCTAGACATAAAACAATCCTGTAATTGCCTTCAAGAACAAAAGTTTTCAAAGAAATGACCTGCACGTTATCCCCCTCAATAAAGCAGAATTGACTTAATGGTCTGTTAATTACTCCATCCCGGCAGGGGGAGGGAAGCTTCCAAAAGGATTGCTACAAACCCTCTGTTGATTGGTCTGTCCCCAAATGTACAGCTGGGACTGGGTCATTGAAAACCCAGACAAAACAGAATCCCTGATAAATAATCCTACCTAGAACACAAAGATTCAGCATACAATTGTTCAATCTTTGCTGGATCCTCAGAGAAGCCCGGGGCGAGCTCCTTTGGGGCTTCCGGTAATCTTTAAATTTGAGGCCAAGTATTCTTGGACAAAAGTTAAAAGAAAGACTGTGGTTGACTCTCCCGTCCTCTCATCCTCCTGTGTCAAATTTCTTTCACTTTTGAGACTCTGACTATACTTCTTTTATCCAATCTTCTTTTGTAGGAATTACAGTTTGTTTCATCATGTAGTACATTTTTGGTTTGGTCATCTTTTCCAATTTTTGTCTATTAATGATTTAAACTGAGGAAGTCAGATTTGATTGTTCTAGTAAAAAAGGACAAAGTAGAGAATCAAAATATAAGAGATAGATTTGGGTTATTATTCTCTGTGACTTTTTCACATCTCTAAGGTGACAACTGCATCAGGCAATTCAATATATTTCTAAAATAAAAAAGTTTAAAAAATCCTACTTAAGCCCAAGCAACATTGAGTAATCATCCAGTTAATTTTGTGTCAGAGACAGTTAAGCAGAAAGATTCAATTTTTAAAAATATTTCTTTAAGGAAGAAAATATACATGTTCTACACTCATTGAGAAAATGTTGGTTTTAATTTGGTGTATATTTGACTTTTGTGGACCCATTGAAATGAAACACTGCAGAAAGATGAAATGTGGCATCTAGAGAGATGGGTCATGAAAATGATCAAAATGTGGATATGATCTGTTTTGAAAATTAGTTCTTTGTCTGAACTAGGCAATAACGAAGAGAGTCTGTCAAACCACCCAGTCTCCCGCATCTACCATCACTTTTTAAGGAAGTGATCCTTAAGAGTCGTGTGTTGATGGGAACCAACCTCTGTCTTCCTTGCCACAGTTGACTGGTCCCTGCATGGTACATGAGCTAATCATTATAATCATGAGAGAGGCTAGCTCAAAGGTGATTGGCATTAAATTGTGCCCATAATTGCATTTCATATAGAATGGTGGCAAACACATACTTTTCTCTCCTTTGGAAAAGTGAAAAACTTTTAGTGAATCAAAAAGAAACCCATCATTTAACCTCAGCTTGGCCCCCAAGGCTGAACTTTTGTTTTGATTCTGGGTACTGTTGACTGTTCATCCCAGTTATGTGAGAAACAGGATCTAGACACAGAGTGAGACAGTGTGACCTGTGTAGCTCAGATAGTGTCGTTCCTTTCAATAAAATCCATACAAAAGGCCATCTTTCCCTGTCTTGTCAATGATGTCCTCACAATCCTGACTTCCCCACAGTCCTATAGAGCTAATAGACAAACATGAAAAACAAGAAGCCGTTCCTCTTGCTAAGTAGTCCACGGGGAATACTAGAAGTAGAGAAGACAATTTGTTTCCAATTTTTACTAGATTTATATTATGAATAGATTAGACTCCAAGATTGAGTAAAGTACTTTTAGAAATGATACTGACTGACCATGCACTGCAGAGATGGGTTAGGTCCTCTTTTTCCCCTCTGCAGAAATTAATGTGCTCAGGTATCAATGGCCTTCCCCAAAGGGCATTTTGATTTGGAACGTTTTTTCATTTTTTACCCTTAGGTAGTTGATTTCCTAGCGCTTCCGTCACTTGTGGAGTGTTGTTTGCCAGGCTCTTGAGACGCTGAATCTCTTCAGAGCCACAGAGTACCTTGACTTACGATCAGTAACTTTTCATCATTTTTGATCTGGGCAAATTTTTAAATAGAAAATACTGAGAAACATGCAGTGTAATTTTCAGAGTATGCATTAGATCTCAGTAAAAAAAATTACAAAAGAGTTGTAACTTGAGGGGAAACAGTAAAAACTTTTTGGAATATATTCAAAATGAAGAGAATTAATCTTTTTTTTTGGAAACAACAGTTTTATTTAAACCCAGCCAAACATGGTACTTGGTCTTGAGTGGCTAGAGAAGAGGACAGAAGGGACAGGTAGGGGACTGCTACTTTTCTAAATGTGCTCTTACTATGCAGACCCTATACCTCATCTAAGTGGACAGTGGGCTGTGAGAGGCTTCACTTATAGTTCTGTACTTGACCATGATCGATTCTTTTCTTTTTCTACAATTTGCATCCTTTGTGATTTTATGTGAAGTTTCATCATCTAAAATATATTACAGTTACGGTATAAAAGAATGTTCTAGAGTTTGGTGAAACTAGAATTAGGTTCATTGAAAAATTCGATGTTTCTCTGCACTTTAAACTTGAAAGAAAGAGATGGGAGATGATAGAATCTGCGGAGCAGGGATGAAATGGATTTATTAAGTGGAACAAGTAAGGCAAGAAACATGGTGGCCACTTTTTAAAAAGGCAAACCATTTCTGTTGGTGACATGGTGTCAAAAGTTACTGTTATTAGTTTGTCCCTCACATATATATGCTTTAGGTGAACATGCTGTTTAGAAAAAAGGACCATGTTTGCTTACTTCCAAGAGATGGAAGATTTATGGGTGAATTCTTCTCTTTCTCCTCTATCTTCCTCTTCAATTCCCCTTTCTTCCTCTTTTCTTCTATCTTGCTTCTCAATTATCTCCTCATCTTCTTGCTCTCTACCTTCTTCTACATCTCTGCTTCCAGTCTCTATTTTATTCTCCATTCCAGCTCATCCCTCTGCTCTATTTGTCCATTGCATTGGCCACTTCATTGCTTTAGGGAAACCTGGGGTTTACATTCCCCTAGCCTTCTCACTCAGTCCTTGCACATGCAATCTGCCTGCTCTTCCAACAAGTTTTGGTTTCTGTTATCCTGGGCAGCTCTGTTAATATCTTCACTCTCTCAGCCTGTGTTATGTAACAGAAAAAAATGAGCTACATGGAAATGTGTTGCAGAACCAAAGATGTTCGAAAGCGTTTTAACTTCCAAAAACAGCATTATCGTGAGAATGCCTTTGCAGGTGATAGGGGTATTGTGGTAGATGTTACGCATGTCTTAGCCTGCTTGTGTTAATTTAGGGGAAATATTTAAATTAATAATTATAGAAAACACAAAGTTCTTACAGTGTGCCAGTCATGGTTTTAAATACTCAGAAAGTATTAACTCGTTTAATTCCCACTGAAAACCTATGCAGGTAGTACTATTATTATTCCCATGTTTGCAAATGTAGAAACTGAGGCACAGAAAGTTAAATACTGTAACTTTCCTGGTGTGACCTAGATCAGTGGTATCCCCAGGCCTACAGCATGGGTTCTGGGCCAGCAGTATCAGCAGGATCTGGGAACTTGTTAGAAACACAAAATCTGAGATTTTACCTTACTCGCAAACATATAAGGCTATCACAGTTTTGTGGATGCTGGCTGAGGACACGAGACCCTTGTCGGAAACAAGGAGCTTCATTTCTCACTGCATGGAAAGTATCATGGACATCACGTTCACATTTGTTCCCCTGGTCCTTTAATTCCTCTGAGAGCATTGCAGAGGTAGCAAAGTTTGTCAGTGTCTCAGATCACAAGATGTGGAGAAATGCAAGAGATCTGTGGAGTTTCTGCCAACAGAGCATTAAGACCAGTACGCTCTTCCAGCAACTGGCACTCTGTCATCATTCTTTGGGACAAGGTCACTGTCTACTCCCCTTCCTCTCCCTCCCACGGGCATGATATACATCTTGAATGTTTATGAGTATAGAAATCCTTGTATAATAAGCAGTGCTTCTTTGTATGTGTACTCATTTTTAATTTATACGTGAACTGTGTTATAGTCCTTCTTCTGTTACTTTTTTTTTCCCACTCAGCATTAGGTTTTTTTTTTTTTTTTTTTGTGGTACGCGGGCCTCTCACTGTTGTGGCCTCTCCCGTTGTGGAGCACAGGCTCCGGACGCGCAGGCTCAGCGGCCATGGCTCACGGGCCCAGCCGCTCCGCGGCATGTGGGATCTTCCCGGACCGGGGCACGAACCCGTGTCCCCTGCATCGGCAGGCGGACTCTCAACCACTGCGCCATCAGGGAAGCCCCCACTCAGCATTAGGTTTTAAGATCCATCCACTTGGCTGTTGGTTAATCTTGTTCCACTCCTATTTTATTGAGTTATATTTGACATACAACATTGTATGTAAGTTCAAGGTGTACAGTGCATTCATCTGATGCATTTATATTGCAATAGGATTGCCGCCGTAGCAATAGTCAACACCTTTATCTTGTTAACTATCTTGTTAATTATCTTTTTTTCTAATGCTGGGAACAATTAAGATCTAGTCATTTACCAAGTTTAAGGTTCATGATGCTGTTTTGCTGTCTGTAATCACTGCATTGTGTATTAGGTCTCCAGGATTTACTTATCTACTGGTTGCACGTATGTAGTGTCCCCCAGTTTCAACTCTGCTGAGTATTCCATACTGTGCGTCCATCACATTTCATTTCTCATTTCCCTCGTGATGAAACTTAGCTTCCCTGTAGCACCCTACTATGATTAACACTGCAATGAAAATCTTTACATATATGTCCCTTCTTGCATCTCTCCAAGAATTTCTTTTCTATAAATATATACATAATCTCCAAGATATGTAACCAGTATTCTTTGCTCATTTTTCTATCAGGTTATCTGTCTGTTTTGCAAGAGTTCCTTGTACAGTTTAGATATTGAAAGTTTTAGATATAACAACTGTCTTCTCCTAATATTTTAATTTTGTGTTTTATGTTCTTTTTTCTATACAGGGCACCCAATTTTCCTAACATTGTCTGCTATACAGTCTCTTCTTTCCCTGTCGATTTGTGATGGCATCTTTATCCTATATTAAGTTCCTATATATTCATGGGTCTGTTTTTGAACTTTCCACTCTGTATCATTGGTATATTAGTCTGCTTCTATGCCACTTCCAGTATATTGTTATTACTATGACTTAGTATTATATCTTAATATACAGTAAAGTGAATCCAAGGAGAATAAACTTTTCACAAAAGGGTCATATTTGTCTCCAAACTGAATACATTCTAAGCCAACCAGAATAATGATTTTTTTTAAAGGCAGTGCTAATATTACAAGATTTTTTTTGGTTGCTTTGGGTCTTTGTTGCTGCACTCGGGCTTTCTCTAGTTGCAGCGAGCGGGGGCTACTCTTCGTTGCAGTGCGCTAGCTTCTCATTGTGGTGGCTTGTTGTTGTGGAGCACGGGTTGTAGGCACTCAGGCTTCAGTAGTTGTGGCTCGTGGGCTCTAGAGTGCAGGCTCAGCAGTTATGGCGCACGGGCGTAGTCACTCCACGGCATGTGGGATCCCCACAGACCAGGGCTCGAAACCGTGTCTCCCGCGTTGGCAGGCAAATTCCCACCCACTGCACCACCAGGGAAGCCCACAATTACAAGATTTTTTATCACCTGTTCCTTTAGGTGTTGGGAGGGAAAAGCGATATGTATATATGCAGGCCTCTTAGAGTTATTAGAATATTCTTATTTTTTCACTCTAGTTCCTCAACCTCAAGATCAAGGATAGGAATTCTCAAGCTTTCTTACTCCCTATATGAAGCAGTTTAATGCCTCATTATTCTGAGCTTAGAAGCAAGTTTCCTCCTAATTATAAAGATGCACAGATAGTGTCCAATGTTATATCCCATTACATTGTATATTCTACATCATTATGTACTTACTATATGTACTTACATTATGTACTTACTTACATTATGTACTTACTATACAGTGTCTTCTACAGTAGACAGTAGAAATTTTTCTCAAGGAGGAACTTCCTGCTCATCCTGAGAGAACGTTTTGCAGATGGAATCAAATCTAAAGAGAAGCCTTTCAAGCTTACTCAGACTCTTTCAGACCTCCAGGCCTGGGCACATTCTAACCCCGTTGCCTGGAACGCTTGTTCTCACCCTATTCCCCTTTTCCTTGCTATTCATATCCAATCTTCACTTCCCAGCTTCCCTGGGGAGTCTGGGCCAGTGGTCCTTAGCTCTCCCTTTGGGCTCTCTTAGCCCAATGTACCTCTCCTTCACAGCACTCCCCACCTGGAACACTTGCTTGTCCTTTTCTTTCACTGGACTGTGAACCCTATAGGGCAGAACCATGATGGTCCTGTTCACCCAACATAGTGTCTGGAGCATAACGGGTGCATAAAGGACATTCTGTGAACCAACGAATGAGAAATGTTGTAGAGGAGATCTAAGCTTTGGATGGGTAGTTGCATAAGATGATCTTTAGTTCCATCTATGAGATTCCACAACCATATGATAAAAAAGCACAAAGTTTGATTCAGATTTTTAAGTCTGGATACCTTATTTCCATTTAAAAAAGCTGTAGCAGGACCTCCCTGGTGGCACAGTGGTTAAGAATCCGCCTGCCAATGCAGGGAACATGGGTTCGAGGAAGATCCCACATGCTGCGGAGCAACTAAGCCCACGCGCCACAACTACTGAGCCTGCACTCTAGAGCCCGCGAGCCACAACTACTGAGCCCGCGTGCCACTACTAATGAAGCCTGCGCACCTAGAGCTCGTGCTCTGCAACAAGAGAAGCCACTGCAGTGAGAAGCCCGTGCACCGTAACGAAGAGTAACCCTCTCTCACCGCAACTAGAGAAGGCCTGCGCACAGCAACGAAGACCCAACGCAGCCAAAAATAAATAAATAAATTTATTTTTTTAAAAAAGCTGTAGCTACATTGAAGTAGGGGCTTTTATCACTTATGTTTCTAGGCACTTTTTGGAGTGGAAAGTAACTTTATAATTTAATCAGATAAAAACTAAGAGAGTAGAGCTGCTTTATTATCCTGACTGTTCCATTTCTGTGTGTTGTATTAATAGTAGATGCCATTTAATGAATAACGTGATTGCTATTTCATTGAAGTCTCTCAGTAATCTGGCAAGAGTGTTGTAGTGCCCTTCTACAGGTGAGGGGAATAAGGGTTAGGTTAAGTAACTCAGAAAGAGCGCCCAGTCAATAAGTGGTACAGCTGTGTGTTGAACCCTGTACTGTCTTACTCCAAAGTTGGTGTTCCTGAGAGCCATCCTACATCTTTATGAATATTCTTTTGGTCTGTTTCTTTAACTTCTCCCTTTCCTTCTTGTTGGCCATGCCCTATTGAAGGTAACCTACATAGGACGGCTCCTGTCCAACCCTCCCTAACAGTTTTCACCTCCATAACAAGGTCTTGTTTGGGGTCATCAGGGGTCCTGGAAATTTTTTTCTCTAGTCATTCACTCATTCAATGAAACTTGCCTGGCTCTGGGCACTGTACAAGGTCCTGAGGGTGCCATAGGAAATAAGAAAGATGGGCTATAAGCACTCAGAAATCTTATAGCTCAGTGGGGAAACTAATCAAGCAAATGGCAAAACAGTGCCCCCATACTATGCTAGAAAGTGTGACAGCAGTCCCTGCCCGCGGACATTTAACCCTATCTAGGGGTATGTCAACTTGAACTGTTAGTCAGGTGAGGAGGTGGGGCAAAAGACATAGACATTTCCAGAAGCCAAAGAGCAGAGGGGATGTGAAAGACGTTTTAGGGCAGCTGGAGAGTAGGATTCCTTTATGTGAGTGGAGTTAGAGTGGAACAAAGCAAGATCTGATACTGCGGAGATGAGAAGGGGCCAGTTGCCAAGAGACACTGCAATCCATTCACTCATCGTTTTCAATGCATATTGACTAATTTCCTACCAAAATAATCAATAGATTATACACATAGCACTTACCAAGTACCGTGCACTGTTCTATGTGCTTTATATCTACTAACTCATTTAATCACTGCAACAAACCTATGAGTTAAATAACTATTATTATTATTTTAGTTATAAGGATGAGAAATCCAAGGCCCAGAGAGAGTGGGTAACTTTCCCAAAGTCACACAGCCGTTAAGTGACAAGGCTGGACTCAAACTCAGGCAACCCATCTCCAGTGTCTATGCTTTTAACTGTTATAGTAAACTGCTTCTGGGGATAAAGTGATGCACCTGACAGGTTAGGCTCTCTGTTCTCATTTTAGGGAGGAGACAGAAAATAAGCAGACAAACAACAAATAAATTAACAAGATAGAGATGAGAAGTATGAAGAAACGCAAACAGCAGGATAGCTTGAATTTGTCTTGGGTAATTAAACTTAGCTAGGGAAGTCAGGGGGGGCTCCAATGAGGGGTGGCACATGAGCTGTGACCTCAAGTACCAACAGAGGCCAGAGAAATCCATGTAGTGGGAACCAGCATAAATGGGTTGGATGGTGGAGATGTGGGAGGGTGAATGTTATGTGTCAACTTGGCAAGGCTACCGTGTCCAGTTGTTTGCTGTGAAGGTATTTTGTAGATGTGATTAACATTTACGGTCAGTTGACTTTAAGTAAAGGAGATGACTCTCCACCATGGGTGGGCCTTATTTAAGCAGTTGAAGGATGTAAGAGCAAAACCTGAGGTTTCTCAGAGAAGAAGGAATTCTGCAATGAGATTGAGTTTCCAGCCTGACCTATGGATTTCAGACATAGCAGCCCCAGCAATCACATGAGCCACTTCTTAAAATAAATCTCTCTCTTCTCTCTCTCTGTCTGTGTGTGTGTGTCTATATATATATAGATGCACATATAATAAATAATAATAATACTTCTTTAACTCATAGGGTTGTTGCAGTGATTACATTTATATATATATATATATATATATATATATATATATATATATATATATATAGTTTTTCTGGATAACCCTGACTGATAGCTGATGATCAGTAAAGACTCAACCCCTGCCCTCACAGAGCTTCCTTATAGAGGGATTACATAATTAAGAATTTAATTCCAGGGCTTCCCTGGTGGCGCAGTGTTTGAGAGTCCGCCTGCTGAGGCAGGGGACATGGGTTCGTGCCCCGGTCCGGGAAGATCCCACGTGCCACGGAGCAGCTGGGCCCGTGAGCCATGGCCACTGAGCCTGCGTGTCTGGAGCCTGTGCTCTGCAACAGGAGAGGCCACAGCAGTGAGAGGCCCGCGTACCGCAAAAAAAAAAAAAAAAAAAAAAAAAAAGAATTTAATTCCAAGAGCAGAGATTGTCTCTTTATTCTTCTCTATATTTCCTTAAGTACTATGATCAGTGCTCTGAACCATAGAGACACTGGGCAGTTACTGGCTGAGGGAATAATATTTGGAGTCAGGAGAACAAGATTCTGGTGCCAGTTCTGCCCCAGCAGAGCTGTGTGACCTGAGTTCACACACTTAACTCTTCTGAGCCTATTTCTTTCTCTGTGAAATGAGGGCATTGGATTAAATGTTCATAAGTTTCTTTCCTTTGCTAATTATCTGTGATTCTTTGAGAGCAGACAGTTATAAGTGGATGACTACTGATCTACTTATGGGAAGAGCAAACTTCAGAAATACAGTCCTAGAAGATGGTCACTGTTCATGCATCAGGTGAGAGACTGCTAGGGTCCCCAAACCTTACCCCCAGCTCCAGATGCTTCACAGTCAGCTGGGGGCCTGCTGGCTTTGGACAGAGAGCATCTGGGCCAATGAATTTGCAATGCTTAAGTCAGAACCATTTTTTGTTTCTCCTTAAAATGAATGTCAGAAGGAGAAAAATTAGGATTATTTTTTTTTCTTTCATAAGATGAAAACTTCCCTTTTCTCTATATTTGTATACTAAGGCTTTCTCCAATGTCTCATTATTATAAATCGGCTGGAATAAGTAATTGGGTGTATACTACTCTCTTTGTACCTAGGGTTGTTTTCTTACCTCCTTGCTTAAAATTATATTTCTTTGATAAAAAAGAGGAACATTTTTTCATGAAATAATAAAGATTTGGGGGGAAGGTGTATTTGCTATGCTGTAAGTTCTTTCCAAGATTCTGGAGATACTGCGTAAGCAATGTTGATAAAGTTCCTGGGTCTCCCAGTGTTTATAATCTTGGTGTTATGACTACCAAAAAATAGTATTTCCTTTAATGGGAAGTGTTGGTTTTGCTTTTTACCAAATTATGTATTGGAAACAGTGTTCTACTAATTAATTTTTGTGAGAGCTATATGTAGAAGGTGGTAAATCTTTTCTTAAAAATGTCTTTTCTACTTTGTCATTTGCCTTTTAATTTTCATAACTTTTTGTTGTTTTTGTTTTCTTTTTTTCATTTTTGTCCTCTAAAAATTTTTTTCTTGTAGTTAATTTCTTTTGGTTATTTTTTTTAAGGCATAGAGAATTTACAGCTACATATAGTTATAACCATGAATTCATTTATTTCTAATTGCTTTTATGCTTTAGCAAGGCCTCTGCACCCAGAAAGTGATAAGCATTGATCTTTTATATTAGTAGTTATATAATGTGACTCAATAACAATAACTAGTATTAACCAAGGGCCAGACTTACTTTTTAATAATTATCATGTTTAATCCTAAAACACTTTCTTTAGGTAGCTACAATAATTGTCCCCATTTTATGAATGAGCAGTAATTTATGGATCAGGATTAGAGAAGCAAATATCTTGCCCCAATTTAAACAGCCTCCACTCAAATGTAAACTATAGTGTCTCCACCTGGGAATTATTTTGGAGTATGGTACAGGGTGAGAACCAAAATTGATTTTTTCCTGTCATAACTAACCACACTTCCGCAAGTGATTTATTGGTTCTCCCTTCCCTTTCCCATTATTAAGGATGTCTCTAAACATTTATATGTAATGAGGACTTTTTGCACATAGTAAGGTTTTTTCATTTTCAGTATGCATATTATCTATATTCCTTCTGCTTTATTTTGCTTTGTTTTTCTTTGATTTGGGGAAAGAAGTTTTAAATTAATTTTTAAAATAAAAATTTCCTACTCATTTCCTTTTTAACCTCCTCTTCTAGAGATCTTTAATGAAACTTCAAGGTATAATGTTGCCTTCAGGACATTCGCTGGCGGTCCAGTGGTTAGGACTCCGTGGTTTCAGTGCCGAGGGTGCAGGTTCAATCCCTTGTTGGGGAACTAAGATCCCACAAGCTGTGCAGTGTGGCCAATAAAAAATAAACAAACAAATAAATAAGTAGCTGCCTTCAGACTTAACTACTTTAGAAAGAAAACTAATGCATGTTATTATTTTAGGTAAATTTTGTTGGTTTTGTTTTTCAGGGATGATTTTGGACCAAAAAGATACTGTTGAGTTCTTGAATTTCAATTTTCCTATTTCTGACTCAATTTAGAAATACCTAGAAAATTGGTTGTGTAGTGGAAGGTATTTTGCCAAGGTTTCTAAGCAGAGTTAATTTCTACTCCTTCTCAAAGAAGGTTTGGTGAACTTGAGTCAGCTTTATGCCGATGAATAGCGTAAATAACCCAATTGTGCCTCCTGGTTCCAGTCCCCACCTCTTTTTAGGTCCATTAATCTTCAGCCAAAACAAAATTACTGCCATAGAAGGGAAGGGAGTAAGAAGTTCACGATAGACTTGAAAAGAGGCAGCTGCGGGTGTATGTCCCCTCAGAAAAATACGAGGATGTTTCCGAAACTAATAGGAAAAAATAACTTCGCCCCCCAAAAGAACCTCTGTAACATCTAATTTTGGTTTTTCTGGCACCAAAGCTAGGACAAGGAGTAAGTTTTCAACCCTCTCTATGGCGTGCATATCACCCTTTGCTGTCAGTTTGCCCTTTCTGGAAGTTAGAAGACTTTGGGATTTTCAGGAAGTAATTGGTTGACCACCAGTGGACCACAGGCAGCTACAGGGACCTTTGCTTGGGCATTGTAGCCGCCTCTCTCTCCTCTAGTGCACGTTGAACTTTGGCCCTGATTCCATGCAAATCTACATACAAACAATTTAACACCTGACTTGGTTAAAACAACAACAACGACAGGTCTCTTAAGTCTCTCCTTTAGAAAGATTGCTGGCTGCAGAAATCCAAGGAAGTAAAGACATTAAATCTCAGTTTCTTGTTTTAAAAGTGCTTTACATACATCACCACCAACCAGCTTGTAAATTTTAGTCAGTCCTCAAACCAGCCTTTTAAAGGAGCTGAAAAATGTCCCTGTGCCCTCAAAGGACACACCTGTTATCTGAAACAGTTTTTAACCAGCTTCTTAAGCAGCTTTGACAGATCAAAGACCCCAGACAATGGACACAAACTTTAACAATAGTATAGCCTTGAGCAAAAGGTTCTGTCAAACCAGGCTAGTGCCCAAGGCATTATGGCCGGCAATTGAAAATAAATTTTGCTTGAATAAGTACCTCAGCCGATCAGAGGCACCGCTGCTGCTGAAACAAAAGCAGTTGAGGATAAGTTATTGACTCCACTGACGGCCTGAATGAACTTCATTATGCCAGCCCGCTCCTGGTAAATGTGTCAGGTTTTAAACTGAATTAGGTGGCAGGTGCATGGACCATTTTCCTGCCCCCCTTGAGACAGCAGACAGCCAATCATCACCTGATTCTACAGACAAATGTTTAGATTTGTTTTTCATATTGCACGGCCGTAAGTGAAAGCACATTTAAATCTTTTTTCCTTATCCTCCATCACCGCTGGGTTATGTTCCCATGAGCAGGTCATACCCATGCTTTGGTGTAATGGGATTCATAAAGGCCTGGGCTGCCGCCCCCATCCCTCCCCTCCTTCCAAGGCACAGATTTCAGAGATGATTTGGATTGTTCACTTGAGGTTATTGGATTTTAGTTTCGGAACTGAAGAGGAGCTTCAGTTCTAGGAGATTAAAACGCGGGGACGCACATCCGAAATCTCCTCCATCTTAAGAACTTCGACGGGACGTAACCATGAACATTCCAATAGGTTTTAACCAGAATGATTAACTTATGGATTGGTTTTTCAGCTGGGAGCTAGGATACAGAACTCAGATATTTTAATCTATAAAAATATTTCCCACCAGCAAACCTTGTAACCCCTGCCAGGGCCTCTGAGTTCAAGCAGAGTCAATAAGAACTGGCATTTTTCTACTGTGTGTGTCTATCTGTCTATCTATCTATGCTTGTATATTTGTCTCTAAAATATTTTGTTTTACGATCTTCCCTGGCCTATAAGGATAAATGCAAGATCAGCTAAACTTCAGACACTTTGATGCCAGCTCTCATTACTTAATCATGAGACATAGGACTATTAAGACTCCTAAAAATGAAAATCCAGACTTCCAACCAGAGAGGGAGAGGGTTGGCATATGCCTTTGGCTGTGTGCCTTATTAAAGTTAATGAGCAAGAAAGACTCTCTTTTCCTAAGTATCTTAAAGAACTGAAATCTTTCCTCTTAGTAAAGTATCGTCTTCTTCTGAATGTTTCCATTACTTGTGATAAATAATTAGACTTTTTTGGACATACATCTTGAATTGTAAGGTAGAGCACCTTCCTGAGATTGTCAGCACCCTCTCCTCTCAAAAAATGCAGGAATACTAAGTTTTTTTAAAATCTGAAAGTAAAACATCAAAGACATATCAATCCAGTCATTGCTGTCCTTTCAATGAGGTCTATGCACAAGCTGGTTCAAATCTCCAAAGGAATTTTATTCAGTTCTGGGCTGTATTTATTTCACAATATTGTTTTGCTGGATTCAGTGGTTTACTGTTTGCATTTTAATAGAAAGATAAATTCAAATTTTTTCACCTTTAGGAAAACATCAGTGTTCTATAATTTATGTGTGTACCAATCTGGATGAGACGTACTATCCAGGAGTACGCAACTGGTTTTCCTTTAGAGCTCCCTAAAGGCTCTCCCAAGTTAACACAGGGAGGGGTCTATGGTAGCTCTCACTTGCTGGAGCCCTTCCTCCCCCAATCAGAGCAGATGGTGTTTCATAGTTGGTCACAAATGGCTGTCAGCGAGAGTTTGTCTGCCTGCCAGTAACCTGTGGTTCAGGGACTCCCCGGGAGAGTGTACCAGCTCTGACTCTGCTGATAACAGCATCTGAGAAAATGATCCGTCCTTTCTTGTCAGGCACAAAATTAGCCATCTCACTTTCAAACTGTAGACAAGGGGGACATGAAAGAAAAAGGACTGTGCCAGCCGAGCTGATGTTTCCTCTGCTCTCGTTTTATGGGCCCATTGCAGACAAATCGAAAAGCAGACTGTAGGACAATGGCGTTGTCACCAAATACACGGTGTTGGAGCAACCCCGGTTCTGGTACCAGCATTTCCTGCAGTGACTTGCTGGAACTCTCCACAGGGCTGGTTCTGATCTTTAGAGCAACAAATACTTTCTTACCCCAGGGCATCAGTCAGACTTCGTACTGCAGTGACCTTGAGTGGCCTGACCTCAGATGAAGGGAGAGGAAGAACAGAGAATGGTAAAGGGTCTGAGCAGCTGTCCGTCCTCCTCTGGGCACCACCCCCAGCTGGAAGGCAGGGTGCCCGCCCTAATGCCTTTGTGGATACAAACAGCCTTGAAGTACAAGAGGCAGCCGCTAATGAACCAAAGCAGAAGAGAATGAGAGAGGAGGAGAAAGCAGGAAGGAGAGAGAAAGGAGGGGAGAAACAAGAAGGGAACTAGCCCCAAATTGGGAAGGTACTAATATCTGTTGAAAATCTATTATGGGCCAGGCATAGACTGGTGCTGTTGAGACATCATGTGTGTAATCCTCCCAGCATTTTCATAAGTTGGGTACCAGCATCCCTATTTTAGAGACGAGGAAAGTAAGTAATTTCTCTGCAGCCACGAAACTAGAAAGTGACAGAACCAACATTCCAACCCTGGCCATTGCATTCGAGATTAAGAGATTGGACTCAGGGGCTAGGTTCCTGATTTAAAACCTGGCTTTGTTACCTACAGGCTGTGTATACTTGGGCAACTTAGCCTCTCAATGCTGCAGTTTCCCCCTTTGTAAGATGGAGCTATTAATAATACCTATCTCATCAAGTCATTGTAGAGGATGAAATATAGTAATATATAAGAACGTTGGGCAGTACTTAGACAGTAGGAAGCACTCGACTAGTGTTTGTTTTTATTCTTTACTGCTTCTGTGTTTTTCAGTATTTATTTTAGTGTTTGATCAGTATCTCCTTATTGGTAAACAACCCTTTTAGAATCCTCACTGTAGGATATTTTTCTTTCAATGCTCTTACATTTCTAACTATTGCTATTTTCTTGTTTGCTTTTTAAGCAGATGAATCTAAATTCTAAGGCTGTATTGTCAATTTTGTGTATAGATGTGCAAAAAGCAGCAACTTTTGTATCAGAAAGCAGCTGAATCCTGCTTATGCCATTTTTTTAGTTGTGTAATCTTGGGCAAGTAATCTTGGGTATCACTAAGCATACCCATCTATATAATGAAAAATACTTACCAATTTATAGAACCACAATTATGACTAAATGAGAAAGGTATATAGAGTGCCTAGCACATAACAGGCATTCTATAACCATAGTTATTATTATTTCACTAAATAACTAAACACTGGTTTATATTGTGTAGCTATACATATCAACTCAAATGTGGGTAATAGATATTGTACCAGAATATCTGGGGTGTATACATAGGTTGATGAAGCTGCCCTAAATGTAGCTCTTTTTCCTTCTATGACATTTCTCACATTTAATTCCCTCCGAAGCACTGTGCTGGGTAATAACCACCAACTGTCATAACCGTTTTGTCTGGCAAAGGAATTTCTTTACCGTAGACTGTACCTCTGTGGCTCTGAGGGAGGGGATGCTTGGACCTCAGGGAGCGGGGGATTGGGCTCCCTTTCAAATAGCCTCCGCCAGGTGAGGTCAGCACGGTGATGAAGGGAAACATCCTTCAATTCTGTAATCTGTCCAGGAGAAATGAGAGGAACCTCTTGCCAATTGTTAATGATAATGGTCTTATAATTTCAACACCACATTTTACCCAGGAGGATCCCAATTGCTCTACAGATCTGCAAATAGCTTCAGCCACTCTGCCTGTAAGCATTAGGTGGAGTAAGCTTGGAACACAGCCACTGTGGGGAACGTTACCCTCCTATTTTTAAAAATGTGTAAAAAAATATATATATGTGTGTGTGTGTATATATGTAAATATTTCTATGTATATGAGTAACTATAAAACATAGGCATGTAAATGCTTTACTTACGTATTTTACTTAGTAGTTACAATAGGAGTGAGAACAAGGAGAAGAGGAAGATTTATGCTTTATTTTTATTAAAAACTTATTCAGTTTTACCACTTCTTTAAGTCTGGAGCTCCCAAATGAGCATAAGCTTATGTTGGCAGGTCATTAGTTCCTTAAGAGAAGGGCTTAAGGGACAACAATTCTTAAAGTACTCACCAAACAGAACAGAAGGCAGCTCTAAATTATGAAGTAAATTAAGGAGAAATTTTTGGGAGACATAAAAATAGTCTCTACGTGCAGCTTTTACACGTTGCATGCTTTTTTTTTTTTCAGACTATCTGTGACTGGGTAACAATCTATCCCAAATCTGGCGGCTTAAAATAATAAGCGTTTAATTATATCCCATGATTCTGTGTATCAGGCATTTGGGCAGCAGATGGTTGGGCGCTTCTGTTCCACATGGCATTGACTGAGGGACTTTTGGTGGTACTTATTTGTTCGCTTGGGCTGGTCTGGAGGGTTAAAGACAGGTTTACTCTCATACTTGGACAAAAAGGATGGGCGACTGGGCTCAGTTGAGCCCCTTGTCATGTAGTGTCAGGACCTTGTCATGTAGTGTCTCCAGTAGAGTACTAGAACTTCTTCCCTGGAGGCTCAGATGGCCAAGAGGAGCCAAGAGCAAGTGTTCCAAGAGAGAAAAATGAAAATTGTCCATCTCTTAAGACCTGGGCCCAGAGCTGCCACTGCCAATGTATTTTGTTGCTCAAAGCAGTGATGACCCACTTAGATACCAAGGAGTAAGACCAGGACCTCAGCTCTCAATGGGAGGAGTGTCAAAGACTTTGTGTCTTTTTTTGTTTTTAATTAGCCACTCTCCAGTTGAATAAAAGCAGTTTGAGGCAGAAATTAACTAAGATGGATCTTTGTACTTTGTTTTGACCTTATTCTAGGAAGGCATTCTGTTAACTTAAACAACTTTGTACATCAACTGTTGTACAATGCCAACTTCAGTGTAAATACCACAAAAGCTGGGAGCATGGATTCTCAAGGGCTTTTTTAGGAATCTGTTAGCTGAAGCCAACTACTGCAAGGAGTATATTCTCTAGAGACTTTGTTCAACTTAAATGTTGATGTGTAAAAAGACAAGAAAATAATGGGCAAAAATTTTCCCCCAGGAAAAGAGAGATGATTCCAAAATGAGAGAGGAAGGGGGAAATTTTGCCATTGGATATCTCTTCATTCCCAGAACTGACCTATCCCTGAGAATATGGCTTTCAGGACCCACTGGCAATAGTAGCAAACATGGAAGGGTAATTCCTAATATTGGGATGTCATAAATCAAGCTGTTAGTATAGTATTTGTGTTTCCATGTATGTATCTTTTGTTTTATGTATCCTTTCTTCCTCTTACAGTGTGTCTTTATTATCCTGAGCTTCCCTATCACCTCACCATTCCATTTCTTCCCAACTTTCTAGTCCATTGCTTTATCTTAGACCCTGCAAATAAATACTTTAAACCTCTTTCCTGGAGCCCTAAACTTACTGTCTTACTGACTTTCTGCCATTCCCATCTCATTAATCTCCAGCTTGGAGTAATCCCCATCATATACCTCATAATGTGAATTCCAGAAAAGGAATCACTGAGATGATCCTACATTGAAGAAATGGAATTTACATTCTTTAGCATGGCTCTTTTTTCTGAGTATTAAGAGCTGATTTCCCTGTGCTATGTGGCTGCTTCCCACTAGCTATCGATTTTATATTTGGTAGTGTATATATGTCCATGCCACTCTCTCACTTTGTCCCAGCTTACCCTTCCCCCTCCCCGTGTCCTCAAGTCCATTCTCTACATCTGCATCTTTATTCCTGTCCTGCCCCTAGGTTCTTCAGAACCATTTATTTTTAGATTCCATATATATGTATTAGCATACGGTATTTGTTTTTCTCTTTCTGACTTACATCACTCTGTATGACAGACTCTAGGTCCATCCACCTCACCACAAATAACTCAATTTCATTTCTCTTTATGGCTGAGTAATATTCCATTGTATATATGTGCCACATCTTCTTTATCCATTCATCTGTCGATGGACACTTAGGTTGCTTCCATGTCCTGGCTATTGTAAATAGAGCTGCAATGAGCATTGTGGTACATGACTCTTTTTGAATTATGGTTTTCTCAGGGTATATGCCCAGTAGTGGGATTGCTGGGTCGTATGGTAGTTCTATTTTTAGTTTTTAAGGAACCTCCATACTATTCTCCACAGTGGCTGTATCAATTTACATTCCCACCAACAGTGCAAGAGGGTTCCCTTTTCTCCACACCCTCTCCAGCATTTATTGTTTGTAGATTTTTTGATGATGGCCATTCTGACCAGTGTGAGGTGATACCTCATCGTAGTTTTGATATGCATTTCTCTAATGATTAGTGATGTTGAGCATTTTTTCATGGGTTTGTTGGCAGTCTGTATATCTTCGTTAGAGAAATGTCTATTTAGGTCTTCTGCCCATTTTTGGATTGGGTTGTTTGTTTTTTTGGTGTTGAGCTGCATGAGCTGCTTGTATTTGGAGATTAATCCTTTGTCCATTGATTCGTTTGCAAATATTTTCTTCTATTCTGAGGGTTGTCTTTTCATCTTGTTTATGGTTTCCTTTGCTGTGCAAAAAGCTTTTAAGTTTCATTAGGTCTCATTTATTTATTTTTGTTTTTATTTCCATTTCTCTAGGAGGTGGGTCAAAAAGGATCTTGCTGTGATTGATGTCATAGAGTGTTCTGCCTAAGTTTTCCTCTAATAGTTTTATAGTATCTGACTTACATTTAGGTCTTTAATGCACTTTGAGTTTATTTTTGTGTATGGTGTTAGGGAGTGTTCTAATTTCATTCTTTTACTTGTAGCTGTCCAGTTTTCCCAGCACCATTTATTGAAGATGCTGTCTTTTCTCCATTGTATATTCTTGCCTCCTTTATCAAAGATAAGGTGACCATATGTGCCGGGGTTTATCTCTGCGCTTTCTATCCTGTTCCATTGATCTATATTTCTGTTTTTGTGCCAGTACCATACTGTCTTGATTACTGTAGCTTTGTAGTATAATCTGAAGTCCAGGAGCCTGATTCCTCCAGCTCCGTTCTTCTTTCTCAAGGTTGCTTTGGCTATTAGGGGTCTTTTGTGTTTGCATACAAATTGTGAAATATTTTTGTTCTAGTTCTGTGAAAAATGCCATTGGTAGTTTGATAGGGATTGCATTGAATCTGTAGATTGCTTTGGGTAATATAGTCATTTTCACAATGTTGATTCTTCCAATCCAAGAACATGGTATATCTCTCCATCTATTTGTATCATCTTCAATTTCTTTCATCAGTGTTTCATAGTTTTCTGTATACAGGTTTTTGTCTCCTTAGGTAGGTTTATTCCTAGGTATTTTATTCTTTTTGTTGCAATGGTAAATGGGAGTGTTTCCTTAATTTCTCTTTCAGATTTTTTATTAGTGTATAGGAATGCAAGAGATTTCTGTGCATTAATTTTGTATCCTGCTACTTTACCAAGTTCATTGATTAGCTCTAGTAGTTTTCTGGTAGCATCTTTAAGATTCTCTATGTATAGTATCATGTCATCTGCAAACACTGACAATTTTACTTCTCCTGTTCTGATTTGGATTCCTTTTATTTCTTTTTCTTTTCTGATTGCCATGGCTAAAACTATGTTGAATAATAGTGGTGAGAGTGGGCAACCTTGTCTTGTTCCTGATCTTAGTGGAAATGGTTTCTGTTTTTCACCATTGAGAACGATGTTGGCTGTGGGTTTGTCATATTTGTCCTTTATTATGTTGAAGTAAGTTCCCTCTATGCCTACTTTCTGGAGGGTTTTTACCATAAATGGGTGTTGAATTTTGTCAAAAGCTTTTTCTGTACCTATTGAGATGGTCATATGGCTTTTATCCTTTAATCTGTTAATATGGTTTATCACACTGATTGATTTGCATATATTGAAGAATCTTTGCATTCCTGGGATAAACCCCACTTGACCATGGTGTATGATCCTTAAATACAAAGAAAAAAATATTAAAATCAGCAAGGGAAATGCAACAAATAACCTACAAGTGAATCCCCATAAGGTTAACAGCTGATCTTTCAGCAGAAACTCTTCAAGCCAGAAGGGAGTGGCAGGACATATTTAAAGTGATGAAAGGGAAAATCCTACAACCAAGATTATTCTACCCAGCAAGGATCTCATTCAGATTTGATGGAGAAATTAAACCCTTTACAGACAAGCAAAAGCTAAGAGAATCCAGCACCAGCAAACCAGCTTTACAACAAATGCTAAAGGAACTTCTCTAGGCAGGAAACACAAAAGAAGGAAAAAACCTACAATAACAAACCCAAAACAATTAAGAAAATGGTAAGAGGAACATACATATTGATAATTATCTTAAATGTAAATGGATTAAATGCTCCAACCAAAAGACGTAGACTGGCTGAATGGATACAAAAACAAGACCCGTATATATGCTGTCTACAAGAGACCCACTTTAGACCTAGGGACACATACTGACTGAAAGTGAGGGGATGGAAAAAGATGTAGCATGGCTTTGACATTTACACAGGTCTTACTGCTTGTAGTTTAGAATATTTCTACCTCATCATGTTAGTTGTTTAAATTTTCCTTTGTGTTCTCCAACCTGTTTGTCCACAAGTGTCTTCATCTGCTTGGTAGACACTTGTCTACTCTCAAGTGTCTGGAAAATGTAGTTTTGGTATTTCACCTAAAGAAGGCATAATTCACAGTGATTGTAAAGGCAAATGATTTTATGCAGGTACATATAACTGATATCCAGGATGGTTCACCTGTTGTTTGTCCAACAACATGTATTCTCCTTCTACATTCAGTCTTCCAAACAATAATAGCAGCAACTATACACTCCATCTAACACAGCACAACTATCCCTCAAAAGTGAGGACACCATCACATTCTTTCCGAAAGGGCCAGATTCAATCTCATTATTTACTGACTCTTTCCAGTATTTCTGGGTGAGGTTTACTCCTCCTCTATTACAGTCACAATCCCATCTTGACTTTCTGTAATTTTAAATACTAGATTAATTACTGCCAACACACCCTCTTTATTAAATCTGAAAAAATCTAAGACATTTATCATTTGTAAAATGCATCATTATCAATGCTGTTCCACTTAAGAGGAAAAAAGGAACACTGTCATTAAACCATAAGATGCTATTAGTTGTTAGATGCCATCCAATTTCTGAGACGTCAACTGTGCAAAAATGTACATACACACATTTCATGGATGTTAACATGTGAAGAAGTAAAACAGAGTTAAAAAGTGAAGGAAAAGGAAAATTAATGAATTGATGTACATATTAATGTATATGAATATGAATATATATATATGTATGACACAACATAAAAAAATGTTGGATACCACGGTCCTCATTTCTGCAAAATATCAAAGGCCATGGTTGGTGTCTGTAATTTTCTTCGGCAACCACTCAATCCATGATTTGTTTTTCCATTAAAAAAAATTCTAAATCCAACAGTAAAGTTACTCTGTTAAGTTACTATGAAAGTGACCAAGCTGTAACTCTTGATTTCCAGACTTTTCTTGCAGACTAGAAGATCCATTCATGGATCTTCATGGGGCTGGAGAACACACTTTGAAGAGTGCTACTGTGTTTTAACTCCTTTGGCTCCTTGTGGGCGAATCTTGTTATTTTTGTCTCCTCCTTCCATGATTTTAGTACACAGTAAATATTTTACCCAGGCAAGATTCTTTACCCAGTATGGTAATGTAAGCCTTCATTCATGAGGCATCTGAATTCAAAATGGTTTTGCCTGTATGGTGCTATAGTTTTCCATTAACTTTTATCATTGGAAGCACCTCAGTTCCATATATTCTACTTTTGGATACACTACTGAACAGCAATTCTCTTTACTCTTGAGAGCCTAAATTAATTATTGAAGCCAACTCAGAAACTCCTTTTTTTTTTTTTTTTACTATTTATCCAATAGTGTGAATATCCTTAACACCCAAAATAGGGGGATGTGCTTAAAAAATGTGAGTCATTGGGTATAATAGTGTGAAAGCCACTCCCATATTACCCTTTGGTGAAATTTTCACCCCATGATTTGATGGAGTCTGGTTATGTGAAAAACAGCACAGTATATTGTTTATTCACTCAGAGCATGTACCACATCCTGGGAGTACCTCAGCTTTGCTAAGTGCTCCATCACAGATGGTACTAATCCTGAATCTTCAATAGGACATTCCATTGTTGTATAGAGCCAACTGCTTCTAGGTAATGGGGTATGTGTCAATGTCAGTCCTATTTCCCCACATCCTTTTCTGTAAGACCATTTTCTTGTTGAGAAGTGATATTGAGTGTGTTGGTTATGGTTTAAAAAAAAAGGCAATTTAAATTTAATAATTCCTACAGACAGTATTGTTGGCAGAATCGTTGAGGGACTGGAGGGAAGATGGATATTCACACTATTCCAGGGAGGAAAGTCATTGACCTTTCCATGATGCAAAGGGTCCAGTGTATGCAGTCTGTCCTCAGATCAAGACTAATATGTCTGGAGCGTGGTGTTGCGTATTTGGGTCAGTGTTGGCTTCTGGTAGCCAGTTGGGTATGTGGAATGTTCTTATCCAGATGAGCTTTGGTGGTCTCCATCTCTGCTTCCATGAAAATTTTGTTCATGATCCCATTTAGCATATTCTGGAGTGGCTGGAGAAGAGACTGACTGACAGCCATAGAACAAGTCATCTTTTAATATTGAGAACTTTATTTAACAGAGGAGTGATTTGAGTGAGCATACTTGCACACTGGTCTGATTCTGAGAGGTCCATCCCTGAACCCCTTCCTCAGCTTCCAAGTGATCACTTCCAAGTTCCAAGTAATTGGCCAAATCATAAGCCAGTGGTTAAGAAGAGTATTGCTGCTCATTTTTCAGTGGCATTTAGATAAAACAGTTTAGATTCTTCCCACTAAGAGGATTTTCCTTTCCCACAGTCCTTAAAAAACAATTCTAATAAAAATTGTGGTGTTCCAGCTGTCCACTTCCAGTGGAGGTCAGTAAATGGTGCACGCTATTCTGTAATCAGGTCTGAAAACATTTCTTCTTTAGTCAATCGGTCTATAAAGAACAGCTTCATGAGGAAATACATCTGTTTTTTTGTTTTGTTTTGTTTTGTTTTTGCAGTACGCGGGCCTCTCACTGTTGTGGCCTCTCCCGTTGCGGAGCACAGGCTCGGGACGCGCAGCCCCAGCGGCCATGGCTCACAGGCCTAGCCGCTCCGCGGCATGTGGGATCTTCCCGGACCGGGAAACGAACCCGTGTCCCCTGCATCGGCAGGTGGACTCTCAACCACTGCACCACCAGGGAAGCCCTAAATTTCTGTTTTTTAAGCCATCTGGTCTTTGTACTTTGTTAGAACAGCTCTACCAAACTAACATAGATCCTCAGTCTCTACAATCCCAATTCATTCCTTTGCTCTCCTCAGTGGACACCCACCAGGCTTTGTTCCTGATTCTCATCCTCCTGTGCTTGTGCCCAGAATCACCAAATGCCCCAGAACAAAAAGCAGCTGCAGAGGCTCAGCTCACTTCTTTTAAGGTCTTCTCTTGCTGGAATCTCAGCCCTTTTACCTCTTGTGGCTTCAGATCTTAGCTGCCTTAAGAAAGTTGTTTTGCATACTTGGTCTGGCTTTTCTAGTTGTTCTAGGTTGGAGTGCTGCTCTGCTTCCAGTTACTCCATCCATCACTCCCAGAAGACCATGTCCCCACCATTCCTTTTATAAAACAAAATTGCCCCCACACTTTTCTCAATCCGTCTGATGGAGAGCCAGTGTTCTAAATTATACCAACAAATTTCTGGCATCTCAAATTCCTTTAGTATACACTAAAGTAATATGAGGACTGAACACACACTGAGAACCACTTCCAGCTATTGAGTTAGCATACTGAATCTGTCATCTCTGGTAAGTATACTCAGGTCATTTGAATTATATGTAAGACTCTGTGATAAAAACTGCTGGAATAAAAAGATAATTCAAAATCATAGAGGGAGACTTTAAACACGCTTTCAGTAATTGGTAAAGCAAGCAGAAAACAAATTACTGAAAAACCCAATTAACAAGGTTAGGCCAATCAGAATGGAAATTTGAAAAAAAAAACGCACTAAATTAAAATGAAAATAATATACATCTAAAAATGCACTAAATCATTATTTGTGTCAAAATTAGTACACTCTAATGCTTGAATTGGAGAAAAAAAGAGCCTAATATATCAAGAAGTTGGGAGGAAAAGAAGAATGAACTGAAAGAAGGAAGAAAATAAAAGCGAAACATAATGAATTATAAAACATATAAGCAATAGAAAATCAAGAGCAACAACGACAACAACAACAAAAACCCTGGTTTTCTGAAAATATTAATTAAATAGGTAATTCCCCGTGAAGACTTGTCAGGGAAAAATAAAGAGAGGGAATGCACAAATACTTAATATGGAGAATTGGTAAAAGCAGAATTCAACAGAGGATGAGATTAAAAAGTAATACGAGAATATGGTGGAAAAATTATGTCAATAAACTTGGATAAATGGATAATTTTACAGAAAATTAAACTTACCAAAATTTACTCAAAAAGTATAAATAACTAGCCTTGTAATCATTAAACAGTTTTAATCAATAGTTTAAATATACTCACAAAAATAGTCCAATCAGAATGCTTTTACTGGTGAACTGTTCCACATATTCAAGTACATCTCATTGACGTATCAACTCAGTAGGTCTAACTCTCTAGTTTTCTTCTGCGGGCTAGCTTCAGTGAATCCCACCATTTAACTCACTAAATGGCTCTTTAATGGAAAATTTAGCTATTTGCTAATATCTAGGTACTATTGTATCTACTATTCTTAAACTAGTCTTCAAAAAGTATACTCTTTAGTCTGCCAAAATTAATGCTATTTTTAATTGGGTTACTGAATGTTTGTGACAGAATCATTAAGTAACTCCATAAAAATAGTAATGAATATCTCAAAATGATATTCATTGTTACTCGTACTTTCTCTACCAGTATTTTAATAAGAAGATTGGAGAGTTTCACATCTACTCCCTCTAAAGTAAGACTCTTGGCAAATATGACTACATTTTAGAAACATGACATGAATGGAGCAAGCTATTATGGTATCACTGTAGTTTTATTTGGCTGTCCAGAATGTCCCCAGGTAATTGTTTTTGGTTTGCTCTGTGACTCACAGCATGTCTCTGGTCTCGAATTAAGTGACATAAATTCTCTTAATTTTATCCTCTAATTAGGAAATGTTTATCAACGTGGAATCTGTTTGATGCCAAATATACTAAAATGTGATTAGGTATTTGAAAATTATGGTAAAAGAAAATAGGAATTAACAGAGAACAAAGCCAGGGATATGCTGTTCTCGGGTGATGTTTTCAAATAGTTTATTGGATTATGGTTGGATTGTTCTCCCATTGAAAGAACTGTCTATGCAGTCTCCCAATTAACACTTCTGCATACCATTTATATATTTCATCATAGCCTGGATAATTACTGCCTGGAATTTAATAAGTTACATATACAATATTGCAATACAAACTTGTTGTGGCTTCCTTACCCTTGAGGCTGGGGATGTCCTTCCAGCCTCCACACACCTGTATTGTGATAAAGAAGCTCACCTTTTTTTTTTTTTTTTGCGGTATGCGGGCCTCTCACTGTTGTGGCCTCTCCCGTTGCGGAGCACTGACTCCGGATGCGCAGGCTCAGCGGCCATGGCGCACGGGCCCAGCCGCTCCGCGGCATGTGGGATCTTCCCGGACCGGGGCACGAACCCGTGTCCCCTGCCTTGGCAGGCGGACTCTCAACCACTGCGCCACCAGGGAAGCCCAAAGAAGCTCATCTTGATCAGGAGATCCAAACTTTCAGCAGCCTAGGCTTATGGGTTGACAAATCATTCTGATTTACTCATTTAAATCAGAGAGAGGGTTGAGACACCTATTTCATTAACTCAAGAATTTAAAAAACTTCCTATTTCATGACATTCATAATCTGGTAGAAAATAATGATGATCCATACTACTATGTAAAACAAATCCATGCATATTGGTACATACAGAGATAAATTTATGTGGGAAATACAACATGAGAATGATTCATAATGACAGTAAAATATTTATAGAGTTTATGATATACAAAGCAGCTTACAAATAGCTTTTAAAGTTTGAATTGTTATTGTACTGAGTACTAAGTACTGTCTGAGCCTACATTATTTAGCATATGTAATAACAGTTAACATAATGTGACAGGCTGACAATGATAGGCTATGGCAGGCTAAGCACTTAATATATATTAATGGTATTATTATTTTCCTGATTATTATCCTCATTTTACAGACGAGAAAATCCAGGCAGAAAGCTATTAAGTTGTAGAGGTAGAAAGTAAACCAGACTGTCTGGCTTAAACGAACATGTTCTTAATCATTTCAAAATATCATCTCTCTAGTAAATATTCATTGTATATTTATTCATCAAATGAATGAATCAATCAATCCATAATCCATCAATGAAAGAGTTAATAAAACAATGAATTCGTAACAAAAAACAAGCGGGGAGATTCAGAAATCATTTAGTTGATTTAATTAAAAAATATGTATCATAGATTATTTGAGGTTAAAGCACATACCTCTACTTTAGAGCCAGGACTACATGGTTTGATTAATCCATTGTTCAGAAAAATAAAACAAATACCCACAATTTTCCTCACTCTGTGTGTCTCAAGCACAGAGCATGATACAGACTCTTCCATAAGGTTACTTTCTTCCCAAAGTAGAAGGAAAACTAGTTGCCTCCCAATATTTGCTTCTCTTAGCAGAAGTAATTTAGATTCTTGGCACTTATCCATAATTATTTTAAACTCTTTGGCCAAATGCTATGAAGCAGAATAAAACTTCCATCTTTGAGATTTGATCTCCTTTTTAATTAACATGACTACATATAGGGATACTAATTAGATTGATATAAAACTGATGGCAATGCCAAGGAGCATAAGTATTGATACTTAATAGCATCGAATGAAAGAAACTAATGAGTCAGAATGATTCTCAAAGCACAGCATATAGAGCTATTAAAAAACTTATTCATGTAAATGAGGCGTTGATTACTTTAAGCCATAGCTATGACATTTAAAATGATCTATTTACATTAATCTAACTTCTCATGGTTTTTGTAATAAATAGAATATTTTTGTATTTAATTTAAAAATAGTTTAATTTCCTACCAGTAATTATTTCATTTGTACAAGAGGGGAGAAAATTGCATCCAAATGAAGTGAATTTTTCTGGGCCTCCATGAAAAAATTTATAACTTCAGGTTTATTTTATTAGAAATCTAAGCCAGATGTTCCTGGCCGCTGCTAAGCACTTCAAGCTATGTTTTTTAAATTATTTATTTATTTATTTATTTATTTATTTTTGCGGTACGCGGGCCTCTCACTGTTGTGGCCTCTCCCGTTGCGGAGCACGGGCTCTGGACGCGCAGGCCCGGCAGCCACGGCTCACGGGCCCAGCCGCTCCGTGGCACGTGGGATCCTCCCGGGCCGGGGCACGAACCCGCGTCCCCCACATCAGCAGGCAGACTCTCAACCACTGCGCCACCAGGGAAGCCCTCAAGTTATGATTAATACCAGGAAGAACAATCAAGTGATTCTGAATGTCGGAGTATTGAGTTAGTAATAGTCTTAAATGTAAATCAGTCAGTTTGTTTACTGGGAAATAAAAGACCTTAGCATATTTACATTAAAAATTAAAACATACAAGTAGACACATAAGTAGATGTTAGAGAAACACTGATAAGAAAGCAAATATGGGGGTAAAACTCTGCTTGGTGTCTTTAAGTGATCTCAAAACATACTTTCTAAACACTTACTAGCTTAAATCCTTTAACTAAACCTATTTTTTCTTTTAATCATTTCAACCAAGGAATGAAAAGTCTATTGTTGTTTAAGATATTGAGATTGTCAACAAGCATTTATTGGATAACTAGATGATTCTCTAGTGTTCTAAGAGTTTCAAAAGCTGTTTAAAATTAAATGTTAAATCAATGAACAAATAGTTTGAGTTTATGACATTAAGTAGTTATTCTGATAATTTTTTTCCTACCAGCTAAAGGCTTTGGCAGTAATAGATACTAACATTGACCTCTAGGTACATGTTCACATTTTATTCTTCAGCTCTAAATAGTTGAAGTAAAGTGTGATTTTTAACATTGACTATATATAGTATTTTAAATTTATTTTTTTTTATTTTATTGTATATTGTAGTATAGTTGATTAACAATGTTGTGTTAGTTTCAGGTGTACAGCAAAGTGATTCAGTTATACATATACATTTATATATTCTTTTTCAAATTCTTGTCCCAGTTAGGTTATTACAGAGTATTAAGTAGAGTTCCCTGTGCGATACAGTAGGTCCTTGTTGGTTATCTATTTTAAATATAGCAGTGTATATTTTTAAAGCTCTGAAGATGAAGTTAATCTATTTAAAGAATTAAGCCATACAGAAATCTCTTTAAAAGAAAGCAAACTATCAGGCAAGATTCCAAAGAAAATCACAATTAACATTTCGATAGAGATTTTTCCAGACCTCTATGCACACAATGTATATAGCAACAGAATCAATTATTTCATGACATTCTTTATTACTGTTTATAAAATTTATTTTCTAATTATTTTCTGCTGATTATAAAAATGCAGCTGGTTTTTACATATTGATCTTATAGTCATCATGTTAAACTAACATGTTAATTCTTATAATCTGTCTATGGATTACATTGTTTTATTCATATAGAACTCAGTGAATTAAGACAAGTTAAACTTTTCCTTACAAATCTTTATACCTTTTTGATTTTTTTCTTATGCCATCTATGACCTTAGGTTCAATGTTGAATGGAAATGGTGATATCAGACATCATTTTCCGAATGCTGATTTTAAATGTTTCAAATATTTCATGTCTAGAAAAATATTTACTGTTTTTGTTTTTTGTTTGTTTGTTTTGCGGTATGCGGGCCTCTCACTGTTGTGGCCTCTCCCGTTGCGGAACACAGGCTCCGGACGCGCAGGCTCAGTGGCCATGGCTCACGGGTCCAGCCGGTCCGCGACATGTGGGATCTTCCTGGGCTGGGGCACGAACCCGTGTTCCCTGCATCGGCAGGCAGACTCTCAACCACTGTGCCACCAGGGAAGCCCTGCTGTTTTTTAAATTTACATAAAGATGTTGAATTTTATTAGATGGTTTTATCTGCATCTATAGAAATAATCATATTGTTTTTCTTCTTCAATCTTTTATTGTGAATTAGTGTTCTAATGTTAAATGCATTTGCATTTTGGTAATATTTGCTACATGATCAGAGTCAATTATTGTTATAAAGTTAGGTTTTCTTAAAGTTAACACAGATTATTCCAAAATTCTTTCATATAGATTGTTTGCAAGCACTGGCAGCAATGAGCTCAGGGCTTCAATCTTTGAGAAAGGAAACAATTGAGGTGAATCTAGCATTCACTCTGGCTTTCTCCCTAAGAGTATTTTCCAAACTGTGGTGGAGGGAACAGAGTCAAAGTAGTGACAGTCTCACTGAGTGGAGGAAACAGAGGGCAGAATTCAGGGTCGCCAAGACTGCTTGGCTTTAGGGCCAGAGTACCTGAGAGAAGGGAGCTGCAGACAAGGAGTCCCAGAATATGTACTAAAAATCTTCCTTGTCTGACTCATAAGTTGCACATACCCCAAATAAGATTCTAGGAAACCTAGCAGAGTATAGCTATGGGAGGCCAGAGTGCTTTGCAAAAATTTTAGAACTTTCAAAGCTGCAGGAAGATGTTGGAATTTGAACTCAGTCAGAAGAAAGAGACCTAGGTAAACACTCTGTTCTAAGAGCAAGGGCTACACCCTAGGGAAGAGAGAAAAACTAAAATAGACTCATCGTAGTAAAGCCGCACAACCAGATGTGGCAGGTCAAGGTAATAAACAACAGCTTAGCTATCTATCAGAAAAGAAATCTAATACTGCTTAGAGAAAGATAAAATAATCTAGGGTCTCTACAATGTATCATCCAATTTGACTAGCATACAATTTAAAAATACAAAAATGTAATAAAAAAAATCTTTTGCCATTATGGAGACATGAAATAATCAATAGAGGCAAATAGACATGATCAAGATATTGGAGTAGCAGAGAAGAACTGCAAAATGTCAATTATTAATATGTTAAAGAAACGAGAGTAAAATATGGACAAAATAAATAAAAGTTGGAGAATTTCAACAGAAAATTTAAATATAATAAAAATCAAATGAACTATCCAGAATTTAAAATACAGTATCTATAATTAAGATTTCATTGTTTGAGTTTAACAGTTGACTGGAGAAAGCTGAGGGCAGAAAGAACTAGAAGATAGTCAACAGAAATTATCCAACTGAAACATAGAAAGAAAAATTAACAAAACAAAGTGAAATAGTGTAGGAAACATGAGAGATGCTAAAAATATCTAACATGTGTAACTGAAGTTCCAATAAAAATGAAGACAGAGGATGAGACCAAAGAAATAGTTGAAGAAAAATGGCTGAGAAGTTTCCAAAATCATTGCAAGAATTGAACAGGCAGATAAAAAAATGCTTAACAAGCACCAAGCAGAATGAATTCAAAGAAAACCACACACAGACATGTCATAGTCAAAGAGAAAATCTTTAAAATAACTAGAGAATAAAAAGGTACATTGCCTTCAGTTTGCAAGCTAAGAGTGAAAGCAGACTCTTTATCAGGAATTCTGGAAGTCTGGAGACAACGGAAAGACTTCTTTAAAGTGTTAAAAAAAAAACAACCCTGCCATTCTAGAATTCTATACAAACAAAAATATCTTTCAAGAAAGAAGAAAATTGCTCCTTTGGATCGCTTGCTCAGGGGGAAGCTAACTCCTAGGTCATACTCTAATGTTTCTATGAAGAAGGTCACTTAGAAAAGAATGAAAGAGAAAAAATGAAAGTGGTTGACCAACAGCTGGCAAGAAACAGATGTTCCAATAGTCTTGTAAAGTGAGTTTGGAAGAGGATCCTTTAGCTCCAGTCAAGCCTTCTGATGACTTCAGTCTCCTGACAGCTTGACTGCAACTTATGAAAGACCCTGAGCCAGACCATCTAGCTCTCAAATTTCTGATCCACAGAAACTGAGATGTTTGTTATTTTAAGCAGCTCCCCCCCACACACATGAAAGAAAAATAAACATTTTTAGAAAGAAAAAGATGAAGAAATTGGTCATCAGTAGATTTGAACTTCAAGAAATACTAAAGAGAGATTTTTGGGGGTGAAGACAAATGAATACCATATATTCTAGACTTAAAAATGCCTCTATCCAATTACCCCACTTAGGAAGATTAACTTCTTAAACTAAGCACAAAGCTTCAGGATGCTAATATATCTAGGCAGATAAGCTGAAACAAACATCATTGAGCAATGAAGTGACAGATATTACAGTCATATCACCTTTGCTTTTAATCTGATTACTGAGTATGTATCCCTACAAGTACGAACTGCTATCTTTGTCATACTATTATTTCTTATTTACCTTGAAATAAAGTATATATAGCCAATGAGAAAATTGTCAACTCTTGATTAGATAATTGACCTAATTAGGTCAATTAATTAGGTCAAGTTGATTGACCTAATTTGGTGTATCTATGTTAAATCTTAATTTAAAATTCTATTGACACAAATACATGCTTTGCTTATAGCCTACAGTCCATGAGAAGGTGATATATATATATATAATTTTTTAACATCTTTATTGGAGTATAATTGCTTTACAATGGTGTGTTAGTTTCTGCTTTGTAACAAAGTGAATCAGTTATACATATACATATATCTCCATATCCCCTCCCTCTTGCGTCTCCCTCCCACCCTTCCTATCCCACCCCTTTAGGTGGTCACAAAGAACCGAGCTGATCTCCCTGTGCTATGAGGCTGCTTCCCACTAGCTATTTATGTTACGTTTGGTAGTGTATATATGTCCATGCCACTCTCTCACTTTGTCACACCTTACCGAGAAAGTGATATATTAACTTAAAAAAAAAAAAATGCAAGTGCTTATGAGAATGTGAGCTGAAAGAAATGAGTTTAACCAGAAGATAGCTTTTGCAGTCTTCAGCCAGCAAGAAATATCCCAGGAAAAAGAAGGCAAAATATAACGCAAAAAACTTTCCAACTCATCCTTACTTAAGATCTCACCATGTTACTTTATTACTTGGTATAAAATATTAATTCCCAATACATTAGTACCATCCAAAATTTTAATTTTATATTATAAATGTCTGTTTTTCCACATGAAGATGAACAATTGAAATGTGATGATGTACAAAAATCATGTCTTCAGGTCTCCAAATATTCAGGCATCAAAGAAATAATTTCCAATATAATGAGTTGAGTCTATCCCAGGCATAAGAATCAATAAGATATTTTTATAATTATTTTGTAGATAAATGTGTAGAGTTAGTCTATGCAGAAGAGTCAAAGAGCTATCCTTTCCTTCTCTTTCCCCTCAGTTCCCTTTCCTTCCTTTATGTATCCCTCCAACAGGCACTCAAAGTGGACTTACCGTGTTCATTTTTCAAGACTCTTCATCATGGACTCTTACTTGGGTCTGTTCTTTCCTCATAAGCTGCCCTATACCATAGATATCCTTTAATCTTCCAATCAAACACCCATTTCTGCAATCTGTAGACTAATTTGGCCTTGAAAAGAGCACTTGATGTGTTGCTCCACCCAACTAAAATATAAATCAAGTGGGGACTTCTGGAGACAGATCAATTTGGAGACTTGTTTGAGAGCGGTGACAATGGGTAATGAGCATTGGTATAGCGTAACAGAAAGTGAGGTAAGGAGAAAGCTAAGAGTTCTATTTCTCAGATAGACTTGACATGATGCAGTGACTGATTGTGATGAATAAGGAAAAGCAGTGGCCAGTTGTTTGGACAACTGGGTAGATGGCAATGTCTTTAAGTCTCATACCAGACTGTAGGAGGATGGATGATAGGGTAGGAATAATGAGTATATGACACACTGAGTTTCTGGGGCCTAAAAGTTTAGATAGACAGCTAAAGGATGATCACAGATTTAAAGGTTATTAGCTAGAGATGATGGTCAGAATTTTTTGAAGAGTTTTATCATTATTCACTAGATGGAAACAGATACGAATTAAGAAATAGACAAGAAAATACATCAAGTATGTTTTTATGCAAAGAATTTCTGCCACTTATCTGGAAATAAGAAAACAAATAGAAAAATGGAACAAGATGTAAAAAGGCAATTGTAGAAGAAGAAATCCAAATGGCTAACAAGTATATAAACAGATATTCAAATCCATGAATAATCAGATAAACACATGCTAAAATAGTAATGAGATGTGACTTCATACCCATCAGATTGGCAAAGGTTAAACATTTTAAAATACCAAATGGGGCATGCAGGGAAACAGAAGTCTTATGTCCTGCTAGTGGGACCATTGAGCACTTATCTATCTATGTCCTAGAACCTCCACTCCTGGTCTAGAATCCAGAGAAATTCTCCCTCAGGATGATAAAGTTCACATACCAAGATGTTCCTTGGCCTTGTTTGTGATAGCAGAGAGTTGGAGGCAACTTACATATCTACCACTAGAGGAATGGACAAACAAGATGTGGTCCATATCCATCATGGAATACTATGCAACCATTAGAGGCAATGAACTAGATGTATGCCCAGCAACAGGGGTAGATTTGTAACATATAGTACTCAGGAATAAAAATAAGAAACAGAATTAGGTCTACAGCCCAATGTATTTTATATAAATAAATCCAGCCAAAACAATAACCCTACATATTTTACAAAGATATATACAGGGCTTCCCTGGTGGCGCAGTGGTTGAGAGTCCGCCTGCCGATGCAGGGGACACAGGTTTGTGCCCCGGTCCGGGAAGATCCCACATGCCGTGGAGCAGCTGGGCCCGTGAGCCATGGCCGCTGAGCCTGTGTGTCCGGAGCCTGTGCTCCACAACGGGAGAGGCCACAACAGTGAGAGGCCCGTGTACTGCAAAAAAAAAAAAAAAAAAAAAAACAAACAAATTCAAGGTTACAGATCCAACTCCTTAGCAAGGTTTCCTGTGGGGGGAGGTGAATGCAAGTGGAAACTGAGTTTAAAGAATAAGTAAGTAAAACCTCCTTACAGATATGAAGTAGTGAATACAGTAAAGTGCTTAATAAGTTGGGCTCAGGCATGAGTCAGTCCTTGGTTGAAGTTCTCCCTCCACATAATTATTAACTGCATTCTTTAGGGCAAGTTATTTTCTTAGGCTCCTAGTCTCGGTTTTCTCATCTATAATCTGGTGCAATGATACTAAATAGAGTTTTCTGAGATACTACATGGGAGAAGATACATAAAGTACTTAGTGTAGAGTCTGGCATGTATAATTGTGCAATACATGGTAGTGTAGTTATTATTCTAGAAACCACGGTGACTTTCTGTTACTCACTTGATTCATGGCCTTTTTATCATTTTAATCAATAACTTGGATGAAACAGTGATGCCATCCTTGCAAACTAAGAGACTACAGAAGTCAAGGGGGCAATGTGCAAGCTAAAATAAGCTGATGTTAACAAGATAATATGTGACAGGGATGAACATAAAATTGAGTAACAGGGCAAATCCAGAGTGATGAGAGCTGAATAAAAGCCACATAAAAAAGACCCGAAGGATTTAGGTCAACAGAGCAATGACATTGTTGAAAGAGTCAACATGATCTTAGATCACATCCATAGAACTGGACCAGGCGTGGTCCAGAGTCAGGGAGTGTCCCCCTCTGGGTGTGTGTGTCAGATACTCTTGGAGACAGTTCTCAGTTCTGGGGATCAGACTTTGAGAGGAAGGTTAACTAACCAAAGAATATTTGGAAGAGAGAGAGGGGAGAGGATAGAAGGGTGAGAAACCACCAGGGGCAGAACTACTGAAAAAAACACTGACGATGCTGTACTCAGAGAAGGAAGTCTGGGTAGGAAGCGTCAAGCTGTCCTCAAAATTATTAAGGGATTGGTCCTACCTGCACAGACCAGCGCCCTGCAGTCAGTGAGGGGGGTGTTTCACGGGGCAGATTTCAGCCCAGCATGACCACTACATTTCTGCTAGTCAGAACTGACCGAAAATGGGAGGGCAGCTTTGCAGGGCGGTAGAACCCATTTGTGGAGGCACTTACGCAGAATCCAACAATTTCCTTATCTAGGAATGTCATCCAGGAGACTCCCAGACAAGTAGAGGTTGCACTGAATAATCCCAAAGCCTTCCAGTTCTGATTCTGAGATTCAAATATTCATTTTCAACTGCTTATCACCTGCCAGGACCCAAAAACCTTCAGGGTGGAATATGTTTCTGAGATTGCCATCTTAATCAGCCTAAGGTTTTGATATAATTTTTCAGGAATACAAGTGTCCATGAGCCATAAATTCCAGTATATTTTTCAGCTGCTCTCATCTTCAGAATAGTTTTTTTTTTTAATTTTTATTGAAATACAGTTGATTTACGTCATGTGAGTTTCAGATGTATAGCAAAGTGATTCAGTTATACATATATATATATAAACATATATATTCTTCAGAATAGTTTTATACTCCCCAGTAAATTAAGCCAATTGCTTTTCTCTCAAAATTTTCAGTTTGTTCTACTAGTACGTAGCATTTGTTCTGTCAACCCGCGGAAGATATCAGTTGAATAACTAGTGGTTTGGTTTCACTAAGCAAAAACTTCTATCATGTTATCAGATGCAATGACATTTCAGAACTATTTATGATCAAGTGATTTGTTAATTCTACTTCCTTAAACTCCTCTGTCTCCATTGCCAACTATTTTTCCAAACGGGAGTGAGAGGGGAGATTATTTCAAGAAACCATGACCACTTGCTTTTACGCCTTTATCCGAAATCTTTCTTTGGAGAGTTGTTTGGTAGCTCAGCTGAATAGGCCATGCGTTATAGATATTAGTAGAACTGGCCTTAGGGAGCGAGTGTTCTTTCCATGCTAGTTGATGGTTTTTACAGTAATCCTGGGGGCTGAGAAAATAAGCAGTCTGAGAGCAGGAACCTTATCTTAGACATCTTTGTATCCCTCCCAGCTCCCAGCACAGCCCCTGGTGCATAGTAGGCAGACAATATGTTTACCGCTGGAGTGAATGAATTAGTGAATACAAATAAATGAATGGATGAATGATGCGGGCACATGGCACCGAGGAAGAATCTCCTTGATGCTTTAAATTAAGCATGTCGGGGTTTAGCTCCAGTTGCTGAGCTAAATTTCTGCCCCTCACCAGACCAACTCCCCTCTGTGGGGCTTGATGATCATGGAGCCTGTGGGTAGAATGTATTCTGGGGGAGATGAGAACTGCCTGATATGAGAGATGATATCAGAGATTAGTTAACCTTATGGGCTTTGTCCCAGGGGAGGTGTGTGAAATGAATCAGATTAAACAAAATTGATAATGTGAATGCTTAATCAAACAGACAAAGGTAGTCTGCGCAGCTAATTAGGGGCAAATAGAGCGTCCCTCTTGTACCTCATTTAACTGACAAATTGTGCAGACAGTTTTAATGGGAGTCTGTTTAGCAAAGAGAAGGCTGTATAGTTGACAGCTTGGCAAAATGTGGTTTCTGTAACACCCCATGATGCTTATGGAAATTAGCCTGGTGCAGCTGAGCTCGGAGCAGTCCTGGGCTGTGCAAATCACAGCAAAACAGACCTTCCACAGACTGCTGGCCAAGGCGCTCTTAAAGGCGAAGAGCTAATGTTTAGCATTTTGACAGGTCGAAGGATTTAGACTGTGAACATTCAATGAAATCTGCTATTACCCAGTCCAATGCAAGTTGAAAAGTAATGTGAGAGAAACTTCCTGTTTAGAGAAGCAGAGTCACCATCAGAAGCTGTGGCACTGTGCCTCCAGAAACAGGGGCTTTGACTAAGCCAGATGACCAGGAGATGAGAGTGACCCAGGGGTAAAGACACTTCGGTCTTTGGAAGCTCCAACAGGTTTAGATACACTGTCCGGGAATCTCCCAGCATTTTCACCATGCTCATTCCAGCGTCTCAACTTCTCACTCTGCCTTCCAAACCTCACTAGGCCCCGGTCTGTCTCCTTTTCCAGATTAAGCACCTTCCTCCTCTCCTATTTGTCTGTCTTTGGACTTGCCATGGTCTTAGAGATTGTGGGAGAAACTCTGGGAAGAAGTGTTCTTTTGGGAGGAGAGAGCTGCTTCCCGGGTTGGCAGGGAATCAGCTCTCAGGGGTCTGTCCAGAAGGAGTCCAAGGCGAGGCCATGCTGGCCGCGCCCGTTGTGAAGAGCATAATTCGCTGCTCCAAGGAGAATTGGGACAAAGAATAAAACTACGGTTGGTGTGGAGACGGGACGGGGTGGGGTGGAGCTGGTTCTCGTAGGCTGTCCCGCGGGATGGCCATGCCCGGACGAACCGAGTCGCCAGGCCTGCCTTAGCCTGTGTGCCAGCCCCAGGAAGTCACTGTCTGAGCGCAGGACCTGGAACTGGGGGTTGAGTTCACGGTGCACAGAATAAGCTTCCCCACCTTGGGTACCCATGCGAGGCTCACAGCATCTAGCCCACTAAAGGGAATACGGCCACGCATGAAGAGTGGTCGTTTAATGAAGTGATTTTTGTGAATCACTCCACCAGTCAGACATGGTCCCTTCCGGAAAATGAACAATTTTGCATAAAATGGTCCATTAGTGTCAATGGAGAAGGTCTGAACTCCTTCGGCTGCTCTGGAAGCCTAGTCAAGTGGAACAACTGGGGTTATGCTTGGGCTGGAAGACAACATCTCTACCCCAGGAGATTTTACTCAATGTTATTATGCATTAAATGCTAAAATAAGAGTATAGTAATTCCACTTACAATTGGCAAGGTATAATTTTAGAAAGTTGGAGAAGCACTTAAACATTCTCGAATACATGTGATTTTTAAACGAATTATGGCAAATAGTCTATGTATTAAGTAAAAATATTTTAAACCAGCAGAATGACTATGGTTTCATCACACCAAAGCAACACCACCCACACGCTCAGAACTGTATTGATGCTAACATGAGTCAAGCTTACTCTTCACTTTTTGCTCTGAACTTTGGCTTTTGCTTTCTTGAGCAATGGATCAGCAGAAGCAATTGAGGATTCAGCAAAACACATTTGCTGGAAAAATGAGTAATGTAATTTGGAGTCACTATGAAAACAATTTCCGGATTTAAAAAAATTTTTCACCATGCTTAAGTTACTAAGTTAATTATTTCTTTTTGAAATAAGAAAAAATGGGTAATAACATGTATTTATTAAAGAAAAGTGAAGGGATTCTGCAAAGCAATAATAATATCCAGTAAAAACTCCATCTATGCCCAAGAATTATCATTGTCTTCTACTTTTGGCAGCTTGACTATGACCTGAATCTGTTTTATGAAAGCTTGCAAAGTTCTCTCATTCCTAAAAGTTTTAACCTTGTGCAGGGATCATCACTATTGTAGGCTGGATGGACACTACTATAAGAAGACAGAAATGTAACTCCTCCTTCATAGAAAAACTGAAATATTGACAGTAGTTTTCAACTTTAAAGAAACACAAAGGAAGTAAAATGTCACATTTTGATTACAATTTTTTATATCATTTATGTAGTTCTGTAGATCAGTTTTACACTTTGATTTACCCATGATAACAGTAAAAACTTTCTTTTCAGAGAGTTCCTCTTTGATGGAAGTGATACATTAGTATGTGATTTAAAAAAACAATGGAAAGAGGTTCATGATTGAAGGAAGGAGCCTAAATTATCCAAATTATTGGCCCAGGATTTTGTACATATTGGACTTCAGCTTTGATCTGGACCAGCCAGGATCTGTCTTCATGGATTATTCTTTCGTATCATTGTTTGTGAGGGAAGGTGAAGGAAGAAGAACAGAAAGCATTTGGAAAGCCAGAAAACTCACCTTATTAAAGAACAAGCAGGGTAAATAAGATAAACTTATTTTTATATTCTGATCATTTATTTTCGTGTAACTTTCGGAGACTTCACTGTTTCTGTCATCAGCGAATCTGAAGTTCTCCAGGACCGTTTAATCAGCCCAGAGCAGCGGAAGCGGGGGTGGACCGCCAGCCGCTGTCTACACAGTGGTGCTTGAGTTAATTGATAAACCTCTCCTTTTTATTATCAGTGCTAGCCTTCTGTCTACAGCCACACAGCCTATTGCCCCTGCGAGGCACTGAGTTGTCCTTGTGGAATTCTAGCAGATATTGGAAACTGTGGTGGCAAATTAGCAGGGCCCACAAACCAGAAGTGACAGCTCCAGTACCCTGATGGGGGAATGTAGCAATCCCTCGCCCATAGCAATTGGCCAGGCTTATCATATGGACTAATCACAACAGATCTGGGGAAATAATGGACACCAGATGTTATCGCTTTGTAGGCTTGAGCTCTCCAGAGACTACAGCCCTGATAGGAAAGCTCCCTGAAAACAGGAACACTGTTCTGTGCTTATTAATCAAACCAGGAGGCTGGGTGTGATCATCTTCTCCTTCCTCAGCACCATGGTTTCTTTCTGCTACGTTGATGAATAGGAAAAACAGTTCCTGTGTGTGTGTGTGTGTGTGTGTGTGTGTGTGTGTGTGTGTGTGAGAGAGAGAGAGAGAGAGAGAGAGAGACAGAGATGGGGTGGGGGGAGACAACCTGGAAATGTCTATTACACACGCGCACATACACAATTCAATTTAATATCTATAAGCATACTTCTCAGAATTAAATTTCTTTCTTAACTCAATTCTATTCAGCATTGATATAGCAGGAAGAACTTTCTTAATTAGATCTTTTATTTTTCTCCATTTTATTTATTCTAATTACACTCAACTTTAAGAAGATTATATGTTTCTTTTTTTTTGCGGTACACGGGCCTCTCACTGTTGTGGCCTCTCCCGTTGCGGAGCACAGGCTCCGGACGCGCGGGCCCAGCGGCCATGGCTCACGGGCCCAGCCGCTCTGCGGCATGTGGGATCCTCCCAGACCGGGGCACGAACCCGTGTCCCCTGCATCAGCAGGCGGACTCTCAACCACTGCGCCACCAGGGAAGCCCTAGAAGATTATATGTTTTTAACACGTGTTAAAAATGGACAAAGGGGCCCCAATGATGAAACAAATTCTCATTTCTATTGGCTTTCCTGACAATTCTGCATGGATATTCCAAGGTTTCATAAATCTAGCTCATTAGAACTGACGGAATTCAGGATATACTGCTGCAAGATATGGCACCTTGACATATCGAATATTTTAAGCTGAAAGAGTTTGAGAAACAGCAGAAACAGGAGGTCTCTCTGACCTTCCCCACTCACCTAACCTTACCCCTGAAGCAGATCATAAGACCCTCATGTGAGAGGTGCCCTCTGTATACCTGGAGGAAAGGAGCATCTTTACTACAAACATGGTGGAACCCTGAGAAAAGTCCAAACAAACAGGTCTTGCTTCGCTTCCTCCAGTTTGCTACATTTATCTCACATTCCCCAACCTAATATATTTCTCCACAACTGTCCACCCTTCATCAAACCTAGCATAAAAACACACAGGTTTATTCATTTCTTTGGGCCTTCTTTTCTTATGAAGTCTCCTATGTCACGTAAAACTTAGACTAAATAAATATAGATGCTTTTCTCCTGTAAATCTGTTTTTGTCAGTTGAATTTTCAGACCCAGCCAGGGACCTCAAAAGGGTCAAGGAAAACTTTTTGCTCCCCTAGAGAACCAAACCCATTCTTTTCCCCTAAGCCATCCCCAGTTCTGCATATTACACACTTATGGTCCAACTTAATTGAAGGCCATCACCATTCTATTTATCTTGATGTAACACTTTGAAGTCATTTTGTACTTCTCTTTCTCAGCTCTCACATTCAGCCTGTCTCCAAAAGATAGTGTCTTGATTTTAGCACTCTCTCTGTCTCTATTTCTCCTGTTTGTTTCCTTGTCTTCCCACTCTCACTGTCCTGGCCCAGTTTCACATCATCTCATTTGTGGAGTATTAATCCAACCTCCAGAATGGCTTTGTTTCCAGTCCCCAGCCAGCCCATAATGTGACCCCTGGATGTCTCAGTAGCTTTGCATCACTGCGTGCATCCTCATCTCCAGCCATGCCTATCCCTTGAAGATTCTACCTATTGGTACCCTTTCAAGCTCTGTCCTGCATTTGGCTGTATTAAAAGGACAAGAGGGCAAGATAGGAGGCAGGGAAACAATTTGTAAGCTATTGGAAATCTTTGGGAGAAAGAAAAACAGGCCCTGAACTAAAGCATTGGGTAGTCAAAATAGAAAAAGGGTAGGATTGTGGAGATGAGCTGATACATCTAATATTATTCAAGTTACCCCTATGCTCTCTGGGTGTTAAGTGTACCTCCTATGTCAGATGATAATAACAACAATATTATACTAATACCTGACACCTATATAGTGTTTACTATTGGCCAAACACTGCTTGAAGGGCTTCACATATATTGACGCATTTAATCCTTGTAACACATTTCGGAGGTATGTACAATTATTATTGCTACCTTTAAAAAAACATCTTGTTATGCAACATTTCAAGCTTTTTATTATGAAAAAAATTAAACAAAGTAGTAAGAATGGTATTATAAGTTTTCATAGAGCTACAACCCAACTCAATAATTGCACACTCATGGCCAATTTTGGCTTACCTACTTACTGCTACCATACTCCTTTCCCCAATTTCTGAATCAGTTTCAGTATCATATCATTTTATCTGTTTTAGCTCCATTTTAAAACTGAGGAAACAAAGGCACAGAGAAGTTAAGTAACTTGTCCAAGGTCACATAGCAAGTAAGTGGTAGAGATCAGATTTGAACCATGGCTTGCCACTTGTTTTCTGAATGTATGCTTTTATGCTGATGCTCCAATTGGCAATCTTCCAATAGCTTAGATTGCACCAATAACCTCTAAATGCTGCAGATCCACGTGGACCAAGGCAGGGAGACCCTTAGCAGCCAGTAGTCACTGAAATAAAGAAAGACTTCTTTTTTTATTGAACTATAGTTGATTTACAATGTCATGTTAGTTTTTGGTGTACAGCAAGGTGACTCAGTTTTATATACATATATATATATATATATATATATATATATATATATATATATATATATATTCTTTTTCAGACTCTTTTCCCTTATAGGTTATTACAAAATATTGAATACAGTTCCCTATGTTATATAGTAGGTCCTTGTTGGTTATCTATTTTATATATAGTAATGTGTGTATGTTAATCCCAAACTCCTAATTTATCTCCCCCTTTCCCCTTTGGTAACCATTGGTTTGTTTTCTATATCTGTGGGTCTATTTCTGTTTTGTATATAAGTTCATTTGTATCATTTTTTTTAGATTCCACATATAAGCAATATCATAGGATAAATATCCTTTCTCTGTCTGATTTACCACATCTAGTGTGATAATCTCTAGGTCCATCCATGTTGCTGCAAAGGGCATTATTTTACTCTTTTTTTATGGCTGAGTAATATTCATTCATATATATATATATATATATATATATATATATATATATACCACATCTTCTTTATCCATTCATCTGTTGATGGACATTTAGGTTGCTTCCATGTCTTGGCTATTGTAAATAGTGCTGCAATGAACATTGGGGTGCACATCTTTTCAAATTATGGTTTTCTCTGGATATATGCCCAGGAGTGGGATTGCACGATCACATGATAGCTCTATTTTTAGTTTTTTAAGGAACCTCCATACTGTTCTCCATAGTGGCTGCACACATTTACATTCCCACCAACAGTGTAGGAGGGTTCCCTTTTTCTCCACACCCTCTCCAGCATTTATTATTTGTAGACTTTTTGATGATGACCATTCTGACCCGTGTGAGGGGATACCACGTTATAGTATTGATTTGCCTTTCTGTAGTAATTAGCGATGTTGAGGATCTTTTCATGTACGTTTTGGTCATCTGAAGAATGACTTCTGTGGGTTCGTTCTAGAGGTGTTTTTTGAGGGGAGAGTTATAAAACTAGAAGAACCCTGAGTTCCTCCTCATTCATACCACATTCTTTCTGTGTCCTCTAGCCTCATCTTCTACCAATAGGAAAGGGCTTCAAAACTAGCCAACAAGGGCCCCAAATGTCTCTCTTCTGTTGTCAACCTCTTCCCTATTTGATGGTCTATTTAGGCAATGACTTTCTGCCATGGGAGTTCTGTGTTTCTTTCAGAGCCTCCCAGTGAATTGTTAGAGTGAACTGGAGATGAGTGCTAGGGAGATAAATCCCTATGGTCCAGTGGAAGAGAGGATGCTGATACTTAAAAGAACAGGTCCTTGGTCCTTGAGTGTCCATGAAGACACAGCCGGTTGGTAGAGTTTTGTCAGTTATCCTGAAAATATTGCCCAAGTCCTATGCTGTGCAAAGCAACCATTCAAATATGGCTGTCAAGTAGCTCATAACCACCAGGTTCAAAGATACGGAGCTGCTTGTTCTCACATAACATTTGTAACATGCAACTCCATTTACTTCTCAGTAACTTAAAGCTAGAAAGAAGTTACAGATATTTTCAGTAAATATTTCTGGTCTGTAAAGTGTTTGCAGCCAAGGTTATTTAAAGATAATAAAGACTCATGAATATGGACATCACAAAATCAGAGTTTCTGATTATTTGAAATAGTGCCTGAGATAAAGTTTAACCCGATATCTTCTCTAAAAGGAAAGTGTACCACACGCATGAATCATCTAAGCAAAACTCAAGGGAGCATTTTCCAGTTGGTTATGAAAGTAAACCATTCTCAAACAGTCTCAGTAGAAATGCTCATTTATGTACAGTTGTTGCTATAACTCATTGTTCCCTAGTCAGTAAAACTAGTCTAGACACTACCACCAGAGAAGATTCTACATCTTTTACTGTGTATACTTGAAAGTTAATAGAGGTTCATTTCTTTAGATAGGCTTGATAATTCAGACTCTTCCTTAGTTTAGCCAACACTTTGCAGAAAAAGAGCTCTTGGTGGTGAGGCATGCTGCTGTTCCATATGCAGGTTTCCCATCTGAACATATTGGGGCGGGTCAGTACAAGTCGCACCCATTTTTCATGTCCTCCAATTAGCTGATCCATCCCCAGAGGCTTCCCCCATCAGGCCTCTTGGGTAGACAACAGAATCTGGGTACCTCATTCTCTCCCCTCTCAACTCCTAAGGTGGCTTTTACGTTTGAAAAATCCTTTTTTCGTTTTCCTTGCTCTTTTTATTCTACAAATTTCCTGACTTTTATCTCTAAAGACATACTTGCTCTGAAATCCTTGCCAAAATGATGCTGAAATATGAAAAAACCATCAAGGAAGGAAAACAATCTCATTTGAGAGAGGGACATGGCCAGAGGGATTAAGGGAAAAGGAGGGAACAGAGGGAACAGAGGAGTGGAGGGTAGTGCGGAAGGAAAGGAAGGATTAAGGTTGGAGGGAGGGAGGGAGGAAAAATGCATCAAAGAGGTAGAGAGAATCCAGCTCAGATGGAGGGAAGAAGAAGGGGTAGTGAATACACCTGCACAAAGCTGGGTGGGTTGGGGTGAGAAGAGAGAGTAAGTAGAAGAAAAATAAAGGAGGGATGTATCAATAATCTCCTATCAACCTGACAGGGCTGGGTCCACCTTTTTTTATGTTTCTTGAAAGCTACTTGCTTTTTTCTCAGCAGAGTCATTATCAGTTGCATGGCTTCCCTGTGTCTTTATTCCTACAATTCAAAAGTCAGAAAAGAAAATTATTTTCACATTAGCAACTCATTAAATGCCTCCATATTTGTAGCTGGATCTGAATGCATTGCTTTTACACATCTGAATGCCTACTTGGAGGCATTGTCAGCCAGGGCATCTAGGCTGGGAGCCCTTCTGTCATGCATATGGGTAAGTGGGTGGGGTGGGGCTGTGTCAGAGTCATCCATCATTCTTCATCAATGTCACCACCACCTGCGGAGACCAGTGGTCAGTCAGTCACTCAGGCCTGACAGCTGGCCATCAGTCCCTGGTGGGGGCTATGCTCTGGGCTCCCAAGGTATTAGCTATTGGCTCTCTTTTGCTAAGACCAGTAAGTTCTAGAAAGCTTTCCACCTTTAGAAATATATTAAAAATATTGGTGATTTTGCTCACCTACATGGCAACTGGTCAGCGTCAGGCCAATCGAAGGTGGAGATTTGCTCTGTATTTACCTAAAATTATCGTAGATCATCTTTTAAAATCAAATATTGGACAGTTCAGGGAAACATAGCAGGGACTTTGATGCCTGGCAAAAACATACGTTGGTGTTTTTATGCATGTTCATGACACTTTGATACCAAGCAAATCTAGGCTAAGTCCTGGTAGCTAGCTATTTAATTAGATGAAGTATTAATGAGTTAAGCCTGTCTCATTGGCATAAACTCTCTCTGAACACTGAAAAATTCATGCCTCCCTTTTCAAAATGAGGGATATCAATTATACATCAATATAGAATAAAGTTTACAATCTTCAGTATATACTGCCATGACTTTTTGCATACGTGCAAGTGACTATAACAGTCTCTAGATCACAATATGGATTATATGCTTCTTTTCCAATCACATATCTCATAATATTCCATGTTACAGTAACTTATGAATATTTTATCTCCTTTATTGGACAGTGTGATATTGCGATTTATAGAAAAAATTTATATTTGGTCATTTCCATGACCAAATATATCGCTCATATATATTTGGTCTTCATCCACAGTTTTTGGTTCATAGCTCCCAAAACCCTTGGAATTTCCTGAGCAATAAGAGCAAAATATGCGATCTCATGTCCTCAGTCCCTGAAAACACTTCAGAGGAAGTGACTTCTGGGTGGGAGCTGGTTGCCAGAAGAACCAACCATGCTGGAACTTTCAGTCCCACCCGCTGATTTCTCGGAAGGGGAGAGGGGCTGGAGGCTGAATCAATTGGCAATGGCCAATGATTTAGTCAATTATGACTATGCAGTGAAGCTTCCGTAAAAACCCCAAAGGACAGCTTTTTGCCCTTTTCTGGAGAGCTTCCATATCAGGGAAACAGAAAGCTTCTGCGTGCCACCATGCCAGCTTCACGAAGACAGAAACTCCTTCGTTGGGGATCTTGCCCTATTTATCTCTTCATCTGGCTATATTTTGTAATATCCTTTTACAATAAATGGGTAATCTATGGAGTAAATGGGTTTTCCTGAGTTCTATGAGCCACTCTAGCAAATTAATTAAGCTTGAGGAGGGGGTTGTGGGAACCTCTGATTTGTAGCCTGTGGGTCAAAAACACAGGTAACACCCAGAGCTTAAGACTGGCATCTGAAGTGGCAGTGGGGTGGTCTTGAGGGACTGAGTCCTTTACACGTGGAATCCGATTCTATCTCCAGGTAGATAGTGTCAGAAATGAGTTGAATTCTCAGACACCTTGCTGGCTTCCAGGAATTTCTTGTAGGTGTGGGGAAGCCTCCACACATACAGGCTGGAACTGGGTCCGGGAACCCTCTTTAGATAGTAAACAATTAAAGACAGGGTCTTAGTCTTTTTCATACTTGTGTTCCTCGGTGCCTGGCTTGACATCTTTCCCGTAGTAGGCGCTTCGTTTTTCTTTTTAATGAAGAAAGATTCCTAAGTAATTTTGAAGTCAGAATAGGTCTTTAAAATCTCATATACTTAGTAGGGGCCTTAACAAACAAGGGATCAAAGAGAGAAGAAAATACAAGAGAATGAAATGAAAAAGAAGCTCACCCACTTCCCAACTGCTAACACTGAAGTTCATTCAACAGATATTTTTCTGAACAAGTGCTATGTGCTAGGCGCAAGGTTCTATGTTGGAATAATTGGTGAACAAACCTCTGCTTTGTTTACATTCTGATGGGGAAATGACCATCCAGTCAGAGGGAAAGGAGTATAAGGGTTTATACGAGAGATTATTACAAGAGGGCAAAATAGTCTAGACATATTTGAATTGTGTTTTATCAACATGTAAATGGAGTCTGATTCACCATGGCTCTTCTCTTCCATAGAGAGGTCAGCCCAAACTGTACTGCTAGCCCAACACTGAAGGGAAAGCAAAAGCAGTAAATCTATGCATTTATTTTAATTTACTATATGAACGCTTCAGACAGGGCATGTCGCATCTTAGTTCTGGGATGGAGACTTAATGCTAAATTTAAAATCATTGCCAGTATCAGGGTAAACAGTGAACATAGTACCATGAGGGGTACTCAGTTGACTGCCAACATCTCTATTAATTGATATTTAGGAAAGCTGTACATTTCTCCATCAGGATGGGTACCATAGGCCTCTGCTTTTATTTTTTCTGCTTTGATCTTAACTCAGCTCCAAAAATCTGTATTTTTGACAGTTCTACCCCTCATGAAGAACCAAGCCTATCTTAGTTTTTAAGTCAGTCCTGAAAAATTCTAAAACACATACAGTAGCCTCTACCCAGTGTCCATGGGAGTCTGAGTTAAGTTATACTTCACTAGATCCAATATAATTGGTCTGTCTCACTCTGAGACTCCTTCAGCACCAACTAGGCAATCCAGTTTCATAGAGGTGAAGCTTAGGGCCCAATTGTCCCCAGGTTGCATCACTTTCAATTCCTGGGTTGATCCAACCCTCATGACTGGGCTTCTCTGTGGGGCCCCACTGTGGCCTGCCCAATCTCCCTGAAGATCTGAATACTCTACCTTGAACCCCAACATGCCCGGTTGAGGTCAAGTTCTTGCCTTCACCTTTCCTATGTCAGCATCCTGCCTTCTTGTTGAAGCTTAGTTGCATCCTGCTTCAGTATGTCTATTTTTGCCATAATCTTCTACCTCAAATTTCTCGGTGATTACGTCTTCTGGGGGAGATATACTCTTAAGTGAATAATTGCAACACATGATAAAATTGATGTGAAGCATTCCTAGAGCATTAAGAGGAGCAGCTAACTCTGGTTGAGGGAGTAGGGCTAGTGGAGAGTCAGGGAAGATTTCACACAGAAGGTAAGAGATAGCTTAAGCCTTGAAAAATGAACAGGAGTTTTGCAGATGGGGAAGAGTGTTCAGAACAAACTGGACCAAAGGAAGATCATTCCAACATATGTTAGAATCCTTTATGTTGAAGGTCACGGACTACACAACTCGAATTGGCATGAGTCAAAATATGGATAGGTCTATCTTCAGGTATAGTTTGATCTAGGGCTTAGACAATGTTATCAAGATTCTGGCTCCATTTTTCTACGACTTTCTCAGCTCTGCATTTCTTCATCTTTAGGCTGGGTTTGCTCATGGAAATCAGATGACAGCAATAGTTCCAGACCTCATACCTGCACCCACCATTGTCGAGGAGAAATGTGGCAAAAGTCTTAAAATTCATTTTTGTTCACTAGACCTGACTGGGTTTTATACTCATCACTGAATTTATTATTTAATTGATGGAAAGGAGATAAGGCTTCAGCCGATCTGGAACTATGCCCAAAACTGGAAGTAGGTCAATCCCATCTTAATCACATGGCTAAGAATGGGGGAGAGTTAAGTTCCTCAAGGGGATGTCAAAATGTCATTGCCAGGAAAGGAGGGATGGATGATGGCCGTTAACAATATCCTCTGTAAAAGGGCTGGAAAGTGCTTTAGGTGTGGTCTTATTTTATAATTGGAAGATTTATAATTTATAACTGGAGAGTAGGGAGACCTTGGAAGTGTAGCCACTGATGAAAGTGAAAGGAAGGCAGGACTCCTACTGAGAAGGGTAATGCTGAATTAGTCAATGTAACAGCCGCGAGGAAAATTGTGACTTTGCTCCATGTGTTTGCTCAGAGATTGGGTCCCTTCCTTTTTGTTGTTTCGCATTCCCTGGGGCATTGACTTTGCAAGCATGGTTGACATTGAAGCCATATCCAAGTTTTAGCTCTTGGGATAGAGAAAGAGAATGGCCAGGGTAGCAATTTCCTTTTAAGTAAGTGTACATATCACTTCAGCTCACTCCATTGGTAAAAATTTAGTCAAATGACCACACAGTCACAAGGGAGGCTAGGAAATGTGGACTCCAGCTGGGGTTCAGGTGCAGCACATGTACCCAGGAAGAAGGAGAGAATGGATTTGAGAAGCAAATAGCAATTTGCCTCAGATGCTAAAAAATCTGGTGGAATTATTGGGTAAAGAAAGGAGTCACATGAGATGATCAGATTCAGGTTTAAAACATTTCCCTTGGGCATGAAAGGAGGACTGAAGTAAGAGAATCACCAGCTGAGAAGGAGTTGCAGTCACGCAAATGTGTAATGTTGAAGGCCCGAGCCAAGGTTTCCTTGGAGATAAAGTAAAAGAGGTGAACTACATGACCTCGAAGACGTTTTCCACTCTTCGTATCTGTCTTCTAGGGTATGAGTCGCTGCTCATTGCCATGGGTCTAAGCCAATTTTAAAAATGAGTGCTTGGGGGGCTTCCCTGGTAGTGCAGTGGTTGAGAGTCCGCCTGCCGATGCAGGGGACACGGGTTCGTGCCCCGGTCCAGGAAGATCTCACATGCCACAGAGCGGCTGGGCCCGTGAGCCATGGCCGCTGAGCCTACGTGTCTGGAGCCTGTGCTCCGCAACGGGAGAGGCCACAGCAGTGAAAGGCCCACGTACCGTAAAAAAAAAAAAAAAAAAATGAGTGCTTACCCACACCCATGCACTTGGTGGGTGTTAATAAAACACCAAATGCTATCAGGAGCATGGACAGAGCCATTCCTGTCACATGATAGGGTAGACAGCATCCAATTTCTGCTATTTCCAGTGCGATACATAATTGAAATAGGGTGTTGTCGAAGTGGGAAATGGCGGGGCTCAGCCACTTACTAACTGTGCTGCCTGGGGCAGGCTTGGTTTCTCTGACCTGTATTTTCTCCATCTGTAAACAGGGAACTAACACTCTCTGAAAGCATGGTGGGAATCAATGAAATAACCTGTGTGAGAGTCAGGTGCTCAACAGGGAAAATCAATACACATGCCCTTCCATCCAGGGCATGTTTGTAAATTTGTCTTTGTCCTTAAGAACATCTCCGTGCTGATGTCAGAGGGAAAGAGAATAGATTTTTTTTTTTTTTTTTTTTTTTACCTAGATATGCTCTTTGGACTGGCCCTCTGTCCTAACTCAGCCTCATTACCCTCGGGGTGCCTGGTGACTGAAGATCCACAAGCTCCTTGCAGCTGGCAGAGGAAATTCATTTTTTCCTGTCATAATAACAAAGTGCAGAACGGCAGGCCGGGCATAGTTTCGTATGGGAAAACCCACAGAAAGGGACAGCTGAAAGAAGCTGTGCTTTTCTCCGATATTTCTTGTCAGGGACAAGCATCCTCAAAAGGAAGAAAAAAAAACAAAAAGAAAGAGAGAAAACAAATCCCCGTTGAATGTGGATGTCTCATTTCTAGGGACAAAATGGCTCTGTCCTCACATCCTCTTAGCCTGCCTTTTGCTGAATGATACCTAGTCCGGACTCCTGGAAAGCAGTTAACTTGGCAACCTTTCTCTTTGATGGGCGTGTCTTAGAGAACATCAGCTCAGATAACTAAACGTGCCATTGTCTTGATTTGCCCTTGGAAACATCTCCTAAGAAATCAAATTCCTGGGTCCACTGCCTAAGTCCTCGGTGTGGCAATTTAACTGAGGAAAATTAAAACAAGAGAAACTAGATGGTTTTGGGTTTTTTTTCCAGAACAAATTAACGGCTGTAAATGGGTGTATATGCTTATTTGCAACTGCGTACAAACATCTCTGTGCACAGTGAAATGCTTACAGGAAATTAAGCCTGGGTCTTCAAGAGGCAAGATGAAATCCACAGCTTGTGAACATAGCTGCTTGGGTGCTGATGGGGTTTAAAACACCCCAAAATATGTCCCCTTGGCATATTGAATATTTTAAGCTGAAGGAGTCTGAGAAAACCACAGAAGCAGGAGGTCCTTCTGATTCCCGCCTGCACCCTGCCACCTCCCACCCTTCTCCCCTAAAGCAGGTCATAAACCCTCATGTGAGAGGTGCCCTCTCTATCCAGAGGAAAGGAGCATTTTTATCTCCAAAGACAAAGAATCCTCGCAAACAGGCCTTGCTAAGTTTCCCAAGTTTACTACACTTACGTCATACTCCTTAACCTGTCACATTGCTCCACAATTGTCCACTCTTCAGCACACCTAGGGTAAAAATACACAAGTCTGTTTCTCTGGGTCTTCATTTCCTGATGATGGCTCCCTCGTCACACAAAACTTACATAAATTTCTATGCTTTTCTCCTGTTAATCTGTCTTTATCCGTTGAATTTTCAGACCCAACTGGAAACCTAAGAGGGCTGAGGAAAACTTTCCTCCCCTACAGTGGCTTCCTTACCAGTGAGCAAAGTTTCCCTTAAAAATACACGCTATTAAGGGCTTCCCTGGTGGCTCAGTGGTTGAGAGTCCGCCTGCCGATGCAGGGCACATGGGTTCGTGTCCCGGTCCGGGAAGATCCCACATGCTGCAGAGCGGCTCGGCCCTTGAGCAGTGGCTGCTGAGCCTGCGCGTCCGGAGCCTATGCTCCGCAACGGGAGAGGCCACAACAGTGAGAGGCCCGCGTACCGCAAAAAAACAAACAAACAAAAAAACCACGATATTGTGAGAAGAAATGATTATAAAAATATAAGTAAGAACGACGTTAACACGTAAAGCAGCATTATAATGCCTTTTGACACAAAGGAAACTTGACGATGAAAAGTGCTCCAGGCCTCTCGGGGGAACATGAAGAGGAGCTGGGCAGCCTCCTCCATTGCAGCACAGAGTCCGCGATACTTTTCGGGGCCCACAGAAATCGATTACAGTTCCCAAAATGGGAAAAAAAATGTTGACATATTTAAAGTTTAATAATCAGGGGACTTCCCTGGTGGCACAGTAGTTAAGACTCTGTGCTCCCAATGCAGGGGGCCTGGGTTCGATCCCTGGTCGGGAAATTAGACGCACAACCAAATAAGTATTTAAACAATAGAAATAAATAAAGTTATATAATCATCTGTTGATATTATTCTGGTGGGAGGGGCCCGCAAAAGCTAAAGTGCTCAGAGGACCACAAAAGTAATCATGTGGCCCTAAAAGGGGTCAGACTTTAAACACAAAATATAAAAATGAAGGAAGATAAAACTAGTAAACTTTTAAATGGAATATTGTATTTAGTAATTTAAAATCCACAATGAAATCTCATGACTTTTATGGAAAAGCAGATTGATAAACCATTATTTTCACTTTCAACACCAAATGTTAATATTAATCTAATTTGACTCTGCTTTTCTTAACTTAGAATAAGTCAACACGAAGGTCTCTTACCCTGTCATATCATCCACTTCCCAGTTCTCCCGACACCCTGAAATCCTTGGTTTCCCTCCTGGTGGGGAGGAACGAACACCTCTGGGTTAGTCGCTGGTGTTCAGTGTTGACCAGCAGGGGCCGCTAGAGAACAATCCCGGCCCCGAGGTCTCTGCAGAGGAAGTGGAGGAACTGCAGAGTAAACCCTCTGAGAAAACTAAAGCCTTGGTGGGCAGTCAGGGCTTCGACGACCCACCCAACACAGGAAGTCTAACTTACTGTGGAGAGATGAGCCGTTCCGGGCTTAGAGATTAAGAAGCAAATGTAAATGGTGGCCCATGTTTCCGAAGTTTCTGTGTTTTGGTGAATCCTCGTACGTGGACCTTAGATCTTAGGGCCCCAGCAAGCACGTTTCCTCCTGTTGACCCATGGCCTGGCAAAGTCCGAATAAGAAGAGGCAGGAGTCTGGTTGACTCTCCACCCTCCTGCAAGAGACTGAAGCACTTCTCCTGATGAAATGCTGGGTCTCAGACTACTTTTAAGAGGGTGAATGTTGTGTTTTCTTTGAGCCTGTTTTGAAGGACAGCAAGATTTAATTTTGAACTCTAGTCTGGCCTAGAGAATAACTCTCTGAAAGAATTCTGGTAACAACGAACAAATGGAAACTTCAGACCAGCTCTGTGTTTTCTCCCTGATGATTTCACAAAGTGCTGCGGAGGCCGCAGCTGCCTGGTAACAATTCCAGGCAGCCTTCGGGGGACCGCAGCAGCTTAGTTAAATGGCAGGTTTCAGGAGCTTAGTCTTTAAGGGGCATTTGCTCTCTTGCTGCAGCCTATTGTGTTAAAGAGGGTTTTTGGGGGCGGGGGAGGGGGTTTAGGTTTTTTTTTTTGGCCCGATTGTAAATGTTTTGAATTTAAAAGACACCCAAATTCATTAAATGTGTGAAATGATGGGAAAAAAAGTGTGAAATTGTAACAGTCGGTTTGTAGTTGATTAATAGAAATCTCTTCTAACAATCCCCAGAACCTTCCGGGGGTCATTGGAACAGAGCAGCTGTAGAGACAGCAGGAGTGATTTTGACACTACCCGGTGAGGGTTGTGCAAAGTTCCAAACAAGTGGGCAGAGTCCCATGCACTCTGTACTCTCCGCGACCACTCACAGATGATTGGCTACAAGGTCAAGTTAATATGCCGATCCACCAGCAAGTGCTGCTTTGCTCTGGGTCTTGGAGGGGTTTGTTTTTAAGATACATTATGGTTTCATAAAGGATGAATCACTTAGAATAAACTGGCCACTTTGGCCCCAGGTAACTCTTCGCTCAGGGCCAGTCTGATTTCTGAACTTGACCATCTGTGCCACAAGCAGAGATTCATAATTTGGTGTGTGGCAGCGACTTCGGGGTGTCCTGAAAGGGGGCTATTTAATGAGCACCAGACTTGGCAATGCACTGGAGTCTCCAGTTCCCTGTTCGCCACACTACCTCTGCTGCAGACCGGCCTTGACAGGGGCAAGGAGGGGAAAGTAAAACATCGCCTTTCTTTAGGGCAGCACATTTTTCCATAATTTTTGGCCTCTGCCCACCCCAAACCTGTAGTGTTTTTTTTCTCTTTGAAACCCTGCTGCAGGCTACCATTCTGAAGTTAAAGGATTTTGCCTTCGAAGAGGTACAAAGGAAACATCAAAGTAAATGTCCTCACAGTGACATAAGGATAGAATAATGGTGACCTAGCAGCTAGAGACTTGGCCAAATGCTGAAAGTAATTCACGCCACTCACTAACAATGGGGGATGTGTGACAATGATATATACCAGGAGACAAGGACAACCACTTCGCAGGGCTTCGATGCCCCACAAACCCAATTGTAGGCAGATCAATACTGTCATAAGACAATTATCAAAGACCATCAGCACATCATATTTTCATACCATAAACAGCTCAAGGCGCCAGGGATGGCTTTCCTACAGAAAGCACATAGCATAAATTTGAAGGGTGTGAAATTGACATGATTAATAATTATAGTTATTAGCACATGTGCCAGCTGCTCATGTATGGTTTATCCCTTGATTTATGGTGCCATAAATGCCCATCTCTCCCTCTGATGCCGAATCAAGGGGGCACACAACTGTGGGCAGAATGAGCCTTTCTCATTGCCAGGAGTTTCATCACAACTAAAAGAAAAAAGTGGGTTGAAAATCACCCTGGATCTGGAGACACCTCGGTGAGAGAGAAGCTGCCTTTTGTTTGCATGGCTGCTTTATCGGCTGCTGAAACCTGTCTGTTCAATGTTCTCAAAGCCTTTGAAGTTTGGACTGCAACTAACAAGGGGCTATAGTTTTCCAGCCCCCCTCACTCCTTCGAGCTGTTGCCAGGCTGCAAACAATCACTATACATATTACAGATGAAACCACTAGGGCCGACAATGGAAGAGGCAAAAACGAATCTCTAAGATGCCAAAAGTTAAAGCTTTTGCGGTCAAATGCAACTTGAGAGGGGTTTTTCTGGACTTTAGTAAATGTTTTAATTGTTTCATATGGTTATAAACAGATCTGGACATTCCTGGTACATCAGAATACTCTTTAAAATCTGGTTCCTCAGCAGTCATCGTCTTTGGGACAAAGGGACAACTCTAGGAGCCAGTACAGACCGAAGCCTAAACATACAAACTTCTCTCAACATTCATTTCCTAGTGAATGAATAATATCAATTGCTACTCATGACTTATATAATGTTAAATTACAGGTTCGAGACAAAAATAAAGGATAGTAACGAACATGAGCTCTGTTAGCTGTTTGAATAGCTTTCTTTACTTTTCATATTAAAAAATAAGAAGAAACTAGGTAGAGGATGCAAACAAGTTTTTTTTTAATTTTAGCATCATAATTATGCAAGTCCATTTAAGACGTGTAGAAGGTAAACAAATGTGGTAGAAAGGAATGCTTTTATAAAAGGCAAAACTTAAAACTTGCTATCCAAATATGGAGATTATGGGATGCATCAAACATTGCTAAAGATGAATGAAAATGTCCTTTACAGATCTCCCCAGCAGGCCAACAAAGAGGCATCAAAAGTCGTGAAGACTTCTCCTCTCTTGCCATGCTCCTCATATCCTGGCAGTCTGGTTTCAGGGGTCTATGGCTGGCCCAGAAGGGAGAGTCTGAGCAATGAAGGCTGCCCCGCTTTCCATCCTACCTGGCTCAGGAATTCACCTTCAGCAGCTCCGATTCCTGAACCAAGACCAGGATCTAAGGATAATTTTTCCTACTAATAGATTAACCTTAATGGAACAAGCATATACTCACAGAATTTCAAAATAATGCATACTGACTTTTTTTAGCCCTGGAAAGAACTCAAATTCCCAAGTATTAATCAGATAATGATATGTACACAGTGCTATATTTAAAATGGATAACCAGGGCTTCCCTGGTGTCACAGTGGTTAAGAATCCACCTGCCAATGCAGGGGACATGGCTTAGAGCCCTGGTCCAGGAAGATCCTACATGTCGCGGAGCAGCTAAGCCCATGCGCCACAACTACTGAGCCTGTGCTCTAGATCCTGCGAGCTACAACTACTGAAGCCCTTGTGCCACAACTACTGAAACCCGCATGCCTAGAGCCTGTGCTCTGCAACAAGAGAAACCACCACAATGAGAAGCCTGCACCCCGCAATAAAGAGTAGCCCCCGCTCACTGCAACTAGAGAAAGCCCGCGTGAAAGCAGCGAAGACCCAATGCAGCCAAAAATTAAATAAAAATAAAATGGACAACCAACACGGACCTATTGTATAGCACAGGGAACTCTGCTCCATATTATGTGTAACAACCTGAATGGGAAAAGAATTTGAAAAAGAACAGATACAAGTATATGTATAACTGAATCACTTTGCCGTACACCTGAAACTAACACAACATTGTTAATCAACTATACTCCAGTATAAAATAAAAAGTTAAAAAAAATCAGATAATGATTAGATTACTCCATGAAAACAAAACAGAACAAAAACGTAAAGGATAGCAGATACTTCCATGGGCTCTTTGAGGACAATAAATATTCTACTGATGTCTTTGGAAGAAATTTAGAAAAGACTGCCAAACTTTAGGTCTCTTCAAGTTAAAGCAAGTAACCCAAGAAACAACTTAGGCAGCTTCATCATTTCTTTAAGCAAGTAGTGTTTAAAATAAAAATCAATATTTTTCTGACTAATGAATATAAATAAAAATGGTAAGTCCTTAATCTAAACCTCAGTAAACATAATGTCAGCAAAGTGTTTAATATTTTAATTAAAAGAAAATTTACAGTAGGAGCACTTTTAATATGTTACTCGTTTAAAATATAATCCTGTATATATACATTATTAGAAATGCTTTTGAAGCAAATCATTATAGACAGATCACAGAATTAAACATTATTTCTAAGTTGAAAAAAGAATGAAAAGAAGAATTTAAAAGTAAAATATAATTGTAAATAATTAGAATGAATGATGGATTAGATCATGAAAACTCATATAATTCATGTTCTGAAAGGACCAGAGTTGGTTTTTTTAAGTTTTTAAAGAATTATTTGTATGCAATAACAATTGGGCTGCATGTTCAAACTGTATGATTAAGAATACAGACTTTAGTGATAGTAAAGAAAACTACTGTAGAATAGAATAAGTTAATGGATAACTTTCCACGTGATATATTGCATAATTTTGCTGCAAGAGGAGGACATTCAGGATTAAGACTAACAAAATGTCCTACAAAATACTACACACATAGACTCCTACACTATTATTGGTCAAAGGGCCATTTCAGATCTCGCCAAAATGCTCTACTCTGCAAATGCAGGAACTAGAGGATACTTAATGAGTGCTTTGAAAAGAGTGGATGAATGGTCACTTTTTATTTATTAAGAAGATAAATAAAATGTGATACATTTGAAGAAAAAAATGTCTTTTCCCCTAAGTTAAATTATGAGTGAATTTTCTTGACAACATCTAGAAGATAAAGGAATATTTACCCTTAAGAAGTTGATAGAAAGAATTGGTCTCCAAATAAGTCTCTGAACTTCAGTTGTCTGAAGAAGAAAAAGAAGGGATATGAGCAGAGAACTGGAAATATGTCAGAAAGCGAAATCAATACTTTTGTTCTCATTGACTTGGCACCTTTAATAATTTCCTTCTCATCCATGAGTGAGTCACTGGATTCCCATAAAAAGTGCTCTGAGTCTACATTCTAGAGACTCAGGGAACTTCCCAAGGCCACTGCTACACACTCATTAGTGCCTGCTTGCTTTCCTTGATATCTCTGGTTGCTATTTTATGGCCTCATTCCTAATCCTTCTGTATATGACTCTTTCAGAAAGCTGCTTTGCCTTGACTGTTGGGTCTTTGACCGTTGGCTTCATTTTTCGGTTTGGTCTCTCCAACATCTCTTGATTCTGCTGTTCAACCTCAGAGTCAGCAATGTCTTCACACTCAAACCCAGCTGGAGCCAGCTTGCCCACAAGGAGAACTCAGATCTTTTGTAATTATCAAAACCTTATAAATTTTGTCATTTGTGGTGAGGTTGGTGGAACAGTGAATAAGCCCTCCCTATCTGCCCCCTTCTCACCCAAGTGCTCCATAAAATACTTCTTTGGGTTTCCTGATGTTTCTTAGACACATTCAGGTGAGCAGAGAATGGCAGCAGCCATCACTTGAATGTTTGTAGGTTAATTATAGTCTGGGACTTTTATATTGCAAAATTCAGACCTTGTCTCCAAAAGTAGGGAAGCCACCACCTTTATTTTATTTTATTTTATTTATTTATTTATTTTGCGGTACACCAGCCTCTCACTACTGTGGCCTCTCCTGTTGCGGAGCACAGGCTCCGGACGTGCAGGCTCAGCGGCCATGGCTCACAGGCCCAGCCGCTCCGCAGCATGTGGGTTCTTCCCGGACCGGGTCACGAACCCGTGTCCCCTGCATCAGCAGGCGGACTCTCAACCACTGTGCCACCGGGGAAGCCCCACTGCCTTTATTTTATATGCCTTTGGTTTAGTTTGCTATGACACTTGCCCAAACAGAACGGCCGATCTATGAATTTTGTCTCTTACTTCTTGGTTACCTTTGGAATTATTTGGTAGGGTACGGCTGAAATAATAGGTTGTAGTTTCGTATTCCAAGGGGAAAACTTTTATTGAATTAAGGCCTTCTCTGATTGCAGATTGATTCCCTTAGGTTACTCACCAGCGTATAACTGTGATGAGTCTGAAACTTACCTATAATCTCTAACATGATGTATTGACTGTATCTTTAGAGAGTCCAGGAATCAGTCTACTTTAGGTACTTGAATAGCATTCATAGAGTGTCACATTGGACACTTCAGTGTCCTGAAGGAGTTCAGTACTAGCCTCTAGATCCCTTGATGCATCCTAGAACCTGGCTTCATACAGTAGATTTAATAAAACGGAACCTAATCCATAGCCCAGAAGTAATATTTTGGTGACAGAGAATGAATTAAATAGATTATCAATTCTGACACAATTGGCACATCAAGGAGGAACAGGTTTAGGATCTGAGTCAATCTGTCTGGGTGGCCACATTTCCTTAAAAGCTGCCAAAGACCAACCTACTAATGTTATTAAATGCTTTTGGAAGTTGAACTATACACATGTGGCCACAGTCTATGCCAATCAACATGTAGTTTGGACTTTTCCAGGGGTGGAAGTTCTGTGGGGGGTGGGGAGTAGGTAATCATTGCTCAGGGGAGGAAGTGTACCAATGAAGATCTAGTCTTGACCTCAACGTATTCACCATATTATTGGGGAGAGTAAGTATAAAACTTACAACTCATACAACTCTAGAAATCATAAAAATGGTCAAGGAATGTATGATAAATGCTAACTGAGGCACAGATAAAGAAAACATGCACCTGGAGTTCTGAAAAAGGAGACATCAGATGAAAGAGTCCAAAGATGGCCTTACAGAATAGATGAGACTTTGCCTTGGTTTTGAAAGGAGGGATGCATTTGTCAGAAGAATGTGGAGGGCTCTGCTAGAAAGAATGATGGAAGAGGACTGTTTGGAAGATGGTGAGATGATGTAGACAGAAGGACAAGGACTAAGGAGTAAGCCATAGCATTTGCCAACTCTAAAGAAGATCCACCACTACCAGCCTATGAGGGGTACCACGTGGCAGAAACACCCTAGTTTCTATGCACTGAGTGAATTAGACTCAATGAATGTTTCAGTTAAAAAGTTCTTGCTGCTGTTTATTCTATATCCTTCTCAATCATCAAGATATGAGTGTCATTTCTCTGCAATGTCCTGGGTGTCTCTGGATAATAAATCCTGTGATTGCACCATGTTCCTTGTCTTGTGATTTAGGAGCAGACTCTCAGCAGGGTTGAGCTGCCACCCACAGTACAGAGATAGGACCGTCTTGAGGTGGCGATGTCCAGTCCCCTATTATTCTTCTAGGAAAGATTATATCTTTGTGTCTTTAAAACGGAGAGGTAATAAGCATGACAGAACTATTCCATAGTCAAGGAGGGAACACTGACATAAGCCCAAAGGAGTGTAATGAGTTAAACATTTAACTAACTCTAGTTACCTTGACTTAGATCTCCTTATTGGGTGGCTGCAGGTGTGGGTGAACCACCACAGGTATGAAGGGCTAAAGGGAACTTCTGCCCCTCTTACAGGTTTCATTTTCTCATTCACTCTCCATGTCTTCTTTCTTGTTGAGGGAAATTTACTCATCAATGTCCTCAGGTCATGATGGTGTCACATATGCTCTGTCATCACAGAGACTCTCATGTGGGCTTGAGGGATAATTAGATGCTATTTGTTTCTCTTAGGGGCCAGAGGACTCCTTTGTCACTTTGTCTTTCTGTAGGCTAGACACCCGCCTTTAGATGGCTGCCGATTATCCTCCCAGGAAGTCCTGAAGTCTTGCTAAGTTGGTTTATTTTTCAAGTCGCTATTAGATCAGTTTCATCACATTCACACAGCACCTACAGACACAGCTAGCCAGAAACACAAGAATATTGTGCATTGTGCCTCTAATGATCTAGTACACTATTTACCTTTGTCTTAGCTAAAGCAAGGCATCGGGTTGCTGTCCAAGAGTGGCGGCTCCTCAACACTTCCTAGTGTAGCCATCTGAATAGAGTTTCTGGAATCTGTGGATGTATCTATCACAGGATGGCAATGTTTCCTCATTCTTGCTTCATAATGACCCTCGCTCAGCTTCGTTAAGAGTAATTGACCTAAAGTCCATTTTGTGACATCTTGACAGACTGAACTGTAGATTTTAACAACAAGAAGAATTCAATGTCATATACAAGCTAAATCCCAAACTACCTACATATAAATCATTCTCCCAGAGGGCAATAAAAGGCAGAAGCAACATAATAGGAGTAAATATGTTGAGATTTAGCCACCAATTGTTCAAATGGCAAATAATTAATAACATGGCCAAACACCCTTTTGTTGCCTTGGTGGAATACAAATTCATAAACATTAATAAGACTTCAGATCAAATGTATTATTTTTAGATGGCCACAAAGAATAGAAACGAGGATGTATATGATCATGTGTGTCCGTGGTATGTGCATATGAAGTGAGCTGGGGAAGAAAGTGTAATGTATCATCTTAACCTTCAAGATTGTACCTTTTGACAAAACATGCTGAGTTAACATACATAAATTATCAGTTATTACATTTCTCCCTTTATTCAGAAAGGAAGCAGCAGGCTTTCCTGGTGGCACAGTGGTTGAGAATCCACCTGCCAATGCCGGGGACACGGGTTTGAGCCCTCGTCTGGGAAGATGCCACATGCCGCGGAGCAACTAAGCCCGTGCGCCACAACTACTTAGCCTGAGCTCTAGAGCCCGTGCACCACAACTACTGAGCCTGAGCTCTAGAGCCCACAAGCCACAGCTACTGAAGCTCACGCGCCTAGAGCCCGTGCTCCGCAACAAGAGAAGCCACCGCAATGAGAAGCCTGCGCACTGCAACGAAGAGTAGCCCCCGCTCGCCACAACTAGAGAAAGCCCGCGCGCAGCAACGAGGACCCAACGCAGCCAAAACTAACTAAATAAATTAATTTATTTTTAAAAAAAAGGAAGCAGCAGTTTTCTTCATAATCCTCTGATGCACAACCTACTAACTCCTTTAGTATGAGTTTCACAAGCTTATCAGAGCTCTTATTTTGTAACTATAGCACTTTAAATGGACTTTTAAAACAGAAAGAAATTTTTTACTTCACTTTTCAATTTATCCTCACTAGCTTTAATTTACTTATGCCTTCTGTGCAGTTTAAAAGAAAAAAATTGGAAAATGCATGATCAGTTTCAGGCCACTCCATCTTTCAGCATGCTGTTCAGTTCTTTTAATAAGCTTATTACAACCTTGGAGCACCAGAAACTTTAGGTCAAATAACAATCCCTATTAAGGCATTGTAAAGGGATCTGTAAGGTAAATAAGACACATAAGCTACAATTCCTGTGCTTACATTGTTATCTGGTTCTTAGTAGGACAGTGAACTGGTAAGACAAGTATTTCGCTGGTCCATTACCCTGCATTGCTATCAGGTTGTGAAAATCATCGGCTTATGGTAAGTGCTCTTATCACTTAAATAATAATAATAAATAAGAGGGCAGGAGGAAACTCTTGGAGGTGATGGACAGGGTATGGCATTGTGGTGATAGTTTCACGGATGTGTAATTATCTCCGATTCATCAAATTGTATACATTAAACACATACGGCTTTTTGACCTTAATGAAGTGGCTTAAAATTTTAAAAAATAAATAGATCAATAAATACATATGAAACCATTTTTATATTGGTAAATCTATGCAGCAACAACAATAACTAAATCCAAAAAACAAAAAACCAGCCAGCAGAGATGCCAGTGATAAAGGCAATTTTCTAGACAGCTGGGATCATACTTACTTAAGTGAAGGGGGGATTACAGTAAATTAATAGGTTCAAAGATCCACCACAGTAGATGGGGTCTAGTCTGGAGTCTTGCTGTTAAATGAGGAATTGAATTTCAGCATTTAGCCTTATTATCAAATGACCTTAGATTTTCCTCATAAGAATGAAACACCCTTAAATATTTTTGTCTGTGTGAAAAGAAACATTAATCTTTATGTCCATTTAGATATTTTTACAATGACACTTGTCTATTCAAGCCGTTTTTCTGGACTGTTTATGCTGAAATGGGCATCTGCTCAGCTCACCCAATTCAAAACAAAAATTTGCATAATCTGTATTTGCATAGCAGCAAGTGGGTGGAGTTTAGACAAGGGCACAGATGAACATAAAAATCAAATATGGGCAGGAGGAAACTCAATTTCATTATAAAAAACCATGTTTGTTTAAACATAAAAAAGCTGTGTAAACAATCCAAATGTTTTTACTATAGTTTAGCCTACAAGACTCCCATTTGGTTCCCATCCTTTCAGCAACCCAGTTGAACAATGCAAATAAACTTGTGCCGCTCACAAAAGACTGTCAACTTAAAATGTACTCTTAGAAAAATATAAGAAATAGGATGGAAAAGCCATGAATAGAATGATGTGTGCTCTCTGGAAGAAAAAAGTTAAAGACAATGATTATCAAAAGATATAATTAGAGATTTTTGGAAAATTATTAAAGCAGTCAAAAAATTTAAAAATTAAACAAAAATATTTACAAGTTTATATACAGCAAAATTTTAAGAATTTAGAAGTTGAAGCAAGTAAGAGTAGGCGTGAAAAGGGTACAAATGGGAAATGGGGTTAGCGAGAATAACTTAGGGGGACAACATCCCTGTAACAAAGAAAAGGAAAGGGAAAGATCATAGAGAGGAGTATTAACTTAAAAAAAAAAGAGTTTTGGCATAAATAGGGTGCTATCTAAAGTGATCCCGTCTCTCTCTCTCTCTCTCTCTCTCTCTCTCTCTCTCTCTATATATATATATATATATATATATATATATATACATACAGTAGGCCCAAGAATGTAAGACTTGGACACTCAACGTATTACTAGTATGTTGTGGACCTGAATCTTCGCAAATGTATTGTCATCTGTGGTCAGCAAATGAGACCATAATGTTACGTCTATCATAACACAAACTGTGTATTAATGGAGCCATTAATCACCATCAAAACTGTATCAGGAGTGAAGATAGCCAAAGAGAGCTTAACTGACAGCAAGTGGCCATAAACCTGTCCAAAAACTAATTTGATTACCATCATACCAGCATCTGTGCCACTTATGAGGGTTCATTTTTGTGATGAAATTAAGTAGACAAGTCATTCATGCGTATAATAGACATCTAAATCATGGTAAACATGTTGCTGGCAACAGAAGTAGTTAAAGAAAGTGAGGGATTGTTTTGGTGTCTGAATGTAGAACCAACTCAACAGAAAGCATCTTTTGCACAACAGTTGGTTACAAGATGCCATCAAAGAAGCTTTGGATGAAGCCAAATGCCAAGCAAAAAAGAGATGGCTGCAAAATCAGCTATAAGGAGGATCAGGGGATGTTGGTTGTTTACAAGAAGGAATGTTTTGCCAGGATAAACTCTCACTCTTTATGGGTCATAAATGTTCCTAGCAAACAATCTGTTTTATTTGGAGACTGTTGGATCAGTTAGAATTTAGTCCTGACAGACAGAATTGCAGGATGTTATATTTAACGACAATCTAGAGAGAGCCTAGAATGTGCATATTCAATGAGAGGAGGAACGAGCTTGGTTACAAAGAAGGACTATGTTCTACCCACTTACTCATGTGGTCAGCTCGCTATTTTTTAAAGTTTTGGAATTCCTTATCCAGTTATATAATTTTGTCTCAGAACCAATGTGGCTTTATATTCTTCAAATTTTTATTATTCTATTGCTTTACTGAAAGGATTTCCCTTTCCAAAGATTCTAAATTATTCAAGTTATTAGAGAACTGATACTACTCACTGAGCTGGTAAAAAACAAATACATTCCAGTAATTATTTCACAAGGATAAACATTCATTTGAAAATAAATGCCAGGTACATTTGAAGATAACAAAGAGCAGTTTATTTTAGGTACATGGAATTTTAAAATGATCATATATTCATGCTCCAGGTCCAAATAGGCCAGGGTACTACAAATCTAACTCCTGCTTGCTCGATAATCTCATCCTTTGAGACAAAGCCCTATCTCTGTATACATGTCGATTTGGTTTGATGGCCGTACATATGTGTGAAAGCTTGGAGGAGAATAAAAGAACTTGAGGAACAGGAAACGTTTCTTCTAATACCAAGACTGAGAGCACTTCCCCCCTGAATATCTCAGGAAAAAAGCAGCAAGGGTGACACTCTTCAGCGCCTCCTGAAACATTCTGTGGCTAATACCCAACACCTTGCCACTGCTGCGAGGCAGCCCCAAGCCTGAGAAGCTGCCTGCTGTTCACAGGCTGATGCCTTGTATGCCTCCCCTTCTTACCTGAGTTTGCAGATGGGCCATTTCCCAGGTGGGCCTGGCCAAACACTCCTCATTAATCATGACTTAAACCTCTCTCAGTGGGGAGACCTCAGGTTAGACATCATTTGGAAACAAATTGGGTGAAAAATAGCTCTGACAATAGGAGTCCACACGGAATTCCCCTGTGAGAGCTTCCGCGGTGTGAAAACAGTCTCTTCCAAGACACTAAATGATCTGTCAGTTAGGGAATGACATTCTAATCCAGTTTTATGTCATATGCAGCTTGAAACAGTCGCTGCAAGCTCCAGCCTTTTGCTGCTTTTATGTTTCCAACTCTCTAGGCCCTCTTAATTTACAGAGAAGGTTTGGAGTCAGAACTGAAAAGATGTATATGTGTGTGTGTGTGTTACATACAGCAAGCACACATATGCACAGGCACACAATAGCACACAAAGTACCTGGCCATATGCTGCCTCACTAAAAATGATACCTGCTCAAATATCCTGGTGAAACCAGAAGAATCACAAGGGTACAAGCTCTAAACCAAATGATCCTCTGTGATAGAAAAACTAAACCAAACAAAGACCTGGAATCATGACATCGTGATTTATCGTCTGGGTGCGAAAAACTCAGCTGCTTTTCCTCAAATGCTTTTCAAGCTTTAGAGTCTTGGGGTAAATTTATTCTTCCTGAGTCTCTTTTCTTCAAAGTAACTGTATGTTTGCCTTAAAGTGACAGATGGCTTTTCCATCACATTTTGCCATTATTTATACTAACAGATTGCATCTGAATTGACTGTAAACCAATGTATTTTGTCTTCCCTCTATTATAATTCTCATCCTAGGCTGATCCAGGGGGAGAAAAATAGAAGACAAATGCCCACCCGTGTACTCTTGGCACCAGGAGAAAATTCTCTACCTTCCCCCTTAAGGCTTTGCGAAGGGCTTCTCTGGGTTTAACTCTTGAGGGCGTCCTAGTCCTGGGGTTAGGGTTTCCTCCATTTCCTTCCTGCCTTGACCTTCAGACACTGTGCATGAAGGATGTTTCCTGGCTTGCCACTTCGAGGTGGACCTGGCAAGACAGAGTTTCATAACCTGGCATTTAGAAGTTTTAACATTCAGTACTTGTATTTGATTTTGGTGTGAGGACACACCTTGACTATGTAAGTCACAGACGTGAGGGTTCAGTGCGGGTTGAGAAGCACACAGCGGTTGAGTGGAGATGGGGCACTGCAGGGCTCAGGGGTCGCCCCTACTTATCATCAGGGGAAGCAAAGACAGTCCTGAGTCAGAGGCTGGGCAGGGTGCCACCAGTTCGTCGCATAAGACTAATAAAAGTGGGTCATTGATAGGGTCTCTTGCTTTGGATGATTTGAAAAACCACATAAATATTTATTTTTAAAATTCATCTCAGTATTGTACTTGTCACTGTGGACTTGTTGTTTATTCTCTCATATGCATGTTTCCTTTTGGTGGTACTCATCCAGGCTGCATCTCTTCCATGAGCTCCAGACTCTAGTTATGTAGCAACAATCACCTACTGGATAGCTCAACTTGGCTATCACAGAAGCGTTTCTAATTTAAGATATCTAGAATTAAGTTCCTCATTTTTCTTTCTTCTTTCTTCCCCATTACAGCAAATGACAACATTGCATATTCGGTTACTAAAGCTAAATAAAGGAATCATTCTGTATTCTTCCCCTTCCATAATCCTTTATATAAATCTATTATCAAGCCTTGTCTGTTCCCCGTCCCAAACATCCCTGGAATCTTTCCAGTTTGCAGTAGATGGACAAGAGGATGTGTTGGTGGAGAGTGATAACACCAGGGATTAATTGCTCCCTACCAGTTTTAGCACTCTGTTAAGTTCCTTGAAATTTAAACACAGCCCAGGGAAATGAGGAGAGTTTAAAACTTCAGTTGGGATCTAATGAACTCATTCTAAGATATATGGTATTGGCTCAAGAACAGACTAATAGGCAAACAGAACCGAAATGAGAGCTCAGAGAGTAACCTGTGAATATAAGGGAACTACAAATAAACAGGAAAAAGATGGACTATGTAGTAGTATTAATTAGTAGTATTTTTTTAAATGTTTATTGATTTATTTGGCTGCGTAGGGTCTTAGTTGCAGCACGCAGGATCTTCATTGCTGCATGCGGGATCTGTAGTTGCAGCATGTGGGATCTAGTTCCCTGACCAGGGATTGAACCCAGGCCCCCTGCATTGGGAGCATGGAGTCTTAGCCACTGGACCACCAGGGAAGTCCCCAGTAAGGAGCATTTATTAATAAACAAATTAATTAAATAAAACTTCCATTAACTGAGATAAATCTATGCCACCAGCAGAAATGTAAGCTCAGAATAAAAATTAAAATGAATTTTAAAATTGAATTAAGTTAAATATTAAAAATACCTCATACCCTTGCATCCCTAAACTTGTGGAATGAGGTTTATGTTTACTACAAGAGTAGCTTTAGGAGGGAGGGAGGGAGGAACTCTTCTATTCCATGCAAAGCTATGGGGCTCAACTAAGAAATCAAGAGAGGAAATGGGAAGGGAACTAACATTTATCAAACAGTTGCTATGTGCTAGGCACTGTTCTAGATTTCATAGTTATTTTCTTATTTAATTTTTATAACATTATCATGTATAGGTGCTATTTATCCTTGCTTTACTAATGAGGAAACCAAGGAAGCTAAAGCAACTGACCCAAGGTCATATTCACTGATTCCTTTATTAATGTATGCACAAGTATCAATCAAGTAGCTATTCCCTGCCAAGTGGTTTTTCCAAGCACTGGGGGATACAGTGGTGGACAAAGTTGACCAAGGCCCTGACCCCAGATAACATTTTCTGAAGGCAGAAAACAGTCAATACAGTTTATAAGTGAGCATACATACTAAAGTAATTTCTAAAGAGGAAATGCTGTGAAGAAAGGGTAGAAAGCTAATGAGAATGATGAGGAAAGGGCAATCTTAGGGAAGAGTATCCCAAACAGAGGCAAAAGCAGATGCAAAGGCCCTGAGGTAGCAACAAGTATAGCATGTTTAAGGGACAGAAAGAAGACTAGTGTGACCTAAGCACCAAGAGCAATGGAGAGTGTGGTGGAAGATGAGGTCAGAGGTAGAAAATATACTACAGTCACCTCCTGTGCTGAAACCTAGGTCATATTTTTTCATAGCACTGAATAATAGGGACTTATTTGATGAGTTTTCTCTTAATGGAAGTTTTTTTTCCCCTCCAATTATTTACGTTCACAATGAATAATTGAGTGAGTTCTCTTATTCCTGTTGTCTTATAAGGTCAAGGGAACTAAGAGAAGATTAAACTTAAGCAAGCCGGGTTTTGCAATATTTATATTTAGTAATAGACTTTGAGGGAGAGAAGGTTATAAACACTGGTTGCAGTCAGAATTTGGAAAGATAATTGTTTTGGCTTTCTTCATTTAAAATTACTCCTTCTTGAGAGCACATCTTCCTTTTACTTCTGATTTTCTCCAAAGGCAAAAAGAAGCCACAATGTTGAATAAACAAGAGTTTGTAAAGTAGAAATTGTGTAAATCTGGGCAAGTCATCAAGGCTGAAATGGAGCCGGAATTGAGAGACTGAGTGATCTCTAGGTTGTTACATAGTTCCAAAGGAACAACATTGAACATACAGAGATTTCCACCCCTTATTTCCACATTCTTAATAAACAAGCATGCAGAAGATAAAATTATTCTAATTTTAACATATTAAAAAAATTTAAACCACAGAGATCTGCATTGTTCTTTGTGGACTTCTAGGCTCCCCAAATATTTAATATTATAAAACTGCCCATGAGATTTTTACATGGAATTACAGACTGACAGGATTCTCTACAAATTTGCTGAAACCTGAATTAAATCTAAATCTAAAAATCTATCTACCAGCTGAAAAGCTGATCCTTTTTTTTTAAACAATTCCCACTGACCCTTGTACAAACATATATTACTAATTCGTGGGAATTAACCTTGACAGTGTTGGGACAGCTTGGCATCCCACATCACGAAATGGCTGAGTCCTGTGGTGGGATGAGGAAGAAAAAAAAAAACAAATAAGGAATTTCACCTCCATGAAGAGTGGAGATACTGATACCATTTGACTGGGTGTCGTTTTTTAAATTAAATAAAGGTATTGAGATGATGACCATAGCTCAAGCTCACCAGGGTCTGGGTTCCTCCATCGCCCCCTGAATTCTCAGCTTGTCCTGGATTCCAGGGTAGAGAAGGATATTGACACATAAACAATTAACTTTTTAAAAAGTAGAATGAAAAAGAGGGCTGTAAAGAATCACAAGCACCAGCTGGGGAGACTCTAGTGAGGGTGTGAGTGCAGAATGGGAGAGTGCAGTTAAGACTTCACAGATGCTGGCTCTTGAAAAGAGAAAAGGTCAAGCCAGAGCCCAAAACGGATGATATCAAGTTAAAAATAGGTTGCTTAATTGATTTCTAAAATATATATGGACTGAGCATTAGCTGTGTCTTCTGGCTGTACCACAACGAAGCAAACAGTCTCTTAGTCAAGATGGAAAATGAAGATTGGCTAGGCCAGATGGTAGCTCAGGACGGCAGTAACGATCAAGGTGGTTAGCGACTCCCAATGGTTGGCATTTCGTCCTCAGCCTCAGTTCTAAAGAGCTGTTGGAGGTTTCTGATGATTTCTCTGTTGGTTTTAATTTATATGAGTAACAGTGCTGAGGAGGCTGAGATACAACCGCAGCACATTTCTACTGAGCAGGCATTGTACCTTGATTATGTCCTTACGGACTTGAACAGCTAAATTATTCATTAATTTATCAATTAATCATCAGACATAGAGTTGGACAATTTGTTCCAGCCAACAGAAATTTTTATTTAAGCATCTGTGCATAAAGATGTATTAATGACCAATTAATGTTTTCTGAAAGACACACAATTTAGAATAAAATTTATAGCGTGTAGAAATTCCTAGGTATAATTTTCTCTTGATTTTTTAAAACAATTCCCTTTTTGAGTATAATATATAACAATAATTCACTGTAAAACTTTCATGTTATATTAAGGACTCATCATTGGTCTCAGAGCTCTAGTTCTCTTGGCACTAAATGGCTTTGAAATGGACTTTTCTCTTGCCTTTGATTGTCCGTCTGATCCAATGTCAGCTCTTCTCTTTGTCATTTCTATCCTCCACCTATGAAACCTCTCTAATAACTCTGTACTACAATATGGCAATGGTACACCTGAAGTATTAAAATAAGAAGAATGTAACAAGGAGAAAGATAAATAAACTTCATCCTCACAAAAAAAAAAAAAAAGGGATCGGGGTTTTGAGAAAAGCAAGGAGTTCATCTTACTGTGAGTACAAAGACCGACACGAGGAACGAGGGATAGTTTACACATCATGTAAGGAGAAGTATCTCTCTTCAACAACGTAGCTTCTAAAGATTTGGGGAACTTAATGTTGGAAGAGGTATGTTGCTAAATTTTTTAATGCCTTTTCGCCCTGATCAAATATGTTGAAACCAGGGTCCTTATTCAACATAAACTTTGTAAACCCATTAAATAAGCAATCCACGCATGGTTACTTGAACACTGAACAACTGAATCAGTAAATTGCCTCGTTTATTACTGGGTCATTGTCTTGACATAACTTCTTCGATGTCTCTAAAGTTGCCTGTTGGCTGAATAATAAGCCTCATAATAGTTATTATTTTTTGAATTACTACTTTGTGCCTGGAAGTTATGCACATTAGCTTGGCTTATTGCCACATTTTATCACCTCATTTCACAAAGGAAAAAGTTGAGATTCAGAGAAGTGACATGACTTTCCAGGGTCACACAGTTATAAGTGAAAGAGTCAGAACTCTTTTCTGTCATTGTTCAGGCCTCCTCTAAAAGAAGTCACACTGAGAGCTCTTTTAATGTAAGAATTATTTAATTTTGTGATCACAAGCCACCCACATACAAGCACCAGCGTTGAATTCCACTTGGCAGATAGAGATTAGCCTGCGCTAATGCATCTTTTTAAAATAATTGCTTTTCCATAGACTGTCATGATAGAAAATCAAAAACTAGGAGACAATCTAGGCTTCAAGAAAAACACAAAGTAGATGACATCTTTGGGATTTTGCATTTAACCAATTCCTTTCAGTAATCAGTTCATCGTGGAATCTACAGAAGGTGTATTCTGGATTGTTAACTATGAAGGAGTTTATGGGGGCAAATAACATTTTCCATGGAGGAAATAGTCTATGGTTTTAGAAGCAACACACTTAATACTTGAGCTGGAGATGGGGATAATTTGGTAATCTAATAGTTCCTATGTGAAAACTGAGGATTTTTACCTAAATAGGACAAATTCTGGCCCCAATTACAAAGTAAATCACCAGGGATTTGTCAGGAAGTCAAACTGAGAAGGTACAAATATATTTTTGTTCATGTGTAGTAGCTTCTGTGGGACCCAAGTAAATTATGAAGCCAATGATTAGAAAAACCTATACTTGGGTGTTAATTTCCCTGTCTACACCAAAACTTTTACCTTACTGGATGAGATAAATATCAATGCTATTTCTAAATATTTCAACCTCGACATCCCTCCCATGATATGATTCTCTTATTCTAGGAGCTGGAAAAAAAACAAATGACAAACAGACTAAGAGGACATAAAGGGATTTCTTCATACATGCCTCCAGCTAAACAATGCCTAGACATGATAAGTCGCTGAATTTCTCCAAAAGTGAGCACAAGCCGTTAAATCCCAGTTTTATATCTCACAATTCCGATAGAAATGCTGATTTTATAAACAGAACACACACAGAGGAGTAGTAAATGATTGTCAAAGGTAAAATAATAAGCCAGGAGCAACAATGAACCTTAAATACTGAAACCCTGGTCATCAGTGTTATTGCACTAATTCCTATCACGTTCCGAACACTGACTACATCCCAGACACCGTGTTAAGCACTTTACAGGCATAACATCATTTGGTTCGCCACTGGCTTTATGTAGTGAGTGCTAATATTATGCTACGGAAACTGAGGCACAAAGTATTTAAGTAACATGCTCAGGGTCATACAGCAGAGGCAGGATGCAAATCCCAGCAGTCTGTTTAGACTCTCTGCTCTTAGCCATTGAGTCAAAGATATCATACCTCTAGGCACATAAGAGCCCTCCGTATTTCTTACAGCATGGATATGCACAAAGTTCCCATCCTGTCACCACTTTGGGTCATGTTCACTTAGTGGAAATAAGTGACTTTTGTGTCCCTTCCCTGGCGACAATCTCACCTAGAATGAGGAAAAATACAACTATCTAGAACAGCTATGAGGCGAGCAATATTGCTGGCTGGATCCTAGGAATCCATTCTATTCTATTGCCTGGTCCTTATGAAACCAACTCAATGCTTTCTGTCCAGAGGAATGGCTAAGGGAGCAAACCTAAAAAGGGGAAAAGAGAGATCCCCAATGTTCTGGCTGATTACAGAAAAGCCCCACCTCTTACTATCTGATAAAGAGAAATGCAGGAATCCCAACATTAAAAGACACCCTCACACAATAATCCAAACCACCAGTTTGCCAGGACCATGCTATTCTCTGAAAAAGTTGTTAGAATCTCAGGAACGAGAGAGATTCCAAAGAGGCAGTAAGCCAACATAATTAGCAGTGATCACAGGGCAGGCCACCTTTGGATTTCCCATCATGAAGTGAGGGGCCGGAAAAACAGGCCCGATCCAGGAATCATCCCATCTCAATATGTCTGCACATTGATACCTGTCCCTGGGAAACATGCGGCTGCCGCCAGCCTCACTCATCACACAGAATTAGTGAGTGCTTTGGCATGGCGGCCCTGCACAGCAGTCACTGAGCAAGAAGATTTATTGCTCTATTTGACAGTCTGTTATTCACTAACTGAGCATGACACATCTGGGATTTAGAATCATCAACTTGACGTCTAACAGAAGAACAAACCTTGGGGAGGAATACGGAGGTGGGGGGAGAGAGCAGAGGAAAGTGACAGTTTTCAGGATAGATTTCCCATTTCCCTGCTGACCTCGACGGTTGGTCCAGGCTTGAGGTCACCACCAGAACGAAGGGATGGGGCAGATGCCTGGAGGGTCTTGGTCTGGAGTGAAAATGAAGCTGCGGATCGCTGTAAGGAAAGGCACTTTGGGTTCTTGTAGGGGTTGGGCATCTTTCCTGGCGACATTAGGCAAGGTTTTATTCTTCTCCTCTCTAGGAAAGCATGTCCCATGAGACACACGGAAGAGCTCCCCTCCATTTCTCTCTCCTTTTGCAGTTGAAGCAGAGACTTGGCTGCCAGAGAAGAATGAACATTACTGCTTGAAGTCACCCTTTCAGCTAAAGGACCCCAGTGGGCAAGATGTCCCTCATCCCCTTTCCCATGCCCTGGCCGTGCTCCGTCAGCTGGATAGGCTGCGTTGGACCCAGGCACTATCTTCAATCTTCTGCCTAGGCCCCTCGCAAAGCAAAGACAAACTCTTTTCTTGCCCATTAGAAAGCCGAGATTCTGTCCACAGCATGCAGGCTCCAGTTTCGCCATGAAAAAGAGAGTGGGGCTCACTAATGATTGGAGACATAATTTATTTAATCTTCATGGATCCATTGGGAGCCATGGCTCAGAGGCCCATGAATAAAAATGGCAAGTTTGCTCAGTGCATTCAAGGCAGTTAAGACAATTTGTTTAGCCTGCTGCTAAGTGCTCCGAAGACTTAGCTATCCTGGCTGAAAATGGCACGCACACACCCCCATTAAAAGCATCTAATCTCTATGCTTATATTTTAGCAAGTAAATACGAGATAAAATAAAAGTTTTAATGCCTGGTTTCTGCCTCTTCGGGTTCCCATATGTTACTGCCTAATATATTTATTCCCTCTCCATTTACCTTCTCTCTGTCTCTCTCTGCTTCTCTATCTCTGCTCCTCTCTTTGTCTCTCCTCATTCCCTCTGTCTTCTTCATCCCACCCCTCCCCTGATTTCTCCTTCTGTCTCAGCAAGTTGAGGAGATGAACAAGGCAGTGAGACCACAATCAGGGGCTCTGGTTCACATTTTCTCCTAATTCTTTCTGCAAAACTCTGTCAAATGAGTGAATGTGAGCGGCAATGAAGAGGAGAAGCGAAGTACCAGGAAGAATTGCTCTATTTTACCCTAAATAATTTTTAAGTTGAATTGTGGTTTGACTTTGATCTTATTGAAAAGGACATACTTTTAAAAAAATCTACTCTAGGGGCTTCCCTGGTGGCGCAGCGGTTGAGAGTCCGCCTGCCGATGCAGGGGACACGGGTTCGTGCCCCGCTCCGGGAAGATCCCACATGCCGCGGAGCGGCTGGGCCCGTGAGCCATGGCCGCTGAGCCTGCGCGTCCGGAGCCTGTGCTCCGCAACGGGAGAGGCCGCAACAGTGAGAGGCCCGCGTACCGCAAAAAAAAAAAAAAAAAAAAAAAATGAAAAAAAAAAAAAAGACTCTATTTTGGATCATTTATTGAGTTGATAGACTAGAAATATATGAAAAATTGCAAGTACATTACTTAGCACATAAGCTCTAAGACGTTAGATACTGATGGAGAAAGTTTAAAACAATTTACTCAAATTACGAATGGGGAAAGTGAGCAGTGGGAAAAAAATTAGAGGTTTTCCAAGCAGGAACCAAGAGTGCATGGGAATGGGTGAGTTGGCAATCGTGAGAAGAAAAATACTTAAAACCCCGGCTTGGAACAAGTCACACATCAACAGAGAATGACACAGAGGTCTACAGGTTCCTGTCATCAGAGATCTCCCATGTCCCTCCCTTTCCTCCCCTGTGATTACGGCTTTATCACGGTGCAGATACCCTGAGGACCATGGAGACTTCTAAGACCTTGTGATCATTGGTAATTATATTTCCTCTGTTCATCAAGCTCTGTTCCACCCTCTTATATCAGAGTGGTTGTAAGAGGGAAAATCCAAGGAGTTTCTATTTTACATAGTGTGTCTTTCTAGGAGTGCTGAGAAAGGGACACCAAGTGATGGTGACGTTCCAACACAAGTCATCTGAGTTGGGTCCTTATGGAAGTTTCCTGGAGTAAGTGCTATCCACCCTTACTGGGATACAGTTGGCATGGATTAGGGTGCTGCTCCTGGCTACGCCGCTTAAAGTTCAGGTAGGCGTGGGTGCTCGTGACTACAGGGTATCTGGAATTTCAGGTCATAATTTAGAGCTCAAAGTATTCGTCAGGCAATGATGCCGTGTCAGCAAGATTTCAGGAGTGGTAGGAACCATGGGAACCAATAGAGCTCCAGCAAGAGCTCGTAGGTCTCCTGACTCAATGTCGCTAGTTTAGCCTTCCCCACTTGGATCCAATGTCTTACTCTGAGCCTTAAGAGGCTTTGCTAATTATGCAATTCTGTGTCTCCTGGGAATGAAGGTATTTCTCCAATTACTCAGAAGTGCCACTCAAGGACCCAGGCTTCTGTGGTCCCCACCAGCACCTAAAGAGGGGAAGCTCCTTCCTACTTGCCTCTTCTTCCCATATAGAGTATTCCCTTTACACGAGCACATACAGAAGACTTGCCAGGGACCAAGAGCCCACCTGAATGTTTTTGTGAGTGTGGGCCTCCTCCCCTAGGAGATGATTAGCACAGTCCTTGATTCCTCCTGCCTTGGTCAAACGCCCTGTCCTGGTTAACTCTACCCATGTGTATTAGTTTGCTAGGGCTACCAGAACAAAATATCACAGGCTGGTGGTTTACATAAGAGAAATGTATCTTCTCACAATTCTGGGGGCTGGAAGTCCAAGATCAAGGTGTCGGCAGGTTTGCTTTCTTCAGAGGCTTCTCTCCTTGGCTTTCCAGGGGCTCCCTTCTCGCTGTGTCCTCACATGGTTGTCCCTCTGTCTGTGTCGTTGGTGTCCTACTTATCTCTTCTTATAAGGGATAAGTCATGGTGGATTAGGGCCTACCCTAAGGAACCCATTTTAACTTAATTACCTCTTTATATTTGGAGACTACATCTCCAGAAAGAGTCACATTCTCAGGTGCTGAGGACTAGGGCTTCAGCACATGAATTTGGGGGGACAAAACTCACCCTAGAACACTATGCTTGCCCCTGCGGCCTGACTGTACTTCTGCTCTGAAACCCCGTCCAACTCAGGAGCCAGCATTTGCACGTGAGCTCTGTTCCTTCCACATCACCATTTTTACGCAAAAATTATCTTTCACTGATTCTCTCATCTGGTTGGACCCCTGGTGTCCTGGCTGTTTTCACAGATTCATCAAGGACGTGGATTCCTTCCATTGTCCAGGGTAAATTCAACACCCGCATGTGCAACTCATCTAAAATCACAGTTTCCCAATTTCTCTGTCTCCATGACTGCAAGGACTTAATCTCTCTTTCCCTGCACAGCTACACATCTTGAACAAGGAATCTGCACCTGCTCTTTCCACAGACTTCCCTCCCATTCAGTCCTGAACACAAAACAACCTGGTTTCTTCCCCATCACCTTTTCTCCAGTAAAGCCGCTCTTGCTAACAAAATCTTCATCAACCTCCATATTTCTGATCCATGGACATATTATATTTAAAGCAATCCTCCAATTGGCCCAGCTTAAGCCACAGGCCTCTCCCTTCTTCTAGAGACTTGCTTCTCTTCTCGTCATGTGGCTCTGATGCGGGTTGCCAGTTGGGGGCAGATGCAATTACAGTTTGGAAGGATACATCAGAGTTTGTCAAGTAAAGGAGGCAGGAAAGAAAGGGAAGTTGTATAATAGAAAACATAAAATAATAGTAGTAATAATAGGAATGCTAATAACCATTATTTTGTTAACACATAAGGTACTTATTCTGGGCTTGGCCCTGTTCTAAGGTTTTAGATATAATAATGTATTTAATTCTCTCAACAGCCCTATGAGGTATGTGTTATTGTGTTTCCTGTTATATAGATGAGAAAACCAAGGCACAGAAAGGCAAAGAATGTTATCTAATATCTCTTAGCTAGTGCAAGGCGGGGCTAGGATTTTGACCAGGCAGACTGGTCCGAAGACACTCATGCTTTTAATCGCTACGCTACACAGCCTCTTATTAATATTTGCATACGCTGGGAGTCAACAACAGTCTCAAGGTAGTGGGTACACAGAGAGAAGATCAACCTGGGTCTTCCTTAATTTGGCCACAAGACCTCTCTAGGTCCACCACCCCTGGTTGGCCACTTAGAACTTTTCTCAAGGAAGGAGAGGAATCTTTTAGATGCTCTCAGCGGGGCTGGCTCAGGCTCTGTCTGCCTAGGCACAGAGTTTCTTTTTTTTTGATCACGCGACACGGCATGCAGGATCTTAGTTCCCCAACCAGGGACCGGTGCCCCCTGCAGTGAAAGCGTGGAACCCTAACCTCTGGACTACCAGGGAATTCCCTAGACACACGGTTTCTACTACTCCAGTACCGAGACCATGCGGCGGGACTCTGCTTGTGTACTACTGTGGGTTCTTCAGATCTCAGAAACAGAGGCTCTACTTTGCCTCTGGTTCTTGCCTCTCTAACTTCACCATTGTTCTTGGTCTGTCTAGAATAGACTTCATGGTTTCCTCTTAAAGATCTTCACCATGATCTCAGTCTTGTTTTCCCATTTTGCTTCTCTCTCCTTCCAATCCTTAGGATTTTCATCTCTTCTGCAAAAAGGAGATTCATGATCACATCATTTACATTTTCCTAATCTATTACTTTAGGCAAAAATATTATGCCCTGGCCTATGAGGGTCTTGAGGTTTGGGTCTCCAAATCCCTTCCTCTCGTACTTTTATCCCTGCCATGAGTTACAAAAGTTCATTTTGAAACTCAAAAGCTAAGAGCTGATTTTTCACTTTCTCTTTCCATTTTGCCATAATATTACCCCGAGAAGTGAGTATAGAACATCCTCAGGGCAGGGAGGGGTAGAGATGGGAAAGCCAAGATTAGTAAGGAAATTCTGAGGAAAGCAACAGGTTAATATCTCAGAAATTATTTTAATCATAGATGCATTGTTTTACCCAGCTTTATATTGTGTTTATTAACCAATCCTCAAAGAGAATAAGTGCTTCCAGACTTGAACATTGAGGAGACAGCATTAGAAGCCATTTCTCTCTGAAACGACAATCTATTTTCTTTCTACGAGTATACGGCAGTCCGATTTGTTGGATTGAGGCCAATGATCACAAAAGGTACTGTGAAGCTCTGGCTTCTGTCCAGTGACTTGGATGAAACGTTTATGTCAATAAATAACTGTCCATATACTTTCCTTCTTCCCCCAAAGATTTGAAATAGCTTATAAATGATTACAAAATATATTAAAAATAAGTGGATATGTAAATCAAAGTGAAGGGAAAATAGATGTAGGAAAATAAGATAACACCAAGGATAAGATTATTATACAAAACAATTTCATTAGCTTCTATTCAGCTGCTAGATCTGGGTTATCAACTGGGCCGGGAGAAGGACAGGTGTTATGCTCATCATCTTTTTAGCCATCCTTATTGAAATGCTGGATCAGATTAGTATGGACTAAGCTCATAATCAGAATTGTCAAGGGGCTCATTGTAAAAGAATTGTGCTGGGAGAAAAGTATAAACATTATAGAAGGGGCTGGCCCTTGGGTTGCGGAAGTGCTCTGCAAATTCCCTCAAAGATGGGGCAGGGCGATTAAACATCCTGATGGTATCTAAGCAGGATCTTGAGGACAACAGGAGCATCTGATTCACCTTCTGCATTTAACCATTATGTGTGTTGAGTGGGGGAGATACAGGGCTTGGATAACTGGATGCAGCTACAAAAGAGGCATCAGCAGGCGCTCCAAACGGAAAGAGGATGCTGAGAACCGAATCCAAAAGGATACCCTAGGATACCTTTCTGTGTCAAAATGTTGCCTTTCAGAAGCCATGTGTTCTTTGTGGTTCTGAATAGTCCATGCAGAAAGGAAATGAACCATCTTGGTAAACAACTTCTCCCCCAGGTTAGCTACACTGCATTCTAATGTCCCTAGTTCTCTCTCGCACCGCTCTTAAAACAAAATAGTGGGTCTTGGGATGATAGGACCTGAGGAAAGTAGGAAAACACTTCCATGGAGCAGGAGGTCATTATTTCAGATTTTTCAAATGGCGCTAATTTTATGGGCAACTAGGTCCTGGGCCAAGGCCTCTCTGATTTATGTAAAAAAAATCAGAATATTCTTATTTACACATAAAGTTAAATGATTGAGAGTGGTAAAAATATTAAAACTTTTCTCTCTGGGACAGACATTTGCTTGTCATCTCAAACATTCATGTCATGTTACTACAAAGTTAATCTAGACAGAAGGCACGTTCCACCTGCCCCAGTGGGGTTTCAGGCACTTTGGAGCCTGGTGATCAGTTTTCGGAGACATGGAGGAAATGCTCAGACAAATCACGTGTTGTGTGACTGTCAGCTGAGTGAGTAAGTGAATGAGAGGGATTGTCTGTGATGATTTGAGCAAGGTGCTATTTTTCTTCCAAAGAGAACATAGTTCTTTTTTTTTTTTTTTTTTTTTTTTTGCGGTACGCGGGCCTCTCACTGTTGTGGCCTCTCCCGTTGCGGAGCACAGGCTCCGGTGCACAGGCTCAGCGGCCATGGTTCATGGGCCCAGCCGCTCCACGGCATGTGGGATCTTCCCAGACCGGGGCACGAACCCGTGTGCCCTGAATCGTCAGGCGGACTCTCAACCGCTGTGCCACCAGGGAAGCCCCGATAACATAGTTCTTTTATTTCTAGTGCTTCGATGGAATAATTTTAACGTAAAACTGACACATACTAATTGAAAAAAAGGTTTTTAATGCAGTAAAATATTAAAAAGGAAAACCTAGAGTTTTTTTTTTTTTAATGACTACGGTTGAGTATATTCCTGTCTGTTTTTCCTGTGCTTTTATAATCATTTATTTGCTTTCACTTAATTGGCACTTTATTGCATATATAGTTTTTAATCTTGTTTTTTCCATTTCACATTTTATAAAAGCACTTTTTATGTCATTGAAACTTTCCCAGAAACATTTGACTGACTACATAGTTTTCCACTATGTGAATATGTCGTATATTATTTAATCATAAAAATGTTTCCCATTTTTCACTATATGAATAATATCTCCTCAGACTTTGTCAGGTTTTTTTTTTTTTTAATTCTGTTATTTTTAGAGTTTCAGGAAGGAAAGGAAGGCTGGAACTTGTGCTTAGTTTATGATCTTGGCCCGTTCACAAATGACCTTTATTGAATAATTCGACAAAATGTAGTGTTTCTAAGGTTGTTGTTTTTTTTGTTTTTTTTTTGTTTTTTACAAAAGCAGCAGAATAACATTACTGAGTCATCTATATAATGTTCTGGTAAAGCAGGTGGGTCTCACCCTCATTGTATAAAAGGAAAATTGGAGCAGCGTGATGGCTACTGTAAGGCACAAAGCAGTGCTAATGGACATCATTTATATAGGGCCTTACAGCTGACCCTTAAGACGATCCTTCTAGGTAAATATTGTTAGTTATAAAATTGAGAAGATTGAGACCCAGAGGACAGGCAACGGGCACATGATTACCAAAAGCAGCGTCTCAGATCAGTCTCTTGTGACCCCAAATCTTTGTCCCCCACCCCAGCTGTTGCTTCCTGCACAGAGTACTATAACCAACCTTTGAGCTGCCCACCCAAAGCTCACCAGTTCCTGGCTTTGGAGACCAAGTGGGTATCCACAGTAAAAGACAACGAGATGCTTTGCATAAATCCTTTCTCTAAATACATCAGACAGGTGGCTGCATTTGCCTTGACTCACCCACTCACTTTCAGTGGATGTCTAGGAGGCATCAAGCTTTCAGTCTCCTTGTTTTTAACGGCCTCTAGCCACGCTTTCGAGAGATACGATCCCACCAGCTTAGCTCCGACTGTGAACGAGCATAAGACCTTTCCCCAGCTTTTGTACTCATCACTGGCAAACTGCTAGGCTCATTGAAAAGAGGAGTGTTTTGTTTCTGAATTCAGTCCATTCATAGGCCAGTACGCGAATGTGGCACATACAGCAAAAACACTTTTGCACAGTCAATATATCTACGGCCACACCCCATCCCCTTTGAGGGTGCTGGAGTTGACCCTAATATTTCCATGGCTTCCATAACCTACAGTGCTGCTTCAGTGTGGCTGTGTGATGGACTGTTAGAATTATCTAGCGTATTTTAACATGAAAATATGTGGGCTTGCCGTGGCAATTTACATTGATGTTTCTCCTTAGGCAATAGTGGTTTGTCAGTCAGTCTTAGCTGCACATTGGAATAGAGCTTTAAAACGCACAGATGCCTGGGCTTCCCTCCCTCTGATGGAACTCTTCAGGGTTTGGCCTGGGAAGTGGGATTTTTAAAAACCTGCATAGGTGATTCCAATGCACAGAGACTCTAGGATATGTCAGGGTTTTAGGTGGCGAACAACAAAAAAAATATGGTACCCTCCCTTTTGGAGAAGATAGCTACCAAATAAGTCTAGATAGATAGATAGATAGACATAGATATAGATGGATTTTACTCTATAACATTTACCACAAGTATTATTATTATTATTTTAAATTTATTTTTGGCTTTATTGCTGCGTACGGGCTTTCTCTAGCTGCGGCGAGCAGGGACTACTCTTCGTTGCCGTGTGTGGGCTTCTCATTGTGGTGTCTTCTCTTGTTGTGGAGCACAGGTTCTAGGTGCGCGGGCTTCAGTAGTTGTGGCACACAGGCTCAGTAGTTGTGGCTCATGGGTTCTAGAGCGCAGGCTTAGTAGTTGTGGCACACAGGCTTAGTTGCTCCACGGTATGTGGGATCTTCCCGGACCAGGGCTCGAACCCGTGCCCCCTGCATTGGCAGGCAGATTCTTAACCACTGTGCCACCAGGAAAGCCCTTAGCACAATTATTTTTAAAAAGCTATTCACTGATTTATCATTCTAAATTTATAGAATTCTAAAAATGAAGGAGCTTTCTAATATTATGCATAATGTAACATTTTATTTTCAGATGGAGTTAACCCAGACTCTCCTAATTGAGATTACTTGCCTTACTTTTACTTAAAAAAAGAGAGGTAATGTTTCCTGATAATCTATTCCAGAAATTCACGATCCTATATCATACAGAACTCAAATTTTTGTGATCATTTCCCTAATAGAGAAACTGAGGCACCAACAGATTAAGGGACTAGGCCAAGAAGGGCACATAGAGGGTCATCTTACCCTGTATGCCAGCTTGATTAACAGTAGTGATTCCTTGGAGTACTGTTGAGAAGGATTCTGAGGCTGCAGCAGGGTGTAAAGTATCATGATTGATTATTGATGTCTGCCATGAGTGCAAGAGGGAGCACATGTGTCCCGTATTTTGTTTCTTTAGTCTACTATTATTTTCTTTGAGCCAGGACCTGAATTTAGATTTCTTTACCATCATTTTAAGTGCAACCTTCTTAACTATAGCTGTATGTTCTCTAAGAAGGAAAAACACACAAAAATCTGCTGTGTTCATATCAGAATCTTACATATATGTGGATGGAAGTAAAAGCATCACATATGTTTTAACCTTAGCACAAGGGGTTTTTACATATCACAAACTCCCTGCTAGAATATTGTTTTCAAGACATAGGCTGTGTGTATATGCATGTGTCCTTGAAGATACATATGGTACAGGAAGCACTGATCCCCTTTAACAGATTAAATTATTTTCTTTGATGATGAATTATTTACTCATTTTAAGAAACATCAGCATAAACTGGCAGACCAATAATGCTACCATAATTTTCAAAACTCAGTGTAATTATCTAAAGTACATTTTAAAATATAATATAAATGTGTCCGTTTCATCAGGATATTAGTTAGATTCATATTTAATAAAGAGGCAAATATGCACGACAGCTATATAATATTTCTAAAATAGCCCTTAAACATTCTAGCATATATCAAGTTTGTTTGAATATTATCTGAGCTATAGTTCTCAGTTTGATTCAATGTCAATATGGGCTGAAGGGATGAGGAACACTGAAGTGCCAAACTCTGAAACTCCTGGAATCCTCCTTGACATACAGCTTTGAACTGTGGTCTACCTCACAATTATTGCCTCAAAATCCTGGCAATGGGTTGTCATCCTTTGTACTTTAAAAAAGTTTTTTTCAAAGTCATACAATGAGAATAATGAAATTGGTTTTACTTCCTAAACAGGTAATGTAAAATAAAAAACAACAACAAAAAAATCATACTGTCGTACTTTGAAAGCAAATAGGGAAAGTAGAGGTTGGTCATCTCTCACAGTGAAATATAAAATGTAATTACATTACACTGAAAGTACCTACATAATTTTGGTGCCAAGTCTTTTCAAATACTTTCACCCCTACTTCCAAGTTTGAGGAAAACACCTAGTGTTTTTAAGGCTTTTCATGGATACTTCACTGACTTTCTGGGGCTTGCTCCCTAACTTCTCCCCTTCCCCCATTGAAGACGCTGGCCTTGGTACCCTGAAGTATACAGCCACAGTAACCTGACCGCACTTCTGCCGGATTACATTTCCACTCAACCAGAGTGAAGCAGTGGAAACAGTTTTCTGGAAAGTATTTTCATCTCTTCCTTTGCCTCTCCCTTCCAGAAAAGACAGAAAATGGATATGCAGATGGGTTAAAGAGCATCTCCCCAGGCAGGACAGGGTGGAAACCATTTGCATAGAATAGCATCTGGAGCCCCTGTGCACTCAAATGCTTCCAGGGGAAAGACAGCTTTCCACATTCATGGATGTTTCCTAAGGAAGGGGAGAAAGGGAACAAGGGAGGAGAGAAAAGGAGCAGGGGACTCCCTTTGTATCTGTGTCCAATATGGTTTCTTTTCATTGTTCATTCTCCATAGTCAAGGGCTCCCCAGGGGTTCTCATCTGTTACCAGGCTCGGCTGTACCTGCCTGCCTGTGTGAAAGTGGCTCAGCTGCTGCCCTGGATGAGGCAAACACATCACATCTATCTCCGTGGCATCTACTGAGCTCTCGGGCCGCAAGGATCAAGCCCCAAATGGAGCACAAAGGCAGGTCTGTATAGAAAGAGTCGACCTTCTTCATTGTCCAACCTTCTTTGTGTGGACACTGGGGGTCGGAGCTCCCTCCACATTCCTGCCTGTACCATGAGGGGGAGGACAGGGTGTGTAAGTACAGTAAGCTCTTCCTGGATTTTCATTTGAGCAAAAATGTAGGATTACTCATGGGTCCACCATTTCCCCCCACCAAATTACGTCCTAACATAAATCCAGGACATCAATAGAACTGCTATTTTTTGATATCAGTTTTTGTGTTCAGAGACCAGAGAGAATATTTGAAATGGTGATGGAAGGATAATTAATGACAGAGAGGTAGAGTTTGTTTCAGATTTAAACTAGCATCCACTGACCTCAGAAGATATTAACTATCCTATTAACCATCTTATTCAGTATCCTTAGCCTCCTCATCATTATTTAAAAATTGATTTTAGAAAGCACATGACTGGTGGCTAAAAGTCAGAGGGGAGTTACGCAGAGGAGATAGGGCTTTCTTATTAGGACACGACACTCATAATCAATGATAAGGAGAAGTCATGATAATTAAAAACCAGATGGGGAAAATTTACCAATTTGATGGTGTTATTTTTATTTAATAAGAGAAAAAATTTCAATGCAAAGCATTTAATAAACATCAGTGTCTAGTTTCAGGTGTGAAACTCATTCTGAAATCTCTCACAGTATCTTATATACCCTGCTTTCTGTCAGAGTTTTATTAATATAAATAATTCTGGTCCACATATCCTGATCTTTGATCTTATCATGCTTGTGGGGAAGCTCTTTTCTTTTTCTTTCTCCAAAATTTTTTTTATAGTTTAAAAAGAGAAATTTTCTATAATTAAAATCTCTTCTTTCTAAATCCATGTGATTTGTACTTCTGGAAAAGTATTTGCCACTTCAAAGTTAGAAATGGTCAAATATTGCTTCAAGCTGCCTTGTCCATGACATTCCATATGCTATAGACTCATTTGCATTTTTCTTCCTTCAACTAAAAGATTTCAAGTTTCAGTCTTAGAAAAACAACATGTATCATTGTGCCCTGATCATTAGTCATAGACACCTACCTTTTCTACTTGGGCTGTATCTTTAACACTTTCCTAAATATTTTCCCCCCATCCCGCCCTGTTTCCTGTCTGTCTCACTCCCTATCATTCTTTCTCTGAGAAGACTCAGAAAATGGGCAATCAAAAAAAAAAAAAAAAAAAAAAAAAGGCTCTGCTGTTCCATTCGTTCCGCCCTGCCCCCATAAAAAGCTAATATTTTCAGGTTGACTGAAAGTTTAACTTTGTGATTTTTTTTATTTTTCAAGAAAATCCAGCGTGACATGGCACGTGTTAGTGCCCTCTTACTTAACAAATTACACGTTTTTTTGACCTAAGTTAAAAGCTGTGCAAATCTCCCTTGTCTGTGTTTTCATTGTATGGATTTCCCCGGTACAGCCTCAGACATGTCCACAGTGAAACTCTGAAATTGCACCTCAGTCTTTCTGCCCAAAGCTTCTCTTTGTCCCTCAAAACTTGGAGGAAGACATCCGTCCTTCAAGAATGTGATGTTTTCTGATGGTGAAACCCCTCACTTTCCAACTTGCTGTCAAAAAGCACAGATGACTTGGGAGTTTAAGTAACTCTCTATCCTTGTGGGAATGACAGCAGGGATGCTGCTGTCATCTTATTTTTAAATAGAGTCGATACTTTTCAGAGATTAAAAGAGTCATCAGGGTTTAAGAGAATCAGCAGGGTTTTTAAGAGGGCAAACAATTTCTTAGAGGTTAGGAAAATCAAAATGACCGCAAAAGACACAAAACCTAGCTCTCTTTATTTTGAGGAGCTTTTTAATGGCATACCGAGTTCTCTTCCAGATCCCGAGATACTTCAAAGGAGAACCTAGCCTGTTTTGAGAGGCTGGCAGGAGGGATGGCCCCTCCAAGGCTCCCAGGCAAACACTGCCTTTGGGACAAAAAATCATTTGGGGTAAGGCTTTTGAAAAATGGATCAGAGAAGTCTTGAGGAGCCTTTGCTTGTCTGTTACTAAACACACCAATCCTTTCTTTTCTCTGCAGACTTGCCTGGACTGACCCAAGCTTTTGCACTGGGTAATGAACATTGAACTGGTCATGCCTGGAGATAGGCCCTTTCAGCCAAGCCCCCTCTTTGGCCCTAATGTGCCATTTCATTTTCAAAAGGCAGAGATATTCTAGAGCTATAAATCTCCCGTCTTTTTTCATCGGCTTGCAGCCCCTGCCCTTACGGGGGGCTACCTCTCGGAAGTTATTCACATTGGGTTGGGAGAGGTCAGCTCGATGCACACTTCCTGGCAGGTGGTCCGACACGGAAGCTCGGGGCCCCGTGCAGGACGGCGACCCCAAGGTGCTTTAAAGGCTCTCGCTGCAAAACAATGGTCATGCGTCTTTGTCTGCATCTCCAGGGCTGTCTATGACAGCCTTTGCTTCATGACAGATTGCTGTCCAGACACTGACCCCGTTCTATCTCCAGTCAGCCTGTCTTCCACTCCCAGTATACAGCAACTTGATACCCTTCCAGAAAATAAGCTCTTTTTACTAAAAGGGGAAAAAAAAAATCAAAACTCATTATTGGAAGTAGGCGTAGAGAGGATCCTTTAGGAAGGACCAAAGGATAGCGAAGATCCTGAGCAAAAAGATATTATTGGAATCTAGACAGTTGTGGCTAAAGTCACTGGCCTTTCTCCTGTTTATCTGCACATATAACTTAGATCCCATTTCACTCTACTTTACCTTTTTTTTTTTTTTTTTTTTATGCGTTACGCGGGCCTCTCACTGTTGTGGCCTCTCCCGTTGCGGAGGACAGGCTCCGGACGGGCAGGCTCAGCGGCCATGGCTCACGGGCCCAGCCGCTCCGCGGCATGTGGGATCCTCCCAGACCGGGGCACGAACCCGTGTCCCCTGCATCGGCAGGCGGACTCTCAACCACTGCGCCACCAGGGAAGCCCTCTACTTTACCTTTTGATTTCCTTCCCAGTCTCTCAACTTAGTGTATTATTTATATTTATTTTCTGTAAAAAGTCTTTTTCCGTCTGATTTCTCTAGTATTGACTTGATTTCATTGTTTTGTTTCCCTTCCTGGATCTTCCCTTTCACTCACCTGTATATAGACCTTATGTTAACCCTGTAGTGGAGAAAAACCTAAGCGATGTCATTCCTTCCTTTGCTCCATCTCTGCGGCTCACATAGTACAGCACTTATTGCTTATTTATTCACCATATTTGATGATGTTTGATGTGTCTTTATGTCTAAAGTCCCAACTTAGCACCCAGTGGTATTTGAAACTCTATTAATATTTGTTGAATGAATGAATAAGAGAAGAGATTATAATTTCTATAAACTATATAGAAATCATATCCTTTGTAAAGAAATTCATTGCTTGATTTTTGTTTTCTTTTCCCAATTGATTTTCTTGTTATATACATTTTTCTCATCTGCTCCCCCAAAATGCCATTGTTGCTATTTTCTGTGCTGTTATTTGTATGCAGTTCAATGTCTAATTTATTATCCATGTGACCTTGAATAACATCTCCCTCTCTGACCCTTGCTCCCTTTAAATGTCAAATCAATGAATTGCCCTCAATGACTTTAAAAGTCTAAAATTTAAAATCTAACTCAAAAATGTTATTGAATCAGCTGTGTTTAATCAAGTACAGCAGTTGAATGCAACCATTCTGAGAGGAATCAGCTTAAGGGCCCCCGGAAAGACAAGGTCAGAGATCTGCCCTCAGATCACCAAGTGAATTCCCTGAACTATGTCCTAGAGAATGCTGGCTGGAGGAAGGCTGATACGAATTACCAGGGAGAAAAGAATTCCATAGTTAAGTAAGTTTGAGACATTGTGGGTTAAATGAAACAAGAGAAGTCTGTTTAACTTCAGGTCTTCTCAGAACATTTAATATATTAAAATGCCTTGTGAATCAAAGGAGGTAGATAGAATGCAACATTTTTCACATGTATTTGTTCGTGGAACTTGTATACTGCTTTGGATTTATCCTGATCGTTCATGAGAATCCACTGAACCCAAGCGTGACATAAGCCACTGACATTTTAGAGAGCTCCCTCTGGGCACTGTGGACATCAGGTTGGAAGCATAACGTGGGAAGTCAGGGGAAAGCCCAAAGCAGAAGCAAGTGAAGAGGCTCTTGTAATTGTCTGCATGAGATTTTTGAGGACCTGATAAAGATGACTTGAGGTGTTTACAAAATTCACTCAACATGATTTAATGAGCCCAGACACGCCCGGTTTCTGGCTTGGCAACTCAGTGGATAGTGGCGGTTCCACAAATAAAGTTACAGCCTCATTAAGGAAGCCGACTTATTAAATAAAAATTAGAAGTAGGTGCAAGGTATTGTGTGGGCAGAAGCCATAGCTTATACATGTACATTTACATAAACATTCACCAAAAAATAGGTGCAAGATTCATGACCTTTCCAATTGTGGCAACATTTATAAATGTTCCAATTGCCCATATTTTTAAAAATTTGGATCAGGGTTCAAGAGCCATCTTTGTACTTAAAAATTAAAGAAGTCTTGGGGGAGTGAGTTACAAAGTTATGAGAAGTCATACTTAATAGATAAAAGAAAAGCAAATACAGACTGACATCTCAGTGAAGGATAAGATTTTGATTGTCTTGTTCATCTTATATCCGTAACCCCTAGCTAAATGTCCTGGTATGTAAATATTTGTTGAACAAACTGAATTCTAAAGCATTCTATATATGTCACTGAAAACTGAATATAATATTAGGAAATGATATGATGATTTCATTTAACCAAGAGCATTGCTTTTCACAGCAGTAATGGGAATTCTTCTTTCTTTGGAAATTGTTTCTCATCTTAGAGGTGTTCAGTATTCTAAATACTCACTGTTGTTAGGGAAAAACTCTTCTACCCTTGGAGATGATGGCAAGCTGATTTGGCCTGAGGGGTCTTGGGGGAGCTCCTTCAGGGTGTGATGAAAGTCCCATAGCTGTACTCAGTTTCTTGATGACTTAGGTCTCAATATAGCACCTACTCTTTCACAATTCCATTCTGAATTCTGTTACTTAAACAATCAGTTTTAAGAGAATATCCTAGCACTTTGTTCATAAATTGAGAATGATCTGTGTCTTGCAAACTAAGGAAAGAAAAATTGGAAAATTTAGTTCTCATTTAATTTATTTTGATACTTACTGATTATCAACTGATAGGCATTCTTAAAATAAGATTGGATTTCCAGTAGTATAAGCTCTATTTTGGCCAGATATTTATAAATTATTAGAAGAATCTGAATTGTACTACCTTTATCATAGTCAACCCCTCTCACTCTCTGCTCTGCCAATATGCAATACGCAGGTCCTTGCTACCCAAGCTGAGGTCCATGGACCAACAGCATCAGCATGGTCAGGCAGTGTCTTAGAAATGAAGAATCTGAAGCCCCACCCCAGACCTACTGAATCAAAAGTACCCAGATATTCACTGATACAAACTATTCTTGATTGGCCATGTAAATGAAAATAGAGAAGACAAAAGGCTTCATATTAGATATACATCTTTTTTGAGATATAATTGACATATAACATTGTATTAGTTTCAGATGTATAATGTAATGACTCAATATTTATAGGTACTGTGACATGTTCACCCCAAAAGTTTTAGTTAACATCCATCACCAGAGTTACACATTTTTTCTTGTAATGAGAATTTTTAAGATCTACTACCTTAGCAATTTTTAAATGTACAATACAGTATTACTGACTATTGTCACCATGCTCTACGTTACATCCCCATGATTTCTTTATTTTATAATTGGAATTTTGTACCTTTTGACCATGTATCTAGACATACATCATGACTTCTTCCTTGTCAATATTTTCAAGAACTGCTAAGTTACTATCAGGAATGGCTAGCTTTTAATTTCATTTCTCTCACGCACTGGTAACAATCAGTGAAAGGAGAAGAAATGGACCACTCATAAATCCCAGGGATAGATTGAACACCTCAGCATGTTCTGAGATCTTGGTCAAATCACCTGCATGAGGAAGAGTCCAACCGAGAGGCCCTGAAAGGTAGAACAAGGATCTGGGGAGAGGCAGCAGCTGCAAAGTCTGCGGAGAGAAATTTCAGCCTGATAAGTGGGTATGATATTTGACACATTGACTACATATTGTTCCCTGCTTCCTATCCTCTGGATATAGAATGATGTGGCATTTTAACGGAAAAAAAAGTGGTTGAATTTCAGATAAAAGGAGTGTTTTAAAAAACTACAGCCAGTCTTGGGAATAAACTCCAAAAATGTCTCTACCAGCCTTATGTCCCTTGTCTGCAGAGGTGGAGAGAGGCACCTGGCGGGCCCATGTCTGCATAAACACATGACGGGCAGAGCCTGGAGATGACATTTCCTTTGCCAAATTTGGGACCCTTAGTCAGAGGGTGATTTACCACGTCAGTCGCAGTGTTTGGGTCAGTGTTCCAGGCTGTCAGCTCGGCACCGCCCTGCCCTTCTTTAACAAGCGCCATCAGAGCTCAAGCTACACAGGGCTTTGAAAGATTGGTCAAAGACCACATTGTGTTCATCCTGCTGCAGGAGAGGCTGCGCTAATTTGGATTGTGGCTTGGCTTGTTTTCCCCCCCGGTCCTCCTGAGGTCTGAGCTGAGTCTGTCAATCAGTGTTGTCACATCATTCAAGGATGGTGGCCCTCCCTACCCTTGAAGTCGTTTTTAGAATAAGTTTTAGGAAGGCATCTGGATGGTGTTATGTAATTCTTCCCGCTCAATACCAAGAACAGTCACCGAGACATCTTTTAGAAGATTTACGGAAAGGAGGTATCCAGTGCATTTAATTTGTACACTAGTTGGTGCAAGGAATGTTAAATTTGGAGCCAGAAGGCCTGGCTTGAGCCCTGCCTTTGCTACTTCTTTTGTGCCTCAGTTTACTTAACTATAAAAACTGTATATGAACTATCTCTCACTGTAAAAATAATGCATGTGAGGTCAATTTGTAAACTATAAAGAGGTATTATGCAAATTAAGATGTAGCCACATCTGAACTAGCGATCAAATCCAATGGAATCACTGTTGCGTGTTAGAAGATGTAGGTCACAGTCAGACATTCCAAATTCAAACATTATCTTAAAAAGCCAGAATTTTCGAGGATCATTAGAATCAGGGATTACTTTTTAGTCATGTTTGCTTTAGCAGCAAGCATTAATTAGGTTACCACTAAGTATGAATAGTTCCCAGTTATAAATGATAACTGTAATTGCCAAATAAAGCTCTAATAGAAATGTTCTTTAAGCTAATGAAGCAGACAACACAAGTAAACAAAGCACAGCTTTTTCTTTTTTATAGGTAATGGCTGGGGTAAGTCATCACTGTGATGCAGTCCTACCTGGCAAAGGCACTCTCTCTTCTCTTTCTCCTTTATGCGGGAACTTCCCCGATTCTCCTCGTTTCAGGAGAGGACAGCAGGCCATCCACTCCAAAAAATCTCTTTATTTATTCTCTTTTCATGTCTTATTGAGTACTGATTACCTCTTTGGATCTCTTCTTCTGATCCTTGCTTCACTAGGTTTTTATCTCTAAATGAATCTTCCCCCAACTCTGGTCTCGTCAAATCAAGAGTAGAGTTTCCTGAAATTTCTTCTCTCATTAGTAAAGTGTCTAAAGGATGATTCCTCCTTATTGTCTCATCCTTTCCTTCAGGACTTTTAATGGTAACTTAAAATATTTTGCTTTTTAAAAAGAAGTGTTGGGGTAGAAGAAGAAATCAGAGGCATTTTTTTAACACGTGGAAGCACGGAGACATGACGGAGAAAAAGAAGAGCATTATTCCCGTGTTCAATGAATCAAAAGTCTACTAGAGGCGTTTCGTGAATTACAGAAGGTATTTTTAATTTCTCAGAGGAAAGACTTATTTTGGGGGAAGTGTGGTGTAAGGGCCTGAGATAACTAGTCTTTGACACAAGGTGCATTCAAGTATGCTTTGGTTCAAATTGATGAAGGCAAACTGGTGAGCTGAAGCATTGGGAAGGGATTCTAGCAGCCCTCCTGGTATATGATGTCCATCACCACTTCACTTGGCATATTATTCTATGAAAAGTCTAAAGTTTCCTAAGCTTTTCCACCCTTCATAAATTCAGTGGAAACACAACTCACGAGTAAACTTTTGATCCAGGTTTCATTCACACAGCCTGCACAGAGAAACCTTAGCCACCAACTCTGCTAGGTCTCACCTGGGTAGACTCAGAGGATCAGAGCTTTGGCACCTGGATTGGTAAGTGGCTAACTCTGTAAATATATAAGACTTATTCAGGAGTTATATGCGTGCTCAGAGTGACATTCCTTTGGGACCCTCAAGATCTCCTAAAGATTCCTGTAACAGTCGGTCAATATTTTTTCATATAATGTAAATAGATCTTTCAGTCTTTTAGAAAACAAAATTTGCTGAGAACAGCAGCATTTGATCTTTTTTTGGTCATAGATGTAAAGGACCAGAGTCTCTGTCAGAAATGGTACCTCGGGAATAGTCAGGAGGACTGAAGAATGTAATGAATTTCAGATCTCTGCTGCACAGAAAAAGAGACTGTGATTTCCCCACACTGACTAGAGATTTCTTACTCCTTCTGAATCAAATTGGGTAACAATTCAAATATTCTTGTTAGAATAGAATGTGTTTGTCTTCATTATACTTTGAGCCAGTAACAATGTAGTTCTCTTTTTCGTGTTTGTTTTAAATCATTGTTCTAGAATACATTCATCGTAGTTATTAATGGTGTAAATGACTAACCTTAAGAGAAATTAATTTAAAAATTAATTGTGTATGTGTATTTATGATTCAAATCCCATGAAAACTGGAAACATGTGCATGAAATACAGTGCTGTCCCAAGACAAAACAGAACCAATCATAGGAAACAAGTAGTAGACCTGATGAAAATCAGAAAATGGGCCTAAGACATTTAATAATAGTAATTACCATTTTTGAACAAATAACTGCATAGTTTATGGTTCACTTTTTTTTTTTTTTTTTTTTGCGGTATGCGGGCCTCTCACTGCTGTGGTCTCTCCCATTGTGGAGCACAGGCTCCGGATGCGCAGACTCAGCGGCCATGGGCCACGGGCCCAGCCGCTCCGCGGCACGTGGGATTCTCCCGGACCGGGGCACAAACCCGTGTCCCCTGCATCAGCAGGCAGACCCTCAACAACTGCGCCACCAGGGAAGCCCTATGGTTTACATTTTTTATCTCTAATCTTCATAGCAACTCAGCAAGAGGTATTATGTTCCCATTTTTCATATGGTGAAACTAAGCCTCCAAAAGGTAGAATAACTGACCCAAGTCACTTAGTTATTAATTTCTCTCTGACTGCAAAGCCACTATGCCAACTGTATTCCTGGTCTCAAATATTTCTTTTTCGTTTCACTTCCAAAATTAATCAGTGTTTGTTTGAGAATTAAAAGGTAATAAGAAAAAATAAAAAGAAATTTTTAAAAAGAATTAAAAGGCAATTTGTAGCAGTAGGCCATGAAGAGTATTTTAAAGTGATGAAAATATTACGTTAAATTGTAAAACATGAACTATTCAGATGAAAATTTTATAGTGGCTTGAATTGAAAGATGAAAAGCAAAAGAATGGATTCTTCAATTATCTTCAAGATTCCCTTATTTAGGTGGAGTGAGTAGAAATTTTAGTTTTTCAATAAATTGTTATTTTTCTTCTTATTCCGAAAGGTTGTTGAATTCTGTTCTGGAAAGCCTACAAAATTTAGATATTCAGTATTTTTGACATTTCTAATACAACCAAGGAGAATTTAGTGGATTGTACTTGATTTTATGTGATCCCTGAAATTTTGGGTATTAATTATTATTATTTGGAGTTTCATTCATAAACATAGGTTAATTGTGTCTATTGGAAATATATAAATGGCTTGCTTTTTCAAGGGCAATTATTACTTTCTGTTCATTAAAGAGCACTGAAAAAAAGAGTTTAATGGACTAAAAAAGATTTTAATGGACTACGAGTTAATTGAATTCAAAGCTGATCTGTAGGAACATGAAATTTCATGGCATATTTTCTTTCCTTCAAACAAAACCCACTGCCATGCAAAGTTCCATGGGTAGTGAGTTCCTGGCTTGTTTTTCTGAGGTTGAAAGCATTCTGTGCACAGGGCCATTACCTGGGGCTCTCTCTGGATGTGGTGCAAGGCTCAGCATCCATATTGAAACTGCCAGTTCTTTCGATGGCCCCCACCCATTTCACTACCATTGGGCCACAACTCTTAATCAAAGTCACTTCAAAGACCTCAAACAGATTGATTCACATGTGAATGCTACCCAAACTGTCTTCCAAAGGAGGAGGGATTCTAGTCTTATGTTCCTTTGAACCTACTGTTGCTCATTTACTAGTATTTACTTAGCATGGCCTATGGTTGAACCATGGAAATTGGAAAACAAACTCCTATTCAGCAAGTCATGTCAAAGGTGACTGTGGAGCCAGAGAGTTGACTGTGGGACAGACATTCTTTCTGATCAGGAGGCCTCTTCTGCAGCGCTGCTGTCTCCACAGTTACATACCTGTCCGTGGAAGCCTTTCGTTTATCTTGTCTATGTGGGAAGTCCTGGACGATGCCATCAATCTAGGAGATGAGAGAGATGCCCATTTGACACTCCAACAATGGTTGTAGAGGGAAAAAAAGGAAAGAAAGAAAGAAAGAAAAATAAAATTAGCTGGATCCTGAATAAAGTTCTTTTGAGCTGTGCTATGGTCATAGAGAAGATCCAATAAGCACTCTTCAGAAACATATTTTGTACTCTGTCAAACACACGGTTAAGCAAACATTTCCACCTAAGAACATAAAACGGGTACTGTTCAAGGACTCAGTGAAGAGGGGGACAGAAATAACCACATTCCTGAGTTTTCTAATGGGGGAAACACAGATGCCCCTGGAACAATGCAGCTGCAGCATGCATCACTGCCTAAGAGTCATTTATGAGGACCATATTTCCTGTTGGTTATTCTTATGGGCAGAGTCAGTGAAGGTGTGCAAAGTATGTCCTATCTGAATGTTTTGTGAGTTCTGTGGTCCCCAAGCCAGAGCTCCTGGTATTATTACTAGCCAAGACGGCATATCGAAAAATGTGAAAATTGAGTTCTTCCGAGGTATATTCCAACACATCTTAAAGTTCTTTTGATGTGAGAAATTCGAGAACCCAGATTGAATTATGTGTCTTTTCTTCACCTGGTAAAAAACACTTCGCGTGTGCATTTCTCGCTCTGCAGTACTGTCAGGTTCAATTGTGAGAATGTATGTGGAAGTGCCCTGAAAAATACAATGTTCTTCACACCTTCATAAGCAGCATCAGCATCATCGCCATCATCATCATCACTAACAGAACCCTTTGGAGACCTAGCTGAGTGCTGCGTCTGCAGTGGAAGCTGAACCCCATTCGTTTCACTTGAATTGAAATAAAGATGAAGCTTTTCTTATGAGAAGGTCCTGGACTAAGGGATTTGCTGCCAAACTCACAGCACTCCTGCCAGCTGACCTTTAGGACCAGGTGCAAAGTCCATCTGTTTCCACAGACTTTTACTCCATGGGGGTTAATTTGAGAAGAAATTTCTCAGACATGATGTGAAGATGTGAGTATGAATGTTAATGTTTATGTAGTGCTGTTTTTTTTCTTTATACATGTTCCAAATGCCTCACAAAAATAGACTAACATATTCATTGAAAACATCACAGAATGTTATTTACAAGTCTAATTGAATACACTATGTTAAATGAGAGGAGAAAAATTTTAAGTACATATTGAAAATAAAAATTCAAATACATTGTGACAGGAAGAGCGCATTGTGATTTAAAGAATTGTTTTAATCATCATTCAGATCTCCATATAGCTGAAATAAAAGCAGATGAACAGATAAACATAGGGAAAGGATTCATTAAGAGGTCCTATGGAGAGTCCAATTACAGTGATCCTCACGTGTCTTCTGCTGCAGAACATCTCCCCACCTTTGGTGTATTTTTATTGCAAAAGTTGTGCACAAGGTTACCTATGCACAGGGCCTCCTTAGACTTATATTCACACCTGCTATTAAGACCGCGGAATGCATCACATCATGGTCTCATTCATCTTGGTTATGTCACCCTGGGGTGGTGTGTGTGGGCATGAGAAAGGGGAAAGTTTAGGTAAGTAGCTAGAGATACACTAGACGAAGGGACTGGATAGCCCCTTCTCACTGATAGCCTATTCCCTACACTTTCCATCCCCCCAGTGATCTACTTTCTAGAATTTCCTCATTAGATCATGAGTGAGAGATAATAGTTTTGGAATATTCCCTTCTTATCATATCACTAGCTAAAAACTTAAGTAAGCAGTAGTGATTTTATACACTTTTACGGATTTAGTGGGAAAATCTAGCCAAGAACCCAATTTTCTATCAGCCTAATTTTTAATTCATCAGATCACATCAGCCCATGAACATGGATCCACGTGGTATGGGCAGGAGGGCAGGGTATGGATGAAATAAAGTGACTATTGGTATATAGAACCAAGATTAACACCATTTGGGGTCTAAATAATATTATAGGTCTTGAAACAGATCTATTTAATCTTGGGCTTAATTTTTAATTTGCATTTCTCTCCTATTTAGACAAATCTTAGAACTGAGCTGCAATTGGTATCTGCTGGAGATAGCTCGTTCAGTAATAATGAATGAAAATACCTGCTGTTGATGGGCATCTCTGCCTTGCCAGTGTAACTCTAAGCACTTGGCATGCATTACCTCACTGAAATCTCATGAGTATCACATGGGGTAGATGCTACTATTATCTCCACCTTATAGATGAGGAAACTAAGGCTAAAGACTTCTTGAGGGGTCATCTAGCTAGCAAGTGGGGAGCAGGGACTGACTCCAGAGCCTGCATTATTAATCACTGTGCCATGCTGCTTCCTCAATGCAACTTGCACCCTCTAGCAACCCAATAAACTGGGTGGAACCTAACACCCACGACTTTGGGGAGATGATCTGTCTGAATTAGTGGAGACTGATTTATCAAAGGAACAGCTTGGGACACAGCTAGACACAAACTAACACCTGACCAAATGTGTGGAATAATCAAGGAAACATCTGTCCAAAACAAGCCCGTTTGGATGTACAAAGATCATTTGTTATTTGCACAGTAGTCATTTGTATACAAATGGAGATGATAGGAACTCAACCATTTTGCCCTCCAATGGAACAGGTTGAACGCTCAAAGAAGTGAATTAATTTTTTCCTCAAATCTACACCACCCAGTCTCCTGTCCTGGTTAGAATTGTGAGGAGCTCTGGACAGATGGTTCGGAGAGTTGTGAGAGCTCAGCGTATCTGTCTTTTGGTCTGTATTTGAGTTGTGAGAGTGGCTGTCTCCTACTGCTGATGTGCTTGTCTCTCAGTGAATCAGACTGGAGCCTCGAATTTCTCTCTCTCGAACCCTTTTGACATTGAGCATGATGGAATGCAAGTCTAGCTCTGCCAGCAACAGGTGTAGCATGGGGAAGAAGACGGTTCCACAGAAAACAGGCATGCATATGTCTGGTGGATTTAATTAGACACAGTGCCCATTAACAATTTCTGCAGATGTTCACATCAAATCAGATGAGCTTATTTTCTCACACTCTTCAGTTTGGCCTCTTTTCCCTTTCCCGAGTTTATCCACTCTCACCTTAATCTTCTGATGCCTACATGCAAGCAAACTTCCTTCTGCTCCCGGAATACAGATACTTAATTCACTGTGTGATGTTGAAGAGATACAATTGCTGGGTGATGTTTAGTCTTCATTAGGAAATGCATATGATTCATGGTTAAGGTTTTTTTCCAGAGGGTGGGGAAATGGTAGCTGTGTCTAGCTGGGAGCTGCAGGCTCTGACACAGAGAATGTTCTGTGTTCTCTGAGACACACTGGCCCACTTAATCAAATATTTGCAAAACAGAGACAGACTCACAGAAATAGAAAACAAACTTATGGTTACCAAAGGGGAAAGGGGGGAGGGATAAATTAGGAGTTTGTGATTAACATATACACACTACTATATATAAAATAGATAACCAACAAGGACCCACTATATAGCACAGGAAACTATACTCAATATCTTGTAATAACTTATAATGGAAAAGAATCTGAATAAGAATATGTATATGTATAACTGAATCACTTAGCTGTACACCTGAAACTAACACAACATTGTAAATCAACTATATTTCAATTAAAAAAAATAATTAAAAAGGACAGTGCCTGCAGTTAAGTCTCCTGCAGAAACACTTTTTGAAATCAAGTGTTGTCGTCCCAGAAAGCTAATGTTTTTTTCTAAAGAATAAAGCTTATTCCCCCACAGGGTCTTAGATGTCTCCAAAGCTAAAAATGCTGGATTAAAAAATAAGCATACTTTAACACAGTGGAAAGAAGACTTGAATAGGAATGAGGGGATTTGGGTGCAGGTCTCATTCACATCCCTGACTAGCTGGGTAATCTTGGCAAGTCACTTCACCTTGCTCAGCCTTTTATAAAATAATGAGGTAGGAGGTTTTATTTTTAAGGCACCTTCTAATTAAAAGTTCTGTATTTTTTTTTTAAAAATAGTTAAATGATATTATTTCTCTTTGCCCTACAAGTGTGGCTCACAGCTACACAATAACATTAGAATTACAAACAGGCACTGAGCTTTATCTATAGCCTTTCTTTTGAGGCTCTTTGCCCTGTTAGATGTATATAGTTATTATTCCCATCTTACAAAAATCACCGCAATGGGCAGATTTTAAAATGTGTCTAAAATAATAAAGAGGTCTATAGCAGATCAGTATTGACACAAGTCCAGAGAGAAGGTCTAAAATATGATACGTGCTCACTTTGCTGTCTTGCCTTTCTGTCTCCCTGAACCTCAATTACATCTGTGAAATGGGTACGTCTTACCTCCCCAAAGCAGAGCCCAGAGCAGATGAGCTCCGCAGATTATCTCCAGATCTAGAGCATATGCCCATGGCCATGTGGTCTCCTCCACTTGGCTGTGCTGGGGTTGGTTATCAGGAAGGCGAGGAAAAGCTTCTGTTAAGAAGGAGCAGGGCAGGAATAAAGACGCAGATGTAGAGAATGGACTTGAGGACACGGGGAGGGGGAAGGGGAAGTTGGGACGAAGTGAGAGAGTGACATGGACATATATACACTACCAAATGTAAAATAGATAGCTGGTGGGAAGCAGCCTCATAGCACAGGGAGATCAGCTCGGTGCTTTGTGACCACCTAGAGGGGTGGGATAGGGAGGGTGGGAGGGAGACGCAAGGAGGGGGGGATATGGGGATATATGTATACATATAGCTGACTCATTTTGTTATACAGCAGAAAATAACACGCCATTGTAAAACAATTATACTCCAGTAAAGATGTTAAAAAAAAAAAAAGGAACATTCATAGACCACCTAGAAGTAAGACTATAGCTACCTAGAAAATATCTGACACCGGCATTTGGGGACGTCTTAGGGCCTGCCTCTGATGTCTGATATGAGGCTGGGGAGAAGGAGGGCAGTCCTGATAAAGATGCAAACCAGTAAAGTAACGTACATGGGTTTGAAGCAAAGCTAAGAATTCGCTATGAGTAGTCTGTATTAAATATCATGTATATAAATATTTTAGTTTATTTCTTCACTTTGTCTGCTTGTTTACATGCTAGCTTGTCACTTTCATGTTTCTACTATTTTCAAGATGATACAACATTTTCTAATTCCTTTTAGAGTTTTGACATCTCAAATAAAAGATCACTCCTAGGCCCACCTGATGCACCCATTTTCCTCATAAATTCCCTAAGATCATGTATGATGCCTAGACATCACATTTCAAGCAAAGAGCTGAAATCAGCACATGGTGCTGACAGATGTGACACACTGACAGTACGAATGTGCTTTTATTTTGCATGAATAAATATGCACATTGCACTGAACCTAGTAAACGGATTCTCAAAGTCCCAAGAAAATCATCAGAATTGAAAGAATAAAGGTTTATTAGATGAGCCAGAATGAGTAGATGAGCACTCTTAGTTTAATAGTATTTGTGCAGTTCAAGAGATCTGTTTGGGAAATTCTATGTCATGCTTCATGGCATAAGCAATTGGATTTAATAAAAATAGACCTACACCCCTAAAATTCCTGCCGTATGCAAAACATAGCTGATTAAGAGATTTATCAGAAAATTTCATTTCCCTTTCATATACACTAGCCATTGCTTATGACAGGATGGACTAATAGAATAGTGATTTACATCAACTTTTATTTCTCTAACCATTTGATTTAATATTTGGAGTCTTTGCAAACTTTTTATTTTTTAATTGAGATATAATTAATATATAAATTGTATTAGCTTTAGGTAGACAACATGATGAGTCAATCTATGTATACATTGTGAAATGATTACCAGAATAAGTTTAGTTAACACCTATCACCTTACATAGTTACAAATTTTGTGTGTGTGTTTGATGAGAGCTTTTAAGATTGTGTGTGTTTGATGAGAACTTTTAAGATCTACTCTCTTAGAAACCTTCAAACATACAATACAGTATTGTTAACCACAGTCACCATGCTGTGCATTATACCCCCAGGACTTAGTTACCTTATAACTGGAAGTTTGTACCTTTTGACCACCTGCACCTATTTCACCCAGCCCTCTACCCTCTCCCTCTGGCAAGTACCAATCTGTCGTCTGTATCTATGAATTCAATTTTTTTTTCTTTTTAGTTTCCACATATAAGTGAGATCATGCAATATTTGTCTTTCGCTGTCTGATTTATTTTGCTTAACGTAATGCTAAGGTCCATCCATGTTGTCACAAATGGCAGGATTCCCTTCTTTAATGGCTGAATTACATATATATATATATATAATGTATATATATATATATATATATATATATATATATATATATATATACACACATACCACATCCTCTTTATACATTCATGCAGTTACAGACGCTTAGGTTGTTTACATGCCTTAGCTATGGTTCATAATGTTCAATGAACATGGGGGTGCAGATATCTTTTCAAGATAGTGATTTCATTCCCATTTGACTTTTTTAATAGTGTACCTTTATTGGTCTTTTCCAAGTATTTACAACTAGACATTGAAATTAGTTTTGGTGGAGGCAAGGGGTTCATCCTGGAACCCTTCCTTCCAGAGGTAGGATTGGTACATGGGTTCCCACAGGTTTTCCAAAGAGTAAGACAGCAAGGCCACTGCAACCCCAGAAGAAAAGCATTTACTCTCATAGAAAAACACACACTCCATTTTCTACCTTGTATAAATAAGCCTTGTAAGAGCAGAGTTACCTACACATCATTTATTAAGTTGATTACTATCATTTTTAGTAAATATATATATTAACTCATTCTGAATAGAAGTTTTTAAACATAATAAGCTATTAAAACTTCCCAACTATATGTATCCAAGTGCAGGGTTTTGCGTATTATCCCTCTTTAAAGATTAACAGGTCCACACAAGCAAATTGTACAATAGTGTAAATAAACTTCACCACTTATGCAAAAAGTAGCGTTTTCCCTTATTTTTCATGGAAATTTGCTTTAAATATATATTTCACGTTTCTACCTCCTAGAATAGAGGGTGTTGAACAAGGAGACATCGTTTAAACTTGTCCTTGTGATGTAGAGTTTTCCCTAGAAACAAGTATATTTTTTATTGTAGGATTATAATTCTGTCCTGAATTTCCCTTCTTCTAAGCAGAATGTCAGTTGTCACACCACCCCTCCCTTTAACAGTTCTCCCCCTTCAGGTTTCCTTCCTCGATGTTACTTATGACCAGGAAACTGCACCCAAACTAAGAGACAATAAGGCTTAGAGTGGGTTCCTAAGGAACTAAGGTGTGTAACTCTAGGGCAAGGGACTTGTGATGGAGACTTTGCAGACCAATGGCATCTCTTACTTTGGTACTGTCCTGGAGCGTAAGATTTCCTTAAAACTGACCCTAGAATAATGGAGTGCTAATGTCAAAGTTTGCATATCCCTTAAAGATTATAATCCAGTGTTTGCCAAGTGGTCGGAAAATAAAATCCACAATATAAACACAATGTGTGTGGCTCACATATAAAGAAAGCATCCTATCTTTATCTCAAACTCCTCCATTATGAATCTATAATTTCCATCAAAGCCATACCAGAAAAGAGGCCTGTCTTTTCCAGGCTTCTCAATGATTTGACAATCTCTGCCCCAGCCTCCACTCCCCATTTTTGTTTTCGTGGTCCATAATATCGCTCTACAAAGCAAGCTACAAAATGGGGCTGGGAATGTTTTTGGCAAAGAATGCCCCTGTTCTGTGAGATACCCCAGAGGTGTCCCAGAATGAGACCACAGGCGTCCTTAAGATGCTGACCCGACCCTGGGAACTCTAGAGGTTGACACAGAGGTCGAGAAGCAATGTCCCTTGGATGCCTGCAGTGCTGTCATGTGACCCCATCCCACTGGGCGGCTGTCAGCATCACAGCGGACATTCGTTTTGACTGGAAATCGTCCCTTGTTGTGAGAGGTTGCACTGGTATGAAAGAAACATTTTCATGAAAAGATCCATTAGGGGATCTGCTTGGGAAATTATGGACCCGCTGGATTTGTATGCTCCAGGTTACTCTTCATCAAATTAATTTTCTTACCTTTTTATAGACTGAGATCAAAAGATAATAAATTACCTTCCATTTCTGCTGCAGAAAAGGGGCATCACAGGTGATTCATCTTCCACTCCCTCTTTCTCCATATAAAATACAGAAGGTACTGTCAAGGTCATTTCAGCACCATTAGTGTCTTCTCCACACTGCAAAAGAAGAGATCGCTTCCTCTTTGCATTTGTGCCCAGTATTATGCCTTAAGCCTTATGTACACTGAAGAATGACATATCTGAGGGGAAGGAAATTGATACCTTGGAAGTTCCTCGATGTCTTTCTCCCCTACCAGACTCCTTTATCTAGTTCCTTTTGACTTTTGTTTATCAAGTGTTATATAGGTAGGTATCATCGAAGTATTGATATATGCTTCCATCTTTCCCTAGCAATCCAGAAGACAAAGGGTATGTGTCCAAAAGAATGGAGAGGGGTCCCCTGACACCTGCTTGATTCCCTTTTGTATTCTCACATTGTCAAACCAGTAATCCATCACCTGAGCAGTCCCATCCCACAGAAAATACATGGCAATGTAGGTATGGATCTCCTCCTTTGTTTAAGCTGCGAGAAGGGTCTCACGGAAGTGAGTTTCCCTTCTGTAAGTTGCAGGGAGATCCAACCTGCAATCTGGGGTGCTGCGTGGAGGAGGTGCCTCAGGAAAGACTAATTATGAAAAGCAAAGGTTCTCACCCTAGACCCTGAGTTGCCTTCATTCTATATCAGGCCATCAATTCCAGGTGCTCCTAAGGTGGAAACTGCCCACCTCCCAGATTCTGAGGGCTCCGCAGAGATGAACTGGATATAAATATAAAACTATACAAATATAAATATATAGTTACAATCTATATATATAGTTATATATATAGTTATAAACTATATATTACTATATATTTCTTATAGCTAAGACTTTACCAGTGAAAAGATGGGCAAGAATGCATTTAACAGTGAGCTCAATTTAAGAAAATTAACTGCTGGTTAAAACTATCTTTATAAAAACCCTTAAAAATATAACCATCCCCACAGTTACTTAATTTTAAACCTTCACACATTTGTGTTCTTTTTTGAAATTGAGTTTTTTCGATCATTTCCCAGTATATGTACATCAATACACTATGCTGTACATCTTAAGTTCACCCAGTGCTGTATATGAATTATAATTCAATATAACTGAAAAAATAAGTTTCTTTTGAAGCAGACAGCCAAAGACAAGAAACAGCTCTCTGCATACAAAACCCTATTAGTAAAATCTTAGTAAAAATAACATCTAAGTAATATCAATAAAGGAAATTGTGCATGCTTCCCCTTTATCCCTTCATCACCACAATTCTCTTCATAGTTCCTTTCATTTTTCTTTGTAAGTAAATCTGCAAGAAACCAGGGTGAGAGTGATGAAGAGAGGACCTATTCTCAATGAGGACAGAGAAGTTATAACTTATTAAAGTCGAGACTTAAAAGTCATTTGGGGGCATGTTGTAACTCAGATTAGGATATATGATGGGGCACCTTTAACATTAAAAAATAGCACGTTAATTTCAGAAAATTTTAACTTTGGTATCCGAAAAGATAACTCACCAGGAAGGAATTATACAGTTCTGAAGTAGCATAAAGATTCTTTTCCATGAAAGACTCTGAGACAGCATCTATTGTGGCATAAATATGCTTCTTTGTGAAATACCTAGTTAACACAGGAGTCTCCGTCAGATACTAGAACATATAGACACTCAAAGCACATTATAGCCATATGGTCTCCACAAACTCTTTATGTTTTTGGAGAGATGAAAATAAGAGTAGGTGAGAGAGGAGCTAAATAAAATAGCAAAATGTGGAAGGAGCTTTCAAAAATAGTAGATCTTTTTTATTCCCTTTCTTTTCTCCTCTTCTTGAATGGTATCCAGGCACAAAGGCTCTGCAGGCTTCCCTCAGTAGACGCTCAGCCAGGGATCACCCCTGCTCTGAGGTCTTTAGTGCTGGGAGAGCTCCAAACTTTCTCCGCTCCCCCTTCCCCCTTCTCCTTAGCACTCCTCCCCCAGTCTCATTCCCAAATGCAGTGTGCAGTCAAGTGTGACCCCAGCCCGTTTGCCTTCAGAGCTGGACCAGTCCACTAAGTGGCCAGCTTCAGAGAAAACCAAGCAGCTCCATAAAACAGACATGTGCCTCTTTGAATGCGAGGTGACATCAAATTATAAGCATAAGTTCTCAAATATCAGTTATCAAAGTGAAAATAACAGCAATGGGCTTTGTCCACTTCAAATATGAGGAATTGTTTTCTAGATGAATACACTCATATCTCGTAAGTACATAATTCGGGGAGGTGGCTGATCTTATCTAATCAAGAGAAAGTTTCACAAATAAGGCAAAATTATCACTATTTCATGGAAAGAGAGTTTCCTGGAATATGAAAAGGAAGAAACTGGTTATGAACGTGGAGGATATTGCACTTGGATTACATCTGCCTCTCGACCCTGCATTGATGCAAAAAAGACTGAAGTGCCTCGTTCCTCTGGGTGACTATACAGACAGACAATACTTTGCAGCTTTTTAAGAGCGGGAAGAAGTTTGTTCCTGTTCCTTTCCCCGTTCAGAATTTGCAGATGTGCAGTCTAAGCTCAGCCTAGAACCTGGGACATATATCACATTGTTAGGCATTAAGAAAGCCATTTTCTATGTCTATGTCTCTATTCCTGCCCTAAAGACATAGACATGGAGAATGGACTTGAGGACACGGGGTAGGGGGGGAAGCTGGGTGAAGTGAGAGTGGCAACAACATGTATACACTACCAAATGTAAAACAGACAGCTAGTGGGGAGCAGCCGCATAGCACAGGGAGATCAGCTCTGTCCTTTGCGACCACCTAGAGGGGTGAGACAGGGAGGGTGGGAGGGAGGCTCAAGAGGGAGGGGATGTGGGGATGTATGTATGCATATGGCTGATTCACTTTGCTGTGCAACAGAGGCTAGCGTGGTATCGTGAAGCAGTTATACTCCAATAAAGATATATTTAAAAAAAGAAAAAAGAAAGAAAGCCAATAGTTTACAATCGCAATCATGTCTATTACAGGGCGCAATCATGTCTATAACAGGGCGCTGATGGCACTACAGAGTCTAGCGTCTGTTATTGATTCATAGCCAGTTCTGTCCAAGGCACTTGGCCTTTGGCCTCTTGCCTGACAGCACAATAACCAGCGAGTTAAAGCAGCGCTCTGCCCATTCTTCTCACTCTTGTTTACGCATGTTAAAAGAAACAACTTCATTAAGGTTTGAATTATTTCACGAGGATGCTCTTTTCTGTCTTCTCCTGCCCTACCTTCACAGCACCCCACCTTTAAAGATTTAACTAGCCAAGGGCCTCTTTCTGCTGTTGGCGCCAAGGATGCCACCTTGTGGGCACTTCTACCGTTCCTGAAAATATCAGCTCATCACAGCGCGCTGCGGCCCAGCCGTTCCGGGCTGGGGAAACTTGGTCCCCGCAGCCTCGCAGGGCTATTCCTAGTGGCCTACCCCCGGCCACGCCGCCCCCCAGCTGCACCGCCCCAACTGTCGGCATCTCTCTCGAAGGTGGCCCGCAGCTCGGGCCGGCGCCGGCGTGGTCGCTGGAGTCTAGCAGTGCAGCATCCTTGTCGGATCTGCCGGCTTCGGCCCGGGGAGGCACAGATCGCTTCCAGGAGGCCGCGCATCTGATTACGGGGAGCCAATGAGAAGGCTCGGAAGAGGCAGTGGTCGCCAAAAGAGCAGATGTGTCTGAAGTCTGCCTCAGTTCATCTGGTGACCTCCTGAAATCGGTGAAAGATTTACACTGCTAATTATAGACCTTCCCCCCCTAATTTAGTCATCCTTCTCTTCATTAGGAAAAAAAATGGAGATATGGTTCCAGGTTAAAATCCAGTGTTGCTTCAGGAAGGGTGTCACCATCTTTTGCAAACCACAACTTAGACTTTCTTGAGTTAGACTGGCAAAACACACAACACACCTAATACACACACACAATTTACAGAGTTATACCAAATTACAGAGCTCCGTGCAATAAAAATGCAAATGTACTTTAGCTGGAGTTTGGTGTTCATTATAACTTAGAAGATGTGAAAATAAACCTGATCATTTACGTGTTCATCAGATAATTACTCTTGAGAAGAGAGACTGTGGAAGAAATCAGATGAATAGCCAGGCCACACTACAGTTGGTTAATTGTTGGAGGTATTTGAGTTTTTCAGTTAAATATTGTTTAGAGCATGGGGATTTTCTTCTTCAACAAGAAAGAAAGAAAGAGAGAGAGAGCGAGGGAAGAGAGAGAAAGAAAGAAAGAAAGAAAGAAAGAAAGAAAGAAAGAAAAAGAAAGAAAGAGGGAGAGAGAGAGAGAGAGGAAGGAAGGAAGGAAAGAGGGCTTCCCTGGTGGTGCAGTGGTTAAGTATCTGCCTGCCAATGCAGGGGGCACAGGTTCAAGCTCTGATCTGGGAAGATCCCACATGCCGCAGAGCAACTAAGCCCATGAGCCACAACTACTGATCCTGTGCTCTAGAGCCCACGAGTCACAACTACTGAGCCCGTGTGCCACAACTACTGAAGTCCGCATGCCTAGAGCCTCTGCTCCACAACAAGAGAAGCCACCTCAGTGAGAAGCCCGCGCACCACAACGAAGAGTAATCCCCACTCACCACAGCTAGAGAAAGCCCACGCACAGCAATGAGGACCCAACCAAAATAAATAAATTAATTAAATAAATTTAAAAAATTTAAAATAATTTTTTAGCAGCCAAAAATAAATAAATAAATAAAATAAATTTTAAAAAAAGAAAGAAAGAAAGAAAGGTGGGAGGGAGGGAGGGAGGGAACAGAACAAATCCACAAAGTTTTCTGGAGTGGCATGCCTTTTCCACAATTCACTGGCTTGCCTGTGGAACTCCTGTACATGGGTTCAAGTTTTCTGTAGCTTCTGCCATGGGCCCCATCAAAATGAGAACAATTCCTTGCCAATTTGCCTTGAAAAATAAAAACACGTTTCCTGGGTCTCTCTCAGACAGGTTTAGCCACAAAAATACATGCAACAAACAAGCAACAACAAAACAAGTGTAATTTACTCTTAACAAATTTCCTCTTGCATTAAGGAATATAAGATGGGCCTTAAATATATCTTCTCGTGTTCACTGCAGGGCTCCACATCCAGAGAAAGCAGATGGTCTGCATGCGTTTGTAGGAGATCCACGTTGAATCAGGAACATTTTCGAGTATTATGACAAAAGTGTTCTTGCCGTATCATCTCAGGAATGACATCCAAGTCATTTCTTTTGAACAATTTTTTAAAATATTAACTAGGAGCAAATCAATCAAGGGTTGGGTGTTTTTTTTTTTTTCAGTGTTAACACGAGTCATTTTGACATTAAAGTTAGTAGATATTGATCTGAAAGTCTACATAGCCTTTATGCCCTGGTCAGTTTTAGATCTTTCTAGGTAAAGGAAATCAACACATGCTTTGGCAAGAATCCCTCTAGCAATGCCATAGGCCACTGTGTCTGGGTCCCACACAGACCCAGATATATAAAACCTGAACCTAAATGCCCACATGGAGACTCCAAACCAATTATTTCCCTACCCAGGAAAAATTGTTGTCAGGGACTTGATTGCGTATGAAAGGAATGTTGTTTTGTTTCAGAACCACAGATTTCCGACAAGATAGAGCACGAGCTTTCTGAAAGGAGAGATATTTTTGTTTTTTTCTCACCAACATGCTCAGACATAGCTTTCCTTTCAGCTAATTAAGCTGTTTTAAAGCAAACTGGTCAAGCAATGACATCTTAGTGGGGAGCCTTGGAGTCAATTGCATGATATAGAAGGCAGGACACTTATAGGGTGACTTCTGCTATTGTTTTCTTTGGCTGAATGTTTTCTACTTGGTCAGTGCTGCCAGAGTGACCCCACACAATTGGGAGAATGTAAAGCCACTGGCCTCAAGAGATGCCATTAAGAAGGCAACCACAGAATAAGATTTCATGGTCAGAAGCCGAACTTACTCTCTCCTACCAAGTCCTGATGCTTACAATATTTTATGTGTATGTTTTCTTCCTGTCATTAGCATACTGTTAAAACAGCTAAATAAAATGTGAACAAAGCCATTGGGAATTGCTTTAAATCATTATTCCTGCGTCAATGTAAAACGCACAGGCTTTTTCATAAAAGAAGTATTTGAGAATAAAGTCAGTTTCTAGATTAATGATGGTTCCTTTAAGAGAAGGTGTGTAATACCTAGAGCAAAGTTTCTCTTGGCTAAATACACAGTATGGATGATGGACTATCTCCCCTGTCAAATATTTTTGTGAACAGGGTATAACACCCGCTGTTGAAATGGGCAAACATAAATTTGGTGTTTTAACACCTGCCAGGATGACGCACATTTTCCCATGCTGCAAGAAAAGAGAAAAAATTAAATTTTCTATAAATAATCATGTTTGTTGAAAGTGCTTCTCCTTTGTATTTCTTACACTGAATCAGTCAGTAGGCTGGAAATAGGTCTTTTAAAACTCTGACAATGTTAGAGCGGTTTTTTTTCACGAATAGCAAATGATTCATTATTTCTTGCCAATTAGCAGGATGTTGTTACTAAACAATATGATTCTGGACCTAATTACAGTGAAAACCGTGTTAAGATAAGTGTCTTCCTAGAGAGGTCAGGTGCCATCTGTTTAGATAGGAGACCTGTGACAAAAGGAACTGGAGAAACCAGTTAAAAAGAGAAGGAAGAATGATGACCTAGTTACCTTACAATTCTTCACAAGAGATGTCATACTTAAGTCAATATTTATTTAAGGGGGATCCTGGGTTTTCCTTTGACTATTAAACACCAATGATACTAAAAATAAGTAATCCATAAAAACAGAACGTCTTGATAGTAAGGAAAGGGGGACATGATCACCAACACTCACGAGGTGTCTATTATTGAGAGGAAGGTTACTGAGAACAGTATTATTTGAGAGCATTGTTGCTTCGTGATTAAAAGAGAAACCTCGGGAACCAAATTGCCCAGGTTCACGTTCCTGCTTCACCACTTCTCGCTGTGAAGCCTTAGGCAGGGTATATAACCTCTCTGTTCTTCAGTTTTCAAACCTGAGAAGGGAGGCTGATAATATACTACCCCATGGGGACTTTTGTGAGCATTAATGAGTTAAGTGGCACATGAGTCACGCTGTAAGTATTGGTAACTACGATTGCTTTGTGCCAGCATTATGTTAAGTGTTTCACGTTATTACTCATAATCTTTACAGAAATTCTATAAGGACTAGATCATCCTCTCTTTTGTAAGGCTGAGAAAGCTAAAATTCATAGAACCTACTGAATTGCTCTACCGTCACTGACCACAGGTTTTAACCCGATTCACCAGACTCCAAAGTCTGTATTATTCCATATCTTATTGCTTCTCAAATAAACATCATCGCAGATATTTTGGTCTGTTTGATTGTGAAAATGTAGAAAAGTAGGAAATAAACACTCAAAATTCTGTCTTCATTGGAGCTGCACTTGACATTTTGATAGACTGTCTTTTTTTACATATATAAAGTGTTACACAGCGTGCATCGTTTTTGTACAACACAAGCATCCTTTTATCTGTAAAGGAATAACTTGGCATATCTATACAGCCATGCTGTGGAAAGGTATAGCCCAAAGATGAGGCTGCTATGGAACCATAAAAAGTACAGGAAAGTAAAGAATTCGAGTGATTTCTAACGAACTACTGCCACTTTCCAGCAGTGTGAGATAATATCTGGTCCCGGAAGGAGGTGGCTCTGGCATGACACTGGTCCACATCGTGCGCTGGCTCCAGTTCTCCATCCCCAGTCCTGGGCTCCCATGATTGAGCCAACAGCGCCTGGCAGAGGAGGACCGGCCAGGCCCCTGCCCTGCCTCGATGTGGTGCTCGTACCACATTCCACCAGAAACGCTGCTCAGGTGAGTCGGGCAGAGGAGAGAAGATGGTGGTTAGAACTGGGTAGCCCTGGGGACAGATTCCACTTCTGCCATTGTCTAGCTATCATGTGACTTTCTTGTCTGAGTCAGTTTTCGCCTCAAAAATTTGGAATAATAGGGCTTCCCTGGTGGCGCAGTGGTTGAGAGTCCGCCTGCCGATGCAGGGGACACTGGTTCGTGCCCCTGTCTGGGAAGATCCCACATGCTGCGGAGTGGCTGGGTCCGTGAGCCGTGGCCGCTGAGCCTGTGCGTCCGGAGCCTGTGCTCCACAATGGGAGAGGCCACAACAGTGAGAGGCCCGCATACAGCAAAAAAAAAAAAAAAAAAATTTGGAATAATAAATTTGGTTGTGAGGATCAGAAAAAAAAGTGCATGAAATACTTTGAGTGCCGACTATACCTTTCCAGGTGCTGCACTTGAGGTCCCTGCCCTCACCCACTGTTCAGGTGACCCTGGGATCTATTTGTCGCTGGAGAACAGTGCCATCTCCAAGTTTAGGGGACGTGGGTCATATTTCTGCTACAGGTGCCTCAATCTGGCAAGTAATTCAAGTCTATAGATACGGTCAAACTGACAAATGAGGTATTTTAAAAATTTTTATTTCAATAGAGCTGACTTATAATGTGTTAGTTTCAGGTATACAGTAAAGTGATTCCGATATATATATATATATATATATATATATATATATATATATATATATACTCTCTTTGTTAGATTCTTTTCCATTATAGGTTATTACAAGATATTGAGTAGAGTTTCCTGTGCTATACAGTAGGTCCTTGTTGGTTATCTATTTTACGTATTGTAGTCTGTATATTTTAATGAAGTAGCTGCTAAGATAATGATGTCTGAGTCAAGGAGTAGAATAAAGGAAATTTTGACTTTAGAAAATTAAACACAGAAAGCCTTGTGTGCATAGAAGCTATCAAACAACTCAAAGAATCAGGGATTGTTGCTCAATCGTCATTCGGTTGAGTCAGGGAAGATAGAAGGTAAGAAGAATCCCACTACTGAGTGATTGAAAGATTTCTAATGTTCTTAAGTATAGCCGACACAATATTTTTGGGTGTAAGAAACGCTTACTTGTGGAAAGATTGGGAAACATAAGAAGGTTAAAGCTCCCAACACAATTTTCCCACATGTACGAGAACATCTGAAATCGAACTTACAGCATGATGTCAGTGAAACGAAGAAAACATGTTGGTTCATGTGCAAACTTTCCCAAACTTTAATATTTTGAACACAAAGACAACCATCCTCACAATTCATGTTCTATAAATATTTGAAAGTCATAAGAAAAGGCTGAAAACCTGACAGAAGCCACTTTCTTTAGTGCAACACGTGGCTGGTTCAGTCCCTAAGGTTTCCTTTATGCTAAACTATGTACACATTAAAGTTTATAGCAGCTTTATTCATAATTGCCAAAATTTGGAAGCAACTGGCATGCCCTTCAATAGGTGAAGGGATAAGCAAATTGTGGTACATCCACACATTGCAATGTTATTTAGAGCTAAAAAGAAAGGAGCTATCAAGCTGTGAAAAGGTATGGAAGAAATTTAAATGCATATTGCTACGTGAAAGAAGCCAATCTGAAAAGGCTACATACTGTATGTTTTCAACTGTATGACATTCTAGAAAAGGCAAAACTATGGAGACAGTAAAAAGATCAATGGTTGCCATGGGTTAGGGGGAGGAAGGGAAGTATGAACAGGGGAAGTATGAACAGGTGAAGCATAGAGAATGTTTAGAGCAGTGAAGCTATTTTTCTGTGCCACATTATAAGGGTAGATAAATGTCATTATACATTTGTCAAAACCCATAGAATGTACAACATAAACAGTGAACTCTCATGTAAACTATGGACTTAAGTTTTTTTTCATGTATAATAAAATTTTTTTTAAATGCCAAATCCATTTTTTTAGACTATCTGGGAGACTGACAGTATAGATGGAGAAGCTATGAAGACGTTCCATTCTATTTATGATAAAAAAATTATTTTTTGATTGATGAAGAAATATATGTCTTGGATCCCATTATTTTTGATGAGATATTTCAAAGGAAGAAGAAGTGGCCTGGGGTTTAAGGCTACAGAAGAAAAGCTAACCTTGACATAATGTGACCAGTAGACATTCAACCATACCAGAATTTTTATTGGGATTGCTATTGTTTTCTGCTAACTCTCCAGTTACAGATTCTATAGGTTTTGAAAAATCTGCCCCAACTCTGTTTTTCCCAAGAGCCCTGTTATTTTTAGTATATATCCTGCCATTTGGGGGAACAGGAGGACTTTCAGGAACACATACATTGCATTTGAGCAGAAATACCTGTGTTTCTTTGCTACAGTCACAATGCTAGAACCTTTCCTTCTTGTCTGTTGACTAAATTTCTTTCTCTACTGTTGAATCTTCCAGATAGCCTAATACTCTGAAAATATTAAATTGATGTATTTTTATCTTCTTTCCCATAATTCTCCAGCAGGAATTCTGTCACTATGGCCCCAGGAAAATGGGAAAACAATAGTTACTGTGAAAAAGAGGAAAGGAATATAACGTTGGAGAGAATTCCAATAAAACTAGAGGAAGAACCCATCCCTTTTGCCCGGTAGAATTATGGGAAGGAAGAGGAGAAACAGATGGCGAGACACGTGTATTCCAAGCTCTCCTCTAGAAGCAGGAGTTCTAGAAAAAAGAGCATGCTGGGCAAGTTGAAGAGAGGACGCTACAGGTGGAGTCCAGTGAGTTCCAGGGATGACAAGGGGTTAGGAACAGAGGCTGTGCAGCTCACAGCCTAAGCCAGAAGCTACGGATGAAGGAAGTAGGAGAAGCTCGGTGGGGTCTGAAGTTCCAAGAGCCAAAGTAGCCTCTGTTAGTCAGGGAAGACCACTGGGTCATGACTGAACTGAGGGAGAGCAATCTCTGTGTTCATCAGGTTTCAGTCACAAACTGAGGGGAAAAGCAGCGGCCAAGGAACAAGGACTCCCATGAAGGAGAGAAGGAGGTCGGTGCAAGGACACCATTGCATCCACCAAAGCCCTGACAGGTAACAGAGATGGCACAGATGAAGGCTTTCAGCAAAGATGCTACTTCCAGAGGCATGGGCAGAGTTGAGGGAGCAACGATGGATGGCGAGGCACCCAGAGACTAGCAACTTCCTCCCCGTAAAGCTAAAAGGACCAGAGATGATAAACCAGAGCCCACTGAGAGCCCCATTTCAACATGAGGGTGAGTAAGCCCCTCTTCCTTAAATACACAGATGCCATGTTGGAGAGGAGTACTAGGGGTTCCAAAATAGTGAATATTCACCTAAAGAGACTGAGTCACTTAGAGGAAGTCTTCAAATTATTGAAAACAGACTGAAGTTTGCTAAAATACTGTTTAGTTTTCTCTCTACCCGTCAGGTCATTGTAATGAAAATTAGATGAATTATTTTTTAAAAAAATCAAGAGGCATAAATAAATAAAGCTACATTTTCATTACACAATGTGAGGAAATTTGTGAATTGTCTCCACTTTGTACTATGCTCTCTACTTCCAAAAGTAACTGAGTTGACTTAAAGATGAAACATGGCAGAAATGTCCCAGTAGAGACAGAAGCAAGAGACTGTTTCAGACTCCTGCTGTGAGCAAACAAATCTTAAACAATCATTGGTTGATAAATTATGGACATCTAAAATGGTAATATAGTACATTGTGTTACAGGCTTGGTTATTTAAAATAAAAATATGGAGTTATTTCAAGAAATGGAATAATTTCCAAAACTCAATACAAGTGATAATTATCACAAGGGATCTTCTATAAAGGACATTGAGCGACATGTGGGAAAAATCTCCCTTCAGGTTTTCTGAGATAATGAAACCATCTTCAAGCACGATATAAACTCTGGATGACTTCTCAGTTCCTGGCCTTCTGCTTTTGTCTCCTCCAAAATATTTTATATTACATCCTTGCTCCATGCCACACACCAGCTTCCTAATTTCTTCTGCACACATGATTATTTTTAGCCATGACCTCCAAGCCTTTCCTAGAGCACAAAGAACAGCTTGTAAGAATGTCCCACTTCACGCCCAGACTCAGCATCTATTCTCACCCGGCTTCTTCCTGAATATTCCAAACATCTAAATGCGATTTTACGTGTCTTTGTCCAACACTTCCTCTCCTAACTTTAGTCATCTCAATACAAAATGCTTCCACAAACAACACGCCAAACATTTTCCAACCTCCCACCATAATCTTTAACTGGACTCTTCCATCAAAGCTCTTTTATAGCTGCCTTTTTTCCATATATATCTACAGGATAGAGGCTGTATCCATTTTCACTATATATTTCTAATTTAGCAAAAGCTACACATTCAGGAGATGACCAAAAACTTTATTAAAATGGAGAAGAATACACTACTAACAAATCAGTTGGAGGAGAGTGTGTACTTTCTTGTCACATTTTAAAAAATTGTTGACATTCAAAGGAAAATAACTGAGTTTCAGCAGGCAATTTGCTTAAAGCGATGATCTTGTTTGTGTGTTTTTCTTTTTCTGCCATTTTGCCAAGTCTCATTTAAATATTAAATATGTGATTGCAATATTCCCCTCTCCCTCCAACACACACGCATGCACAGACACACACACTCAAACCAACAGCCTTTCTGAAAAAGATACCTTAAACCAGTGGGATTGAAAACCTGATTTAAGTGAGCTTTTAGTGAAAAGAGGCATTATTTGGAGACCTCATGCCTAATCATTGTTTGGTTTGCCGTAAGAACTTTGAAGGGTGACTCCTGGTACCGTTTCCTGGCCACTTGCTACTTTTCCTGTGTAGTTGCATGTTAAACATGATGACTTGCTGTATAGAAGCCGTGTGTTGTCATAATGTAACATCATTAAACAAAGTGTTTAGAGCAGTTTTAGCTGAGCCAGAACATGAACAACAAAACCCGCCAATTACAGTGTCATTTTGATAGTTGTTAAGGTTTCAAATGTCTCCAACTTTTTCTGGTAGGCCATATTGAGCATGTCACAGTGAACATCTGAGATAACGATTTGCTAAGCAATGTGCAATTCTCGCTCCTTTTTTAATATCAGAGAAGAAAGAGTTCTTTATAATAATTTGGCTCAAATGTCTACACACATTGCTCCAGCGTCTGTAGCAGCATGTGTTTCTAGGATTGTTCTGGAAGAGAAAATGCAGAAACAGCAGGAAGCAGAAGATAAACAGGCAATCCGTGACTCATTAAAACCAGCATTGGTAGCCAACATTGTGTAGTGTGTGAAGACCCCAGATCCAACTCGCCTATAAACTTTTTTTACCAGCTGGACTTAGCATCTGTCAGAGTGTGGAAGGAGAGATAATCTGGTACAAATGATTTCAGTGTGTCACATTTATTAACCTGCCACCTTACATAACTCTGCTGATTGGGAACTCAGGGAAACGTCTGAGCAATGACACAGCTTATTGTTGGAATGTTACAACTTCAGTAATAAAGATGCAAGTTGCTATTTTACAAAAAAAAAAAAAAAACTACAAAGACCATAGAGCAATTGGAAAATGATAATGAAGAAAAGTTAGAAGACATCGCAATCTTGAGAAATGTACATGCCAGAAGAATAATTGAAATTCAGTTTGGATTTTGACCATCTTCAATTCTTTACATCAATTAGGCAGGAAAAGTATTTTATTTTTTAATAGTCGTCACATTTGTTAAACAGCTCCGATGTAAACAAATGCCAAACTGGGAGCATTACTGCGTCCTTTTCCAACTACTCACTGTTCTAAATGAATGATCCGCTTCTGTTGTTAAATCCGGACAATTGCTAGAATGGCATTTTCTGTTTCTTTAGCATTTTTACAACAGAACTGAAGGGAAAGTATAGGGAGCTTCATATAGAAAGTGTGTCCATTTTTGTCTTAAACAGCTTTGACTTGGCTCTCCGCTCACTAAAGACAAAGAACATTACCAGGGAAGCCAAAATCACACAAGGTAACCTGTACCCTTTTCATTCCTGGGCTCTGATTGACCTCATTTTTGCCTTAAAGTTTGCTTAGGATTATTTGGTCAAGAGGAGAAAAACATCACAAGGCAATTTTCTATTTCTTATCCAGCACATGCCAGTAATTTCAAATTAATGGGGATATTTACTCTCTGGTACAAAATTTGCACATATCAGCTTATAAAATATGGATAAGCTGGTTTCCTATAACAAAATATAGCCCTGCCATTTCAAAAAATGAAAATTTCAGAGACTTTGGGAAAAAATCAGCTGAAGGAATGCTTCACATTTCGCCTATTATTTGTAGTTTTGAAACTTTATTGGTCCCCAATCTAATCTTTTCTGAGTATAAAAACATTAACATATGGTTTAACACAGCACAGGGCTGAAAAGTCCATATCCCAAATGCACATTGTGTGCAGGGTGACATTCACATTAAATATCATCCCTCAGGGTCTGTACTCCATTTTACCTGGGATTGGAGAGCCATGAAATCCCTGGAAAAGTTGTTCATGAGTCTGAACCAAATGGCGCACGGTGTACTGAGATGCTAACAGTGTATGCTTCTGCCAAAGGTTGCGGCTCAAATGTCTCTCTAAGTAACATTAAAAATCTGCTGCTTCATGCCTATGAATTTCAATATTTATAGCATTCAATAAAACGGTCCACTGTCAGAGAAAGATGTGCCACTGTGCTCTCTCTGAACAGATGGACGGCAATATGGCACATTTACATGCACCAGCTGTGGAGCGCACAAATGGATGCTGGCCAGAGGCAGGGTACAGGCCCCACATCTGGAATTCGAACCGGCCGGCCTCAGTACCCATTGTAAAGTTTCCTTCCGCAGGATGTGCTCTGATTTAGAGCTGCTCACTTGTGTGCCTTAAACTTCATCAAGAGTCCTCATTAACACAAGAGACTAGAGGGAGGTGAGGGCCTGGATCTCCTCTGTTGGGCATCTGTTAGAATCTGTGAATGGCACTCTGTACTCAGTTTTAGACGCACCCAGGGGAAGATTCTCTCATGCATGATGCAATGTTCTCTACTTAACTGGTTTTATACCAAAAAAGAGGTTTTATTATAAACAGTGCTACTTTTTTTTTCCCACCACTTTTCTAAACAGGTCAGAAAATATACCCTCAGACAAAGAACAGTCCCTAGGATATTTAAAATTTTAGTAGAAATGTCTATTTTTTCTTAAGTCTCAAATGGAATGTTGTCTTATTTGGGGTTGACTGGTCTTAGTTCAAATGCATGGTAAGAAATGTCTGAAATTTGGCAAGCTCTTAGACTAGCTTTCTTCATTGTAGTATCACTATTCAAATCACCAAAACAATAATTTTGTGTCGTTTAGACAATTCAACTGACTTGATAGAAAGATAAACTGCTTCCAACAGATTTCAAATATGAACAAGAAATGATGTGTTACATTAAAAAGTACTCTTGAGTAACATTCTAGTTTCACTTTCAGAAAGTATTTTCCCTTTAGAGAATATTCTACTCTCGTTCTTTCTTTCTGTAAAATACTTCTTTCCACATTTTTTCAATTATTCACTTTAAAATTTATTTGGTCTTCCATGGTCCAATCTCTTGAAAAGTGGTGGTTCATTTATATCCTCATAAACTGATGACTCCTTTTCTATGACCATTTCTCACAGCTACTCCAACCTCCTCTCCCTCCCAAGAGAAACACAGATATTTTAAGCAAGTGAGCCAATGCAACTAGTCACCAATTGGGGTATGCTAACTTAAGCATGTAATTTATAGATATTTTAGGGCCTTTTCATTGGGCAATCATCTCCTCTAAAATCTAAAAATAAAATTGCATTTATGCTATTTGGCCTCAATCTTTAAAAAGAAAATTTTGGTTATAGCTGTCAAAGAAGGTCTAGGGGATGGCTGATTTCTACAACAAAAAACTGACAACTTAAAATACTCTGATTGATTAATTGATGGATGATTCATTGAATGGTATAGTGCGTTAGTACTTAATGAATGACTGAATGTCTGGTGAAGACATAGCAGCTAAAGCAATAATTGTTTACATAAGACAGTAAACACATGACTATGACTTGACTCATGTGGCACAGTGTCTAAACACAGAACCATCTATAAAGAAAGAAGGTGTATATATGTCAATCCCAACCTCCCCATTCATCCCACCCCACCTTTCCCCCCTTGGTGTCCATACATTTGTTTGCTATGTCTGCGTCTCTCTCTCTCTGCTTTGCAAATAGGTTCACCTGTATCATTTTTCTAATTCCACATGTATGTGTTAATATATGATATTTGTTTTTCTCTTTCTGACTTATTTCACTCCGTATGACAGTCTCTAGGTCCATCCATATCTCTGCAAATGGCACAATTTCGTTCCTTCTTATGGGTGAGTAATATTCCATTTTATATATGTACCGCATCTTCGTTATCCATTCCTCTGACCTAGATGGGAAGGAAATCCGGGAGGGAGGAGATATATGTGTACGTATGGCTGATTTACTTTGCTGTACAGCAGAAACTAACACAACATCGTAAAGCAACTGTGCTCCAATAAAAAATTAAAAAAAAAAAAAAAGAGGGTGAAGTGGTGAAAAGGAAACGAACCACACTGTACATTGTAGTGATAAGAGGTTAGGAACTATTAAAAGGTGAGGAGTGTTTGGGTAACGAAGAATGAACCCAAACTGGCAATCCAGCATAATATGCGTGATCACAGCAGTTTCAGAGAATTTTAATTTTTCTCTTATTTTCAACTACAGTTCAACTTTTCATTGGCAGTTCAACATCCCAAAGATATCTCTTCCTTACTTCAACAGAAAATGTCAATATTTAGACCATCCCACACCCTCTCTTACAACTGCATGGATTGTGAATGAAATGTGTGATACCTCTGAATGGAAATATGGTCTTCCAGCGAAGGGGTGTATAGAAAACAAAGCACATGTGAAGCAAAGTGCAACTAACATAATATGAACATTCCCAACTGGCCATCTCTATCCACAGTAGCCACCTCTTTTCCATTGTGACTGACACAAGCTTTACCAACACAAATAATCCCATCTCTGTGTGTCCATCAGGCAGGCAGAGTTCCAGCACAGTGTTGTCTGGCTCAATGTGTGCTCGTCACGGATTGCTGAATTCACAACTTTTCCCATCTTGTAGAAGACTTCCACTCCACTGCTCCTGACAAGAGACAAATCTATTTATGCATCCTGTTTCTGGTTTTGAAATGCAGGAAGATAAGTTTTCCTGTGATATTTTTAAAAATTAAATTAAGAAGGCAATACTTTAAATGGCTATAAAGGACGGCACAGTTCCATGAACCTGTATAAAAGCAATGGTAAAACGTCTGGTAGAATGTACTTATTCTTAGCTTAAAAGAAAATGTGTAGCTGTGAGTGTGTATGCATGTGCACGTGTCTTTTTAGGGAACCTTAATATACAAAAGAGTTACAAAAAAAGAGACGCATCTTGTTTAATAATTTGTGATGTTAATTTTAAGTTTGGCAGGCAATGAAAGTGAAGAAGATGTCCAGAGGATTTTCTTTGTTAGTGTTTGTTTCAAATTCCTAAACTCCTAAAGATGAGAAGGAATTACAAATTTTGAAAAGGAGAAAACTAGGATAAACCTTGTGGTATTAAATTAGAATTGGAATTAGTATAAATGTATGGTTTCAAAATATATACATAGGGATAGAAATAAATATAGATATAAAAGTATCTGTATGCACATACTCATACATTCATACATTCCCTAACTCTGTCTACTGAAAGGGCCTAGGACTCAACAATAGCCCAATAGCAATGAGCATACCTAGCACCCTGAACTTGGCTTCTAATTCCATTCTCCACTAAAAGAAGCCAGGGCTCCTTGGAGAGATCAGTGATTCCAGGGCTGGGGCAAGGAAAGGACTAGATGAGCCTGGACTATCGTGTACCAGAAAGCAGGAAGCACTCAAAGAATCATGGGGGCATATGAAAAAGACACAGGAGCCAACTTAATGGAGCTCCCACTGGCCAAACTGGGGACAATTTGAGTATCAGAATGAACAATGACCATAACATATTAAAACATTGAATAAAATAGAAAATCACAAAAACATATGGACAGAAATAAATGAATACATTTGAAATTTGTAAGGGGCAAGATAATATCCCTCACTAAATATTTATTCATTATAAAGAGGGACAAGATTAACTTTACAGTTGAGGAGACTGGCCAACATCACCCAAATCAAAGTGAACCTCATCAGTGATGGGACAAATTGAAATCATGCGTTTTGATGGGAAGAGTCAGCATCACTTCTCCGCTATTCGTGTCTAACATGCATCACCTGACTCTAATAATAAGGAAGCATCAGACTAATCCAGACTGAAGGATGTTCTACAAAATCAATGGCCTGTAAGCTTCAAAAGTGTCAAGGTCATAAAAGGGAAGGAAATACTGAGGAATTGTTCCAGGCTAACAGAGACTAAAGAGATATGACAACTAAGTGCAAGATGTGATTCTAAGCAGGTATAATTTGCAAGAGACATTTTTTAGGCAAGAGTGAAACTTGAATGGCGTCTTGAATGTATCCATGTTAACCAACAGATTCTGATGGCTGTATTGCATCTGTGTTGAAGAATGTTCTTCCTTAAAGGAAATTCACGCTAAAGTATTCAAGGATGATGGATCATTAGGTGGGCAACTTACTCTAAATGATTCAGGGGAAAAAAAAGTTCTTTATTCTGGGTTTCCAACTTGTCTGTAGTTTTTTTTTCAAAGTCAAACAAAAGATTTTAATACCTATGCCTGAGCCTCACCTCTGGAGAGTCTGGTTCCATTTGAGGTGAGATCCAGGCATGTGCATCTTCTAAAAGCTCCCCGGGTGTTTGCATTGTGCAGCCAGTGTTGAGACCTATCAGTCTAAACGCTACACAAACCCTCTCGCTTTACAGAAGAGTGAACAGAATTCAGATGGCAGGTCAAAGGTTGTGCACCTGGCAGAACAGACTCCAGAACTCAGGACTTCAGATTTCCAGTTGATTCACTCATTCATTTTATTGATATTATACTCACAGGGCCCTGTCCTGGCTATTTTGGGGAAAAAAAAAAAAAAAACCCAGTAAAACATATGTGCTTGTGATAGTAGTAATGCCTTCTCTTATATAACATTTTATTGCTTGTAAAATGTTTTTACGTTTCTTTTGGTTGTCAGAGCAATTCACTTGAGTACCATTACCTCAGTTTTACAGACAAGGAAACCAAGATTACAATGAGTGAGTGACATCCTGTGTCAGGACCAGGACCCAGGTTTGCTGACACCTAGACCAGGATTTTTCTGCCACACTCCACTAGTTTAATAAATGACAGCAAATGTTAAATGTCAAGTGAGTAATAAAGAGCCGTAAGCATTCTGGGAACAGACAAGAACTTGAGGTCACTCCAGATGCCATTTTAATTGGTGGATACCCATTTTGACTCCTCTCTGCTTGCCCTTTGTCACCTGAAATTAATCTTGGAAAAGGTGATAAACTGGTGGGGACCAAAAGCATCAGAAGAGTGAGGAGAAAGGAAATGACTGGTTCCACTCCTCTTGATTCCTTAATTACTTGATAGCAAACAAGAGTTTTCTCTGTTCTGGCCAGAAAAACATTGTGGGGCATTTCTTCAACTTTTTGCCAGAGAAAACACTAAAAATAGTTGAGGAAATTTATGCTTAGTTTCTATTCGACAGATCCTACAAAGAAATATCTTAAGTAAATTGTTCATTTTAATTAGAAATAAAAGGATAGATATTATAAAAGTTACAAGAAAGCAAGTGTGAGTCATATTTGACAAATATTAGTGTAGATGCTAGGCATTTTGCAACAGGGAGTTGCCCACTTGGAAGAATTCCTCCTCCTTGAGGGACACAGTCAGCTCTCAATTGCATATGGTAATGGCGGAGAACAGTGATGTAGACTGGCCACAGATTGTTTCTATTTTGGCTTTAAAAAATATTTTTGTAATTTTCTTTAAGAGGGGCATTCTAGAAGGTATTCCTTGGAGTAATGCTGAGCTGCTGTTAGCTAAGAGATCCCAAAATACAGTGATTCCAAAAAGGTAGAAGCTTATTTCTCTTTCATAACACTTCTGCAGTGAGTGGTCCAGGTCTGTGGGACGTCCCTGCTCCCAACAGGTTTCAGACACTCAGCATCCTCCACATCACTTTGTCGCCCCTAGGGCATAGTTATCATGGTTGAAGCTGGGTCACCACCAAGCCTGGATTCAGCCAGTAAGAAAGGGAAAGAGGAGGTGGAAGAAGCAACCCCATTCCTAAAGCTCCAGGCCCAGGGAAGACACGCGTCTCATCCTCTCACATTCTACCAGGGAGAACTTGGTCACATCTAACTGCAAAGGAGACTGGGAAATGCAGTCCCTAGCTACGCAGTCATGTACCCAGGGAAAAGGTGGAAGGGGTTTGAAGAGCTAACCAGCAGTCTGCATCACGTTGATATTATTGGAAATCATAATTCAATGCGTATACTTTAAACAGTTTAGGAAGCTGCAAAGGAAAGATCTCGAAGAAGCTATTAAACAGCCCGGTTTCTTTACTGCCTTCTAGGGAAGAGATTACATTCCTCTAAAACTTAAAGGAAGTGATCAAGTCTGATGTACAAATAATTCACCATTTTGCGGCCCAACTCAAGACTTAATAACATCAATGACATCATTAAGATCTAAGAAGTCATATCTGACCTACCCCAGATCACACACTGGCATCCTGAAGAATGAAGGAAGCTCTCTGACATAGTTCGTTAGTACGGCACAACGTATAACTTCTCCTGAGCAATAAAAAGAAGAAAATTCTGACCAAAATACAAGACCGTCATTTCCACCTTGCAGCTGGGGCAGGCGCTAGGCTCACTGGAATCTCCAACACAATTTCCTATCTTGCACCCACAGTACTCTAGCCTGGCCATTCAACACATTGAGTTTTACACAATGGATCATACACAATGTAACCAACCCACTCAGATCTAGGGTTCAGCTTCAGCTGTGATGGCAAGAAACTCTGTTGTAGGGAATAGGGAAGTAGGGTGGTTACCCTCAACAGGACTTACCCTTTCACAGGTTTACCTCCTCTTCACTGTTAACTGTGGATTTCTCTTTCATTTAATTTTTCTAACTAGTTTTTACTTTACTCTTTGATACTCTTTACTATAATCTCTACTAAGTACTGAGTCGTCAGTTTAGATAAAAACCTAGATTCACTGAGACTGGTACTTTCCATCAATATTAAAGGTGACAACTGTATCCCTTGCAGAAAAACATGAAGTAAAATTAGGGAAATTGAAAGTTTTTCTAGCTTCCCCAAATCATTTTTTAACATGCAGTCTCATTGATTCATTAAAATTAAAGCTTACCTGATAAATTCTCATAACATCAAATGACAGAACACTGCTTCAGCAAAACCACAAAAATACACTCATAAGCCAAAGGTAAATTGTTTGTGGTTCTTAAGTCTCACTGGCCCTTATTATTATAGATTGCAATCAGCCAGAAGAAAAAAACCCCATAATCATCACGCTCTCATATGAATCGGCATTACCATGTATTATCAACATAGAACTAGAAATAAGGTTTTCAGGCGTGATTCAAACTTAGCACGATTAGAGGAATCATTAAGTAATAATTTATGTATCTGATGAGTTTAGTGTTATGAGCATGAAGAATCTTCAGACGCACAGATAAAATGTTGAAAAGCACGGACAGGGAACACACATTATTTGGAAATACATTTTAAAATATTTTTGCTGTTAGAAAAATTCAAGGAAGTTTTAAAACTCTTTAAAAATAAATTCACTGAAAAAAATGAATTCACAATGAAACTTGGATAAAGAAAGAATAGAGATTGGAAATCCTGCCATAAGAATAAATATTGGCCAGGCGGGAAACAGACCAATCTGTGTGTCTCAAAAGGCAAGCTTTTCCTTTTCTTTATTGTTTCTTTCCTTTGCTGTCATTTTCTGTAAATAATTTCTTTATCCAATTTTCCTCTGAGTGAAGCGACAGATTGGACTGTAACTTAAATCAATCATCTGGGCCAAAAAGTCGTAATCTGGGCCAAATCCTTTGAAAATGTACCATATGCATCAATTCTCCAGAACTCAGTTCAGACTCCACTGGTTAAAAATTATGTTATACGGAGTACTGGTTCTCTGCTCTCCCTAGACTGTCAGAACCCATCCTTTGCCCTTATAAATTTGAGCTGGTGTCTGGTTTTGTTTGGGAAGAGAAAGAAATAATATAACAAAAAACACACAGGGGAAATCCAACACAGCCATCATTAATGTGCTAAATTATTTCTAATATCTATCACCCTCCTAAGTCCACGACGACACTTGCTTTGCATAGCAGTAAAGCTGTCTTTATCTCCTGAGATGCAGCAGAGGGATGGCATTTGCATTTGACGTCTGCTGATAGAAACGAAACATTAAAATGCTCTTTGGCAAGTCGGCAAAAGCGCAGAGCGAAGGCTTCTTTTTTAGATGTAGTTCCTTACAGAGTCTCCTTAAGAGTGCTCAGTAGGGTGTGACCATATTGCTCCCCGCGGTCATCATATGGTTTGCCCACGCAGCCGCCGAATTGTTTTGTGGATGTGAAATATTGTACGTTACCCCGAGAGCCATGGAGCCAGTGGAGCCAGGAACTGTTGTCGAGACTGACAGTTACATTGTGCTCCTGAATAGTGAAACGGCAGAATCAAAAACACAAATGGACCCAGACAGAATGTCCTGACCTTAAGAAAAAGCCTGATTGGATATGGTGTAAACTTGCCTTCATGTCCCTCCATAATCCATTACACCTTTCTCAGCTCACTTTCTGGGGGTGGGGTGGGGGGTGCTGCTCATACATGAGCTTCTCTTAAATTCTTTATGTGAAATTATTTATGGGGGGTTGGGGGAAGCCCAGGAGCACTGCAGTAAGTAGCTACCTCCCCCCATAGAATTTATTCTTTGTAGTTATTTTATATTAACACAGTTCAAAGACAACATTAATGACAAATCGTGTTATTTTCATTAAACTAAACATATTGATATTTATGACTGTACTTAAAAAATGAAGACAGACGTCCAGATACGGGAATGGATGTATAATCAGTGCTTCCAAGTAAATATCATTTAATTATCTTTAAATTCAGAAATTACTGCTTGCAATCACTATTCACTGCATTGCCAGCATCTTCAAAGGATCTAACTAGAAAATGGCAACTGTGCAGAAGTGTGGAAAGTGTGTAATTTCTCATTCCTCTCTATAATTTTTTCTATTGATTAAGGTTGTAAAATAATGTTTTTTTGTGGTAAAACTTATTAATTGCTTGATAAGTGTTGACACAACTTATTCTCTTTCACTTTATATATGAGACTCTTAATTGTCACCATTTATAAGGTTGATACCATTCATGTGTGAAGATATATGTTATGAAATCCAGGGTCCTACACAATCTGATGCAAGTGAGTTGAGACAAAAGTGTTAGAGCACAACTGAGATAATTAACATTACCCATTAATAGTTTAAACTACAGATTTATTTCTGCAACGTTAGAGGGGCAGAGTGAATTTTGACCATTAGGAAAAATTGAATTCCAATACCCAAATAAAATTGTCCAGACGCACGTTTGCAGAAGAAAAACAAAGTTCTTTATTCTTACTAGAAGATAGATTTTTTTTTTTTTGCATGTATTTTCTAATAATGTTTCCACTTAGAACAACCCTGCGGACACACAACAGCTTTTTTAAGGCTTTTCTCTGTTTTACTCTTCCTCTCTCCTATTCTTTTCCTGATTTCTAGGCTGCCTTTCTGCTAACAAAATCTCCTTCATAAGTTAATATATTTGATTTCAATTGTTTCTTACTGTATAAGCATTTATCACTAGTAGATTTTATGTTTTGAAATATTGATAAGATTATATTACACGTACAGGTATATTTAATCTGTCTCAACAGATACAGGGACTTAACATCTCATCATATTTTTTTAACTCTGAACTTCTAAAAGTCTGATGACTCCACTGGTATTTCTTGCATCTCTTTTGTAAGAGAGGAAAGCATCATCTAATTCAATTAGCATGCTTAAGAATGGGTTTGGTTTTGTGCTCCCTTAAAGTCAACTAAATGGATGCACGGCATGCCTTTATTTCAAAAATAAAGCTGAACAATTAAATCCCATGTCTCTTTGCTCAGCTTTTGTTTCCCACTTGCTGCCTTGGGATGTAATGGTAACGAAGTCAGTTCACATCAAGCACTGTAGTAACAGGCATGGCGGAATTCCTTGTTTTTGCTCAATCAGTCTGTGTTCAAACTATCAGTTTGATTTATTTGTCCACATTGACCCTTATTCACCACTTAATTATCCTCGTATAATGTTTCAAGAGGCTCCTGACACAAGGAGGAAGACAATTGCCGATGTTCTGGGAGACAACTGTTGACCTGATGGGCCCAGATGAAGCCCATGGGTCGAAGGTTGTTTGCTTTTGGAAGAAGCCACGTCTCATGCCTGAGGGCTGCGGCCAGAGCCACTCACCGTGGGTGCCAACGGCTGTCCGGTCAAGCTGTGAATCAGCTTCTCAGAGTACGCTGACCATCACCCCAGGATGCTCCCAGCATCTCACTCCATCAGTCTCTCCAAATTCCCTGATATGCTTGGGTTAGTATTAGAGCAAAGACACAAAACAAAATACTCTCAAACACACACACTGCACCTCAATGTCAGCAACATGTATGGTTACTGTTGTGAGTGGAAATACGTCTTCTCACTTTATGTTTAAACAGCAGGGATTTCAGAATCATAGATGTGAAATCAGAAATATTACAAACATTGAATGCTTCGTATTGTGGTTGATCTCTAAGCCCTTGCTGACAAATCATAGGAGTTATTACTTTATTAAAAAGCAAACCGATATCTGTCTTTTACATTTTGCCAGAAATACCATAGACAGTGAGAAGTTTAATCTGAAAATAAGGAAATTCACTCAGAACTTTTGAAGTTGGACAACTCTTCTATATCCATAGCCACTAAAATTCAAATGTAATAAAATAAATGATAGTTGAAAACACAGACAACAAATATCAAAATTTATAGAAAAATGGCATATATAAATATAAAAGTGTAATTTTACATTTATGAAGTGGTTTTCTATAAAAATTTGAAATTCTTTTCGGGCAAGTTGAGCCCATATTTCACTTGGCTCCATTGTGGCATACATAAACAGTTTTTACAACACCCTCCAACCTCGGTTTGTCATTTTAATTTTTCACACATTTTTCTCTCTTGCTTGGTATGTTCTCCATCTTATTAAATTTTGGTTTCCACAGTTGCCAATATAAACTGACAGCATAATTGTTTTTCATAAATGAAAAAGGTTCATAAATGCAGTTTGAACCTAATATTAGAAAGTCACTCAGGAATTCATGATCTAACACAGCCTCCATTTGTTGGTGATTTTTATCCTTTTGTGTCTAGGCCTTTCTTTCTCTGTAATGGGTATATGATGACAAATGTTGCCACACAGAAATGATATCATAGAAAATAGATAAATTCCAGGCAGCATTTTCAAAATGAAAATCACCAAATATTTCTAAAAGCTACTTGGTAGGACTTTTTATTGTTATGGCTAAAACCAAAACCTGGGGAAGTATTTTCAAAAGCCCCTGTAACCAGAATGAAAACCATCAGAATAGACTCTTGCACATCCCACAACCCTGAACCCTCACCCCTTCCACCTGAGGAGGTCTGAAATACCAGCAGAGACAATCTGGTGGCCGATTACCTTCTAGCTGATTCTGAGCAGAGGCGCTGTGGTTCTGGAGACCTGTGTGGTCATGAACATCCCACCCAGACTTGGCAGTAACAGCTTCCTTATTAGCGAGGGCTTTCTTCCATGTGAGGTTTGAATTCAGGTTCCCAGGAGCCCCTGTGGTGTTCAAGAGGTACACATCTGAGTGCATATACTTTGGGGCGGGCATACCAGTGAGTTGCAGCCTGGGACACCGAGCTTTGACCATGGTGGATTCACATTTTCTGCCTGAAATTTTTCTCTAAGACAAAGGATTTCATGGATTTTAATGAGGTTTTTTGTTTGTTTAAAAAAAACTCTAGATATAGAAGCTTTCCACCTCTGGGATTACGTAAGTCTAGAAATAAAATTGTGCTTCTAAAGAGCTGAAGGAGTGAAAAAGACAAAGTGGATGGGCAGAAGGAAAACTTCAGGTGGAAAACATGGCCATCTTGTCCTTCAGATCACTGCACCATCCTTCCAGTGGGTTCTGTCATTTGCTGCTGGAGAAATCATTCCACCTATTCCTCTGGCCTCAGACACATGGGGCTGTGATGAGGCCCCATAAGAAAGCCAGTGGGTACGTGAGGAGGCGTCCAGCAGGGGATTGTTGCAACGTGGAATCCTGCTTCTGTCTCTGCTCTGGGTTTGGACTCCAATACCAAGACATTTTCGTATCATGCTCCAACAGAAATGATTGAAATACAAATTTCCCTGAGAAAAATACAGCTATCTTAAAAAAAATTTTTTTTCTTGTTTTATCTCATTTTTCTATTCTGAGTTTCTTTCTTTTTTTTTTCTTTTTTTTCTTTTTTAAAGATTTTTTTAAATTTTATTTATTTATTTATTTGGCTGTGCCAGGTCTTAGTTGCGGCATGTGAGATCTAGTTCCCTGACCAAGGATCGAACCCAGGCCCCCTGCATTGGGAGCATGGAGTCTTAACCACTGGACCATCAGGGAAATCCCCTGAGTTCCTTTCTACCTGAAAATATTTTTTTAATCTGAAAAATAATTTGCTTTCAACTCTTATAGCTACTTGTACCCGTTTCCTTCAAAAACAGGTATGTCAAAAGTCCACCACCAACAGCTCAAAGATTCTCTGACAGACCTACTTTTGCTTCTGTCAGCTTCACACTGCTAGTGATTAAAAACAGAACACAGGGGCTTCCCTGGTGGCGCAGTGGTTGAGAGTCCGCCTGCCAATGCAGGGGACACGGGTTCGTGCCCCGGTCTGGGAAGATCCCACGTGCTGCGGAGCGGCTGGGCCCGTGAGCCATGACCGCTGAGCCTGTGCATCCAGAGCCTGTGCTCCGCAGCAGGAGAGGCCACAACAGTGAGACGCTCACGTACCGCAAAACAAACAAAAAACAGAACACAAATATAAAAGTAACCAACGGGAGAAGGAGTAGGCAGGAGCCACAGAAAGGCGCACATATTTTTGCAAAAATGCTTGACTAATTCCCGTCAGCATGATCTTCCCAAATAATTGAATAGTATGAACCTTAGCGAGAAGAAGGAATGGGACTCCGACAATAATTCTAAACGTACCAGAGTATTTTGGATTATTAAAGACAAGGTTAACACTTTGCTCCATTTGTCTTTTGATGGAATAAAATTTCAACAGACTATTTCTTGGCCCTCCCTAGGACGAGTGAATAAATAATAACAGAAAAATTGCCTGGTTTCAGGAACCGTGTGAAATGCATTATGTACCTTGAAAGCTTGAAGACTTCACTTTGCTAATTAACACCAGTGTGCCCTTGCAAAGCTATTTTATCAGAACCCCCGTTTTCTTTATCTGTAAAATGAGAACTTCAATGTCAGGCATACATAGTGAGAAGATCTAAATCCAGCATCTACCTCATTCCTGACACAAAGTATTTTCCTTTCAGTGCAATTCTACAACACATACGGTACAGGTGTGATCATCCTTTCAAGGATGAACTAACATAGACTTAGGGAGAGTAATCAGAAAATAAACACAGGGCTGCTGGCCTTTCGACCATGGTCTTTATATGGCCCCATTCATCTGTGTTCCTCCCTTCATAGCCACCGTAATAAGATGAAGATTTAGCTACAACATGTGTGTGTTTATGGGGACGTATGTTACAGGTAGAGGTGAGGAGTAGAAAAGAGATAGAAAAATACACTTGTGACCATATATCTTACATCTGGTCTTAGAAGCCATGCAAAATGGCAAACTCCTGACTGGAGAAGTTGGAAGAAAAGCAATGGGGTACACAGCACATTGGTTTAAGACAAGGGTTCTGATGGAGCCGGGGAAAACTGAGTCCTTTGCGGGGGCATCTGGCAATGTCTAGACACACTTTTGGTTGTAACAGTGGAAGAAGAGGTGTCACTGTCACCTGGAGGTGGAGGCCAAGGATGCTGCTAAACATCCTACAATGCACAGGACTGCCCCTACAACCAAGAATTATCCAGCCCAAACGCCAGTAGCACCGAGGTTTTCTTTTCGTAATAGTCTTTAAATATTCGGGCAGTAAAGCCAGGTGAAAGTTTGCTCACTGCACAAATTCTGAATTGTGAGAAGATTACAGTGGTTTTGGGTGAGAATATTAAATGTTTAAATATACGTCCTATCTCTAGTATTGGAATGAAGACAGCTCTGAAATAACTGGCGTTTGAATTATTTATAAGTTTTAAGTTGCAAAAGGTACAATAAAATCTTCAATGTTGGACTAAAATAAAATAGTCAAATTTTCTTATGTTATTTTTCTTCTTTCTGTTAGGAAATTCTGAATTCCTTGCCTTAGATTATTTAGTTTCTGGGGATTTGGAACAAACCCAGCATCCAAAATTGATTAAGCATCACAGAAAACGATGCAGGAAAGGTAAAGACATGAGTTTAAGATCATCCTAAATCTTACATGTTTAAGATTTCAATGTGTGTTGCTTAAAGCTTCTCTATTTTATTCAAATTTGTCTCTTCCTTGTAAAACAGATACTGAATCCAAACAAGGTTACACAAATAATATTGTACAGAGAACAAAGAATAGATTTAATATATGGTTTAGTGGTGTGTCAAAACCGAAACGAGCATTAGAAGTACACTCGTTAATGAACTCCACATTATAAGCACCGCTATCTTGCTTATTGAAAACCAACTACTCGTGGAGGAAAAAAATAAAGACACTTCATTTTCTTATTTTACATGAGTCTTTCGAATACAAAAAAAAAAGCATTGAGACTGAGTGTTCAGTAGAGTCTATAACGTTGACCCTAAAGTTCAGGATTACATTGTTATGTTTGATTCTCTGTGATGTTTGATGGCAGAGGGGCTGCTGTCTCCCAGAATCTAATAAGAAAAATCAAGTTGTGTTTTCCATGTGGCAATTCTTATAAGCAAAATTTTAAGCACACTTTTAATAAAAACCTACGAACCTGTAATACTTTCTGGTTGGAATGAATAGATGAAAAACCATTAATTGTTTTGTATGGAAAATTTATGACCACAAAGTCAGTATATATCAAAGAGTTTGGCCAAAGCACACCAATAAAGCATTCACCTACTGGGTTATGTTAAAACAGGGCAAGATAAAAGTAAAGTTAGTTCATTTCTTCCCATCACAACAAAAAGGTTGATAAAGAACATACTTGATATCAAACAGAGCTTCCTGCTGGCTTCAGTTACCTGGGAGTTTGGAGCCTGTGGTTTGAATAATGTTTTCCCTACAATAGGAATGACAGCAGAAGTGTGGAGAGACTGATGGGGCTTCCTGCAGGCTCAGCTTTTAGAGTTCAAACTCATTCTTTATTCTCAAGTAGAAACGATAACAAATGTGTAAATAAATAGTCACTGGTCTTCTGATGTTCCTTTTTTGGTGCTGGGAATTACATAACAGTTCACCCAGCAGAGGTGAGCTGACTGTACTGTATTCCAGAATGATGTAAGTTTTCAAAAGAGTTAGCAAAGAAGCATTTTTCATAATTTCACTGGAAAATAAATGTCTGTATATGAGGTTCCTGAAGAAATAGGGTTTAGGCAACTGCGGCATTGACTAAAGATGCTTTGATGATGAATGACATAAAACCTGTAATTCTAATAGACTTCATACACATGTTTAAGTTCTAATTTTAATAACTATGGTTTTGACTTCTCATTTCTGGAAAACATTTTGCCAGAATAATAAAAATTTTAATATAAAAAGTTAAATTTTACTATGAAATATAGTACCTATACTACCATACATACTTTCTTTCTGAGAGGAATGGTTAGATATCAGAAAGGTATCTCCTTGATTCCTCAGGTAATTGGCTAGTATCTGTCTGATTTTCAGACAAGTCAATAAAAAGACTTAGGCAATATATTTTATAATTGCATACATTATCCTCTAAGTTTCTAGCCATTCAAATTATACTAATTATCCGTCCAATTTTTGAAATCTACATATGTTTCTATAATTTAGCAGTTATGTTTCAAGCAATGCCCGGAGGGAAATACTTTAACTTCTGATAAATTCACCTTTAAGTTACAGGAAAGTGGAGACAAAGAAAATTCTGGCATGAGTCTGACTGAGCTTTAGAGCGGTAATGAGAGACCACCAGAGGGCAGCATCCTCCAATGATTGTGGGTGGGGGAGGGGCGAGAGGCGACTAGGATGGAATTGGTGTTAGTTAGCTGCCATCTACTTAGAAATTCAAAGCCTCGTACTGTTTACTGATATTCTCACTCCAAACCCAAAAGTGCGAGAGCAGGGATTTTTTTCTCCAACTTAAAAAAAAAGTGCAAGAAATTCCAAAGCAGAAATAATAATAATAACATTTTACAGCACTTGCCCGGCACTGTTCTAAGTGCTTCATGTATATTCATTCATTTAGTCCTCATAACAGCCCTGTGATGTACAGTTATTACCCCTGATCTTACAGATAAAGAAACTAAGGCAAAGGTGTTAAGACAAGTTCACGTGCCGAAACACGGTGAGGCCAAACAAACTGAAACGTCGGAGTTTGGAGCAGAGAAAGGATTATTGCAAGGACATGCAAAGAGGTGGCTCGTGCCCTGAAAAGCCTCAAGCTCCCCGAAGGGTTTTGGCAAAGCGTCTCTAAAGGCCAGAAGAGGGGGGTGGGTCGCAGGGTATGTGATCAGCTTGTGCACAGTTCTCTGATTGGCTGGTGGTGAGGGAGCAGGGCGTTGTCACAGGGGTTCATATTATCAGTCCTAGGCTCCAAGAGGCCTGGGGCTATGTGCTCATGGTCATCAAGTAGATCAAGCAGTACTTCCGTGTCTTGGGGGGAGGGGGCAGGGTTCACATGTGCAAAACAACTCAGGAAATTTGCATCAAATGCTGTTATTTAGGTGCTTCAGAGAGCAGCTAAAGCAGAGGATAAGGGGGAAGGTCTTTCCCCGGAAGGCCCCATAGGGTCGTGCTCCGTTACACAGGGAGCTTCAGTCATTTGCTCAAGCCAAGTGGTGGAGCTGGATTCAGACCAAAGCAGTTGGTTCCAGAGTCCAGACATAAGACATCTCTCCTAGCACTGAGACTTCCCAATATACTCTCTTCTGTATTAGGCTGGGTCATTAGACCTCTCTGATAAACTGCAAGTTGGACACTAATTTCTTCCTCTCACCCCATCGTCTTGAAAGGGGTGAGAAGATTCCTTTTTTTCTCTTGTTTTCCTTAAATAATAACCCGTCTGTGCCTATTTTAAAAAGTCTGTACTTTTTAAAAAAATGCAATCTGTATTTCCTTGAAATTCACACTATTACAGACATATCTATCCTATTAAGACTTGTCAAAGAGAAGGAGGTCCATTTTCAGTTTTGAGTTTTCAGAAGACAGAAACCTCAAGGTGCACAAAAATAAATGAAGACTAGAGTCTCAGCCAGCGCTGGCTTATAAACTGGTTAAACCAACAGCCCACAAATGAGGAAAAAGAAAGAATATCTACAAAGGAAAGTATTATTAAATCTTCATTATGATATTGAAAAGAGTGACTGAAGAATGACTGACTCCGAGTTAAAATATGGAAAGAATGAATAGAATTGATTAATCAGAAGTATCAAATCAAAGCAACTTAAATTTCCAACCCCTATAGAACAGAGAAGTTGCAAATTGATATGAATTAAATCTAAACTGTCAAGAAGCTAGTTGTTCTTTCATTCATTCACTCATTCATTCTTTTGGCTATTAAGAAGAGTTAGAGGCAGAATGAGTGACCTCCTTGTAGAGTAGAGCCTTGAGATATAAGTAGGATTTTCTTAGAAGAGGTAAAGAGGGACAGATACCTAGCAATGGGATCAACAAGAGACAAGTCCAGGGTTGTGGAAGAGCAGGCTGTGTTTGGGGAATAGCAAAAATCCCTACCTGGCTGAGCCTTGTGGTCCTTGGAGGGAGGTGTGGGGAGAGGGAGCTGCAAACCTAAAGGGCGACATAGGTGTGAAGAAACGAGAACGAAAATCTTAGGAAGGGACATGGCCTTTTCCTTGTAGGAAATTGATTAAATTCAAAGATGAGCTAAAGTGCACATCTAGTGTGCGAGTAAAAGGTCAGTCTTGGATGTGGTATTAAGTATTCGCATGAATGATTGACTAATGAGTCCCTTTAGGTTCACAGGTGCTGCCAGATCAGGAAAGCAGGCTAACATTTTAATTGTCTTGATGAGGTGGAGAAGCAATGATTAAAAAGAAGGAAGTAAAGACAAGGGAGGAGAGGAAGTAAGTACAAAGTGAGGACATTTAAAGAAGAGCTGAGAGGAGTAATGTCTCCAGAACATGCATGGGATGGGAGTTAGAAAATGACAGTCCATGTGCCAGTTAAAGTCCATCAGTCTCAGACCAGCAGAATGATCAAGAGGACCCAAATAGCTAAATAAGAACCTTTGGAACGTAAATACATGCCGCCCAAACATCTTGAGTGCCTACTATGTTCAAGGTACTGGGCTAAGAACTGGGTACTCAAAGGTGAAAGAGAGATGATGCCTGCCATCAAGAAGTTTGCAGTCGTACAGAGACAGGGTAGAGGGGACAATAAAACAAATCATTACCCTGCAATTGAGACATTCTCATGAATAGCTGTCTGCATAGTCCTGTGATATTAGAGAAACAGGAAACTAGTCATTCAGAAGTATTCCCAGTTTATTGTTCTCTGGAACTCTCACTGTCCAGTGTGCTCTTCCTTTCCTCCCCTCTTCTAGAAAATTCTATTTATCTCTCAAGACTCATTTTTCTGAGGTGGTCCCTAATTCTTTCCTTCCCTCCCACGCCCCCCACCCAGCACTTAATAATCCCAAGGCTACTGAGGGATTGTAATGATCCTGTCTGTAAATTGTGTGAGGCTGAATTGGAGAGGAACACAACTGCAGGGGGGTTACTGAGTGCGGTAGATTCCATTATTTGTTCGTAATTGTTTATTCCCTCCCTACCCTTGTCACATTCACTGACCTGCATAGTATACGTCTCTACCCCAACGACTGTGAGCTTGACCAAAACACTCACTTTGGCCAACAGAATCTTGCTGGACAAGATGCCACTTCCAAGCAGAATCTTTCAGTGTGAGTGATAGGGCTCTGTCCCCATTGGATTTCTAACCTTGGCCATGAGACTAGTAAACCCCAGATAAAGCTGCTCCTTCACCCTAGGTCCCAGAATGAGAAGACACGTAAAGCCCAGCCAAGTTCAGCCAAACTCAACCTAGCCCAACCTAGCCCTGTAGTCCTCATGAAATTCAAGCAATAGATGAATGTCTGTTTTGTTAAATTACTAAGAGTTGGGGATTGTTTATTGTCACAATAATTGATCAGGTAAAATATTGTGATAATCCAGGTGAAGAATGATTGTGGCGTAAATTAGAATAGTGACGTTGAGGTCGCAAGAGTTGAGGGCTATTTAGGAAGCGAAACCAAAAAAAATCTTAGTAATCAATTGGAGGTGGAAAATGAAGAAAAATAGAAGGATGAATCATGATATTCACATTCCTGGCTCAGCAACTGCGGAAGGGAAGCAAAGACTTACGTTAAAAAATTAAAGGTGTCGTATTCTTTAGGGAGTGCAAAGAAAATAATGGAGAATCAGTTAATACTGAAAAATAATTTAATACACGTGTGTGATTGTAATAATTAAAGTGACTATCATCCATCTCTATTAAGCATCTAACAAGTGGAAATAAGCTTAATTTGCATGAAAAGAGGTTATTACACTCAAGAATGACACTTCTGACTAGAGAGGTTGTTAGATATTAGAATGCATTATCCATGGTATTCAAGGAATTTTCTTTTACAGGATATATTTCGTTCCAGATTAGACATGGAATTTTCAAATTAATTATGAAGGAAGATCTTTTCTAGCAGTGTGATTTTACACTCTTTTTTTCTATTCTCCAATGACTTTGTTGGGTTAATTTTATCTCTTCTGGGCCTTCCTTTCATCATCTCTCTAAAACAAGGAAATGAAACTAGATGATTTTCAAAGCACCTCAAAGCTTGGAAATAATAAGACAGAACCCACCAGTACCACAGGATAAACCCACAGTCTAGGTTCTAAAAGGAGCTATAGGCACTATGGGAAAGATGTCTATATATTGTGTCATTTTGGTATACTGACATTGACATTGATTGATAGAATATATTCTTCTTAAACCACAGATATACTCCTTTCCTTATGAGGAAAAAAAGGTTAAACTTATTTTTGACATTACAAATTGTTGAGAGATGTAACTTCCCGCAGATTTATTTTTCTACCAATATAAATTCAAATATTTAATGCCTTAATCCTTGCTCCATGAGCCAGCAAAATTAAACTTCACAGTTTGGTCCAGTTGCTACCCTTTGTCTTGGGGGAAATGTTAGGGTAGCAGGACCGTATCTACATATGACTTTAGACCTTATGCACATAAAATATAATATGTAATACAATTCTTGGGTTTGACAACTGAGCTGATTTTACAGCGATTTGGATCCTAATAAGTGGGTGCTTTAAGTACAATTTAAAGTTATTAAATAAGATTTTCCTTCCAAAATATATATGTATAAAATATATATAATATGCTAAATATTTTGTAAATATATATATATTTAAAGCCATTAGCATTTTCATGCTAGACCTGTTGCAGGGGCTCAATAATGCAGGTAGTTCTAAGTTTGATCCAAAATAGCTGCAATAATAGATTACCAATCAGTTAACAACATTTATTGGGTAGAGAGTCTTGCAAAGTCAAACACTATATAATGCAGACGGGAAGGAAATCAGTGTTAAATTAGACTCTGCCATATGAGACCCAAAGAGGAAGTTGGGTTGCAAAATGAAGAAAACAAGGTTTCTGATCACAGAGGTCCTTAAATCTTAAAAATAAATAAGAATATGCTGACTCTTAACCTACCAGCTCAAGATAAAGCAATAGTAGTCTTAAAACACTGAAGGAACCAGATGAAAAAACCTGCAATCATGAATCATGAAATAATTCTTTACACTATCAATCCAACGTTCTTTCATACCCTTGTGGCTAACAAAAAGCTTTACAGAGAATTTCTGCTGGACTCAGAGTTAGAAGGGAACGATCTTTTTGAGCTAAAAATGTCCTGTATGTAATTTTTCACAGTTATTCAATAAAAATGAGTTGACTGATAGATTATTAGGGTTAAAAACCGTCTACTCTGTAAAGGAAAACTGACTACTGTTTTATCTATTTGGCTCAACGTATCCAGCATGGAATAATTAGAGTCATGACCATTTGCCAAAGGTCCCTCCCTGGTAATTATTTGCAAGCAAGCATTATCTGCAAGCAGCAATTTTTTTAGTGAGGGGGAAACAACAAATAATGATTACCTCAGGTGTTATTCTCAGTATTATGATATGAAATACTGGTCTTAATTTATGCACCATTAATATAAATGTATAATAATGCCAAACACTTATGGAGCATACATGCACCAGGCACTGTTCTAAGCACAATTACGTGTATGTGTAAATACTCAGTTAATTCTCACAAAGACCCTATGAGGCGGGTACTATTATCCCCATCTTACAGATGAGGAAACCAAGGCATAGAAAGGTTAAGAATCTGAAAAAGAACATGTGTGTGTGTGTATATATATATATATATATATATATATATATATATATATGAATAATTTTGCAGTACACCTGAAACTAACACAACATTGTAAATCAACTATACTTCAATAAAAAATAAAAAATAAATAAATAAAATATTTCAAAATTGGAAAAAAAAAAAAGAGGTTAAGGAACTTGATTCAGAGAACACAGCTGGTAAGTGATAGCACCAGAATTCTCTCTTGTAAGACTGGAATGTCTCCCAAGGAAAACTGCAGTGACTCAGGCCATGTCTCATAAATTCTGGTGTTGCGTATTCTCCCTGGTAAACTTACAATAACTATTAATGTTACAGGGAAATCGCTTTAACAGATCTCTAGTCCCAGCTCAATTCAATCTATCCTTTCACTTTAGGGTATGAAAAACAAAATGGCAAATTTACATATATTTTAATGATTACCCTATTTATCCGATCATCTAAACTTTGAATGGAAGTGGTTGAAAAATCGAGCTCAAAAGGAATTTGGTCATAGAATGTAATTAGATCTTTAGTTTGTGACCCTGTGTTTTTTTTTTTTTTTTGCTGTAGGTGGGCCTCTCACTGTTGTGGCCTCCCCCGCTGCGGAGCACAGGCTCCAGATGCGCAGGCCCAGCGGCCACGGCCCATGGTGACCCTGTGTTTTTCAACTTTTATATAATGTAAATAAAATTATAATCCCCCTTGTAATTATTTCCACAGACAGTGATTTTCTGAGTAATTTGAGTGATAGAAGCTTGTCAGTTTTATTATCAGTATGTATCAGGCAGTTGAGAAGCCATTAAGTCCATTCCACCCAGACAATGCCTAACTCCAGGTATATTGGTCAAAGGAACCCTAATGATGACGCCGCTTCAGGAGTCATCATTAGAGCAGCACTTTTGAAGTCCTGCTCTAATATCCTGCCTGTGAATAACTGCGCAGGGTCTGAGATCTTTACCCTGCGTGCAAGCTAACAATTTAGTGTGCCACAGGTCCACGCACAAAGGCAAAAGACATGAGAGCCTCCAGCACAACAGGCAGCATGAACTTTCATGTTCACACCAGTCCCCAATTCTCCTGTCAGCTGAAGAAACCTAAACTTAGGAAACTCAATTTTTTTTTACGGGCTATAAGCATAGTTTCCCAATCTTTGCCCCCAGCGAAAGGGAGATTATTATACTGGACAGCAAACAAATCTGCCCTCTGCTTTGGAGAGAGACACTGAACTTTCTTCTTGTTAATTGGTCTATTCGGTTATTTTGCAGGCCACCAACCCTTGAGCTTAACATGATGGCAAAAAAGTTTTCCTCCCGACACTCTCTACACACATTACTTCCATTCACATTCATTGGCCTAGGTAAATTACATCACCAGACCTAAACTCAAGAAGGTGGGAAAGTACCTCATTTCTACATGCTCAGAATTAGAAAACTGTCAGGGATTGGTGAAACTTTATAACGTCTAACTCAGTAGGGATTGGGAAAGAAAGGTGTTCACTCACAACTGAGTTTTAAAAAAAGTAGCATTAGAAGAAACCCAAAAAATGACTCTTCTGGGGATCATCTATGTTATAAAAGATGTACCCTATAGCGTGAAACGGAATCCATTGATGCAAGATAGCTTTATCTCTTCTACAGGTGTACTTCCTAAGCTCCTAGACGGAGGAAAGCACACATATAAAGCAATTTGGCAGAAAAAGTCTATAATTTCTAGTTATCTAGGATAAGAGTAAAAATAATAGTTTTGATTTGATCACTTTTTTTTTTTAATTTGGAGAAATCCAGTTGAGAGGATGAATATTGGATTGTTAAGAGTAGGGGAGGTGGAAGTTGACACAATAAAGGATTAGAAACTCTTATTCAGACTCTGCAGAAACTCAGGCTTCAGACCTCATCAAATATCTGTGTTTCCACTTGGCAGTAAGTTAGTAGACAAGCATGTAAAACTAGTTATTATTTGTATCCAGCAGAAGAAAAGGTTAAATGATGAATGCTCACGTTGCATAATGTCTGAAAAGTTACCCATCATGTTCCTGCTTGGAAACTAGTGTAGTCAGGGATGACACAGTCCGGCTGCCCTATCAGGCCTCCTGTGGTTCAAGGACAAAGGGAACTGCAGGCTTCCCGTCAAGCACATACATTTGCAAACTGCCGCCAGTCAGTTCCCAAGGCCAGGGACTGGCCATTGACAAAGGAGACTGAACTCCAGACTTAGCAGTTCTACTCTCCCTGCTGGGCAGGCCCTGCAACTCAAGAAAAGCTACAGGGTTCCTTCTTTAGAGAGCTACAGATCATCCACAGGAATAACTCAACATTTCCTTTCCATGATAAAAGAAATACTTTCATTGAAGAAATAATTTTATCCGGGCTTCTCACACAGGTCACTCAGAAAGCAAGGAAAAGCCAAAACAGTCATCTTCCATGAATTGGACTTTCAAAACATACCTGTTTTTGATGAGTTTGGTTGATTAATAGGGATTAGAAGTTCATGGGCAAGAGTTTTAAGTAAGTTCAGTCCTTAAACAAGATATGATTTTATCAAGGACTTAACGTCTAATTGGTCTACCATATCTGCACTTCTGAAGCTTTGAAGAGACTCATTAAAGTCTGCCTAGACAAATTAATTTACCTGCATACGAAATGGTAAAATGCATGTACACTGAAAACACCTTAAAAAACAAAACTTCTCTTCACAAGTGTGCTTTTTGGGTTGTTTGATTTGTTTGGGTTTTTGGTTTTTTTGGCCACACCGCACTGCCTGTGGAATCTTAGTTTCCCGACCAGAGATCGAACCCACGCCTCCTGCAGTGGAAGCACAGTCTTAACCACTGGGCATCAGGGAAGTCCCATAAGTGTGCTTTTGTTTTTGGACTTCCACCTTAGATAATGTCAGAAGTCAGCTGTTTACTCCCCTTCTCCAAAATTCTCAGTGAAACTAACAAAACCTAATATTTATGAAGTCCTTCCTGTACCGGAAGATCCTGTACTAAACACTTAACAAGGTTGAATTCATTTAATCCCCGCCACAGCCCCCTCTGAATGAGTATCATTACTGTGTTCATTTTTCAGGTGATAAAGATCAAGGTTGTGAAGCTAGAATTTGGAGAGAGAATTAAATCCAGGAAGCCTGAATTCAGAGCCCGCATCCTTCATCAGTACACTCCTATTTAAAGCAACATCTTGGTAAACCATAGGATTTACCATCATGGCATGCAGGTCTTGGCACACTCCTTGAATATTAGAGATATTGGGCTCATTAGATATTTATCCAATTTCAACTGCGTTGAGAAATTATTGTTCAGGATAAAAGATGAACTTAGAAAGGACGTAGGTCAAAATTTTTTAAGTTATAACTTTTAAAATGCTCAAGCTGGTCCAATATGCATGTGCTTCTTAGAACTACATATATGGGTGCCTTTGGCTACATTAAGACAGACAGGAGCAAGGGGGACTAACATTTGCGTGTTCGTGTGTCAGGGCTTTATGTGTTACTTGATTTGATCTTCATAACACTTCCAAACAGAGATTATTTTTTATTACCTCTGTTTTCAGAGACAGAAACTGACATTCAGAGGCATTTAGTAACATTTCAAATAGCCATTAAGAGCATAGCTATGATCTGAACCTAGGCGTGCCTGGCCCTGGAACCTTTGGTCTCAACACGCCTATGTCCCCAGTGTCTCCTGACAGTGCAGTTGTATGGGGTTTAACTACCGCCAGACAAGTGACGTGAGCTTAATCCAAATATGGCTTCTCAGCATCTTCCGATCCTCTTACATTTATAGATTACTAATGCGGGACAGAGAAAAACATTCTCAGTGGAGGTTGGCTTGGGCTGAGCACTAAAGTATATAGAGGAAAGAGAAGTGAGGAGAGAAATTGATGCTGTCAGACAGTCCATATGTGCCACCCTCTCGTGGAAGAGCATTAATGTGAGAGGTCAGTGACACATCGCCGGGCTGAGAGTCACATCATTCTAGCTCGGCCACCCTGCACTACTAAACACTAGTACCTAATATAAATTGTTGTTGCCATGAAGTTCGTATATAGTAACCCATATACAAGTGATTATTTTAAGTTGCTGGTCTCTTAAATTCAAATGCACTCTGACATCGCTGCGCTTTTACTCCCCCTCCCCACGTTTAATGTTTTGACATCATAGTTTACACTTTTTTGTTTCGTGTTTCTCTTAACTACTTATTGTGGATGTAGATGATTTTACTACTTTTGTCTTTTAACCTAGCTTTATAAGTGGTTGATCTACTATCTTTACTGTATGTTTGCCTTTAGCAATGAGACTTTTCCTTTTGTAATTTTCATATTTCTAGTGTGGTCGTTTCTTTTCCACTTAGAGAAGTCCCTTTAACATTTCTTATAAACCTGTAATGTGATGCTGAACTCTTTTAGCTTTTGCTTTGTAAAACCCTTTAACTCTCCTCCTTCAAATCTGAGTGACAGCCTTGCTATCCCCACTGGCCTTCAAAGCCAGATGTTCTGGGGGGCTCATCTTCCAGTGCAGGCTCCCTGGGCCGAGGAGTCCAATGTGGGGCTCAGACCACTCGTTCCTTGGGGAGAAACTCTGCAGTTGCGATTATCCTCACATCTGTAGGTTGCCCACATTGGGGTGTGGGTTTTGACTATTCTATGTCTCTGCCCCTGCTACCTGTCTTGTTGTGGTTCCTTCTTTGTATCTTTTGTTGTGAAAAATCTTTTCTGCTACTCCTCAGATTGTTCTCATAGACAGTTTCTCTGTAAATAGGTGTAATTTTTGGTGTGCCTGTGGGAGGAGCTAAGTTCAGCGTCTTCCTACTCTGCCACCTTGACCACACCTTCACTTTTGTGCTTTTTTGAAAAAAAAAAAATCAGCTATTTCAATTTGGGATTTTATCAAAAAATGATAAATAATAATGATCTAAAAATTCATTGATTTTGTTCTGGTCTTAAAGTTCTATTCCTATGTTTCTCTGTGATCGTTTTCTAAGGTTTTTTTTCAATTTATTTTTGTCTGCGTTGGGTCTTAGTTGCTGTGTACAGGCTTTCTCTAGTTGCGGCGAGCGGGGGCTACTCTTCTTTGCGGTGTGCAGGCTTCTCACTGCAGAGGCCTCTCTTGCTGCGGAGCACAGGTTCTAGCTGCAGGGTTTCAGTAGTTGTGGCACACAGGCTCAGTAGTTGTGGCTCAAGGGCTCTAGAATGCAGGCTCAGTAGTTGTGGCGCCGGGCTTAGCTGCTCTGCAGCATGGGGGATCTTCCCAGACCAGGGCTTGAACCCGTGTCCCCTGCATTGGCAGGCGGATTCTTAACCACTGCGCCACCAGGGAAGTCCCTGTTTTCTAAGTTTTGATTAACCATCTTATTATTTTCACTTGTTATAGAAAAATACACATGGATAAAACTCTTATAATTGAATTTTCTGCAGGAAAAATAGCTTTTTAATGAGCTTCTGAAACTCCCCAGTTTCTAACCCCCTTTTACCCAACTACCTAATTGAAATCAATATTTCGTAAAATATTTGTGAATACATGGGCTTCTCAAGGACCAATGATCACATTATAGCAGAAAAGACTTTTCACAATATGATTATGATGCTAGCAGGTCAGCTGTCTCTTGGGATTCTCTCCCTGCTGTAAGCCCTTACTTTCTTCAAAGTCCACCTCAAATCCCATCTCCTCCATGACAGCTCTAAATACTCAAGCCAATACCAAATTTTTCTTTGTATGTGAAACACTTAGTGTTACCATCCTATAACAGCACTTAAGACTATTTTATGTGATTTCTGGTTCATGGGGTCAATTTTTTCTCCACAAGATGTCTATAAACTCCTTAAAGACAGCAACCTTGTCATATGTGAGCTTGTTACACCTGCTTCTGGGAAGCCCATTAGTGGTCGATGGCACAAATAACTGAAGGGAGAAGCACTTAGAACTACATCAATGTAGAAGTTAGAACTTGCCTAAATTCCACACTCAGCCCACACAAACCACTTCCCTTACTGGTGTAGACATATCCATCTTTTTCTGGACTGTATCCAACTTTGAAGATAAGAATTATTTTTTATTCATCTTGGTGTTCTCTCCCCTTCACTGTGCACCACCCACCCTCTCCCCACCATCCCACTAAAAAAGTCCACCAAAGTGGTTTGCAAAAACCTGAGCTGGCCTAGAATTTATACCAAAAAGCTATTTCCCAAGAAATGAATCCTGATGCTAAATAGATAAATTGTGGATCCAGCACTGAGAGCACCTTCCAGCTTGGCTGACGAAAGTTTCTGCTCAGAGGCCTCCTTTCTTTACTAAGCTGAGAAAACCACACATTGTACTTGGCGATATGATCAGTTTCCTACCATTGCTCCACCCCTCCCCCTCCCAACAAAAAAAAATATAAATAAAAAGAGAAAAGGAGGGTGTTTCTCTCCCTCAAGACAGGGAAGCTAGAACTCTCCCAAATGGGACTCATCTTGTCTGTTCTGTAAACTGGGTAGTCTCAGGTAGCATCACACACCTTAAGGAAAGCCCTGTCTAGCCACTGATCAAATGGTCCTCTCCTATCAACTGAGGAGCCTGAAAGCCTTTACTCCTGCCTGAACCAGGAGTAATAAGTCTATGATTAACTGGGAAGGTAAATGAACTTTATTTACTGGGCAGCAGTAATCAATTCTACCACATTTTTCTGTTACTTGGTGTTTTGCCAATGTCAATTCCATCTATAATATGTCCTTTCCAAGACTCAGACAATCTGTGTGTTTTATCTCATCTGCTTCCTGCAGTCTGTGGGTTTTAATCTCTATGAGCTGAGTTTCCTAGGAATTGAGGAAGCTGAGAAGTTGCATGAGCCAGTACAGTTGACATAATGTGTCAGAGGACAGAGAAATGCAACCAACAAGCACGGATTAGGCACTGACTTAACACAAAGTGCTGTGCTAATTGTTTGGACAGGAAGATGAGTAAGTTACAAGTCCTACCCTCAAAGAACTCACAATCTGTTGTGGGAGATGCATACACACACACCCACACACCCACACACCCCTGATACCAGTCAGAGTGTACCATTATTCCATAGAGGGATTAAAAAAGTGCTGAAGGAAGAGAAAAAAAAGAATGTACTCTAACTGAGGATAGTAGGAACTTCATAGGTAAGTTAATATTTCAGATACAATCTAAGACAGAGTTTCTTCCCCTCTCTCTTTTAAAATGTACAACTCATTGATTTTTAGTATATTCACAAGGTTATAAAACAATTACCACCATCTAATCCCAGAACACTTCATCCCCCAAAAGAAACCTCATACCCATTTGGAGTCACTCCCCATTCTTCCCTCTTTCCAGTTCCTAGAAACCACAAGTCTACTTTCTTTCTCTATAGATTTGCATATCCTGGACATTGCATATAAATGGAATCACACATTATGTGGCCTTTTGTGTCTGGCTTCTTTCACTTAACATAATGTTTTCAAGGTTCATTCACATTGTAGGATGTATAAATACTTCATTCCTTTTCATGGCTGAGTAATATTCCATTGTATGTGTATACCATATTTTGTTTATCTATTCATTGATGGACATTTGGGTTGTTTCCACTTTTTGTATATTATGAATAACGTTGCCATGAGCATTCATGTACAAGTGTTTGCGCAGACATATGTTTTCAATTATCTTCAGTATATACCTAGAGGTAGAATTGCTGGGTCATACAATAACTCTATGTTTAACATCATAAGGAGTTGCCAGGCTGTCTACCAAAGTGGTTGCACCATTTTACATTCCCAATTTTCTATGTCCTTGCCAACACTTGTTACTATTTCTTTTGTTATTTTTATTATAGCCTCCCCAATGGGTATGAAGTGATGTGTCACTCTGATTTTGGTTTGCACTTCCTTAACAATTGAGGGTGTAGAGCAACTTTTCATGTGTTTATTGGCTATTTGTACATCTTATTTGCAGAAATGTCTGCTCATTTTCTAACTGGGTTAATTGTCTCTTTTTTGTTGAGTTGTGAGAGTTCTTTATATATCCTGAGTAAAACCCCTCATCAGATATACAAGTTGCAAATATTTTACCCCACCCTCTGGATTACCTTTTCACTTTATTGATGGTGTTTTTTGAAGTACAAAAGTTTTTAGATGAATTTAAATGAAGTCCAGTTAATGTATTTTTTCCTTTGGTTGCTTGGGCTTTAGAAATCATTGCTTAGTACAAGATCACAAAATGTATACCTCTGTTTTCTTCTAAGAGTTTGATAGTTTTAGCTCTTACATGTAAGTCAACCCATTTTGAGTTAAGTTTTGTGTATATTGAGAGATAGGGGGTTTAACTTTATTTTTCTGCTCATGGATATTCACTTGTGCAGTTCCTTTCTTTTTAACCTTCAAACTCCTCCATGGAAGAAACTGTATTTTCATTAATCTCTTGCCCACCTCTAGGGTTATATGAAACACATAGCAGATTTAAAGCTTTTATATACAAAAAGAAAACTGTATAATCTCAAAAACTTCAGCAGGAAACACCAGTGTATTTCCTTCGTATATCCACTCTTCTGCCTGTAGACTCAGTTCTAACTTGACTGATGATTAATTAGCTTATAACACTTTCATAAAGGCTTGCAAAAAGATCTCAGGCTATTTCTTAGAACTCAGCTTTTCATTTTCACAACGTAATCATCTAATCATAAGGACAGAAAAAGACACTTGCCCAATAAGCCTCACTTAGACATAGGAATGGAAAAGAGGGAATAAGCCATATCAGGAAGCAGAAATTAATAGAAGAATACAGCTTGAGCTACTATAAGATAAAGTGGATGTTTTACTAACATATGAAATAGTCATTCAAAGTGCATTTTGTAGCCTTGTAGGAAGTACTGGATCCTATTAAAATATTACCCATAGCTACATCGGCCTCAAACAGATGTATTACATCAGTGATCACTGCTACATTTATTAATTTCAGTGATCATTGCTAGACATTTTTTTAATGTGGTGAAATATATAGGACTCATCATGATATTAACTGAATTTTATTTTTAAATCACGATTTTACCAGCAAGTCATATAAGAACAGCAGCATCTGCGGGACACTTTGTAGTGTATTCACGTGTGTTGTCCGAAATCATTTTGATAATAACCACAGGAAAAGGCAAAACCAGTGTTATTATTCCCATTTTCTAGATAGAAAAACTACTAATTAATTATTTTTATTTTATTTCTAACATTTTGAAAACTCAAGAATAATTAAAATGTAAACAAGAACTATTAGCAGCTTTATCATCTCACCAATTTATCATACTTGCTTGATATTTTTTAAAAGAAATATAATTTATAGATACAATTAGAATTTTGGGAATAACTCTTTAATAGTAATTAATTTGTGGGGTTAATTATTGTTAATAAACATTCACACATCTCCTCCTTAGATGGGATGTACTTGCTCACCCCTTGACTTGCCCTTGGTCAGGTAGCTTCTCTGGACAATGGTATGAGGATTGAGGTGAGACTAAGGGTTTGAAATGTTTTGCATGAATATGCCTTATATGCTTGTGCTTCAGCCTTTATCTGAGAACATGTCCCGGCTCATCTGCTGGTCTGATACTTCCTGTGGGACAGTAAGAAATGTAAATGTGTGACTTCTAGAAAACGTAGAGCTATGTTAAGTTTCCAACAGCAGCAAATACCACATTCCTGATGTTAATTAAGTGCCTTCTATATATTTGCTTCTTTTAACCAATTGTGTCCTCTTTTTTTTTTTTTCTTTTGACAGTTGTTTTTGAAATTGTGGCTGGAATTTTAACTAAATAAAATCGACAGATAAATAGAAATAGATAGACAAATAAATAAAAAGAGAAATACCCAGTCTGAGCCTTACAGGAAGCTCATAGTAAGTTTTCTGCTCGTTTAGGTTATAGAGCATCAGTGCAGATGGAGAAGCATATTATGGTCCAATGGAGTCCGGTGGCAAATTTTAGAAATGAAAATCATAATGTATTTCTTCTTTCATTCTTTTTTTTTTTCAGTTTAAAAATTTTTTAATTTGTTTCAAAGTTAAACCCAAGACACATTGACTTCATAGGAAATCCACTGAGACATGTTTTTCTAGGCTGAACAACTCTTTCCCTTTAGTCTCCCCCAACAGAGCATGCACATGTTAATTACTTTCATCTTATAATCACTGCTGTCCCACCACTATACCAAGATCACCTAAACTGTGTGTGTAGTATTCTGAATGTTCTTAGTTATACCCTAATTTCACTAACTGCAAAGTTTAGCTTGTTTTTTTTAATTTTTTCCTGGGTTTTTTTCTTTTTTGCGGTACGCTGGCCTCTCGCTGTTGTGGCCTCTCCCGTTGCGGAGCACAGGCTCCGGACGCGCAGGCTCAGAGGCCATGGCTCACGGGCCCAGCCGCTCTGCGGCATGTGGGATCTTCCCGGACCGGGGCACGAACCCGTGTCCCCTGCATCGGCAGGCGGACTCTCAACCACTGCGCCACCAGGGAAGCCCTAGCTTGTTTTTTGATTTGGGATGATCTGCTGTAAACCAGAGCCAGTTACAGGCCAACATTCCTCTGGCTGAAACTCCATCACCTGCTTCACACTGGCATTTGGTAACATGATCAGTCTCACTTCTTCCATCACTTTGTAACAGTCAGCAGATGCTCTTGTGGCTTCACATTGTCTCACCGCAATTCTTCATGAACGACTTGCAACTGGTACCCATATTGAAAGATGACCAGAACTTAGAACACAATTCTCACCAACCAGTATTAAGGTTGAACTAATGTTTTCTCTCCTCTAATAAAAATGTTTACATAGAGTCCTTGTTTTTGGTTTCCCATTTTTGCATTTAAAAGAGTAAAGAGGTTCCTCCCCCAGAAAAAGGGAAAAAGGATTCCATGATCACCACTGGTTTCTCTGAGTTGGGATTGTGTGATAAATCATCCACGAGCTCTGCTTACCCTTTGGAAAGAATAGAAGTCTATGGCTATTTTCAGCTGAGCTAGGAAATCATGAGCTTGCCAAAAGTCTCAGTTTCCCTCCCCCAGTGCCGTTCTTTCCATTGGACACACCCTCCTGACAAAGCTTCAACCCTGAATCAAACTTGTTATCTGGCTTCTCAGTGCCCACACCCAGGCTGCATGTGTAGCTGAGGGAAATCTCAAAATCGGGCCACTAGGAGATCCAGTTGTGGCCTTTGATGCTTCCCGAGGGTCTTCCTCCTTCCTGTCCCACTTGCAGCTACTTCACACACACACACACACACACACACACACACACACACACACACACACACATAAAATGACAGCACATCCAGCCAGAACGAGTCCATATTTCCCCCTGAAGCTTTTCTGCGCATCTCCATTTCTACTCTCCCTCCTTTCTGGCCTCAGGAGAAAGGGTGCCCTGTGCTGGATGAGGTTAACCTTCCCCCAACACTCCTGCCCCTTGGAGATCTCTCCCCTGTGTCTTCTTTACCACCCCCTGCCTACCCACCCGGCATGAGCTCTTGTCCCTCAACCTGCAGAATCGTGTGAGTCTCTTCCTGTATTTTAAAAAACCCTTCTTTACCTATCAACGTCACTCTCTCTTTCCCAACACAGTCGGTCAAATTGTGATCATTTTTCAGTCTCTTTTGCAGGCTCCTCTTTTTCCAACAACCCTCTGGTGGCCTCCAGATTCCATCCTTGGCCCTCCTATCAGTCCCTGCACTTTGCCCAGATCATCTTATGCTCATCGATGCTTCCATTTTAGAGACTCAACACCATACCCGTACTATTTTTTTTTTTTTTTTTTTTTTTTTTTTTGCGGTACGCAGGCCTCTCACTGTCGTGGCCTCTCCCATTGCCGAGCACAGGCTCCGGATGCACTGGCCCAGCGGCCATGGCTCGTGGGCCCAGCCTCTCCGCGGCATGTGGGATCCTTCCAGACCAGGGCACGAACCCGTGTCCCCCGCATCGGCAGTCGGACTCTCAACCACTGCACCACCAGGGAAGCCCTATACCCGTACTATCTTGACCTGCATATACCACAGACCAGACCCACCTGAACTCTTCAAATTCAGCATGTTCAAAATGGACTCATCTTCTCCCCTGCATATCTGCTCTACGTCTTGTACTTATCCACATTGGTGAGGGCCACCACCATCCTCCCCGGTCGCCCAAACCAGAAGCAGAAGCTGTCTGAGCTGCCTCATTGCTCAATACTTGCTGGAGAACTCATGCTACAGCACCTCAGGGAATCTCGCTGGCCTCCACCATCTTCCTTCCTATCAATCTGGTTGCTCTATCCTACCATCGCCAGTTACTTTGTTTCTTGTCATTTCTGATGAACTATGCTTGTTCTTATCCCTGTGTAACACAAATTCAAGTGTTCAAGATATGTCATTTCATTCATCGTCTTTAACCAAACAATTTCAATCCATGTCAATTCCAGGTAGCCTCAATTATTTCAGTCCTCCTGTCCCTGCCCCCATTCCCAACTTTCCATAAGAGAAGAAAGGTATGCAGAAGGGACTGACCACTCCAGGGGACATTGGGAACACGTGGTGTTTCCCTATGCCAAGCAGAATGTGGAGAAATTCTTGACACTATCCTACCTGTCTACTCAGGCAGCCACCTCTAGCGTCCCCACTGCACACATGCTAAATTGATGGAAAATCTATGTGGCTCGCTCCCTCTCTGGGCTCCTCTGAAAGCAAGCCTCAAGTTGCTTGGGCTCGTGGGTTGTTCCTGCCTCTCCAGGGCCACAGTCATGTATCCATCCCACCTTGAGGACTCAGCCTGGGACAGGGAAGGGCAGAAGAGGTCAGAGAGCACAGCTCCCTCGGGAGATACCTAATATCCTTCCAACTCTCTTTCTTTCCCAGACCAAGTACTCTTAACCACACCTGTGTCAGAAGACCGCTTTAGTCATCACACATCGGTCTGAAGCTAATGTTTGTGAATCAGCTTCATGTCCTGGACATTCTAGGTTTAAACTGTTGATTGTCAAGAGCTTACAGAGTTCAAAGACTTTATTTCAGCTGTGGCATTCTTCTTCTGAGACTACGGATGCCACTAACAATGGAGGAAGGGCGACGTGTGTGTACAAGGAAGGAGAAAAGCAGGGAATAAAACCACCTCTAAATGTCTCTCTGAGCATGATTCCAGGACCTCTCAGCTCTTCGTCCAAAGACAGTCCTGCTATCTCATGCTCCAAGAAATATCCTTAACTCCTCCTCTACTTCACTCATACCTTTCCTCCTTCACTTCATCTCTCAAATTATCCCTTCACTTCCATTCCAACGGCCACAGTCTTAGATCAACTAATCTGCCAAGATGGATTTCTAACTGTCTCCCATCTTGCCCCTGACCTCCCCATCCTGCGCAATGACCAAACCAGAATTTCCAACCACAAATCTCATCATGTCCCCTCCCTGCTTAAATCCATCACTGGCCCCATCACCTTGAGCACAATTTTGGAATTCTTCAGCATAGCACAGAAGGCTCTTCAGTGGCTGCTTCTGTGTACGCGTGGACCTCAGCTCCCTCATACTGCCTCCGGCGCACAGCTGCTTCCAGTAGGGTTTCTAACCTTGCAACCTCTCTGTATTTTTCACGTTCCGTTCCTTCTTCTCGGTAAGTGCAAATCCCCTCTTCACCACTGGCCTCACCACCCCAGCACCCCTGCTTCATTCTGAACTCAGTAGAGAAGGCACTAAGAACAATCCAATGGTGACGTTTTCTAAAGCAGCTTTCCAGAGAAACGACAAAGGGAACGGGTTTTCTTTAGTCTACAAAAAAGTGGCATAATAATAATTGTTTGCTGCACTTCATTTTCTTCCCAGCGCTTCTCCATTTCCTTAGTTTAAAGATGCCCACTTTTTTGTTTTTGTTTTTTTGTGGTACGCGGGCCTCTCACTGTTGTGGCCTCTCCCGTTGCAGAGCACAGGCTCCAGACGTGCAGGCTCAGCAGCCATGGCTCACAGGCCCAGCCGCTCCGCGGCATGTGGGATCCTCCTGGACCGGGGCACGAACCCGTGTCCCCTGCATCGGCAGGCAGACTCTCAACCACTGCGCCACCAGGGAAGCCCATGCCCACTTTTCATACTGCTTCCTGGATGGGAAGACATAGCCTATGTGTGGCTTTTGAGCCTCACATATTCAGGTCCTGAAGAGACTCTAGTAAGATCCCAGGGCCTAGGAAAGGGGAGCAGTGCCAGAGAGCAGGCGTGATCTTAGATGGTGGTGAGCCCTGCGCACTCCACCCGTGGGTAGGTTTGGAAATTTCAAGATTGGGAAGACCTGTGCCTTCCCTCAGTGAAGCCCAGGGGCTGGAACATCAGCCCCTAGGGTTCCCGTGACCAGAAAGCTGCAGGAGCAGAAGAAAGGTCTGAATAGTGAGTCTAGGGAACAGCCCTGAAACTGCCGTGTTCCCCCCAGGTCCAGGATGGCATGAGCAGGGGCTTAGGAAAGGTAAGAAAGGATTTCCTGTTTCCAGTATGCTGTGGGAGTGGGGAATGTTTTCTTTGTGTGCTGAAGAAAAGCAAGATGTGGATAACACTGAAGGAAGATGGGGACTAAATTGACTGAACTTACCTTCTGCCACCTGAAGGAATGGGGCATTTTCAGTGAAATCTGTTTCAGTTACAGATAAGCTTCTTACATGCTTGTTGTAGACTGAGGTTCATACTTACACCTCCCCCTCCTCCAGTATAAACCGAGGAGCACTTTATTACCAACTCTGGGGTTTGGGAGGGACAAAATATGAGTAATCTGAATTGTTCATTGATTTTCACTTGAGATCAGGCAAGAAGAAATGGGTTTAAAAGGAGGTAGGAAGGATTTCAGTTGGACTTGAGGGAGATTTTCTGGAACATAAGGACAACACCAGAGAAAGGGTATGATTATGTCATTTTAAAAAGAGAAGATTGGCCTGTAAACCTTCTGAAATAGTCTTTCAGATTTTGGCTCGTGATGAGTTAAAATAAATAAATCAAGCCAGTTCACAACATGTACTTCACCCAGGAGAAAGCAGTTTGGGCCAACCCCGCCTTGGGTCGTCGCCACACACACCCCTGACTCAAGCTGCTCAAGGTAGAATAATCTAACGACCAACCCCTGACTTGTACACAGCAACACCCCCAGTTGCCGAGTCACTGGACGCAGAGGACACAAGGGTTTTCTGCAAGTTCAAGTTTGTATACACATCTGAGTAACAGACTTGATGTACGGGACTTTCTTTCTCACAGTGAGAGAGGAGACAGGGAGTCAGGACTGTTCTTGTATTCAACCTAAGAGTTTAGGCTTTTCTCAGATTTTAAACTCTTCAGTTCTTGAAAATATGTGACCAATAGTAATTATTATTTTGATGGTTAAAAGTCTTACCAGGGTGTAAGTACTTACACAAATATTCCAGGGTGGCAAGGCTGGTGAAAATTTTTATCAGTTCAGTTGCCTATGCCTCTACTGGACTGCATGGAACAAAAATGGTCTTCTATTTTTTAACTCTCCAGATATATTACATTGCGACACTTTTGTTGTACAATGATGACAGTCTAATTAAAATTGGAGGGAGCCTGATGACATGCTTCACACAGAATCACACCTTATTTTATTAAGTCCAAATTCTCTCCTGTCCATTTAAAGAAAGCAAAGCAAAATGATCACTGTTTTAACTGCTAGGTTTCAGAATGTTAATGACGAAATAGAGTTGTAAGATGCAGTGAGCAGGGAGAAAAATCCAAAGAACATATTCACACATGTGCCGGCACAAACACGCACAGATTTTATGAGGGCTGGTGTTTACCGAGGGCCGTATTTATAGCTCTGTGTAATTTATAGCTTTTAAATGTAATGGTATAATGCAAATAAAGTTTTTTCTTCCCAAGCAATGAGCTCATGAATAAACTTGAAAAGGATGCTAGGCTGGAGACAGAGATGGGAAGAGGAGGCTGAGAATGAATCAGCATGCCCTGCTTTCGCCAGCAACTGTCACTTACAACCCTGGGATCAGTTCCCCGCTCAGCATGAAGACTCAGGGCTCGGCTATGTGTGACACAGTGCTGAACAATTCCCATCCGAGGCAACAGAGCAGGAATGCTGCTCAGCCCACCGTGCAACAAAAATGTATGAAATCGCATTAGCAGAAAAACAAGATTTCTGGGTCTTATCACAGAAAGGCTTTTTTCCCCTCCTAGATGAATGTTCACCTCTAATTGAACAACTGCTACCCTCTTTATTTCTACCTGAAAGTGGCTTTTATAACTCATAATTAAGGGCAGGATCTTTATAATCCCATCAAGATGGAATGTCTTTTTAGTGCCTAAATGCTGTTCATTAACAGGATATTTAAGGCTGTTGTTTTTTTTTTTTCCAGTGGTTAATTGGACCACAATTCATTTGCATGTCCTGAGCAGGCATTTTAAGTCTATACAAGAAGAACTCCATTTAGACACTTTCTAAAACACATTCTGGAAGGCTGGCATCCTTGACCCTTGTAAAACAAACACGACATGCGATGTGATTTGTACTTGAGAGGGAAATCACAGCAGGGAAAAGAGCTAAAACCAAATCAGCCGTTCTCTAAATCAATTTGATAAAGTTGTTTTTAAGAGAGAAAGAAATTAAACAGTATAATAATTTCTAAAAGTTGATGCCTCTTCATTAAAACAAAAATGGTATAAAAGTTCTGTAAGAATCCAAATGTAGAATTTTCCCCAAAGGAACTGTGTGTGTCACAGAAGCAGGGGTGGACAGCACTCCTGGGTGTTCACAATGGACTTTTGGAGGTTGGGGAGGCTTAAGGGTTAATTAGGTTAAAATACATGGCTGATTTTATGGGAAAGCATTATCTATTCTACTCACAGGCTGTTAGATTTGGAAGAATATGGATACTATAGGTAGAACAATTCATTTAATAGCTCCAAATAGTACCTCTTCAGCAGGTGAAAACAAGCCCAGCCGGAAAGTTATCAAATGATACAAAGTTATGAAATAAACACATTTTTCAATAGAAACAGATATTTGAGTTTTGTACACTTTGCTTTTTTAGATTGCTACCCACCTACATTAACAGGCTCAGATCAGCCTTTCATATGCAATTCGCTTTATTTTCCCCACAAAATTCTATGTCTTTTCAATCAATCCTTGTGCATACGGACACTAACCAAAGCTATTTAGTCCTGAGGCTAACCTAGTACTATCAACCCTTTTCTCTCTACCTTCCCTTCACAGTAACTCTCAAGCACCCCCAAAACCCTCCAATCATGGATAATTCCAGGGCTCCAGGATCCTTTAAAGAATAGGTTGGTAAACTGGCAGGCCTTCCAACTGGTAATTCCCTCAAATTTCTTCTAAGAATAAATACAGACCTTCAGCTAAAGGCATGCTGCTGAATTGGACACTTATTTCAAAATTCTCTATAAAAAAATAAAGAACATTATCTCCGTGTTCTGATTTTTTTCAAGGACAAGAAGTCAATAAGTCTTCTAAAATTTATAGAGCTGTCTATAGAAGTTATCTTAGTAATTGTCTACCATCATATATATACATATTTATAATACCAAGACTCAGATTAAGTGATTTATCCAGTCTCTCAGCCAATCTAGAACTCAGATCTCTGTTTTGAAGGTTGAGCTCTTTCTACAGCAGTATTCTGCATCTGAGGTTTTTTATTTAATTTATTAAATATCATGTATTACTATAAATTAAGTGGTAAGTTGAGATCACTACATTTCTAACAACCCCTTGAATAAAAACTGCTTACAAATTGATGACAAAAAGCACAAACAAGAAAAGCAAGCAAACAGACAAAGCCTTGTAGGATGAGTTTAAATAGAATACACAAAAATTAAATTTTAGGAATTATTTTTAAATTCTTGAGCCATAGATTAGATTAAGAACATGTTGCTTTAAAAATAATTTACTTAAGTTTTTATTTTATTCGCAACTCATTATGAATATAATTAGATATAAAAACTTTTCATAGTAATTTAAACCTCTTGAAAATAAATCTTAAATATAGTGGCATGCATTTAAATCCATGGGTGTGAATTTAAGTTCCATGGTATGATTTTAAAATGCATGGTATGTATTTAAATGTAATGGAAGGAATCTGATGTTTGGTCTCACTCACTGAACGTATTTTAATTAAAATAAGAACTTTGGCTGTTCACCTAATTGGAGTAAGTGTTTGCTCTAGTTATTCATATTTTAAGAAAAATTTTATCTCAAGATAAATTTTATCTCACTGTATCTCAATAAACGTTACTATTATTATATTTAACATGTTATAAATAAAATATATATTAACATACAGACACTATCCAAAATGAAAATCACTTAAAATTACCTATTACATGCTGATAATAATTGCTAAAACTATTTTGTGTGAAATGTAGCACCATTATGGTTTTCTCTAAGAGAATTTACAGTTTTGTGAACTGTCTCAAACTGAACTCAAATTAACTGACTCTGTGTCTTTGTGCAAATAAACACATAACTGTTTTATCGAAAGGATGACAAATGCAGCTTTTGGGGTTTTTTTAAATTTTATTTTTAGCCCTAGTAAATTATAATGATCTCAATGTCTAAAACCCCCAATGACAAAAAGACTGGAAATCCCTTCAATACTTTATCAGAAATGTAAAGAATATATTTTACACCAAAGAATACACCAATATAGAAATGTTTACATATTTTAAGTAAACAAAAATACCTTTTACTGACACAAGGTATCAGACAAAAAATGTAATGTACATGAAACATTTTTGCTACATAAAGTTTGATGATTAAGCAATCGGAAGAATAAGGATGCTATCATTTTTATATGTTGAAGTATGCAGAAATCTTAACCTGAAATTACATTCATGAATCAATTCAGATGTATTTTTGTATAAGTGCCTTTAGAATTATTTTTATTTTACTATTTTATTAGAGATGTCTACCTTACATAATTCATCAAGAAATAATACAAAATGATTTACTAACATGCATCCTTTTGCAGAGATTTACTTAAGAATTTCTCTGAATATTGTTCATCCAGAGTTTTCTTTAAGTGCTTACAAATTTATTCTCAGTCAATAAATTCCAATAATCTGCCCTTAGGATAATAGTAATTAAATGTAGCCCTTAGTATTATATCATTTTTGGCAGAAAAAATCAGTTTTGCACAACAATACAAATTTCTTTCAAGTATGAAAAAGAAAAGTTGAAATGGACCTAGTAAAAGGTCTATGATTAAATATATCAAACTTCTATTTTTTAAAAAGCAAAATTATTGCAAAAGTCACCTTGAAGTTTGTTTGATTTATAAATTTATCAGCACAGATTTTTCCAACCTACTTCTACAATAAACATAACTATGCTATATAAAACAGAGGTGGTTTGTTTTATTTCATATTGTGTTTTTTTCTTAGATCATTTTAGCTCAAAATGCATTAGTAATGTCTACATTGTGGACAGGATTAAGTTTATGTTTTCACTATTAAGACCCTTTCTGCCCAAGTAGGATGTATGGAATATGTCGCCCAAGATTTATATGAAGAAAATGTTTCTTATCTTAAAAAATTAGCTAGTTAACAAAGATATTCTTAATGAGACGCAGAATTGATTTATATTTTATTTATAGAAGACCATAATAATGCTGAATACACTCACAATTTACTTTATTTGTAAGTTTATTTTATTGTGTTAAATATAATGTTTAGAATAACATTTCCAGTGCAACTATAATGTTTAGAATAACTTTTCTAGTGCTTTGGGTACTAAGACATCAAAAAAACCAATGTAGCTACATTTTACTTTTAAAAAATTTCAGATTCTTATTCTACTTTACTGATATTCAAGGAAAAAGTACTGTATAAGAATAAAATTATTTTATTAACTCTTAGATTTGACTCTAAAATGTAAAGTGAAAAACTAGTGAGACTTTCTTAATGAAGAAATTTATATCATGTTTTGATTATATTATCAAAGTTTACCTCAACAGGCTTTAATAATCTATATAGGCACTTATCATTCTTTGCCTATGATATGATTATATACATGGATCATCAAAAAAAAAAAAAGATCAAATAGCAACCCATAGAGTTCAGTGAAGTGAGTGCATACAAAAATCAATAACCACAGTCTGACATGCAATGCCTAGAAATAACCCTACAAGATATGAGCAGGACCTATTTACAGAAAACTGTAAACTTTCATGGAGGAATAATAAAAGGTAAGCTGAAAATATTAGAAACACTTCATATTTATGGATAGCACAATGCATGAGTGTAATTCCTCCTAAATTAATTTTATATGTTAATGAAAACCAAATAAAAATAACATGGCAATGAGGTTTTATCTGAGATGGGAGACACTTTCCAAAATGATTAGGGAAAAATTAACAAGAAAGAATAGCCCAGGGCTTCCCTGGTGGCACAGTGGTTGAGAGTCTGCCTGCCGATGCAGGGGACACGGGCTCGTGCCCCGGTCCGGGAAGATCCCACATGCCGCGGAGCGGCTGGGCCTGTGAGCCATGGCCGCTGAGCCTGCGCGTCCGGAGCCTGTGCTCCGCAACAGTGAGAGGCCCGCGTACCACAAAAAAACAAAAACAAAAACAAAAACAAATATCCCAGGAATATTTTAACCAAAACAAGAAAAGAGTGTTATGTTTATAAGTATTGTAAGATTTCAATGTAAGTGATACGGTATTGATAAAAGCATTAAGACAGATTAATAGAGCAAAGCAGTTCAAAAATCCTAATACATAAGAAATAGGTGTATTGTAAAAAAGCATCATAAACAAACGCAAAATAGATGGAATATTTATTCAGCAAAGACTTGGAAAGTTATCTATTTGAAGAATAATTAAGATAAGCACTTAACTTATGTCATACTAATGATTCTATTACAGATTTTAGTGTGAACAATGAAACTAAAATACTAGGTGAAAACAGATTTTTTAAACTGGTATGAAGATACAAAAGAATTTTCTAAAATAAAGGCAATGAAAGAGATAAAGGAAAAACGATGTAATAAAATTAATAAGACTTTTGTACTTTAAAAAAAAGCACAAGAACATAAACAAAATATAAAAGGAAACATCTAATTGAGTAGAAATAATTTTGACAAGAGGTGGCTATCCTCAGCACATAATAAAAGGCTCTAAAAATCACTAATACTCTAATAAGGAAGAACATGTACAGATAATTCTTGATTGGAAACACATTAATTACAACAAATATATCAAAAATTACCATACTCATTACTAGAGAAACATGCAATTAAGCCACAATAATATTTATAATCTGTACAATCGACAAAATATACTTTAAATGTTCATTTAAGTAACTCATACAGTATTTGTAAGAATGTAAATTGATTATTAATTTTAAGAAAAAAACTGACAATTATCTGAAAATTGTCATATGTTCATAGTCCCTAAAACAGTAATTCTACTTCTAAAGAAATAATCATAGATAGGTGCACAGATGTATATGCAAAGATGTTCATTGCAGTGCTATTTATAGTAGAGAAACATTAGCAATAATCAAAATGTCCAACAGTAGGTAAATAGCAAAATAAACTATGACCTGAGGACTTCCCTGTTGGTCCAGTGGGTAAGATTCCATGCTCCCAATGCAGGGGGCCCAGGTTCAATACCTGGTCAGGGAACTAGATCCTGTACACATGCTGCAACTGAGTTTTCATGCCACAGCTAAGAGGTTACCGCATGCCGCATCTAAATATCCTGCACGCAGCAACAAAGATCCCACGTGCTGCAACTAAGACCCCGTGCAGCCTAAATAAGTATATATATATTTTAAATAATTTAAGAAAAGTAAACTATGACTTATAATTCAGGAATTTGGTAGAATATTATTCAGCCATTATAATGATGCTTCCAAAGCATAAGACTTGGAAATTTTTCATGATACAGTGTGAAATGAAAATTCAAGACTCAAACATATTTTTATAACTATTAAAATAAACAGTCATTTAAAAATAAACATAAAACAAAATATTGGTAAGTTTAAGTATAATTTTTATTTTCTTCTTTATACTTTCCAAAGGTCTTACAGTGAAATATTTTCCTTTTATAATTATAAAATTCCTTTAAATTTTTTTAAAGACATAACTTCATAAATTGAAATTACTGGAGAACAATTAAGGTGAGATAGAGTACAAACAGATATAGAAATAGATATAAGTATGCTGCTACTATATATATGTATATACATATATATCACAATATCATAATAAACAGTTACCTTAAATCAGGTTTAAGTAGCATCCACTCATGTGTTTACATTAATTTTCTGTCACAAGGTAATTTACTAGCAGAAGATGGCCTTTGCTTTTCCCCTTTGTATTAAAAGAGTTTTCATAAAGCTTAAAACTAGTTTAGTTCTCTACTGACTTCCTCCCTACTTTTTCTTTTTGTCTTCATTTTTTTAAATTAAGATTTAATCGACATATAATATTGTATAAGTTTAAGGAGTACAATATGTTGATTTCTTACCTTTATATATTGCAATATGATTATTGCACTAGCATTAGCTAACACCTCTATCATGTCACATAATTATCATTTACTTTTGGGGCTGAAAACGTTTATGATCAAGTCTCTTAGCAACTTTGAGGTGTATGGTACAGTATTGTTGACTATAATCACAATGCTGTACATGAGATCTCCAGAACTTATCTTCTAACTGCATGTTTGGACCCTTTGACCAACATCTCCCCAATTCCCTCATCCTGCAGCCCCTGGTAACCACTATTCTATTCTGTTTCTTTTTCTTCATTTTTCTGATAACTCAAATTCTTTTCAAACAAGTAAGATATAAATAAATACAAATACGACTGTCATTTTCACATAGACCTGATACTATTGCCTGGGCTTCCCTGTAATGTTTATTTTAAACCTTCATTAGGCAGCTGATTGGCCCTCAGGAATGGCTTCTGCATGGAGATGCCAATGTCTGGACCTGGAACTCAATTCTGCCAGAGACTGCAACTCTCCAGGCCTGCCTCTCCAGTTGTTTATTCCCCAAAATGTAAATATTCACAACCACAAAAAAGCCTTTGCAAACCATTCCCCGCAGAAGGAAATCACTAAAGCATACGTATCTTTCCTTCTTGCATTAGGGCTGGAGAGTGTCAATATCACATTTTCACTGTTCCAAGTGTATCTAAAATAAATACGAGGGATTTCCCTGGTGGCGCAGTGGTTAAGAATCCGCCTGTCAATGCAGGGGACACGGGTTTGAGCCCTGGTCCAGGAAGATCCCACATGCCGCGGAGCAACTAAGCTCGTGAGCCACAACTACTGAGCCCACGCGCCTAGAGCCCATGATCCACAATAAGACAAGCCACCGCAATGAGAAGCCCACGCACCACGATGAAGAGCAGCCCCCGCTCGCCGCAACTAGAGAAAGCCCACGCACAGCAATGAGACCCAACACAGCCAAAAATAAATAAATAAATGTATTAATAAATAACTAAATAAAATAAATACGAAATAGAACTATATAGTTTTTAAGGAAAACCTAGACTTCTGAATCTATCAGTGACTTCCTAGAAATCCCACATAAGTGCAAGAAAATGATGCAAAATTCCAGGAGTGTTATGCATTATGTCCTTTATCAGGAAGAATGAAGCTTTCCACAGCATAGTTTCTGGGTAAAAATGGAGTCTCTGTATTAAAGTTCAAGCAACAATGTAATTGTAAATAGAATATGTCATTTTGTTAAAACGGTGACTATTTTAGCAATGAATTCACCAAGAAAAGAATGTAAAATAGAGATTTAGATTTCTTGAAGCAGAAAGTTATCTCAGTGAGTATACATTACTATTCTGACCTTAACTGGAAATCCGTAATTCTAAATTGAAGATTTTCTTATCAGTAGTTTACAATTGAGATTACAACATAAACTTAAATAATTCAGGTAATTAATGCAAAGTGAATCTTTTATTTGAATTATCAATAGTTACCTCAAGTTATTAGCCTTGCCTTCTGTTGCAACCCTGATCATGGCTGGTTTAGGGAATTGAGAAATAATTAGTATTATTCTTTCTAGTGTTGTGCTTTTACTAGTTCACACAGTTCCTGGTTAGGAAAAACTACATGTCTTGAGTGTGTGTGTGTGTGTGCGTGTGTGTGTGTGTGTTTGCGTGTATTTGCTTGATGTTCAAACATATTGAGTATATTATCTGTAATGGTACACAAGCAAAAGGGAGAATCTTAAAAACTAAATTCTAACATCAATAATTGTCTCACACTACTACACTTGAAGTTTTAATGAAAAATATTAACCACTATTTCCAACATTCTGATTTAAACATGATAACCTTCTATATTTAAAATTATTTTTATTATCATCCCTTTTTTTCAAGCGGAGGGAAATAATACTATGTTTATTTTTTTCTGCAGGATAAATATCAATTTATCATAAGGGAATTAAAATCTGTCATGGAGCCAATTACTAAATTAATAATTTAATAAGTAATTTCACCTTTGTATAATGTAACTCTAAACATTATACTTTGTTGGCAAGACCATTAACTCTGATTATATCAAACAAGATTTCTCCCAAACAGACCAAATGTTAAACCGTTATTTAGCGAACGAATAATTGATTTTCAAACGTTTATGTCACTTGCTTATCTGATAGGAAATAGCCTTCCAGTGTTGATTTGTACAAGAGGAACTGAATGTTTAAACTTAAACAAGAAGAGGAAACCTCTGAAAAAATATTCCCTCTAGTAGAGTTAAGCTTATAGCCTTTGAAGGTTTATTTATGGTCTTTTTTAAACAGATTATTTTACATTTAACTTTTAACGAAACTGAATAACACAAATGAAAATTACTATTGCTCTTATTCTTCTGATTTTAGGTCTAAGGATCCAAGAGGCTTAAATGACAAAAAAAATAGGTTGCTATGTTGCATTGACATCTGGTGGATTCAAGCAGTTATTACAAGGTTGCCGATAGCTCTGAATTTAACGACGTTAAAGCAGAAAGACATGTAAAGATCATCTCTAGTCTAAGCCAGTAATTTTTCAGTTATGAAACTGAGGCAAAGAGATAGTAAATTTGTCAGAAATATTTGAAGAACGTTGAAAATACATTAAATAAATATAGCATTGGCCATGGTAAATAGAAATTCAATTTATGAAGCAGAAAACAAATACTGACATAGAATATATATATAGTTATAAAGTATATATAAAGTATTTTCACCTTTTTGGCAGGAAGATGGGGTTTCATTACACTGCTCTCTCTGCGTATGCTTGAAATAAAGAGATTTTCAAAGAAAATGTAAAACTGTAAAATGTTTTGTGAAGTAAAATATATACATGTATTTCTGCTACTATGATAAAGAACTTTGGCTTTTTAATTTACCCGAATGTGAAAAGAGATGAGACAAGAAGAGAAAATGAGGACTAACGTTGCTTCTGCTCTCTGTGTATTTTAGCAGTCCTCTGAGGTGATACTTCTTAAGGAGGAAATAATGAATCAAGGCATTTCCTTCTCAAGCTCAAATACTTTGTCTCTTAAAATCCTTCCTCAAAGAAACTTAAACACAGTATCACAAGAGAGAACAATCTTCTGTGTGGCTTTTCAGACATTGGCTCTCCCTGTCCACGTGACTTTCCTCTCCCTGGATGCACGTGGCGGATGCCTGTGCCTCGGACGCCTGTGCCTCACAGCCTACTCTCACCCCAACCCAGAGTCCTTCCTAGAAACAACTCTGAAGAGCCTTCCTGGCTCTCTCCATTGGTAGTTTCCTTGCATACTCTCCCTACAGCACCGGACACATAATCTTATATGTGTTTGTTTCTCTTCCTAGACTGTAAGCTTCTGTAGGGTAGGGACCCAGCCTGTAGGCCTTTCTTTCCAGTGCCTAACTTCTGGGAAATAGTAGGTGCTCAGTTAGTGCCTGCCAAATCATATGTGCTATGGTACTATTTCCTGCAGGCCTTGCTAAGTTTTACATTGCTCCCACTACCAAAAATCCCTGTTATTAACTTCCCTTACTAATATTAAGTTTTGAAAGATTCCATCTAGCAGAAAACCAGTATTTCTGAAGTAATAATACCCTAAACCAACTTTGTTGATCAAAAGACAGTACTTGCCTGTCAGAATTTCTAAGGGTCCCCATCCAGCTAAGGAGTTCTCATCTGGAGTGTGTCCAAGAAATTCCTACTTAAGCACAAGTTTATTATCATCTGGCCTAGAAACCTAGAGAATTAGCAAGACATAGGAGGTTATTTTTTCTTTTGGCCACGCTGCGGCATGTGGGATCTTCGTTCCCCTAGCGGAGTCTTAACCACTGGACTGCCAGGGAAGTCCCAAGACATAGGAGTTTTAATTAATGGGATTCTGGAAAGTGAAATAACAGCGTAATTTATATTATTGTCAGTTTTCTTGACTTTTTAAAAATATCTTCACTGAGAGACATCACATACCATAAAATTCAAAAGTATTTTTCAATTTATAATTACATGAAGTTCATGATTCAGTATTTTTTAATATATTCACAGATTTTCTCAATCATCTTTACAATCTAATTTTAGAACATTTGCCTCATCCTCCGCCCACAAAAACCTATACTCATTAGCAATCACTCTCTATCCTCCCTGACCTTGGCCCTAGGCACACAGTCATCTGTTTTCTGTCACTATAGATTCGCCTATTCTGGACATCCGCATAAATGACATCATACTGTAGATGGTCTTTTGTGATTGATGTTTTTCTTTTAGCATAGTATTTTCAAGGCTAATCCACATTTTAGTGTGTATCAGTACTGAATTCCTTTTACTGTCAGATACTATTCCATTGTATCGCTCTACCATAGTGGTTTCCAATTTTTGGCTATTATAAATAATGCTGCTGTGAACATGGATATACAAATTTTTGTGTGGACATGTGTTTCCATGTCTCTTAGATATATATAGCTAAGAGTGGAATTTCTGGATAACTTGGGTAACTCTATGTTTAACTTTATGAGGAACCGTCAAACTGTTTTCTCAATTGTAATTGATCTACGTGTCTTTCCTTAGACCAGTACATTGTCTTGATTACTGTAGCTTTTTAGTAAGGTTTGAAGTAAGTGTGAGTTTTCCAACTTTGTTCTTCTTTTTCAAGATTGTTTTGGCTATTCGGGGTCCCTTGCATTTGCACATGAATTTTAAAACCCATACATTTTGTTCTTCTAGAAATTTGTTATTTATATGTTATTTTTAGTTATGTCTTCTAAGCTTTTAATTTCTTTCTGTCATGACTTCTTATTCTTCTTATATTTACTCTGTCTCTTGAGATTTAAAAAAACTCTCCCAGGCAACTAATTTGGGTTTCAACAGTGATCACCTTATCTTTTAATTTTTTTTTTTACTTTTTTTTTTTTTTTTTTTTTTGCGGTACTTGGGCCTCTCGCTGTTGTGGCCTCTCCCGTTGCGGAGCACAGGCTCCAGACGCGCAGGCTCAGCGGCCATGGCCTACGGGCCCAGTCACTCCGCGGCATGTGGGATCTTCCCGGACCGGGGCACGAACCCGTGTCCCCTGCATTGGCAGGCGGACTCTCAACCACTGCGCCACCAGGGAAGCCCATCTTTTAATTTTTAATTGCAAACATTTTAGTTCCAGAAATTTTAGGGTAGGGTGTGTGTGCGCGTGTGTGTGTATTATGACTAAATCTTATGTCCTCTTATTACTATTTTATTTAATGACAGCTTTACTGAGATATAATTCACATAACATAAATTCATCCTGGTAAAATGTAAAACCCAGTGGTTTTTAGTATATTCACAGTTCACCTAATTCCATAATGTCTAATTTGAGAACATTTTCATAACTGCCAAAAGAAAGTCTGTACCCATTAGTCTTGTACCCATTAGTTCTTGGCAAATTCTTGACAAACCTCTTTCTTGACAACTTATTCTTTCTTTACTTTAATAAAACTACCACTTTGCCTTGATCTAGTCACTTATTCAAAACTAAGGTATACTCAGGGTACTTGTTATGATTCACCTTTCTCTAGAGAAATCTTAAAACTTTTTCGGGGAAGTGGTCAATTATTGACAGAGAATTGAAAAAATTTTGCTTCTCATCACTTAAAGCACAAGGCTTTCCTTTCTTTTAAGATTATTCAGGCTGCGTTTCAAACCCATACTGTAGCTGTATATTTGAGCATTTAAATTTTATGAAGTGTCGAAGAAAAAAAAAATTGACTTCCTGGCTATATCCTTTTTGCCTGTCTCTTCCTTTTACATAGCAATTGCAATAATAAATGATTTCCAAGAGTATTGTGAGAAAAATTAGTGAAAATAATTTAAGCACAGTGTATTGGTACTCAATTCTACATCAATAATGAATAAGTTTCTTGCCCACCCCATTGGAAAACATTACGTTGAACTCAGCTGTAGAAGGTCCCTGAGTTACGTCAGAGGAAGCTTTTCTAAGAACAAACAAAACAATGAGTTCAAACTTGGAGACAGTCCTACTCTCCCATTATTTTCAAAATCATCAGGAGAGCTTTGAACCCCTTCATCACATGGAAGCATAGTAGAATAAACTTGAGCTTTGAAGTTAGGCAGACCTGGCTTGGATTTCATTAAGCAGTTATGTTATCTTAGACAATTAAAAAAAACAAAAGACAAACAAAACAAAACCAGAAACAAACAAACAGACATAAAATCTGTGAACTTCAGCCTCCTCACCTATACTGTAATCTGATTTCATCCTGGCCTCACCAGCCAGGCATGCAGATGAGGTCACATTAACCATAATGACTCATACTTCCTTGACAATTGTCCCCTCCAGCTCAGGCAGGATTTCTGGTTCCGTAAGTTCACTTCCCCAATGTGCCTCCAGGTGTGCCTCACAAGTGCTTACTTGCAAATAAGTTAGTTCCACTCATACCATCAAGGGCACTGTCCCTCCTCCACATCACACTGGGAGCTCCAATCTGTTCTCCTGTTCCTTGGAATAGAGGATTGCCCACCACCTTGGGCCAGATACCTGAAATGACCTTGGTACTTAATTCTCAAAATCTCTACCCATCTCTCCCCTAACCTGAGCTTCTATCTGGTTTTCTAAGGGCAGGAAGTCTATGCAAACCATCTTTAAAGATGTGGTTTTCCAACCCCAGGGTGCATGAGGATCACCTAGTGAGTTGTTGAAAATGCAGACTCCTGAGCTCCATGCAGGTTTCTAAACTGAATTTCTGGTGTCAAAGTTCCATGGGCCACCTGGAAAACACGTGTCTGGTGTATTGCTGATTGGGATGGTGTCAGCCTGTCTGAAGCGTCCACGACTTGACCTCTGTCATTTCCAGACCTTCCTTCCTCTAGCAGGGTGCCATCCACAATCCAGCTCAGCCTGGGAAGGGCCAGCATGTAATCAGGAGCTCACCTGGCTTTAGTTCTTAGGTGATTAGCCATGATAAAAATGTCCTTGGTAGAGAGTAGTCTGAGGTGTAAATGGATAGCGTCCTGGATTATCATCATTTTTTTCTCCTAACTTTTTTATCTTCCTGTGCTCCCTGGACACATCTATTCACTCATTTCCCCGTAGCTGACACCTGGCAGTGATCATGGATTCTTTCCTCTTTCTTATTCCCAGTATACAATCACTCACCAAGCCCTGTCTAATCTCCCTCCTGGGCCCCCTTTAAATCTGCCCCTACTCTCCACTGGGCCACAGCCACTGAGTTCAAGCAGCACCATCTCTCACCCAGACTATTAAGACCAACTCCCAATTCTTCTCTCTACATCCAGTTCCTTCCTTACGTCGAAATCTAACCTCTAGCCAGAATGATTTCTCAGAAAGGAAAATCCGTCATCCCATTTCTCACCATCCCCCAAATCAGTCATTTCCCTCCATAATATTGTACACAAAACCCCAATATATTAAACTGATAAAACGAGCTGCCCAACTGAAGGAGACTCCTGAAACGTGTTGATGGGAGGAGGAAGAATAGACCTTCAGGCACCCACTCAGCCTTCCTGGACCTCCCCCACCTTTCCTGCCAGCCCCTGCAGCAGCTCTGAGTAACCACCTCCACAAAACCAGTGGTGTCCATGAAATGCCATTTGAAAACCACATCTCTAAAAGATAAATTCATAATTCCCTGTAAAGCAAAAAAAAGCCTCCTCTAATCTAAGCCCCACTCAACTCTCCAGCTTCATCCCCTCCCATCATTCCCTAGAGATACCCTGTGCTCTGTAGCTGTGCTGACAATATGGCAGTCACTAGTTACATGCAACTCTTTAAATTTAAAGTAATTAAACTAAATTAAAAATCCGGTACCGCTGTCAACTAGCCACATCTCAAGTGACCAAGAGCCACCTGTGGCTGCTGGCAGCCACGATGGCCATCACAGATACAAAGTATTTCCACCTGTGCAGAAAGTTCTATTGGCCTGCACTGCTCTAGTGATATGAAACTAACTGCAGTTCTCCAAACCCCACCCACTTTCTCACAGTCTAGAGCCTTCACACATGCTGTCCTCTCTGTCTAACATCTTTTCCTCTCTGTTGTCTATTTGGTAAATTCCACACATTCTCCAAGAGTCTGTCTGGAGAAAACTGCCCTTAAGAGCCTTCCCCTAACTTTCCAATCTCCTGTCTCTTTCAGGGACGACTTGAGCACTGTTTCCTCCCTGAACGCTTTGTACTCTAAAATCCTTCTAAGCTCCTGCCAAGGCTGGCAGGAAAGGTGGGGAGGTACGGCAATTTTCACCAGTTTTTTATTTGCTTGGCTGTGTATATTGCATATTAGACTGGGAGCAGAAATATTTTAACTCATCTTTGTAATCAAAGCAATCAATAAATATCTATTAAATTAATAAATTAATTGGTAAAGGATGGAGAAAAATCAGACTGCTAAATACATTTGGGTGAACATGGTAATCATCATGGAGATGGTGGATGTGTTAGGCAGCAGAATGACCCCGCCTCCAAAGATGTGAATGTCCTGTTGCTCAGAACCTGTGAATATGTCACCTGACGTGGCAAAAGGGACTTTGCAGATGTTGGTAAAGTTAAATTGTTTGAGACAGGGAGATTATTAGGTATTATTCAGGTGGGTCAAGTTAATCACAATGGAATCCTTAAAAGTGGAAAAGGAGGCAGGAGAGAAGATCAGAGTAATGCAATGTGAGAAGGATTCAGTCAGCTGTTGCTGGCTTTGACCAGAAGGGAGGAGGTCAGGAGCCGAGGAATGTGTGTGGCCTCTAGCAACTGGAAAGTCAGGAAGACAGATGGTTCCCTAGAGCCTCCAGAAAGGAACATAGCCTGCCTACCCCTTGCTTTTAATCCACTGAGATCCATTTCCGACTTCTGACCTCCAGAACTGTAAGAAAACACATTTATGTTGTTTTAAGCTGCTATATTTGTAATAATTTGTTAGAACAGCAGGAGGAAGTGAATACAGTGGAATCAGGAAGGAAAGGGTGTTGGTACAGAAAGAAAGTATATTTAACTGGGGGACTTCTCAGCCCTGGGGTCTTGGAGTCCAATGCGGGGAGAAAGCCCCACTGCTGTAGAGTGAGGACATCATCACTGACCCCAAGAGGATGTGTCCTGGGTTCTGGCTTTAGTCTGAGAATCACAGTCAGGTGTGAGAGGGTTTCACCAGACCCTGGAGCTGGGGATTTTAGTACAGGCAGGAAGAGGGTTTCTCTTGAAAGGCCCAACAGTGCTAACACCTAGTCTACATTTTATCCTCTTTGAGAACACAGAAAATGACCAAATGACATTCCCTGGGCCCGACCCTTGGCATCTAAACATCAAGCTGCCATAGCTGTGAACTATGTCTGTGAGCATCTGTGCTTTATCTCAGTATATTTTGTGCATCCATCAGCAAGATAAGTCCTAAGGTAATTGCTTCTTCGCTTTAGGCCTTTCCGGCTTACTAAAGCTGTCATAGGAAAGCTCTACTTTCAGATGGTGGGGAAACTTGTAGATACAAATATTGAATTATTGTGTAGTACACCTGAAATTAATGTAAGGTTATATGTCAATTATATCTCAATTTTTAAAAACTGATCTTGCACCTAATGTAGATGCCATCTTAGGTAATTGACAGGAGAATTTTCAAAGGCAGATTTTGAAATGCATCTACCACACCCAGTTCAAAAATTTATAAATTTTCTCTAATCCCACCATCTAAAAGCCAGTTCTCCCTAGGCAATTCCTGAACTCCCCAAAACTGTATGTGTAACTTCCAGCTGTGCCTTGTATTTCTTTTTCTTCCCCTCACTGTACAGTTATCTACTTAAGCAAAGGGTCTTCTTCATAGGTCCTTGTAGCTTATTATAGTGTCTATCACAAAGCACCTAATAAATGCTCAATGTTCATTGCAGCACTATTTACAATAGCCAAGACATGGAACCAAGCTAAATGTCCATCAACAGATGAATGGATAAAGAAGATGTGGCACATATATACAATGGAATCTTACTCAGCCATAAAAAGGAATGAAATTGAGTTATTTGTAGTGAGGTGGATGGACCTAGAGTCTGTCATACAGAGTGAAGTAAGTCAGAAAGAGAAAAACAAATACTGTATGCTAATGCATATATATGGAATCTAAAAAAAATTGGTACTGATGAACCTAGTTGCAGGGCAGGAATAAAGACATAGACATAGAGAATAGACTTGAAGACACGGGGTGGGAGGGGGAAGCTGGGGAGAAGTGAGAGTAGCATCGACATACATACATTACTGAATGTAAAATAGCTAGCTAGTGGGAAGCAGCAGCATAGCACAGGGAGGTCAGCTCGGTGCTTTGCGACCAACTAGAGGGGTGGGATAGGGAGGGTGGGAGGGAGATGAAAGAGGGAGGGGATATGGGGATGTATGTATGCATGTGGCTGATTCACTTTGGTGTAAAACAGAAACTAACACAGTATTGTGAAGCAATTTTGCTCCAATAAAGATTTATTTTAAAAATGCTCAATGAATATTTGTTGAGTTCCTTTATTCTTTTCATCAATAAGTAGATGTTAAATTGCCCCGCTATGCAGGGCACTGTGTGAGACAGTGAGGATAAAACAGGAGGCCCATTATGCACAAATCCTGCTTCATGGAACTCCCAGGTTACTGGCCACACAGACATTAATCAAAACCTCACAGATGCAAGTGTGATTTCAGTTGTGATTTGCAATCCAAAGGCAAGATGTGGTGTTGTGACTGCCTAGTAAAGGCATTTCCAAACCGGGGAGGTCCGGGGAGATATCTCTGAGGAACTGATGTTTTGAGCTGAGTTCTGAAGGAAGAATGGGGGTTAACCAAGTAAGGGATTGGGGAAGTATACAAGGCAGAAGGAACAGCACATGCAAAGTCCCTGAGCCAAGATGGAAAAGGAAAGAAGGAATGGATTGACATCCTCTCCTAGAGCAGGTCGGCCGCCAGGGAAGAAGGTCAAGGCCTTGCACGTCTCACTCTCCCTTGCCATTTCCCCACCCCTTCATAATATCAGTATCAATATTAAGTGGCAAATATCCCTACATTAAAACAGCATCCAAAGTTTGGAGCTTTAAACTCATTAAAATTTTTTCATTCACAGTTCATGAATTTTATTTTATTTTATTTTTAATATTTATTTATTTGGCTGCACAGGGTCTTAGTTGCGGCATGCAGGATCTTTAGTTGAGGCATGCAGGATCTAGTTCCCTGACCAGGGATCGAACCTGGGCCCCCCGTATTGCGAGCTCGGAGTCTTAACCGCTGGACCATGAGGGAAGTCCCAACACAGTTCATGAATTTTAAATTGCAGATTTGTATGGAGAAACAGTCAGTGGCACAAGAATCAAAAGAATTTAGGTTCTAATTACTGTGTAATCTTGGTTATTTGCTTAACTTCTCTGGGCCTTGTTTTCTTTTTTGTTTTGTTTTGTTTTTGGCTGTGTTGGGTCTTCATTGCTGCATGCAGGCTTTCTCTAGTTGTGGTGAGCGGGGGCTACTCTTCATTGCAGTGTGTGGGCTTCTCATTGTGGTGGCTTCTCTTGTTGTGGAGCATGGGCTCTAGGCACGTGGGCTTCAGTAGCTGTGGCATGTGAGCTCAGTAGTTGTGGCTCATGGCCTCTAGAGCACAGGCTCAGTAGTTGTGGCGCACGGGCTTAGGTGCTCCGTGGCATGTGGGATCTTCCCGGACCAGGGCTTGAACCCGTGTCCCCGGCACTGGCAGACAGATTCTTAACCACTGCACCACCAGGGAAGTCCTCCCTTGATTTCTTGATTTGTAAAATTAGGAGGGTAGACCATAGACTACTGTAGAAGTTCCTCCCTGCTCTAAGTCTTCTATATTTATGTGGGTTTAGGTATTTAAGATTTAAAGAGGCATTGGCATGGTATAATAAAATAAATAAATAAATAAAGCAAAGTATGACATGTTTCTCATCTCTGATCTGTTACTCTGTAGCTGTGTTATCTTAGGCAAATGACTTAACCTTTCTGATCCACAGTTTCTGACTATAATAATGTCTACCCTGCAGAGTTATAAGAAAAAAATATATAAAGTAGTTGACTCACAGAAGTTATTACAACTGAAATACACTATTTTAGTACTCTGAAGGATTCTATGACCTCCTTTTCAAAGGAAATTGTAAAACAATACACAGTAGTTTTAAGAAAAATGAATCTTTTTCAGAGTTTTCCAAAGAGTGTAATCATTTTTCCTCGATAGATGCAGGGTGTTATTATTCGCTATCGCCACTAACTTAGACACACCCTGATAAGTAGAAAATTACATTTACTAAGCATTTGCCCTTTTGCTGAAAAGACCATTGAATTTGAGAACGTGAAAGGCCTTTTTCTCATCAAGTAAGGAGAGAAGAGAATTACTATCAATAGGGAATTTGCATCTACAATCTTAACAATTTTTGTTGGTTTCAGCTTTCATTCTAAGAGGCATTGTCCTTAGTATTTAGGGAACAAAATGTGGGAAGTGAACCCCTCAGTATGACAGGCTATGAGAATGCTCACCGCAGAGAATCGTGCCATTAATTCAGTGCAGTTTTAGGAAAGTCTTATGAGAAATAATTTTCCCTGATGTCTTACCTACATAGGCCCTGGACCCGAAATCCCAGCAAGCATAAATCCTCTCTCTTCTCTGAATAACCGACATGAACGGTGCTATGTGCTTCTAACTGTGACAGGTAAAATTAGATTTTTGAAGACACATTCTTCATTCCACCACAGAAAAATGGTTACAATTATTTCAAAAGTTTAAATCAAAATATTTAAACCAAAAATTTTCATTTCTTTTACATCATCTCTTTTACTAAAGTTTTAGAAATATCACATTATTTATTCCACTTCCATTTTCATCAGATGGAACACTGTTTACTGAAGGAGAGGAAAAATAATTTTTTCTCTACACCTCCAGTTTCTTGGCTGAACCCCCCCGCCCAATAAAAGAGAGATTAACAGGAAAAAAACAGACAGAAGTTTAATAACATGTATATCTCCTGTATCCATGGGAGATACCCAAGAAAACTAACTCCCCAAAATGACCCAAGCCACCACCTTAAATACCATCACCAGCTAAACATAAAAGGTGTCAGGGGTGAGGGTGTGGAGAGCCAGTTACGGGGGTTGCCAGGAAAAGCACAGTAAACAGGGGCAAGGTTCTGCAGATTTAAGTCCTGTCTCTCTCCACTAACACAAGTTTCCAGAATTTTAGACAGCTTCCTCTTCTTGGTACAGAGACGAAAACATGATTACAAATGGAGGTTTCCCTTACAAATGTAAATTTCTCTTACAAAAGGGTAACTTCGGTTTTCAGAGCTTCTCCTGTGTCTGTTTCTTGAAAATAACCAGCTCAAGATAATCTTTATGCCAAAGAGGCATATTTTGGAGTGGGGTATTCTGCTCCCCTTCACTGTATTGAGAAATCTTCCCAATACAAAACACTTACGTTAAAATTACATTAAAAATATTTTGAAATGCATGATTGAGCTTCTGGGAGAGTAAGGCAGTTCTTGGAGGCCCCATTCAACAGGGCTAAAGTGATGTTTATGCTGAGAGTATATTCCTAATTCTGGTGGCCCAGGGCATGTAGTCTGGGGTTCAAACCAGTCAGATGGAAGTTCCCTGCATAAAACATAAAAGGAGACTAACTTGAGAAATAAAAACGCATTCTGCAGAGGTAGGTGCTGGGGCTAGTTGCCAAGCATAGCCATGCAGCAGGAAGAAAAAATGAGGAAGGAAGGGAGGGAAGGAGGGAAGGAGGAAAGAAGGAAGGAGGGAAGGAAGAAAGGAAGGAAGGAAGGAATGGAGGGAGGGAGGGAGGGAGGGAAGGAAGAAGGAAGGGAGGAAAGAAGGAAAGAAAAGAGAGAGAGAGCTTAAAGATATAGGGGAAAATAGAATGTAGGGAGAGAAGGAGAAGAAATGAAGGGAGAGAGGTGAAGGGGAAGAGGAAAGGGTCTTTTCAGAGAATTTCTATCCTAAACTGAAACTTACGTGAGCTTGAGAATTAAAATTGAATTAATCTGTGTTCCCAGTAACCCAAGCTAAAAATTTAGTTTCAAATCTCTAGGTTGGTAGTATACTAAGGGGCTTAGCAGAACTAAGTGTAACTGTGCTCTAGGAGAACGCACTTTAAATCCAGACATCAAGGAATTCCCATAAAAAAAAAACTTTTCCAAGGAGCATGATTTGACAGTCATAACCTCAAGCCATCAAGAAATCAAGCCACCATCAGCAAGAGTCATCAGGAATAACGAACTGCCGAATGAGACACACCATGTTTGCTGATATGGAGTTATCAGATATAGGTTATCCAATAAATATGTTTACTGTGTTTCAAAGAAATAATAGAAGGAACTGAAGATAAGATGAAGAAGTAAGAGGTTATCAAAAACGACCAGTCAGAACTGAAAATAGCCAAATAGAAGACATAAAATGAAAAAAGTAATGCTTGAAATTAGAAACACAATGGGTGTAGAAAACTCTTGCTCGTCCACCAGTTCTACAAAGACTGAGTCATTAGCCACTGCAGACGCTAACTGACCTGCCCCCTGAAAAGAATGTAGGATGAGAAGCAGGATGGGGCACTCTGTGCTTTGGAAAACCAGACCTCTTATAGTTAGTTGTATGTCTCAGGAAGACTCTTGCATCTTCCCATACACGGAAAAGCACTAAAATCATTAACTGAGATACCAGTTCCTTGTGACTAGCAGTAAACTTTAACAGAGATGTGTGCTTGACTACACAGATTCCCTAACCAAAAATCATATATATACTGACTTCTCCCCTACCTCTGTGGAGCAGTTCCCTCAGAGCTACCGAGAGGCTGTTTCCAGGGCTATAGTCCTCAATACAGCCCCTGAATGAGACTGAAATTCATAACTCTTACATTGTGCATTTTTCTTTTACTTGACAGTTGCACAGCAGATTAGACACGGCTGAAGAAAAGATCACCAAAACACAGTCAGAACGTGATGAGATGGAAATTAGGAAAGAGGTTGAAAGCGTCCGGTCATAGAATGAGAAAATGTGAAGTATAGCTAATCAGTTTTCCAGAATGAGCAAATAGAATGAGAGAAAAAATTTTGAAGAGATATTGGTGAAGAAACTTTTGGAATTTATAGAGAATAACAATTTTCAGATTCAGTGAATCCAAGGAACCTCGAGCAAGATAAACAGAAAGAAATCTATACCTATTGAAAATGTACTGAAACAAAAGAACACCCAAGAGATCCCAAAGCTGCCAAAAAAGAACAGGTATTTACCTCCATCTTCAAAGTGCTAAGAGATTTTTATATTCAGTGAAACTGTCTTTCAAGAACAAGGGTAAAATAAAGACATTTGCAGACAAAGACAAAGGTTACAAGCAAAGAAACTCACTAAAGAGCTTCTGAAGTATAATCAGCGCTCTGTATCCACAGATTTTGCATCTGTGGATTCAACTAACCGCAGATCAAAAATATTCAGAAAAAGAATATTCCAGAAAGCTTCAAAAAGCAAAACTTGCATTAGCCATGAACTACTTACATAGCTTACATTGTATTTACAACGATTTATGTGGCATTTATATCGTATTAGGTATTATAAGTAATCTAGAGATGACTTTAATGATACAGGAGGATGTGTGTAGGTTATATGCAAATACTACACGGTTTTATATAAGGGGCTTGAGCATCCAGAGATTTTTGTGTCCATGGAGGCCTTGGTCCAATCTCCTATGGATATTGAAGGACGACTGTATGTTCTTCTGGAAGAAGGAAAATGATCCCAGAAGGAAGGTCTCAGATGCAAGATGGAACGGTGACTGAAGAAAATAATAAATGCATGACTAAATCTGGAGACTCACTGATTACATAGAATAATAATGCCAAAAATGACTACTTTTTGCAAGTCTAAAGATACAGCAGGGCTTTCCTGGTGGCACAGTGGTTAAGAATCCTCCTGCCAATGCAGGGGACACAGGTTCGAGCCCTGGTCCGGGAAGATCCCACATGCCGTGGAGCAACAAAGCCCGTGCGCCACAACTACCGAGCCTGCACTCTAGAGCCAGTGAGCCACAACTACTTTAGCCTGCATGCCTACAGCCCGTGCTTTGCAACAAGAAAAGCCACCGCAGTAAGAAGCCTGCGCACCACAATGAAGAGTAGCCCCCGGGCTTCCCTGGTGGCGCAGTGATTGAGAGTCCGCCTGCCGATGCAGGGGACACGGGTTCGTGCCCCGGTCCGGGAAGATCCCACATGCCGCGGAGCGGCTGGGCCCGTGAGCCATGGCCGTTGAGCCTGCGCGTCCGGAGCCTGTGCTCCGCAATGGGAGAGGCCACAGCAGTGAGAGGCCCGCATACCGAAAAAAAAAAAAAAAAAAGCAAGGGAATGATTAACGCAAAGTTTAGACTGGTACGTGCCGCCATAGGCCATCCCTCCCTGAGGAGCTGGTTGCATCCTGAAAAGAAACAGAGGATACACTCAAATGGATTCGAGAGGAAGTTACTAAAGGGATTACTTACAAAGGTAGGGGCAGTGTGTAGAAAATAAGTTAATGCATTGCCTATTGCAACTGGAAGTCAGAAAGCAAAGGAGGCTGGAGATGGAGACCGTAGGGGTCAGGGTCCCCAGAGCACGGAGCACATTGAGCAGAGCAGAGCAAGGGCATCAGGGTGACAGGCAAACTGAAGGTATCTACACAATGGACTCATTTCATTCTTCCTTTAAGTCAGTAAATGTATTTTTTTTCATACCAGTTTATGTACATGGTATATTTTACAGCTCAAAAATGCGGGGAAAATGCAACAAAAATAGTTTTTTATTCCCCGTCATTGAACTATTACTATAATGATATTTCAGAAGCAGAAATGAGGAGCAAGGAAAGTAAGAAACATTGAATGACTAGTAATGGGCATTGTTTTTCCTTTCAGGGAGAGCAGTTTGCTGGTGCAAAAGGGGTAGACTGGGAGTAATTTAGATCACATTTGCTGTGAAGATGATGTAACATAAGTAAATAAATGTTAAATAGAAGACTGTTAAAACACAAAATTCAGTGGTCATAAAGTCATTTTTCTTTCTTTCTTTCTTTTTTTTTAGTTTCAGCTCTCCCACTTATAATGAAATTATGTACAGAAGCATAATTAAGCAGTAGTAATAACCAACAATTACAAGGTGCTTACCCTTTTTCAGGCAGCGTTCTAAGTGTCATACCTGTATTAGGTCGTTTAATCATTACTGAAAACATACAAGGTAGGATTATTAGTACTTTTTTTTACAGATGAGGACCCTGAGATGTAAAAAAGTCAAATCACTAGATGGTGGGTTGAGCTCATGTTCTCCTGTGTCCTGGAGATGCTCCAACTGAGGGAAGCTTAGATCGTGAGGTTTTAACCCGTGGTTCATTAAAGGCTCTGAAATCATAGATAAACTCTTATGTGTATGTCACCTGAATGTCCCAGACATCCTTGCCTGTGAAATCAAGTTTCCATTTGATGTCCAAGTCATAAATAGTCTGAGTCCCCAGCATGCTTGAGTGACCAAAGTCCAGTTCTTTTTCTAGCTGCCCGGCAAAACAAATCTTGCCATTTCCAGGCAAATTTACGTGGTCCGCTGAAAGGGATCAGAACCAGCCTCCTCAAAATGTGCTGCTTTGTCATGTGGATTATTTTGAACTAAAGACAATGCAAACTCTGAAGGTGCAAGAGAAACTCTGCTCCTCCCTTAAATACCTAGAAGAATTTAAATTGAGGGTCTTTCCCAGAATGAGAATTATTACCAGAGATAAATTTTATCTGAGTGACCCATCTACATGGCAAGGCAAATATCTAATTACTAAAAATCTGCTCTTTTTATTGTCTTATGAATTACCTCCCCTTCTTTGAAGCCCCGGGTCCCTTTCCCATTCCTTAGTTTAGGATGACATATATACTTCATTTTATCCTTCTGTCTTGGAAACTCTCATGTACGTGGGGTTCCTGTATGTATAAAGTTAAATTTGTTTTTCTCCTGTTGATCTGTCTCATGTTGACTTGATGACTAAGCCAGCTGAAAGAGCCTTTGAAAAGCAGAGGAAAATTCTTTCTTTCCAACACCACACATCATCCTGGTTGTGGCTTGCCCAACCAGACCTCTGTCTCTAGAGCGTCCATAGTCTCCTTTCTGCAGATACCTCTTGCCGTTCTACAAATAATTTCTGGTGATCTAATTTGATAAAGGGCTAGATGTTAAATCTTACAAAGGATGATTATTAATGTTTTACTCAAACTTTGTCAAATATGTTACCTCAATTGCACTTTTTTTGTATGATTTAATTAGGTAGACTCAGAGCTTTTTGGTGAGTTCACTAAATATACAAATATTCTTTGGATACAAATATTCTTTGTTGTTAACTGAGACTAGAGCTACAGACTTAAGGTGCCAGATGTGTACATGGTTTACACATTCTCATCACTCTATACATGACCCTCTATAATTTTTTAAAATTTATATATAAAGTTTTAAATAATACAATGAATACCCATGAACACATCACCCACAAATTAGAACATTACAAATAATCTACATCTTCCTATTTGCTCTTCCTCTTTCTTATCTCTCCCTCTTCCCTCAGAAGGAATAGCTATCCTGAATTTTATGTTCATGCTTCCCTCGTCTTTTCTGTTTTACAATAAATATATGTGAACTAAAAATAGACAGATGCACAAATACTCTACTATGTAATTTTATGTGTTTTTTTAACTTTATAAAAAGGATATTAAACTATGTGTTGCCTTTTTTGATTTGAACTGTTGATTCAACATTATATTCCTAAAATTAATTCACATTGTTGCATGCAATTGTACTTGATTCATTTCCCATGTAATATACTGTTCTATCATGAAAATGTACTATAATTTATTTATCCATTGTCTGATAAATGAGAAGTTGAGTTGTTTACAAATTATTTGCTATTATAACCCAAGCTTCTATTAATATTTTTCTGCTTCTCTCCTGATTCATCAGTGCTAAGTTTCTCATTTGCATGTAACTGGAGAGAAATGGCTGGGGCATAAGCTGAACAAATGTTTAACTTTACATGATAAAGCTATATTGCTTTTCAAACCATCACAAAAATAAGTCTCAATTACAGTAAGCAAAAACCGATTAAACTCATTTATCAAAAGATAGAATATCTGAAATTCAAGAAGCCAGGGAGGAAAAACATGAGTACAAGTGAATAAAGAGAAGGAAAAAAAAAATAATAAGGGAAACAATAAAGATATGTTTAGAAATTAATGAGCTAGAAATAAAAGCAACAACAAAATACTAAAATAAAAAAGTAATTTTTTGAATAAATGCATAAGGTAAAACAACATCCTGAAAAGACTTTCAGAAAAACTACACAGGCAAGGCTCCTAGAAGACCTAGCCAAGGAGGTACCTTGCAGCACTATCTATGTATCATGGAGCTAGAGGCAGCCCAGATTCCATTACTGGTGGAGCAGATGGATAAAATGTGCTGGCCACATATGATGGAATGTTATACAGCAGAGGCCAAATGGACGAATCTTAAGGATTCAACACCTATTTGTAATTTTTTAAAATCTCAGAGCACTAAGAATACAGAGAATTTCCTTAAGTAAAAAGAGATTATCTAGCAAAAACTTAACAAATATCCTACTTAATGGAGAAATTTTGGATACTTTCATTTTATGATCAGGAGCAAGATCCTCTATCACAGCTTCTACTTGACTCAGTACTGAAGATCTTGGCCAACATACAAAACCACAAGTTTAATGATTGTAAGGGAAGAGGCAAAACTGCCATTATTTGTAAGTGATATCAACTAGCAAAAACAAAAACGTACAGAATCAACAGAATAACTCCAGGAAACAACAAGAAGATTTAGTAAGACTGCCAAAAATATGGTCAACTTACATTCTTCTACATAAGCAATTACCAAAGAAAAATGTGATTGAAAACAATAGAGCAATAAAAATAGCAAAGAAGGTTGTATTTGGAGAAAAGTTTAAACATCTACTAAAGGACACCACAGAAAAGCAATTTAACATTATTAAGATGTCATTTCTCCTCAAACTGATCTAATGCAATTCCAATAAAAGTTCCAGTTGAATTTTTTTTGAAGAATACAACAAACTAATTTCAAAAAGTATATGAACGAATAAAAGATTATGCATACATAAAACAATTGTTCAAAAGAGCACAGTGATGGGCTCCCTGCTAACAGATATTAAGCACACTACAAGCCATGGTAACAACTTTTTAAAAATAGCATAGGAACAGAATAGCTCAGAAACAGTCCTTTGTATAAATTCACATGTAATCAGTAAGGAAACGATGGATTGTTTAGTCGGTGATTAGCTTATTATAAAGAGAAAAATAGATTTCTACTTCCCAACATACATTAAGGTTAGCTCTACATGTTTTAAAGAACTGAATATGAAAACTACAAGATAACAGAGAAAAATGTAGAAGAATATTTTTGCAGACTTAAGGTGAGAAGGAGTATTTTAAATAAGACCCAAATACTACAAGTCATAAGGTTTAAAAATAATTGATAGATAAATTTATGTTGAAATTAAGGATTTTTTTTCCAACAAAAATCACACGGATGAGATAACCTCATTGGTGAAAGATTGGGAGAAAATATTTGTGATACCTAAAATCTAAAAGGGATTTATTTCTAGAACGGAGACATGTCAACAAAAGACAGGAAACAATAGAAAAATGGACAAAGGATATGATACAATTTAAGGAAAAGGAAATACAAAGGCTAACAAGTATATAAATAGATGTTCAACCCTACTATTAATTAGAGAAATGCAAACTAAAAAGATTGAACTTTAGATAAATTTAGGTAGATAAACTAGACATTAGATAGACAACAATTAGGTAATCAAAAAAATGTTAAGTTTTAGTAAAAACAGAGGGAAACGGGAACGATTATGTACTGCAGGTGGGACTGTAGTGTTTTAGCAATTCAGGAGAGCGCGCAGGTTGTCCTCAGCAGGTCCCATGAACAGGCATTCCTACCCCTGGCTATATTCCTAGAGCTGTCTCTACGGAAGTCTACAGACTTGAGTCTGCACACAGGAACTCCTTCACAAAGCAGGAAGCTAAAGGCATTACAGGTGTCCAATACTAGAGGAACAGATGAGTAAAATCTGGTATGGTCGGAAGGAATACGAATACAGTCTTAAAAACAGTGCTGAGTTTTAAAAGTAAGGTAGAAGATCACAGCACGATACTATCTAAATAAATTAAAGACACATTGATATACAATCAGCAAGGTAACTCTTGAAGAATATATGTATTTATACATCGTATTTTTTAAAAACCCTTTGGGACCAGTGAATAGGAACCTAACTTGAGTCACTACAATGAGGAATCACTGTCTCTCATCCAGCTCCCAGATATGCGCCAGTTATAGAGGCAGAGTCACTTGAATGAAGAGCCGATAGAGCTCCCTTGAGGAAGGACCCTTCATTACTGCCATAATTATGTACCATAAATCTTTTCCTAAATCTCTAACGAATAAGCATGAGGTACCTTTCCAGGGTGACTAAGCACTGGGGAAAAGAACACTCCCAGCCTTTGGGGATATAATTAGACACTGGATCTGAGCTGACCCTAATCACCATGAAACCAGTATCCCGCCTGGGTCCATTTGTCAAGGGGGCAGATGAAAGTGAAGCGTTGGCCTGAATTGGTCTCAAATAGTCTTCAAACTCAACTTGTGACTGTTTCTCCAGTCCCTGGGTGTATAGTTGAAACAGTTGTAATAAAAATCTTTCAGCCATGGAGTAAGATATATTATGGTAGAAATGACAAAGTGGGAATCCCTCCGACTGCCTCTTCCTCCTAAAATATCAATCAAAACAATAGCACATCCTAAGGGAATCACAGAGATCAGTGCCACCCACCATGAAAGATGTGGAAAAGGTGGGGATTGAAGGGTGACTCTTATGACATCCCCACTTAATTCACTTGTCTAGCCTGTGAAGGAGACATATGTCTTGAGAATGCCTGTTAATTATCATAAATGTAAATTGCAAGTGGGACTACTCCAATTAAGGTATTTTTACAAGTCTGGTCTCTTTCCTGGAGCAAATCAACCCAATTCAGCCCCAGCAAATCATTGGGGGAAGGGACTATCTGTCATGATTTTCATATTAAATGGTCAATTTTGTGGAAGACCAGAACAACTCAACAGGGATAGGACCACTAAGGGCTCAGGCCTTTCAGGAATGAAGGTTTCAAAAACTCAACCAAGTAAGAAAATCATCCAACCTTGTAAAGAATTCCAACCAGCTAAGCTGCTGGCTAAGGGAAAAGAGAATATGAATGGATAGAGGATGAATAAATATTATAAATATCAACTAGCATAAATATCAACTAATCTTGTGATTATTTGCAGAAAGAAGTTCTAGACTAATCCGCATGTACTAACTGCACAGCTATACTACTCGCATGTCATCTCTGAGCATCAGTTTCCTGGTCTATAGGTCTACCCTGAGCTGAAGATAATCATACCTACTGTGCAAGGCTTACAGGATTATAATCAATATCTATGTATTTGACACTTAGTAGGTGTTCAGGACATGAAAATCGTCTTTTAGAGAGACACTAGGATCTAGTATAAAGTGGTTAAGAGCTGAGACTTTGGGGTCAGAGTAGAGGTGGTAATCCCAAATATTTATAGACCCCGGGGCATGATGGTTAAGTTCTCAAAGTCTTAAATTTCCTCTTCTGCAAAATGGAGTTAGATACACCTATTTAGCGGTTTTCTTTAAAATATTCAATTAGGTAGAGTATGACACTTGAAAGTATTAAAAAATAGAAGCAATTATTTTTACGAGGTAGAGTGCAAGTTTCTTGAACCTAGTGAGGGAAACACACATAAGTAGATATGTTCAATGTAAGGTGGGAAGTAGGAAGAAACATGTATGCTTGATGACCAGGGTGCAATGAGAACATGGCCAAGTGAAGATAATGGAGATATTTAATCCAATCTGGTGGACACTGTTAACAGAACTAAGTCCAGAAAGGTAAAAGTGAATTTGCTCATGGTCCCAGATATAATTAAGGAGAGAGTTGAGACCAGACTATAGAACTTCTAACTATCGCACCAATTTCTTTTATGTGTCTAAATGTTATATTTGTATGAGATTTAAAATAAATACACCTTATTCAATTTTCCTATGCAGAATTCTCAGAAGATAAGATGCGTCTATCATGTAATTATATCTTTTTGCGACTAATAACCAAAATATATGGGTTTCTTTTTTTTTTTTTTTTTTGGCGCTACGCGGGCCTCTCACTGTTGCGGAGCACAGGCTCCGGACGCGCAGGCTCAGCCGCTCCGCGGCATGTGGGATCCTCCCAGACCGGGGCACGAACCCGCGTCCCCTGCATCGGCAGGCAGACTCCCAACCACTGCGCCACCAGGGAAGCCCTTTTTTTTTTTTTTTTTTTTTTTTTGGAATATATGGGTTTCTTGATTGGATCCTCTTACCTCTCATTCAAACCGATCTTTTCAACATAATATAATATGGTAAGACCCTTAACATCTATAGGAGCCATAAAGGAAGCAAAAGACCTTAATTCATTCACTCAAGAAATATTTTAATATCTATTATGCCAGGAAATTTTCTACGTGCTGAGAGTACAGAAGTCAATCAAAACAGACAAAACTGGGGGAGGATTATAAATACATAAGTAAAATATATAGAACTGTATCTGCCTTTATGGGACTTATGGTAAAATAAGCCTACATGGGGATATGACTTACATATGTTTTCAAATCTTGCTGTTTAAAAAGAAGTGTTTAAATATACTTTGTAAAGTTAGGACTTGTTATAACTGTGTTTTTTGTAGCTCCAACATCTGAGAAGGGTGGCTGTGAAGAGACTGTTGAACATACACTAGGAAAACGATAAAGCTGGAGCTGAGGTTGAGAGAAGATAGAAAGTATTTCCTGATTAGTTAAACAATATCTGTAGGGCTCATCCAGGCAACGGTAAAGCCCTTCATAGGAAGATGCAATCTCTATGGAAGGAAGGAAAAAGGAAATCTCAATGAAAGGGAATGAGAACCTCTGAGAATTACCTTGAGGAAAGGCTGGAAAAACTGGCAAGAATTTTAATACTCAGTCAGAAAGTTGCAAGAAGAATGTTAGGTCTTCTGACTCACAAATTAAGTCAAACTCTCAAGGCTCTGAAACATGCATAACATGAGAGAGTTTGTGGCATGAAGCACTGAGGTCTGGAGAGAAACGAAAGAATTTTTTTTTTCAGTGAAGAATGAAGGAAGAACCAGTGTTTATGAAACAGAGAAAAGAATGTTCATTATATTTAAGCATCTATATTTCTTTGATTCTTGTTCGAATTATATTTTTCAATCAGAAAAATAATCATGCTGGAATTCCCTGGCAGTCCAGTGGTTAGGACTCTGTACCCTCACTGCCGAGGGCCCGGGTTCAATCCCTAAAAATAAAAAGAAAGAAAGAAAAATAATCATGTTCAGGCTTAAAGCTTTATGATTTCCTTAGAAATTCCTAACAGGAAAAACAAAAAGTTCATATCTGAATCTTAGCTCTAATATGATGACTCCTCATTTGGACCATGAACCAAGGCTCAACTGATTCTGGCATATCCTCGTTTTAATATATGCGTATTCCCAGCACTGAGCTGGTACAATTCTAGCAAATACACGGTGACAGCAATTGTCACAGCCGGTCAGGACAATCCACAAGCAAAAAGAACTTCCGAGAAGCCAACATAGTTCTATGGTTTGTCCCCTCAAATATTTGACTACCACACATTAGATGTTGTTAGAGTGAACACAGCCCTACATTGTTGTCGCCAGCTAGGTACAGACTGCTTTCATCGCCAGTTAGCTTTCCTTTCAGTGGCTAGAGTTTGTGTCTCACATCCTGGTCAGCCTCTTCTAATAGGCGGTCAGTTTTCACATGAAGAACTGAGAGAAAGTTTGTGTGAACATTCTTTTTTGTATGTTTAAAAATCATGACCAGAAAAGCAACCTATATCCTAAGGATAATGAGTCAATAATAAAGACTTTTTTAGTGGCCAACAGAACATTTATGTGGGACATCTTTACAAAATCTAAACCTCATATCTTTGGGATGAAAAGATTAAGGGAGTTTGAATAAGAGAATGTACAGCTTCTCTTTCTCGATAACTATGGTTAATTACAAAAAAAAAAGTTCTCCCTAAATAAGTTTCTATATCAAATAATAGATAATAAAACCATCTTCCAGTTTTTTGTTTGTTTGTTTTGTGGTACACGGGCCTCTCACTGTTGTGGCCTCTCCCGTTGCGGAGCACAGGCTCCGGACGCGCAGGCTCAGCGGCCATGGCTCACGGGCCCAGCCGCTCCGCGGCATGTGGGATCCTCCCGGACCGGGGCACGAACCCACGTCCCCTGCATTGGCAGGCAGATTTCTTAACCACTGCACCACCGGGGAAGCCCCTATCCTCCAGTTTTTAATAAAGGAACATCCAGTGTAAGGATCAGAAGCTTCACTTTAGAGGCAAAATAAAGGAGACAAGAAATATCACATGTTCTATTCTCTACAATCTGAAGAATGGGCTGCCCACGGAAAGCCTTTCCCATTCTCTAAGCAGAAAGAACTGCTGAACAACAATTTAGAAAGGTTAGAGCTCTTCTCAGTAACCCCAAAATTCCCAGTTTTAAGCCATGTTTTAGGTTATTCAGAGCTATTCAATTCCCTGTAACAACAGAGAAATTTTTTAAATGGTCAGCATAAATAGAGTACATTGTGCAACTTCCGTCAACCAAACCACAAACTGTCACCGTGTAAACAGTCAGATCCTTACAAGAGAGCAACTGAAAATTGTAGATCCAAAGTGGGGACCAGGGAAAAGGGACAATTTCTTTGAAATGTACCTTTATGTGCTTTCTGATGGGGAATACCTCTTTCTGTAAGTTTCAGAAATAATAAATAACAGTTATTTAGAGCTTACTGTGTGCAAGATACTGTACTGATTTATCCTTTGTGGAATTCTATGAAAAACACGTTGTTGTTGTTATTGTTATTATCTCCGTTTTACAGGTGAGGAAAATAGGCTTAAAGAGTAGGCGACTTGGCCTAGGGTGGTGGTAAGCAGAGGCAGATAGAAATGGTCAGATGCTGGGCATGCTTTGAAAGTAAAGCCAAAAGCAAATGCTGATGGAGGTGATGGACATGTGAGAGAAAGAGAAGTCGAGGCTGGTCTCTAGGTTTGGAGCCTGAGCGTTTAGAAGAAAAGAGGAAGCCTGCAGGGGGACACAGGTTTGGGATTATGGAGGCCAGGGGTTTGGCTGTGGAGATGTTACATTTGAGATGCCTATTAGACACCAGGACAGCAGTGTTAGGTAGGTAGTTAGATATGCAAGTTAGGTTCAAGAAAAAGGTTCAGGCTAGAGATATAGATATTCAGAGGTGGAGGAGATTAGGAGGAATCAACAAAGGAGAATGAGGAAGAGCCAGCAGTGTCGCAGAAGGGGATTCAAGAAGGAGTAGTATCTTAAGGTTAAGAGAAGAAAGGGCTATCTGGTGCGTCAATTGACCTGCGACAATGCTGGTGCTGTTAAGTAAAACACAACTGGAGGATTTCCTGATCACTGGATTTAGTAAGATGAGGACTCTGTAAAATGCAGTTTCTCTTTAATATTGGAATCCTTTTTCTTATTCTTTAAATGTGAAACTTCAAACATATCAACACCTTATTATCCTCACCCCAATATTCAGCTTTTAATTTAGATTATACTTTTATCCTATCCATCCTTTTTTTTTTAAAAAAAAAATATCCTATCCAGCCTTTACTAATACTACAACCTAATACAGGTCCCTGTGACCTCAGGACTGGAGTCCTGAGTCCCCTCCTACACCACTTCCTGATTTCCAGTCTCCTCACCAGCAGCCCATCCTGATTAGTCATCCTGGAACAAAGGTCTTCTCAGGGATTCCCCAAGCTCTTTGTCTGTTATCAGAAACATACTAATAAGAGGCTTTTCTCACCCACTTCCCCACTCCAATGCACGAACATGCCTTCCAGATACCCAGCAGAGTTTGATGAACCTGTGAATGGCAAAGGTCTGCCTGGACCCCACAGAAAAGAAGCCCCCGTTTGAACCACCAGTAGAATGGTTGGGCCCCTCCCTTTGCCACAATTTGATGGACTCTCTTAAATCTACCAGGAAAATGTGGGACATTGAAAAATACCAACGCTGATTAAACTGGGCAAAGGACTGATGCTTTCCAATAAAAAAATAAGCTCACACACCTAGTAGAATGATTAAAGTAAAATTGAAACAAAAACAAAGCCAACCTTACAGCACCAAATATTGGCAGAGTCAAGAAGCAGCCGGGAGTCTCGTTCCCGCCCTGTGGGAATGCAAAACCATTTGGTCACTTTGGAAAGTAGTCTGGCAGTCTCTTATAAAGTTAAATACTTAAAATAGGACCCGTCAGTCCCACTCCTAGGTATTTACCCCAAAGAAACTAAAACATATATTCACACACACCCATAAAGTAGGTAAAAAAAACCCATAAGTGAATATTTACAGCAGCTTTATTCATAATCACCCCAAACTGGAAACAACCCAAATGACCATCAAATGGTGAACAGATAAACAAATTGTTGTACATCCATAAAATGGAATTCAACTCAGGAATAAAAAGAACAAACTCCTGATGCCTGCAACAACATGGATGAATCTCAAAGGCATTATGCTAAGTAGAAAAAGCCAGACACAAAAGGCTACATACCAAATGATTCCATTTATATGACATTCAGGAAAATGTTAAACTAAAGAGAGAGAAAACAGATTCCTGTTTACCAGGGACTGGTGGTGGTTGGAGGGTCTGACTACAAAGGACCCTGAGGAAACTTTTTCGGTGATGGAAAAATTACTGTAACTTGATTGTTGTGCTAGTTACATGAGTGTATAGGTTTATCAAAAATCATAGGGCTTCCCTGGTGGCGCAGTGGTTGAGAGTCAGCCTGCCGATGTAGGGGACATGGGTTCGTGCCCTGGTCCGGGAAGATCCCACATGCCGTGGAGCGGCTGGGCCTGTGAGCCATGGCCGCTGAGCCTGTGCGTCCGGAGCCTGTGCTCCACAATGAGAGGCCCGCATACCGAAAAAAAAAAAAAAAAAAATCATAGAACTGTACACCTAAAAGTGGAGAATTTTACTGCATGTAAATAATACCTCCATAAACCTAATTTTCAAAAGGAAGTTCCATAAGGGCAAGTACTTTGTTATCTTCACTGCTTTATCCCTAGCACCTAGAACAGTGACTGGCACATAGTAAGTATTTATAGAAAGGAAAGAATATAGGAATGAGAGGAGGAAGGAAGGAAGGAAGGAAGGAAAGGAAGGGAGAGAGGGAAGGAGAGAGGGAAGAAGAAAGGAAGAAAGGAAAGAAAGAGAAGAGAAAGAAAGGACAGGAAGAGATAAAGGGAGGGGGGAAAGGAAGATCTAATTCTAGATTTTAGGCTGAACATTCTTTAGATTTTCTAATACAAAAATTCTAGAAACAGTAAGTAGCCCATTCTAGAGCCTTAATTTATTAAACATTTGATTTCAAGTTTATAGTCTAGAGCAGAGAGTAAAGGTCAATATAAGGATTAAGAAACTATATACATTTCTGATTGAGATAATACAGATATAAAACAAAAAAAGAAAACTCACAATATAGTACATTTTTAAATTGATTGGGAGTCTAAAAGAACATAGAACAAATTTACCTTTACATATAACTGTAGAATTTTCTATTCAAATTGCCTAAGCTAGGAGTCAAAATCAGTCATTCAAAGTTAGATTCCTCTGCACAGAATCATCAAAGTAAGCATTAGTGAGTTCCAGTAGCCAGAAATAAAATCTTAAAGAGAACTGCCTTTAATTAATCAGTGTGCTTTATGTCAAACTTCTACTATATTAAGTTCAAGTGTAAGAGTCTGTGTGGTCCCAAGGTATAGTGTATGGAGGATGCTTCAATTAGTAACAAGCTTAAGGAGTAACAGTAGCCAGGTCTTCATAAAACTATGTCCAAACATACCGTTGTCCAATTCATCTATTTTCTCAGTAGAGACTTTATTCATCCCATTACAGCAAGTAAAGTAAGAAAAATAACAGCTCAGACCTTAATGCTAACTAGTCCTCCAGATTCTCACAGATAATACTAAATACACAAAAAAGCATTTAAAGGCTGGCAAGAAAATGTTTCAGTAACATACATATACAGGAAAGAATTACGCTATGAACATGACTCATCTATGTTACTACTGGCGAGAAAATGCATTGCTCTTCCTTCCTGGCAAGGAGTAAGTTCACCTTTCATAACACTTTCTTGCAAATGGGTAAAATGCTGGAGGAGAATGAGAACAGCCAAGCAAAACTGGAAGAAAAGAGTGATGAACGTTAGGTTTGTTTAATTAAGGCCACACCCAAACACTAACAGGAAAGGATTTTTGAAAAACTACCTTGTGAAGTGTATGTATCAGCACCTATACAGAGGGAGTCAGTTAAGAACATGGTAGGGAAAGCAAACTACAATGTTGGGAAATGAAATTAATTTTTAACAAAAAGTTGTTAGAATTAGTTACGTCTGTGGCAAGTAAGAAATGGAATAGTAAGACTGTTCATGAAAAGAGGGAAGGGAAAATAAAACTTGGAGGCTATTTTTCTCCTCTCTCTGCTTACTTGTTTTTAAACCTCAACAGTAACCAAGCAAAAGAGCCTGAGACCAACATGGTGACCACAGGTATGTAAAGAAAATGGCAGAAATGAAGGACATCATTTTCTAGCTTGGGAGATGTTCATGCGAGCCACCTATGTGATTTGAAATTCTCTAATAGATATATTAAATAAGCATAAAAAAGTATAAAGAGACAGAGGAAATTAATTTTGATAATATATTTTATTTAACCCAATATATTCAAAATTTATGATTGCTCAACATATCATCAAAATTAAAAGAATATTAATGTTATGTCCTACTTTTTTTTTTTGTACTAAGTCTCCCAGATCCGGTAAGCATTTTGTACATCTCTATTTGGACAAACCACATCAGCGGCCACAGTAGCTAGTGGCAAGTCTAGGCTCTTCAAACATCTTTAGATGTTTTACTCTTTCTCATTTCCTAACCTCGAAACCACACTGGGTTTACAGATTTTTAAATCCAAATCTTCACCTTTTAAAAATACATTGTATGCGCGGTCCATTTTTTGTTGTTGCTGTTCCAAAATCTTCCATGTAAAATAGAAGTGTTCGTTCACGTAAATCTGGACTAAAGCAACGTGTGATCTAGTTAAAAACTACAATTGTGGGGCTCAACCAAGTCCCCAGCTCCTCTTCACTGCTGACACATTAACACACGCATTTTCAACCACAGAGTTGAAAAAAACAAATCTTTTGAAGTGATGATGAAGTAATGATTAGAATTTAACACCTTCGAAAAAGGAAACGCCTCGCTATAGCCATATAACCTTCTAGGCTCTAATTTTTTTCGACAGAGAAAATGACAATTTTTACCGTCAAAAATTGTTATTTCTCTATTTTCATTTTTTTTACTTAAAAAAACAAAAAATAACTTAAATGTAATACAGTCATCATTACAATAATCATTTTATAATGAAGCTATTACATTGCTGAAAATTTTAAGGATTGGGGGTTTTACCTGCAACCTCACCCAGTCAGAAATTCGGCCCAGGTCCTGCAAGTCAAGATCAGGATACTATTCACCTCCTTAATTTTGCCTCTGTCTCAGATTTCCAATTTTCCTGAGGTACCGTGCCCAGCACGTATGTGAAAACTGTAGTGGACACCAGTTGTCTTCTTCCTGAAGACAATTTGCCTTTTTCTGGATGTTTTGCTTCTCACAGGTAGGCAGGTCCAAGTTCAACTGTGTAGCTAGGAAGTTAGGCCTTTTCTGACTCTCCCAGACCTGCTTCTGGGAATTTGGTTTTATGCCAGTCCCTACCCTCTTCCTTAGCCGGCTTGGAGACAAAGACCCCCCAAACTGCAATAGCAAGATCCAGTTCTGTCCATATCACAAACCAATACCTGCGTGAGTAGGAAAAACCTATGAGCCAGTGAATTGTATTATCCTGAGAAAGTGCTCAGAGTCTAACTTTACATTTAGTATCTATGGTTAATGTTATGTGTCAGCTTGGTTGGGTCACAGTGCTGAGATAGTTGGTCAAACATTATTCTGGATGTTTCTGAGAGAGGGTTTTTGGATGAGATTTACATTTAAGTTGATGGACCTTGAGAAGGCAAATTGCCCTGCATAACTGAGGAGGGCCTAGAATGTACGGCTGGGGCAACTCAACCCAAAACCCATGACTGCTACGTAGCAGGGGAGGGCTGGAAGAGGTGCTGCAAGGACAACCACAGCGTTCAGAGCAGATCCCCACACTCTCCCTGACTTGGTCAGAAAGGCTATCAGCAGAGTCTATAAGTAACCAACTAAACGTGTGAAACACTAAGCACGATTGCATAAGCCAAGCGAGATGTATTTTAAGGAATTAGCTCATATTATTATGGAAGCTGGCAAGTCTAAAATCTGCAGGGTGGGCTGTCAGGCTGGAGACCCAGGAGCCGATGTTGCAGTTCAAGTCTGAAGGCTGTCGCTGGCAGAATTCCTTCTTGTAGTGGGAGGTCAGTCACTATTCTATTAAGACGTTCATCTCACTGAATGAGGCCCTCACCGGCCCTGTGGCCTATCATGGGTCCCCCTGCCGGCCTTCTCTCTCATGGTGATTTTCTCTCAGAGGCCTGCTTCTCACCTCTTCTGTCCTTCATATCAGGGTCTATGTTCCTGAGTCCCAGTTGCAGGCAGGGTTCAAGGTCATCTCAAGAGGTTTCCAGTCCCATTTAAATCAGAGGATACAGGGACTTCCCTGGTGGTCCAGTGGTTAAGAATCCGTCTTGCAATGCAGGGGATGCCAGTTCAATCCCTATTTGGGGAACTAAGATCCCACATGCCACGGGGCAACTACGCCCACGCGCCACAACTACAGAGCCTGCACACTCTGGAGCCCACAGGCCACAACTAGAGAGAAGCCCGACAACAGCAATGAAAGAATCCACGTGTCGCAGCTAAGACCTGGCGCGGCCAAAAAATAAATAAATGAATGAATATAATATTGTGTTAGTTTCAGGTGAATAGCAAAGTGATTTAGTAAAACATACATATTAAAAAAAAAATCAGGGCTTCCGTGGTGGTGCAGCGGTTAAGAATCCTCCTGCCAATGCAGGGGACACGGGTTCAAGCCCTGGTCCGGGAAGATCCCACATGCCACGGAGCAACTAAGCCCGTGAGCCACAACTACTGAACCTGCGCTCTAGAGACTGTGAGTTGCAACTACTGAGCCCGTGCACCACAGCTGCTGAGCCTAGGGTCCATGCTCTGCAACAAGAGAAGCCACCGCAGTGAGAAGCCCGTGCACTGCAACAAGGAGTAGCCCCCGCTCGCCACAACTAGGGCAAGCCTGCACGCAGCAATGAAGACCCAAGGCGGCCAAAGATAAATGAATTAAAAAAAAACAATCGGAGCATATGGCCTAGCACCTGTTTAAGGCTCCTGAACATTTCATGACAGTCAGCAAATCCCCAATATTCCATGACCGTCCTCGGCTTGTTTGTTCCATGTGCTCTGAGGAGTTTAGCAGGATTTCAGCTGTTGACAGAAATAATAAACAATCCATAACAGTAATAGAAAAGAGTTTTATTTGAGCCAAACTGAGAACTATATAGCCTGGGAGACACAGATTCAAGAAGCACTTGAATTGTGTTCTGCTGAACCATAAAATGGGGGAGTCTTATAAAGGCAAAACCTGCAAAATTACATAAGTCGTTTGTCAAGAATTATCACTGGAGCTGGCAAGAAATAAGGGTGATTGTTGTGCAAGGATTGGTTGGAATCCGAACTGGTTGCATAGTTACCTTGAGACCATAAGGCTGCAGCTGGAAGCTGACAGCAGATATTGTTTTGAGAGCGGCTGATGTTGTCCTTGAGTTTGATACAGTTCAGAAAATTCAGCTTCTCAGTGATGCAGGAACATGCCTGAAACTATATTCACAATGGCCACCTTGCTCTGTTTTGGATGCCTGGACCATGCTCCATTTTTTATTTTTAAGTACATTCTTGTCTTTAATGGTTAATGCAGATGTATAATGCATGTCTGACAGGCCATAAGACAGGCTGTTCTAGTTAGCATAAAATTCAAGCCAAATCATGCATAAACCAGAATGACTTCCACATACACTAGTAGGTGAAAATTTCTTCCATCACACCTAACATACCAGCCAAAGTCTCAGCTTCAGCCCCACTAAATAACCAAAGTTAATGTCAGAAATGTCAAAATGGAATGGGCTTGTATATAGAGTGTGCTGGGATTTGGGGACAGAGGAAAGATGAGGAAACTGTGACCAGATGATGCTAAGAAAAGAGAAATACTAGCTATGATTTCTCAAGCACTTTCTCTGTGCCAGGCATTGCACTAATACTTTTACCCCCATTCACTGAATCCTCACATCTGCCCTACTGAGGTGAGTATCCACATCTCACAGACAAGAAAATTGAGGCAAACAGAGGTATAATAACTTACTCAAATGTACAGAGTTATTAAATAATGGGGCTGGGATCTGAGCCCAGACAGTCTGGTTTACCACACTCTTAATTAACTGCAGTATTCTCTGATAAAGGGACTACATACGTGCCCAATCAGGAAATGACATCTCTCTCTGGGACTCTGCTGGGGGCACACTAAACAGTTTTACCTTCCTGAACTCCACTTTTTTTCTGTGTTTCCAGCATAACCATTCCCCTTCTTCTGATGCAGTTTTTTTTAAATTATGCTAATATCTTCACTTAGGTCACAATTAAATTGTTCCTCCCTCTTTTGGCCTAAGAGATAAGTGTTAACTTCATTGCATCTTGATTTTAATAAGCAAGCTCCTTCATAGATAGAGAACAAACTGAAGGGTTGCCAGAGGTGGGAGGTGGAGGTGGGTGAAATGGGTGAAGGGTGTCAAAAGGTACAAACTTCAAACTTCCAGTTATAAAATAAGTAAGTCATGAAGATGTAATGTACAGCATGGTGACTCTAGTTAATAGTACTGTATTGTAAAAAAAAAAAAAAAAAAAAAAAGTTACAAAGGGACTTCCCTTGTAGTCCAGTGGTTAGGACTCCCAATGCACGGGGCGCAGGTTCGATCCCTGGTGGGGGAACTAAGATTCCGCAATTTTTGCACTATGCAGCCAAAAAAAAAAAAAAATTTAAATAATACTGTACTGTATATTTGCAAGTTGCTAAGAGAGTAGCTCTTAAAAGTTCTTATCACAAGAAAAAAATGTTGTAATTATGTGTGATGTTAGATGTTAACTAGACATTGTGGTGATCATTTCACAATGTATACAAATGTTGAATCATGTTTTACAACTGAAACTAATAAAATTTTATAGGTCAATTATACCTCAAAAAAACCCCAAACAAGTTCTTATGGTCTTCTACCTGACAGCCAGTGTTCTTAAATCTGACATGAATGACTAAGGAATGGAGCGTGGTAGTGGTGCAGAGTTTGTGGGTCTCTAGTTCAGGAGTTATAAAAGGCAAAAACAGGGGAAATGCAAGCAGATTTGGTACTTGTATCATTGAAATTTATGGCAGTGAGCATTTTTTTGGTCAAAGATAGTCATTTCTTAGTAGTCAATAGGAAAAAACATACTGTTGAAATTTTCTATTTTATTTTGTCTGCCACTATTTGGTGGTTGCTAGGAGACCAAGGTAAGAGTAAAAACTGGTTTCAAGATTTAGTTCAAAGATTCCTGCCTCTTGTAAAGAATTTCCTGATTATTCTCCACCACTTTGAATACAACTGACCACTCCCTGCTGTGTTCTCCTTAGAGCTGACACAGACTTCTATTACAAGAAAAATAAAGCTGTGATACCATTTTTAGTTTACAACTCCCCCCTTCTCTCTTATAAAATAAGTTCCTTCAGAAAAGGAATGATAGCTTATTCTTATCTATATCACTGTGTTGAGGGATATTGAGCAAATACTAATACAGCTAACATTTATCTACTTTCCTGTAAGGCCTGGGGCTAAGCAATGTTCAAAACTATCTCATTTAACCTTCACAATGATCCTATGTGGTATTCATTATTCTATCTCCACTTTACAGGTAATGAAACTGAGGCACAGAGAAGCTAAGTAACTTGACCAAGACCACATGGGTTATTCAATGGTGATGAACCCGGGCAGCCCAGCTTCAGAGGCTTCATGCTTGACCGTTGCACTGTACTGTCTCTCTCATAAAATGTCAGATGATGAACTGACTGAAGAAAAGACTGTCTTGCTCACTGCTAACCAGCAGCCTGGATTCTGTAACAAGATTAACACACTTCCACATGATAAATTTCCATGTAGATAAAATTGTTCTCTACATACTTTGGAGGAATATCTTAGTCTGTTCAGGCTGCTGTAACAGAATACCATAGACTGGGTGGCTTATAAACAACAGAAATTTATTTCTCACAGTTTTGGAGGCTGGGAAGTCCAAGACCAAAGTGTCAGCAGAATTGGTGTGGGTCCTCTTCCTGGCTCATAGACTGTCATCTTCTGGGACAAATGTGTTCTCTGGGGTTTCTCTTACAAGGGCACTAATGCCATTCATGAGGGCTCCACCTCATGACCTAATCACCCCCCAAAGGGCCCACCTCCTAATGCCATCACATTAGGAGTTAGGATTTTTAACATATGAATTGTTGGGGTTGAGGGGGACACAGACATTCAGTCTATAGCAAGTAGTAAGAAATTATCTTCTTATTTTGGTTTGATTTCTAGTCCAAAATATCATATTATGAATTCTTCTTTCACACAAACTTAATGTATTTCAATTCTCTTTTTAGAGGTCTGGATGGTAGGACACATACATTCTTTGATCAAAGTATTGATCGTGATAGCTTCATGGAAAGCTTTCATTAAAGGTTAGTTTAAATTAAAGAATGATATGAAGTAGAGGTCCCAAACTCAAATGCCTACGAGAACCCAGAAGGTAGCATAGATCAAGCAATGTGTGAAGTGAATGAGACAGTGGGCCTGTGGCTCAACTGGGGAACGGTAGGCTGTAGAGAAAAATTTTGTGTTTTATGTGTTTATGTTTCACGCTATGATTTTCTGAGCAAATTTTACTGACATTTGGGATCTGAGCTAAAAGAACAAGACTGGATGTGAATTTATGAGTGATTGCCTAATGAGAATTCCAGAGAGATTTACCTAGAGCTTTTTGTTTTCTTTAGAGTCAAAGAGCAATGAAAGCCCCTCACGCACCCACCCCACCTCATCCCCACCCCCGCAGGACCATGCAGACGTCTTCTGTGATGTAAAGCTGGAGCCTCTAGTCTTATCTTGTATGTGGATAAATTTATTCACATCCCAAAGGGTAAGAACCCAGGATCCGTCTCCTTTGTGTCCTCAGGGAGAATTTGTTCACAAGAGGGAGCAAAAGATTTCACTTTTTCTCTCAGAAAGGGAGAGATATATAAATGTGTAGGCTGATTTGGGGGAGGGTGATTTGCTCACCTACAGGAGACACTGTTACGAGTAACATGACATCGTATGGTCCAGGGATAAGAATTGGGACAAAGGGGAGACGGGATGATTATTTGCTGTAAGTAAATAATAATCTGCTCTGGGGTTCCCCTGGTGGCACAGTGGTTGGGAGTCCGCCTGCCGATGCAGGGGACACGGGTTCGTGCCCTGGTCCAGGAAGATCCCACAAGCCGCGGAGCGGCTGGGCCCGTGAGCCATGGCCGCTGAGCCTGTGCGTCCGGAGCCTGTGCTTCGCAATGGGAGAAGCCACAACAGTGAGAGGTCCGCGTACCACAAAATAAATAAATAAATAATAATAATCTGCTCTGCTCTAGAAACCCAGTATTGGTGTACAGGATAATATTAATAAATATAAATATCAAAAACTTAAAAGGAATCTATACTCTACCTAGAACCAACGAAAATAAAATTATCTCTGCTGACCAAACAAAACATGTCTACAGGCTGACTTTAGTCCATGAGCTGCTAGTTTGCAGTAACTAGTATTAGGTGTGCCCTGTCTTTTGGAAGGTGGGTTGTCATATAATTTTAAAGGTACCTAAAAGACCCCTCTTTCAGAGCAAAATACGTTACTCTCTCGGTTTTTGTCAAGACCTCCAATGTCATGGGTGTAAATTCATTGCTGTGCTAGTTAGAAAGTTATAATGCTAAAATATATAGGAGTATTAACCCAAAAATGGCTTTCAAAATGCTGATATCTATAAATTAATCTGTTTATTCGTCTTTACTCAGAGCCAGCTAAAAGCATCTGCCTGCAGATAACAGAGCCATTTATCTAAATGTTGATCAAAGATTAAGGTGGAGAGAAACCTTAAGCTGAAGCCTTGTGACCCAGGGCAGTTCTAGGTATTCTCAAAGGAGGACTCCCAGTAGCTGAAAAGCAGCAAAAGGGCATTGGTGTGATGTGGGAAAGCACTTTGAGAGGGAGAAGCTCTGAAAGAGGAAGTGCGAAGCACTGAAGACAAGTTGCATGCTTCTTTGCATTGCTTCGTTCCTGCTCAGCAACAGTTTATCCAGCCCTGTGTTTTGTGTGATATTGAGAAATGTTTTCTAAAAGAACACGATAGCTGTCCTTTATGGAACTGACCACACATGGCTGGAAATTATGTTAGGTGGGTTCTTTTAGTTGCAAGGGACAGAGACACTCTGATTACCTTTAGTGACAAGGAATTTTGGTGCAAATGTATGGGAAAGTCAAAAGAGGAAACAATCACCGTTGAAGCTGGTCCTTAGGGAGCACACTGGGGGAGCACTCTTCAGGGTACACAGCAGTGCTATGAAGTCTCTGGCTGCTGCTGCAGCTCCAAGACTTGGGCCTCTTGTTCTCCCCTCAACACGGGATCTTCTTTGCCTACTATTCTAGTGTTCTACTTTCTGTCCCTGAGTTTCTTGTTTCTTCTTTTTTCTTTCTTCCCTCCCGTTCCCTGCCCCCCTCAGCCAACCTTCCTTCCATTGAGGTTTACATCCCAGCTCTCTGAAAGAGAATTTGTTTAGGTTGGTCTGACATTGAGTGTGAAAAAATGTCAACTTAATTAACAGAAAACCAAACTGGCAATGGCTTGAATCAATAGGGGTTTATTTTTCCTCCTATGACAAGAGTCCAGAGGTAGGTGATTGCAGATATTGGTTCAGCTGCTCAATGCTAACATCAGTATCTCAGGTATTCTATTTTTCTATTCTTCCATTTTTAGCTGTTGGTTTTTCATCCTTAATCGTGTTTCCTCATGGTTGCAAGATAGCAGCTGCAGATCCAGGCATCATATGCCTACATTTAAGGCAGGAAGATTAGAGAAGGTCAAAGCCAGCAAGCTCTCTTGTTGCATCTGTCTGTCTGTCTGTCTCTCTCTCTCTCACGAACACACACACACACACACACACACACACACACACACACACGTGCTTACAGACTTCTGCTTACGTCCTGTTGACCGGAACTATGTCATATGACTATGCAGCTGCCATGAAGCTTGGGAAAGTGACTATTGAGCCTTTATAGACTATAGTGGGAAGGAAGCAAGGAGAAAGGTTATTAGCAGTCAGTCAATGAACAATGCCTGCCACAGTCATAATCTAGCATGTGGCATTGATCTTAGGCAGTGCTCCAAAACAAGCCATCTACTAGAAGACTCTGCAGTCTATGGATAACTACCTTTGAGTCAGGGGTTTGATCTGATATGATCAGACGTCAGCATGAGAGCTCTCCTCCAAAGGGGGCTGTGTGCAGGGCAAGAACAGATAGTACTTGGTTTGGTACCAGTATGATACCCAAACATGGCTAAATTCTCATCAGTGATTCAATTATAGCTTGATCGACCATAAGTTTAACTATACCTGCTACATTCCCGCAAGCTTGCTTTGTTCACAAGCTTGCTTTGTCCATTCATACATTTATTCAATAAATATTAATGGAATTATGGGCACTTACCCTGGTGCAGGGGATATGGCAGTGAAGAAAATAAGGAGCTTACTTTCTAGTGGAAGAGAGAATGTATGCTCCAATAATCCTGTTCTGCTCTTTGTAATAACCACCACAATTTCAGTGCTTATGTGTTTGTGGATACATAATGGCTAAAACATAGTTAAGTAAGGGGCAGTGTGGAGGCAAGGTAGAGTGTGAGAAGGTAGGGGAGTATTGGCTTTAATTTATAGAACAATCAGGATTCAGAACTAAATGCTTTAGCCACAGGGGCTTTCCTGGTGGAGCGGTGGTTAAGAATCCGCCTGCCAATGCAGGGGACACAGGTTCGAGCCCTGGCCCGGGAAGATCCCACATGCTGCGAAGCAACTAAGCCCATGCGCCACAACTACTGAGCCTGTGCTCTAGAGCTTGCATGCCACAACTACTGAAGCCCACGTGCCTAGAGCCCGTGCTCCGCAACGAGAGAAGCCACCGCAATGAGAAGCCCACGCACCACGATGAAGAGTAGCCCCGCTCGCTGCAACTAGAGAAAGCCCGCGCACAGCAACAAAGACCCAACACAGCCAAAAATAAAAATAATAAATAAATAAATTTATTTTAAAAAGAAAAAATAAATGCTTTAGCCACAAACTTTTCAATCTGTTTCCTTTACAGGGAAAGCGGCAGACATTTCTGCTCTAGAAAAAAGGGAAGGAAATGCTCGGTGCCAGGAGTCAAAGTGTGGTTTGTGCTGTACACCCAGTCTCTGTTCTTATTACAACATAGTTTTAATTTCTTAAATTATTTTAGTTGGCCTTTATTTAACTTCCTCTAGGCCGTGTTGAACGTGGCCTACAAAATGCAGCTTTGCTCCTGAGCAGCACTACTCTTTACACTTGGCCCTGGATTTACCCACGCCATAGCCCACACTGGGTTTTTTTTGGTTTTAAAAACTCACCAGAGGATATAGTGGGGACCAACATATACTTGGATACTCTCTGGCCATTAGGCATTAGATGTTTACCAAGGGAACTGGCACTGTTCACTCGCCTTCTGTGTGACTATATAAGATTTATTTATTGGATTTTTAAATTATTTTACTGATCTTCCTCTTACCTCTCTGTGATTCTCCCTTCCCCCAGCTTTATTCAGGCTAATCCTCTTTTATCCTTCAGGTCCTAACATAATTGTAACCGCCTAAAGAAAGAATTGCCTAAAAACTTAGACTAAGTTCCTGTTTATGCTCCTGTAAATCCATGACTCTCCTTGATAATAGTTATAAATTCAGTACTTATAATAGCTTGATTAACACCTGCTTAATCCCTCAGTAGACTGTAAGCTCCGTTAGGGCAGGGGTCATGTCTGTCTTGCTCAGGTCTACACCTCAGTGTGGAGCAGGGTTGGATACACACAGTGGCACTCAATAATATTTAGTGAATTAATAAATATCTTTAGTCTCCAAGTGACGAGCACAGTGCCGCCGATGGATGCTGATTGTGAAGGTCTGCCCAGGACTAGGAGATTTAGCTCCATCCTCGCCCTGCTGCTGGGAGTGCTACTGGCAGACACCCTAGGCTGCCAGTACTCTTTGGAGAATGCCTTACTTAAAGAAACAGGCAACCCCAAATCATGTCCCCTCTCTGGGTGTTTTATATCCAATGACTAATCAATGCTGGGAGTGAAGGTAAAGCCACTCGTGCCAATTCAAAGATACCTCTAGAAGGCCATCCTGGCTCCAAGGGGTCAGCTGAGGCCTTTGTTAGGATGGCATTATAGATCATCTTCTGCTCAATCCTGTTCCCTCCACCTCCCTTTCACAGGAATCGACCCCAAGAGCATACAAGAGCATGTCTTGCACATCAATCTCCCCCAAGAGTCTACTTCGTGGGTAACCCAACCTGTGATGTCTGCTACGAAGATATTTACTGAACTAAACTGAATATTATATTCAATTGATTTGAATGTTATGCTCCATAAACTCCTAAACAGCAACGATCATTTCTTACTTATCCTTGTATCCTTGCAATGATTAGAAGGTGACTTTTATATAGTGAGTGCTATGATCTGAATGTTTGTGTGCCTCCAAAACTCGTATGTTGAAATTCTAACTGCCAAAGGCGATGATATTAGGTGGTGTGGCCTTTGGGAGGTGCTTGAATCATGAGGGTGGAACCCTCATGCATGGGATTAGTGTTTTATAAAAGAGAGATCCTTCCTTCTTCTGTCATGCCAGGAAATAACCAGAAGCTTGCTAGCCAGAAGAGTAGCCCTCACCCGACCATGCTGGCTCTCTGATCTCGGACTTCTAGTCTCCAGACTGTGAGAAATACAATTCCATTGTCTATAAGCTACTGAGTTTGTGGTATTTTGTTATAGCAACCCAAACAGACTAAGACAGCGGACATCACAAATACATGAAACGAAATATTTCCCAAAACTTAGTCTAGTTGAGTTAAAGCCTTACTATGCAAAGTGTGGCCTTAGAGCCAGTGGCATTGGCACTCTTTGTGTATTTTGTTACAAATGCACCCTCAAGGCCCAACCTGAATCAGAACAACTAAATCCAAACTGCATTTTAACAAGAACCCAGGTGGTTCACATTGATTTTCAGAAATACTGAGCTAAGGGATTTATTCAAATAAGTAAAATTAATATTTATTCATACAAATAAACGAATATTTATTCATATAAATAATATAAAGAAAGCCTCTAGTTTGTACAGCATCTTCATAAGGTATTTCTCTAAAGTTTTTACTTAATGCTAGTGTAATCATGCCTTCTTTCATCCAACAAATACTAAATGAGTGCCAAAGATTTCAGCCCTACAAAGCTTACATTCTAGAAGGGGGAGAAAAATAAAATCAATACGCATATCATAGAGTGTGGGGGAAGGTAAGTGCCACGAAATAAACAGTAGGGCAGTGTAAAGAGGACGGGAAGGTGGGCTGCAATTTCAAATTTTTGCAGAAGGCCATAATAAGCAGAGACTTGAAGTAGGTTCAGTAGTTAGCCATGTGCACACCTGAGCACAAGCCTGGAGTGTTCTAGTAAGGGCAGAGGCCAATGCACCTCGAGTAGAATAGGTGAGATGATGCAGAGTAATAGGAGATGTGGTCAGAGAGGAAAGATCTCATGATGAGAGGCTGCTTAATAAATCGCTATTTGATATTTAATTGCTGAAAAGGTAATGCAAGTTATTTTTCCTCCAAGAATAAAGTAGTTCATGGCCGAGGCAATTCTATTTGGGCTATGCAAGTTTGCACAAACCATTTCACCCGCGAAGCTTCGGTTTCCTCAGCTACAAATGCAGGGATCAGAGAAGGCATGTAAGGCTCTTTCTGCCCAAAAATCTAAGTTCCCAGACGCATTGATGCCGAAGTCTTATATATAAAGTAAGCATTGTACTGGGTTGTGGCCTAGGGCAAAGCTCTGCAAGTCCAGAACACTGCAAAAAGAGGAAGATGCATCACGGAAGGTCATGCAAAGCTTAAAGAACATGACCTTTTGGACCCAAGTAACTCACAAACCTGTGAGCCAAGGTCGCGACCAGACTGTCGTGCCCCTAACGCCGAGCTACCATAGAGGCGGCCTTCGCGTTGTAGTCCTCCTCCCCTCCCAGGCCCCGCTTCCCCGGGAACCTCCGCCAGCCCACGCTCCTCAGCCACCCCGCGCGTCCTAACTAGCACGCTCAGGCCTAACTCCGCGCCCCGGCCCCGCCTCCGCGTCCCGGGCCCGCCTCCCCCACTCTGGCCCCGCCTCCCGCCCAGGCCGGCCTGCCAGTCCTGGTGGCGGCTTTGCTGTCCGCGCCCCCCTTTCCCGTCCACGCTCCGCCTCCCGCTGGCGGGATGGTCTGCGGTGGAGGAAATGACGCCAGGCTAGGCTCGAGGGCCGCGCCGGGGGCCTCCCGCAGTTCTGGGCAGCACCCGAGTCGGTCCGGAGCAGCATGCCTCTCTTCCTTCTCCTCGTCCTTATCGTGCAGGCCGGAAGCTGGGCTGAGGTGGGCGCCGCGGATCAGAAGCTGCCCTCAGGTATTGTCGCTCGCGGCAGCGCCGCGACCGGGTGGGGACGGGAGGGGAGAGAGGGAACCCCACCGGCCAGGAACCCTCCCCCGCGCTGAGGAGCCGCGTCCGCATTTGTCCTCGACTCTCGCATTTGTCCTTGATGCCCGGTGGCTTCGGATCCTAAGGGGGCGGCCACCGGGAAGGCGACGCAGGGTTTCCGCGGTTTGCAGCCTTCCCTTCCCTTTCTCCGGCCCCTTCCGTGGTTACCAAAACAACAAAACACGTTCTTTTAATTTTTAAATAAGTGAGTTCCCTGGTCAGCAGTTGTACACTGTGGCCACAGCTCATGACTTAAATATTCGTAAGGTAGGCCCCGAATCCTTAGAAGTTCTTTCGCCAGCTGAGAATTATGAAAAGGCAGTAACTGCGTCTTACGTGTAAGTCTGGAAGTGGTACAGTGCGTGCACTCATGAGCCCATTTGTCAGACAGTAAGGTCTCTTCGCATAGCCTAGTTCCTCGTTTATCTCCGCCTGGTTTTTGATGTTTCCCAGGAAACATGATGAGAACATGTTTTTTCTAAAGCTAGGTATAATGATAATTAAGAGCTCCAGTGAAATCAGTAGTTTTTCTGCAAAAGGGATAAACCTAGATTTTCAGAAAACCGGACAGTCTTGAGTGTCTCTTCTGTGCAGGCAGGTAGCAGCTGCCTGGAAGGGGTCAGGGAGACCCAGCCTCCTTTACCCTTGGCAAACTCTGGGTCTGCACCTCTGTGTTATGACTTCCTCAGTGACACTTGTTAGATGTGCTCCATTCATATCCAGCTCTCCTTTGGCTTGCCGTTTAGAACTCAGGCAAACAAATGTCATCCCTTGAAAAAGAAATTGTGCCAGGTGTTGGGAATACAAAAATGGGAGTTATTTAGTTTCTGCCTTCAAGGATCGTGATTTTATAGCTAACAGTTATCAGGCATTATTTTAAGTTCTTATCACACCATTTCCCAGAAGTCCTATAAAGTAGGTGCTGTTGTATCTCCAAATACGGATGAGAAACTGAGGCACAGAGAGGTCTAACCAAGTTGCTGCTATTCACTGGGGAGCTTGGCAGTTGGGTTCCAGAGTCCAAGTTCTTGACTCTGCACTCTGCCATTACCTAGGGCGTTAGTCATCCACAAGGGCAGTTGCAATCCTTCGTGATAAGATATTGAACTTACACATAGGTTACTGGAAAGCAGGATATGGGCGTCTGCCTCTGAGCAGGGGAATCAAGAAAGACTTCACAAAGAAGATGACCCCAGAGTTGGAACTGGAGGTGCAGAGAGACTTGTGTGTGCAGAGGAAGGGCTGTGAAACAGCAGGTTGAACTAGTGGAATAATTTAAGCATTTTATTGTACAGTACGTGTGTGAGGATATAAGGGGAGAAAGGATATGTGGAGAAGTAGGAACCAGTTAATGAAGTGCCTTGTCATGTGTAACAGCAAAGGACAGAAACACAGCTTTGGCTCACATAGACAAAAAAAGGAATTTATTGTCTCAGAGAATCCAAGTGAGAGTTAAACAGAAAGCTACAGATGCCAGCTGGGCCTCAGGAAGTTGAACCTGGAACTCAAAAGTGCCCAGACCCTCCATTTCTTACTACTGACTGCAGTCTTCTCGATTTGGCAGGAATCATGGATGTTGACAGCTTTTGGGTTTTGACATCTTGCAGCTTCCTCCACCATAACAAGATCCTGGAAGAAGGCTCTGATTTGCCTAGCTTGGGTCAGACGCCAGCTTGCATGGGAAGGATATTGTTACAGGTGGTGGCAGTAGGAGACTTCCCAGAAGAAGAGCAATAATGTTCCTGAAGGAAGTACAGGTGCTGAGCCAACAAAATAATAGGCTCGCTCTCCCTTGCTCAAGTCAGTGGACAGCCATGGGGTTATTTTAAGGAGATAAATGATTTCATGCAAGGTCAGATAAGCCATTTAGAAAGACCATTCATCTTACAAAATAGTTTGGCGGTAGACTCAAAGGAGGGAGGTCACTTAGAAGACTGCTGCTTAAGTCTGGGAGGAGGCAGTTTAAATGGAGAAGAAGAAATTAGAAGACAGACTCAGCATAACTTGGTGATTCACTGGATGTGGGAAGAGAGGAAGAGGGTGACCGAAGTTCCTGGCTAGGGCAGAGCATTAAACCAAGTGCACGGCCCTTCCTTCTGAGTACAGAGCCCTCCAGAGCATGGGGCCCCTTGTGACTACACAATTCGTATGTCCTTGAAGCCGGCCCTGGGGGTAGGATTGCCTGCCTTCCCCCCACAGGAAGATCTTCTGTGGCTTCTGTACTCCAGCATTTTATAAACACAGGTGTCAGCTACGTTCTTCCAGTTTGTTCTTCCACTCTGGGTATTATCTGAAGAGCATACTGGTTTAGCACAGCAATGGGGCTCTTAACTCGCCTTCTCCACTTGCTTATCAACTCTTCATTCTCTAACTTTAGGTAATGCTCTGGGTGTGTTGAAATTTTTCATTATTTTCTTTGGAATCTGTGTGTTTTTCAGAGATTCAAAATACTTAAATCAGTGCATCTCAATTATATTTATTGAAGAGGGTATTAATAATAGTTTTTTCATTTTATTCTGATTCATGGTTTGTATGGAATTTTGAAAGATCCACCTTTTGCTTCTATATAAAAGAAACCCTAAAGAATTGAAGAGAAAAATAACCCCTTTAAAGAGCTGTCTTATACAATTTGACAGCAATAGCGCAATTTTTGTATAAGCTAAATGGATAATTTATGGTTCCATTTTAATTGGACAAAGAATCAGAATGAAAGACGTACCAGAATTAAGAGAGTTCCTGACAAGAAGGAATGAGTTTACTTGTAATTTTCTTATTAAGGGAGTGTATTTTAGATTATCCCAATACTATTCAACAGATATCCATTTCAATCATGTCCATTCTAAATAAATAATTTAATTTAATACATTGTTCAGATTTTGCAGTGCCGTCATGTGATTGTGATGGTATGATAAATCAGGCAAAATTACTCGAAGCAAATGCTTGTGATGTCATCAGAAGACAGTTATCTCCAGTTCCTATTTGTATATGGAGCTTATTTTCCCCATCTTTTATTAAACTATCATAGAAATGATGCTTAAGCAGCTTTTGTTAATTAAAAACGACAAAACTTTACACATTGTCAAGTCTTTAAGTAGCTTCTCTAAGCCTTTTTTCTCTTTTTGATAAATATTACCTCCCTCCTAGGATGGTTTTGGTGCTTAACTGAGATAATGCGTAACAAAGTTGAGCTCGTAGCTTGTCATGTAGTAAATGTCTAATATATGTTGGTGACTATCATTCAATTATGTGCATCATTATTTTCACAAATATATTTTTAAATATTAAATTGATTTAGTTTTGAATGAGAAATTGTGTCAGCTTTTAAAAAAACTCATCCAGGGCTTCCCTGGTGGCGCAGTGGTTGAGAGTCCGCCTGCCGATGCAGGGGACACGGGTTCGTGCCCCGGTCCGGGAAGATCCCACATGCCGCGGAGCGGCTGGGCCCGTGAGCCATGGCCACTGAGCCTGCACGTCCGGAGCCTGTGCTCCGCAACGGGAGAGGCCACAACAGTGAGAGGCCCGCGTACCGCAAAAACAAACAAACAAACAAACAAAAACTCATCCAGATCAATATGAAAAATTTAAAGTAAGCTCAGCGGCTGACTCCTTCCACCTATTTCCTGTTCTTCATAGACTGAAAAGGCCTCTTTAGTTTTTTCAGTCCCTAAACTATTTCTCAACTTAGAATGAATTAGTCCAAAAGGGAATTAGTCTTGAGAAATGACTTCTCTCAGGGACTGGGTGGATCTGGTTCAATTAGAATTTATTGGCATGCCAAGCAACCCAACTAGATGAAATTGAATAAACAGGAACAATAATAGAACCCTGCATTTCAGATCAGGAAAGTGGCTGGGGAGAAGTTTTTTGGATAAGCCCTAACTTGGTGATTTGAGTGAAAGATCTGGGGGGATTTTAGTTAATTACGGGTTCAGCGTAAGCCACTCTTTGATATGGCCATCTCTTTAAAAAAAAAAAAAAAAGGAGGAAAAGTATTTCATTCACATCAGGTGCATTATTTCTGGGCCCACATTTAAGAAAGAGAGAGTGAATGGTAAAATGTGAAGACAGACAGGAGGAAGAGAAGACTGCAGGGATACTAGGGGTCTTGACCCGGCTAAGGAGCTATCATATGGAAGGTGAAATGGTCCTGAAATATTTTAGATGTCCTCACTTGAATCCTTAGTTCTGGTACTCTTTTTCTGAAGGTGCAAGAAAATAGCAGAAGGAAGTAGAAAAAGGACTGTTTTTCCATTAGTTTCACAAAGTGATGGATATGATTCATTTCAAAGCCCCCAAATATTGATATGTTTCAGTTTTAAAACTTCTATGAATGCTTGAAACACCATGTGCGAGAATTCTTAAATGTCTTTATTCATCTTAAATCTAGAGGATGCTGCTACTTGCTAAGAGAAGAAGTTGGAAAGCATTAAGAAAAAGTAATTTTATCAGCACTATAAAACCATTCAGTAGATAGATCATAATCATAAATATATCTGAAAAAGATGCCAAAGTCCGGATTTGATGTTTTTCACTTTTTCTGCCTGGATTTCTCATGCCATTTCTCATTTTGCAGTGTAAGAAGAGACCTTTGTGAAAACGTCCATGGCCCCTCATCTTTAACACGAGGAAGTTGTTAGCTCTTTTCTCTGAGAGTTGCTCATTCAGTAAAGGGTCTGGATGCTTTAATTTAGAGTGTTTGTTTTTGAGTTGTAGTGTCAGATGACCTAGAATCCTCCAAAACGGTTTAATTACTGGCCCGTGTATCCTTACTTCTTCATGCTTCTCAGTTTGTCCTTCCCATAGAGAGGTTGGTGAGCACATAGTCACATGGTGTCTACAGAGTACAGAGCTCCGTTTGGCTTTAGATGCACGCATCTTTTATTTAGTCTTCGAATGCTATTATGTAAAAATCGGTGAACTACTAAGGCTGTGCCTCTTCCAGTAGAGGCACAGATACTTTTGGTGGTTATGGGATGGAACACAGGAGGCAGCCCATGCTTCTGTCACCGTCCATGCAGAGGAAACCTGGAGATGTCTGTAGCTGTTTGCTTCCCCTTCTGCTGCCTTCCCCAGTAATTATTACAGAGCTGTTCTGGCTGCTGGTTCGGGGGCTTCCGTGACATCTCCACTGCCGCATCTAGCGGCACTGCTTCACCACTTGCTGATCTTCATATGTCTTTTCTGTTCTCTACCTTGGTCTTTTTTCATATTTATCACCAGGGAACAGTTAGTTGTAACCAGAACTCTCCGTTTTGTCTGCATTGTGCTTAGAATGTTATGAAAAGTGATTCTTCTCTCCTTTGTTTGGTTTTGTTTAATCCTCAGCCACTAGATCCTAGAGGAGTTCTGGGAAGCAGATCTTAAAAGAGCTAAAGTTCACTCTGGATAGGATGCAGATAAAATGCTCCAAATAACTCTGAACCCATTTCCAAAAACAACATGTGTTACAGAAAACTGTCGGCATTTTTAAGAGACAGGGAAATCTGCAAGATTATTCTACTTCATGAAATACTCTAGTAGAATCTTTCCTTTAACTCCACACTCTATTTCTACATATATTTTTATTGACATAGGGTAAATTTTTTATGAATAGAAGTTTGCTGTAAGCCTCAATTATTTATCTGAATATGTAGCCATGTAAACTTTAGGTTATAAAATTCTGAAACTTAAGAAAACGAGTTACTCATGTCAATTTATCGTGAGATTTTAGCAAAGATAACAAAGGCGGATGTCTAATAACCGCATGGTTTCTCTTCTGGTAGCGTTAAAACCACAGGTTACATCCTTTGGTGTCAGTATTCAAAAGTTTCTCCTATAATCTAGTAGTAATTTCTGTTTGCTAGTTCCGTTGAAACCTCTTCTCCTACCACCTGTCTTGATTGCTTTGGAAGCTATGGTGTAAGTCCTTATCCTAGTCTAACCATGTCAAGCTTTTACTTAAATTATGGGAACTATCACCTGACTCACACGAAAAACTAATCTAATGTAGCACAAGTCTATTGCTGTTTGTATTTTATAATGTATAATTAAGTAACCTCTTAAATTTAAATGCACTTTATTTGATATTCTAGAATACAGATTGATTTCTATATGCCTTTTCCTCAAATGCAGAAATTAATCTCAGATTGAGTACATACAGTTAAAATGTCATTCCTATTGGGAATAATTTTTTAAAGGGGGCTTAAAAGGAAGTGAAGAACTTCACTGGAAATGAGAAAGAGGATCCTTGTTACACAGTGGCAGGAAGCTTAGCAACACCATCACCTTCAGTAGCAGGGAAGGTAGGAAATGTACCTGGTGAGCCCAGTGGCCTAGTGAAGGAGGTTTCCAAGCAGATTGCAGGTGCCACGTGGTTTCTTCTTGTTTCTTGTAAAATATTAGATTAGAGAGAGTAATCAAGGGAAGGTCTGTTAAACAAAAAGAAACCAGGACCTGATGGTTTGTAAATTCTCAGCCATGGGAGAAGCAAAAGATGCTAAAATTAAGAAATGGCTTCTGAGGGAAGTTCTGATTCGTTATGAGTTTGCTTAATATCAGGTACCTCTCTTTCTTATCTAGTTGCAAAATTATATTTGTATGTGTGATTATTATTTGATATCAATGTTGAATTGAACCTGGAGAGGGGTGCCTTAATTTCCTCCTCAACCATAGAATGTAAGCTGTTTGAGATGGTTGTTTCTGAAGTTGAGGTGTGAACACACCATAGAAAAAGGAACCCTGTTAAGGAGGCCTTAGTCTACCCTGCTGTGTATGGCCATGGGAACTCCACCAAAACCAGGGCTAAATCTGGCAAGACCAGTGCTTCCTGACTCACCTGCAAGGAAATTGCTTAGAGAACCAAAGATGATAAGTACCAGCAGCCATCAACAGTATTCCAGAAAGAAAGAGTAAGTAGAAAAATGGTAGATATCTGATCACTGGCTGCAGATCAAAGGACATGTTGTACTTACTGAGTACTTGAATCTGAGACATCCTTCCAACTTCATAATCTCAACCTTTAGGCACAAATTGTTTTGCTGCTTTGGTGAGTCATACGGAAGTTAGACATTTCAACAGTAACCAAAGCTATTCGCTGAGAGGGAAACATAAAATGTACTGGTTTATCAAAAAAATTCTGTTTTATTTATCTATTTATTTATTTATTTTATTGAAGTATAATTTACAATATATTAGCGTCGAGTGTATAACATAGTGATTCAGTATTTTTATAGATTGTACTCCATTTAAAGTTATTATAGAATATTGGCTATCTTCCTTGTGTTGTTCAGTATATTCTTGTAGCTTACTTATTTTAGACATAGTTTATGCCTCTTAATCCCCTACTCCTATCTTGCCCGCACCCCCCCGCCCGCCGCTGGTAATCACTGGTTTGTTCTCTATATCTACGAGCCTGTTTCTGTTTTGTTATAGTCTGCCATTTGTTTTTAGATTGCACATATAAGTGATAACATACATTATTTGTCTTTCTCTGACTCATTTCACTAAGTATAATACCGTCTAGGTCCATCCATGTTGTTGCAAATGGCAAGATTTCATTCGTTCTTTTTATGACTGAGTAGTATTCCATTGTGTATATATACACCATATCTTCTTTATCCATTTTATCCACTGATGGGCACATGAGTTACTTCCATATCTTGGCTATTGTAAATAATGATGCTGTGAACATTGGGGTGCATGTATCTTTTCAAGCTAGTGTTTTCATTTTCTTCAGATATATACCAAGGAGTGGAATTGTTGGGTAGCTCTATTTTTAGTTTTTTGAGGAATCTTCTTACTGTCCTCCACAGTGGCTGCACCCATTTACATTCCCACCAACAGTGCAAGAAGCTTCCCCTTTCTCCATACCCTCTCCAGCATTTATTGTTTGTAGATTTTTTGTTGATGGCCATTCTGACTGGTGTGAGATGATTTCTTATTGCATTCTGTTTTTAAATTAGTTTTTCCTCCTAAATAAAAAAGATTCCTAAAATTATAATAAAGCAGGGTTTCTCAGTGTTTGGCACTCGTGGCATTTTGGACTGCCAAAATGTGGAAAGCTATCCTGTGCATTATCGGATATCAGCAGCATCCCTAGTCTCTATCCTTTAGATGCCAGTAGCACCCCACCACTAACACCCAGTTAGGAGAACCAAAAATGTCTCCAACAGTGCCAGATGTCCATGGGGGACAAAATCACCCCTTGTGGAAAACCACTGATATAAAGGAAAAAATAATCAGAAAAAAGGAAAAAAATGGCAGTAGAATCTAATTGTCCTTTAGTCCATATAACTCTTGATCCATGTTCTGCTTTGAAACGATAATACAGGTGCTTAATAGTTGTAAATTAAGACAATGTACCAGTTCGGGTTCAAATATTGGAATTTTTACTTTGGGAAAAATATAGTAGGTGTTTTCTTCAACAGTAAGCAAATAGTCTATGTGTGTGAAATTATCACCTCACTTGACAGGTGAGGAATTCTGAAGTAACTCTTTAGTAGTATAGCAAGGAAAGAACCCAGATTTCTTAATAGCCAACCCTATTTTTGGCTATTAGATAATATGTTATCTAATAATATTTTTCTTATTAGAGCAGTCTACTAAGTGTAAACATAAGTGATCATCATTATCATCTGGGATACTTTAAAAAAGTATAAACTTTTGGCTCTCTTTGAATTTTTTAGGATGATAAGTTATGTTTGGAAGCCACTGTACCTGACCACATTGCTATTCATTTATTTATTTTATTTGTATAAGCACATCATGTTTAGTGGCGTTTTCCAGATAGATCGGATTGAATAAGCTTAAATTCCAGGTCATATTGCGAACTCTGTCTATTCCTTCATGTTCATTCGTGAAGAAGGGAAGGAAAGGAGGGAAAGAAAGAGGGAGAGAGAGAGGAAGGGAGGAGACGTGTGTGTGTTCAATTTTTTAAGGGGTACTGGACAATAGCCTTTTACACTGAGCAGGGGAAAAAAATAGCTGCTTTTAGTAACTAGATTATGGTCATGGTAGTGTTTGACTATAAGATGGTAAAATGACTTCTGCCTCTTCTCTTGTGTGACACTTTCATGTCTTCTCAACAAACATTTTCTTAATTGGTTTAGAAGAACAAAAGCAGGAAGAAATACAGGGTATGTTTTGAAAAAAGCCCTGCACACCTCAGAGAGCAAAATGTTGATGAAACTGGAATGCTTGATGGCTCTGTCAGGCAATCGTTAGGCATCTATTCCTGTGCTAGAGAAAAGGTAGTAAAAGTGTGTAATAGTCCTGGGTGGAGGGTTGAGAGCCCAGGTAGTATTTTAGAGTGAAATTGACCATCCCTCTTGTAGCCAGTTCTTCTCTAGACATTGAATACAGTCTGTGGTATCAAATATAGAAAATTCTAGTGATTAAATGAGTTGAGGATTATTATTGCAACAGGCAGTGCAGTTATTTATAAAAACTCCTCAAACATTCTAGGAATTTATTGCTCATACTATATTTGTGTTCCCCTTGCATTACAATGTTGTTTCAGTAATTTAAAATGAATTCAAACACTTCTATACATTTTTTAATAAAATTAATTTTTAGAAATACCTTAATTTAAATAAATTTATTATCTATTCTGGTGAATTCTTTTCTTCAAGTACATATTTGGCTAATTTGGCTTCTTATATTGAGGTTTTCTAATGTTAATGTTAGTTTCTGACATCCATCCGTCTTACAGTGCCAACACCAACCAATCTTACAATTGAGGCCTATAACTTGAATACTGTTCTATTTTGGGATTACCCAATTATGCCATGGAGCCCTGTGTTTACCGTACAGGTGATGACCTATAGGTGAGTGTCACTCTTTTATCTTTTTCATTCTGTTTTTGCCTAGGTCCTTGCACGTTTCACGACTGTTTCCTTCCATCATTGTTCCTTCCCATGTGGCACAACTTCCTGACCAGCTTATAGACTTCCAGAAGTAATGCAAATTAAGGATGCAAATTAGTTCTTTTCAGAATACTTCCTGCCATTTAGTTCTTCTTCCTGTCAGAATTGAAGTAGAGGAGTATCACTAACTTCTGACATTTTAAGGCATGACAAATAAAGGTGACAGTTCTGTATTAAAAACAGTGAAGTCCTCTTACTTCCTATAGTGTATGTACTGTTGAATAGAAAGAAAAATTTAAAAAAATTTTTTGACAAGTGTTAGGAGTGATTGTAATATGTTGGATTCTGTAATTAAGTAATGACTCAATGCAATCAATTTGTTTAAAGAACAGATTTTTTAAAATTACATGTGGAATGTGGTTTGTACAGGTCTTATTTTGAATTGAGCCTCTTTATTGTAAATGAATTTACTATAGACCTTCTAACCAAAGAGTAAAGGTTTCCTACTTTGTCTAGCTTCTCCATCCTATTCTTACTCAACTCCTTCTACCAGCTCCATGCTATGAATGAAAATCAAAGCACAGACAGAGATGGTTCAAGTTTATGTATTAACAATAAAAATTACCTTTGTGTTTCTTTTTCTTCATTTCAGGGACGGGCAATGGATTGATGCCTGCAATACCTCCCATCATTCTTGTAATATCTTTTCCATAATGGATGATCCATCAAGTCCTCTCTGGGCTAGAGTTAAAGCTAGGCTTGGACAAGAGGAATCAGCCTATGCACAGTCAAGAGAATTTATTTTATGCAAAGAAGGTGAGTGGAATGTATACATGTCTAAATTCTAATCTTATGCATGTCTTCTGTATGTATCTGCTTTTATAAGCAGTTGCCAAAAATTATCAGAATGCCCCAGAAACATTTGGAGGAATTTAGGGAGTTCCTGTCTTCTCTTCTCCCAAGCCCCACAAAATAGGGTTAAGAGGCTCCCCTCACTTTGCCCCTTCTAAGCTGTGACACTTCCACCCCATGCAAGTGTGGGTCTGGACTCTGCACCCCTTCCTCTCTCTGTCCTCTGTCACTCCTCCCTTAGTCGCGTTCACTAGGACTGTGAGAGCTGCTCTCCGTCTTCCCCTCTACCTTAACTCCTCAAGGCCTTTGGGAATTTTAATACCAATTTAATACATTAAAAATTTTAGAGTTCCATAATCGCCTTCATCCTAGTTCAGCTTCAGCCCCCACCTTGGTTCTGCTCCTTCTTTTTGGATCATGGCTACTTTTTCTCTTCTACAGGCCCCTCCTCTACTTGCCCTTGAAGTAGTTTTATTCCCCAGAATCCATGCTTTTGTCACCTGACAATTATACCATCTGTATGTCAGACTTTTCCCACACAGATTTTTCAAGGGCATACTATGTGCCAGAAAGTATGCTAGTTCCTGAGGATACATTGGTGAGTAAAGACGGACCTGCCTGGTGCACAGTAGGTGTGCAATAAGTACGTGAAGAATAGATAAATGGTTCACCTACAAGGTTCCAGACGTCAAAGACATATAGTAAATATTTGTGGAATCAGTGAATATCTAGTTCTGATTTTCATAATAAAAATTGAATGTATTTAGCAAACTTTTATAGAGCCTCATTCCAGATATCCATAGGCATTGGAAATACAAAGAGTTTCAGTGAGGATTCAAAGATAACTAAAATGCCTTTTCTGAAACGATTTTTAGAGAACATTTTCTGTTTTCTGTTTAATGTTTTTTTAATCTACAGAAGCAAAGATAAAGGAAAACTAACTTCATAGAGCTTCTACTGTGTCAAGGCTTTTTACCAAGATTCACTAAGGACAGTTAAAATATCTTCTGGGTATCTGTGGAATGATTTAAATGTGGTCCTGCTTTAGAACAACAAGAACAAAAAGAGTAGGTTGGTTGAGTTTTGGTAGTGATGTGTAATACACTGTGACGTTCCAAGGCTGGTACAAATTCTACTTCTTTTTTGTCCCCTCAGGGAGAATTGGACCACCTAAACTGGTTATCACAAAGAAGGAAGACCAAATCATTGTTGATATATTTCACCCTCTAATTACTGTAAATGAAAACGAACCACAAGCCATATACGATGATGAAAATACTTGTTATACGTTCACGTACAATGTGTTTGTGAGAATAAATGGAAGTGAGGTATGTTTCTATTTCATCTTTTTCAAAATGGAAATTTTTCTGTTGCTGGCATAAGTTGTTTCCATATGTGGTGTAATGAAAGTGGAATGTTCATGAATATTCAGGCAAGACTCATGGATCGTAAGTTTTACTAAGAAAAAAGAAATATATGAATGCTGCTGAAGGGAATCAGTACTGGCGTTAATCTTTAACACTGGCCATGTGAAAACATTTCAAGTTTTTCTTTGCCTCTTTTAATAGCATGGTCCTAATCTAGGATATCAACCTGTGTTTTTCCGTTTCTCCACTGGTAAGATGAGGATAATTTTAATCTTTTCTTCCTCCTTGGTAGTTTTGTAGTGATATGAAATAATATGAAGCTCTAATTGGAATCTTTGTTTTTGAAAGAAAACACCAACAGTACTACTGTGTGATATGATTACATTCTCTAGCACTGGTGTGCAGACCACACTTTGACTAGACTTTTTCTGTTCCATCCATTCTCCACAGCACTGCCATTCCTTTATTTAACAATATTTGTTAAGCACATGCTTGGTGCCTTCTAGGCACCAGGAGATAGCAGTGAACAGTACAGACAAAAGAACTCCAGTGATAAGTACTGTGGAGAACAACACAGCAGAGAAGAGCGCTGGGCAGTAGTGGTTTTCAGCAGGCCGGCCAGGCCTCACTGGGAAGTGTTAACTGGAGCCAGGGCTGGAGGAGGTTAGGAGGTGAACTCTGTGGATGTATGTGGGAAGAGTGTGTCAGGCAGAGCCTGGCAATAGCACCAGGCATGTGAAGGGAGCAGCAAGGCTGGCTAGAGCGTGGGGGCAGATGAGGTCAGAGAGTTCACTGGGGGCCACTTCTCTAAGGGCTTTGGAGGGATTGGACTCTTACTCTCAGTGAGACATTGTGCCTCTGGAAAGATTGAAGCAGAAAAATGACATCTGATTTAGGTTTTAAAACATCCCTTTGGTTGCTAGCTGAGTTGTCTTTCTAGAGTGCAGATCTGACCATATTACTTCACTGCTTCAAACTCTTTAACAAATCCCCATCAGCTACAAAATAATATCTAAATCCTCTTCCATGGCATGGCCTGCAAGGCCTTCATGATTTGGCCTCTTGCATCATTTCCGGCTACCTGTCTCCCCGTTCCTTCCAACTTCATTTTCGTTTGTGCTTTGGTGGACTGCTTACTGTTCTTAGTTGCCTGAAGGTACACTGCTCTTTCACAGAATGCCCTTCTCCACCTTTCCTACTTTGGAAAATTTCTGCCCGTTCTTCAGTATTCAGCTGGCATATCATCTCTCCTTCGAAATCTTTTCTGACAAGGTGGACTGTTTCCTCTTCTGTGGTCTGGTTGTTCCTTGTTCCATAGAGTGGTCCCCTTGGAGTACTTATTACTCTCTTACATTTCTTTCTTATCTTTCTTCCACACTCTATCATAAGTTATTTGAGGTCAGGCACCACTGCCCTACCTTTGTGTTCTCAGGCCCTAGCACAGTGATCCATGCAGTGTGGCTGGTTGAATGAATGATCAGCTCCCAGAGATTGCTTCAATCCCTTCTGTGTATCACTGCCAAGAGATCCTACAGCCTTTGCATAATACCTGTGTTATTCTTACCATGAGCTAGATGCTTTTCTCTCTCACCAGCTGAGTTTCTAGCACTAGAGGAATAGGACTAATGAACATTTGTTGGTTTGACAACTAAGAGTGAACATTACTGCTATTTGAGTTTTAAATTCATAATCTCTATTTTAATTTTTAAATTTATTATCTCTATAAAGAACATTTTAATGGATATATAGCACCATGCCATGTTGAAGTAACAAATAGACTTACTGTTTGATATCAACACTATTTTCAGACATGGTCCCAACATTCACCATATTGAATGATTTTTTCTTTTCAAATTAAAAGGAGTCATGCATTTTCATTGTTTTTTTTCCTCTTTCCAGACCACAAATAAAATGTACATAAAGAAAGAAGATGATTGTAATGAGACTCAGTGCTTCTTAAGTATTCCTGTGTCCTCGCTGAATTCTGAGTACTGCGTTTCAGCAGAAGGAGTCTCAGAAACGTGGGCTGTTACAACTGAGAAGTCGGAAGAACTTTGTATTACCGTTTCTGATAACAGCGCGGAAGGTAAGTTCTTGCCATTCTTTCCTAAATGTAGTGAGTGATCACTAAAATAGGGTAATGTAAAAAGAGGCAATTTGTAATTTCAATAAACCTCTGCTCTTTTAAAAAATACTCAGTAGTTCCATTCTTCAGAGAAGTTCAAAATTAAAAATAAGGCCATTTTTCAGGCATTAAGAGATACAAAGCAACCAATTTAGAAAGCCACGTGATGACCTTTTGACCCAGGAGAGAAAAAATATAACAAAAACATAAAGCCATGTGCATAAATGTCTGCATTTCGGGATCATGCATAATGATATAAGTTAGTTTATTACTCCAATATAACAAGATGTTATATATCCATTAAAATGTTCTTTATGGGGACAGTAAGTTTAAAAACTAAAAGCCGCAATGTTCATTGACTAAAATTGTGTGATAAGTGAACTGGATAAGCATTGGAAATTAACATCCAAAAATAAATATAGGTTGGTTTAAATGATGGATTGTACGTCAATTTTATAACACATTTTAAAATCATTATTTTTATTTTATTATTTCCTGTGTGTGTGAGGGGGATACGTATGATAGAACTTCAGAACTGGCATTCTCATTTGGCAGGTACCTAACAAAAATTTAGACTTTTTTTTCATGGTACAAAATTGAAATGTTCATTATAGATAATTTATAAGGAAACAAAATTATCTGTAGTTCTAAGTTACAAACACTCAGTTACTCACAGTTTGGTGGTTTTTTTCCATCCTGTTTTTTCTTTTGCTGTGTAGCCTTGATCATATTATGTAGTATATGTAACTTTGTATACTGCCCTAAGCATATGCTATAAATATTTTTCCATGTTATTTTACGTACTTTATTAATATTATTTTTAATATCGCTAGAACATTTTATTATGAAGATCATATTTATTTAATGTTCCTCAATTTTTGGACTTTTGATTACTTGTAGATTTTTCGCTGATAAATCATGCTTTGGTGATTGTCTTTGGGTGTATATATAATTGTTTTGATTGTTCAGATGTTTTTAGAACATATTTTCTAGGTTAAAAAGGTGTACAAAAAATAACACAGTACAAATTTCTTTTTGAAGAATGGAAATCTAGGCTGAAGAATCAGACCAAACACCTAAAATTAATACTAAAAACTTTTAGGCCGTTACATGAGGGTTTCAAATAGGTGACTTAAAATAATGCAGTATATTTAATACCAGTTTGTGTTATACTATTTGGAGTGAGAAAATCCTAATTAATGCGTAAAATTTGAAATAATGCAAATGCCCTAGATTTATTAAAAAAAAAAAAATCCTGAGTTACAAACTGGGTTGATATTGTGTCCACATGATGGCACCATCGTGGCTCATAAGCAGCATTCCCTACCTGCCTGCTCAGTGCTTCTAAGCAACGTGCCAGTGTTTCTTATGGGGTTATGTTATCTTTTCCTATTGTAATAATTTTTTTCACCTCCTGTAACAGGTGTGATAGAGGCATTTATTTGAGTAACTTCCAGAGTCATTAGAATAGAAATTAAAGGTAATAAGATGCTATGAAGGAGGGCAAACACCACCACAATATGTAGAGTACTGTTAATTTGTTTGTTTTGTTTGTTTGTTTGTTTTTGGATTTGTTTGTTTGTTTGTTTGTTTTTTTGGCCATACCACGCGGCATATGGGATCTTAGTTCCCCGACCAGGGATCGAACCCGTGCCTTACCCCTCTGCAGTGGAAGTGTGGAGTCTTAACCACTGGACCGCCAGGGAAGTCCTGAGTACTGTTAATTTGGAAGAGAGGACTATGGAAAAATAAATATTGAAGATTGTGCTGTGAAAATAAAAAGCAGCATTAGAGAAAAATATACAACCGTGATTATAGATGTTTGTGCTCTGAAACAGATCTTCCCAATTTTATATTATTCGTTGTATCTGGTTTTCATTTGGGGGACTTTATTCCTGTTCGGCTTTCCTCTGTGTTTGTGTGTGTGTGTCTGTGTGTGTGTGTGTATGTGTGTGTACACACCTGTGTACTTTTATAAGTTTTTGTAATCTTTAAATAAATAACAATTTAAGAATTCAGAAGGGCGGGACGACATTATTTTAAGAGTTAGAGACATTGCCAGAATTTATTTCTAAAGAGATATATTTAAAATTTTTTGCTTTTGCCTCTTCAACTGAGAGAAAAGCGTAACTCTAGAAACACTCTGTATTTGGGGCTGTAAGGAAATGGTTATGAAAAAGTTATTTTAGCCACATCATATCATGACAGTGTAGTCGCAGAAAGTTTAGAATCTCAAAGCTGGGAAGAATCATGTTGATATCTAGGACAGGTACGTAATTTTTTACTCATCTCTCCTGACTTCTGTGTCAGTGTTCTTTAAAACTGTGACCGTATGTATTAATTACCTGATATGTAAATCTGTTAAAGAATAGCACTGAGACTTTATAACTATTTGATGGATATAGCAGTGTTCCATTGTAATTCTAATTTGTGGTTTTTTCCTTTTCTTAGATCCTGTTTGGATTCCGATTGTTGCTGCTTTACTACTCTTTCTAGTACTTGCCCTGGTAGTTGTATGTTGTCTCGTTAAGAAGATGAATCCATTTAAGAGAGAAAACATCATGTTACCCAAATCCTTGGTAATATATTTAAATATTTTTTCTTTAATTGTATACAGTTGGCCCTTGAACAACACAGATTTGAACTGTGTGGGTCCACTTATACTTGAATTTTTTTCAGTGAATATGCTGGAAATTTTTTGAGATTTGTGAGAATTTGAAAAAACTCTCAGACAAACCACATAGTCGAGAAATACTGAAAAAATTAAGAAAAAGGTATGTTATGAATGTATAAAATAGAGGTAGATATAAATATAATATGCAGAATATGTGTGAATTGACCATTTATGTTATCGGTAAGGCTTCTGGCCAACAGCAGGCTATTAGTAAAGTTTTTGGAGAGTCAAAAGTCATATGTGGATTTTTTGACCCCAGAGGCGCTCAGTGCCCTTAACCCTTGTATCGCTCAAGGGTCAGATGTACACTAAAATGTTAATTTGAAATTTTCGATAATTCTTAAAATTTGTTTTTTAAAGTAGAATGATGTTCAGCAGCATGTCACCTATCATAAATAACTCAGTCTTCCACACATCCAAAGCCACATATTTTTTACTATGCACTATGCTTTTTTATGCATGGGGCAAAGGCACAGTGAGACAGTGCTAAGGAGCTTAAAGTCTAGTGGGAAAAAAGATAAGTATTCAGTGGTTGTCCAGTGTGATAGGTTCAAAGATAGACGTTTATGTACATGCCAGTGAGGACTTCTTTTCTTCTACTTTTGCAGGGTAGGGTTAGTCATGGCTTTTCCAGAGACAGTGATGCCTGAACAGTCTTGAGGGACAGACAGGAGTTTACCCAGGTACTAAGGGACAGTGTGTGCTAAGGCCCAGTGTCAGGAATGTGTGGCTTTTTGAAAATCTGTAAATACAGAAACTCTTCGTGGTGGGTAGAGGGCAGAAGGAAAGATGACGCAACAGTGAGTCTAGACGAGAAGTGTGACATTTTAATGCCTAACATTTAAAAGTCTTTGTCTGATGAAAAGAACATTTAAAAGTATCAGAATGATAACTATTTAAATCAAATATGACAGGCAAAATATCTGTGATATGCAAAGGGTATATTTAAATGTGTTATGGAAACATTATCTTTAAGTAGAGGGGTTAAGAACTGTCAACAGTTAGTAGACAATTCACCTATGAATTGTAATGTTCTTACCACTAGTAGTTAAGCAGAAACCAGCCTTGCAGTGTGCTATTTTACACCCGCTAGAGAAGGAAAAATAAACCTGAATATCCATTAGTACCTTGTAATAAAACCGGTATATGCTGGCAAAAAGTAATTATAGCCCTGAGGGGAGGGTAAGCACACAGTGGGTGTACAGAGTAGTAGCATCCTAAACATGCCACACTCTTAGATTTAGTAATTGCTCTCTTAAGAATTAATTCTTAAAAGATAATTTCATAAATAAAAAGATGTATAGAAATATTCACTTCATGTTCTATGAATGGTGAAAATTGGAACCCCTTAATACTTAGTATTAGAGAAATTATTTAACCATCAGTGTAAAATTACTGAGCCCATGAAGATTAGAATTATGAAGACAAATGATGAAATACTACATAAAATAAGTAGCCGTACTCCCATTACAAATGTAACATGCATACGCGTCGAAGGTAGTACACAAAAAGCAACATAGGTTGGTGAGATAGTGACTTTCCAAAAATTCTAAAATATTGTTTTTGATCTTAATATATTTCCATTAAAAAGAAAGAAAAGGCAACTATCAGATTCTATTACACTGTTATCCTGAATATGCCATTCAGTTGTATATTTAGTTAACCATTACCATTAGACCATTTTTCTTTTGAGGATGAGCACTTAAGTTTAATAATTTATTATTTTTAATCACTGATTTCTCTTCCGCTAGCTGTCTGTGGTAAAAAGTGCCTCTTCAGAGACAAAATCTGAATCAAAATGTATATCGCCCATCACCTACCAACCGATTGCCATAGAAAATGAGCAGCTCTCTCCAGGGACAATTTCAAGCGTGCATACTGAGGACAGTCCAGGAAAAGCAGAGCATGGAGAAGACCTTTCTAGTGGAACAGAAGTGGTGATGACTGGAGAAAATATTTCTGACTTGGCCCCTGGTAGCTCTCTGACCCCAGTAAAGGGAGAAAATTCTATCCATGCAAGCAGTAACCAGTCTGAAACCTGCAGCATCACTTTAAATGTGTATCACTCCAGAAATGGTTCTGATAGTGGCCTTGTGGTATCAGACAACTGCTGTGACTCAGAATTTCCCCCAAGTAATAAAACTGAAATAAAGACAGAAGGACGAGAGTCCATAACGCTGAGAAACACCACCACCTCCTTTGGTTATGACAAACCCCATGTGTTAGTGGATCTGCTTGTAGATGAAGGTGGTAAAGAGTCCTTGATTGGTTATAGACCTACAGCAGATTCCAGAGAGTTTTCATAAGATCAACCAAGGTCACCAACTTGGAAGGATCTGCTTTTCCTGAACAGTTTTTCTGCTTTGATTTCATGAAAAGATCATGATTTCAGAAATTGTGTCTTCTTGATATTAATCAAATGGAGTGTCATGGTTTAGATAAAAGTGTAAAAAGCCTGTTTGACACTGTCACTTTTGGTCAGAAAACTGCAGAGTCTTTAATAAAAAACAAAAACCACTGTCACATGTGAACCTTTCCATCTAGATTTGTGAACCGTAACAGTGAACGGTCTCTAATAACCCTGCTTCCTATAATGGTAGGTGCTACGCCCAGGGTCTTCTGTAACCACTTCAAGAGATAAAATGGATTTTTTCCTTTCTGTGCCTCAGCGTGGTATTTGTGTTTGGACGTTTATGTATATAGTCTTTCCTAATACTTTCAGAAAAAACAAGAATGCTTTTCAAAATTGTCCTTAAAATTGAATTGAAATCAAGAGTGTTAATAGTGTAAATAAAAACATGTATATATTTTTTATGGAACATTGCATTTAAGGATTTTTTTATAATAAAGTAACTTCAAAGTTCATTTCGGTATTCATTTATTCAGGATTAACTAGAATATTTTTTATTCATTTGCTTGTTTCCATCCATTAATGTTACAGAATCATTTTCTAATTATTCATGTCTGATCTTTAAAATAGTCCTAAAAATAGCCTAGTCTTTAAAAATGGTCCTTTTATATCTGTATCTTAATATTTAGCAATCAGTGTGCAGAACACACAAGCTGTGTGTCCCAAGCTGTTTGGGGGGAGAAGCAGAGATTTAGCTGTAGAGGGTGTAGCGTGGGGAGTCTCTAGCATAAAGATGGTGGTCAAAACCACAGGAGTGGGTGAGGAAGAGCTAAGTAGCATGTGGCGTGAGGAGAGAATCCCCAACCAGAGGCAAACCAAGCGTTTATATACCACAGAAAAGTTCTTGGGAATTACTAAGAGGATAGGAACTTTAAGACTCAAAAGTGAATTAACTGACTAAAAGAAAAGGTTAAATACAAATTATGTGAGTAAATTAAGCCATGGAAAAAATATTTCTCCTCATTTAAAAGTGCAAATGGAAACGCGTTGCTGGTTTATTACTGGGAAAAAGGTACTAGTATACTCATTTGGGGGACAGTGTCTTATGAATTGCTTTTTAAACTGATATAGGAGTACACATAACATCCCATAAAAATCCATAACCTTTACAGAATCTAATCTCTATTGTAGGAAAATTATAAAAAGTAAATTTTTAAGGCGAATGAAAAATGTAGACATTAGAATGGGAAAAAGCAAAAATATGAAAATAATGGATATAGCCAAGGGTAAGGTGATAGTTACCACTCTTCATAAGGAAGGTAATAGGTATTACCACCAAATGTAAACAGAGTACCTGTTCTTTTTACCCTAGCTAATTCTGATAACAATCTTTTTCATTTCTCCCAGTCTTTATAGAAAAAATAATTTAGTGTCTTCATTTGCATTTCTTTCATAATTAGTAAAGTTGGGCATATTTTACATATTAGGTGTTTATACTTCTGTGATGACTAAAGTTGTCCTTTGTCCATTTCTTTCTGGACTGTGTACGTCTTTTTTATTGACTGTATCCTTTGTCTGCCATGAGTTACACATTTATAATTTCTTGCCTTTCACCCAAGTCTTACTACGTAGATGTTTAAAACATTTACAAAGTCAAATTCATTTTTCCTTTCATTCTTAAGAAAACTCCCTTTCCCAAGAAGATAAGAATTTTCACCCATGTTCTCTTCTACTATTTGGGAGTCATTGTTTCATTTCTACTTTTAATTCTTTTACCCGTCTAGTTTCTTTTTTTTTTTTTCGTATAAGGCATGAGATAGGGATTCAGCTTTATTATCTTGGTTTCTAGGGCTGCCATAATAATTACCACAAACTTGGGTGGCTTAAGACAACAGAAGTTTATTCCCTCACATTTCGGAGACTGGGCCAAGTTCTGTCTGACAGCTCCCTGGAAAGGTCCTTTCTTGCCTCTTACCAGCTTCTGGGGGTTGCTGGCAACACTTGGTGTTCCTTGACTTGTAGATGCATTGTTCTAATCTCTGCCTCTCTTGTCACATTCTTCCCTATGTGTCTCTGTGTCCAAGTCTCTCTTTATAAAAACACTAACCATTGGATTACGGCCCACTCTAACCCAGTAAAACCTCATTTTAATTTGATTAGATCTGCAAATAGGTTATTTCCACATAAGATCACAATCATAATTATGAAGGGTTACGACTTAACATATCTTTTTAGGACACACAATTCAACTCATCATCTCTTTTCCCCTTATAAATTACTCAGTTGTCCCAACACTACTTATTAAAACATCCAACTTTTCTGTGCTGATTTCAGATGTCAGATTTGTCATATGCTGATCCTCAGTATTCCTGGGACTGTTCATTGTTTTGTCTTGTATACATACCACACTGTTTTAATTCTTACAGCTTTCTACTGGGGTTGTTTTACCTTGTGAGCCCCTCAATACTTTGGGTCAGTGTTCACTGCTCATGTTTCTCGCAAATGATTGTTCTTTCAGGTGAGTGGTAGAAATTTTTCCCAAGTTTTCCCCAAAATTTGGAGGTCCTTTTGGGATTTTTATTAACCTGCATTGACTTTGTACAATGTTTAGGAATAACTAGCACTTTCCAAATTTGATGTTTTGCAAGAATGGAGTATTGAATATAGTATTTCTTTATTCAAGTCTTATATCCCTCATTAGTTTTATGCTTCCTACGGGTGTATGGCATTTCTTACATTTAGTCCTTGATATTTTGTGTTGCTGATGGCAATATAATCTTGCATTATGACTTCTAAATGACTGTATGTAAGAAAACTATTGTTACAGATTGTTTTTAATCCAGCCAACATCTAAACTTTTCTTTTACTGAAGTTTCAGTTGATTGTCTGGTTTTCCCAGTATAAAACTGTGTCGTCTATAAATAAGAATCATCTTGCCTTCTTGTTGCCAATAATGTACTTTGTATTTTATTCCCTTGTTCTCAAACTTTGATAAATTGGAATAGTCTGTTTCTCTAGAGCAACATACCTACTAAATTGGTCAAAAGCTGGTGACTGTGGGTAAATCACTTAGCCTCGTGGGAGTTGGATTAAATTCTCTCTACCTTTGGCTCTAAGAATCAGTGTTTCCATTTACATTAACTAATAAGGGGATCCTCTTCCTGACACAGTTCTGATTCTTAAACTAATTTTTCCCCTAAATTACTACTGCTTTCCAAAAACTCGTGCCATTGCATCATCATTTCATGCCAAGTTAAATTGTCTAAGATTACTGCCTGTGTCACCTTTAGGATACTGGATTTTATGCCTAAGAAGATATAAATGGATGACTTAGATCATAAATCCCAGCTTCGTTTGTTCGGTGACTAGTGAGCTTCCTTTATGAGGTGCAGGACTTACTCTACATTTTCCCCTTCTATGCTTCTACATTCTCCCCTTCTATGCCTCTACATTCTGGAGCTTGGACTCTTTTGGTCACTAGAGTTACCAGCTGGGAATGAATGAACAAACAAAAACAGATGTATAATTATTGAACTGTTTTCAAAAATACCCACCTCGTCTCATCTTTACAACACCCCATGAGGAGGAATTGCTGTCCGCATTTAAGGTGAGGAATCCATCAGATTAAGAGACTTACCCAGTAAGTGGTGGAATGGGGATTCTGCTTCCAGTGCTTTCTCCAGTAGATCTCAGCTGCCGGCTGGTGCTTATGGCATAAGTGTGTGGAATTATAGTCAGATGCTAAGAAAAGCTAGACAATTTGCAAAACTAACAAACAAAAAAACAGCTCTTTTTTCTTAATGGATTTGTACCTGCTATTATTTTTTTTGTTTAGATACCATTCGTATGCAAATGGGCATAAGTCTTTTTTTAAAATTCATTAATTTATTTAATTTTTGGCAGCGTTGGATCTTCATTGCTGTGCGCAGGCTTTCTCTAGTTGCGGCGAGCAGGGGCCACCCTTTGTTGCTGTGCGCGGGCTTCTCACTGCGGTGGCTTCTCTGGTTGCTGAGCAACGGCTCTAGGCATGCGGGCTTCAGTAGTTGTGGCTCGCAGGCTCAGTAGTTGTGGCCCACAGGTTTAGCTGCTCGACCAGGGATTGAACCCATGTCCCCTGCATTGGCAGGAGGATTCTTAACCACTGCACCACCAGGGAAGTCCAAAATCATCTCTTCGGTTTTTTAAGAGTACCAATCTTCACGTTCCATAACAGGGTGCCAAACTCAGTGAACTGATTTTACCTCAACAGTTCCACCTGTGTTATGCCATCTATAGAACTGTTCTTTTCCATCATTTCCAGTGTTGTCGTGCAGGGCTGCATGGAACCAGATATGACTCTCTCCAGATCTGTAGGGATCCTCTGTTCCACATAGCAGGATTCCCACTTGACTCCTGCTGAATGTTTGGGAAACATTACTACAGCTGTCCCCACACACCCAGCCTGCAGGTAGGACTCATGTTTATCAAGTCTCTGTTATAAGCAGATGTTTGGCAAATTTCTCTTACTGATCCCCTAGAGACCTGGTGAGGCAAGTATTACACATTTTTTTCCAAGTGAGGAAACTGGGGCACAGGAAAGCTAAAAGTTGTTAGGTAAACTAGAAATCACAGAGATATGCCTTGGGAATATAATAGGAACTCAGAATGTAAATGAAACTTTGAGGACAGCAGGTCTGAGACCTTGTGCAGCTAGGGCATGGGGACAGGTGCAGCTCAGAGGCTAAGTCAGCCAAGTGCTGGGATATGGGAGACAGGAGCCCAGCGTGACCTTGAGCAGGTCCCTCTGCGGGAGTCTGCCGGGCTGAGGGAAGGACACATCCCTTCCCCCAGGGATTGGGGGAAGGCAGGCGGCCTCTGCAGTTATGAAGGTGGAGTCCCTATTTTGGGGAATATGGGATGTTTAAAAGAGTCCAGAGACCCCAGTAATCACAACTTAGTCAGTGTTCTGGGTTTGTCTGGGCACTTGGGGGAGGGGGATAAGAAATGGCATCCTATAGGACTTTGAGCACCAGGATGGGGACCCCGCTGCAAACGAATGAATCTCAGAGAAATGTATTTTGAGACTCAAACTCGAGTTTCACTTATCTCCGAAGTCCAGGCTTTATCCACTGTGGTCTGATGTCTCTAGCTTCCTATGTAAACAAAGGGACACTAAACCTTCCACTTGTCTTTGAATATACGTTATTCTTTAACTTTGACAACAGGCACCTACCTCCAGGTACAGCCTTCAGTGAAGCTGTAAATACACTGGAATAAGTTACGATGGTTACTCATGATGCTATAGTAAAATAGTACATAAAGGCATTATTTTAAAACAGGAAAGGTACTTTCCTTACTCTCAGGTTCATGAGGATTAAAAAAATCTTTTTAGAAGCTCAGTGTCCATCTTGTTGTATTGCCTGGATGTTTTACCTTTGCTCATGAATAATAAATTAACAGTAATCTGTTTCTCTGCCCTTCAACTCCCAGAAAGCAAAGCAATAGGAAAGGGGATTTCCAAATGCAAATGGTTGCCAAAGTCAGCCTGTTTTTCTTTCCTGGGAATCATGAAAAAGCAACAATGAGAACTGAAGTTAAAAAGCTTCTCCACTTGGAAGGTTGGTTTTTAACTCTCTCTGTAAAAACCCTTGGATCAGAAAAAGTAATCTGAATTGCAGAATTGTTAAAGAAATAAATAGAGGGAAAAAATTACATTTCAGAGCCAAAGGGAGAGCCTGGGGGATACATTCCAGAGTAAATTCCTAGTGTAAATACTTGTACTGTTATAAAGAATAAAACAAATGAAATAAACATCTGACAAAAGGAGTTTTTCGTAAAAAAAAGAAAAACAGGTTAAATAGAAGAAAGATAGAAGAAAGGAATTTTAAAAGGTAAAAGGAGATATGAATGAGACATTAAATTTTTAAAAAGCAGAATATATAACTAATCATAAAATCTGGTTCCTTGAAAAAAAATTCAACTCTCTGCAAATACATTTAAAAGCATAAATGAAGTGCGCACTCTTCTAAAGGAAACATAATTTGTAGACTTTTCTGAAGAGAATAAGGACCACGTAGCCCCTCATTACCAAGAAGGGATGAAGAAGATGATGTTGGCCCCCTGTGGATGGGCTCTGCTGGCTTGTTCAGTAGTGGATGCCTAACCTGGGGCCTGGCACACGGCACATGCTCAGTAAAGATTTGTTTGAGTGAATAAAGAAAGGAATGAATGGTCAAATCTTTCTTTATGGAATCAACATTACAAGTGAAAACAACACATGATTTTATAATAAACCTCATACCCTGAGGGCAGGGAGATCTGACTGCACCCCTCACTGTGTCACGGCATGCTATGGAGCCTAGTCAGGTTGTCCTAGCCTCTCTGTGTCTCAGTTTCTTGTAACATCAGGATAATAATACAGACCTCCTGGGCTTGTTGTAATGATTAAGTAAGATAATGTATGAAAATGGGACTTCCCTGGTGGTCCAGTGGGTTAGACTCCTTGCTCCCAATGCAGGGAGGCCGGGTTCAATCCCTGATCGGGGAACTAGATCCTGCATACATGCCGCATCTAAGAAGCCCACATGCTGCGACTAAGGATCCCGCATGCCACAACTAAGACCTGGCACAGTGAAAATAAATAAATAAATTCATTCATTAACTTTAAAAAAAGATAATGTATGAAAAGAATCCACCATAGTGCCCCACAATTATTAGATATTATTATCAACACTAAAACACCATTAAAATTACTGTAAGAAATTTTATAAAGATGACATCTTGTAGATAAGCTTAAATTTTTTTTCTTTTGTTATGAAAATTTTCAAATATATACAAAAGTACAGAGTATAATGAACCCCCGTGCACCCAATACCCAGTTTCAATAATTATCAGCTCATGGCTGGTCATCCCCTTCCCCAAACACTTGGATTATTTTGAAGCACATCCCAGACATTATGTCATGTCATCTATAATACTTCAATATCTATTTCTAAAACAATAATAATAACCAAAATCCCATATCACACTTAAAAATAAATTAATAATGATTCCTTAATTAGATGAATTGTTGGTCGGCTGGAAGCCACAGGAGAAAAGAAGAGAATCGAGTCGGTCCAAGGCAGGGCTTTAGGTAAGTTCTCTCCAGATCCAACATGATAGAGGCATCCACTGTCACTGTCAAGGCAGTCTCTTTGTGCTGAGGGTCTGATGGCTGGGGGTTGGGGGTGGGGGCGAGATAGAGGGGAGGGGAGGGAATAAGTTTGAAGCCAGCATTTCATGCCTGAAGAAAAGTAAAGCAAGGGTCTCCCATTATCTGTAATTTTCTTACTTCCCAAAACAAATCTCATTTCATTTGAAACAATTCTGTACAAATTCCTCTGCTTCCAAATTGGTGAGATTTTAGAATTGAATTGTATCTTTTCATTACCTTGAGTCACAGTTGGTAGTGTGGCTTTTATGCACTCTGATATCACACAGTGAGCTCATCTAAGGGTGACAAGACTAGTTTAGTTTCTGAAAATTTTTTTTAAAGATTTTTTGATGTGGACCATTGCTTAAACTATTTATTGAATTTTGTTACAATATTGCTTCTGTTTTATGTTTTGTTTTTTTGGCCCCGAGACGTGTGGGATCCTAGCTCCCTGAGCAGGGGTTGAAGCCTCATCCCGTGCATTGGAAGGTGAAATCCTAACCACTGAATCACCAGGGAAGTCCCTGGTTTCTGAAATTTAACATAGCACAGAAGCTCACACATCTCTGAGAGAATTCAGTTCTTAGACTATTTGATGCTCTGCTCTCTTTCCCCCATTTCCCCTTATTTGTTCTACAACATCAGGAACCCAGTGGAAACCCCAGTTTCCTTCTCTGCTGCTACTTATTAAACCTTAAATTAAGATATTTTCTTTTTTTCTTAACTGGAATTTGAAGCAATTTGGTTGCTCCAAAACATAAGCTACTGGCATTAAAGATATTGAACATCGATAGTTCAAACCCAGATTTCTATTCCCCATTTAAAACCAAGGTGGATGAAAAGTCTAGAGTTCAGTGGCTAACATGAGCAAGGAGATGAAGGACGACGCTGAGGAGGCTAGGAGACAAGGAGTCCCCAGAAGGGGCAAAGGGCACCTAAGATAGGCTGCTTGTTTCTTCTTTGAAAGCCTAAGCCAGCTTAGAAGCAATGGAAACTTCACCTGGAGGAGATAAGGAGTTTGGATTCAGAAGTCTGACCCAGCACAACGGCACTGGGAAACACCCTCCATCCTGCTGGGGAAGTATGTCTACTTCCCCCTTTAGCAGTCTGGTTTGGGTAGGTAGGGCAATGTCTATTTTATTTGCTGCTGCATCCTTGCTGCTGAGAGCAATGCCTAGCACGTGGTAGGGCAGCAAATATGTGTTCTTGACTTAATTAATACTTAAATAATTATTGATTAATTAGTACTGCTCTGCAGCCATCACTATTCCTTACTAAAGGGGCTATTCTACCGAGAACTTGAAAGTTTGACTACCCAAGAGGAAAAAGAAACCAGCATATATTTCTTCTTCTGACCCGAAAAGCCCCTTTAAAACAATCTTTATGACTTTCTTGTGCTTTAATGTATAATTTTAGTGTCTCTAAAATCATGTGGTACAAAAAAATTTTTTTGGTAATAAAACTGATGTAGTGAGTCATGGGCAAAGAACAGATGACCTAGTTTGATTAGATAAGAAGATAGGACAAAGATTTAATGTAGTTCAAAATGAACATTGCCCCCGCATTCATCCTTTTAAGGAATTACTTGGTTTGACGGGCTCAAAATCTTTATCAGCTAGGTTGCTGGAAACCGAGGGCAGGAATGGAAAAGGAAGAGGCATGAGCTGAGTGGGGCCCATTGACCGGGGGCGGCTGTGGAGTGTGGGAGGGAGCCCTGCAGAGAGGCTGAGGGGGCAGAGGGTATGAGGTCTACACCAGGGAGGTTACTCGAGGAGCTTCCATGAAAGCAAGAAAAGGAAGAATCAACCAGAGACCCCACCTGCTTGAACCACTGCCAGGGGCCCTGATCATTGCAACTGCCAAGCCCTTTACTCAGAATCACCCTGGCAGCCCCTCTGCCCTCTCTGCCAGAATCCCCGAAGGCCTCCTTCACTCACCTGCGAGCATCTTGCATAATTCCTCACCCTACCTGCCCTCCGGGCCACCCATCCTCAGTGTTTCGCCTTTTCTCAGCTAGCAAAGCTTCCAAAAAAACAAGCGTCCACATCAAAGTGACTTAACAGCAAATGTTTTCTGAAATGATTCTTAATACTTATTACCCCCAAATTATAATACAATATAATTTATGAACAAAATGAAATTGTATTTGCTTCAAGAACCATGGTTACAACCAAAAGGGGATGTTGAGTGGGACGATTCGAGTTTCCTCTCCTGTCCAGAGCTGTCCTCCCCTTGAGGGGAACGCTGGTCGCCTGACCAGTCACGCTCGCAACCATGACACCTAAATGTTGTTTTCTAGGCTTCCTCATCGGTGTCCTCCTGCCTGGTGTGGTAGGTAAGTGCTTCATTTATTTTTAATTGCTCACAGCTTTGTCATCTGAGTCTGCTCAAGGGGACTGTTAGACATGGCCGTGGTGCATTTCTGGGCTTTGTAAAAATTTCAGCTTTCTCCTGTCACTAACTGGTCCGGACAGACATGGGGTCCGTTTCTCTCTGCAGCCTGAATAACTGCATGCGGACTTCACGAGTAGCTACTAAAGAGGAGGCGCTCTGTGGGTGCAAAACCTTCACACAGGACAAACACACACCCCTCTCTGTCTCCTTAGCCTTTCTTTCGCCTTCAAGGGCAAGATAGCATACTGGTTACCAGCATAGCTCCTAAGCCAGACTGCCCGAATCTGGACTTCAACTCTGCCATTTTATCATCTAGAAAAACTGGGGCCACTAGCTTAAAGCCCCTCTGCCTCAATTACTTCATCTGTAAGGTGGGGATTGTAGGTCACTGTGAGGATTAAATGAGTTAATACATGACAAGTGCTTAGAGCAGTGTCTAGCACAGAATAGACCATAAATAAACAACATGTGAGAATTTGCTGTTGGTATTTATGGAGAACTCTTCAAGAGCAGAGGGCATCTTATCATCTCAACATACCTCTGAGCAAGGTCATTAGGACCCCCAGTTAACAGATGGGTACCTCTCAGTATAAGTGTCTCAGGTAACTTTCACAAGACTGTACAGTTGCCCAGTGACTGATAACATAAAAACAATTCAATCCTCCGTTTCCCAGAAATGTGTGGATCTGAGTAGACTATGACTTTGGTCTTTGGTCAGACCAAGAACTCAATTAGCAGAATACGGCAGGAATTCAAGTGGTACCCAAATGACCTCGGCTCTGCATCTTACCAGACCTGTAACCATATGGGCAAGATACACAGCTTCTTTAGACCTCAGTTTCCCCACGTGTAAAATGTACTAATAAAAATACCTACCTTATTGGGTGGTTGTGAGAATGAAAGAAGATGTAAAGCTTTGAGCACAGGGCCTGACATACATTTAAGGTTCAAATACGTTCAGTGATGAATGAAGGCCGGCCAGGGGGAGGAGGCAGAGGGAAAGAAGAAGGAATATCTTCAGCCTCTCGTTACTCTGCTTCCTCCATTAGCTCCTCTCTCCTGAGGCTCTTCTGTTGATTTTCTGTGACGGGTGAGAGGCAGGCTCCAGGGCCAGACAGGCTGGTTACAAAATCAGCCCCACCGTCTGCAGCTGCACCAGCTCTTTCACTTCTCCAAGGCTTGGATTTTGGTCTGTAAGAGGAAGACCGCAATAATATCTTTTGCACAGATGAGCTGGGCAGACTCAGTGAAGACAGGTAAAATCCCCTCTGTGTCTGCTACAGAGGGATTGCTATTTTCTTTGATGGAGGTTAGCAGTGGTGTTACAAAAATGAGAGAAGAAATCTGAAGACAGACGAGGTAAAGGACACTGGACTATCTATGTTCGGGATAGAAAATCGACTCTAGGAAGGATCTTCCGGAAACTGTGCATGCTTGTCACCTCCTGAAAACTTCTGCTAAGTACAATTTTATGTGCTAAACACGATTGATCGGGTAGTGATCTGGGTGAACAAAACCAATGGTGGCATTTGACTCTTTCCAAGTACACATCACCACTTGATGCACTGAAGGAGGTCCAAAAATAAAAATAAAAAAAACAAATAACAGTATGACACTATTTGGTTGGTAAAAATAACTACCTAAGGAAACAGCCCCATTCATTGGAAAATAACACATCTTGAATGTTCAGAGCTGAGACCATGGGCTTAGGAGAATTTGCTTCCATCTTAATGATATTTGAGCAAAGACTTAAAGGAGATGAAGAAATGAGGCATGTGGAAAACGCGGGAAGAGTATTCTAGGAAAAGGGAAGGGCCACGGCAGAGACCTCAGATGGGGCCATTCCAAGCATGGTGGACCAGGAGAAAGGAGGTCACTCTGGAGAAGCCAAGGGGCAAGTGGTAGAAGATGAGAAAAAGACAGGGGATGTGCTTCCTCACTTCTCCTGCCCACCACCAATCCCTTAGCAGAAACTTTGGGCCTATTAGAGAGGCAAAGCTTTACCTCTGGCCATTTTAGGTTTTCAGCTGGGACTCTTTTTTTTTTTTTTTTTTTAACTTGCACAACGTTACATGTCAAATTTGTTCAATAAAAAAGTCGGCTAGGGGCTTCCCTGGTGGCGCAGTGGTTGAGAGTCCGCCTGCCGATGCAGGGGACACGGGTTCGTGCCCTGGTCCGGAAAGATCCCACTTGCCATGGTGAGCCATGGCCGCTGAGCCTGTGCGTCCGGAGCCTGTGCTCCGCAACGGGAGAGGCCACAACAGTGAGAGGCCCGCATACCACACACACAAAAAAAAGTCGGCTAGGACTCCTTAACAAAAAGGCAGATTAATAAAACAGTTTATTAATAAGTGCAGCGCACAACACCAGGGGGGATCCTGTATGAAGAGAAACTCAAAATGGCGGCTTAGAATTCCAGTTTCTGTAGCACCTTCAACTAAGCACGATACACCTGTAGGAACGTGACAGGACAGAGGAAAGCAGTGTTAGTCTTCCAAGGGAGGAAACTGTGGGAAAGTAAATACGTGGGAGAAAACTAATGGCGTAAGTTTCATTTGCAGATTCTTCTGGTGCCTTCTTTGGGCTGATAAGAATCTGCCTCCAGTAAAGTACAAGGAGACTTTATTGGGTTGGCCAAAAAGTTCGTTCGGGTCTTGCCGTACGAGCCTACCAAAAACCCGAACGAAATTTTTGGCCAGCCTTATATATCCTGCCTTTAGGTGGCAAAAGGGGGAGGTCAAGAGAGCTTTTCCTGCATTTGCTGCTTCTTAATGGCCTTCAGCTCAAAATAATTTTTATGTCAAAGAGACATATTTGGGGGTAATATATTCTGGTTTCCTTCAGACCCTAGAATAAAATTTTGTCAAAGGTCTCTTGCCTCCAGTGGACTGAATGTAGGTGAGATTGAGCTCTCATGTCGCATGAATTGACCAAGAAAGCACAAACTACACCAGTGCGAAATTATCCCCCTTCCTGTCGAGACTCTTCTCGGGAATGCTGGGTTCCATGGCAAGCCCTTGGGCAGTTTCCCTCCACAGCCCGGACCATTCCACCTGAGCAGTTATGCTCGGGCACTTGGAACCAGGATGCAGGCCGGTAAGGAGTGGAACCCGCCTACATGCAATGAAGCCAGGTCAGCTGAGAGAGGTGGAGGACAATGAAGTAGGAAGAAGAGATGAAGCAAGAACCAGAGAAAGGAGGAATGAGTTCCAGGCTGAGGTCCTGGAGGCAGAATAGAATCCAGGCGAAAGCTTGCCTCAGAGGAGCAGTAACGCCGGGTCTCCTAGGAAGGTGGGCAAAGTGGCCTTCATCTCAGTCATTACATTCCATCACCACCAGGGCTGGAATTAAGGACAATACTATCTTTTCACTGCTGTTACTTCCTCTCCAGCTTAGGAGTGGGGTGGGAGTTTATCACGTATGTTTTTATAGTCTGGATCACAACTGTCCTGACACTTTAGCATGCATCAAAATCATCACATCAAAGATCAAAGATGTTGATTTCTGGGCTCCACTTCCACCATCTGCACCTGTAGCAACTATTTCAAGGAATCCTGACGCAGGTATTATTACATTGAAGATTATGGCTAATAACGATGGTGCTCATATCAGTGTTGCTCTGTTTCTTATTGTTTTAGAAACTCAGCCAGCCCACGAGTCTCTGAAACCTCAACGAGTACATTTTCAGTCCCAAAATTTTCACAACATTTTGCACTGGCAGCCTGGGCGGGCTTGTCCCGGCAACAGCAGTATCTATTTTGTGCAGTATAAAACGTAAGTAATCTGAGCTTCCTCCAGCTAGTAGAGATGGCCACTAAGATTCCATGTTCTAGAAGGCGATGGAGTGTTAGGCTCTGAACTTTTGTCAGTTTCAGAAGGGTTGAGAAGAAGCAGAGGTGGGGGCAGGAGTGTGTCTTCCCTGAAGGTGACACAAAATGCATGATGACGTGTAGTCTGTGACGGGAGATACTTCATCCCTCAGAGACCCAGCACTGAGACTTCACAGGGTCAGCCTTTGGCTTCACAACAGAGACTCTCAATACACATTTGTCCACTGAATGTTAGAAGCGACTTGTTTAGCCCCTAATAGGTCGTCAATTAAATTGACGTTATTGATAGTTGAAAAAGAAGTTGTGGGACACATGGATGTGAGTGTGTAAACTACATTTTCAATTTGAAGGTCATTTCTTTAGAGTGGGTTTACTATTTAGAAAATTCTTTTCAAAAATGAACGCCTCCTGTAAGCATGAATGCAAATTGGAACACGCTGAGGCATGTTCCTCCTGTGTGATCTTCAGACAAAATCTAGTGGATCGTTGCCAAAATTCAGATATAATCCACTCCTTTCCTGGATTGAGGCCTGGAAACAGAAGCTCCTGATTTGCAAATGGCAGGTTTTCCCCTTCACACATCTCTGTTCAGGGGGCTGGGGGTGGGAGTATGCAGATAGGAGTTGAAGCTCTTCCTTCTCTTACATAGATTGAGATTCTGGCTGAACATGAGACAGGAGATATTATAGTTTAGCTTTTATGATTTTCTATTCAGAAATTCAGAAGATTAGATGTAGCTATGGACCAAAGTAGCAATTTTTGTGCCATAAATTCCTTCATGTCTCTCCAGCATGGGGTAGATCCAAAGTCAGATTTTTCCATTTATCAAGCTCTCACTAACTTCAAAGGACTATTTCCAGAAGTTTCTCCGTCTTTAACTGCTGCTTTTCTCAACATATTTTGTGTAGCAACTGTAAACTTCACAAATCTTTACAATAAAGATTCCTCCACTCCAAAAACAGATTTGTGCGTCGTTGGAAATGCTTCCCTGTAGGAAGTGGGGATTGGTGATCTTTTTATATTTCCCCTGTAGGCAGTATAAACATATCCAAAGTGGGCCTATTTACGGTTCAACATAAACAGTGGATTAGACGTTGTTTTTCCATGAAATTAATGAAGAGTAAACGTTAGGGCCCCATGGAAAAATTTCATAGTTGTAATTCTTTTTCCTAAATAGAGCTCTTAAATTTGTATAAATTTCAGAATACCTGGATCCATTCCTACCTATGTGATATTTTCAATATCACAATGCAGATTTATATTTTCAAAATCTTTCGTTTTGGGTCTATCCAGTTCTCATGGGTCTACTGACAGTTTTTGTCCCATTTAGGATAGGACAAAAAATGAAGTATTACACTAAAAAAGAAGCCAGTCATTAGAGCTAAATTCAGCTAGCAAAGGCAATGTCTAATAAGAGTTAGAAAACATTAAACTGTGCTTAATATATGTTGTTGGTTCTGCTCTTATGGTGTCTTCTGATATAATGAAACTGCTGTCAGCATATAGTTTACAGAGTACAGACATCAGCAATGCTCTTCATTATATGGCTAAAAAGTTATATTTCAAGTCCTTCAACAAATATTTTGGAAGCTTTCTCCCCAGCCTCTAATTCCTGCTCTGTTCCCACCATCATCTTATTGCATTTTCTTTGATTTGTGACTGGTAAGGAAGGGAAGCATTAATCCTCCCTTTTGCTGTTACACCATCCCACAGTCTTAGGCTGAATGAACGTATCTGGCGCTTTGCCTCATTACCTTTTCTTCCTGGGTTCTCCCCATTCTCTCCCAGCCTCTAATTACAAAACCCCTTAAAGAGCCCTTCCTACAACCTTGTTCAGTTGTCAAATAAGAGATTGATGCTATGTGTTGGGTAAGTGTCACCTGAGATGAAAAGTGGTAGCAACTTCTCAGAATCAGCCACGTCACTCAACAGCAAGCTGATAAGAAGTGAGGAAAACCACAAAGTGTTGAAACCTCAGGAGCCTGAAGGACATGGAGAGCTCGTAGTCAAAAATGGAAGTTGGTTCAGACCCCAGAAGAAAAACTTCACTAAGTACTAAAACTCCCAAAACCCTCATGCTAGTGTTACAGAAGGTATCAAGCTTGAGTTTATATTTCAACGAGATAGCACTTTGATAGCACTTTAATTAATTTAAAACTTTTAAAGATACTTAAGAACAGCTGTCAGCTTTCACAGTGGCGCTGATATTGGAGGACAAATTTCAGCCAGTCTGAAAACTGAATAGACTGAAAAAAACTGAAGACTCCTTCAATGGAATAAAGGAATGCAGATTTTTGTCTTTTCCCTTCTATAGGTATGGACAGAGACAATGGAAAAATAAAGAGGACTGCTGGGGAATTCGAGAGTTCTTCTGTGACCTTACCAATGAAACGTCAGACATATGGGAACCTTACTACGGGAGAGTGAGGACGACCCTGGCTGGGGTCCACTCAGGCTGGACCATGACACAGCGGTTCTTTCCCTGGTGGGAAAGTGAGTTCCATGGAGTTTCTTTGCATTTGCTTTTCCTGCCCTTGAATAGCCCTCATGGAGCATGGTTAGCTAGCTACCAGGCCCTGTGCTTTGGTGAGGTCCACACCATCGTCTCACTTGATGTCATTCTCAGAACAGCTCTAGCAGATGGCTTTTACTATTCTCGTTTACAGCCCAGGAAGTCAGGGCACAGAAACTTTAGTAGTAGCCCAGGTCTCAGAATTCAAATTTGGCTGCCTCTGATTCAGAGCTGACATTCTATCCCACTGCCAGGATGTTGCCTGCTAGAAAAAAGAAGTATTTTTAGATGGCAGAAAAGGAGCCATATGGGGTTATTCCTAAGCATGACGGTGAAGTTCTTGAAAATACACATTAGAAAAATTTTCTATTGAGGAAATTAAGACTTTTAGTCACCTGTCCAAAAGAGGAGACAAAAAGTGCTCTCTTGTATCCATTTCTCAATGATGTATATTCTTCTAATTTAGTCATAATGTCAGAATAATATACTATAATCTATGATGTAAATTATACATGGAGCCATTGCCAGCAGACCTTATACAAGGGGCTTCCCTGGTGACGCAGTGGTTGGGAGTCCACCTGCCGATGCAGGGGACACGGGTTCGTGCCCCGGTCTGGGAAGATCCCACATGCCACGGAGCGGCTGGGCCCGTGAGCCATGGCTGCTGAGCCTGCGCACCCGGAGCCTGTGCTCCACAACGGGAGAGGCCGCAACAGTGAGAGGCCTGCGTACCACAAAAAAAAAAAAAAAAAGACAAAAGGTATGAGAAAAAAGGTTTAATGTGTATGTACAAAGATATGCATAACAAGACAGAAAATATGGGTATTTACTAGTCCTCACAATGGCAACTAGTCATGAAGCTGTAGTTAATATTTATAACTGCTTTTCTCATGATTTAACTCAACGTTCTCTTTCTTTTCAGCCAGCATCTCAACTTTCCATTTTTGAGGAGTTTGAGTCCTTTTGATCTTTTTCATATTAGCTTAACATAGTCTTAAATTAATTTTTATCACTGAATATAGGAGTTCTAAGAGACACCTCCAAGGATACCAAGAATACTTGACCCCGCTGTATATATAATTCTATTTCCCTTTGATAATTGGAACTAGTCACCCTAGACAACAGAAGTACCGCATTTCCTCCTTGTTGGTTAAATGGCATAAAGAGATCCCAACCTTCAGAAGGCAGCCTCAACTTCCAATTCTTTGAAAATATTGTTGTTATAACCCAGAAGAATTAAGGATCAAATGTATGGGCATTGCCTCCACCTAGATTTATTAAACAGCTTTACTGAGATAAAATTCACATCCCTTATGATTACTCATATAATGTGTACAATTCAATAATTTTTTACTCTATTCACAGATAAGTACAACCATCACCCATAGTCAATTTTAGAACATTTTCATCACCACAAAAAGGAAACTCCATACTCTTTGGCTATCACCCTCCTATTCTCTCCCTCCTTTAGCCTCTCAGCCCTAGGTGACCACTAATCTACTTTCTGTCTCTAAAGAGTTCCCTCACCTTGATATTTCATATGAATAGAATCATATAATATGTGATGTTTTGTGACTGGCTCCTTTCATTTAGCATAATGTTTTCAAGGTTTGTCCATTTTGTAGCATGTATCAGTGCTTCGTTCTTTCTTGTGGCTGAATAATATTGCAGTACACGGATATACTGCATTTTGTTTATCCATTCCTCAGTTGATGGATATTTGAGTTGTTTCCACATTTTAGCTCCTATGAATAGAGCCCCTATAAGTGTTCATGTACCAGTTTTTGTGTAGACATGTTTTTATTTCTCTTGGGTATATACCTAGGAGTGGAATCACTTGGTCACCCTGTAACTGTATGTTTAATCATTTGAGAAACTACCAGACTGTTTTCCAAAGCAGCTGCACCATTTTCCATTCCCATCAGCAGTGTATGAGGGTTCCTATTTCCCCACATCCTTAGCACCACTATGTCACCTTTTGATTATAACAATCCTAGTGCATGTGAAATGGTATCTCATGTGATTTTGCTTTGCATTTCCCTGATGATTAGTGATGTTGAGCATCTTTTCATGTGCTTATTGGCCATTTGCATATCTCCCTTGGAAAATTGTCCGTTCAGATACTTTGCCCATTTTTAAATTGAATGATTTGTCTTTTAATTACTGAGTTTTAAGTTTTTTGTATATTATGGACACCATTACCTTATCAGATATATGATTTTCAAATATTTTCTCCCATTCTGTGATTTGTCTTTTAACTTTCTCGGTGGTGTCATTTGAAGCCCCAAAGTATTTAACTTTGGTGAAGTCCAATCTACCTATTTTTTCTCTTGCTACTCATGCTTTTGGGGTCATATCTAAGAATTCTTTGCCAAACCCAAGGCTATGAAGATGTATCCTAAGCTTTCTTCTATGAGTTTTATAGTTTTGGCTCTTACATTTAAATCTTTGATCAATTTTGAGTTCATTTTTATATATGATGTGAGGTAAGGGTCCAACTTCATTCTTTTGTATATGGCTATACATATGTCCCAGCATCATTTGTTGAAAAGGTATTCTCTACCCATTGAATGATATTGGCACCCTGTTGAAAATGCAAGCCATAGAGAGAAAATATTCACAGTGCATGTTTGGGACAAAGGACTATGTCCAGAATGTATAAAGAACTTTTACAAATCAATAATAAAAAGACAAGACAACTAATTTAAAAAATGGGCAAAGACTTGAACAGGCTTTTCACAAAAGGGAATATTCAAGTGGCCAATGAACATATGAAATTCCATTAGTCATCAGGGAAATGCAACTTAAAAACACAATAAATTGGTACTATACACTTACCAGAATGGCCAAAATTAAACTTTTTAAAAATAATAATGCCAAGTATTAGAGGGAATGTGAAAAAAATGGGAACTTTCATACACTGCTGAAGGGAATATAAATTGGTGTATCTACTGTGGGGAAATGGCAGAATTTACAAAAGCTAAACATATATAAACTCTATCACCCAGAAATTCCACTCTTAGTTATATTCCCAACAAAATGAATGTTTCTCAAGTGACATATACAAGAATGTTCCTGCTACTTTACTCAGAATATCCAAAAACTAGAAACAACCTAAAAGTCTGTGAATAACACAATGGATGAATTATGTTATTCATACAATTAAATACCACACAGCAATCAAAAGAAAAAACTCTCTTTTTAAAACGTTTTTATAGCATTCTTTTTATATATATATATATATATATATATATATATATATATATATATATTTATTTATTTATTTATTTATTTTATTACTTATTTTTGGCTGCACTGGGTCTTCTTTGCTGTGCACGGGCTTTCTCCAGTTGCGACGAGTGGGACTACTCTTCATTGTGGTGTGCGGGCTTCTCATTGTGGTGGCTTCTCTTGTTGAGGAGCACAGGCTCTAGGTGCACAGGCTTCAGTAGTTGTGGCACGCAGGCTCAGTAGTTGTGGCTCACGGGCTCTAGAGCACAGGCTCATTAGTTGTGGCGCATGGGCTTAGTTGCTCCGCGTCATGTGGGATCTTCCCGGGCCAGGGCTCGAACCTGTGTCTCCTGCATTGGCAGGCGGATTCTTAACCACTGAGCCACCAGGGAAGCCCCGAAAGAACAAACTCCTGATACATGCAACATGGATAGATGTATAGACTTTAGATTGCCAGGGCTACCATAGCAAAATACGACAGACTTGGTGGCTTAAACAACAGAAATTTATTTTCCTACACTTCTGGAGACTGGAAGTCCAAGATCAAGGTGTCCACAGGTTTGGTTTCTTCTGAAGCCATTCTCCGTGGCCACTTTCTTGCTGTGTCCTTCCATGGTCATCCCTCTGTGCTCAATTGTATGTGTCCTCTTATAAGGACACCAGTCATATTGGATTAGGGACCATCCATACCACACATATGACTTCATTTTTTAAAAAGCCATATGCTTTTTTAAAAAAGACCCTATCTCCAAATGCAGTCATATTCTGAGGTACTGGGTGTTAGGACTTCATCCTATGAATTTGACGGGAGGCACAATTCAGCCCATAATTATATATATACAAATAAAAGTGAAAGAGTGAAACAAGGCAGACACACAAAAAAGTGTATATTGTATGATTCCAAAAATGAATGTACATGGCGATAAAAGTTAGGAAAATTGTGGTTATCCTCTGGGGTTAAGTAATTGGAGGAAAGGTGAAGGAGGTTTCTGGGGTGTTGGTGATGTCCTGTTGTTTGTTCTGGATGGTAGCTATACAGGAGTGTTTATTTGTAAAGATTTGTTGAGCCATATCCTCACGAGTTATTTGTCTGTATCTATCTTATAAGTTGATAAAAAGTGTATTTAAAGATTTTAAATTCTAACTAAACAACAAAAAAGAAAGCATCAACTTTCAACATGTGTTCACAATAAAAACACAAGGAAGCAGATCAACACAAGCAAGGTTGGAAGAAACAAGTACTGGCTGGACCAGTGCTTCAAGGTTTTGTAATATTGGAAGCAGATAATAAATTAAATAACTTAAAGAAATAACAGAGGGAATAAAAACATAATCAAAGGACAAAATATTACTCAGACCAAATAGATTGAAAAAGACCCAAATAGAGCTCATAGAAATGAAAAAAATATAATCATTGAAATTCAAAAAGTTGATTTGGGGGGTTAAAGATCAGTTTAGACATGACAAAGTAGTAAACTGATGGACTGGAAGACAGCTCTGAAGAAACCCTTCAGAATACTCCACTGAGAAAAAAAAGATGGAAAAAGAAAATGACATATGGAAAATCGAATGAGAAATGCTAACAGATGTTGAACTGAAATTCTAGAATAAAAGCATGTATGTCTCTGTCTCTATCTATCTCTAAGTTGATTGATCATGGCTAGTTTTCAAGAATTATAAAAGATATGTATCTACAAACTAAAAATACATAATGAATGCCGAACAAGAAAACAAAACCCATTAACGAATTAAATCATTTAGAATTACCATAGTTAATCTGGGGGAAATTAAAGTGACTATTAATTTATTTAGTTTTCTTTCCTAGTTAGCGATCATCTGATTATTGATACCAAATGCAAGAAACAAAAATTCTCTCTTGATCCTTCTCCTGCTATTCCATAGTATATAACATAATTCTGTTGAAATAATTTTATAGCAACAAGTCTTCAAATGATTTTCAAGCTGCTTTGAAATTTTACATCTTTAAGGACCTACAAAATATTTGCCTTACACTAAGATCTTCACCCAAATAACTTTTTATACTTCGTTTTCCAAAACAATCACTGCAGGCTGTGGAAATGATTGATAAAAGTCCTCTTAAAGCTGATTCAGAATATATGTCTTTGCAAATAAAGAATCATCTGCAAAGAAACTTCTCAGATATTTATATTTTAGGTGTTAGCAGTATCTCTTCATAATGATTTTTGCCAGATCCTTGAGCTTAATAATGATTTGTTATTATGCATAATGTGTCCATATGAAATATTACATTTTTGGGTGATATTGTCAAATTTTCCTATTTTTCCTCAGCAAAAATAGATCCACCATTCATGAATATAACCCAAGTTAATGGATCTTTGTTGGTGAATCTCCATGCTCCCAACTTACCATACAGGGACCAAAAAAGAAAAAATGTATCAATGGAATACTACGGGCTAGTATACCGAGTCTTTGTAATTAACAATTCACTGGAAAAGGTAAGTTCAGATGAATAGATTAGTTTGGTTTTTTTTTTTTTTGTTTAAGCAACATTTTAGCCATAAAATAGGTCCTGTCTTTTGCTACTCTATCCCCTCTTATTTTTCCTTATCGTTTTTTAGTTCCTTCTCACTTTCACCCTCATTGATAAGCAATTAGTGGTTATCATCGCCATCAGAATTGTGTGTATGTGTGTTTGCACCTTTCCCGTCATTCAGCTGGTTTCCTTTTGATTTTCCCTGCATATCTAAAGATTGGTATTAACACTATTTAATTCCATTTGATTGTCACAAATATTCATTTTTATGGACTTTACACACCTTATTTTAAAGTGGCTTTTGGATCAGAGCATTATATATTAGTGCCAGTTTTGCTCTGATATTATAATCCTCCATTGGTGACTTTATTTTGGTTTGGTGAATGTTCCTTTGTTTTGGTGTCCATCTAAGACAGGATTCCTTTGGCTGTAGAAAACAGAAACCCATTCAAACTGGTTCAAATAGAAAAGTGGAGGGGAGAGGAGGATTTTTACTTGGAGGTAATGATCAATCTTACAACAGCCAGAAGCAAGAAATAAAGAGCTGCCAGGCTTTGCAGTCACTGGGAAGGAGAAATGGAGAAGCAAGGTGTAAAGAATCTCACTCTGTTTCTCTGTGGTCACATGCCACATGTCTACAACTGTCCCCAAATCTACTCCATTCTCCTCACTGCACAGTTCAAATTCTTAAAAAAGAGACTCTGACCACTGGGTCAATCAATCAGCATCACTAGGGAGAAGTCATGTGGTTCCTCCACAGCCATGTGACCTGTCCCTTTCTCAGTCTGTGAGCTAGGACTCTGGAGAAGGAGGATGTGTCTTGGAAGAAACCCTACAACCCATCTAAACTGGTCATGAACAACTTAGTTTTATCAAAAATAGAGCAAGTCAATGACTTACTGGAAACCATTTATCATCTCATTTTTCCCCCTTGTGTGTAGGAGCAAAAGGTATATGAAGGAGCTCACAGAGTTGTTGAAATTGAAGCTCTAACACCTCACACTGGTTACTGTATAGTGGCTGAAATGTATCAGCCCACATTAGACAGAAGAAGTCAGAGAAGCCAAGAGATATGTGTGGAAAGTCCTTGAAGTGCTCTGCAGAGTGGCAATCCAAACTTCTGAGAATAGGTCAGCTCGTTTTGAAGAATCTCATTGAAAGTTGTTTATATATATATATATTTTTTCTGAAATATAGTTGATTTACAATGTTGTGCTGGTTAGTTTTTATATATTCTAAATGCAATGTTCACCGTTATACTTCATAGACCTCTTTGTTTAATCATTCTTTCTTCCTTTATATTTTATCTGTAAACTAAATTTAAGCAGTTCCCCTCCGCAAAAAAAAAAAGAAAAACATTAGAATTTAAAGAAGAGGCAGAAAACAAAGGGCTCTGTGAAATACAGAACTTTATTTCTGACAGTAACATCTCTAACATAATCTCCATTCTTCTAAGTCAGCTAAGTAAAAATTAAAGAACCAAGGAGCAGTAGGCATGTTTTTAAATGTTGAATGAATTTTTAAAAATAGCATCACAGACAAGCAATCCTGATGCAATCCTTTTTCACTATCTATTGACAGTTAACTTGACATAGATATTTCAACTTTCACATAAGTGGAATTTTTATGTGAATGAGCATTTTCCCATACATTTCTATTTTATATGAATATACTTTCCATACATTCATTTTCTATTATATAATATTCTTACTTAATGAACCAATATTTTCTTTTAAATTCTGTTCTATGTAAATAAGAATAATATTTGAAAAAAAGCCTCTCATGATCTCTGGATTAATATCTAGGTTAAGTTTATCAGCACTAACATCTAAATACCAAAGGATGCCTACTCAATACAATTTCCTTCATTTAACACATACTCACATTAAGGTCTTCTTTTCTGTTTTTGTTTGTTTTTTAATATTGCCTGAGAAGAATGTATCTTTATTCTCAAAGTCAGGTATAAGATTTTTCAGCAACAAAGTAAAAAAGAACGTTTAACTCTAATTTATACCACACTCATTACTCAATCCTCCTGGTGAAGTGTCCCTTGCCAGTGGCATCTTCATAATCTCTATATACAAGGATCTTTTGAATGACAGTTTGGTTGGGGACATAGGGTATGGTTGGGGACCAGGTAAAGAAGTTGACTTGCAGCTGAAAGCGTAGCATGGGTGGTAGGTTTATTGGGGAGAGGGGCTAGTGCTGGCAGAGATTGTAGAGCCAGTTAAAACCCACCAACAATCTCCTAGCAGCTCCAGCCCGCAACAAGTGAAGGTCTATGGGCTCGGGCTCCGTGTAGCAACAGAAGGCTACCTTCCTCACCTTGGGCTCAGTGTTTAAGGCTGTCTTTTTCTGTGACGAGCTATGAATTGGAGAACATTTGTACGATTCCTCATGAACATTGCTACAAAATGTGACAAAAATATATTGTTTCTGGTTATATACAATTACACACAATAATAAACTGATTAAAAATTTAGAAATGTGTGGAGGGAGAAAGTAAGAGACAGAGAAAGAGCTAGAGAATTATTTTCACTGCTTTCCCATGTGGTCAAAAAGAATGAATTTGAGCACACATCTCAAGATAAAAATTACTTTAATCTATGTTTTTGAATTACGGTTTGCTTTTTTGTTGTTGTTGTTGTTGTTGTTTTTGCTTGCTGTCCTTTTGAGGGGGAATTAAGAGCAATGGGATGGGTATAGAGTAAGGATTGTGTGTGGCCAACAGCATTTAAGTTTTTGAAATTCAATAGTCCTGAAGACTGATCTTAAAACAGTTATGGCTGCCTCATGAAAGTTATTAGGTAGCATCAAGTTTTATTTTATGTTTGTTGTACTTTGTTTTTGCTTTCATGCTTAGGCAAGTTACTAAGTCATGCTTAGGCAAGAGTAAAATACTTTGTAAAAAATGATAACTGCTACATTCTTCATTGGGTTCGGACTATACTGTACTATTTCAATAAATCTTTTAATTTTTTTGCTTTGTATTTTGACATATCTGTTACTTGGGTTTTTTAAAGGATAGACTTGTAAATTCTGTCAGATGAAATCCTAATTAGACTTCTTAGACTACACTAAGTTCCAACCAGAAAAGAGCAAACAGTGTTGAGCAGGACTTCAGGCATTCCTTGATCTTGCCCTATGATCAAGTGGCAATTCCACTCTTACAGGTTCTCTGGCCAAAAGCTTTGGGGCCATCTTTGTTTACTCCCTTTCAGTCACATCCTATATTCAATCTGTCAATAAATTCTACTGGCTCTAAACTTCAAAATATAACTTTCCTCACACCTACATTATTCCAGGCCAACACCCCTTCTCATCTCGATGATTTCTAGAGACACCTGGCTGGTCTCCCTCTCTGCTCTTGCCTCATTCTAGTCTGGTCTCAGCAGGGTAGCCGGGTGATGCTTTGAACATAAATCAGATCATGTCACTCTTCTGCTCCTAACCCTCCAATGGCTCCCCGTCTCATAAAGGTAAAAAACCAAAGTTCTTCCCATGGCCTCCAAGGTCCTGGATGATCTGACTCCTTTTCTCCTAATCTCTCCGGCCTCAGTCCCTAATTCTGACCACTCTCACTTTGTTCCAGCACACTGACCCTGCTGCTTGGCCCTCAAATGCAAACGTTCTGGCCTGAGGGCCTCTCTACCGGCTGCTTCCTGGAAAGCTGTGCCAGCAGTCCATAGGCTAGCGCCCTCACCTACACTAGGTCTTTGCTGCAAGGTTGCCTTATCAGTGACGCTTCCCTCACCATTTGATTTAAAATGGCAAACTGCCCACCGTGACTCTCTCTACCCCTCATTTTCCCTCACAGCACTTAAACCACCTGACACACTGTCATTCACTTGTTCATCTTGTTTATTGTTTGTCTTTCCCTCCTCCACTAGAATGTAAAGGCAGATCTGTCACTTTGTTTTGCTTTGGTTTGTTCTGTTCCCACAGCTGTCTCTTCATCCTCTAGAACAGAACCAGTGCATAGCAGATGCTCAATTAATATTTGTGAGATAATTTAGTGAAGCAAGAGTGGAACCACTGACATCATGGGAGAGTTGGTGAGGAGGACAGGGGAGGAGACTTTTCTTATCATTTTGTACAATCTGCTGCCTATCTTCCTCCACAGGTTAGTGTGAGAGAGTGAGCCATTCTTTACAGAAACTCAACGACGGAGATAAGCAGAGATAAGGTCTTGGGCAATTCTGAGCAGAGCTATTCTGGAGTAATTGTTTCTTCCTCCAACTGAGTGTCACTTCCTAGGCATTGTTTGCTCTCCTTGGATAGTGGTCACGTCCAGAATTCCCGCCCCAGGTTTTCTTTAAAAGGAGAGAGGGAGTGCAATTGGGAATGTGAAAAAACATACCCACTTTGATGAGAAGGAATTTTAGAAAGAGTTCTCAATATAGGGTTGAGGTAGGTGTTCATGGAGTAAATTCATTTCTAGGATGGGTTCTCACAGGACAGCAACCCAAGATCACACAATTTGGGATTATTTATATGAGGTTTATGGCATCCTTAGCAATGGCTTTTTTTGCCAGAAAAAATTATTCAGGGGATATTGGGATTGTTTTTAGTTAATTCTTGATTTATGAAAACTGCAAATTCAAATCCTTTGTTATTCTTTGTTTTTAAGTTCAACTCATAAACCTCATTACTCCTGTTTATAAATCTGGCAACTTTTAGCAATCACTTTTAAGAGGACTTTTACAATTTAATTGAATGATTTTAGATATTTATAAATTTAATATATTCCATACCCTTTTGAGCACCTCAATTGTATAACACACAAGTTGTCAAGAACTGTAAGAGGTCTGATAGCTTACCCTGCTCAGAAGCTAACAAGTTAGCCTGTCAACATTTTCTCAAGGCTAGCAGCAGACATGAGACTCCTGGGTCAGAGACAAAGAGCTTTAACACTCACAGCAGTAGCCTTAGCCAGAGTATCATCATTTTGCATCAGTTCACTGTCCAGTAGGTCTGGGTTAGGGGCTTCCCTGGTGGCTCAGTGGTTAAGAATCTGCCTGCCAAAGCAGGGGACGTGGGTTCGAGCCCTGGTCCAGGAAGATCCCACATGCCATGGAGCAACTAAGCCCATGCGCCACAACTACTGAGCCAGTGCTCTAGAGCCCATATGCCACAACTACCGAAGCCCGTGCGCCTAGAGCCTGTGCTGTGTAACTAGAGAAGCCACCGCAATGAGAAGCCCGGGCACCGCAACGAAGAGTAGCCCCCACTCGTCGCACCTAGAGAAAGCCTGCATGCAGCAACGAAGACCCAACGCAGCCAAAAATAAATAAATAAAATAAGTAAGTTATAAAAAAGAATAGGTCTGGGTTAGGACCCAATTATAATATGACAACTAAATTTAATGTGGTATCCTAAATGGGATCAAGAAACAGAAAAAAAAAAAAGGACATTAGGTAAAAACTAAGGAAATCTGAATAAAGTATGGACTTTAATTAATAATAATGTATCATGATTGGTTCATTAATTATGCCAAGTATACAATACCAGAGTAAGATAATCATAAGGGAAATCAGGTGTAGGCTATACAGGAAATCTCTGCACTATCTTCATAAAATTTTTGTAAATGTAAAACTATTTTAAAAACGTTTTTTAAAGTTGAGTAAATGAGAAATGTTAAATAAATTATAGAACATATTGTACTTGAGTATTGAAAACACTGTGAAAATTGTAATCAGTGACTGAAATCCAGGAACACTGCTTTTGAGCTTACCAGGGATGTCATTCTTTCTCACCGGTGTGACGTGGGAAGACATGTGACCAAACCACATCAGTGTCCACCCATAAGTTACAATTTCAGATGATTCTTAATCAGCACTAATTAGAAGTCTTTCATCAACCACCCTGAGAATGAGCAGAGACTAACCACCAAAAGCAGAGCTGAAACATCTGCGAGAGTGAAACATGTCTGTCTAGAGGGAACTGGGGCTTCTTGGTGTCTGGGTTTTCAGGGGATTTCTTAGGTGGGAAGTCACTATTAACACCAGGCTCTGGCTTACCACAGGGGCGTGGCTCTTCAGAAACTTGTGTCTTTCAGCAATCCCCTTGACAAACATGAGTCCTTATCTACACAGGCAAGACCCCTCACTCTGGAGGTAGGGAGAGGGAATTAAGGGCCATATTCACTGATGCCCCATCCTCAATAGCTCCCTAACCTTCTATCATCCCACCCTGTTCACAATCATCTAGGGATTATAGCACTATCCCTCCCTAAACACTCAAAGTCCTAAAGTGAGAGACGAGAGTGCCAACATTTCTCGTCTGTAAAATGGAGGACAACAGGAAAGGGTTGGTCTAAGTCAGTGGTCTGAAACTTCAGTCTACGTGAGAATCATCTAGAGGGCTTGTTACAACACAAGTTACTGAGTCCCCCTCCAGAGTTCCTACTCAACAGAGGGCCAATAATTGGCATTTCTGACAGGTCCTCAGGTGATTCTGATGCTGCTGGTTGGAAAGCCACTCTTTGAGAACCACTGGCTTAAAGGATCTTGAGGACATCTTTCTACTTTCATATTTATTAAATCCATGTATCTCAGACTCATGTGGTGATAAAAATCACCTGAGAACTTGGTTAAACATACAGATCAGCAGACCCTACGCTAAACCTCCTAACTCAGAAACACCAGGAGAGCACCCCAAGTGATTCTTATGATCAGAGGAGTTTAAGAAAATTCATTGCATAAAAACTCAGGGGACCATCAATGAAGATGGTGTTAGGTTGGAGCAGGGCATGGTGGGGAGATCACAGGCAATCAAGGACAGCATGCAGCCCCAGAAGAAATGGGTAAAGCTGAAGGAGGGGATGAGAAGGGATCATCAGGGGCACCGTTTTGCCTTGACCCCTGCCCACTGGGTGTAAAGCACTGCAGAAATCATCTCAACCACTTGGCATGCTTCTTTACTACTCTACCAGTACTATTGGATGGGAAGGGCAGGAGGCTCCAGGGAGGGCAAATGGCAAAAAGGTGATAGATACGGGGTTAAAGAGCAATATTGGAAGGTCATCAAATGCAGCATTCATTGAGTGTTTTGAATGTGCTTGGTTTTCCCTAACATATAACAACACATCAATGGAAAAGCCTTTTATTATTTATTTACTTTTGTATCCTCTCTTACATGAGGGACAAAGCTGGTCTTATGAGTAATTAGAGCATATGGCTTCTAAAGCCTCTTATGGCCAGGGAGACCATATGTCCAGGTTTTCCCCGGACAATTTACTATTATCTCAGTTTCCTGTGCAGTCCTCACCCCCATTCTCTCTCAAAAGTATCCTGGCTTAATAACTTACATTACTTATATAAATTACATATAGCTCTAAAATTCCACACGTCCATAGATCTAGTCATAGTCACTTATATTTGTCAAATGCCTTACATTTTAAAAGACATTTTTTGTAAAATGAGTTGAAGATCTTATCCCCACTGTGACATTCTGGAAACAGACTCAGAGAGCCTAAGTGACATGACCAACATCACAGTGCTATTCGTGAATCAGAACTGAAGCCTCTTCTATACCCTAGACCAATGGGTTTCTTCCAAAATAGTATTATTTGAAGGTAAAGTGTTCCTTCTCTTTAAATTATATTATCCATGTATCCCAGAAAACAAAAATTCTGTCATGAAGATGTTCATTCCTTTTTTATTTATTTTTAAAATAAAAATATTCTAAGCCTCCATCAACTAATACATCTGTGGAGTTAAGTAGAGAGGTAGTAGAAAGCTGGGTCTACTATAGTAGGTAACAAAGCATATGCCACCACCGTAACCGCACCACACCCTGGCAGGAAGTAGAAAGAAAAATGGTAACAGAAGGAAAGAACAGTGAGTAGAAAGGCAAATCCCCTCAAAGGTATTTTTTGAGGGGAGGTGTAGGGCAAGGAGAGCATCACAATTCCTGCTTCCCAGTTTTACCTACATAGTGTCCAGTAATGCTAGTCAGTTCATATTAAACAGAAACTAATTCTGTCTGAAAGCAATGTGAGGCTTTAATTCAGCCTAAATTCTCCTCTTATAGATTAAGCAGCAGAGAGAAATTTCTCCTTATAGAGAAAGCCCTGGCCCAATGATGGCAACCAAGATGCTCCATTTAAAAGACCGTTTTCAAAATGCCACCATCCTAGAAAGAAGTCTTATTTAGAATGAGACCAAGAATCTTCCTGGAGATATTTCTCCCTTTCTTCTCTGAAAGGCAGCTTCAGGACCATGTTGTTTTTCCGTGTTGTGACCGCCTGCCCTTCTTTCCTGCAGCATGTTCAGGGGGGCTGCTTGATTAAACAAGAGACTCAAGGAGAAGGCCGTTAGAAAATTGGAAAGAGTGGCAGCTAGAGACCAGCTGCTCCTGCCTTATAAATTAGTAGAAGATTATGCACAGCCAGCTGTACCATATAAATGCCCAGTTTTTATACCACACCATGACCCTCTGTGTTTATCACATGGTCCAGCATCTGGTCAATTCTGTCCCCAACTCCCATATATCTATTCAAATCAAGCATTGGCTAGGGATTTATTTATGTATATGCTTCAATCTCAATCAGGATACCCTCCTGAGGTCCTAACTTGCAGTGTGGCAGAGAATTAACCCAGCAAGTCCTTTGTATCATGACTATAAGTTCCTCATTCATCTGGAGGATCATTTGATTTTCGCAAGGTTTAGAAGGTGAGTAGTGGCCAAATAAGGAATGCATGCATGTATGTAGATAATAAAGACTAGATATAGATATAGATACAGATATAGAAATATAAGCCTCAAAGTCTTTACATACCAAGATATGGATTTTCTAGAATAAGGTAGAAGTAATGTTTTATATGTCTTGAATAATTAAGATAAAAAGGAAAGAGGCTTTCTTGTGTTTTTAAATCTTGAGCTAAATCTGAGGTTACAAAAAGTCTTCTAAGTTTCTTTTGTAAAGACAGTTTTTCCAAGAAAAAAATCCATTAATTGATGACTTGGCTTTGGGTGTTTGGCTTTAAATGTCTTTGTTCGTTTATTTTTAATGTGACCCAAGTTATGTGGGCCCATCTTTGTGGTGCAGCCCAAAGAATACTCCGATCTTCCCTTCATGCCACACATCAAAACAAAGTCTAGATTGACCAAAGAATTAAATGGAAAAAAGTTAAACAAAAAATAAAAGAAGAAAACACTTTAACAATTTTTTCTGATCTCTGGAAGGTAAAGGACTTTAGATTATAAAAACAAGGGAAGACATTATAATAGAAAAAGATTGATAGATTTTATCCCATAAAACTTTAAATTTTCTAAATTCCCAAATTTAGCACAACCTGAATTAAAAGACAAACAGCATGGTGTGATTTTTTTTTTTGCAACAGATCATGAACAAAGAATTAATAATCTTAACATATGGAAAACTCTTAGGGATCAACAAGGAAAACACCAAAGCAACAGATAAATAGGAAAAAGACAGAATTAAACAGTTCTCAACAGAGAAAATACAAATTGTCAGTAAATTTTTGTTTTGCACAGTTCATTAGTAATGTTAAAATCTTAAGTTGAAACAAGGTGCCATTCTACACCTATCAGCTAGGAAAGATTAAATTATAATAGCGAGGATGAGATGACATCAATAAATGGGGCAATCAATCTGGAAAACAAATTAGTTTCAAAGTGTTCAGATCCCTTGACTCAGATGTTATTTCTGGGCCTCTATACTAAGGGCGAAAATTTCAAAATGCAGGTGTGAATTCAGGCACAGTGATATTCACTCCAGTGTAAGTTTAATAGCAAAACAAAGAGTGGAAACCATCTAAATGCTCTTCAGCTATAGGGAAATGGCAAAGTATATCAGATGTGTCCTTTAGGCTATTAAGTTCTCATTAAAAATCATTCTTACAAGAATTTGTAATGACATAGGAAGGGGGAATAAATTCACATTTCTCTGGCCTAATTAACGTGGCACCTTTTCCATGGGCATTTGATCTGCATCGTGTCCAGTCTATGTGAAGCTTTCCACACAGTACTGAAAGGAATAAAGGTATACCACCCCCAGATATGTCAATTTGGCATAAAGATTATTTTGAGCTAGAGGAAATTAAGATTCAACAGACACAGGAAGACTTCTCTGCCCTCCTCTTACTTGCCTACATGCAGGGCATAAATTTCCCTTTGTGAGGGGTGACTTAAGTTCTCCCCATGTTCCTGCTCCAGAATGAGGAAAGCGACCTTTATTACGAGAGACAGTCAACACCAAGGTGACTCTGCATAAACAAACTTTACTAAAATAACCTGTATCTTCCACTAGTTCCCTCATACACTTCCTAGTTACTTCCCCACAATTTATAGTCCCTTGAAGTCCAAACCCTCTTTTGTTATAAGTTAAAATGTTGCATAAGTTAAAATGTTACATAACAAAAGAGTTTCACTTCTTTTCTGTGACTTCCTGTGCATGTAAAAATATTAATAAACGTGTATTTGTTTTCTCTTGTTAATCTGTCTTTTGTCAGTTAAATTCACAGGCCCCCAGACACAGAACCTAAGAGAATAGAGGAAAGGTTTTTCCTCCCCAACAGTTTTTGACATGTAGAAATTCTTTCATGAATCTTAGCTATTATTGTCACTCTCATTTAATCCTTGAAACAACTCTGTAAAGTTGGCATTGTTTTACCCATTTAATGAAAGAGTGAAACAAGGCTCACTGAGGTCAAGTGCAAGGATATCTAACTGAACTACTGTTTGAAAAAAGGTGGGTCAGAATCCACAGACCATGTTTTTCTCAACACATCCTGCTCCAAAGACTGGAGAATTCAACAAGACTCATCATAAAATTCAACAATATTCCACATTAAAAAGTTGTTTTCAATTGTTTGCAGGGTTGCATTTTGTACTTTGGGGTAGGTATAGAAAGAAATGCCTAAGAATGACTCTGATTGGTAGGAAGGAGGAGGGTTTAAGATATTAAGATTATTCTAAATTAAAGCAATATGAAAAAGAGCTATCATACTAATAGTAATACTTGACTTGCATAAAAAAAGAGTTTAAAAAATTTGCAGTATAATGATATACCTTGTTTTCTATGATTTTATCCAACTTCAAAGTCTTCTGATACCTGGAGGCAAGTATGCCTATAAATTGCAAATCCGAATTTCTAAACCTGGACTCTGAAGCATGTTTTGAGTGGAATGCTATAAATGTGACCCAGCTGTTACCTACACTTGCAACAAACAGAGGTGTCTCAAAATGGCTTCAAGTGACTTATAAATATCAGTGATGCAAGAAAAAGAAATTACTGGCACAAAAACAGAAATATAGATCAATGGAACAGGATAGAAAGCCCAGAGATAAACCCACCCACAGCTGGTCACCTTATCTTTGACAAAGGAGACAAGAATATACAATGGAGAAAAGACAGTCTCTTCAATAAGTGGTGCTGGGAAAACTGGACAGCTACATGTAAAAGAATGAAATTAGAACACTTCATAACACCATACACAAAAATAAACTCAAAATGGATTAAAGACCTAAATGTAAAGCCAGACACTATAAAACTCTTAGAGGAAAACATAGGCAGAACACTCTATGACATAAATCACAGCAAGATCCTTTTTGACCCACCTCCTAGAGTAATGGAAATAAAAAACAAAAATAAACAAATGGGACCCAATGAAACTTAAAAGCTTTTGCACAGCAAAGGAGACCATAAACAAGATGAAAAGACAACCCTTAGAATGGGAGAAAAATTTGCAAACGAAGAAACTGACAAAGCAATAATCCCCCAAATATACAAGCAGCTCACACAGCTCAATATCAAAAAAACAAAAAACCCAATCCAAAAGTGGGTGGAAGACCTAAATAGACATTTCTCCAGAGAAGACATACAGATTGCCAACAAACACGTGAAAAGATGCTCAACATCTCTAATCATTAGAGAAATGCAAATCAAAACCACAATGACGTATCACCTCACACCAGTCAGAATGGCCATAATCAAAAAATCGACAAACAATAAATGCTGGAGAGGGTGTGGAGAAAAGAGAACCCTCCTGCACTGTTGGTGGGCATGTAAATTGATATAGCCACTATGGAGAACAGTATGGAGGTTCCTCAAAAAACTAAAAATAGAATTACCATATGACCCAGCGATCCCACTACTGGGCATATACCCCGAGAAAACCACCATTCAAAAAGAGTCATGTACCACAATGTCCATTGTAGCTCTATTTACAATAGCCAGGACATGGAAGCAACCTAAGTGTCAATCAACAGATGAATGGATAAAGAAGATGTGGCACAATGGAATATTACTCAACCATAAAAAGGAACAAAATTGAGTTATTTGTAATGAGGTGGATGGACTCTAGAGCCTGTCATACAGAGCGAAGTAAGTCAGAAAGAGAAAAACAAATACCGTATGCTAACACATATATATGGAATCTAAAAATATGGTACTGATGAACCTAGTGGCAGGGCAGGAATAAAGATGCAGACATAGAGAACGGACTTGAGGACACGGGGTTTGGGGGGAAGGGGAAGCTGGGATAAAGTGAGAGAGTAGCATTGACATAAACACACTACCGAATGTAAACTGGATGACTCGTGGGAAGCAGCTGCATAGCACAGGGAGGTCAGCTCAATGCTTTGTGACGACCTAGAGGGGTGGGATAGGGAGGGTGGGAGGGAGGCTCAAGAGGGAGGGAATACGGGGATATATGTATACATATAGCTGATTCACTTTGTTGTACAGCAGAAACTAACACAACATTGTAAAGCAATTATACTCCAATAAAGGTGAGAAAAAAAAAGGAAAAGAAATCTGTTTGTTTCTACTATACCATGATGTTAAATGCATTCTCTTTATTAGATTTTGTTACCTACGTTTCCCCTTGGTTTATTTTTGAAAGATAACATCCCTTTTACCATATTTGAGACATATGTCAGTATGGAGGTTTGTACGTTAGAGTTAGTAAGAGAAGGGGCTGCTGCAAAGTGTGTCTCTGTTTGGTACAGAAAGGAGTCATTGAAGACTTTAAAGTGATTTTGAAAATATTTAGGTATTAGAGGGAAAGAACCATCATGCAAAAACACTAAATTCAAAGAGAGGGTTTTTAAAAAGCAAAGGAGGTGAGGGAAATGAGCTGCCTCCTTTTTTCCAAGATTTCATCTCATTTTAACTTTTTTTTAGGTACTCTGGATGCAAACATGTCTGTAAACATTACCAATGTGAAATTGCACTTCTTGAATTGGAAGCACATTATTCGATAGAATAGTATAAACATGATCACAGCTGTTTCAAAACATAGGTGTCCCAACATGGTCCACCAAGTGGCTTTTAAATATTGATGATGCAAGAAACATTAACTTGGTTTTATGTAATCGGGCACTACTGAGATTTTGCAAGGCTTCAGATTTTACTGCTAGTGAAAGCTGTAAGTCGAGTCCTCCCTCACCACCAATTTCTTCACCTCGGACCTCCCTCCAACCCCGCTTTTCCAGCATAATAAACAGTTGAATCCCAGCATAATAAACCAATTTTATAAGATGGTTTTATAATCAACCTAGAATATAGATGATACGTATGTCTTTCCCTAGTATGGGGACATTTATGAGATCATCCTTTCTGACCGCTTCATTCCCAAGGCAAGGGTGGAGGGGTAGGCAGCCGAGAAGAGTGAGAGGAAAAAATTCACCTTTCCAGGTGCTTGAAAACCAAACATTATATATTTGCCACAGGAAAGAAAGAGATGAAGAGAGGGAGAGAGGAAGGAAGGAAGCAGAAGTTCTCCTGTCAAGAAACTTGCAGTGGTGAGTGTGATGTGAGAATGAGAGCAGTTAGGGGAGATAAATAGCAGTAGTTTGGGATTTGTTTTGTTTTGTTTTTAGTTACTGGCTTCAAATCACAATGAAAATTTCAAAACCAGAAAACATTAACTTTAAATACCACTATCATATTATTTCTAAAGAAAGGTAGTTCCGATTAGCGCTTCTGAAACTAGCTGTGTTAAAAGATAAGTTTTAAAAAAAATTTCTCAACTATCATGGTCAATACATTTGTGAAATACGATAAAATGGAATACCTAAAAAATAAAAACAAAGATACAAAAAAAAAAGAAAGAAAACATTAACTTTAAAAACTGAACAAATGACCCTCAACATCATTTGAAGGGTAAAGAGTTACCTTCGGATACAATGGCTAGTGGCCATATGGATCTGTGTTTTAATACTGAGGCATGTCACACACACACGCGTACACAATATTTCTGCTGCCCTCTTACTAATGGATTTCAGAGGTATTTCCATTCAGTCTCTTTGAGGTCTGGTGGGGGTGGGGAAATGAGAGAGGAGGAAGTCGCTGGTTCTATGGGAAACGGAGCTTGGGTGCAGCCCCTTGAGCTGGAAGAAAGATAAGCCACCTGGGATCCAGCTAACTCATCCAGGCAGCTCAGAATGAGTACCCAAGCCATCCTCAATCTTCTCTTTTTATTTTTTAATTAATTTTTATTGAAGTACAGTTGATTTACAATGTTGTGTTAGGTTCTGCCGTACAGCAAAGTGAATGAGTTATACATATATCCACTCTCTTTTAGATTCTATTCCCATATAGGTCATTACAGAGTATCAAGTAGAGTTTCCTGTGCTGTACAGTAGGTTCTTATTAGTTGTCTATTCTATCTAGAGTAGTGTGTATATGTCAGTCCCTATCTCTCAATTTATCCCTCCCCCCACCCTTTCCCCCTTGGTAACCATAAGTTAGTTTTCTACATCTGTGACTCTATTTCTCAGACAATTTTCTACAGTATGGTTGAAACCCTGCTTTCTGTGCCTAGAAAATATTTTTTATATTGGAATATCAAGAAACTAGGCTTCTTTTGAATTATCCAGCTTTTCTTTCGCAATCGTTGATTGTTTTGTGGAATAAAACTCAGGAGAAACTCAACAATCCACTAATCAGAATCCTTCTTTAACTAGTAAATTTGCATATTTCCTGTAAAATTAAAGTTGAAGCTTACACTCTTCAGTGCTTTTGGTTGCAAACAACAGCAAATTTTCTGGCTAATTTAAACAGGAATTTGCTCGAAGGATATAAATTACTTCACGGAATTGTTGGGAGAACTGTGTTTAGGCAGAAACTAAGGTCAGCAAAGCCCAGCCCACGTCCTGCTGAACTCCGCTCCTCCTAGGTCCTTGCTGCCGGGCCACCAGCCTCACAGCCGCCATTACAAATAATATCTAAGTGGTCCCAAGCCTTTGATGCTCCCAGTGAGAGCATCTGACTGGTCACCCTTTGGCCACCCACCCATGCTCTAGCAGTCAGGGGTCAAGAGTAGAAAATGGATCTGCCTCTCGTGGCTTCCACTGGGGTCGTGCAAGCCCTGTCTCCCATCCATCTTTGGATTCTCCCCAAATAGGAAGGACACTGGGCATACAGAGCCACAAATTTTAGGGCTTTATGATAGGCACTTCACCTACATTGTCTCATTTAACTATGACAATAACTGTATTATCTCCATTTTTAAAGATGCAAAATTGAGGCTTGGATAAGTTCAGGTGTCCATTAGGATGAGATCCGAGGTACTGAAGTGCTATCCCAAACATCAAAGAAATCTGAAATTATGCATACTCTAATTCTAATGATAGATGCGTTTGCGTATGTTTTGGGTTTTTTAAACTTTTTATTTTACATTGGACTATAGTTGATTTACAACGTTGTGTTAGTTTCAGGTATACAGCAAAGTGATCCAATTATACATATACAGAATGTATTTTCTTTGAACAGTGGTGATCTAAATGTGACACAGGTGGTAACACCCTTAACCAAAGCATAGGTTTAATAGAACACCATTTCTTCAGACACACTGGTATCGTAGTACATGAATCTTTAAGAAGAGATTAGTGCCTCTGCTATTTTATAAGCTGCAAACATACTTTCTTCAAGCTACTCTATCAATCTATCTGCAGGTATGGAAGGAACAGATGCTACTCGTTAAGAAGAAGGAATCTTTGCATGAAAGAGCAGAGAAGGTGCAGTTTTTTACCTCTTGGTGACCTCACAGAACACTACTGCCCCCCTGTGGCCATATTTCAAAGTGCCATCTTCAACTGAAACCCAGCTGCTTCTGAGGGCCAAACAGCAACAGCAGGAGAGGGTCCCCTGAGTACCATGGTCCCTGTGCTCCTGTGTCATCATTGGGAAACTGGTTGTCATTGTACTGGTATGTGGAATCACTGAGCTAATAAGCCCAGTTTTGCTCTGCTCGAAAGCCACAGCCCACATCCTGAGGATTCGCCCAGTTCTACCCACAGCACGACGTCTGTATTGCGTTTGTTTATATTCACCGAGCACCTTTCCTATTTGGGCCTTCTGACAAGCATTTGCCCTCCATTGTCTCATTTAATCATTGCAATAATTGTGTTATGCCCGTTTTACAGATGAGAAGTTTAAGTTCAAAGATCAGTAATTCCCCCCAACCCCACCCCAAGTCAGATGAATAAAAAGAAATTTTGAAAAAGGATCCAAATCTTCCTCCCAAGGTCTGCTAACATCTCCATGAAGGCTCCTAATGACTATTTGGTCCACAGAAATCTCACCCCTTCTAGACTTTAGTACTCAGCAGATGCTGTTTTGTATTATCTTATGTGTGTGGTAAAAACTTTGGGTGGCTGCTGGGTGGGAGGGAATGTGGGTTTGTAAACCCAGAACAGAAAATCTTTCCAGGACTGGAATCTGCACACATATGAAAAGAGAACAACAGTGACGGCTGATACGTAACAACGGCTCACCGTGTGCTGGGGACAGGACATCTCAAAATGCTTTCTAATGATTACATCTTCATATCAACCCCACAGTGTAGGTATTATTAATAGCTTCGTTTTACAGGTGACAAAACTAAAGCACTGAGAAGTTAAATAAATTGCTGTTATGAGTTGAATTGTGTCTCCCCAAAATTCATATGTTGAAGTCCTAATAGCCAGCACCTCAGAATGTGACCTTATTTGGAAATAGGGTCGTTGAAGATGTAGTTAGTTAAGAGAAGGTCATACTGCAGGAGGGTGGGCCCCTAAACCAGTATGACCGTGTCCTTATAAAAAGAATGACATAACTCGTGTAAAGACTGGAGTTATGTTGCCACAAACTAAGAACACCAAAGATGGCCAGCAAGCCACCAGAAGCTAGGGGAGAGGACTGGAACAGATCACAGTCCTCAGAAGGAACCAACCCTGCTGACACTTGATTTTGGATTTCTAGTCTCCAGAACTGTGAGATGATAAATTTCTGGTATTCTAAGCCACCCAATTTGTGGTACTTTGTTAGGCGGCCCTAGGAAAATGTTACTGTTGTGTAAGGTCACACAGCTCCTAAGTGGTGAATGCTGAAAATGAACCTGGGCTGTGGGGCTTGGGAGCCCGTGCACAGTCCTGGAGAGAAATGGGGAGAAGGAAGGAGGGAATTGATGACAGAAGTTCCTCCAGGCCCTTGGCAGGGTGGCCAGCACCTAGGACCAGGTGGGAAAAGAGATCTGACTCAGAATCCCCACACTGCAGAAGCTGTAACTCTGTCCCCTGTCTCTCATTTGTACTTCTTATCGCCCAGGATCCCCAGGTCATCGTAGGAGCAATGCCATCAGCAGCAACAGTGGCAATGGTGATGGCTGCCCATGCCACCTTTGACCTTTAAGTTAGGTGTGCTTACCGCCTGTCAGACACCCACAGCAGCAAACAAGTATCCCAAAAATGTTAGCAAGGTTTTGTAAAGTTAATAGCTTTATTGACATACAACTGACATACAGTAAGCTGCCCATATTGACAGTGTACAGTTTGATAGGTTATGTCAAAGGTATATACCCATGACACCATCACCACAGTCCAGATACAAAGCATGTCCATCATCTACAAAAGTCTCATTATGTCCCTTTGTATTATCTCCCTCCACCATTTATACTTTCACCTGGTTTTTTTTTCTTCATTTTTTTTCATTGAGGTAAAATATACATAACATAAAATTTACCATCTTAACCATCTTTAAATGTACAGATCGCTGGTATTAAATACACTTGTAGAGTTGTGCCACCATCACCACCATCCATCTCCATAACTCTCTCCATCTTGTAACACTGAAACTCTATACCCATTAAGCAAATAACTCTCCACCTCCCTCTCTGTCAAAACCTTGGTAACCACCATTCTACTTTCTCTTTATCATTTGAACTACTCTAAGAACCTCATCTAATACGAGCTACACAGAATTTGTCTTTTTGTGACTAGCTTATTTCACTTAGCATAATGTCCTCAAGGTTTATCCATGTTGCAGCATATGTCAGAATTTCCTTCCTTTTTAAGGCTGAATAATATTGTATTGTATGTATACACCATGCTCTGCTTATCCATTGGTGGACACTTAGGTTGCTTTCATGTTTTAGCTAATGTGAGTAATGCTGCTATGAATTCTTTGAGATCCTGCTTTCAATTCTTTTGGGTGTATACCCAGAAGTGGAATTGCTGGATCACATGGTAATTCTGTTTTTAATTTTTTAAGGAACTGCCGTACTATTTTCCATACTGGCTGTACCATTTTACATTAAAACTTTCACGAAGCCCAATTTGTCTACTTTTTCACTTGGTGCCTGTGCCTTTGGTTTCACATCAAAGAAATCATTGCCATAGATTTTGCCCTGTGCTTCCTTCTAAGAGTGTTATAGTTTTTTAGGTCTTTCATTTAGACCTTTAAACCATTTTTAGTTAATTTTTGTATGTGGTGTTAGGTAAGAGTCCAGTTGCATTATTTTGCATATGGATATCCAGTTTTCTCAGTACCATTTGTTGAAAAGACTGTCCTTTCCCCATTGAATGGTTTTGACTTCTTGTCAAAAACAATTTGACTATATATGTAAGGGTTTATTTCTGGGCTCACTATTCCATTCCATTGACCTATATGTCTGTATTTATGCCACTACCACACTGTTTTGATTACTTTATCTTTGTAGTAAATTTTGAAATCGGGAAGTTCAAGTCCTCCAGCTTTGTTCTTTCTTTTGCAAGATTGCTTTGCCTATTTTGGGTCCTTCAAGAGTCCATATAAGTTTTAGGATGGGTTTTCAGCCAAAAAAAACTCCATGTCATTGGGATTTTGATAAGGATTGCATTGAATCCATAGATCACTTTGGGTAATATTGACATTTTAACATTATTAATTCTTCCAACCCATGAACATGGGATGTGTTTCCATTTATTTATGTCTTCTTTAATTTCTTTCAGTCATGGTTTGTAATTAACATTGTATAAATGCTTTACTTCTTTCATTAAGTTAATTCCTAAGTATTTTATTCTTTTTGATGTTATTGTATGTGGAATTGTTTTCATAATTACCTTTTCAGAACTTCTCTTCTGTTAGTAGAGAAGTTTAGTAGAGAAATGCAACTGATTTTTGTGTGTTGACTTTGTATCTTGCTACTTTGCGGAATTCAGTTATTAGTTCTACCAATTTTTTTGTGGCATCCTTAGGGTTTTTTACATATAAGATCATATCATCTGTGAACAGAGATCATTTTACTTCTTCTTTTCCAATTAGGATACCTCTTATTGCTTTTTATTGCCTAATTTCTCTGTCTAGGACTTCCACCCTATGCTGAATAAAAGTGGTGAAAGTGGTCATTCTTTTCTTCTTCCTAACCTTAGAGGGAAAGCTTTCAGCCTTCCACTATTGAGTAGGATGTTCACTATGGGGTTTTTTGTATACGGCTTTTATTATGTTGAAGTACTTTCTTTCTATCCCTAGTTTATTTTTTAATTTTTATTTTTTATACAGCAGGTTCTTACTAGTCATCAGTTTTACACACATCAGTATACATGTCAATCCCAATTGCCCAATTCATCACACCACCATCCCCACACTCCTGCGGCTTTCCCCCCTTGGTGCCCATACGTTTGTTCTCTACATCTGTGTCTCAGTTTCTGCCATGCAAAATGGTTCATCTGTACTATTTTTCTAGGTTCCACATACATGTGTTAATATACAATATTTGTTTTTCTCTTTCTGACTTACTTCACTCTGTGTAACAGTCTCTAGATCCATCCATGTCTCAACAAATGACTCAATTTCATTCCTTTTTATGGCTGAGTAATATTCCATTGTATATATGTACCACAACTTCTTTATCCACTTATCTGTTGATGGGCATTTAGGTTGCTTCCATGACCTGGTTTTTGTAAATAGTGCTGCAATGAACATTGGAGTGCATGTGTCTTTTTCAATTATGGTTTTCTCTGGGTATATGCCCAGTAATGGGATTGCAGGGTCATATGGTAATTCTCTTTTTAGTTGTTTAAGGAACCTCCATACTGTTCTCCACAGTGGCTGTATCAATTTACATTCTCACCAACAGTGCAAGAGGGTTCCATTTTCTCCACACCCTCTCCAGCATTTATTGTTTGTAGATTTTTTGATGATGGCCGTTCTGACTGTAAGACTTTATTTTCAATGTATCTGGGCTTAGTATAAATTACCTGTCAAGTGACATCCTAGCTGAAGGTGCCTGCAGGTGAAAACAAAACAGGATGGTGAGAAGTTGGCCTTTGACATATTGGAGGTCCATTTATGGAGATGCTGCTTAATGGTTCAGAGGATAGACTCAGAGCCAGACCATCTGGGTTTGAATTCCAGTTCCCCTCTTACCCACACCAAATTTCTAGCTGTGAGATCTTAAACTAGGTACACCAATACTTTTGAGCCTCAGTTTCCTCAGCAATTATATGAAAATAATACTTTATAATGTTTCTGGTTTAATAAAGGGAATCTAGTCATTCTGCCTCACACTTTCCCTCTCTTTCTTTCATTCAAACCATGACTAGGCGACCCAGTAGAGCTGCCATATATTTTCTCCTGTGATTTAGCTAAATCTGCAAACTGAAATTGAGGAGACGTCCTGACAGGATGCAAGGCAGCAAGAATTTAAGTATGATTAACTTGCAGGCATGCTGCACGAGATCACTGATATATTCTCACAGAACCACAGGAGGGAGGAAAGATAACTATGTTCTTACTCTAATCAACCTGAAGCCAGAAAAGTCACAAATTAATGTACTTTTATTATTGTGATTGGCAGAGTGTAAAAAAATTGTGCTGCTTCAACAAAACAGAAAAAGACTCAGGTATTCTCATATTTCTTTTCTGAGCTAGATTTGAATGGGACCATTCTATCTGATTGCAATTCCTGTAGGTAAGCAGACGGTCAGGCAGCGCACCAAGAATTATAATAATCTATGTGGAATGTTCCTAAAACATGAGTTAATGCTTTCAAACCCATAAAGCTTGGAATTTTATGGAGATGAACCACATTATAGAACCACAGGCAAGCATGTGCTCATCAATATTACCTCAGCTGAATCAACAGCTCAGCTCATTTGCACCTCCTGACCTTCTGGAAGTGACCTGTGAGATGCATCCTGAAAGCAATTTCTTCCTTTTAAGGATTAAAATTAGATATATAAAAATACACACAACTCACAGTGATAGCACATATTTTCAAGTTCAGATTTCTTCATCTAAAACAAACATGGGAAACAAGATAAACTGAACTGCCAAAAAACAAGTTTTAATTATAATCCATTGTCTCCCTAAGATTCCAGGGGACACTACCAGAGATGACTAGGAAAGAGATAGGAGGGAGAATAAATGGAAAAATGCACAATACCGTTGGCTCTTCATATCCACAATTTCCAAATCCAGGGGTTCAACCAACTGCTGATGGAAAATATTTGGGAAAAAATTCCAGAAATTTCCAAAAAGCAAAACTTGAATTTGCCATGCACTGGCAACTCTTTATGTAGCATGTACATTGTATTAGGTATTATAAGTAATCTAGAGATGACTTAAAGTATACAGAGGATGTGCATAGGTTATATGCAAATACCACACCATTTTATATAAGGGACTTGAGCATCGTGATTTTGGTACCACGAGGGTCCTGAACCAATCACCCCATGTATACTGAGGGTGGACTGTAGTAAACTGATCTCCATGGATTATATACAATTAATTGAGAGTCAGCTTTGGTGCAGTGAAAAGAAGGCACAGCTTGGAATATCCAAAAGGCTAGGTGTGAATCGTGACTCAGACACTTTCAAGCCAGTGGCATTAAGAGGTTATTTAACCTCTTTCTGCCTCAGTGTCTTCATCCTTAAAACAGGGATAACAATACCTACCTCACAGCACAGTTGTGAAATAACCTATATTAAGCACCTGGAACACAGTGCACAGCCAATGAATGTCTTTCATGTTTCTTTCTTCCTATATTTTTCACTTTTTAGTAAAAATGTTTTTATTTTTAAAACATCTTACTGCTTTCAGTGCACTTCTACATAGATTTTCTTAATCCCTCTCACAGCAAAATATACTAACATTAATTCTGTTTCACATATGAGAAAACTAAAGCTCATTCTAGAATGCAGTCTGTTTTACTTCTAGTCTTGTGCTAATCCCTCTAGAATGAATATTGGGATAGCTGAAACCATATGGGGAAAAAGGTCAAAACAGTGAGAAGATTCTAAGATGAAAATATAATAATCTAAGGTTTTTAGAGATCATTAAGTCAAACAGATAAAAAGAATATCATGGCAATCTAAGTGACATTTATTTCATTTTTTACTATATAGTTGGGGCTTCAAGAGACTAGAAATAAATATCTCATTAAGAATTATAGGGCTTCCTTGGTGGCGCAGTGGTTGAGAGTCCGCCTGCCAATGCAGGGGACACAGGTTCATGCCCCGGTCCGGGAAGATCCCACATGCCGCGGAGCGGCTGGGTCCGTGAGCTATGGCCGCTGAGCCTGCGCATCTGGAGCCTGTGCTCCGCAACGGGAGAGGCCACAACAGTGAGAGGCCCGCGTAGCACACACACACACACAAAAGAATTATAAAGCACACAATATAGGATTTAGGGGGCTTGTGGAGAGCTGTGAAATGATTCTTTTAAAAATCCATTTTTGTTTGCAATTACTGTTTGCAGAAATTTACAGATAAGATATGCATGTATAAATTTATAAGACAGTTAGTTAAAGCTCTTGCCTTTCGAAGTTAATGTTAAATAATAAGGGTGAATCCATTTTAGCAACTTAAAAAGCAATAAAATAACTCATAATATAGTTAAATACTACTGTGGAAATATCTTTTTTTGGTTTTTATCTAGTTTTCATTTATTACTGCAATTAGCACACACACGATCACTATAAGTCTTCATTTAGAAAGAGAGCTTCAGAACAATTTTATGAATATCTCAGAAATAAAAAGGTAAAACAAAGAGGTAGAATTCAGTGTTCAACAAATTTTGGAAGAGAACAGAAATAAAGGTTACTGTTTGAAAAAGGGCATACCAAGCACAGTGTCTGATAGATAGTAAGCTTTCTAGTCAAGTTATTTTCTGCCAAGGGAACGTGTGTTTTAGGTTTGGAAGAATAAAAGGCAGAGATAATGAGTCAACAAAGATTAAATCTGAGAGCAGAGCAAGTAGCAAAGTAGGGTCAGGGTAGCAGGTTCATGTTTTAATAGAGAGAAAATAATCCATCGATAATGTCTTGACCCCACAGTATGAAAACCTGGCTGGGTTGTCATAAGGGATGCTATTCCATACCACTCGCACCCCCACAGCTGCCAGAAGTGTTGGTTGTCACAGCTGAGTCCCTCCCAGGGAACTGCTCTTGGCTAAACGGAGCTGCCTTACGCAAGGTTGTGCTCCCCTCTCCTGGAGCAGTTGGAACCCAGTGACTGATGGATGCAAGGTTACAAGGCCCAGCAGCCTCTTCCCTCAATTAGGATAACCCCTTCCAGCTCCAGAGCCCCTCATGGGATTGGCTGAAACCCCTGTTACAGCTACTACACCAAAGTTTAACCTCACTCCACCAACACTGCTTCCCTTGCTTCCTTAGCCTTATTAATCCTTGGAGTTCTTACCAATTAACCACTGCCCATAAATCTCCATTTCGGAGCTGTTTCCGGGGGACCCAACCAAAGACAGCTGTTTACAGAAATGGTCCTAAGAATAAGACTCTAACTTGGAATTTGGGAGATAGGTGGCCTGCTGGCCGGCTGGTAATGAGGACCCTACAAAGAGTCGTACGTGGAGAACTGATAACCTGGCACATTGTAGCAATCAGTTGTCAAAATGTCCAGTGGTGGTGAACTCAATGGGATAACATGTAGGGCAGTGCACAGGCTCAGGCATCTGAGAGGTACCATGGACAGCATCATTATCAGGACTATGGAATAGGGAAAACCTGATTAATCCGGTGGGACTGACTTCACTGCAGAAGTGATTGGAATTCAAGCCACACTTAAGGGTGAGTGTGTGTGTGTGTGTGTGTGTGTGTATGAGACAGGGAATGAGGGATGGTTACCAAAGAGACTTCCAGCCAAAAGAAACAGCATCTACAGAAGCTCTGATGGACAAAAGCGCCTGGCAATGAGAAGAACTGGGAAATGAATCTCTAGAGAGTGGAAATGCAACAGGGGGAAGAATGGCACCTGGTGAGCCTGGAGGAATAGGCAGGAGATAAGTCTCAGCTGTGGTAAAGACCTTGTTGTCATCTTAAGAGCAGTGATAAATCATTGAAGGATTTGAAGCAAGAAAGCTAAAAGATAATATTAATTACTGAATCCAAGTTCGTATGCACGACAGAAGCCAATAAATTGAGAGACAACATGTTGGGGCAAGGAACAGCGACTTTATTTGGAAAGCCAGCAGACTGAGAAGATGGTGGACTAGTGTCCCAAAGAACCATCTTGCCTGGGTTTGGATGCTAGTTTCTTTTATAGAACAAAGAGGAGGAGGTATAGTAAAAAAAAAAAAAAAAAAAGGTGATAAGGTGTTGCAAATATTTCCTGTTTCTTGCCAGACTCTGGAGGGGATGTGTTAATTTCTTCTTTCCTGGAGCCATTCACAGGTGTGCTTGGTCAGCATGTTTTCTGTGATCTAAACAAAGATATTTTAGCTTAATGCTCAGGCATGGGAGGCAGGGCTCCTGGAGATGGGCCATTATGTCTACTTTAAGCTCTAGGCAACATGCCTTTAGTGATCAACTTGTAGCAAAAGCAATAGGATAAGTTAAAGAAACAGAGCCAACATGGAGTCAGATTTGTTTTTCTCTCTTACTATGAGATTTGCTTTTAAAAAAATCTCTTTGGCTATGTGAACAGATTGGAGAGAGCAAAAATGGATATGAAGAAAGCAGGCTCTCAGAGGCCGTTGGAGTGGCCTATACAGGGATGTGGTGGCAATCAGTAGAACCTTTTTTACTCAGTGAGCTATCAAACCACCTTCTCTCTGAGATGCACCTCCACTTACTTGGTTGACATCTATAGAAACAATTGTGTGATCTCCCTTCAGCTTAAGATTTTAATCTCTGTTTGAACACTAGAATGTGGGCTCCACTGTAACAGGAATTTTATCTGTTGTGTCACTGTTGTGTCCCCAGCTCCTAAAATAGTGCCTAGTACTTAGAAGGTGGTACTCAATAAATATTTGTTTAATAGTTGAATAAATGAGTTTAATAGGAAACATTCCTAATGGAAGTGTAACAAGTTCCTATATTCCTACCTCGATATGAATAAAAGTGAGCAAGCATAGGCTCAAAGCGGGCAGGAGGGAAGCAATGGGTAAGGGGCCCGTAGCAACTTGCCTACTTTATTCTACTTATATGGCTGTGTAAGTATGGAAAGCAAGCAGGTAATGCCTGTGGGTTAAAAATCTTAATGGAACTGGCTGAAGATGTACTTCTAAGTCATACTGGAACCTTGCACTGTTCTTTCGAAGAGGGAGCAACTGTCATGTTTTGATATAAACTGGTCACTAAGCTTTGTTTTTCATTTCCTGTTTCTTTTTTTAATGGAAGAATTTTAGTATTATCTTTGAATGTAATCTGAACCAGCTATGAAACCCAAATGATTTCCAGTCCTCGTGTCCAAGCCTGGGTCTGTAGAAGAGTCTTGACTCTTGACTAAAAGATAAACAGCAGCTGGGTTCCTTCTGGCAGCTGTGTTGCTTCCCCCGAGCACTGTTTTCAGGCTGAGACTATAGCTGAGAGCGGCACTTGAGATCACATATCTCTTCTAAACCTTTCTGTGCTGCTCAGAACCGAAAATAAATTTTATGTAAGAGAAGTAAGTGATCCCATATTGAGGAGGCCTTTACAGGTGAGTCTGTGCCCTCTGTCAGGGTTGTAAACTAGGACATTGCATATTCATGCGTAGAGAGACCAGCAGGACACCCAGACTCGGTAGTGTGGGAAACAGTGACATCCAGTGGCCGGCCGGCTGCATTTCTGAAGTGTGGTGCACACTGATTGAGAGGGACGGGGACTCACTCATTACTCCAGGTGCTGACTTCTGCTTTTGGCCTTCCAAGCCTGTGAACCCTGTGAGACGCCAGGAAGATTCTGATTTCAGATCAACCAGGTTCTACCAATAATATTTATCCTTTTACATCTCCTGTTTTTTTTTTTTACTTTCAGGATAAGCACTCATCTCTCCCTACAGCTGCAATGTCTTAAATTGTATCATAAAATTGAATAAATGTTAATGATCAACAACTGAGAAAACGTAAAATTCCAAAATTACATTTTTTCCTGGTGTTGAAAATAACCTTTGTCATTCATTCAACAAATGTTTATTGTGCACCTACTAGGTGCCAAGCAGTGAGTACAAGAGGAATTCTTACCCTCCTGGGGAAGACAGTAATGTACACACACACATGGAGACATCCCATAATGCCCGGTCATGGTAAATGCTAAAAAGAAAAATGAAACAAGGGCATAGATTTTGACAAGAGAATTGCTGCTATCTTGGATGGTGACCGTACAAGGTCTCTCTGAGGACATTTGAGCAGAAACCTGAATTGAAGGGTCAGATCATGCATGTATCAGAGGAGAGCCTTCCAAACACAGAGAAAGGCAAATGATAAGAAGAACTGTTGTGCAAAATCCAGCTGCTAGAGAAAATTAAATATGATGTCAGTGTTGAAATAAAAATAATTATATATGAAAGCAGTTTAAATCTATTTTTAAAGATGAAAAGAACCTATAAGCCTAAACTCAGCTTTCTTATTTTATACGGGAGAGTGCAAGAGTTAATTACAGCCAATCTTTGAATTAGGAATTCAGACCCAAAGTAAAATAGTATATGCCACTAAAATGCCACTATTCATAATCAATTTGCCACAAAATGCCACTATTCATAATCAATTTGCCACAAAATGCCACTATTCATAATCAATTTGCCACAAAATGCCACTATTCATAATCAATTTGCCACAAAATGCCACTATTCATAATCAATTTGCCACTAAAATGCCACTATTCATAATCAATTTGCCACTAAAATGCCACTATTCATAATCAATTTGCCACAAAATGCCACTATTCATAATCAATTTGCCACAAAATGCCACTATTCATAATCAATTTGCCACTAAAATGCCACTATTCATAATCAATTTGCCACAAAATGCCACTATTCATAATCAATTTGCCACAAAATGCCACTATTCATAATCAATTTGCCACAAAATGCCACTATTCATAATCAATTTGCCACAAAATGCCACTATTCATAATCAATTTGCCACAAAATGCCACTATTCATAATCAATTTGCCACAAAATGCCACTATTCATAATCAATTTGCCACAAAATGCCACTATTCATAATCAATTTGCCACAAAATGCCACTATTCATAATCAATTTGCCACAAAATGCCACTATTCATAATCAATTTGCCACAAAATGCCACTATTCATAATCAATTTGCCACAAAATGCCACTATTCATAATCAATTTGCCACTAAAATGCCACTATTCATAATCAATTTGCCACTAAAATGCCACTATTCATAATCAATTTGCCACAAAATGCCACTATTCATAATCAATTTGCCACAAAATGCCACTATTCATAATCAATTTGCCACAAAATGCCACTATTCATAATCAATTTGCCACAAAATGCCACTATTCATAATCAATTTGCCACAAAATGCCACTATTCATAATCAATTTGCCACAAAATGCCACTATTCATAATCAATTTGCCACAAAATGCCACTATTCATAATCAATTTGCCACAAAATGCCACTATTCATAATCAATTTGCCACAAAATGCCACTATTCATAATCAATTTGCCACAAAATGCCACTATTCATAATCAATTTGCCACAAAATGCCACTATTCATAATCAATTTGCCACAAAATGCCACTATTCATAATCAATTTGCCACTAAAATGCCACTATTCATAATCAATTTGCCACTAAAATGCCACTATTCATAATCAATTTGCCACAAAATGCCACTATTCATAATCAATTTGCCACAAAATGCCACTATTCATAATCAATTTGCCACAAAATGCCACTATTCATAATCAATTTGCCACAAAATGCCACTATTCATAATCAATTTGCCACAAAATGCCACTATTCATAATCAATTTGCCACAAAATGCCACTATTCATAATCAATTTGCCACAAAATGCCACTATTCATAATCAATTTGCCACAAAATGCCACTATTCATAATCAATTTGCCACAAAATGCCACTATTCATAATCAATTTGCCACAAAATGCCACTATTCATAATCAATTTGCCACAAAATGCCACTATTCATAATCAATTTGCCACAAAATGCCACTATTCATAATCAATTTGCCACAAAATGCCACTATTCATAATCAATTTGCCACAAAATGCCACTATTCATAATCAATTTGCCACAAAATGCCACTATTCATAATCAATTTGTTTCAGAGTAAAGGCAGTGAGTCAGGAACGTGGATAGTCAGATGTTTCATTCTGTCCCCATACACAACACGCCCAGACCTCCTCCCAGTGCTCCCAGGGGTAGCTAGGGTGCTACACACACACACACACACACACACACACACACACACACACACACACACACACAGAGGAGAAAGGGTTTTACATTCATTATGGTATTTGATAAAGCTACTTCGGGAAAGATAACTTTTTTCTTTTTGTTTCCTCTTTTTGAGATATAATTTACACATACCTTTAAGGGTGCAGCTTGTTTAATTTTTACATATGAGTTTTGACATATGTGTAAGTTTAACCTCCACTGAGATTAAGGTATAAAACATTCCCAGCTCCTCAGAAGTGTCTCTTTTGTCCCCCTCCTGCTAACCTCCAAAAGATAACCAGTGTTTTGATTTCTGTCACTATATATTTAGCCAGCTTTTTGAACTTCTTATACATGAAATCACATAGTACATACTCTTTCTGCATCTGGGTTCTTTCGTTCAACATTCCACCTGTGAGATTCATTCATGTGGCTGCATGTAGCTGTAATCTATCTGCTTTCATTGTTGTCTAATATTCCATTATATGAATATGCTACAGTTTATATGTTCTACTATTGACAAACTTTGGGATAATTTCTTGTTTGGGTGGGGTTAGTATGAATAAATTTATTATTAACATTTCTGTACGTGTCTTTGGGTGAAAATAAGCATTCATTTTTGTTGAGTTTCTATCCAGGATTAAAGTCACTGATTCAGAAACTGGGCCAACTACCTAATTTGCAAGCCCAATGCAAAATGAAAATGAAAAGCCCCTTATTCAAAAAGTGGGGAAACATGCTATTAAAGATACTAAAATATAAAACTTTTTCCTTTTCCCCAAGTCTCTCTCAACTTGTCATTGTGTTCTTTTATTTGCTATTTAATGTCCTGTAAGTAAGAAAACCTAAATGTTTAAATTTTAGCGTAAATTTCACCTTTTTAATGAATGAATATGAATGAATATTATGCAATGGCTGTTTTATATGCAAATATTAAAGCATTTAACCTGTATGCAAGATCACTGAAATTACACAATTCATTTTTCATAGTTTGTATATGCATATGTATTTCATTCTTAAGAGAACAGTGAAAACGCTGCATGGAACTAAGTTAAATATTTTTGTGTCTTCTCTTTGTACATGCCCATTATGTCAACACTTTCTACCCTCAGCTTACTGGTGAGAAAGTAGGATCAAAAAAAAAAACTATAGGTGGCCCTATCTTTCCTTTCCTTCCACGTTATCATTGCTAGCATACGCGTTTGGTTAATGCAGGAAGTAACATGAGTAAGAAAGGCTATGATAGAATTCTTTGGGTTTTTGTGTGTTTCTTAAAACATCATTGGGTTCTTTCTGTTCAAGGCAAGTTCTGGTTCAAGCAGAAATGGGGCTTCTCAGGGCTGTCAGTGTCCCCCACTTACCTTGCATTCCTTTGAATTTCATTGAACTCCCAGGCATTGGGGTTCCACTAGAATACTGTGCCCATGGGTACAGTGAATGCTATCCATGACTGGGGTACAAAGGAACAGCACAGATACACAAACTGCACTTCCTTTCCTGTTCAGGTGTATGCTCCGCAGTCTTGCAAGTCTTCACTTACAAAAAAAAGTTTAAAATCGGCAAGAATTTGGGGCTTTCCTGGTGGCGCAGTGGTTGAGAGTCCGCCTGCCGATGCAGGGGACACGGGTTCGTGCCCCGGTCCGGGAAGATCTCACATGCCGCGGAGCGGCTGGGCCTGTGAGCCATGGCCGCTGAGCCTGCGCGTCCGCAGCCTGTGCTCCACAACGGGAGAGGCCACAGCAGTGAGAGGCCTGCGTACCGCAAAAAAAAAAAAAAAAAAATCAGCAAGAATTTCGAAATGTTGACAGCAAGGCATCAAACCATGCATACAGCCCTTCTAAGTTATGGGCCCTGAGCATCTGCACAGGTCACCTGTCCATGAGTCTGTCCATGGAGTTATTCAAAGCATCTTTACCAGTTTAACTCTTCCCCTAGAAATACATGAGAGTTCTAGTTGCTCCAACTCCTTACCCACACTTGACATTTTAACCATCATAGTAGGAGTGTATTAGTATCTCATTGTAGTTTTAATTTGCATTTCCCTGATAACCTATGCTGTTGAGAAGCTTATTATTTATTTTGATATCTTATTTTGTGAAGTACCTGTTAAAACTTTTGCCCGTTTTTGTAGTGGGTTGTCTGTCTTTTTCTCATCAATTTGTGGGAGTTATTCATATTTTCTGCATTCTTTTGTCATACATATGTATTGCAAATATCTTCTGCTCTGTTCTTATTCTTTCATTCTCTTAATGGTGTTTTTTGATAAACAGCAGTTGTTACTTTTAACGAATTCTAATTTATCAATTTGTAACGTTATAGTAAGTCTTGATGTCTTTGTGTAAGTTGTTCAGTTTTGTTCTTCTCCAAGATTTATCTTGGCTATTCTAGGCTCTTTTCAAATAAAAACTCTGAAATGACCTCTGTGCTAACCTAGCATTTTCAAAAGTTTTCAGACTTAAATTCCTTAAATTACCCAGCAGAGGGTACTATGCTACAACCAAGTAAAGCCAGACTACTCTGGATTTGGACCGAAGAGGATTATTAATGTTGTGCTTTTGTCTTTCCATACCAGAAAAGAGGAATCTTTAGTTTCTTTTCACATATGCTGGCTAATTAGCATGCCTGGCAGGTGCAACTACCAACTGAATTATTATACCAACAGTTGTTGCATTGAGAACTTTTTTTTTTTTTTTGCAGTACGCGGCCTCTCACCGTTGTGGCCTCTCCCGTTGCAGAGCACAGGCTCCGGACGTGCAGGCTCAGCGGCCATGGCTCACGGGCCCAGCCGCTCTGCGGCATGTAGGATCTTCCCGGACCGGGGCACGAATCCGTGTCCCCTGCATCGGCAGGCGGACTCTCAACCACTGCGCCACCAGGGAAGCCCGAGAACTTTTTTGATGATCATGAATGCCAAGGTCATTCAGCATTTGCAAGGATTTTCATCTTCTTTATTACCACCATGCTTTACGGTAGTGGCTGAAGTAACTTCTGTGGCTTTTTATAAACCCTTCCAGAAGCCAGTTTCTGTTAGGAGTACTGTTTCCATTTTCCATAGTAGTTCTCAAAATAGAAAAGATGACCAAAAACACATTACAAATCCCTTAGTTAAAAATGTTCTTTGAGACAAATATCATATGACATCAGATATATGTAGAATCTAAATTATGATACAAACAAACTTATTTACAAAATGAAAACAGACTCACAAACATAGAAAACAAACTATAATTACCAAAGGAGAAAGAGGATGGGGGAGGGATAAATTAAGAGATTGGGATTAGTAGATACAAATTATTATATATAAAATAAATAAACAACAAGATCCTACTGTATGGCACAGGGAGCTATATTCACTGCCTTGTAATAAACCATAATGGAAAAGAATAGGAAAAAGAATATATTTATATTATATATATAAAATTCATACTTGTATATGAATCACTTTGCTGTATACTAGAAACTAACAAAACATTGTAAATCAACTATACTTCAATTGAAAAAAAGTTCTTTGAATATATATACACACACACACACACATATATATCCAAAATATATGTATACATAATATAATGTTCTGCATAATACATGTTATATATGATGCACATACAGTCTTCCAGTTTGCAGCTTGTCTCTTAAGTGTCTCTTTCAGTGTCTTCTGATGAGCAGAAATTCTTAATTTTAATGTAGTCAAACTTTCCAATCTTTTTATGTGTGGTTAATGCTTTTTATACTTAAGAAATGCTTTCCTACCCAAGGGTCACACCCAAAATCTTTCTGGATTTACCTTTACGTTTAGTTTTTGGATTGGTTTGCTAGAGCTGCCTTAAGAAAAGTGGCTTAAATGTCTCACAGTTTGGGAGGCTGGAAGTCTGAAATCAACATGTTGGCAAAGTTTGCTCCTTCTGACACCTGTGAGGGGGAATCTGGTCCATGCTTCTTCCACAGCTTCTGGTGGTCTACCTGCAATCTTTGGTGTTGCTTGGCTTGTAGATGCATGACCCAGTCTCTGTCTTTCTGTTCACATGGCATTCTCCCTGCGTACATGTTTGCATTCAAATTTCTCCTTTTTATAGGGACACCAGTCATATTAATTAGAGGCCCATCCTACTCCAATATGACTTCATCTTAACTAATTACATCTGCAACAACCCTATTTCCAAATCAGGTCTCTTTCTGAAGAACTGGGGGTCGGGACCTCAGCATATAAATTTCAGGGGGAAAGGACATCATTTAATCTAAAACAGCTCTTTAATGCACCTCAAGTTGTTTTTCATGTGGTGTAAAATAAGATAAATACCCTATGTTCCCAGAACCATTCACTGAAATCCCACTCTTTTTCCACTCTTCTAAAATATCTGTAAAATGTCTCCAACAAATGTCTATAAATGCTGGACTTTATACAAGTATACCTCGTTTTATTAAACTTCAATTTATTGTGCTTTGAAAATAGTGCAGTTTTTAAACATCGAAGGCTTGTGGCAACCCTGCTTCAAGCAAGTCTATTGGTGCCATTTTTCCAACAGTAGTTGCTCACTTCTTGTCTCTGTGTCAAATTTTGGTAATCCTAGCAATATCAAACTGCTTCTTCATTATTATATTTTTTATGGTGATCAGTGATGTTTGATGTTATTACTCTAATTGTTTTGGGGTGCCAAGAGCTGCACCCATATAAGACTTAATCAATAAATGTTGCATGTGTTCTGAGTGCTCCACTGACCACTGTTCTACTGTGGGTAAAACTTTATCATACAGCTTTGTATGCTACAGAGAAATCATTCTTGAAAGGAAGAGTCAATTGATGCAGCAAACTTCACTGTAGTCTTATTTTAAGAAATTGTCACAGCCATCCCAGCCTTCAGCAGCCATCTGATCAGCCATCAGACCACTCTGCTCAGCCAACAACATCAAGATTGAGACAAGACCCTCCACCAGCAAAAATATTATGAGTCGCTGAAGGCTCAGACGATGGTTAGCATTTTTCAGCAATGAAGTATTATTTAAGGTATGTACATAGTTTTTTTAAGACATAATGCTGTTGCATACTAAATAGACTATAGTATAGTGTAAACATAATCTTTATATGCACTGGGAGGCAAAAAAAATTCGCGGACTAGCTTTATTGTGATAATCACTTTATTGTGGTAGTCTAGAACCAAACCTGCAAAATCTTTGAGGTATGCCTGTATACTGTTTCATTGATCTTTTAGTTTACCACCTTTCCTTGCTGTAACTTTACAATAAGGCTTGATATGTGGAAGGGAAAGTCCTTCCATCTGAACTTTAAAAAAAAAGTCTTTATTTCTGGACCTTTGCAATTCCACACAAATTTTATAATCACCTTGTTAAGTTTCACAAAGGTCTGTTAAAATTTCGATTAGATTTGAATCTGTGGTCATTGAATATATGACCTAATTTTAACAGATATTGAGTCCTCAATCCATAACTACAATTCATATCTCCCCACCTAAAAAAAAAATTATTCTTCAATGTCATTGATTGGAATTTCATACATTTTCTTATAAAGGTTTCTCACATACTAGGTATCTTTCATACTATTATAAACAATATTTTATTTAATTTTCTACCTGTTTAATGTTGGTGTACAGATGTGCAATTGCTTTTTGGATATTGAATTTATGTCTAGAAAACTTGCTAGACTAATATTGGTATTTTTAAATTATTCATAGATATTTTTTCAATCTACAGGATCCCTGGCCAATATTCCTTAAGACAGTCTAGTTCATGAACACATGGAAGTATTGAGAAACTATCACAGACCAGAGGAGACTGAGCCATGGCTGTCGCAAGCCATGTGGTACCCTGGATTGGATCCTGGAACAAAAATGGAAAAAGCAGAGAAATCCAAATAAAGTCTGGAGTTTACTCAAAGGTAACATGCCAATGTAGCTTTCTTAGTTTTGAAAATTTACCATGGTAATGTAATGGGATGAGGAGTATGCTGAAATTCTCTGTACTACCTTTGCAAATTTTCTGTACAGAAGTACATAAATAAAAACTAGGGCTTCCCTGGTGGCGCAGTGGTTGAGAGTCCACCTGCCGATGCAGGGGACACGGGTTCGTGCCCCGGTCCGGGAAGATCCCACGTGCCGTGGAGCGGCTGGGTCCGTGAGCCATGGCCGCTGAGCCTGTGCGTCCGGAGCCTGTGCTCCGCAACGGGAGAGGCCACAGCAGTGAGAGGCCCGCGTACCGCAAAAAAAAATAAATAAAATAAAAACTTTATCATGGAACATCCTAACAATAAAAAAGATTAAAACTACTAATACATGTTATAACATAAATGAGCCTCAAAGACATTATGTGGAACAAAAGAAGCCAGATGCAAAAGAATACATGCTATCTGGTTCCATTAGTAGGAAGGGCAAGAAGATTAAAAAGTAATCAAATGGTAATGGAAGTCACAATAGTGATTGCCTGTGTGGGAGGGATATTGATTGGAGCATGTGGAAATTTTGCAGAGTCCTGGAAATATTCTATATTTTGTTCTGTAGTTGGTAACATGGTTGTGTATACATGAAAGATTTAAGATTAGTGGACTTTATGCACCTTATTTTATGTATGACAATAAAAAGCATTTTTTTAAAAAGTCTCAGCCAAGTTGTTTTTTGGGAATTTGCAAGTGATTCTAAAATTTATATGGAAATGCAAAGGGAAAAAAATAGCCAAGATACTCGAATAAGAACAAAGTAGAAGGACTTGTTTGCCAGCAAAAAGATGATTAAAATAGTGTGGTATTAGCATAGGAATAGACAAATAGATCAACAGAACAGAGAATGGTTATAAACAGACCCCTTCATGAAAGACAGTTTATGAAGAGCTGTAAGGAAAGGATAACTTTTCAGTAAATAGTGCTGGGTCAGTTGGACTCACATAAAAAATAAAACTTTAACCCTTACTTTACATCATATATAAAATCAATTCCAGGTGGATCATAATTTGAAATGTGAAAAATAAAACAATAAAGCTTTCAGGAGATAACTTAGAAGAATATCTTCATGACCTTAGGCTAGGATAACATTTTTTAAACAGAACACAAAAAAGCAATGACCATAAAAGAAGTAATTGGTAAATTAGACTTGATTACATTTAAGAACTTCTTTTATTACTGTCTGAAGAGACTGGAAAGACAAGCCACAACAAGAAGGAAAATATTTGCAACATATATAACTGGGAAAGGCCTCATATTCAGAAGATGTAACAAATTCCTTCAAACCAATTAAAAATAAAATTAAAAGACACGATCGTATAGGAAAAAATAGGCAAGAACTTGAGCAGATCCATGATACAAGAACTAATTATGTGTTATCCAAAAGGCTGATACATTATCCATTATCCAAATGGCTAATAACTTACGAAAAAGTTCTTAACATCATTAATCATCAGAAAAATGCAAATGAAAACCACAATGAGATAATTCTACATATCTTCTAAAATGGCTACAATTATAAAGCCTGAAAATACCAAATATTAGCAAGAATGTGGAAAAAGAACTCTCATTACAGCTGATAGGGGTGTAGATTGTTACAAGTACTTCAGAAATCAGGCTTGGCATTATTTAAGTTACTGAGGTTGAAATTAGGTATGTCTTATGATCCAGCAATTACACTTCTGGGTGTGTATCTGGCAGGAATATGTGCACATAAGCAAGAGACACGTACGAGAATGTTCACAGCAGCACTTTTAATAGCTTCAAACCAGAAACAATTTAAATGTCATAAAAAACAGAATGAATAAATAAATTGTGGCATAGTCAGCCAATGAATAACTTCACAGCATGGTACAACAGCTACAGGCAACAACATGGATAACTCTCATAGCCTAATGTTGAGTGAGACAAGCCAAATACAGTAGAATACACCCTGAGTGATTTGGGGGAGAAGAGAAAGAGTAGGAGAGGTGACTCTGTCAGGTTAGAATTGTCCTATTTCTTGACTTGAGTGATGCTTACCAATGCTTTCACTCCGTGATAGCTCGTTGCGTTGTAACAACTACCTGTGTGCATTTTTCTGTATACATATTAGGCTTCACAATTACAAAATTTTTTTAAATGTATGAACCACTTTTCTCAAAACAAAAACTGAAGAGTTGGAGGAAGATTTGATGAGATAGGATGCCATAGGATTTTAGATATTGGATATAATTTGATTTAAGCAGACAGCATGACAAAAATTGCTAGTGGCCTCAAATAGCCACAGAGAATGGCAGAGTAGACGAAAAGGCTCATAGAAATCCTCTAAGTACCAGATGCTAATTATTTCCCCAGAACTCTCCTTTTCTCGAATTTGTCTCCACCCCCAATCCTTTTCAGAGAACTTTATCTTGTCAGCTCTCTCCCTCTAACTGCCACCTGTCCTCTAATCTTCAGGTTTACTTCTGGAGCAATCACCTTAGTACTTTCTGAGCCTGCCCTGTCCACAGCTGAGTATCCAAGAATGGACATCTCTTCTCCCTTACAGAGTAACTTACGCTAAGGAAATCACACCCATGCTGCATTTTCATAAATTAATAAGTATACATCTTAATATATGTGTTATTTTACAGTTCACCCCTCAAATGTATTGGCTTCATTTTCTTTTTTTTTTTTGCTGGGGGGAGGGAAACTGTCCTTTACCACATATGGTTTTATTTTATTTAACATCTTTATTGGAGTATAATTGTTTTACAATGGTGTGTTAGTTTCTGCTCTATAAAAAAGTGAATCAGCTATACATATACATATATCCCCATATCTCCTCCCTCTTGCGTCTGCCTCCCACCCTCCCTCCCTATCCCACCCTTTTAGGTGCACCGAGCTGCTCTCCCTGTGCTATGCGGCTGCTTCCCACTAGCTAACTGTTTTACATTTGGTAGTGTATATATGTCCATGTCTCTCTCCCACTTCGTCCCAACTTACCCTTCCCCCTCCCCGTGTCCTCAAGTCCACTCTCTACATCTGCGTCTTTATTCCTATCCTGCCCCTAGGTTCTTCAGAACATTTTTTTTTTTTAGATTCCATGTATATGTGTTAGCATACAGTACATGTTTTTCTCTTTCTGACTTACTTCAGTCTGTATGACAGACTCTAGGTCCATCCACCTAACTACAAATAACTCAATTTCATTTCTTTTTATGGCTGAGTAATATTCCATTGTATATATGTGCCACATCTTCTTTATCCATTCATCTGTTGATGGACATTTAGGTTGCTTCCATGTGCGGGCCTCTCACTGTTGTGGCCTCTCCCGTTGCGGAGCACAGGCTCCGGACGCTCAGGCTCAGCGGCCATGGCTCATGGGTCCAGCCGCTCCGCGGCATGTGGGATCCTCCCGGACCGGGGCACGAACCCGTCCCCAGCATCGGCAGGCGGACTCTCAACCACTACGCCACCAGGGAAGCCCTCAATACATTTTTTTTAAACTGAAGTCAGAGTTGATTTACATTGTTGTGTTAGTTTCTGGTGTACAACAAAGTGATTCAGATAGACAGATAGATATAGAGAGATATAATATAGGTTATTACAAGATATTGAATATAGTTCCCTGTGCTATACAGTAGGACCTTGTTGTTTATCTATTTTATATACAGTAGTTTGTATCTGCTAATCCCAAACTCCTAATTTATCCTTCCTCTACTCCCTTTCCCCTTTGCGAATCATAAATTTGTTTTCTATACCTGTGACTCTTCAGCACATTTCTTAATTTCAGCCCCGCCCTCCCATTATGAAGAGCATGGGACCTAGAATCAAGCCTGTGTGGAAATCCGGGCGTCACTGCTCACAGGCTTGTGGGACTTCAGGCCGACGCCCCAACTTTCTGAGTGTCCCTTTCCTCATCTGTAAAATGGGACAATGCCTAATTGCAGATGAAGAGGATTAAATGGAATCAATGGAATCAAATACAATGGATGGCAGAGTGACAGTGTGTGGAGAAATAAATATCCATTCTTCCTCTGGCACTGAACTCAAAAGTTTTCAAAACATTTCAAAAGTTTTACAGAGATGACCATCAGGCCCGAAGACCAGAATCACTCTTCAGTGTGCGTGGCTCACGCTCCCTTTACTGGAGGGAGGTTTTTCCTGCAGTAGTAATCTCCTTGGTCGCGGCGGTGGAGAGTCTCAGATTGTCAGAGCTGCGAGCCTGAGGAGCTAGGACTAGAAGTCGCGGTCCCTCCCCTCTCCCTGGCGTCCGGCCCGGGCTGCGGCGGGAGGCGACTCCGCCTCCCCGGCCGCCCCGCCGACCCGAGCGCGGCGCGCAGTGGGAGCTGGGGCCTGGGGCGCCGAGGGGAGGCCGCGCTCCCACCGCCCTCGGCCCGAGGGGGCGTCGGACACTACCGGCCGCCCGCGGAGATGTGACCCGGCCCCGCCGCCCATGTGCGCCCCCCGACCCCCAGCGAAGACGGCTTCCATAGGGGCCCCGGCACCCGGCCTCCCGGCCCTGCCGCTGCTGCTGCTGCTGGTGGCCGCGCCGACGGGACGGGCAGGTAGGAGGGTAGCGCCGGGGCCGCGACGACCGCCCAGTTCCGGCTGGTTTAGGCCCTCCAGCCCCCGGGTTTCGCTTTCAAGCGCGCAGAGCGGGAGGAGCGCGGGTCAGCGCCGGGAGCCCTGGAGTCCCAGGGAGAAACTCGCCGCTGCCTCGCGTGGGCCGGCTTCAGGGTCAAGTTCGCGCGCTCCGCGTTTCACACTTTTCGTTGCGGGCGAGGTAGAGGAAGGTTGACGGTGGTCGCTCCGAGCGGTCCCCACAGCTGGTAACTTACGGTCGGTGACAGTGACCCTTCGCATTGCACTCGCCGGCACGTCGCAGGTTCCCGCCACCCAAGCTGTGGCCGCACCGACATGTAGCCTTTCAACAGAGCACCCCAGGGAAGGAGGCGATGTCTGCGCTTTAAAAATCAAACTTCCTGAAAGAGTGGGCTTTGAGGGAACCGGAGCTAGAAAGTGCAGCGTTTTTAAAGTAAGATCTTTCTGGGCACGTCATTTTTTTTCCTTTGCAGTTTTGATCTTGTACATATATGTGCTCTTTGATTTTTTTGCAAGTAACAAAACTTTGAACTGATCCATGATATAGGTAACTCAAGGCTTTTTGGTTTTAAGTTTTAACTCTCTACCATCTGGAATCCAGTAAACCAGAATGATTCATTAACCTGATTTCTTTTTTTTTTTTTCCTTCTGCATTTCTGGTGTATGAGAGAAAGAAATTTTATAAAAGCAAGATATCTAGGACCCTCCTTTTTAAAAAAAAAAAAAAAAAAAGTTAAAGCAACACAACTTCCCAGAATACTGTGCTTTGTACAGATTTGATCCAGGCTTCCATGTTTTTAACCCAGAGCTGAACAATGACAGTGAATGCAGGAAGAAAGTTGTTCATGACACTGCGGTGTCCTTAGTAGTCAAAGAAAAAGTTACTAAAGTTCAATATAGTTACAAAGGTAAGAATTGTGTGCATATAGATCTTGGAGAGATTTTTGGACAATAGACATTATACACAAAAAGTTTCTGTTCTAAATCCTGAAGTTACCAGAAATTGGAGTTCTTTTGTCTTGTGATAAATATTCTTAGGTAAGCTGAATGGGAAGATCTGCTCCTGACCTATCCAGATACTGAACCTCAACTAACAGATATGAATTTAGTTGTTTCTATTTCTAATCAAAGAAATAAAGCTTGCTCCTTAATTGGGTTGGGAGGCTGACATTAGAAGGTAATAATATTCTTGGCTTCAAAGCAAAATTGGGGAAAAAACAAAACAGAAGAAACTCTTTTCGGACCCACGAGACTCAGGTACTTTCTTAGCTCTTCTTAAAGAGTTCCTGTCCTTTTCTGGGCCTCCAGGCACCCTGAGGACTGCTGGGAAAACCAGGTGAGAAGGCATATGTGGTTACATGGTATGTGGTTACATACCTGGCTCTTAAGAGAGAGCTATTCTATCTTGATGGATCCGCCACCATATCTGCTGAGCAGTATGAACCTTCTAATAGTTATATGACGTTACCATTCCCCAGTAGGCGAATTCTTTAATTTTTCGAACCTTCAGCACAAAAGTTCGAAGTCACACAACTCTGTGATTGGATCAGGCTGTACCATACCAAACATCCAAAGAGAAAGAGAAAAAATGCAATGGGGCATCAACATTTTAGGAAAGTTCTTTGTAGTTCATTTCAGGTAAACTTTTAAAGGAATCCAGAACGTCTGTGCCACTCCCTCAAGGCAGGAGGGATACACATCTGTACCTTCACTCTCTTATGTCTCCAGGGACAGAAGTTTCACTAGGAAGTTTATCACTGTGGTTTATCAAACTCTGCCCTGTTGGCCCAATCCCATGTCTTATTCCTCAGGGAAGATAAAGAACCATGGTCAGCATAATATAAACAAGCATTTAAAGCCAGTAAGAGAGTGGAAGGAGATGACTTTCCAAGGTCATGTATCTCCTCTCCTCAAGCCCTTCAGAGGCTTCCATCTGAATTCTCCTACGTGGTCTTATACGGCTCACTCCTGCCTGTGTCTCCAGCCTTACCTCACATCACTTAATTCCTGCTATCCTGGCCTTTTTCCAGTTCCTAGAGCAAACCAAACCATCTTCCCTCTCAGGACTTCATACTTGCAGATCCTTGTGCTGGAATGTTCCTGTCCACTCTGTCCCCGGCTAACTCCTGTTCAGACTTGGCATCTCACCTCCAATGTGCGTCCTTCAAGGAGAGCTTCCCAAAATCCCCAGAGAGGGAAAAAATATTGTTTATTATGCCTATGAACAAATGAGCCAAACTCTAGGTTTGGAGCTTTTGAATGCAGTCTATTACAGCATCTCCGCTTATTAGAACTAATATACTATAATTAACAGAATGAGGGTATTTGTTGAAGTGTGTCTTCTTTGATATGAACACAACAGCATCAGGTATTTTATTTCACTGAGAAATTATTTCAGGATATTTTTCAAACACACACAAATTATTCCAGTGAACTAATTAAATTTTCTTCATTATTTTATTCTTTTTAGCTTTTAATTTTGAACTATTCTGAGACTTACAGAAAAGCTATAGAAATAATAGAGCTCTCATAAACCCCTCACCCGGTTTCTCTTAATTTTAACATGTTACGTAACTGTGGTACAGTGTTCAGAATGAGGAAATTAACATTGGTATAGTATTGACACTATTCACTAAACTATAGGCTTTGTTCCAATTTCACCCTTTTCCCCACTAATTCCCCTTTTCTGTTCCAGGATCAATGCAGGATCCTTATTACACTTAGTTGCTGTGTCTCCTTCCTCTCTTCCAATCTATGACAGTTCCTCAGCCTCTCTGCTTTCATGTCTTTGACATTTTTGAAGAGTTCTTATCACCTCCTCCTCAGGCTGCCCCTCAATGTGGGTTCATTTGAAGTTTCCTCTTGATTAGAGTGAGGTTATTCCTTTTGGGCAATAATACCACAGAGATTATGTTGTCTTTCCCAGCGCATCATATCAAAGGGTTTATGATGTCAATGTGTCTTCTTCCTGGCGATGTTAACCTTGATCATTTGGTTTAGGTGGTGTCTGCAGGGTTTTTCACTGTATAGTTACTATTTTCACTTTCTGATTAATAAATACATTGTGGGAAGATACTTTGAGATCATGCAAATATCCTGTTTCTCCTCAAACTTACACCCTCTAATTTTAGTATTCATCAGTGGATACTGAATGTAACAACTATGATGCCTAATGGTGATTTTTTTTAATTTCATTTTTTCCTTCTCTATTTATTAAATTGGAATTCTAATGCAAAGAAGAGCATTTACCTCTCCCCCATTTATTTATTTATTCAATTGCTTAAATATATCAATATGGACTCATAAATACTTACTTTATTCTTTGAGTTATAATCCAATACTATTATTATTAATTTTGCTGCTCAAATTGTTCCAGCTTTGGCCATTAAAAGCTCTTTTAGCTTGGCTCCCATGTCCTTTCAACAAGCCCCATTCTTTTTAAGCATTTCATTGCTTTCTAGCAACATAAAATGTTTCAGGTTCATCTTGTATTTTCCCTTCCCCAGGGCTGAATCAGCTACTTCCCCAAGGAGCTCTAGCTCCTTCTACTGGAGAATAGGATCTAGAAACCAAAATCTAGTTGCCAGGCATACTCATTGCTACTGGAATGTTGTTTCTAGGCTCTCTCAGCGGACAGAGCTGGAAGTTATAAATATGTACACTAACCCAGGCATCCACACACATCTGTATTTCTGTATCTATATGTATGTGTCTATGTATACAAAAGACAGTAAGCTTACACTGATACCTCTGATTCCAAGAGCACAGAGTTCATTGTCTTTCTTTATTTGTAGCTTCTTTCTCCAACAGTGAGAAACCTGATATCATTATCTATAATAGATTTACTTATTTCTTCATTTCTAGTTTAGAGTTTCAGAAGTATTAACCCATGCTTCTATGAGAAGGACATTTACTAACTAGATTATAGCATCTATATACAGTTCTTTTGTCTTTAGCTTTATAATACCCAGTCAAGATACTGTTGACCAAAGTTACTTAGATTAGACCGGTTTTCTTTCACCTTCTTTACTTTATTGTCTATTTGTAATAAGGTTAGGTTCATTTGTTACTGTTTGTATTTCAGTTGGGGTTTCCCACATGCTAGGTGGTTTTGTTTCTTGATTTGGGAGTATTTGAAGGGTATGTGAGACATTACTGTAGTTTAAGAACCAGAGAGAGATGCACCAAATGGTACACTTGGAGAGGGGTTGCCCCCTCATCATCCTTACAATCTGGTTCCTATTCTCATTCCATATCACCCCCATAGGTAACCAGTCTCCTTAGTTACTGGTTTATCTTTCCTGTATTTCTTTTGCCCCAGTGAACAGATATGTGTGTATTTTCTCATATTCCCCTTCTTTCTCACATGAAACCTAGCATACTACAGGTTCTCTTTTCCACTTAGCATTTTTTCACTTAACAGTATATGCCTTTTCTGCTTCACAAATCTGTAATCCTCAAAGGTAGGCCCTGACTATACCGGCCAAATTCATATCAAGGCTAAATCATTTCCAAATCTTGCTTCAACTTCGCAGGAAAGCACCTGGTTTTAAACATATTGTATGCTAAAAGTCAAGAACTTGGTCTACATCTGGGTGCTCTATTGCAGCTAAAGCAGGATTTGTCTTCTCAAATGTTCTTTCCATCAAACAAGCTCGTCCTCTTTTCCAGCTTCTCTCCCATTCCCTTTGGAGCAGACATGAGGGATTTCTTGTACATTTGCATGTACATTTATCATTTATTGGCTATTATATAGCTCCTCATTGATCAGCTCGAAGCCCATCCTCAGCATGTCTGGAGAGCATCATATACCTGAGATCTAAGCGTGTGGCTATAGGTATCACCAGCCTCCCCTTTCAGAAGATGTGCTCCTACTGCCTGTAGCTATTTATCCAGCTTCCTATAGAACAAATCCAGGAAAGGCAGAATTGCTCCCAGAGAACAATAAAGGAGATCTGTTACCCACAGGAGGTGGCATGGTGTACGACCAAGGCGGTAGGGCTGAGGAGGAGCGTCAGTTCCCTGAGTGCACCATTCCATACAGCTCTGACTCAGAGCCATAGGTAGGATGCAGATTTTGCATTTAAGCCTAAACTTTAGACAAAGACAATAAGCAGTAACATATATTTTTAATTTTTAATATTAATGCTATAAAACTAATACTTTAGTATAAGCATCTCATAAAACATTAACTATTTTTAAGTGCTTGGCATAGTGCTTTTCACAAATGTCACTCAGTAAATTTGCCTTTTTGGTTAAAAGGCATCTTTCATTATATGCATGATTTATTTATTTATTTTTTTTTTTTTGCTGTACGCGGGCCTCTCACTGTTGTGGCCTCTCCCATTGCAGAGCACAGGCTCCGGACGCGCAGGCTCAGCGGCCATGGCTCACGGGCCCAGCCGCTCCGCAGCATGTGGGATCTTCCCGGACCGGGGCACAAACCCGTGTCCCCTGCATCGGCAGGCGGACTCCCAACCACTGCGCCACCAGGGAAGCCCTGCATGATACTTTTAAAATGACTCTCTACTTGCATCTTTTTCTTCATGTACAATTTTACCAGGTATCTTTGACATGTTTACTTCCATGATGATAAAAAAAAAGACTGACAAGTATTAACGGCAGCTTAAGGTAGTATATATTTTAAGAAGTGAAATCATTTTATTCATCTTATTTATAACATTACCTTTATGCTATGATTGTGATGTTCTGACAGCATTTTTACTTGCTCCACATTTATGATTATTTGACTCAAAAGGTGATACTAGAAAAATGAATTAAATCTCTATAATCTGTCTCAAGATGTGTCAATTCCATATAAAACTGGAGAACAAGAGAACTTTTTAAAAAAAGAATGCTGGCTGAAGACAATACAATTAAATACTTCCTCTGCTTTATTTTCAGAATTCCTTTTGATATAGAAAACTAGGCTTGAAAGGGCCTTAAAATCCCGTCCAACTGCTTCCCTTGTGAATGTTCCCTGCAACATAACTTCAGAGTCATTACCTATCTGCTGTTGGAGCACCTCTCATCACAAGAAACTTGATACCTGACACCCAAGACAGGATGTCCTGTCGTTGTAGACTTCCAGCTACTAGAATGTTCTTCCCATGAACGAGCTGAGGTCTTGATCTCTCATCTTGTCACATTGTTGGTCCTCACTCTAAGCTGATGCAGTCATGCAAAACAAGCTGCTCAGCTCATTGACTGCAACCATCACATTTCCTCTGTCTTCATTCGTCTCAGCTAAGCACCTCCCCAGTTGTGTCATGCCAGGCATCTCTCTCTCCTGGTCTTTTCTGTATGTGTGTGTTCCAGATTGTCTGTAAGTTCTCAGGCGTACTCACTGTAGATCATGATGACATGGCTGGTCTGCCGGATTTTAATCACTGCCCCTGGCATGTTGGTCCTTAAGTGATTCAGCATCAGTTTCCTGGCGAACAAAGGGTTCCTGATGCCTAAAAGTTACCCTCCCTTTTTACCTTTGCTGTCTTTTCCTATAAGACACAGACCTTGACCCCTCATTTAAACTCAGCATTTCATATTAATATAATTTCAGTTTGTGGAGGCAATTTTCTTTCTCTTTACTTCTCAGAATACAGAGAATGAAAGTATGGCATGATGTTTTATCTAGAGCACATGATGTCCGTCACGGTGGACTTTAACGCAATTAAGGAGACTCTTCTGGAAAGGAAATTTTTATTGATTACAAATATTATCTATTCAAAATCAGTTCTGTTTTTCAAGCGTGGTGGTCACCACAGTGCACGTTGAGACGCCAAAATGGCTTCCACTCAGCTTCTCCAATCACTTTATGCACCGCACCATCAAACACCAGCTCCACCTCCCGGCACAGAGAATGGGCAAACCTTGTCCTGTACAGATTTGTCAGGAAGTTTTCCTTATACTTCTTGAGTCTCAACATGTATGCCTTTAATCCAGCCCCCTGAAATTTTCCATCCCATACCGTTAACATTTGTATTTTGGTGATATGAGACATTTTGGCAAGTGTATCCTCTTACTTGAAGCTTTTGTTTACATTACTTCCGCCATTTGAATTTCCTCTTTTTCAACTTTGCAGACATTTTTCTTTCTCCTACTTCAATCCCTCCCTCCTTACTTCCAGGTTACTTGGCAGCCCTTAAACCATTCATTCTTCTGTTAAATAAACATTGTGTTCATTTTTGAGGAAAGATACAAGGAACAGACACCTACTATGTTACTTTCCTGAGGCTGCCATAACAAAGTACCACAAACTGGGTAGCTTAAAATAACATAAATGTATTATCTCACAGTTCTGGAAGCTAGAAGTCTGAAATCAAGATGTTGGCAGGGTTGCTTCCTTCTGAAGCCTGTAGGGGAGCATCTGTTCCACGCCTCTCTCCTGGCATCTGGTGGTTGCTGGCAATCCTTGGCATTCCTCGGCCTGTTGAGCATCATTCCAATCCTCTGCCTTCACACACTGTTCTCTGTCTCTTCACATAATCTTCCCTCTGTGCATGTCTCTCTTTGCGTCCAAATTTTGCGTTTGTATAAGGATACGAGTCATGTTGGATTGAAGCCCACCCTAATGACCTCTTTTTAACTTGATTACCTCTATAAAGACATTATATCTAATTAAGGTTACTTTATGAGGTACTGGAGACTAGGATTTCAGCATATTTCTTTGCGGGGCCACGGTTGAATTTATAACACCTACCACACCCTCAACGGCTTGTAGGGCAGTGAGCAGGACTTGAGCTTGGCTTCTAAAGTGGAGAAAAGCTCCCTTTTCTTTTTTTTTTTTTTTTCCGGTACGCGGGCCTCTCACCATTGTGGCCTCTCCCGTTGCGGAGCACAGGCTCCGGACGCACAGGGTCAGCGGCCATGGCTCAGGGGCCCAGCCGCTCTGAGGCATGTGGGATCTTCCCGGACCGGGGCACGAACCCGTGTCCCCTGCATCGGCAGGCGGACTCTCAACCACTGCGCCACCAGGGAAGCCCGAAAAGCTACCTTTTCAACCCCATGCAGTTTTCCTCCTCAACGTGTTTATTAGTCTTTGTCCACTGCCAAAAGGAAACCTTTGCAGAAGTCTCACGCCTGAAAGGCTCTCCTGAGAATGTAAAGGGCAGAGATGAGTCGTCTCCTGTACTTTCCATAACATGAACATAAAAGATAGCCACCATTTTGCAATACGTACAAACATGGAGTCATTATGTTGTACACCTTAAACTAATACGTTATATGTTCATTATACCTGTTTTTTAAAAAGGAGAGAAAAGTCAATGGGTATGTAATAAAGATGGTGGAGTTTAAATTTCTTCAGCAGAGGGGTTCACTCTCGTCAGACCTCCATCTCTGTTGCTCTACGTGGCACGTTCATTGCAAAATCTTCACCCCTGCTCCGGCATGGACCATTTTCATACTTAAGGCTAACTATCCATGTGACTCCAAGTCAGCCCTCCTCCGCCATTTTAGATGAAAGTATAAAAGAAGTAAAAGGTCCTCTGAATTATCCTACTGAATGCTTTACGTTGTTATTTTTTAAATTTGCTGACAGTTTTTAGGTGCAAAATAGAATATCACGTGTTCCTTAGGAGCAAATAACTTAGGGGAATGATGTATTTGAGGTGGTCAGATTTAATGAAAAAGAATTAACCTTCACACCCCACACATTCATTTTGAGTTTTCATAAGTTAAAATACAACTTGACACAATGTGATTTTTAAATAACCTTCTTTTGAGCACTTTCATTTATTCATTCTTTCTTTCATTTATTCAATGTCATTCATTCATACATATCAGGAACTGTTCTCGGTATTGAGGTGAACAAGAAAACAGGGCCTCTTTCTTCTTGGAGCTTTTAACTTCGGGTGACTACATCGAAGTATAAATGCCAGAACTGAGGAAACCAAGCTTCTTTAGAAGCACGGAGCAAGGCAACGGATCTAATCTAGGAGTCAGGCAGGGCTTCCTATGAAAAGGGAAAGTGAGACATGAGAATTGCCAATATACTTGTTATATTTTGCATTTAAAATGCTAGCAAGAAAATAAAGTTAAATCCTTCTCTAAGCATATTCTATCTATAAACTACCACGTAGTTAACATTCCTTTTTCCCACCTACATTTCTTTCTTGTAAAACTACAAATCAACCAACAAAACCCAACAACAAATAGCAGAATCCTATGAAACAGGTGATTTTTTTCTGACAATGGTATTTATTGCCAGGTGGGTGGGAGTAAGGAGCTTTGCAGCTGTAGGACAGCCTGACCTCAAGGTCACTGACAGCTTCAACAGGTCACTGTGGTCTGCGGCTCTGTGCAACACTGAATCCAACCACAAACAGGCATCAAAAGGCTCCCTTGTTACAGCTGTGGTTTTCTAGAGGGCTGGTGCCGGAGGCTCACTTTCTCACTTCCTGAATCAACACAGTCCTTTGAAGGCTCTGTTAGCTTTAACGGAAAGAGCAAAGGGAATGTCTTCATTGATCCATTCTCTGAGTTGATCCTGGAGAGGTTCCAGTGTTGTCAGAGCCTTTGGCTCTTCGTGGGTGGCCTCTTCACCGTTGCTCTGCTTTTATCCTGACCAGTGTGTTTTGATATCTTTGTGGTAGGATAACCACCTCAGAGAGCTGATCTTCAGCGAGCCCCCGCGCAGCACGTGGATCCCCCGTCCATTTTATGACATTTAGTTACACAACTTCATTGAGGCTTAATTCAACCCTGAAGAGGTGTGATCCGAGCCCCGGTCACCATCAAAAACATCAAAGCATTGACTTGTCACTATGGAGGAGAGTTAGCCTATTGAAAAATATTGCACCTTTCTGACAGTGTTTTTGATGGCTGCTGTACACTTCTGTCTTCATCTTGTTTGACTGGAAAGTCTGAGATCACACTCTCAACCTCGTTTGCCTCAAAATCCCAATCAACAGCCAAGAGAAGTAAATACTACTAATTACTTCCAAATCTCCACTAAGTAATTATTTTTGTCTCTCTTACTTTTTCTATTAATTTTTTTCTCACATTTTTATCTTGATTTTCTCTCTGAAAATGTCAAGTGATGGAGATGTTAGTGGAAGAATCACATTACTTATGTGAGGATAAAAAGAAGTACTATGATTTATGGAAATTATTTGAAAAATAAAGTGGATGATATATGTTGATACCTAGTAAACACCTATTGATGGAACTGGGAGTTCCCAACAGCTATTCTTTCCAGTACCTTAGTGGTTTCAAATGGTTTGTCTTTGACTCTGTTATTTCTTTTATCTTTTCCTTTCTGAGGCAAGTTATCAAGTTGTAGAGACTCCAACCCACATTTGAATCTGTTTTTCCACAGTTACTATGATATTTAATTTGGATAAACACTTTGGAGATCACAAAATGTGGAGAAAAATCAAGTCCCTGGCCTCAAAAAGCAAGTCTGAAAGGGAAAGGGAAGGGAAGACATACGTACAAGAGATGACATAAGGAAGTGGGACTGCTTTTCTAACAACGAGACCAACATTTTCAAATTAATAATGGCGTCTTCAAAATAGACATTTTAGGAGGCTGTGCGCAAAAATCTCACAATGTATTTCCTAAACTCCTTTTTTCAGAGTTCTCAATAGAACCTGTATGCATCGGTCAGATTAAGGTTTGCCATTAAGTGGCAAACCTTCATCGTGGAGGTGTGGTTTAATTTTCAAAAGCATTCAAAGCCACTTCCAGCCAACTTGGGTAATCAAGCTAAGAAATGCTATGTTGGGCAAAAACAACGTGTGACTATAAAAAAAAAAATGAGATGGAATTTTTTGCATGTATGCAAGCAACTGCTGAAGACAGTTGTAGCTGAAAGGAAGCATGCCCCAGATGCCACAGCTGAGCGGTACCAGGAAATAATTATAAACCCTCCCAAGGGAACTGCTAGGACAATGCACACTCTTTGATGGGTAAATGCCAGTGTATTTATTTTAAGAAGTAGTCTCAACCTTAAAGTCCTACTTGCTCTCAAGCACCAACAGCAATATTCCAAAACATGTTTAAGCACATAGATTTACTTATTGAGGTGTGGCTATAAAGAAATAACATGCTTTTTATGTATGACTTATATATCGCTCATCCATAGAAAAGTTCACATACCTGGCAGGGAAAGCATGTATTGATGGATTGTGTCCCAGATTCAGAAAATATCTGCTCTGTGAGAGCAGGACCTTCTGTCTGCCACTGCACCCTAGTAACGATCAGTTTCTGTTTCTAGTAGGTGCCCAGTAATGAGGTTGAATGAATGATATGACTAAGTACCTTTCCACCAGAAAAAACTTCAATGAAGGAGAAATACTAGGGTTTTCCTCCTTGAATTCCTTGTGTGTGTGTGTGTGTGTGTGTGTGTGTGTACATATTTTTATTCACACTGAGAAAAGATAGGGAAAATCAGCATATGAAGCGTTTGCATTTTTAAGAATTGAACCCCTCATTGAAATTCTTATATATCTCCTTAGAAGCAGTCATCTGTAACATGCACACTTTCCAGTGACCATGCAATCTTTTCTTCCCACAACACTGCTCCTCGAAGCGTTCCCTAAAGGCAGTAAGTGAGTGTCCTAGTAGAGAACCCCGTTGTCCTCAGAGCACTTGGGCTCAAACAGCTTCCAGATGGCTGAATAACCACAGGCAAATCAGTCCGCCTCTCTGGCCCTCTATCTAATCAGCTATAAAGGGAGAATAGTAACCATGGAGGATGATACTAACGATTATCGAGCTCTTTCTTTGTACCAGGCGCTATTTTGGGAACCTTATTTAATCATTCCAACAAGCCTATGAGGCAGATGATATGATTGTTTTATTTTACAAATGAGGAAATCGAGTACAGAGGCTAAATGACTTACTTCAGGGCACACAGCTTAGGTACGCTGTAGAACAGGGAGTAGGTCCCAGTGTGGCTCTAGAACTCTTGTTCTTAAAACTTCTGCCTGACCTACTCCCGTAAACAATTATTAGAAGCCAATGAGATAGGGCGGGTGGCAGTGCCCTATATAACGTTCAGTATACTATTAAGAGAAAACAGAGGCAGTATGCAAGTACGGCAGCAAGTGGGCAAAGAAATAATTAGAGAAATTGTAGCGGGATTGGTAGAGGAAGATAATCGAGTTCAGAGGAACTAACGTTAACATCAAACCGTACTGGCTTCTTTACAGAAGACAGTTAAGTATATTTTCTCAGGTAAATAGTTCCTGAATAACATTTCAAGTGTTGTTTAAATGACTCACTTTCTGAGGGCACTTGATATATGTAATATATGTCAAGGGGGAAAAGAGGAAAGAGGGGTTAATATTTTTCAGGAGAGACAATTGATAACTTAAGACAAGAGAAAATATGCCTTTCCTTTCAGCACGATGAAGTTACAGCAATATTTAATCTGTTTGAAGGTAGTGACACTGTTTGGCTCTCCTTTGGTGGAGGCTGGGATGAGATATATCCAACTTTTGCTTCCTGAAACCGATCAATTACCCTCTGGTGCTTCTTGTACATCGATTGTTTTTAACCCCATTTCCCACAACAGAAAACTCATTCAGGAGGTGATTTTTTTTTCTTTTTTTGGTCTTACAACATAGTAGGTATTTTCCTATTTTGAAAGGCACTTGTAAGATGTAGCAACCACTTGCCATGAGCTGCTCTTCCTTCATTAGGAAGCATCTGTTGAGTATCTTCTGACTGTGCTAATCCCCTGTGTATAGTGTAAGTTTCCCAGGGTGATTTCAAGCCATCAGGGTTTGGTGATTCAGACTGTGTCACCCTCATCCAGATGCTCATGTGAATCTGGGTCCTGCCCTTTCTCTACAATTTATGTGAGCCCAGTGGTCCCTGGTTAGTTCAGTTCAAAAGTATTTATTTGAGGGCTTCCCTGGTGGCGCAGTGGTTGAGAGTCCGCCTGCCAATGCAGGGGACACGGGTTCGTGCCCCGGTCCGGGAAGATCCCACATGCCGCGGAGCGGCTGGGCCCGTGAGCCACGGCCGCTGAGCCTGCGCGTCCGCAGCCTGTGCTCCGCAACGGGAGAGGCCACAGCAGTGAGAGACCCGCATACCGCAAAAAAAAAAAAAAAAAAAAAATGTATTTATTTGAGAGGCACCGGGGATACAAAGAATCTTATAAGACATGGTGCCCAGGGTCAAACAGCTCAGAGCCTAGTGATGCCTTCATTGCTTCAGCTTCAGAAAGACAGATGGGGCTGGAGGGCTGGAGCCTTTCTCCGGGCAAAGGTGGGCAGGGCTTCCTCAATGCTGAGGTTCCCTTATTAATCATGAGCTTGAGAGACTTGAATGGCCCCAAAGGGAAGTCCCCAAAAGTGGACACATTTGACGGTTCAGCCTCTTGTAGTCTGATGGTTTTCCACAGGAGTGAATGAGCATACTGTCCATAATGGGAAACTCAGAAAGCCTCAGCCCCAGAAGAGAGAGGTTTGGGTAACCACGAGCCTGATTACCCTTTGTGAGTTCACTCTGAAAACCTCACCACTTTTTACCAGTGTTCATCAGGCACTAATTTATGCATAGACTTTTCCCACAGTATAATGAAATGGAAATACCTTTTACTGTCAGGCATATAATTAAAACTGCAACATACTTAAGATGATGACCTTAGTATTATCTTTGAGGCCATTAAGAAAATGTCACATACCATTTCATTCCACCTACAGAAAGGTAACTATAAGGTAATTCTTGGAACTAATGTAGCAGCCACATTTCATAAAACTCCACTAATGAAGTTGTCAAAGATTTACCCATTTCAAATTCCATTTATTTATTCTCTTTCTACTAGAAGGACCCAAGAGGAGATAGAGGACTTTTTCTTTTTGGGGTTATAACATAGATGAAGCTGGGCTAGAAGACTTTCCCAAAGGCCAAGATATAATGAGAGGAAAATAAACACTGAAAGGGAGCACAGGTCTAAATGACATGACTTACAGGCTATAGCTAACCCATCATTACTTAGGAGTTCATTAAGTGGACCCCTTCTTGCTGACCCCGCACAGCTTTGTTAGGACAGAAGCCATCTTTTTGGTTGTTGTTCATTGGTTAATTATTTTCCTTTTTTAAATTGAAATAGAGTTGATATACAATATTACATAAGTTACAGGTGTACCATATAATGAGTCACAATTTTTGAAGGTTATACTCCATTTATAGTTATAAAGTATTGGTATTCCTTGTGTTGTACAATATATCCCTGTAGCTTATCTTATACATAATAGCCTGTGCCTCTTAATCCCCTACCCCTCTACTGCCCTTCCCCACCTTCCCACTGGGAACCACTAGTTTGCAGAAGCCATCTTAAATACCCATTATCCAAGCGGGCCCCCCTCAAGTCTCCCTCCACTAACCAATGTCCATACCCCGGTCAGGGAAGCTCAAAGGGAGCCTGGATTTCTTGTCCCTTTCTGAGGTCTTCTGTGTTTCATTTTCTCCTGATAGACCAGCCTCCCACCCAGTGACTATCGTCAGGAATACCCACTCCCTTTAGGGGAGACCATGCACACCCTCCACAACATCACGATGTAATCATGTCATTAAAATAGTGCAAGCCAATACTCTAAGTGGAGGCACACATGGAAAAATAAGGCGTCTTTTAGTTCCCAAAGATACTATAGGAAGAGGGTACCAAAACGGTAAAGGCATAAAAACCGCAGAGCTAGTTAGGGTTTTGTGGGTGATTTGGTGTGACTAACGAGCATATAGTGCATTTGGCAGAATTACAAAAGGAGAGGCCAGACCAGACCATGGAGAACTTTGTGTACCGAACCGAAGTTGTAATGGTATAGCACTCCCAGAAATAAAATTATGTGTGCTAATCCAACAGCTTCGTGATTTGGGATATTAAATGGACGGACTTTCAGAGGATCAGAGCTGTACTTCCAGGCCATCAATCTATGCGAACAAAAATGCTTTTGTTACCCACGAATTGGCACATGACTCCTGATACCAATGTGGGTGTGACGTATTTCCTCTTTGGTGTTGATTAAATTATCTTATCGATACTGGCAGGTTAGGAGAATGACTTATCTCAACTGGAACATTTATTCAGGAGTGTTTTCTTTATGTTTTCCAAACTGGAAACAAACAGTGCCTACAACTTTGTGAAGATGAAAATGCCACAAGGAAATACGAGTTATAAGTTGTTCTTTTTAAGATACTGTTTCTCCTCATCAAAAACAAGTGCTAATTCTATTTTTTATCACTCTCTTGCATCATCAAAAGGGCAAATATTTCTTGATAAATCCTCATCTGTTGACTTAGCTTTCACAACACAGCAACTCTCTTACTGATGTGACTCTCATAGCTCTGCTTCATCAGGGGGTACTCTTTCTACTTTGAAAAGAGAGCTCCCAGCTGCGCCCACCTCACCCTCCATATCCACAGCCAGCATCTCGGTGCAAGCTCAGCCTTCCTCACTGGGGCTGCTGCAACTGCAGTCGCACAGGTCTCTCCAGTGCTATTCTTGCCCCCATCTTTCTTCCTTCCTCTCATAAAAGGCTAAGCCTTTTATGCAGTGGAAGCCATGGGCCTATTTGTATTTCAAATGGATTACTTCACCGTCCGGAGCCAGTGCTCTGCAACGGGAGAGGCCACAACAGCGAGAGGCCCGCGTACCGCAAAAAAAAAAAAAAATGAAAATGAACAGTCCATTTACTTTATTCCAAGTTATTTCTTTAAAAATTTGGGGGTATGTTTTAGGCATTTTGAGAATTCTGTTATTTACTTATATTAAAAGTCACACAGAAACCAATGTAGAAGATAAACCTTTGTATAGATAAACATTGAGAAAATATGCCTGGATTATAATATCTAAGATAACTTGTGTTTTTTTATTCTCTGAAAACAAATTGCCATAAATCAGACTATTGTGGTTCCTTCTCAGTTAGTTCTGTGGAGCCATGTTTTGGTAATGTCTTCCATCACGATATTATAATACACAGTCTATTTTAATTTAGTTTTTACAAGATGCTAACCACTCTACATGTTAGTGTCATCTAAAAATATAGAACCACAGCATTTTAGATCTGGAAAGATCCTCGGAATTGTTTATGTTGACAGTGTTCCCCACTTTTTGTTTTGTTTTGTCTTGTTTTGTTTTGTTGCGGTACGCGGGCCTCTCACTGTTGTGGCCTCTCCCGTTGCGGAGCACAGGCTCTGGACACGCAGGCTTAGCAGCCATGGCTCACAGGCCCAGGCCCTCCGCGGCATGTGGGATCTTCCCGGACCAGGGCACGAAGCCGTGTCCCCTGCATCGGCAGGCGGACTCTCAACCACTGCACCACCAGGGAAGCCCTGTTCCCCACTTTTGAAGGGTTGGGGAATACTATACTTCATGGTGCTGCTTCCCCAAGTTCTCTGTTTTGTCTTAAAAATATGATTAAAAGAACCTAGTGATAGCACAGAGCAGTATTAAATCATTAATAATTATTCATTATATATAAGCTCCAGAAAAAGCCAATACCAGTTGATATGCAGTGCTTCCAAGGAGTTCGAAGAATAGAAATCAAAGACAGACACTTTGATGGCAGGTGGCATCCTTTAGAGATCCTTTCTACTGCTCCTACACACACACCCACACAGTGACCAGTTGACAGAGCTTCTCTTTGAGTGTTTAACTTCCCTCTCTGAAATAAAACTGAGGACTTCCCTGCTGGCACAGTGGTTAAGAAACCGCCTGCCAATGCAGGGGACATGGGTTTGATCCCTGGTCCGGGAAGATCCGACATGCCGCAGAGCAGCTAAGCCCATGTGCCCCAACTACTGAGCCTGCGCTCTAGAGCCCACGAGCCAGAACTACTGAGCCCGCATCCCACCACTACTGAAGCCCGTGTGCCTAGAGCCCGTGCTCCTCAACAAGAGAAGCTACTGCAATGAGAAGCCCGCGCACCGCAACGAAGAGTAGCCCCCGGTTGCCGCAACTAGAGAGAAAAGCCCGTGCGCAGCAACAAAGACCCAATGCAGCCAATAAATAAATTTATTAAATAAAATAAAATAAAACTGAGGTATTAAAAAAAATGAGCAAGGTTAAAAGTAGGAGTCATTACAAATGTAGCACATGCTTGCACACATGCCCGAACACAAACTCAGCCACTTATAGTTCGGTCACCCTGCCACATGTTAAAGAGCTTACTTTGGCTCAGAATCAGGGTCATGTTACATTATAAAGTTTAATTCCAAAGGAAAGAATTTTTCTTTCTTTTCATTTGACTTGTGGGATTACAATACATTGTATAGAGCTAATCTTAGCCAAGGATTACCACAATCATAAAGCTAATTCCTTTCTCTGACATTAGTCTCAGTTGATTTATACAAGAATTATTGAACGTTAGCCAAAATTGGACCAGCCTTCAGTGACTTAGCTCAGTTTTATTTCCTGTTTGATTTGAAATATCAAAATTTGATATTTTCCAAATTCATTGACTAGAATATGCATATTTATGATAAGTTCTTCATAATATCTGATTATTTATTACTCAGGACTTTGGGATCTCTCCAGTAGTTTAAATTAATATTTTGATTCTTTCATATCACCACAGAATTTTTTCATTTATTGTATTTAAAGGATCGTCTTTGTTTTCTTTTATAAGAAACTATTCTTCACTTTTCTTTTTTCCTTTTCTAATTTTTTGGTAGTTTCTCCATTTTTTATCATTCCTTTACAGAGGATTTCTATAAATTAATCCTCTAGGATACAGTCTTTCTTAGAACACAGTTAGGTGAACATATCAGTGTTTTTATTGTTTTGTTTTGTTTGTTTTTCTTTTTTGCAGTACGCGGGCCTCTCACTGTTGTGGCCTCTCCTGTTGCGGAGCACAAGCTCCAGATGTGCAGGCTCAGCGGCCATGGCTCACGGGCCTAGCCTCTCTGTGGCATGTGGGATCTTCCCAGACCGGGACACGAACCCGTGTCCCCTGCATCAGCAAGCAGACTCCCAACTGCTGCGCCACCAGGGAAGCCTGCATATCAGTGTTTAATTAAATAAATTGTCTTCTTTCATTAGTTCTTATTATAACTATTTCTTTATTATATACTTTAGTAAAGCTAACCCCAGCTCCAGTCTCCAGTCTCTGGCCTTTCAGTGACATCTATCCTAAATTTTATTTCTATATCTAATAAAGGGATTGTTTCAGTTATCTTCTGGTGCATAACAAACTGCCCCAACATTTAGTGGTTTAAAAGAATCATTTTATAATTTCTCATAATTCTGAGGATTTATCTAGGGCTCAGCTGGATGGTTCTTCAGCTGGTCTCTTTCAGAGCCTCTCGTGAAGCTTCAGTCTATGGCACATGGGGCTGGAATGTCCACAGTGGCTTCATTCTGGCCCCTTGGTTGGAAGACTGGGCTCAGCTGGGACACTGGGACAGCCGAACCTCTCCCTCTTCACATGGCCTCTTGACATGGTTTCTCCAGCATAGTAGCCCACTTTTTACATGGCAGCTCAGGGCTTTCAAAAGGACAAAAGTGGAAGCTCATAGGCCTTGTTAAGGCTCAGTCCCAGTATCAATTTTGTTGGTTAAAGAGGGCCATGAGGTCAGCCCATGTTCAATTTGGAAGGAAATACACAGAGCATGAGTACTGGAAGGTGTGGCTCATTGGGGACCGTATCTGGAGACCAGCTACCACATGTTAGGTCTTCCTTTCTCTCTATTAAGACCTCAATTCCTCTCTACTCCTTTTTCAGTTTCCTGTGTCTCTGGTGGTCTGCCTAAACCTACAAATATAACCTTCTTATCTATAAACATGAAGAATATCCTACAGTGGAACCCACCACAGGGCCTACAAGGAGTGGAAGTTACTTATTCTGTGCAGTATTTCATGTAAGTTGGTTCTTTTCGTTTTGGCTAATTTATAAGCACAAGACTCAGACTCCTATTAATTGTGCAAAGATAAACCATCTATTGTATTAAATGAGTGAGGAAAAAGAAAGGTTTTAGATATTTCATGTTAAATTATCTCATTGTGTTGTGTTAGATTAAATTAGACAACAGTTTCTTCATGGAAACAGAGTATTGAGTACTTAGGCAAGAAGAAGTTGTTTAAATGGAGAAAAGAAGTCTGTCAAAACGTTATTCTGTGGCTGAGCAAACAAGGAAATCCATCACCTCTGAAACATCGATACTTATTAGAACTATAGGACATTTTTAAGTGAAACTGAGTGCAGAATTCTGTACAACTCACAGTTTTTATTAAAGATGCTAGTGAATGGACATTTTCACTTTTCACCTCTCACTCAACGCACATTGCAATCAAGAAGGAATGCAAAATGGTAAGTCGGTGTGTGATAGATCCTCACTCCTATACCCACTCACCTAATATTTAATAAAGAGCTGGCTCCATTCAAAGAGTAATTGTCCCAGAGAATCCAGCACACCTATCCCTAATTACTGAAAGGGAGAAAGACAAAAAGAACACAAGTCAAACATTCCTGAAAGCTTTCTCATGGAAATTAAAGAAAAATTCAGACACATAATGGTTCATAGTTTGAATCCATAAACAACATGTTCTCTAATGGTAAACCTCAAAGAAGGGATAACAGTCAAAGAAGAGATTCCAAGACAAGAAGAATAACTTTTTTAAAAAGCACGGTGGCAGAACTTAGGAAGAAGATGGAAAATAAAAATGTTATATAGAGATGAAAAACCTATCATAGCTAACAGGTAGTAATAATTGAACAGGTAATAATGACTATCTGGAATGGCATACTGAAAAGCATGCTCTGTCTAGGAAAATTTAATAAAAATAACAGGAAGACATGTCTTGGTAAAGTTATTTAACTTTGAAGAAAATGAAATTATTTATGACCGTCACAGCAAAAGCAATGATTTCTATCTGGCAACACTCAGTTCATGACAGTGATGTATCTTCTGAGGGAAAAATAAGTGTGACCTAAGACTCTTACCAAGTTCAGCAAATATATTTTCTGTATTTTCAAGCAGGTTGAACTTGGGCTATCACTCCCCTGAGACCCTCTTGCAGGCTGTGGTTGGGAGGGAACACTAACTAAAGATGATATCCAGCTGACAGAGGGATAAAGATGAGCCTAAATGAGCTTAGAAATGACAAGACTTTGGCAAAAAGGGAGCAGGCATTGGAACTACCTAGATGTAGAACTAAGACTAGTGCTGGGAAATACGGTTACAGAAATTTCTTGTAAATGTTTGAACCTTATCAATAATAAAACAAATCAGAAGGTGGGGAAAAACTGTATATGTACTGACTTCCGTAGCATGAAGCCATTATATGTGATCCAAAATGAAAATATGTCATCATTTTAATAACTAAACTCTCAATATCTTTCATACACAATTTTCTTAATTTAAAAGATCTTTTTAAGAACTAATATCTCATGTGGTGATGAAACATTTGAACTACAGTGATTCATTTCATTTTAATTTCTTTTTCTTCGAAGTTTGAATCAAGTTAAATTTACTACTTTTATTAAAGTCATAAGTATGGCATAACCTAGCTTTTGTCTATGTATTCAGCTATTGAATCATTCCTCTGGGTACCTATAAGCATAATGAGATGTGCAGAATCATGTGTACCAAATGTTTCAGGGTAATGGGCTTCAGGGTAATTTATTTCTCTCTTGGTTATACTTTTCTGATTGCCTGAGTTTAAAAACTGTACCATATTTACAAAAAAGAATAACATCATTTTTGTCTTTGAAAAGAAAATTCTGAGGCGATATGGGGATATATGTATATGTATAGCTGATTCACTTTGTTATACTGCAGAAACTAACACACCATTGTAAAGCAATTATACTCCAATAAAGGTGTTAAAAAAAAAAGAAAAGAAAAGAAAATTCTGACCATTAAAGGCAGTGAAAGACTTTGGCTGCTACTCACAATGACTTCATTTATCTAGAACTTCATTCTCATTGCCGAAGAATTTCTCAGGAAGCAGTATTTTAGGGAAGAGGCGTCACTCTGCCAGGAGAAACAGCTCATGAGTGTGTCCTTGTCTCCTTTTTCATTAGGTGGAGCAAGGAGCTTGTTCTGTTCTTTATGTGTTTATGTGATTCAGAAAAGGATTTAAAAAGAGAGAGAGAGAGAGTAATCACTGCTCTGTGAGAGTAGATAATTTAGATTACATAAATTTCAAAATGAATATTTGAAAAGAAACTTGCCATGATGGAGTTCTTACATGCCTGTGAATGTGGACAGTGGGCAGGATTACAGGGCAGCTGTGTCACTGACGGCTCCAGGCTCAGTTCCAAAGACAAACTGTCCTGGGGTCATAGCCAGACTGTGAACCTAAATGGGTAGCCTTGGGCAGGTTACATATTATACTTTTTTACTTTTGAGTGAAGTTTGTTTCTAAGCAAAAAATGAAATTGTAACAAACGTTTAAATTATATCTACCCAAAGAATTTAATGTCGAAAATAGAGTGTAGCATTAAAAGCACAAGCTTTAGCATCAGGGAAAAGTGGTTCAAATCCCAGATATGCCTGTTATACTAGTCAGACTAGACTGCCTTGAGCAGCTCCCTTAATATCATTGAGCCTCAATTTCCTCATCTGTAAAATGGGATGAAAATAACAGTACCTACCTCCTAAGGTTATTATGATAATTAAATGAGATAAAGCTTTTAAATCCTAAGCAGCAGTCCAAGCGCATAATAGGCACTTGATAAATATTTCCTGCCATTACCAGAAATCAGAGACCACTGAGGGCCCCGCATGACTTTTTGACATGCATGAACATCATTACTGTAGTATTTATTGAATGTTTCATGTCTATCCGCTTGTCAGACTTACAAAGCATTTTGTCCAGAATTCAGTAAAGAGCGTTTCTCCTTCATTGACATCTGTCATGGGAAGCTGCCTTGCCCTCGGCAAAGTCAGGAAATTTGAGGAGAAACGGTCAAATAGGGGATGGCAATATTTTTCAAACCACAAGTCAAGATCTGTTGGTGGGCCATGAAGTCAATTTTGAGGGAGGGACATAAATAGCATCTTTTTTTTTTTTTTTTTTTGCGGTACACGGGCCTCTCACTGTTGTGGCCTCTCCTGTTGCGGAGCACAGGCTCCGGACGCACAGGCTCAGCGGCCATGGCTCACGGGCCCAGCTGCTCCGCGGCATGCCCACATATGCCCGGACCGGGGCACGAACCCGTGTCCCCTGCCTTGGCAGGTGGACTCCCAACCACTGCGCCACCAGGGAAGCCCTAGCATCTTTTTTTTAACGGGAAGGATTAGAATGGTGTGGAGTGGCTTAGAATGGAAAATAACTAAGTGCCTGGCATGTTGTAAAGTTTAGGTATTACCTTCCAAGACCTTTGTTTTAGTATGTTGGATGCATGTGTGAACTGGGTCACACTGTGAAATGTATTTCTTTCTATGGCTCACAGTCAATAAAAAGTTTGAAAGCCCCTCAGCGTGGTGATTACTTGAATGGAGAAATTGGTCAACAAGATCTAACTATATTTCTAATGTTTTCTGGTAGCTGTGGTACTTATGAAACAGGAGACATTTACTTTCAGGACTCTACTGCCATATTTGGAAAAGAGAAGATACCCTTAAGCTTCGGCAACACTTGATAAAGTTGACATTTCATCCTTCTCAAAACCCAGTCTTCCCTTGACTTTTGTGATGTCTGTTTTTCCTTCTCCCTCTTTAGCTGCCATTTCTAAGTGTACTTTGTATCTCACCTTTATTTTTTAAATAAATTTATTTATTTTATTTATTTATTATTTTTGGCTGCGTTGGGTCTTCGTTGCTGAACGCGGGCTCTTCTCTAGTTGCGGTGAGCGGGAGCTACTGTTCGTTGTGGTGCGCGGGCTTCTCATTGCGGTGGCTTCTCTTGTTGCGGAGCATGGGCTCTAGGCACGTGGGCTTCAGTAGTTGTGGCACACGGACACAGTAGTTGTGGCTTGCGGGCTCTAGAGCGCAGGCTCAGTAGTTGTGATGCATGGGCCTAATTGCTCCGCGGCATGTGGGATCTTCCCGGACCAGGGATTGAACCCATGTCCCCTGCATTGGCAGGCGGACTCTCAACCACTGCGCCACCAGGGCAGTCCCTGTATCTCACCTTTAAATCTTGCTGCCCCTGAAATTTTATCCTAGGCTTTGCTTTGTCTCCATGGGTAATTTCATTCATGCCTGTGCCTTCCATGAGCAGATTTATGCCATAGATTTCAAAATCCCTACCTCCCACTCACCCCTTTCTCCTGAGCTCCAGCGCCTTCTGAGCATCCGCATTCGGATACCTTTTACGTATCTTAAGCTCAACATGTCAAAAACTGAACTCATTATCTTTCCCTCCCCCCTCCTCTCCCCATTTCTCAAACCCACTCTTCTTCCGCATTCCTGATCTTGGTAAATGTTACCACCATTCCACCCAACTAGCCCGGACAGTAAGAGACATCATCCTTAACACCTTCTTTTCCCTCATCTCTCTCATGCACTCAATCACCAAGTCTTGTCTCCTAATATTTTTTACTTTTGTCCTGTCATTCATTCCACTGCCACCATCCTTGTGCAAGCCACCTACCTCTTCCACCTGGACCACTCTAGCATCCTCTCAACTGCTCCCCAGTCAGCCACCCTTGACCCATTACATTCTCTACGCTACCACAAGAGTTAGCTGTCTAAAAGCCTGACACACCTGCTTTAATCCTTTCAGTAGCCTCTCATGCAACCCTGTCTCTTTCACTTGGCTCTTCCCATGTCACTTAAACTCTCAATACCTCAGTCTCTTCCACCTGAGAAATGCTAAAATATTTCCCACCTCCTATTTTCTATGGGTGTTATGTTTTTAATAAAGGAGAGGAAAAACAGATGTGAACAACCTAGTTAATATCATCATCATCACTATGATCATTGAAAATGCTAATTTCGGAATGCACTCCAACCTAGTGAATTTTCCCCAGAACCCTTGAGGGCAAGTATATTTTTAAATTCTATGAGAATGTCAAGAAGAATTTCCAAGGAAAAAATGACTAATTTTTCTTAAAACAATCCATCCAAAAAAAAAAGACGCATCAAACTGACCTTGGTATGCATGTGGGCTAAAAATTTACATAGAAGAATTGATCACACAATCTGTAAAATGTTTACTGTAGGCCAAGCCTAATAATAAAATACATGCTTTCAAAATGTACTATCCACATTATAATTCACAGAAAAGAGAGGTGATTATAGAAACTCTGACTCATGTTCCTGACAGCTAATGAAAAAAATTGCCAGCAGCAAAAGTAGATTCTTTTTTATCTCAATGACAAGCACTTTTGTTGTTCTGAAGAGAAGGTCTTAAGTTCCATTCAGTTTTATGTAATGACTGTTTTTTTTTTTTTTCCTACTGTAAAGCACAGAGAGCACCTCATTGTTAATTCACAGTTTCCTTCTCAGCAGATATGGGCAAAAGGAATGGCTGAATAAATCCGAATGCAGAAATATCAGTAGGACCTACTGTGATCTCTCTGCTGAAACTTCTGACTACGAACGTCAATATTATGCCAAAGCTAAGGCCATTTGGGGAACGAATTGTTCTAAATGGGCAGAAACTGGACGATTCTATCCTTTTTTAGAAAGTAAGTAACACAGTTGTTTGTTAAACATGTATCAATATCAAGTTCATCTGACCCCCTAATGTAACAGTCTCTGCCTCATAGACTGCCTTGTCGAGGCCAGCGCTCTGCACTCTGTCGATCAGGTGAAGTGACCAGCCCAAGGTACTTCACCTTGCTGCATCTCAGTCTCATCTTTAGAATGAAAGTTTTGGCCAAGTGTCTCTAAGATTGCTCCCGGATCCAGAATTGACGCTAGATGCCAATAATTTTTTTTTTCTTTTTTTGCGGTACGCTGGACTCTCATTGTTGTGGCCTCTCCTGTGCAGAGCACAGGCTCCGGACGCGCAGGCTCAGCGGCCATGGCTCACGGGCCCAGCCGCTCCGCGACATGTGGGATCTTCCCGGACCGGGGCACAAACCCGTGTCCCCTGCATCGGCAGGCGGACTCTCAACCACTGCGCCACCAGGGAAGCCCTAGATGCCAATATTATCAAATTTTGAGTTTGTTTTATTGTTTAGTTGAGATTATATAATTTGAGGAACAACTGACAGATTTATTTTCATGTTGTGGGTTTATAAACTATTTGACATATGCCTGTAGGTTGATTGAAGATTGTTCTGATCACCAAACTAAGTCTCTTCTTGTTACAAACTTGGTAGAGTTATTACATAATTTCTAGATGTAACTCAGAATTAAGGCAACATCTTCCTGGTATTTCCTTTGAAAATTTTCCATCCCTGATCTGTGACTGATTCGGCCATAGAGGACCCACTCAGAGCTGCCATGATGAAATTTACAAGCACCCCCTAAGTTCTAGAGCTGGAGCCTTTCCTTTGCTGCCTTTCTGGGTCAGAAGTCAGCAAACTATGGCCTCGGACTAAATGCAGCACCCCCTCCCCTTTCTATTTTTGTACAAGACAAGAGCTAAGAATGGTTTTTACATTTATATAAATAATAGTTGCGACAGAGATCACATGGCCTGCAAAGCCTAAAATACTTACGTCAGTACCTTTATGGTAAAAGTTTGCTAATCTCTGTTCTAGATCATTCTCCAAAGTTTACTTCCCCAGAGGTCTTTAGCAGCGCTTCATTTCTCCATTTCTGATTTTTACAAACACATCAAATCCTCTTAATGTTATTTATCACCAACGTTTCAGGTCCCAGGAGTGTTGCACACACTTTTTTTTTTTTTTTTTTTTTTTTTGCGGTACATGGGCCTCTCACTGCTGTGGCCTCTCCCGTTGTAGAGCACAGGCTCCGGACGCGCAGGCTCAGCGGCCATGGCTCACGGGCCCAGCTGCTCCGCGGCATGTGGAATCTTCCCAGACCGGGGCACGAAACCATGTCCCCTGCATCGGCAGGCGGACTCTCAACCACTGCACCACCAGGGAAGCCCATGCAAATACTTTTAATTATATTTACCGTCATCTAGTACTGTTTATCCATGTGACTAGGAGCTACATGTGACTAAGTAAATTTGCTGCTTTAACGTTCTATCAGTGTGTGACATGATTGTTTCAAGATTCGGTATCACTTGGGCCCACCTAGAGCATTCTGAGGCATCTCAGATAAGAGGGTGGGCTTTAGAGCTTTGATCCCAGTAGGATTATATTGTCTCATCCGAGGTGATTTCTACATCTCAACGTGATCATTCCCTCTCCCCTCCCCTTTAAGCACAAATTGGCCCACCAGAGGTTGCTTTGACTACTGATGAGAAATCCATATCTATTGTTCTGATGGCTCCAAAGAAGTGGAAGAAAAACCCAGAAGAAAGCTCTATTTCCCTGGAACAAATATACTCTAATCTGAAGTATAATGTGTCCATACATAATACTAAATCAAATAGAACGGTAAGCCTGAAATGGAATGGGGACCTATCATTTGTGTCACTTTTTGCAGCTAATGCTGGAACACACAGCCCTGATGCTTAAATTCTCGGCATGTGAATCTGGGAAGGTGTGACATTCAAAAGTGTTGCCATACAAGATACAGTTGAAGCTGATGTGTAGAAATTTTAAAAACCGCCTTCAGATTTCCTTTACAGAAAGTCTCTGCTATGATGTTGCTGTTGGTGTGTAGAGCAATTGTCCACCTCACTTTGATGGAGAGTTTTTACTTGCTTAACATCTGTCAGTCACTCTCCAAGAAAGAAAAACATATCAGCAAGAACCCAGGACAAAGTGGAAGAAGAAATCCCTCCTTATGTCATTATTTAGAATTGTTCCCACAATTTGCCCAGTCCCTAACTGGGACTGCCAAGCTGAAGGAAAAGGATATTTTAAAGCTGTTGCTAAAAAAAAAAGCTCTTAGTGATAGTAAAGGACTTACTGGTACCTCAGTCTTCTGTTTCCTTCTAAAGTTACTTGTCTGGGGTGGTGCTGGAAATCTCTGGCTCTAACTGCTCTTCGCAACCCTATCCTAGTGGTCCCAGTGTGTGACAAACCGAACGCTGGTATTCGGCTGGCTGGAGCCGGACACTCTGTACTGCGTCCTCGTGGAGTCCTTCGTCCCAGGCCCTCCTCGCCTTGTTCAGCCGTCTGAGAAGCAGTGTGTCAGTACTTTGAAAGGTAGGCTTTGAGAATCTCAGCTGGTCTGAGGTAGGAAATCTGCTAAAACTAGAAGGAAGGATGGTGGTGTAGACAAGGTTTTGAAAATCCGTGTCTACCAGAAACAGGCTGAAGTGCAGGCAGAAACAACCACCAGCAGAAATGCACTGAGCAGCCTGGGACTCTACCATTGAACTTGGCTCACAGCAGGGAGTGTTTTCACCTCCCAGGGCACTCTTAGCACCAGTTCAACAAGACTCTACCTTGGGAAATAAGAATTATAGGAATTTTTACACACACGGTTTTTCTTCTTTAAAACTATAATCACTCTGATCAGTAGAAGTTCTGTGGTCTTTAAGAACATCACATGAGTTTATTCCTAGGAACAAAGCAGTATCCTAAAAACACTTTACGACAGAGTCTTTTGCTCCCCCTCGGGAATACAAATTATAGGCGCTGCAGGTTGTGTTCAGATATCACTCACTGTGCAAGGCTGTGCAAGGGCCTGGGATCAGCAAATCAGTTACTACTCCCTCACTCTTATAGTTGCTTCTCTCTCTTTCCTTTTGTCTCCTCGTGTTTTCTGAACTTGGCTGCCAAGGAAGTGTGGTTGAAGAGTCTCGTTCCTGTTAGGAGACTAGAGTTATAGGAGCCTGGCGTTTGTTTAATCGTTCTCCCCTGAGGGTGGTAAGACCCTGAACTCAAAACCTAAAAATTGAAAATAAATCCTAAAGTTTACCTTCATTGAATGGCTCTTCATCCATTCTTCTGTTTCTCTCTTCCAAATGTGCTGGCCTTCCAAACGTCACAATCATTTTCCCCAAGACTTGGTTCCGTCACCAGCTATGGGACAGGAATGGTGACAGAACCCCTGTTTTCCTCTCCCCTCAAGCCTCCCACATTTCGAGATGAAACTGTCCTAAGGATCAAAAAGGGAGTTTTGTGAATACATATCAGAAGTGAAAAGCTTTATTTTTGAATCTCCATCATTATCATACCTTTCCCTTTAAAATGAAGGGTTCTCTACCATATGTCAAATATCAATAAAATTAAAATGCAAGGCAAGCAAAAGGCAAAGCAAAGCAGATTGAGGAAATCATTTTTGTATTTGGAAAAGTGCTCTGTTTACTAACAGCTTGATCAGTGGGCAAATGGTAGGAATGAATTCCCAGTGGAAATCATTTAAGCCATTGGCAGAGCTAAAGCAACTAAAGTACAGATTAAATGAAGTACTTCCCAGTAAGCAGAAGGAGCCGACCTTCTCACTAGTCCTGGAACGGTAATAACAAGGTACCATTTCATGTTCTGACCTTTCTTGATATCCCAGCTGTTAGAGCATCCCAGATACCTTTCCAAGACACCATTATGAGGGTCTACTTTTTCAAAAACTCACCATTACCTCTTTGGGGACTATTCTTTGAAATATTTCTGCTCTCCACACTCCCCCAATTCCTAAAATACAGATACAGTTTATTAGTTGGTTGTTGCAAACATGTGCTGGTGTATGCTAAGTGCCTTCAGTCATTGTTGTCATGGCTCTGTTTATCAGGATGAGTTTGGTCCAGAGGCCAGGGATTGTATTAAGAGGACTGGATCGATTGGGATTGACATATACACACTACTATATGTAAAAGAGATAACTAATAAGGACCTACTGTATAGCACAGGGAACTCTACTCTGTACTCTATAATGACCTATATGTGAAAAGAATCTAAAAAAGAGTGGATATATGTATAAGTATAACTGATCACTTTGGTGTACACCTGAAACTAATGCAACATTGTAAATCAACTATACTCCAATAAAAATTTTAAAAAAAAAAGGACTGGACTGAGTTGTAGCCTGAAGTAGGGGCAGGTGATGCTCAGCCATCTGCATTATTGGCATCTTTCTATGTGGAACCTGTTGACAGATGTGCTCTTCGGGATGGAAGAGCCTGCAGTTGGACCCCCATACCTGGGCTTTTCCCACTGGCTATTGTTGACCAGAAGTCCATGATGCTTCTGTTTCCACTCTTTAACTAGACAGCTGACCAGACAGTAACTTAGCTGCTCTCTCCCAGGACTAGGCATCAAGAGTACCCAACGTCTACAATGGGTTAGAATACTCCCATGACACTCCTGCTGATTGTATTAGTATGTAAGGAATGCCCTAGAACTTTTGTCATTTGTGCTAAATGCTATAGTAGTCAGGGATCGCCATAGAACACAATATACATAATCTTTATATATATAAATGTACACACACACACACACACATCAAGATGGAGATAGAGACTTATTTTAAGGACCCGGCTCACATGATTTTGGAGGTTGGTAAGTTAAAAGTCTTCAAGGCTGGAGACCTAAGGAAGAATTTATGTTGCAGTTCTTATCTGAAGGTGATCAGCTGGCAGAATTCACTCTTCTGGGACATGATCAGTCTTTTTTCTATCAAAGCCTTCAACTGATTGGATGAGGCTCACCCTCATTATAGAGGGTAATCTGCTTTACTCATGTCTACTAATGTAAATGCTAATCTCATCTAAAAAATGCTTTCACAGAAACATCTAGAATAATGTTGGACCAAATAACTGGGTACTGTGGCCTAGCCAGATGGACACATAAATTTAACCTTCACAATTTACAAGTACTCCACAGGAGCTTAACAAATATAAATTAGTCACAATGAGTCCTATCTATCAAGCATATAGTCTGATCCATGGTGATCCAGGGCTACTTTTCTTAAAACCACTCACCAGATCTTTTCATTCCTCTATGGACTTTTAAACTCATCATGAACCTACGGCACAGCAGGACCAGGGAGGGAGTTACTGCCATTCTCAGCACACACCAGCTCAGCTGCCTCTCTACACATCCCCAAGCTCCAGACCTACCAGAAAGCCTGGCCAGCTGTGTAAGGATGATTCTGTTTGTCACACAGAAGATGACGCCGTACATTCGTGGCAAGGTCCTGAATATACGGAAAAGATTGAGTCAAATGAGGGGCATGGAAACGTGGGGCAGCTTAATGGGATCTTCACAAGAAGGTTTTGTTGTTTGGTTTGAAGCGCTGTGAGTTACTTGAGTATCAGGCACACTTTCCTGCAAATAGAAGAACCAGCATGAATCTCGTAGCCAGATATAAAATATTGGAATATCTGCTGACTTGGGTTGTTACGGCATCCTTGCTGTAAAGGTTGGAGACAAGTCCAGATGATTCCTTAAGCCCATCTGTTGTCAGAGAGAGTAAGAATTCTGAGATCCCTTCTAACATTTAGCTCAAGCTTCTCAATTTATAAATGAGAAAACTGAATTCCTAAAAGTAACTTATCTCTCCAAAGCTTCTTGACGTTACCAGTGTTTTCCCACCACACCAAATCACAACTGTCTACCCCACCCTACTTTTCTTTTTACAGATCAAACATCAACACTGAAGGTTAAAACCATCTTCTGCTATGTTTTGCCCATATCCGTTACTGTGTTTATTTTTTCTGTGATGTGCTACTCCATGTACAGATATACCTACGTCGGCAAAGAGAAACACCCAGCAAATCTGGTGAGTGCCTAGAGTGGTAGGAGGCTTTATAACACACCCAGGAAGATAGAAAAGGAGGTTCTAGAACAGATACCGTTCCTTTTATGGGCAGAGTGAGTTTCAAGTTAAAGAGTTGATGAATTAAAAACACTTTCTGTACTAGACTAACTCAGTACCATAACCAAAGAGAAAGATTCCTTAACTTTTGACAAAGATTTTATATTTATGGAACAGATCAGACTAGGTCTTGAGGTACACAGATAAATTGTCATGACCCATGCCCCTCCATAGGCTTAAGTCTAGTTGGGGACTAGAAGTTTTAAAGGATATGTGAAGACTAAGATGAAAGTGGGTTCTAGGGACTCTTGCGGATACAGGAAGGGCGCTGGCACCCTACGTGAAGGATCAGAAGTTTCATGCCTGGGCTTGGTCGTGAAAGTTCAGTAAGAGTTAGGGCACCTACCTCAAGTGGAAGAAACAGCAGGGGCAAAGGTAGGAGGATGTTTGGGAAAACATATAATATTGCAAAACCATGAGGTTCCTGATGAGAAGCTATGAAAGAAGAGACTGGAGGGTGAGGGGGTAAGGCCAGATAATGGGAGAATTGGGGAGCTATTCTAAGGACCTTGGACTTCATTGTGTTTGCAAAACTCTGTAGGGTTTTGAGCTGGGATCATTATGGTCAAGATTGAGTTTTAGATACAACTGGATAGTGTTAAAGACAACTTTAGTGGGAGGAAGACTAGAAACAAACAAACAAACAAACAAACCCAGCTAGGAGACTGTGGGAGTTGTCCAGGAGAGAGAAGATGAGAGTCTAAAAGAGGAGAGGGGGATGTAGGGCTGGAGACAGACACGGAATGGAAACACGTTTAGGGGGAAAGCGGCCAGGGCTTAATCATTCCCAGCAAGGAGAAGCAAGAAAGTAAAAGAAGGAACAAACCTTTTGCTTCTGGACCATGTACTGGAGGTTTCCCAAGGCTGAGCGTATTTTAACAATCACAAACTATTTCTTTCTTTGGGAATTATCAAAATACGTGTTCATGTGTACACGATACATACATGCATTCCTGTTAGTTCTGTTTTTAAATGTTTCTATTATTCTGCCTTCATTTGGGTTTCAGAGTTAGCTTTTTAATGACGTAGGGAGACCTTTCCTGGGAAGAAAAAGCACAGGAGAACTGACAGCCTGTGACTTTTTGAAACCCACATTTTTGTAAAAGTAAGATGCTGAAGTTCCTATTTTGTAGTTAAATGAAATCACATCATAGGGTGTATAATGAGAGTTGTAACATAACTCATCATTGACAATCTAAACAGGCACCTTCCATGTATTGCCAGCAAAACTTTAATCTTAAACAAGTTTTCCTGACATGATTTAGAGTTTCTCTCTCTGCTATAAATTGGCAGGTGAATTTCCGTTTTGGGCCCTATTATAGCATGATTAGTTTGGTGTATGGGGGAAGTAAGTAAAACCATCTCTATTCATGTGCTTATTTCTCTTTTTACACCTAGTTTTCATGCCCTTCCACATTTCCTGTCCAGAGTATATGCAAAAAAGAGCTGGTAGCCCAGAGGATGGCTTATTGATAAACACATAGTAAACTGTAATTAATAAAGCAATTTCAGAAACTCTCAGTCTTCACCACTCCTGACACAGCAGAAATTCTGATTTTACAGAATTAAAAAAAGGAGGCTCAAGAAATTTAAAAAGCCCCCTGAATTCCCTCAGCCAGTTAGAGGAAGAGGCGGTCACACCCGATCCTTGGACTGGATCACGACCACCCAGGGAACCACTCTTCACTGCCATATGCATTTCGTGCATCTTGGGTCTCTTGCCTCAAGGTGAGGGAGTTTTCCCGCGTATTCCAAACATTACTTTCACTTCCATGAGTTGGTAAGAATAGGCCTTTACAACTATCTGGGGACAGTATAAATTCTAACTAACAGCTGGTTTTTTTTGTTTGTTTGTTTTTTTAATATCTTTATTGGAGCATAATTGCCCTACAATGGTGTGTCGGTTTCTGCTTTATAACAAAGTGAATCAGCTATACATATACATATATCCCCATATCTCCTCCCTCTTGTATCTCCCTCCCACCCTCCTTATCCCACCCCTCTAGGTGGTCACAAAGCACCGAGCTGATCTCCCTGTGCTATGTGGCTGCTTCCCACTAGCTATCTATCTTACATTTGGTAGTGTATATATGTCCATGCCATTCTCTCACTGCGTCCTAGCTTACCCTTCCCCCTCCCGGTGTCCTCAAGTCCATTCTCTACATCTGCGTCTTTATTCCTGTCCTGCCCCTAGGTTCTTCAGAACCTTTTTTTTTTCCTTTAGATTCCGTATATGTGTGTTAGCATACGGTATTTGTTTTTCTCTTTCTGACTTACTTCACTCTGTATGACAGACTCTAGGTCCATCCGCCTCACTACAAATAACTCAATTTCGTTTCTTTTTATGGCTGAGTGATATTCCATTGTATATATGTGCCACATCTTCTTTATCCATTCAGCTGTCGACGGGCATTTAGGTTGCTTCCATGTCCTGGCTATTGTAAATAGAGCTGCAGTGAACATTGTGGTACATGACTCTTTTTTTTTTTTTTTTTTTTTGCGATACGCGGGCCTCTCACTGTCGCGGCCTCTCCCACTGCGGAGCACAGGCTCCGGACGCACAGGCCCAGCGGCCATGGCCCACGGGCCCAGCCGCTCCGCGGCATGTGGGACCCTCCCAGACCGGGGCACGAACCCGCGTGCCCCGCATCGGCAGGCGGACTCCCAACCACTGCACCACCAGGGAAGCCCATGACTCTTTTTGAATTATGGTTTTCTCTGGGTATATGCCCAGTAGTGGGATTGCTGGATCATATGGTAATTCTATTTTTAGTTTTTGAAGGAATCTCCATACTGTTCTCCATAGTGGCTGTATCAATTTACATTCCTACCAACAGTGCAAGAGGGTTCCCTTTTCTCCACACCCTCTCCAGCATTTATTGTTTGTAGATTTTTTGATGATGGCCATTCTGCCTGGTGTGAGGTGATACCTCATTGTAGTTTTGATTTGCATTTCTCTAATGATTAATGATCTAACAGCTGTTTTTAATGTCTCTCTAAAGTGAAAAGGTGAAAACCATTCTCTTCTCTCTTTATAGATTTTGATTTGTGGAAATGAATTTGACAAAAGAGTCTTTGTACCTGCTGAAAAAGTTGTGATTAACTTTATCACCTTCAATATTTTGGAGGATTCTAAAACTTCTCATAAGGATATAAGTGTAATGGGAAAAAGCAATGATGCATCAGACCTGAATGAGCCCAGCAAGGACCAGGAGCCCCATCAGGAGGAAGTGGAGGTGAAACACCTGGGATATGCTTCACATGTGGTGGACATTGTGTATGACCCTGAGAAAAGCACCAAAGGGACTTCCTTAAGCCAGCAAGAGCCACCCAGCAGGACAATGCCCACAGACAAAACTGTCATCGAATATGAATGTGATGTAAGAACTAGTGACGTTTCTGTGGGGCCTGGAGATCAGGAGTTCAATTTGCAGGAGGAAGTGTCCCTACAAGGAAAGTTATCTGAGCAACAGGCAACTTTAGCAGACTTGGGTCCACAAACACTACCATATTCATATACCCCTCAGCTCAGAGACTTGGACCATCTGCCGCAGGGGCATGTGGACACAGAGGAGGGGCCAGAGGCAGAGCCATCAACCACACTGGTCGACTGGGACCCTCGGACTGGCAGGCTGTGTATAGCTTCATTATCCAGCTTTGAACGTGACTCAGAGAGGTGTAAACATCCTGAGTCTGAGGGACTCGAGGACGAGGGCCTCTTGTCTAGACTCTACCGGGATCGGGCTCCAGACAAGATGCTGGAGGAACACGAAGCCTATCTCATGCAGTTTATGGAGGAATGGGGATTATATGTACAAATGGAAGACTAACACTCAAACGTCCCTTTGCCGACCTCTACTGTTAAAAACATGGGAGTGCAAACAGATAAGTGGCCGAACAATAAAGTACCGGACACAGAAGTTCACTCAGATTCTGTGTCAGTGAGAATTACTTATTCCTTCTATTTTCATAGCGCTTGTTTCATTCCGCCTCCTGTGGGTGGCTGGGTTGTGCATGTGGGCCTCCCGCACTGATGGTGGGTGCCCAGAGCGCAGTGGCTGACCCTCTTTGTACCCAGTAAGTATTCAAAAATGTTGGCCAACTTGGATGCAGAATTTATTCAGGTGGGTGTACTGTGGCCTCTTTATTTATGATTTTCTAACAAGAACTTGTACAATTATTTTCTGGGCCCTTACCAAGTGTATAGCACTGTAAAAAATACTTCATGAAGACCATTCATTGTATAAGTGCTACTTTTTTAGAATTTGGTTTATTGCCAGAATGATGAGATACTTAAAACATGCAAATACCACTAAGTGGGTGGGAAGTGGTCACATTTAAAGACCTAACCCACTGTTCAATCATAATAATCCATGTTCAGAGTGAATAAACCAGGCACAGATCTTGATGTCATATATGCTTTGGGCTACTTTAAGTGGCCATATTAATACTTTAGGAGAAGTTCTGGAGTGTAAACATAAATTGTTGTTATTAGTTTATAGTCAGAAAATGTCCTCTCGCCTTCCCTGGTGGCACAGTGGTTGGGAATCCGCCTGCCAATTCAGGGGACACAGGTTCGAGCCCTGGTCCGGGAAGATCCCACATGCCACAGAGCAACTAAGCCCGTGCACCACAACTACTGAGCCTGCACTCTAGAGCCCGTGAGCCACAACTACTGAGCCCACGAGCCACAACTACTGAAGCCTGTGTGCCTAGAGCCTGTGCTAGCACAAGAGAAGCCACCACAATGAGAGGCCTGCGCACCACAACCAAGAGTAGCCCCTGCTTGCTGCAGCTAGAGAAAGCCCAGACGCAGCAACAAAAACCCAAGGCAGCCAAAAATAAATAAATTTATTTTAAAATGTCCTCTCAATAACTAGCAGAGGCTTTTTAGTAGGGAATTAACCTGAAAAAAAAATGCCACATTTTATAATAGAACAGTACATTTATTTCTGGATATGTGTTTTTCAAAAGATATTTAGATAGTCTGTAAACTAGAACATGTTTAGTAGCTGAATCACTGTTGCTATTATAATATTAAATATTCTATTTGAATGAGCAGTGCCTTAGAGATTCCTTGGAATATGTGTGAATGAATATCTCATATCTACATAATCTTAAAATCAATAAATAAAGACATACAAAAGAAATAAGTTGAGTTTATATGTAAGGGAGAGTGTATTTGACATAATTTACTGTGGGAATGAAAGTATATCATAAAACACTATCACCCTAGTTAAATTACAGTAACCATTCCCATCTCCTTCATCATTTGCTTAGAAAATTAAATTCGATAGTCACATTGTATTAAAATATGACAGAATCTGTTAAGTTGAGCCATATAAAATTGTTGATGTTTTTGACCTGCAGAGACAGCAATTTCGTATGATTTACCTTAGCATATGTTTGCTTTAATCATGAGCTCATAACCCATTGATGCTCTTTCAGGAAAACAGATATCATCCGTATTTTCTTATTTATATTCTTGGCACAGACAGACAACCCTGGTAAGAGAGGTGGATTCTGAAGTCATGGTCTTTTCAGATTGTCCCCAAATCCAAACAGCTTAACTGATCTAGTGATTTAATTTAGAGTAGAGCATAATTCTATTAACCAGAGTGTTCTGTTCTTCTCAATCTTTGTAAAAATGATTCTGCTAATTTTGAAGAACAAATTTATTATTAAATAAATAGGTAAGAGAGAGTGTATTAAAATTTTGACATAATTTACTGTGGGAAAGAACGTATATCATAAAACAATACTACCCTAGCTAATTTCCACTAAGTATTCCCATCTCCTTCACCATTTGCTTCAAAACAGACAGTTTTGAAGAACAAATTTATTATTACTATAAAGGAAATTCAGGAGTGGGAAAGAATGAGTTGCTATTAAGAGCAAAAAGAAAGTAAAATGATTGATGATTGTTTGGCTTATTCATTTCATTCACAAAATACTTACTGAGCATCTACTGTGTCCTACAATGTCCTCGTTGTAGGGAGGATAACAACAACCTTAGGGTTACTTTGAGGATGAAAAAGCGTTAGAACGTAGAAGGCATTTAGAACGGTGCCTGGCACATAGCGAGTGTTAGGTGTTTGTTATCGTTGTGCTTAACACCAGGAAAAGAAGCCATTTAGACATATGACTATTTTGATTCAAAGGCAGAGTTTGCCTCTCTTTGTTTCTCTTACCGAAAAGTACAAGAGTAATTTGCTTCCTACTTTATGCCTTCAGATTGAAATCCATCTGTGGTTTTGCAAAAGGGAATCTAATTCTGAGTTGCTTTCACATCTCTTATCATTCTAAGCATATCAGAAGTATTGAGCCTTTGTAAAATTTCGTTTCTTTAGTACTTTGCAACATACATAATGCACGCAGGTATATATATGTATATATATATATATATATATATATATATATATTCAAATGTGAGTGTACAGTAGGTATGTCTTGTGGGGGAAAGTGACACAGTCTTCGATGCAGTCTACCTTTATGAGCAACAATCACCGTGCTTCCTGTCACCTCTGTGGCCAGAGCCTCAGCAGCTCCGAGAAGTCATCCTCTGGGGCCTCATTAGATTCCATCCCTAGGCCTGAGGTCCCAGTGGAGCTGGGAAGTTGAGGTTTCAGAATCTTTGACCAGCACCTTCATCCTTTCACTAGCTGTTCACCAGTTTTAGGATTTTACATACCTCTTCCACATTAGGTGATTTTTCCACATGAAAATGTCTGCTAGTGGCTCTATGTCCATACCCCATAAATCCTAAACAACTGGGTGAATAAAAATACCCCCTGCTACAAAGTGAATGAAACCTAGTGCCACATCCTGCACATGGGAAGGAAGTAGAAGAGGGACATTTGTCCCCTCAGTCTACAACATGGGGAAGATCGGGTGCCCCCAGGCTGAGTTCACCTCAAAGGAAATCAGTGCAGGGAAAAACTATTTGTACAGCCCAGAGTGCAAGTCAGCACAGCATGGTAAATCTAATGAGAACATCAAATAGAGGGCTGCACCAGTGTGGATCAGTGCACCTGGGTCATAAATCAAATTCTTTCTGGCCCACACACTGCCATCCCACATCTTGAGATGAATTTTTGCTAAATTACCTTGGAAAGAAGTTTTTCTATTTCCTTTGTGGTTCCCACATTATATCTTCCATAAATCTTCTATCCACGGTTTTTCAAAGACTTTGCTCGAGAACATGTGCCTATAATTTTTTAATAAATAACGCAATAAATTAGAAGTTTGGGGTTAACAGATACACACTACTATATATAAAATAGGTAATCAACAAGGACCTATATATAGCACAGGGAACTGTTAATAACCTGTATGGGGTAAGAATCTGAAAAAGAAATCATATGTCTATGTATAACTGAATCGCTTTGCTGTACACCTGAAGCTAACACAACATTCTAAATCAACTATACCCCAATATGAAATAAAAATTAAATTAAAACATAAATAAATAAACATTTTTTAAATTTAAAAAAGAAGAGTGTGACTACAGACAAATTACCAGCAAGATATATTACTTCTTAGTTTCAAGCAGCCTATTGGCTAGTTGCAGTTCAGCCAATAAACTTAGAATATTTTAAAATCTAATAAATAAATAAATAGTGCAATGGTTGTGGGTATTTTAAGACTAGATTTTTTTTTCTGTAGAAGATAAATGTACACATACTCATTACAAACTAACTAGAGATAAAGGGGGGAAAATTAAAATTACCTGTAATATTGCCACCCAGATTTAACCACTGTACACATCTTAGGGTAGAGAAATGATTCTCAGCTGGGGGTGACTTTGTCCCCGACGGGGCATCTGGCGATATCTGGAGACATTTTTGGTTGTCACAACTCTAGGGAGAGGGTGCTGCTGGCATCTAGTGGGGAGAGGCCAAGAATACTCTTCCACATCCTACGATGCACAAGGTAGCCCCCCACAGCAAAGAGTTATCTGGCCAAAAATGTCAATAGTGCCCACATTGATAAACCCTGGTGTAGAATTTTCCAGACACTTTCAATACATTTATGTATCTATTTTTCCTCAAAAGAGGGATGCTACTGAACTTTTATAACTTGCTCTTTTCCCTCACTCGAAAATATATAACTGTCTTAACTATACTTAGATTAACTTTATGAAGCACCAATCTTATTCAGACTAAAACAACTGAAATGACAGGTGATGAATTATTTTTTCTAAATGCTTTAAAACTTTTTTAGTCAAACAGCAACTAAAAGTTGGCATTATTAAGAGCAAAGTGATATGAATCCTTTAAAGAAAACTGAACCTCTCCAAAATGTTATTTCCTGGAAATCACTGCTTCTGCAGAGTGGCTGGATGACCCTTAGATGGTCGTTTATCTTCCCTTTGAGGGTGTTGGACTCCCCTGTGTTTGGTTTTGACCACCTTCCACCTTTCCGCTAAAGGTCTTCAGGATCTTCAGTGACAGATCCTTGAAGGTAATCTTGGCTTTCACTGTAAATCCTGGATAAACATTCACGTTTATCACTGATTTTCCTCCAGATTCCTTTGCCTATGGCAGCCACAAGATTTCTTTTGTACTTTACTAGTTTTAGACTGCAACAAATCTTCCAGGTGGTTTTCATTTCTGAATGCCAGTAAAGATGGCAGGTTAAGGCTCTGAAAACATTGCTTCATCCAAGGCTCCCTTCCGGGAGGGGTTACATTGTGTTGGTGCCGGTTGACGGAGTCTCCTTCTGTCCTCAGGCAAGGCTGCCTCTTCATGGGTTTCCCTAAAACCCTGTCTCTAGCACTTTGCTAAATTTGGAAACAGACGAGGTATTTTCTCCCTTACTTCCTCAACAGATTTCTTTTTGACATCTCAATCTGTCGTTCTCTGGATTAAGTGGTATTTGGTATTAAGTGGTATTAAGCCATATGTCCATCGTCTGGTGTTTGTGTTTTCACGCCCAGGCCACTGAGACAATGAACACTGCTGGGGATAGTAGCTACCATCTGCCATTTGCCTGTCCCTGGAACTGACTTTTATGGGACGTATGAATTAGCCACTGCTTTTAGAGGTCTCATAGAGTTAAGATAGTTTACATATTCTTCCTTCTCCTCAAGTGCATTCTTCTCCAATCTGAAATGCAGACGCTTCAGAACATTTGATGTGAGCGGGGAAAAAAAATCAGTGGGGATTTTAAGCCCAACCCCCCCCAAAAAAGGAGGCATGGGATATTGGATCTTCATTAAATTTGTCAACTTTGTGCTTTTAAAAGAATTTGGCAGCATTTGACTAACAAAGGGATATATGGAGTGTCTACTGAAAAAAATTGCACAACCTAAAAGGTGAGAATTATATGTTATTCGGCAGACCTTCTGAGGACTGAAGCCCAGGAGGCAGCCTCTCACATAACTCTGATAGACTGTTCCGAAGGGGTAAGAGAAGAGCCAGGCTATATAAGAGTTTTTGCAAATAAACATCAGTCATAGAATATTGAGCAGTTCCCTGTGCTATACAGTAATTCTTTATTGGTTATCTAGTTTAAATATAGCAATGTGTACATGTCAATCCCAAACTCCCTAACTATCCCAATCTATTGAACACTGCTCAATGTTCTGTAATAACCTAAATGGGAAAAGAATTTGAAGAAGAATAGATACGTGTATATGTGTAACTGAATCATTGCTGCACACCTGAAACTCACACAACATTGTTAATCAACTATGCTCCAATATAAAATAAAAATTAAAAAAAAACACCATCAATCAGAACATCAAAAGCCTACTGCTAATTAAAGAAAACCAGACATATCAAGTTAATGCATTTAGTGCTTTTCCATGTCTGGGAAGATCCAAGAGTCTGGGCTCATTGAAATCATTCCTTTGATATGCACCTTAACTGTCTATGGCCAATGTCCTGCTCTTCTCCATCCTGAAACACCTCAGCGTGCACCGTCAGGATATGGCAGGCGACATTTTTCATCCACATTACCTTAGGCAATTTATTTAACCTTTTGGGACCAACTTCCCTCATCTGTGAAATAAGGATAATAATTGTCCCTACCTCCTAGGGTTGTGGGAGGTTTAAAGGAATCAATATATTGAAAGTTCTTAGAAGAGTGCCTGACACTAAATGAGTGTATTTATCTATCAGCGGAAGAAAACCATGGACAGGAAGGAACTACACGTCCACATGGCAACGTGAATCTCACAGGCGTGGTGAGCAAAAATAGTGATTTCTAGAGAATATACAGAGGATAAATCCATTTACATAACATCTCAAGAAATACAGAATTAAACACTAGTCATATACACATGGTAAAACTATAAAGAAAGGCAAGGAAATGATTAACACAAAGTTTAAGATCATGGACTCCCCCCGTGGACTGAAGGGGATGGGAGTGCACAGAGCTCACGGGAACTTCAGCGGAACTAGCAACAGTCTCCTTAAACATGGTAGAAGCAGTGTATTCCTTTGATTATTCTTCTTTAAACTGCACATATGTATTAATATATCCTCTAATGTGTGTATATTTAATTAAGGAAAACAATAATGGTGCCCCTAAATTTTGTGTCATTCTCATAGGTTCCATAACCAGTGTCAGCTTTGTACCATTGGTAAAGCTATTTGGAATGATGATCGCTCTTAAACATTTTCCCTTGCAAGTCGGAAACACTTATTTTATGACGATATTCTGCTTACCGATCTTCTTAGTTTCCCAAGATTTGATTATGCCTAAACTTCTGAACAGAAAAGAACTATTGACCAATTGATTCATTGGGTTTCCGTGGTGAAGGGCGTGCCTTGGCTCGGCTGAGAACTGCCATTATTCAAAGAGTGAATAACTGAGCCCTGGCAGGAAGTGAGGAGGACACGTGATTCACACAAACTTCTGAAATGCAAGCACCTTCTCCTACTCACTGGTAATAATGAGTTAAAAAGATCTCAGGCGGGCTTTCCTGGTGGCGCGGTAGTTGAGAGTCCGCCTGCCGATGCAGGGACACGGGTTTGTGCCCCGGTCCTCGAAGATCCCACATGCCCGCGGAGCGGCTGGGCCCGTGAACCATGGCCGCTGAGCCTGCGCGTCCGGAGCCTGTGCTCCGCAACGGGAGAGGCCACAGCAGTGAGAGGCCCGCGTACCGCAAAAAAAAAAAATCTCGGGCAGGCAGGCAGGCAGTCCCACTGACAAAAATTACACAGTGTAAATAAATCCCTTCCTTATGAAGCAGCTAATAGCTGATCTCTGATGGTTTTAGGATGCAGAGAAGAAGGATTACGGACTTTCAAATGCGCTGCCTTTACACTCCAGCTAACCGTTCCTTTCTGTAATAAGCTTGCCTTGGTTACACATGCTTAGTGACCATTGGCAAATAGAACGTGTTTGCTTTTCCTAAGTCCCATATTTCAGCCAGCTTGTTGCCAGCAGCTTCCAAAATGAAAAAATTTGCAAAATTACAGATTTAAACAACACTTTCAAGTGGAAATGCCTTTAATCCAGGCATAACGATGAACTTTAACATTTAACTTTCCCCAAATGAAGTATAAACAGAAGTATAATTAAGGTGTGCTAATATTTCTTTTTAGCCACCCACATGATCTTAACCCCAGTTTCAAAAATCTAGAGTGTATGTTCGTTCTGAGCATCACATTTTAACAAAGACTTGAACAACCAGAAAGCATCTCAGAGAGAGTCCAGGAGCCAGGACATAAGGGGAAGTGTGGAGGGGAATCCAGGGTTTAGTGAAGTCCAAACAGCTGGCACATGCAAAGGACTTTTCTATGAGTGAGGACATTGGCCACGTGTTTATTGCTCCAGAGAATGAAATTAGGACACATATTTGGGAGTTGCTAGAAGGCAGAGTTCAGTTCCAAGGAAGGAAGGGCTTTCTATAATTAAGTGGCAGCTCTTAATTCATAACCATATGAGGAACTGAGTTCCCCGTCACAGGAAAGGTTCAAGCATGGGCTGGTTTCTGCTGACGCTTTTGCAGAGAGGATTCCTCCATGGGGCTGGGGGTTGACGTAGGTGGTCTTTAAGTTCTCTTCTGCCTCTAAATGTCTACTATGAAAAAACAATATTTGGGATCTTCTTTATTTCCCCCCTTTGTCTCCTTTTTCTTCCAGGCAGTTCACTAGCTAGTCACTCATCCTGTTTTTCGTAAATTGCCGTAGACCTGCCATTTGTGGACAGCTGAGGCGAGCCAAGCAGTGCCTTTCCCTGAATGTGATGTACAAGAGCTTAGAAATTCTTACCTGGGGGACTTCCCTGTCAGTCCAGTGATTAGGACTTTGCACTTTCACTGCCGTGGGGCTGGGTTTGATCCTTGGTTGGGGAACTAGGATACTGCAGGCTGCACTGTGCGGCCAAAAAAATATTTTTTTTTAATAAAAATAACAAAATAAGGGGCTTCCCTGGTGGCGAAGTGGTTGAGAGTCCACCTGCCGATGCAGCGGACACGGGTTCGTGCCCTGGTCCGGGAAAATCCCACATGCCGCGGAGCGGCTGGGCCCGTGAGCCATGGCTGCTGGGCCTGCGCGTCTGGATCCTGTGCTCTGCAACGGGAGAGGTCACAACAGTGAGAGGCCTGCGTACCGCAAAAATAATAATAATAAATAAATAAGGAGTGAAGTGTTATATTTTTTAAAAAAAGGAAAAGAAAAATTCCCACCTGAAGCATTTGGCACTAGACAGACTCTTCTGAGCTCTCTCGCTTACAAAAAAACAGTGCGAGTCTAAAAACCAGTGTCTTTTTAAAAATTATTTCTCCTTGTCATTGCCATCCTGCCTAAGCAAGTCTCTTTTATCATTTTTTTTTCCTTAATGAAGGTTTTGGGTTGTCAGAAAAGGAAACACTTCACACAAATAAGGCTCAGAACCCATCTTGTTTCCATAGATCTCTTTCTGACTCTGAGACCAGGACCAGACAGCTATGTATCAAAGAAGTACAAATAAATGACAGGTTAAGAGTGGTTTACAATTTTAAAACATTGCCTATATCACCCTTCAATCTGAATAAATATTATCTGTTCTCCTTCCAATTATACAGAAAAGCCCAAGGTAGTTAGCACTGAAGTAGAGGTTTCTTTGCTGGAAGCATCAGAGTAAGCTGGTAAATACAACTTAGCCAGTATCTCGTTTCTTAGTGTACTCAAGGTCTCAGGTATGCCTAGGTCTAAATATCATATTATCGTTCTTTTCCAACAGCTAGAGAAAGTGAGAATCGAATGAACAGAGATGGGAGGGAAGGGGGTTTTCATATTTTCTCCATTTTAGCTTATTACGGGATACTGAATACAGTTCCCTGTACTCCACAGTAGGACCTTGTTGGTTATCCATTCCGTATATGAGTTTGCACCTGCTAATCCCGAACTCCCACCCCATCCCTCCCCCACACCCCGTTCCCCTTGGCAGCTACAAGTCTGTTCTCTACGTCTGTGAGTCTGTTTTCGTTTTGCAGACAAGTTCATTTGTGCCATATTTTAGATTCCACATGTAAGTGATATCATATGAAGAGCATATGTGGCAGCTGTAAGACGTTTGGGTTACACTTTAATGACAATGAGAAGCCACCAGAAAGTTTTATGCAGGAGACTGATATGACGTGATGAAGTTGACAAACATCAGTTGACTGAATCTGGACGACTGTGTGCAGGTAGATAGTGGTCACCTTCACTTTAAAAAAGAGAGAAACGAAGACCCAACACAGCCAAAAATAAAAAGTAAAAAAAAAAAAAATCCCAAAGTGAGATACAGCAACTAAAATGAAGACTCGAGATCAGAAAAACTAATATGAAGAATCCAGTAGAGGCAAAAGCTTCTGTGTTGGGAGAATCAAGTCCCGCTGAAGGGGGAGGCCACTTGAGGCCATGAGCAAAGCTACTGTCAAAAAGAAACTGGGTTCAGGAAATTCATCTTGCAAAAATACTTGAGCAAATGCACAGGAATATAACTATGTTCATCACTGCATTGACCATAGCAAAGATTTTTAAATAAATTGAATCTCCAACAACAAAAGATTAATTCTGTTACATCCATACAAGGCAAAATTAGGCAACCATTAGAACCAAGGAACATGTTCATATTATATTAAGCAGGAAAATATTAAAAAGTGATGAAATGAATCACATTTTTACAAATATACATTTTTATAAATACTTTTTATAAATATGCATATAAGAATGCATTGTTTTTCTTTCTGCTTACATGTTTCCTCATTTTCATCATGGTCATGCATCACTTGTGACATTTAGCAAAGTGTGGAAATTCTATTAGGAGCACATTCATGCTATTACCCGCACCACCCTCAAGGACAGAGAGGCCTCTAGTTGTCGCATTTTTTTTTTTTTTTTTTTTCGTTACGCAGGCTTCTCACTGTTGTGGCCTCTCCCGTTGCGGAGCACAGGCTCCAGACGCGCAGGCTCAGTGGCCATGGCTCACGGGCCCAGCCGCTCCGCGGCATGTGGGATCTTCCCGGACCGGGGCACGAACCCATATTCCCTGCATCGGCAAGCGGACTCTCAACCACTGCACCACCAGGGAAGCCCTAGCTATCGCATTTTTAAAGACCAAAGACTCACAGAAAAAGTAATTAGGATGGAACAGTGAGAATTAAATGAACTACATCCTTCCAACAATGTTATAAGGACAGGCACAGTGTATAAACTCAGGACAGGAACATTCAAAAATGTATTTGAAATTAGGAAGTAAAACCGGATGCGCACGCTGACGGTGAATCTTCCCCTGAGACGTCTATCAGGCTGGAAATTAGCAAACAGCGCAGTCTACCACCCGAAGAATAATGATAGCTCTTCAACGCAGTCCCAGAAAAAGGAGCTCATACAACCTTGGGAACCTTTAATTTTAACTATTTAAAAGAACCAAAGTAAACTTTGTAGCTGTAAGTGGAATGAATTAGCTGAATATTTCAATACTGCTAGATATAATCAGATGCTCTCTTAGGAAGCCATGTTTGGTTTGTTTAGAATCTGAAATGCAAATATATTTGTAAGAGCAAGGGCCCTAACCCTCAATAAGTCTGCCTTTTAAACAGCATTCAAGGCTAGGTGGTAGGTATGATAGAAAAGAATTATTAAAAGACCCTACGTATCTGATAAGGCATTTAGTGAACATAAATATCTCTGAGTCATAGCTGTATTTTCCAGGGAAAGTACAGAAATCAGCGCCTAAGGATTAAATTTGGAGACCCCCGGCAAAATTTCAGACAAGCCCAGAATTCATCTACGAATGCATAAACTCGGCCTGTCTCTGACAGAGAAGGTTCCGCCTCTGGTTCCCTACATATGCCCTCAACTGCGGAGCCGCCCAAGCCGTCTTCACATCCCTGAGCATCTGCCGACTTGAGTTCCACGCTGCTGCCGGGGTCAGGACTCTGAGAAAGCCGGAGTGGGAAGCAGCTGCGAGCAGGTGCAGCCCCTGCCGCCTTTCCTTCCGCGGAGCGTTCCTGCGGCTCAGCTTCCGGGGAGGTGGCTGGCTCAGCGCGGGAAGGCAGCGCGCACCGACCGTCTTCCGTGAAGTGCAGCAGGCAAAGCCACTGACTTTTACAATCCCAAACTGGCTCCTTCGGGTCCAACGGTCGTTCCAGAGGAGAGTCGGCTTCATCACCCTCCCCTAAGGACGAGGAGCCGTTCGTGACAGGAGAGCCCATTCTCAGCGCGCCCCCTCCACTTGCATTCAGAAACGGCACAGGGTTAGTCCCTGCGCCCCGCGCTGCCCGCCCGTACCCTGCCGCCCCCAGGCGCCTCCTTTGCCTGCCTATCTACAGGCCCCACTGCTCCCAGGTGAACGTTGAGCATGACCAGCCCTCCCGCAATCCCACAGCCCCTGGTCGGGGACAGCAAGTCCAGGGAGAGGTGATGAGCCTCTCTCTGCCCCCAGGAGCTAGGCTGTGTGCCCCTTTCCTTGGTGGCCCCCTTCCCAGCTAAATGCTTCCAGAATGATTTCCCCACCCAGAGGTGGCTGAAGTGGGAAACGGTTCACCTCTACCTGGCAACTAGCCAGCCACACTTACTGACCAACTTTCAGGTTACAGAAAATCCCAGCTGCTTGCCGGGGACGGGGAGGGAGCGTTCAAAAGAAATAAAAGCATGGCTTCTCCAACCGAGAGACATAAAGAATAAGACATAAAGACCAAGAAGGCCCACTGCCCAGTGTTGTTTGAATTCACACACCCATGTCCTTGCAGTATAGTGTTTATCCAACTAGAGATTTTATAGTGACGAAATCTGCTATTTGATCTCACAAATTTAGCAATCTGATAGAGGAAGCTATATTTCATGGGCAAGGATGAACATTCTCAGGAGTGTTTTTGGAAGTTGGTTTTCCTTACGCAATGTGATTCTTATTTTCTCTTGTTTCTGTTCCTGCTTCAAAGCCAACTGAGATTTTATAACTCATTTTTTCATACGTATCAATCATGACTCATAGCTATCTGATAAAGGATAAAATGCTTCTGTTTCTCAGGCTTAACTTCCAAAATTAAACATTCAAATAAAAGAAAAATTACCTTGCTCCAGTAGATGTCAGTGATTAAAATCACGAAAACAGTTCTTTTCAGAGAAGCTCCATAACGCATCTAGACTGTGTTTTCCCTTCATCCAACCCTGACCCAATTCTGAGCTTTTCTTTTAAGTGCATCTTGACTTAATTAACTGTCTACAAGTTGCCACTTGGAGATAAGCTTCTTTTCTGAATAGATTCCCATGAGGAACCTTCTTGGTCAGGAAGGCTGAATGAGGCCTCCTTGCATTTAGGGAATGACAGGCTCCTACTGCACATGTATCCCTGGACCTGTGAGCACGCAGAGTGCCTGTGAGTACACAGGGCCACTCCCGCTGCCCTGAGGTGGCACTGCCTGTGTCCCTCCAGATCCTACAGCATCAGAGAGCGAATTGGTGTCTGCTACTTTTGTAAAAGCCACTGGAAATCTAAGGAGATGGAAAGGCTACTTGCCAGGGTCTTCAGAAGATCTGATCCAATATGACAACACAGACTTTTCAGTTGCCTTAAGAAAAATTCTGTTTGAAAGACTATGTCTGGAGCCAATAGCTATCTGCTCAAGCACGAAAGACATTTACAAATTTCCTCCGTTTTATCTTACTCCCTAAAGGGAGATGACTAGAAAAGGTCAGAGTGATTCTAATTGGTTTCTATAAGTCAAATAAATAAATTATTATTAAGCACCCACCAGATTTGGGCACTGGGGACACCAGGATAAATCATGTATGTCCTGCCCTCAAGGAACTTACAAGGACTTCTCTGTATACCGTTCATTTACAATGAGGTGTTTTATTCCCCAATACAGAAAATCACTACTAAATGGATTTCATACTTCCCTGACCTTATGTCATGATTCCCAAGTCTTCATTTAAAATGTCAGCTGTAATAAGGTGATGCCCTTATTGGAGAGATTGGAGCCTCTCACTGTTTCTTCATGCCAGCCAGAAATCTCAGAGCCATCCTTGACTTTTCCTCCTCCCTCACCTCTCCCAACTAATCAGTCATCCTGAAGTGGAAATTCTACCTCCTTGATCTTTCATATCTCACACATTTCTTCATTTCCACTGTCTTAATTAGGGCTTCTTCACGTCTCACCTGGAACACTTTAACCGTATTCTGGCTCATGGCCCTGGGCTCAGTCTTATCCAGCACTTAACCATTTGCCATACTATATGATAATGGCATTTTTATTTGTCAATCTTTATGCTGGATTATAAGCCCTTGTGGGTAGGCACTGAGTTTCCTGGACACCAAGCACAGTGATAGGCTAATAGGAGGCACTCGGCTTATGTTTATTAAATGTATGTGAGAATGCAAAATGGATGCATGTGTGCATTAAATGTCTCCAAACTACTGTGATTTTACAGTTCCTTCTTTCAGTTTCCTCTCCAATGTCAATAATCACTTTATATGTTTTAGCAGCATTTCTGCTTTCCATTCACTTATTTCCACTATCCTAATAAATTTTTGGTTTTAACCTGCTGTGGGCTGGCAAACCAGAAAATCAAAATTATTTAGAGAGAGTATAAAGTAAGGGTGAGCAGGCTGTGACTGGGTCCCTCATCTACAATTAACGCAAATGAGCTTCAGTGCACTGCTTCTGTGAGAGATGTCTCAGCACCTCAGGGAACTTTGTTCCCTTGCTGGGTTCCAGGTTGCAGGAGTTGTCAATAAGCCTGAATTCTAGGTAACTAAGGTGTGACTATATTAAACTTTTTGGTAATTGGTGATTATTTTATTGAAGCCGAGTGGATTTATAATGCTGTGTTAGTTTTTGGTGTATAGCAAAGTGATTCAGTTATATATATATATACATATATATGTATATATATATATTCTTTTTCATATTCTTTTCCATTATGGTTTATTATAGGATATTGAATATAGTTCCCTGTGCTATACAGTAGGACCCTGTTGTTTATCTATTTTATATACAGTAATTTGTATCTGCTAATTCCAAACTCCTAATCTATCCCTCCCTCATCTCCTTTCCCCTTTGGTAACCATAATTTTGTTTTCTTTGTCTGTGAGTCTGTTTCTGTTTTGTAAATAAGTTCATTTGTGTCATATTTTAGATTCCACATATAAGTGATAGCATATGGTAGTTGTCAGTAATCAATGATTTTAATTTGTACTTTTAATTCAACAGGACTCTTCCAAGTTTGCTTCTGGAAACGTATAGCAAGACTCCTGATTTTAGTACATTTTAAAAATTATAGGTATGAATCTAACCCAAAAATGTTATTAAAATTTATCTCAGGGGGGGGACCTTGAAGATGGCGGAAGAGTAAGACGCGGAGATCGCCTTCCTCCCCACGGATACACCAGAAATACATCCACACGTGGAACAACTCCTACAGAACTCCTACTGAAGGCTGGCAGAAGACCTCAGACCTCCCAAAAGGCAAGAAACTCCCCACGTAACTGGGTAGGGCAAAAGAAAAAACAGAGACAAAAGAATAAGGACGGCACCTGCACCAGTGGGAGGGAGCTGTGAAGGAGGAAAAGTTTCCACACACTAGGAAGCCCCTCCGCGGGCGGAGACTGCGGGAGGCAGAGGGGGTTGTTTCGGGACCGCGGAGTAGTGCACAGCGACGGGTGCGGAGGGCAAAGCGGGGAGATTCCTGCACAGACGATCGGTGCCGACCAGCACTCACCAACCCGAGAGGCTTGCTGCTCACCCACCGGGGCGGGCGGGGCTGCGAGCTGAGGCTCGGGTTTTGGTTTTGGACGGAGCTCAGGGAGAGGACTGGGGTTGGCGGCTTGAACATAGCCTGAAGGGGTTAGTGCACCACGACTAGCCGGGAGGGAGTTCGGGGAAAAGCCTGCACCGGCCGAAGAGGCAAGAGACTTTTTCTTCCCTCTTTGTCTCCTGGTGCGCGAGGAGAGGGGTTTAAGAGCGCTGCTTAAAGGAACTCCAGAGACGGGCGCGAGCCGCGGCTGAGGGCGCGAGCCCCCGAGACGGGCGCGAGCCGCGGCTGAAAGCGCAAACCCCAGAGACGGGCGCGAGCCGCGGCTGAAAGCGCAAACCCCAGAGACGGGCGCGAGCCGCGGCTAAAACCGCGGACCCCAGAGACGGGCGGGAGACGCTAAGGCTGCTGCTGCCGCCACCAAGGGGCCTGTGTGCGAGCACAGATCACTCTCCACACCCCTCTTCCGCGGAGCCTGTGCAGCCCGCCACTGCCAGGTTCCCGGGATCCAGGGACAACTTCCCCGGGAGTACGCACGGCGGGTCTCAGGCTGGTGCAACGTCACGCCGGCCTCTGCCGCAACGTCACGCTGCCTCTGCAGCTGCAGGCCCGCCCCGCACGTAGTGCCCCTCCTACCCCCATCCCCCAACCCCCGGCCTGAGTGAGCCGGAGGCCCCGAATCAGCGGCTCCTTTAACCCCGTCCTGGCTGAGCGAAAAAACAGACGCCCTCCAGCGACCTACACGCAGAGGCAGGGCCAAATCCAAAGCTGAGCTCCTGTGAGCTGTGAAAACAAAGAAGAGAAAGGGAAATCTCTCCCAGCAGCCACAGAAGCAGCGGATTAAAGCTCCACAATCAACTTGATATACCCTGCATCTGTGGAATACCTGAATAGACAAGGAATGATCCCAAATTGGAGAGTTGGAATTTAGGAGCGAAATCTATGATTTTTTTCCCTTTTCCTCTTTTTGTGAAGGTGTACGTGTATGCTCCTGTGTGACATCTAGTCTGTATACTCTAGCTTCCACCATTTGTCCTAGGGCTCTATCCGTCCATGACTTTTTTTTAAAAATTCTTTTTCTTAATAATTAAGTTTAATTGTAATAACTTTATTATACTTTACCTTCGTTCTTTCTTTCTTTCCTTCCTTCCCTCCCTCCTTTAGACAACGAATCACCCCAAATTGAGGAGGTGGTCTCAGGGAGCAGGATTTATGATTTTTCCCCCTTTACCTCTTTTTGTGAAGGTGTATGTGTATGCTTCTGTGTAAGATTTTCTCTGTATAGCTTTGCTTCCAACATTTGTCCTAAGGTTCTATCCGTCCCTTTTTTTTTTTCTAAATATTTTTTAATTCAATAACTATATTATACTTTATTTTATTTTTACTGTATCATCTTTCTTTCTGTCTTTTTTTCCTTCTTTCCCTCCTTCCTTCCTTCCTCCCTCCCTCCCTCCCTCCCTCCTTTCTTTCCTTCTTTGCTTCTTTCTTCCTTCCTTCCTTTCCTCCTTTCCTTCTTTCTTTCCTCATACTTCTACTAATTCTCTCTACTTTTTCTCCCTTTTATTCTGAGCCGTGTGGATGAAAGGCTCTTGGTGCTCCAGCCAGGAGTCAGGGCTCTGCCTCTGAGGTAGGAGAGCCAACTTCAGGTCACTGGTCAACAAGAGACCTCCCAGCTCCACATAATATTAAACGGCGGAAATCTCCCAGAGACCTCCATCTTAACACCAGCACCCAGCTTCACTCAACGACCAGCAAGCCACAGTGCTGGACAACCTATGCCAAACAACTAGCAAAACAGGAACACAACCCCACCCATTAGCAGAGAGGCTGCCTAAAATCATAATAAGGCCACAGACACCCCAAAACACACCACCAGACGTGAACCTGCCCACTAGAGAGACAAGATCCAGCCTCATCCAGCACAACACAGGCACTAGTCCCCTCCACCAGGAAGCCTACACAACCCACTGAAACAACCTTAGCCACTGGAGACAGACATCAAAAACAACGGGAACTACGAACCTGCAGCCTGCAAAAAGGAGACCCCAAACACAGTAAGATAAGCAAAATGAGAAGACAGAAAAACACACAGCAGATGAAGGAGCAAGATAAAAACCCACCAGACCTAACAAATGAAGAGGAAATAGGCAATCTACCTGAAAAAGAATTCAGAATAATGATAGTAAGGATGATCCGAAATCTTGGAAGTAGAATGGACAAAATGCAAGAAACAGTTAACAAGGACCTACAAGAACTAAAGATGAAACAAGCAACGATGAACAATGCAATAAATGAAATTAAAATCACTCTAGATAGGATCAATAGCAGAATAACTGAGGCAGAAGAACGGATAAGTGACCTGGAAGATAAAGTAGTGGAAATAACTACTGCAGAGCAGAATAAAGAAAAAAGAATGAAAAGAACTGAGGACAGTCTCAGAGACCTCTGGGACAACATGAAACGCACCAACATTCGAATTATAGGGGTTCCAGAAGAAGAAGAAAGAAAGAAAGGGACTGAGAAAATATTTGAAGAGATTATAGTTGAAAACTTCCCTAATATGGGAAAGGAAATAGTTAATCAAGTCCAGGAAGCACAGAGGGTCCCATACAGGATAAATACAAGGAGAAACACGCCAAGACACATATTAATCAAACTGTCAAAAATTAAATACAAAGAAAGCATATTAAAAGCAGCAAGGGAAAAACAACAAATAACACACAAGGGAATCCCCATAAGGTTAACAGCGGACCTCTCAGCAGAAACCCTACAAGCCAGAAGGGAGTGGCAGGACATACTGAAAGTGATGAAGGAGAATAGCCTGCAACCAAGACTACTCTACCCAGCAAGGATCTCATTCACATTTGATGGAGAAATTAAAACCTTTACAGACAAGCAAAAGCTGAGAGAGTTCAGCACCACCAAACCAGCTTTACAACAAATGCTAAAGGAACTTCTCTAGACACGAAACACAAGAGAAGGAAATGACCTATAGTAGCGAACCCAAAACAATATATAAAATGGAAATAGGAACATACATATCAATAATTACCTTAAATGTAAATGGACTAAATGCTCCCACCAAAAGACACAGATTGGCTGAATGGATACAAAAACAAGACCCTTATATATGCTGTCTACAAGAGACCCACTTCAGAACTAGAGACACATACAGACTGAAAGTAAGGGGATGGAAAAAGATATTCCATGCAAATGGAAACCAAAAGAAAGCTGGAGTAGCAATTCTCATATCAGACAAAATAGACTTTAAAATAAGGACTATTAAAAGGGACAAAGAAGGACACTACATAATGATCAAGGGATCGATCCAAGAAGAAGATATAACAATTGTAAATATTTATGCACCCAACATAGGAGCACCTCAATACATAAGGCAAATACTAACAACCATAAAAGGGGAGATCAACAGTAACACATTCATAGTAGGGGACTTTAACACCCCACTTTCACCCATGGACAGATCATCCAAAATGAAAATAAATAAGGAAACACAAGCTTTAAATGATACATTAAACAAGATGGACTTAATTGATATTTATAGGACACTCCATCCAAAAACAACAGAATACACATTTTTCTCAAGTGCTCATGGAACATTCTCCAGGATAGATCATATCTTGGGTCACAAATCAAGCCTTGGTAAATTTAAGAAAACTGAAATTGTATCAAGTATCTTTTCCGACCACAACGCCATGAGACTAGATATCAATTACAGGAAAAGATCTTTAAAAAATACAAACACATGGAGGCTAAACAATACACTACTTAATAATGAAGTGATCACTGAAGAAATCAAAGAGGAAATAAAAAAATACCTAGAAACAAATGACAATGGAGACACAACGACCCAAAACCTATGGGATGCAGCAAAAGCAGTTCTAAGGGGGAAGTTTATAGCAATACAAGCCCACCTTAAGAAGCAGGAAACATCTCGAATAAACAACCTAACCTTGCACCTCAAGCAATTAGAGAAAGAAGAACAAAAAAACCCCAAAGCTAGCAGAAGGAAAGAAATCATAAAAATCAGATCAGAAATAAATGAAAAAGAAATGAAGGAAACAATAGCAAAGATCAATAAAACTAAAAGCTGGTTCTTTGAGAAGATAAACAAAATAGATAAACCACTAGCCAGACTCATCAAGAAAAAAAGGGAGAAGACTCAAATCAATAGAATTAGAAATGAAAAAGGAGAAGTAACAACTGACACTGCAGAAATAAAAAAAATCATGAGAGATTACTACAAGCAACTCTATGCCAATAAAATGGACAATCTGGAAGAAATGGACAAATTCTTAGAAATGCACAACCTGCCAAGACTGAATCAGGAAGAAATAGAAAATATGAACAGACCAATCACAAGCACTGAAATTGAAACTGTGATTAAAAACCTTCCAACAAACAAAAGCCCAGGACCAGATGGCTTCACAGGTGAATTCTATCAAACGTTTAGAGAAGAGCTAACACCTATCCTTCTCAAACTCTTCCAAAATATAGCAGAGGGAGGAACACTCCCAAATTCCTTCTACGAAGCCACCATCACCTTGATACCAAAACCAGACAAGGATGTCACAAAGAAAGAAAACTACAGGCCAATATCACTGATGAACATAGATGCAAAAATCCTCAACAAAATACTAGCAAACAGAATCCAACAGCACATTAAAAGGGTCATACACCATGATCAAGTGGGGTTTATTCCAGGAATGCAAGGATTCTTCAATATACGCAAATCTATCAATGTGATAAACTATATTAACAAATTGAAGGAGAAAAACCATATGATCATCTCAATAGATGCAGAGAAAGCTTTCGACAAAATTCAACACCCATTTATGATAAAAACCCTCCAGAAAGTAGGCATAGAGGGAACTTTCCTAAACATAATAAAAGCCATATATGACAAGCCCACAGCAAACATCATCCTCAATGGTGAAAAACTGAAAGCATTTCCACTAAAATCAGGAACAAGACAAGGTTGCCCACTCTCACCACTCTTATTCAACATAGTTTTGGAAGTTTTAGCCACAGCAATCAGAGAAGAAAAGGAAATAAAAGGAATCCAAATTGGAAAAGAAGAAGTAAAGCTGTCACTGTTTGCAGATGACATGATACTATACATAGAGAATCCTAAAGATGCTACCAGAAAACTACTAGAGCTAATCAATGAATTTGGTAAAGTAGCAGGATACAAAATTAATGCACAGAAATCTCTGGCATTCCTATATACTAATGATGAAAAATCTGAAAGTGAAATCAAGAAAACACTCCCATTTACCATTGCAACAAAAAGAATAAAATATCTAGGAATAAACCTACCTAAGGATACGAAAGACCTGTATGCAGAAAATTATAAGACACTGATGAAAGAAATTAAAGATGATACAAATAGATGGAGAGATATACCATGTTCTTGGATGGGAAGAATCAACATTGTGAAAATGACTCTACTACCCAAAGCAATCTACAGATTCAATGCAATCCCTATCAAACTACCACTGGCATTTTTCACAGAACTAGAACAAAAAATTTCGCAATTTGTATGGAAACACAAAAGACCCCGAATAGCCAAAGCAATCTTGAGAACGAAAAAAGGAGCTGGAGGAATAAGGCTCCCTGACTTCAGACTATATTACAAAGCAACAGTAATCAAGACAGTATGGTACTGGCACAAAAACAGAAAGATAGATCAGTGGAACAGGATAGAAAGCCCAGAGATAAACCCACGCACATATGGACACCTTATCTTTGATAAAGGAGGCAGGAATGTACAGTGGAGAAAGGACAGCCTCTTCAATAAATGGTGCTGGGAAAACTGGACAGGTACATGTAAAAGTATGAGATTAGATCACTCCCTAACACCATACACAAAAATAAGCTCAAAATGGATTAAAGACCTAAATGTAAGGCCAGACACTATCAAACTCTTAGAAGAAAACATAGGAAGAACACTCTATGACATAAATCACAGCAAGATCCTTTCTGACCCACCTCCTAGAGTAATGGAAATAAAAACAAAAATAAACAAATGGGACCTAATGAAACTTCAAAGCTTTTGCACAGCAAAGGAAACCATAACCAAGACCAAAAGACAACCCTCAGAATGGGAGAAAACATTTGCAAATGAAGCAACTGACAAAGGATTAATCTCCAAAATTTACAAGCAGCTCATGCAGCTCAATAACAAAAATACAAACAACCCCATCCAAAAATGGGCAGAAGACCTAAATAGACATTTCTCCAAAGAAGATATACAGAATGCCAACAAACACATGAAAGAATGCTCAACATCATTAATCATTAGAGAAATGCAAATCAAAACTACAATGAGATATCATCTCACACCAGTCAGAATGGCCATCATCAAAAAATCAAGAAACAATAAATGCTGGAGAGGGTGTGGAGAAAAGGGGACACTCTTGCACTGCTGGTGGGAATGTGAATTGGTTCAGCCACTGTGGAGAACAGTATGGAGGTTCCTTAAAAAACTACAAATAGAATTACCATATGACCCAGCAATCCCACTACTTGGCATATACCCTGAGAAAACCAAAATTCAAAGAGAGTCATGTACCAAAATGTTCATTGCAGCTCTATTTACAATAGCCAGGACATGGAAACAACCTAAGCGCCCATCATCGGATGAATGGATAAAGAAGATGTGGCACATATACACAATGGAATATTACTCAGCCTTAAAAAGAAATGAAATTGAGCTATTTGTAATGAGATGGATAGACCTAGAATCTGTCATACAGAGTGAAGTAAGTCAGAAAGAAAAAGACAAATACCGTATGCTAACACATATATATGGAATTTAAGGGAAAAAAATGTCATGAAGAACCTAGGGGTAAGATAGGAATAAAGACGCAGACCTACTGGAGAACGGACTTAAGGATATGGGGAGGGGGAAGGGTGAGTTTTGACAGGGCGAGAGAGAGTCATGGACATATACACACTAACAAACATAGTAAGGTAGATAGCTGGGGGGAAGCAGCCACAAGGCACAGGGATATTAGCTCGGTGCTTTGTGACAGCCTGGAAGGGTGGGAAGGGGAGAGTGGGAGGGAGGGAGACGCAAGAGGGAAGACATATGGGAACATATGTATATGTATAGCTGATTCACTTTGTTGTGAATCAGAAACTAACACACCATTGTAAAGCAATTATACCCCAATAAAGATGTTTAAAAAAAAAAAAAAATTTATCTCATTGGAAAATATTTATGTTGCTCTTTTTGTTTATATCTTTGCTGTTTAACTTTTTCAAATACAGTTTAATGTTAAGTGAGACAGTATGTCAAAAATCCATGTTGGAATGAATTGAGGACCCTCAACTAAAAATTCACGGACATTGCATTATTCTGTTGAAAATTTCCACCTAATCCTATTCTTAATGGGTTCTTTGTAGATGGAGAACTGAGCAACACAGCCCTGAAATACTTGTTAGCACAGAGCAGTGGTTTCTGCTTTTCCTTTTTAAACTGAGGTTGGTTACATTTAGGAGTGAAGATAGCGCACACCCTTAGAAAAGAAGTTGAGCTTGGAATTGAAGCCAGTTATCCTCCCCATATGCATTTTATTGTTTCTTTTTAATTATTTATTTACTTATTTATTTTGCCTGCACCAGGTCTTAGTTGTGGCATGCATGCGGGATCTAGTTCCTCGACCAGGGATTGAACCCGGGCCCCCTGCATTGGGAGCACAGAGTCTTACCCACTGGACCACCAAGGAAGTCCCCACGTATGCATTTTAATTGCCTCACTTAAGAGCACAAGCCCAGTCCTCAGCCTTTGGAATCGCCTTCCATCTCAGCTCCTGCAGCTGGAGGCCTGGACATCCAGGAACACATGTGTGACCCCAGCCAGTTGGAAGAGGTGGATACCTGACACTGGACCAACAAATCCATAGGCCGGGCCAAGCCAGTTAGATTCTTTCTCTTGGAAATATAGAGCCAGGGCTCTGAGATGAAACTAATGGGTTGATGTTGAGCACTTGACCTAAAAGGTCATGTAGAGTTGGGATGGAAGTGGCCTGTTGGGTTATATGCAACCATGAAAAGCTGATTAGAGAGAAAGGAAGCAGGGAGAAGAGACCCTAGGAGAGACACAGAGTGTGACCTCAATTCAGAGAATGACCAGCTATATAATTGGCAGGGTTCAGCACACAATGGAAATGTGGACCCCCTTATTCAAAAGCAAGGGGGAAAATGCCACTAAAGGTACTAAAATATAAAGATCTTTCCTTTAAAATTATTCATAAAATGTACAGGCGTATATTAGTCAGCTAAGGCTGCCTTAACAAGGTATCACATATTGTGTGGCTTACAGAACAGAAATTTACTTTCTCACAGTTCTGGAGACTAGAAGTCCAAGATCAAGGTGCTGCTAGGGTTTCTGGTAAGACCTCTCTTCCTGGCTTGCAGATGGCTGCCTTCTTGGTGTATCTCATACAACCCTTACTCTGTGCACACAGAAAGAGAGACATGTCGAGTGTCTCTTCCTCTTCTTATAAGGACACTTGTCCTATGAGATTAGAGCCCAAGCCTTATGACCTTATTTAACTTTAATTACTTCTTTAATGGCCTTGTCTCCAACTACAGTCACATAGAAGGTTATTAGGATTTCAACATATGAATTGGGGACAGGGGACAGAATTCAGTCCATAACAAGGGAATAATAGTGACACATAGGATTCATTTACAAATCGAACTTACAAAATGAACAAAATAATATTCTTTTGTGTCACGATCTTATCTAACACAATAAATAATAGTGTATTAGTGTGATGGCTTGATTGATCATTAGACTTTTCTGGCTCACTACTGAAAACATAATTATTAGGCCATCAAAATGTATACTTTTAGCAACTTCATTTTCAATTGATATTGAAAGCAATGTGAGGTGCTCTTGGAAAATTCAAGATTGAATTTTTTTTTTTTTTTGCGGTACGCAGGCCTCTCACTGTTGCAGCCTCTCCCGTTGCGGAGCACAGGCTCCAGACACGCAGGTTCAGCGGCCATGGCTCACGGGCCCAGCCGCTCCGCGACATGTGGGATATTCCCGGACCGGGGCACGAACCCGTGTCCCCTGCATCGGCAGGCGGACTCCCAGCCACTGCGCCACCAGGGAGGCCCATATCTATCTTCTGATAACTCCAGTTACTGGAGCTGTTAAGAGTATTTTATAGGCTGTGAAAACTTTGGGGAAATTTTCTGATTATTTATTTTGAAATACAAATATCAGTACATCTAGAGCTGATGATTCTTGCAGAACAATTTTTCTTAAAAAATGTGATCCTTCATACAAATCCCTTTCATGTAAGTCTGGATCTAATTTTAAATGCAAATTTGAACAATGGCATGTTAACATTTCCTCTTATATTTCCTGTAACTTGTGGGGGTTATACAGAAATCTGACTTCATGATTTATATACAATTCAAACACCTGTTTATGTATTCTATCACTGTATCTTCCATTACAAGAGAAAATTAATTTTAAAATGATTTCCTTCATTAATAATTGGTTCACCTGATGCTTCATATGACAATAGTGTTCTTTTCCATCAGATGCGATGATCTTTCAATTTAATTTCTATTTCTAGGCTTGTGGATATGTATTTGGCAACGTTGCAACAGTTTTCAAAACCAGAGATTTTAAATTATGAAGAATTGTAGCAACTCACTGATAGGCTTTATTACAAGGCCCATGTGTCTTTTCCTATTTAGTAATAATTTGTTGACAAAGTTTTACCAGCTGAGCTCCAGCAGTTCCTGGCCAAAGATTTAAGATTTGTGTCAGTGCCCCAGAGATAGGCTCCATGACCAGAGCAGCAGACAGGCACCCACCATGGATCCTAGCATCGTCTTCACACGTGGACCCTCCTCTCTCCAGGGCTATGGCTACTGCTGCCACTATTGCTGCTTCTGCTGCCGCTGTCGCCATCATCACCACCAATCCGGACCCAGGTCCCAGCCTTGGTGTGTGCAGCCAGGCTAACTGCTTAGCACGAACATTGGCCACTGCTCACAGTGCCACAGGACTAAGCCAGCGTGCATGAGGGCGTGTGTGTGTGCGTGCGTGTGTGTGTGTGTGTGCTGTGTGCTGCCACTTCACATATCTCCTCTTTGCACAGGCATGTTCCATTATCTATTCAGACTTAACTTACAAAACACAACCTCCTCATTGGCCAGTTCTGGCACCATCCCTCAGGAATCCAAGCTGTGCTTGTGTCTTGTCCTTGGATGCCCATAAGATGGCCCACTGTAGTTTTGCAAAAAATCCCCTATTGGATGCCCAGTCATTGTCCTTTCTCTCTTCTTTACTAAAAGAAAAGTTAGTCTTTTCAGGGGAGCCATATGCCACTTCCCAGAATTCCTTACATCTAAAGGTAATTATGCAACTCAGAGCCAATAAAAAATAATCAGAAGGCTGTTCTAGATTTCTGGTGTTTGTTTTCCTGTTCCTCTTCTTCTTCCTACAGGAATGCACACATGAGGCTGGAGGTAGAAGAGCCGTCTTGCAAGCATGAAGCCAAAAGCAAGAAGGTTGAGCTGGAACACTGTTCACTGATACCATCAGGAAGCAGCTACACCAATCCCAGACTGCCAACTTCTGAACTTATTTTATTAGAAGCATAAACTCTTTTGGTTGGGTGCTGAATCCAGTTTTTATTATATGCAGCCAAGTGAAATGTTAACTGAGATACCCCTTTGCTTACGTTACCTTGGGTGGGTTTTTGTTTCTTGCAACTTGCTATTTTTGCACCATCCATACCCTATGGGATCCTTTTCCTGCACAAGGGCCTTCACTCAAGGTGCTTTCACTCCTACCAACCAGTACCTGCAGCTCTTTGTTAGAGGACTGCTCTCAGGCTGCCCAGCCTGTTGGTCTTAAGAGCTGTAACTACCGGGGAATTTACATCCCCTGGGAGCTATTTGTAACCCTTGCCTTACTCTGGATGGTTTTACTTACTGCAGGATTGAGTAAGAGTTATGCCCTGTGAGATATTGATCTGACACTCTTTCACAATCCCACTCCCCTACCAGTTTCTCCTAGGGACGTTTCCTAATAAACTACTTTCCCATGAATCCTTATCTCAGGGTCCACTTCTGGGAAAGTCAACCTAAGATGCAATCCAAAGATCCCTGAATAGAATACATATTCTCAAGTGCTATGGACTGAACGTTTGTGTCCTCTCAAAACTCTTTTGTTGAAACACTTTGTCCCCAATTTGATGGTATTTGGTGGTGGTAAATAGGAAATTAGGCCTTAAGGGTGGAGCCCCCATGATTATAAGTGCCCTTATAAAAAGAGGAAGAGACATGAGATCTCTCTCCCTCTTTTTTTTTTGTGCACATGCCAAGGAAAGGCCATGTGAGGACATAACCACATGGACCCTCACTAAGAGCATGCTGGCACCCCGATCTTGGACTTCTAGCCTCCAGAAACATGAGAAATAAACATTTATTGTTTAAGTCATCTAGTCTATTGTCATCTGCTATAGCAAACTGACTAAGATACTAAGGGACTTAAAGGTAATTTAAAAGCCAATCAGTTTTGATGTTTGTTGTACATTCAAGTCTTTAATGGAAATAAAGGTATCCTTCTTTGCATCAAGCATAAGCTCCATCCCTCTTCATATATCCTGTCTGACAGCAGCCCAGGAATTGCTGTCACCCTCAACCTCCTCATTACCTCCCAACACTGTGCTTTCTTAATCCTAAAGTCCTAATTATCTCGCTGCTCTTTTTTGGCCATTGAAGGCAGGCATTTCAGACTTTTGTTTTGTGCGTAAAAGAAAATTAAATGGCTTTATTCACAGCCTGATTCTCTTTTATCTTGATGCTATGAGTCGTCTCCTTGATGTCAGCAAGGCCGGGAATTATTTTTAAAGGCCTAAATCAATACTTTCATTGAGAAAACTGGACCATGCGGGCTTGCAAGCTGCAGATGAAAAGCTGAAACCCTTTCCAATAGCTCAGTTCTGAGGGCTGAGATCAAGGCAGATGGCTCAGTGTCCCTCGATATGATTTGATTACCTGTCACTGCCAGATGCCCAGTCTGAGGTACGTGAAGAGAAGCACAGACAAACAGCTGAAATTACACTGTTTAGGAAGCAGAGGTACTCGTTCAATTCAGTGACTGAGAAGCAAAATGCTCCTTCAGGTTTTAAGGAAACACAATTTTTCGAAAATTGGAAATGTCTTCCTGTCTTAAGAGGTCTGTCTTAACACATCGCCATCTGGCTCCTGGTTTTCACTGAATCTTTGTTATTCCAGAGTTCTACCAAGCTGGGTTTAGAAACTGTCCCAATAAAGGGGACCATTAATTCCATAGACTTATAGAATTGTGGGGCTTAAGGGAAACTTCCAGATCAGATAGTGCTGAGTTCGTCCCCTTCGTATTTTTTTTATTATTTTTGGCTGTGTTGGGTCTTTGTTTCTGTGCGAGAGCTTTCTCTAGTTGCAGCGAGCGGGGGCCACTCTTCATCGCGGTGCGCGGGCCTCTCACTATCGCGGCCTCTCTTGTTGCCGAGCACAGGCTCCAGACGCGCAGGCTCAGTAGTTGTGGCTCACGGGCTCAGTTGCTCCGCAGCATGTGGGATCTTCCCAGACCACGGCTCGAACCCGTGTCCCCTGCACTGGCAGGTGGATTCTCAACCACTGTGCCACCACGGAAGGCCCCTTTCCCATTTTTGAAGGAGGCCAGTGACATCCTGAGTGTCAACTGAAGGCTTTTTGGTTGCGTAAGTCAGAAATCTACAACTACCTTAAGAGAGAGGAAAGTATATGATTGAAAGAACCCTGGAGGGGCTCAGAATCCAGGGGCAGACGGTGCCTTTGAGACTCATTGGAAACTTGAGAAACTCAAGAGCCCTCAAAAACCCACCCTGCACCTCCCACCTCTCAGGAACCACAGGGTTTCTTGCGTATCTGCTTGTTTATCTTGTATGTGGCCCAACACACCTGCAGCTCAGGTGCTCACCGCTGAATCACTCAAAGTTACACATTCCTAAGAGTCATGCCAGCCTGGTCTCTGGTGAGTCTACTGAGGGAACCCTCTGGTCAGGTGTCCAATTCTAGAGCAGTCACCTGATATTTGGAGTTGGGAAGGCAGTGCCACAGCTCAGCTGTGGAAGAATCCCCAAGGCAGGAAATAATTGGCATCTCTAATAACACGAAATGATTTGTTCTCCTGAAAAGTATCATCAGATTCAAACAAAATTATGGCATGTCTAAAAGAGTTTATGGAATACAAGGATAGTCCAACATATGGTTTATTTTTCTTCCTGCAATGTATCACATGTATAGATTTAAAAATAAGAAAAACTATTAATAAGTATCAATAAGATACTTGGTAAAATTCAATAACCATTCATAATTTTTAAATTCAAAAAAAATTGTGAAAATGCCATTAAAAAGGCAGATAACAGGCTAATTATAATATGTAATCGACAAGGGATTAATATATTTAGTATAGAAAGTTCTTAGAGTAAGGTTTTTTTCTTTTATTAGCTCCTCGATTAAAAATAATAATGAGCCAAGGATGGGAAAAGGCAATTCCTACACACAAAAATACTCAGCCTCATCAGAGTTTAACATAAAAAAGAAACAACACTAAAGTATTACTTTACTCATCAAGGAGGCAAAGATTGAAACAATGATTATACCTAAGATTATTTAGCACGTGGTAAAACACATAGACTCACGCAACGTTTTTAAAAGCATATACTGGTAAAACTTTCTGAATAACCATCTGGTATAATTCATCAAAAGCTTTAAAATTGATTATGCAATTTTACTAGGAACTTACCAGAAGTATTCTAATATATAGGTAAGTAAATGTTTATTATGGCATCCCTTAAAATATAGGAAAATTATAAACATTAAACATGTATAACAATTGGGAGTTTTAATAATTTATGATAATATAAAATTGAGAGAAATGAGAAGCTAGAAGGAATAGACACAACATAGTTTATAGGTTTATTTCTAAGTGGAGTTTTTTATATTAACTTATTTTTATTTTCTTCTCTGTGCTTTTTTAAATATTTTCCAAAATTTTTATGATGTATGGTAATTTTGCTATCTGAAAAGAATAAAGCATTCACAAAAATACAAAGGGAAAATAAAATTTAAAAATAGGAAAAAGTGGGGAAATATTGGAACCATTCTCTTTAAAGTCAGTACCAATAAAAAATGTCAAATGTAAAACTATTATTTAATATTTTTATATCTATATAAGATATATATTGTTATATCTTATCCAAGAAATAAAAAAGAATAAAACAGAGGTTAATCCATGGAAAAGAGTTTAGAAAAACTAACCAGACATGGTAAGATAGCATATCTTCATGAACATAACAATCACAGGCCAGAAAATGTAGATAGGAAATAAGGAGAACATACAAACTTGAGATTCACAGCAGATAATCATATCTAACTTACCTTCCTAAAACTTGTTGTGAGGATTAAGTAAAATGATATATATGAAAGTCCTTTCATATTTAAAAAAATGGTGTAATGGTAGTAATAATGATTGTATGAGTGTGTTGGGTTTTTTTGTTTTATTTATTTAACATCTTTATTGGGGTATAATTGCTTTACAATGGTGTGTCAGTTTCTGGAGTGTGTTGTTTTAATCAAAAAAACATATATATAAAATTATGTGGTCCCTTCCAAGCAATAGTCACTATTCTCCCATTCGCCAAAAAGTACATTTTATAATATTAAAGTATACTCATTGTTGATATTCAGGAGCACAGAGATATAAAAGCAATGGCTTATAGAAGAAAAATGGTTTCTATCCTCTGACTCTCACCATGATATACCCTTCTGGTCTTGATACTTACAGAAGCCAAGATATGAGAAGAGGGCATTAGGGATCGGAGTTCTAGAGAGAGGGCATAAAAACTACACAGAAAGCCTAGGGCATATGTACTGATTGTCTTGCAGATGTCACACATACTATCCAAGGTCATTTTCAGCCCACCCCATCCAGAATGGATAAGTGAGTGGCATTCTTCCCTGGAGGCAGCAGAGGTCAGAAGGGGCTAGAAGACCCAACAAGGAGGAGACAGAGAGTCCAAGGAGAGATGAGTATCTAAATAGAAAGGGATGTCCAACAGGGTAGGATGGGGCACTGGCCCTAAGGGCTGAGACTGAAGGACCATCCCTCATTTAGGAGCTAGGAGTGGAGTTTGGCAGGGTACAAAAGCCACCCCTAACCACCACCTCCCATCCCCGCCCCAACTTCCTCTTTGGGTTCTGAACTGGTTAGAAGACAAAACTCAAACTTGAAGTCAAGAACTGTTTTGTGCCTAGACGAGCTCACATACCAAATGAGAAACAAAAATATTAATTCAAAAGGATACATTCACCCCAATGTTCATAGCAGCATTACTTACAATTACCAAGGTATGGAAGCAATGTAAGTGTCCTTCAGCAGATGAATGGATAAAGAAGATGTGGTGTATATACACAATGGAATACTACTCAGCCATAAAAAAGAATGAAGGCTTGCCATTTACAGCCTCATGGATAGACTTGGGGGCCATTAAAATAAGTCAGACAGAGAAAGATAAATGCTGTATGATATCACTTATATATGGAGTCTAAGAACTACAACAAACTAGTAAATAAAACTAAAAAGAAGCAGACTCACAGATATAGAGAACAAACTAGTGGTTACCCATGGGGAGAGGGAAGGGAGGAGGGGCAATATAGGGGCAGAGCATTTAAAAAAGAGTTATTATGAGATTATATGAAATCATGTGTGTGAAATTTTTGAAAATTGTAAAGCACTATAGAATTTAAAGAGTCTTTCATTCACTACAAACAATAAATGCTGGAGAGGGTGTGAAGAAAAGGGAACCCTCTTGCACTGTTGGTGGGAACATAAATTGATACAGCCACTATGGAGAACAGTATGGAGGTTCCTTCAAAAACTAAAAGTAGAACTACCATATGACCCAGCAATCCCACTACTGGGCCTATACCCTGAGAAAACCATAATTCAAAAAGTGTCATGTACCACAATGTTCATTGCAGCTCTATTTACAATAGCCAGGACATGGAAGCAACCTAAGTGTCCATCGACAGATGAATGGATGAAGAAGATGTGGCACATATATACAATGGAGTATCACTCAGCCATAAAAAGAAACGAAATTGAGTTATTTGTAGTGAGGTGGATGGACCTAGAGTCTGTCATACAGAGTGAAGTAAGTCAGAAAGAGAAAAATAAATATCGTATGCTAACGCATATATATGGAATCTAAAAAAAAAAAATGGTTCTGAAGAACCTAGGGGCAGGACAACAATAAAGACGCAGACGTAGAGAATGGACTTGAGGACACAGTGAGGGGGAAGGGTAAGCTGGGACAAAGCGAGAGAGTGGCATGGACATATGTACACTACCAAATGTAAAATCGATAGCTAGTGGGAAGCAGCCGCATAGCACAGGGAGATCAGCTCGGTGCTTTGTGTCCACCTAGAGGGGTGGGATAGGGAGGGTGGGAGGGAGACATGAGAGGAAGGAGACATGGGGATATATGTTTACGTATAGCTGATTCACTTTGTTATACAGTAGAAACTAACACACAATTGTAAACCAATTATATCCAAAAAAGATGTTTAAAAAAAATCTTTCATTCAATAAAAAAGAATAAACTAAAAATAAATAAAAGGGAATGCAAAAATGCTCAATATACAAATGAATGATGACAATAAACAAATAATTTTATAGCAGTGAAAAAAAGCAATTCTAAAATAGAGAATATTTAATAAATTAATAAAGCAGTTTTTGAGTACCTATTCCCAAATATATTTTACTTATCTAATACTCTCTCCTGCTTCTCTGTTCATACCTTGTTCAAAACTTAATGTCAAAAAGAAATTTAAAAAAAATTAATGTCCTTCATGCCTCCCTAGATGTAAGTGTATATCATAGCAAAAACCAAACTCCTAGGTCCAAATCCCAGTTTCACCATTTACTAGCTGTGTGATTTCGGACAAATTGCTTAATAACAGGGAATAAAACGTTTATTTTTTAGGCTTGCCAGAAAGGTTAGCTAGTAAGAGAAGGCAAGGAAATCACTTGGAGAGGGATCAATACATAAGGATTGCATCATAAATATTGCTTATCTTTTAAATAAGGCAATGTTTTGTCTTTAATATTATACCTTTCAGGTTCCATAACATCACTGTTATAAATGGAATGAGACAGAGAAAATTTACTCACTGGAATTCCTCTGAGGAAGTGCTCTATGTTTATCTGGAAAAAATATTTTGATAAACTGATTGGGACTGAGGGTAAGACAAGACCTCAAGATCAGGCTTCAAGTGAGAAAAATGCTAAATTGAGATTCAAGAGGCAAGTTGAGGAATGTGTTTTGCTTTGAGAAAGAAGGAAGAGAAGAGAAGTGAAGCAAAATGGGAGGGAGAGAGAATGAAAGGAGAGGGATGCCCCAGAATTTCATGCCCAGGTTAATTAACCAGCCAGACACAGGGAGAGGGTATCAATAGCTGGGTTGCGTAGTCTAGGAGAAAATCATCTCCTCTGGAGATTTGAGAAAGGATTTTTATACAGTTTTGAGTAGTTCACTCATTTTCCAAAGGGACAAATGCCAGAGCTGGATGCACAATTTCTTCTAGTCTAGAACCTGGCCAACGAACAAGGTCGTGTCTCCAGAAATACTGATAAGGCAACAAGAGTTCTGGAAGTACAGGAATGCTAAGGGGGATTGGCTTAAAGTATCCACTTCCAAATAGAGATGACCAATATATTTTGAATCAGTACTTTCCTGACTTTTGTTTTCAGCCTGCCAGAGACCTACCACTTCAGGGAATTTAAGGCAATTTAACATGCCACACACCCCATTAGTCGGGGGTATGCTTGGCTTGCCACTGTGCCTTCCTGTGTCAGTTTCTCCACCCAGAATAATTACTTGATTTCAAAACACAGGCTTAGCTTTTGGCAGTTCTACTTCCTTTGCCATCAGATGGGGCCAGTTGGAAAAAATGAACCTCTGTTTATCCATTTATATTTAACAATTTATGTATGGTCAGCTAGCCCAGTGATGCAATTTGACTATATTAATTACATCATCCCATTAAGGCAAGAACGATGAAACTCATGAGACAAATATTAAGAGACCATCTGCAAGTAAAATGCATATCTGCCCCCAACTCAGTCACAAACCAGAGATGTGGGTTAAAGACACTGTAATCCTGAGTATATTTTATTTTACGGGTCAAAAGGGATGGCGGTCTGGGACTTCCCTGGTGGCCCAGTGGTTAAGAATCTGCCAGCCAATGCAGGGGACACGGGTTTGAGTCCTGGACCGGGAAGATCCCCCATGCCGCGGAGCAACTAGGCCCATGCGCCACAACTACTGAGCCTGCGTGCCACAACTACTGAAGCCCACACGCTTAGAGCCCGTGCTCCGCAACAAGAGAAACCACCGCAATGAGAAGGCCGTGTGCTGCAACGAAGAGTAGCCCCCGCTTGCCGCAACTAGAGAAAGCCTGCGTGAAGCAACGAAGACCCAAAACAGACAAAAATTAATTAATTAATTTTTAAAAAAGTAAAAAGGGATGGTGCTCAACTTCCTCCAAACTTGCTACCCTGTAATATATAGGCATAGTTCCCTTGCTACCTTTGGTCAGTTCCCAAGTGTTGGGTACTGTGAATTGGGGCAACTTTGTTCAAAGAGTCATTAACCTTTCTGGAGGAGTAAAGAGAAATCAGAACAATGGCAATGAAGATTACCAGAAATTTTTTTCACCTCAAAAAGAAAAAGAAGTCCTCTCCCCACCTTCTGTACAATAGTCCAGTCAGAGGCACTAGAAAGGCAACAACTGGAATCTGACTGAAGAGAGGGAGAGAAGAGCACCTTGGAGTATAAAAAAGGTCCCCCAAGTTGGGGGAAGTTGTCTAAAAGCCAAACTCTGCCTGAAGTCTCTGTCTGCATATTCCTGACCCTCGTTCCCATGATCTGAGATACTCAAAGAACTTCTCTTGGGAAGCCAAGCCACTTAAAGGGCCCATTTAAAGCATCAAAACTAATGCTGGTATGTACTACTTGTTCTGAAAAGGAAATTCAGAACATTCAGATATGCAATAAAACCAAAAAAATTATATGACACACATATATCTCTAACATACAAGCAGTCTCGAGCCAAATTTGTGCATTTTTGGATTTCTGTTACATCAGTTTGGAAAGCTAATTTAGTATACTAGGGCTATAATTTTACATTAAGCAATTCAATTTTAGCAATCTTTATTTGCACAGAAGTAAATTGGAGTGGGTAGCCTTTAAAAGAAATTTTTTTTTATCTGTAGAGAGAATACATGTGTATTGGGTAGATACAGAAAATATACAGAAGAAAATAAAAATCAACTGTAATTCCAGCACCAAGGGAAAACCCCTGTTGACATTTTGAGGTATTTACCTTCAGGTTTTTTCTGCTCATATATTTAGACATACTTTTCATGGTTATCCTATTGTTTATGCAGGTTTTACATTAAATTTATTTTTGAATATGTAAAACATACATTAAAATCTGATTGAAATATACTGTTTACAATTTTATCACTTTTTTCTATTGTTGCATTAGTGTTTTTCTTATTGAGTTTGAAGAATTCTGCATATGTTTGTCATATTTATCGCAAGTGTTTTCCCTGCCTTAGTATTTTTTTTCATTTTTTTAATTTTAAGGGTTTCTGACAAATTTAGACAAACATCTACCACTGCTTCTATAGTTAGAGTTTTTGACCTCCTAGGATGTAGTCATTTTTCTTCTATTTTTCTGTTTTACTTTTTCATATTTTAGGTTTAATTTTAATCCATTTGAAATTTATTTGGGGCTGAAGTGTAAGGCGTGTCCAACCAACTTTAATTTTTGTCCAAAAGAGTTAAATAAATTGCCATTTCTTGAGCAATGGTTTCTTTCCCTACAATTTTGTGATACCATCCATTATGGATTGAAATGTGTCCTCCAGAAAGATATGTTGAAAGTCCTAAGCCTCAGTATTTCATAATGACCTTATTTAAAAATAGGGTCATTGGGCTTCCCTGGTGGCGCAGTGGTTGAGAGTCTGCCTGCTGATGCAGGGGACACGGGTTCGTGCCCCGGTCCGGGAAGATCCCACGTGCCGCGGAGTGGCTGGGCCCGTGAGCCATGGCCGCTGAGCCTGCGCGTCTGGAGCCTGTGCTCCGCAACGGGAGAGGCCACAACAGTGAGAGGCCCACGTACCGCAAAAAAAAAAAATAGGGTCATTGAGAACGTAGTTAGTTAAGCTAAGGTCACACTGGAGTAGGATGGGCCCTTAATCCAACTAGAAAAGAAGCAGACAGAGAGGAGAACTCCAAATGAAGAGGTACACAGGGCGAAGACGGCCATATGAAGGCAGCTCCAGAGACTGTAGTCATGTTGCCACAAGCCAAGGAACACCGAGGATGGCCACCAACTATCAGAAGCTAGGAAAAAGCAAGGAAGGATTCTTCCTCAGAATCTCCAGAGGGAGCATTGCCCTGCTGACACCTTGAATTTGGACTTCTAGCCTCCAGAACTGTGAGACAATAAATTTCTGTTGTTTTAAACCACTCGGTTTGTGGTACTTCATTACAGCAGCCCTAGGAAAGTAATGTACCCTCCGTATCACATATAAAACCCCCTTATGAACTAGTACGTATTTTGGTTCCATTGATTTATGTGTATTATTGTATGAGTATAAAGCTATTTTATTAAGGTTTTTTGATTTAATCCTCAGTACTTTTCCCTCATTACTTATCTTTTCTGAGTTTTCTTAGTAATCTCACAAATTATTCTTCACAATGTCTTATTTTTAGAATGAATGTGTCAAGTCCTATTTCCTCTAAAACACAAAACTTGTAATTTTTTATGTACAGTGATTCATTACGTAACAAAAAAATTCACAGTATGATTATGTTAAGTAAAAAATCTCCAGTTCCTTTGAAATAGGATTTTGATTTTTAAAATTGATTTACATGTAACAATTTACATTTATTCCATGAAATTGGACAAATATGTGATTTTAAAACAATTATAGATCTTAAAGAATAAAAATCTTACATTGCATATAGTTGAAGGAAACTGTATTTTTAAATGATAAATTTACTATTATTGATAATAATGCATACCTCTTTGATTTCCACATTATTTTAAATGTTTAAAAATGCTTTCCCATCATTTAGTTCAAGTAAACAGTATAACAGATGTTCTGCCTCAAGGATGTTACCACATTCATCAGCTAACCAGCCCAATGCCCCAGCTCCAATCATAAAAATATTTCCAAAATCCTTACCTGCCTTCCCCAAAGTCTTCCCCTTCCCTATATCAGGAATGCTTGGACCCCATCAATCCTTCAAGGCCCCCTCAGGAGTTGCTGGTATCTTAAAGCATTGAAGCCACCCTAGTTGGAAGGACTTTCTTCCTATTGCTTAACTAGCCACTTTTTGTCTACAGTTCATCTTGCACTTACCATGTATTGGGTAATAATGTTAGCTTTTATCTATATTTAGGGTTTGAACTATGATTTATTAAGTCACCTTCGTTTGAGCAATATATTTTGTTAAAATGTGTACTAAACCCTTTTTGAAAGATCGGATTGGCTAATTCCATCTACTCCTCCTAAATTTATGCTTCCAAATTACCTGTTCCTTATGTAAGTGAATGATGGGAATTGAACTCACCTAAGACATTTCTGTAGAGGGGAATACCCAGTTTAAAATGCATCTCTGTGTAGGTCAGGGTTGGACCCAACAGCTATCTTTCCACAAGCTAGATACAGACATCAGTACTACAATGATGTTTTCCAACAAAACTTCAAATATCACTTTCTCAGTGTGATGGAATAAGCACTGGGATAAGGGTCAGAGAGACTGGATTCAAGTTCTGGCTTTGTTCTAAACTTTCCTTCTCTGGGACTGTTTCTTCATCTATATCATGAGGTTATTGCACTGGGATCACTGGGAGGTTTTCGTTGTGAGGCGTTATTTGTTGTTTGTTTGATTTTTGCTTTGTTTTGTCTTGATTGCAGCAGCAGTAAAGACTTTCAAAAATTAAAGTGGGAGGAGGGGAAATAAACATTAAAAACAAAGAGAGCTGCCCTGGTTGAAGCTGATAGAATGGGCTGGAAACCTGCCTCTTGACCTCCCCGCCTTCTCATAGCAGCCCCAGAGGCTCCTCTGTGGCTTGAATCCCAGGATAGTTCCTGAGAACACACTTTGAAACCATTAAACTAGGTCAGGGTTTCCTAAGCTTCAGGCATCCATGTACCAACTTATGACTTTTGCCTGAATCAGCATCTATCATGTGCTACTCATTCTTTTATTCATCCATTCAGCAAAGATTTGTTAAGGCCCTACTATGCACTGGGGATCCAGCAGAAACAAAGCCCCTGTTGGGGAGGAGGAGTGATTACATTTTGAAGAGCCACATCTCACGGTGTTCTGGGTCCAGACTTACATTTTGGAGAGCCGTATCTCACGGCGTTCCGGGTCCAGACTCTGAATTCCGACAGATCTGAGTTTGTCTGCAACCAGACAGGTCTGCCCCTTATAACTGTGTGAATTTGGTCAAGTTATGCAATTTTTCTTTGCTCTAATTTAGTTTCCTGTAAAATGGAATTCAACTCATAGGATGGCTGTGAGAAGGTTAAATGAGGGACTACCTATCAAGCACTTAGTAGAAGACTAGGCACACTGCACTTAGTATCAGCTGTCATTTTTCTAACCTACCTACTTTTTAAACTTAAGTAATTGCTTTAGCCTCATTCTAAGCTAATAAATTTAATACGCCAGCCATGGATTTCTAGCACACTTGAAAATATGTACACAACAATTCCATTTGGAAATGTTCCTCTTCACACCTAAGTCATTTCAGCAACCCTATGGTATGTGGGACACATTTGGGAGCATAATTGCCCTCGTTTCTTCTAGCATGACCTTTCCACTCTCTGGCTGAATGCAGTGGAAGGACCTCATTTTCCTCTGGGCACTGCTGTCACTCCTATCCATCTTAAGAAAATAGTCATTAAGTGCTTAATTAATTGCTGCAGTGTCTCATATCTGGGGAATGGCCTGCACTCATTTCTTCATCACCCATATAATCATCAAAGGCACATATATGTACCACATCTTCTTTATCCATTCATCTGTCAATGGACACTTAGGTTGCTTCCATGTCTTGGCTATTGTAAATAGTACTACTGTGAACATTGGGTGCATATATCTTTTCAGATTAGAGTTTTCTCTTGTTATATGCCCAAGAGTGGGATTGCTGGATCATATGGTAGCTCTGTTTTTAGTTTTTAAGGAACCTCCATACTGTTCTCTGTAGTGGCTGTATCAATTTATATTCCCACCAACAGTGTAGGAGGGTCCCCTTTTCTCCACACCCTCTCCAGCATTTATTATTTGTAGACTTTTTGTTGATGGCCATTCTGACTGGTGTGAGGTGATATCCTGTTGTAGTTTTGATTTGCATTTCTCTAATAGTTAGTGATATTGAACATCTTTTCATGTGCCTGTTGACCATCTGTATGTCTTCTTTGGAGAAATGTCTGTTTAGGTTTTCTGCCCATTTTTGATTGGGTTGTTTGTTTTTTTTATGTTAAACTGTATAAGCTGTTTGTATATTTTGGAAATTAAGCCCTTGTAGGTCACATTGTTTACAAATATTTTCTCCCATTTTGTATGTTGTCTTTTTGATGTGGTATATATACAATGGAATATTACTCAGCCATAAAAAAGAATGAAATAATGCCATTTGCAGCTACACAGATGAACCTAGAGATTATCATACTAAGCTAAGTAAGTCAGAGAAAGACAAATATCACATGGTATCATTTACTTGTGGAATCTAAAAAAAGATACAAATGAACTTATTAACAAAACAGAAATAGACTCACAGACATAGAAAACAAACTTATGGTTAAAGCGAAGGGGGAGGGATAAATTAGGAGTTTGGGGTTAACATATACACACTACTATATATAAAATAAACAACAAGGACCTACTGTATAGCACAGAGAATATATTCAATATCTTGTAATAACCTATAATGGAAAAGAATCTGGAAAAGAATATATACATATATGAAACTGAATCACTTTACTGTACACTTGAAACTAACACAATATTGTAAGTCAACTATACATCAATTTAAAAATTAAAAAAAAAAAGGCATGCAAGGTGTGATGAAACCTCATGCCCAGATCAGGCAGGCACTTTAACAAAGAATAAACAAATACATGGAAAGCTGATAGAACATTAATATCATATAGTGCTTTAGAAGGATTTTTCAGGGATAAAGACAAGAGTGGGGTCCTATGAAGCTGGCAATGGGAGCTTCAAGTTCAGATCACAAGTAGCCCCGCCCCCTTTCCAAGGGCCTGGCTGCTGCGTAGAGAATCCTGCAATGCTCCTTTCTCCTGGCTCCATTCTCCCCACCCCACCCCCAAGTCAGAGCCTGGGGACTCTGCAAGGGCAAGAACACTAGGGGATCCCAGGCCGGAGAACTCCGTAGCCTCCTGTTGTGGAGAAGCACACAAACGTGGCCGTTTCTGAAAGCCAGACCTTTCCTGGGGACTGCCTTTCCGACCCTCACCTCACCCAACTAACTATCTGCCAGTTATTGGAAGAGTCCCACGGCAACGGCACAGAGGCAGAGAACCTAGAAGTAACCGCAGAGGTTTTCTAGTGGCTGGGCTGTGGCCAGCCCTCTGTGCAAATTCAGGAACTCTCTCTATGGACATTCGGTTTCTGCTTCAACACTAAACAGAAGCCATCACCCTCCCTCCCCCCACCTTGGGTACAGCGTACAACCTGATGGGTGACCATATTTGGGTATAGTTCAAGGTCAATGTTCTTGTCCTAGCTCTATTACCAGCCAGTTGTGTGACACTAGGAAAGTGTTACTCTCTTGGCCTCGTTTTCCCCTTTTGTAAACTGGGGAGTGTGTTTGATGGGATTTCTAAGGTCCCCTCCATAATTGGCATTTAACCAATCTGATTCCAACCACCTGTCTTCTCCATAACAGCCCTTCAAACGTCTAAATGCAGCGTTCACGTCGCCTCTTCCTCAGCAAACATCCCCCTTCGCCTCCACATGTCCCGGTTGCTCCTGGTTTCCAGATCCCTGTCTGCTCTGGTCACCCTCCTCTGGAAAGGGGCCAGCTCATCAGCTTGGTTCAGATAAGGGGCACAGCAGAGCCTGCCTGGGACTTCTTCCAGAGCACCTGCTCATTGCCGGAACCAAGACTGTCTGCCTCAATTAGAACATCTGGTCACCTTCCCTTGTCCCCTTAATCCCATTGCAAAACCACTGGCTTCACAGATACAAAGAGTTAGATTTTAAATACTGGCTGTTAGGCAAAGACAGAAGAGGCACCTGCTAATGCATAACCTCATTTTTTCCAAGACATTAATTTAAGAAAAGAGGAACATTCAGAAAACTCCTGTGATAAGTACTGTGAAGATCCTCCAGTCCTCAAAGAGCAAATTGTTTCTGAAAGTACAAGCTGGGAGAAAACCATTTCTTCTGTAGTTAAAGAAAATGTGCCCACTAGGCTAGTTGAACACAGCCAAGGAGATGCTGCTGCCACCTTGTGGTAGCAGTTATTACATTGCATTTCTGTCCATCAGCAGGACTTAGGGATGAATCGCTGAGTAAAGTACATGTTGGCTGGTTTTCATATAAGGAGTCCTGACACAGAGAAGATGAATGGGGATGGCAAACTTGACCAAAACTTCACCCAGATTCGTTCCCCTCTCTCCATTCTTCTCATCTGTCAGGCCTCACCTTCCTCCCAGCCCTCCTTCACGGGGAAGCTGATGAGCTTTGACAAGACCCCTGCAGCATGGTGTCCACCCCTACGGGGGAGGGTGGCAGCATCTGTGACCACCCACCTGTGACTCGCAGAGGCTGGGGCAGTTTCTGGACCACAGTGGCTGGCGCTCTCTCGTCTTCCTGCCCCTACCTGTGGGGTGTAGGCAGTGGCGGATTCCTCCATTATTCTCCACATTCCTTCCAGCTGGTATAACCCCCTGACTGGTGCCTCAAGTAACACCAGCGAGGACCAAGTGTGTGTCCACAGTCCACTAAGTATGGCAAGAAAGGCCCTGAGGTCTGACTTCTGTCTCTGCAGGGAAGATGAGCCACCTCCCCTTTCAGCATCATGGCCATATGATTGGTGTCGTGCACGGTCTCTACCCAGAACTCTACCTAGAGATCTGCATGCTGGAAGCGGGCTCTGGAGTGCACAGCCAGGGCTCCAGGCTGGGTAGGGGCTCTGGGGTGCATAGGCACAGAGGCCGAGGTTGGTCCCTCTGGACTCCATGCCCCACTTGCCTATCTCCATAAAGGTCAGCAACACCAGCTTCTCCCCTGCAAATATGTCCCCCTTTCCTCCCTTGTGTCCTACTGCCGAGCTCAGAAGGGGCTGCAGAAGCAATGTACGGGGAGCAAGGGCAACGGTGTGTATCTAGTCTAGTGATAATCCCCGGGGCTGACTGCAGGCAGTTTGTCAACCTTAAAATAACTTATTTTCTCTATCACTAGCTCACAAGTTCTGTTAACTGAAGAAAAAGGTGCAAAAAAAGAAGGAGGTAGTAAATTAGCCCATGGTAGAAAAGCGCTATCTTAAGCTTATTTTACAGTCCACACTGATATTTACCTAAGTACTCTTCCCAGTCAGCAGCAAAAAGAACCACTGCTATCCTAAAGAGGAAAAGGGACCCAAGTGTTCTGGTTAAAAGGTGATGAGGAAAAATGGTGTAAAGAGGGGAAGGGGTGAAAACATAGACCAAAAGGAACATATCTAATATTCACGGCATGGTCTGGAGCAGAGGAGAGAGCCACTTGCACATGGGCAAGCTGTAATTTATGAGGAGAAGGATTTGCAAACCAGCCAGTTACCAAGTGGAGCTGCTCAGCTACATGCAAGGTACTGGACTGTGTCATGGGAAGTCATCCAGGCAGAGGGGCCAATGCCTGAGGTGCTGTATTGGTCCCTCCAGTGCAGTGGAGCACGAATAGTCACATGAAATACCTAGAATAAGATCTGGAAAGCTGCACACAGAACTGTGACTGTGGTTACCTTTGGGGATGGGGACAGGAAGAATAGGAATAGGGAGGGGTGATATTAAGAATATTAAGTTGTGATATCTTTTTGATTTTTTTGCCAAGAGAAGGTATTCATTTATCACATGTGTAATTTTTAAAATACATTAAAATATATTACAAAACACCAGCAGAAGGAGCAGAAGCATAGGTTGCAAACTGGGTTTAAGTGTCAGCTCTGTCTATATCTTACTAGCCTCTAGCTTTGAGCCAGTCACTAAAACACTCAAGCCTCAGTTTCCTTGTCTGTAAAATGGAGGCATTAATACCTAATCCACATGGTTGTTGTGTTGCTTGAGACTGTAATAGGAAGTACTTGAAATTCAGTTGGTCCTAAGTAAATAATTTTAAAAAAGAGAGAAATGATTGCCCAGACCAGAGGCAATACAGGTTTATGAGGATGATTGCAAAGAAAACAAAAAAGAAGAGAAGGATGAGAAAGAGATTTCAGAGACATGACAGAAAATAAGATGATTTGCCAACAAAACTGAGCTTTATGACCCGAAGCCTCTTTCCCTACACCCCCTCCCCAACCCTGGCTGTCCTTGGGTTCTGCTTTTCTTCTTTCAGACTGTCAGAATGGAGCTGTTGTGGGAGAAGATGATGGGGAAAGAGAGAAAAGAATGGAACAAGATAAATTTAAGACCAAATAAAGCCCATGCTAATAGTTTTAAATATTTGTGTGTTGCAATGAGTGTTCTGTAAAAGAATCTGCAATGCCCCTGCTTTCTGTATGTGTATAGGTGCCCCCATCCTGGGGATATCCTCATCATAATATATCTCATCATGACTGCCTGCTTCCATCTCTCCCTCTAAACCATTCTCAACGGAGGCAATATCTCTCCCAAGAAGGCAAAAATTGCTTCTTGGGGGGACAAAAAAGTCTTACTATTTTAATGTATAAAGCTTAGATAGATAGATAGATAGATAGATAGATAGATAGATAGATAGATAGATATTACACACACATATATAGTATACCTGTGGTATTTCATTTTCGTGGGAGGGCACTGGTTATGAAAAAAGTTGTGAAGCCTGCTGAAAGCCCTTTGGGGGCAGGGATTCTGAATTCATGTTCACGTAAGCATCCTCCACAATGAGGAGGACACCTGTGCACAGCAACATACTAGAGGGACATAGGGAGCCAGGGAGGGAGGGAAGGAGGAGGGGGGCACTTGCTGCATCCGTGCATCCATTTTGGGGATACAAACAAAGGAAAACATTCAATGGGCTTAAACAATAAACACCAGTCATTGACTCACTTCATTGTTAGTTCACGGGTAGGTAGTGAGATGCTGCTGCAAATCTCAGCCCTGACAAAATAACCTCAGAGAGACGGCATCTTCTGGAAATCTCCCCCAGAGCTTCCAACAGTCTTCCCCTCTTGTCCCATTTGACTAATTCATATGACTTTCCCAAAACCAATCATGGGCAAGGGTGTGGACACCTCCTTACACTCATGGAGACCAGCCCTAGAGCTGGGAAGGGGTCCACGCCACTGAGGCACAAAGGGACAGAGAAGTGTGACAGGAACCCACATAAAATCAGGGTCTGTGGGGAAAGAAGAAGGAACGGATGGAACCTAGTCAGGCAAACAATGGACCGAGTCCACTTAATTACTGGCTCAGATGTTCCTGAGCACTTTTATTAAGGGAAATGGGCTTCCCCCCTGTTCCCACCAAATTTTAGTAGCTCTTAATAAAGCAAACAATTTTTATTTTTTATTGAAGTATAGTTGATTCACATTCTTAATTGAATAACAATCTTTAACTATTTCAATATATATTTTGGCTAACGATTTAATTTAATCATATGAAATATAGTCGTAACCTTTCATGTTCTATGCATATATTACAGTATACTGTGATCTCTTATTTAAGCAACCTTAAATAAATCTTTGGATTTTTCTGAGAGAGGAAATATGGTATCAGAAAAGGAACGTGGATCTGAGGACCAGGTTTATAACCTTAGCTTTTTTGAGTTAAGTGACTGACACCAGGCAAGTCCTTTCCTCTCTCACAGCTTTGGTCTTCTCACATATACTTCTACTATATTATAGATTATAGAGGTTTGTGGGGTTTTACTTGTATTGATGCTTTTGCCAAATATTTTGTGTCTTGTTTACTTTTTTTCTGGTATTTGAACAGAAGCAAGCTCTCAATTTTAATGCTGTTTTGATAGGAAAAATATAATCCACTTAATCATAAATCATGTCACATTATGGTTTCCAAGAGGGAATATTTGTACTGACAGAAGAGCCTGTTGTATACAGTTTTAAATGACCACATTCAATCTTTTGGATGGACGGATGAGTTGATGGACACATAGACAGATAACTGAATGAGCAAATACTCTTGCTGTCTAAGATTAGGTATAGTTCACAGGTGACACTGAGGCCATTCAGTGGCAGGTATAAGTATGTCATTCCACAGTTAAGAGAGCTGGACGTTGTCCCTATTCTAATAATAGGCCTATGGATGGAGCTTGTGTCCGCGTTTGTCACACACTTTGCCAGCTTCCCAAAGGGCTTACTGGCATTTTCATTAGACTCTCTGCTTGCTTTCTGTTGCCCATCTGCACGGTATGTTGCCCTTGCTGAGGGAAGCCAGTGACCACACCGAGGTCTGCAAAGGCAGGCAACGTCTCTCCTTGTAGCTCCATTTCTCTGGTCCCTTTTCCCTTAAGGATTATGAGATTTACAGGTTGCTACTGAAGAGAGTGTGTTTCCTTTTTATATAATTTCTCATATAAAAATAAAAAACTAAATACACAAGCACAAACAGCACACACACCTTGAACCACTTACAAAGGTAGGAAAATTTTTAGATTAAGAGCGGTGACAAGTTATCCATGTTTCTGAGATGAAATTTTAATCTAGAAGGGCTTTTTTTTTTAAAGCAATTTTCTATTTTGGCCCAGTAAATGAACATAATCAAATAGCTGTTGTTTATTATTGAAGTATTCCCAACTAATACGTAAAACCCAACTGACAAAAGCGAATCTAATATCCCAGGTGGAGAAACTCCACGGCATATGCTTACTCGTGTTCCCCATTCAGTTGAAGACCTCCCTGTCAACACTGTCCGGTGATTGTTGCCTCCCTGGCTGCTTCCTGCAGCTGCCATCTGGCTGATTAGAAGGGGTAACGGCCTACGTGACAAGCCCTCAGGGCATTACTCCAACCCTTTGGGAAAGAGATCCAGGAACCACTAATAAACCTTTCAAGCAGCTTTAAAGAGGAGAGGGCATGGGGTCGGAAAGAAGTCGATCCCTTCATGTGCCATATTCCACACTCTCGGTTAGTGCCCTCCCTTCATTTTCCAAGAGTCTGGGTGCGCGCGCGCCCCCCGCCCTCCCGGAGCCCTTGCCCAGCCGGCGCGGGAGAAGGGCGGCTGCGAGGATGCGCGGTCCCCAGGGGAGGCGGGAGGGCGGCGGGAGGCTCTAGGATCTCGGCCCGTACTTCATTGTCCCGTCCGACTTCACTTACCAGACACAAATTCAAAGATAAATCAGAATGGTAAAACGGCTACGGCAGAAACTGGGAGTGCCGGGGTGGGGGGGGGCCCTTCTGGGCGCGGGACCCTGTGTGACGGCGCTGGTCGCTCGCCCACGTGGCCAGCCCTGCCCCGGCTCCTCTCTCGATTGGAGCAGTTCCTTCCCCTCCAAGCACGGGTCTGCCTGCAGTGTGCCACGTTTATCTTTCTTCCTGCTCTCCCCACCACCGCATCCCACTACCACTAAGCTGGTGGAGATAAGTGCAAGCGGCTCCAGGGAAAACCGGGACGCCCTTCCTTCTGTTTGAGGTCGGCGAGAGCGCCGGAAGTGCATTCCCTTAATACCAGGAGAAATTCTCCAGGGCTGCTTTTGATACTATTCCTAGAACCAATTAGTCAGACCTCTCATTTAGATGCAACTTGAGGATGCAAAAAACAAACAACTATGGTACTGTATTTTAACAGCTTAAACAGCTCCATTTGTTTAGCTTACACAGAGGAATAGCTTTCCAGAAATACACAGAGGAGGCTTCAGGCCTGCTGAATGTATAACAAAGAGAGCTGCAAAGTCACAAAGGAAGTACCATTTAGGTGACATTTGCTAATGAGTTGCATTTGAAGCGCGAAAGAAAAAATTGTTAAAATAATGAAAGTTAAAGGCAAAATAGAGACCTTCTCACCTGCTTTATTTTATGAATTAACAGCTGGATCATCAGTTTGGAATACGATCTAGTTGGCATCAGCAAGGAGAGGGTTATATAGTATTTAATAGTGAAGGCTCTGTCTCAGAAGTCTTTTTCGACTTCTCATTAAAATAGAAATCATCTACACGGGATACTTTGATAATTGTGTGACTATAACTTTTGCTTATTTCTTTCATAAAGATATGAGTTAACAATGAGATAAATACATATGCTTAAGAGTCATATTTAGAAAGCAGAATTTCTACAAATAGATAAGTTTTGCAATTCTGGTGAACAGAGTTAAAAGCAGTGCTGAAAAAATATGAAACTAATTTTCAAATATTTTCTTCAATTTTAAAGTTATGTATTAAAAGTAAGTTCACGGGCTTCCCTGGTGGCGCAGTGGTTGAGAGTCCGCCTGCCGATGCAGGGGATACGGGTTCGTGCCCCGGTCTGGGAGGATCCCACATGCTGCGGAGCGGCTGGACCCGTGAGCCATGGCCGCTGAGCCTGCGCGTCCGGAGCCTGTGCTCCGCAACGGGAGAGGCCACAACAGTGAGAGGCCCGCGTACCGCAAAAAAAAAAAAAAAAAAAAAAAAAAAAAAAAAAAAGTAAGTTCACAAAAGAGTTTCATGAACTTTGAATTCAAGCAAAGATTTTAAAAATTAATTTTCTTATTTCTTTTCATCTGTTCATTCAAAGGTAGTTTTTAAAACTTAGCTTAGTGACTTTTCCACCTATAGAGCCAAATCTTAACATAGGTTATTTTGGATTAAGCTGACAACAGTGTAAGCCTAATAGCAAACATTTCCCTGAACCGATACAGACCTGTCAAAGAGAAATGGCCTGTTTCTAAATGATGCTCAAAAACATTCTATGTATTACACACAAAATACACCTTAACAGTTTTGAAAGTACCGAGAGATGGTATACTCTGGTTGAAAGATAACTGAACTGCATTATTCCAACTCTAAGGACATTAAAATTTAATTTGAGAAGAGCAAGCAACATCTGCCGCTAACAGTGCTAACGACACAAGCCAGGGACACAAAATCAGCCTGCCCAGTCTTTACCTTAAGTCCTCTCTCCTTTTTCCAAATTGTACCCTTTCTATCTTCTAATCTTGACCTGTTTTGTAAACCACGTATTCTAATATTAATTCCTTTCCTGACTGAAACCCTGAATAAAAATCAGCTCATCCAACAAACACTAGGTTCTAGATCTTGTGCTGGTGAGGGTGAGTCAATGCCCAGTATATGACACAGAGGGGCCAATCACGGGCAAAGGTGAGTTAACTCTTTTGTGCCCTTTCAGTTCTCCCCCATTTTCCTACTGGACAGGTGCTGCCTTCCTCCTCCCCACTGCCTTTTCTACACCTCCCTCCCACCCTTGTCATCCTATCCTTCGAAAGAGTTCTTATCAACTCTTTAAAGAATTTCCATCATGCCCTACCCCAGTGGACCTCAAAATAGGCACAGGTAGTGTTATGGGAATCAGTTCCCAAATCCTTAGCATCCATATGGGCTTTTTTTTTTTTTTTAATGGGCTTTTTATTAAAACCATTCTCCCTGAGAAAAAGCCTGTGGTCAAGGTGCCCTTTTGGTTCTCTGTTCCTGTCCCCCCTTTCATAGGCGCCCTTTTCTCACCTAAAAAAAAAAAAACAGAAAAAGAAGGCATACCTCTCACCTATCAGGACTCAATTCAGTGTATTACCAGAGGGCTTAAAACTCTCTGAGGCAACCAAGGTAAAATCAATTTAAAGTAGTAGTGTTGGCTGGAAGATAGTTTGGAAGGCCCTTAAAAACTAAAAATAGAGTTACTGTATGATCCAGCAATCCCATTCCTGGGCATATATCCAGAAAAGCTGAAAACTCTAATTCAAAAAGATTCATGCACCCCAATGCACTATTCACAATAGCCAAGACATGGAAACAACCTAAATGCCCATCGACGGATGAACGCATAAAGAAGATGTGGTACATATATACAATGGAATATTACTCAGCCATAAAAAAGAATGAAATAATGCCATTTGCCCCAACATGGATGGACCTAGAGATTATCATACTAAGTGAAGTAAGTCAGACAGAGAAAAACAAATATATGATATCACTTTTATGTGGAATCTAAAAAAATGTATAAGTGAATCATTTTGCTGCACACCTGAAACGTAAATCAACTATACTTCAATTTAAAATAAGTAGTAGTGGGACTTCCCTGGTGGCGCAGTGGTTAGGAGTCTGCCTGCCAATGTGGGGGACACGGGTCTGAGCCCTAGTCTGGGAAGATCCCACATGTCGCCGAGCAACTAAACCCGTGAGCCACAACTACCGAAGCCTGCGTGCCTGGAGCCCATGCACCACAACGAGAGAAACCACTGCAATGAGAGGCCCACGCACTGCAACGAAGAGTGGCCCCTGCTCGCCGCAACTAGAGAGAGCCCGTGCCCAGCAACAGGGACCCAATGCAGCCAAAAATAAATTAATTAATTAAAAAAAAAAAGTAGTAGTATTGGTGTTGCGACTATAGTGACTGTCTAACAAATCCTTTTGCAAGTCAAGTGGCTTCTGATTCTTTTGAAAAAAAAGCTGATAAATCATTAAAAATAATTTTCCTTCACAGATTACTATGTGATTTTTGTTAGGCTACATCTTGGAGAAGTGAGAGGCTTTCCTAACAACAAAACTCTTTCCACTACCACCTACTTACTCAGTGAACAAAATTTCTCAACACGTCTATAAAAATGCATAATGAAAATTAGAGCTGAGCCCTGACTTTTCCTGACCATAAGTAATATTCTTCTATGAATTCATGAAATAACTTTTTAAACATCCCATCTATCTCATTAAGAGATGCAGTTCTAATAGAATTTTATTTTTATATTTAGTAATTATTAACATTTGTAATATAATTAAGCTGAGAACCCACTTAGTCCTGATAATAATTGTAATGATAACTCAATTCTAGAAGAAAACCTTTATGCTTAAGGTCCTGTGGTCAAAAAACTAATTTCAATTTCTATACATATTTTTGTTTGAGAAAAATATTTAAGACTGTCAAATATAGAAAGCACTAGGATAAAATTTCTATCAGGGAGTGGAATAGAAATACAATTTCAAAGGGTAAGGAAAAAAGAAGATGGTATAAAATTTCCCCTCATCTATACCCATGTCTTTCTTACCACTATGAGATTTAGGCTTTGTTGAATACATAAAAATGATGTATCAATTTTATTTTAAATAAAAGTGGAAATTAAATCCTTTGCAACTACGTAAACTTCTCCTGAAAATTTTTAGATATCAACTTAAACAGGTGCAAAGAATACATAGCTTTTGAAAATTCTCTCCTGGAATATATAAACAAAAAACTTTGAAGACCATTGGGCTGCCTTATTCCAATCTACACCTCTTCCCTTCTCAGTATTACCATCTGGGATGCTCTGCTTTAGCAGGCATAGCTCAGGGGTAGAGTATTTGACTGCAGAATATTCTGCTTTCAACTATGGTGTAGTGGTCCAGAGCATGTGCTTTGGAGGCCAGAAGACCTAAGAATTCCTGGGACGGGGGTGAGGCAGGCTAGATGCAAAACTTGAGATACTCTCAGGTTCTTGCAAGCATCAGCCTGCACTTGCTCAAACCTGAGAGTTTGCCTCCTTAAACTTGGTACTCCGCATGCCTCACTTGCCTCACCCTAGTCCTTTCCTCTTATTACTAAGTAATCTCAGTAAGTTATTTCACTTCTCTGAGCCTCGGTGTTCCCTATAATAAAGAGGGAAAATAATGTAACTGTTTTACAGAGTTGGGTGAGAAGATTAACGTATAGAACATGCAGAGTACTCAGCAAAATGCCTGTCTGTGGTCACTAATCAAGAAAGAGCAGCTATTTTCTGACCCCGAGGAGAGTATCTGATAAACCAATTCATAATGAGGCAATAATCACTGAAAGACTTAAAGGATTATCATTTCCAGGAGGTTTGATTTTAGAAGGCCCTTGGAGAGGCAATATTTTCACACGTGTGCACAGTTGCAGACACACACATACACACACAGAGCCGGGTGGCTGATAGCTGGAGGGTTTCCCCCTGCCCACCTGTCTGTCCTCTCCCACTGCCCTCTGGCCTCTGCTTACACTGAGACGTGCTCTCTCTGTGCTCAGGAATCTCCCTGTCTTAGAGAAATCTGAAAAGTGCAGGGAACTTGCCTTCCCTTTGCAAGAAGCATAGATGTAAGCACTTAGTCCACATAATACTTTAAACATAATACAATATAACCTAAAAGCATGGTCTCCAAAAAGGTATTATTAGTGAAAATACCAAAATGTGCAGGTAGGGTGGTTTCCACATGGGTGCAATGGATAATTCTGTAAGAAGCCTAGTGAGGATTTGCTAAGTCATCCTCCCCTCCCCTGCCATCTTAGTCCATTCAGGCTGTAACAACAAAAATACCACAGACTGGGTGGCTTATAAACAACAGAAATTTATTTCTCACAGTTCTGGAGATTGGGAGACACTGGCAGATTTGGCATCTGGTGAGGACCTGCTTCCTGATTCATAGATGGGATCTTCTCACTGTCACCCCCATGGTGGAAGGGTCAAAGAAGCTCTCTTGGGTCTCTTTCATGAGGGCACTAATCCCATTCATGAGGGCTCCACCCTCATGACCTAAACATCTCCTAAAGCCCCCGACCTCCTATCCTAATACCATCACATTGGGCATTAGGTTTCATGATATAAATTCTGGGGGTGGGCAGGGGGAAGGACACAAACATTCAGACCATAGCACTGCCCACCATTAGGGTCTGCCTTCAAGACTTGGCTCCACCCTCAAGTATCTCATTACCAACACAGTGTGGATTACATAGGGCACAGTCCTGTGCTGGATGCAGAGATGAGCAGACACAACACTCACCTTCAATTAGCTTTAAATTGAAAGTGTATATTTGATTTCTTCTCTTTGCAACTGTTTTTTCTAGCCTTGCAATACTGAAACTAGTATTTTTGCTTGTTTGTTCATATATTGAGTCATGCCCAGGGTCACAGAGATACTAAATGTTCATTCAACCCTGTTATGTAAGATAATTTTATTCACTAAATATTTACTCATCAACAAGTGTTTTGGAGTGCCAGGCAACGGTATGGGTGCAGAGGATACAGCAGAAACAAACAAGAAAAAAAATCCCTGTTCTCAAGATTTTTTTGAGGTGGGGGTAGGGAAGTATCTCTCTTAATAAATTAAAACCCAAACACTCAAGTCTTAGGCAGCCAGGAGATCCTAGCCTGTCTCCTGAGCCACCTATGACTTCTGCATCTCTTACTTGGTTTCCTTCTGCTACTGCTACCCTGGACCTCAGAGATGGATCATACCCCCTTTCCTGTCTACAGCACACTAAGGTCAGTGGGCCAACGACAACCTGCTACCTGTTTTGGGTTTTTTTTCAGGGGGTGAGGCACCACGCAGCTTACAGGATCTTAGTTCCCCAACCAAGGATCAAACCCGGGCCCCCAGCAGTGAAAGCGTTGAGTCCTAACCACTGGATCACCAGGGAATTCCCTGCCTGTTTTTGTAAATAAACTTATACTGGAACCCTGTCACACTCATTCATTTATGTGTTGCTTGTGGCTGTTTTCACACTACAATAGCAGAGCTGAGTAGCTGTGACAGTGACCATATGGCCCACAAACCTAAAATATTTATTCCTGGTCTAGAGGCATAACCTAACCCTATACCTTTTCCCTTAGCTCCTCTTAGCATATCTTAAAAAAGCTCAAATTTTCAAAAAGATTTTACTCAGTATTTTCAGCAGATAAAATGGAAATGAACACAGAGAATAAAATAAGCTTACAAACATTCTGACATGGGACTTTGGGATCTGACCCTGTCGTGGTTGACTGAGCATAGCATGTCTAGTCTCTGCCTTCTAATCCAGCACCAAAGACAAACCCAGAAGTGCAAGCTCCTGGTCTCTTCTGCTCCCACCTTAGTTCTTTGTGGAGATTGCCATCTTATGATCCAACATTTGGGAACTACTTCCTGGACATCTTGAGACCCTCTGGCCAAAACCCCAACAGACTCCCATCCCACAGCCCTCCTGGACCTCTTTTCTCTCAACTTTCCATAAGCATCTGAGTGCTGCAAATCTTCCTCGAATGACTGACGTAGTCAATGACCTCATCCTTCAGAAAAGGGTGTTGTCTAGACTACCAAACCAACAGTATAAAAACTCACGCTAAATACAATATCCCAGTGAAAGGGTCACCTTCACTGACAGAGAACAAGGGTCAAGAGAGTTATGGTTCTGTCTGTTTCTCAACTCCCTACTCAAGAAACCCAGTCTCCTAGAGAATATATAAATTACTAGAGAAAATCAAACCTACTGATGGACAATAATCTGAGAAGGACATGAGAAAAGTCCATAAATAAGCATAGGTATGAATGTAGTTGCTGAGGGCTATGGAACCAGAGGGCCTGGAGGGAGAGGCAAGGAAGACCTCTTTGGGGGAATGGAACTTGGATAAATGAAAGATGAGAACTGAGGAAGAAGATCTGTGTTACTCAGAGACCCTCTGCTACGTGTTGCCCCCTGCCAGCTTCTCATCTACATTATTTCCTCCCTGGTAAATTATCTCCAGACCAGCGACCACAGCAGTGGGTGACTGGGGGCCTGGCCACAGTAGCTCAGTCATTAATGGCTGTGTTTACTCAAAGTAAAACAAACACAAAAACAAAAAGAGAGATTGAGAGAGAATTTGAAGAGATCTTAACTCTGTAGAGAAAATAAGGCTTTTGGTAATCAGCATTGAAACACATTTTGCTCAAATAATCACTCTTCTACTCCCATTTTCTTCGTAAACACCCACTGAAAATGGACGAAGTCTGTGACTAAATAATAACCCTAAGAGGCTTTCTCTCACTTAAGCAAAATGAATTTTTATAGTTGTAAGGTAGCTGCTTACAGATACTGATGTCCACAAAAGAAGTAACAAACTTCTTCAATATTGCATGCTCCCTCTACCCAATAACTGTTTCTTAACTCAACGATTTTCCTTCAACACAGGGTCATGGAATAAATATTCTTTTCCTTATAAATTAAGTTGATCCAGACTTTGATGTAAAATAACAATGAAGACAGATGAACAAAGATAAGATTGAGTTTAGTCGTTTGCCTATGGATTTTTATCTTCCATTCTATACTAGTATTTCTAAGGAAAAACAGATGAGGTCAAAAACATAGTATAACTAACATTTATTTAAATTCAAAGGAACCAAGATCTTTGTTTCTGTGGGATTGTTGGGCCCCTGGTCAGCATCAATTTCATTCTAATGGACACTCTGTTTTCTGTTTTACAATTGACATTTGAATTCCAAATATTTCTCTTTGATACATTTCCAAAAGAAGATTCAGACAAATTGTCTGTTTTTTCCTTTAAGTGCAACATTAAAATCTCCTTCTATGCCACTCCCCTGGATGCCTCATTAAAATTTTTAAAAAGTCATCACCTTTGTTCTATCCACGGAGGTTTTGGGGGGAAGAGGGAGGTTGGAACAAGATGAAGAGGATGTTTTCATCAGAGGAGAATTGTTCCGGGATGAAAAAGCTCACTGGAATATATGATGTGTTTCAGAAGAATGAAGGAGAAAAAAAGCAAAGGCTGGGAGAAATCTTCTCCTGTGGGTGTCAGCCCCGCCAGAGACACTGTTCACGAATGACATGTTTCAGATCACTTGACAGGGTCATGCAAGCAACAGAAAGCTATATGGTTTTTAGTCTTCAGGTAGCAGTGAAATGATAATGTGGGTGGATCAGGGGGAAAAAATGAGCTTCTCATTTTGTATTTAAATTACTTTTGAGCTAGTTCTAGACTGTGGAGGAGTCGATAAGCCACCCGATTCATACACACTCACACCTCCCTCCTCCTCCAAAGCCTCACCAAAGTTTCCCACAGACTTGCTCTAGCCAACTCATCACTCACTCAAATTGCATTTATGGAGGGACTGGTAAATGTGGGCATCGTGTTATGCCCTGGCAAAACAGATGAAAGAACACATTTCCTGCCTCTAATGAAAAAGTCAGACAAGTAGACAGACAATCACAACGCAGAGAGGGAGGTCTCCTGCTATGAGCAGAATGCTATGAACCAGGCACCCAACCCAGCTGGGGATGGAGTGCAGAAGGTGAAGGTGAGAGAATCCTTCCCAGAGCTGACTGTGTTTTGAAAGATGAATGGAAGTTGTTCAGGAAAAGCGAAGGACATTCCTGGCAATCTCACCTGCACAATCTCAAGATATGAGCTATGGAATGAAAAAGTGAAATTTGGAAAAGAGAGCCAGGGCAATCATAGAGGGTCTTGAAGGCTATACTAAGAGTTTGAACTTCATTCTGAAGTAGATGGGAAGCAATGACTAGCATGTTTAAGAAGGGATTAATCTGATTTGTATTCACAGCATCAGCGTTGTACATAGGCTGTCACCCCCTTTCTAAATGACTCAAATCAAGAAAACCAACTAGGATAAAAGGCAGGGCTAGGGACTACCCTGGTGGTCCAGTGGTTAAGACTCCATGCTCCCAATGCAGGGGGCCCAGGTTTGATCCCCGGTTGGGGAACTAAGATCCCACATACCGCAACTAAGCCCACGAGCCGCAACTACTGAGCCCACGTGCTCTAGAGCCCAGTGCCACAACTAGGGAAGCCCAAGAGCCGCAAGTAGAGAAGCCCACGCACCGCAGCAAAGAGCCTGCGCACCATAATGAAGACCCAGCACAGCCAAAATAAATAAATAAATGTTTTTTAAAAAGAGTAAATAATAATAGTTAAAAAGAAAAGGCCTGGGGCTTCCCTGGTGGCGCAGTGATTGAGAGTCCGCCTGCTGATGCAGGGGACAGGGGTTCGTGCCCTGGTCCGGAAAGATCCCACATGCCGTGGAGCGGCTGGGCCCGTGAGCCATGGCCATTGAGTCTGCGCGTCCGGAGCCTGTGCTCTGCAAGGGGAGAGGCCACAACAGTGAGAGGCCCGCGTACCGCAAAAAAAAAAAAAAAAAAGAAAGAAAAGGCCAGGTTAGAGCAGTGAGTGTGAGGACAAGAAACACATATGCTTCAAGAGGATTTATAAGAAATGAGGGTACCAAACCTGTCGATGGATTCGTTGCTAGTAGTGAGGGAGAGCTAAAGGGACAGCATAGATGGTGGTACAATTCAGGGCTCAGGAATAGGGAGCCTGATAGAGGAGGAGGAAGTGGAGAGAGCGGCAATGGTGGACACAGCTGAGATGAGATGTTTAATCAATGGAGCATCCCACGGGTGATTGATACAGAGATGTAGAGCTCAGGAGACAGAGCTCAGGATAGAAAGATACATTTGTGTGCCACCTGGAGGATAGGAGGAGTCACAGGTAGGGGTGAGATAGATGGTCAAGGAGAGGTAGGGAGCCCTGAAGATCACCTGCATTTCAGGGACCCTGTAAAAGAGACTGAGAAGCAGTGGGCAGATAGGCAGAATGAAAACCACGAGAGCCATGTAAAATCCAAGGAGGGAATGTGTTTCAGAGACAGAGTGATCGACAGGGACAAATGCCACAGAAAAGTAATAAGATCAAGCTAAAGAAGGACTTGACTTCTGTAAGCATGACATCTTTGAGGATCTTGGCAGAGCGGTTGCAGTGGAGTGGTGGGGCTAGAACCCAGATCTCAGAGACTGAAGACTGAAGGGGAGAAGCGAGAGCGCAAACAGCAGAGTAGACTCGAATTTCAGGAAGCTTGACATCGAAAGCTAGTGGAAAGAAGGGACAGAAAATAGTCAGGAGACTCAGGTCAAGGAGGAACGTGTGTGTGTGAGTGTGTATGTGTGTGTGTGTGTGTGTGTGTGAGAGAGAGAGAGACAGAGAGAGAAAGAGAGAGGGAGAGGGAGAGAGAGGGAGGGAGACAGAGGTGAGTTTTGCTTTAAGAACGTGCTGTCACCTTCTATTTCCTGCCTGCTGAGAACTCTGGGACTAATCTGATCCATTTCTCTGGTTTTAAATGAAAAAAAGAGTGGTGTGTGTGGTGTAGGAATTCATACAACACAGTGCCTGTCAGACCTTTGTGTGTTTTTTCCCTTTTATCATCCCAACAGTTCTACCGTATGGGCATTATTATATTCTCTCTTTAAACTTCTCAGGAAATTGAGTCAGAAAGGTCCACTGGTTTGCCCATAGCCCAGGGTACATAACCCATCGAGCTGGAATTTGGTTCCAGGTCTATCTGAGTCTAAAGCACCGAGGCCCTGCGAGTGAGCGGGTCAGCCACTCTCTAGCAATTTCACCTCTAGGAGCTTGTTCCCATCTCCGTGAGATGAAAGCTTTGAACCAGGTCACAGTCATGACTTGCTTCTAGTGCACCAGGCCGTCAAGATCCAAGAGTTCCGTGGAGGAAGCAAACCACTCGGTAAACAAACCATGTGATAATCCATCTATTTATCTTCTTGCCACTTTAACTCCCATCTACACATCTGAACACACAATTCTATTCTTTTCAAACTCCAACTTCAGTCTAAGAGGAACTGAGTTAGTTTTAGCACCTCAAGCGTCTGGCTCAGCAGGACAAAGGCCCATTACACTAAACACAAACGCCCTTACTGGGTAGTTTCAGAAAAGTTAGTCCGGAAGGAGATCTTTCTTCTTTCTCTTTATACCAGGTTTCTTAATACATACACACACACACACACACACACACACACACACACACACACACATTTTTATTTTAACTTGTCATCGATAGGTAATATACATTCACAATAGTGCACACACCTTAAGTATGTAGCTTGATCAATTTTCCCAAGATGAACATATCCTTGTAACCAGCACCCAAATGGCTGCCTCTTTCTGAAAATTATTTGTTCTTTGTTTCCACAGTTATAAAGCTTCCTTGATAATTCAAATCTTTACCTCACAGTGAGTTTAGAAGGGCTAGCTAATTATAGCTTTAACTGTAAAACACTTTGACAAACTTGAAGTAGTTAGAGAGCTGCTTAAATTGATTATGTCACATGGTTTCTACTTAAATTATTTCACCTGGGAAAATGTCATACTGTCCTCATTAACAGATCACAAAAGAGATGTGTTTGAAATTCAACTTAATGGAGACTCGTGAATTTTTTTTAAACTATTGGCAGGCAGCTTGTTAACATGAAATATTCCTGTCTGAGTTTTGAGTCAGCCTCTTTCCCTCCTCATAGCTCTTTCTATATTCCTTTTTCTGTAGCAACGGGAAATTTTGTGTTTGAAAGTAATAGTGGTCCCCCCAAACCTCCATGTATTACAAATTGGTTATATGGTTGGTTATCACCGGTCCTTGGCTTCAACTGTGGGTTTTCAGGCATTGTTAATAATGTCTTGTACAAAGCCACATTCGTATTTTAACCTTCTCCAGATATGGACCACCTTTCAGAGTCTGATCTCATTCTAGGTCATTTCTAATCCGGAGGGGCATTGTTTGAAACAGCTCAGGTGCACTCATCTCAGTGTGGGATGAATAAGCAGAAAAGCAACTGGCCTCTTCTGTGGATGATGACCCTACCTCCTCAAGGGGAAGCAGGAAGGGAGAACCCTGTATGTGACAAGGACTCTGATGGTGAAACCTAGAGAATCCCAGCGTGAACAGCAAGAAAGGTTGATTTAGCCGCACAAGATTTTGGTTCCAGAAAGGCAATAGCACATCAGCCATTGCGGTTATTCCGCAATGATATGAACAGAGGAAGAATAATGCTTTTTGTGGCACCTGAGAAGGAATCTCATTAACATTATTTCTGCTGACGCTTGGTGTCCAATCATTCCAGCCTGCCTGGGAATTGCTGGAATGATTTGTCCCCTTTCCAATAGTTACTTTGATAAATCCAGTCATTTCACGTAGCCTCTATGAAATTCGTTTTTCTTCCACTTACTAACCTGTCTGAAGGATCTGGCTCACAATCTAGACTTGCACTATCTGTAGACCAATAGTTCTCATTCCCAAATTATATGCCTCTAACCTTTCAAGCTTAGAGCCTTACCAAGGGAGTGAAATTTAATCAATTTAATCCTGCTTTGGTAGTTACTAACTTTATTCTGCCTTGGAGCAAGCATCTATAGTTTGCAAATGAAAGGTCTGTTGTTTTGTTTTGTTTTGCTCTTGGTACTGACATGTACTATTTTGGATTGTTAGGTCACTTGCCATGTACATATAGCTTATCTTCCCAAGGAGAATGTTACCTCCTTGAGAGCAGGAGCTAAGTCTCATGTACATTTCTTTGTGTGCCCAAAGTGCCTTACTCAACAAAGTGCCCAAGAAATATTTGTTACCTGGATGATTGGTCAAGGAAAAAAAGAAGCCTAATAGATCATATTAATATTTTTCAAGTTTAGGAGTATACGCCCTCATTTTGATCTGTCATGGTAGCTGTATAAATCCAGAGTCTTTTTCAAATTTAAACCACTCTTGCAGACACTAAAATCCATCATCCGAGAAGGTTGAGTATCACTCAGAGAGAGTGATAATACCTTTCTTTTAATAATTCTAATAAGAGCTTCGGACAAGGACCAATCATAATCCAGCTCAGAAAAGGAAGACTCGTGGAGGTGGATCTGGCAACTTTATGGGTCGTGGAGGAAACTTTGGAGGCGGTGGAGGTAACTGGCCGTGGTGGAAACTTTGGTGGAAGAGGAGGCTATGGTGATGGAGGTGGTGGCAGCAGAGGTAGTCATGGAGGAGGTGATGGTGGATGTGATGGATTTGGAGGCGACAGTGGTAACTATGGCAGTGGTCCTGGTTACAGTAGTAGAGGAGGCTATGGTGGTGGTGGACCAGGATATGGAAACCAAGGTGGAGGATATGATGGCGGTGGCGGAGGATATGATGGTTACAATGAAGGAGGAAATTTTGGAGGTAACTATGGTATGGTGGGAGCTATAATGATTTTGGAAATTATAGTGGACAACAGCAATCAAATTATGGACCCATGAAGGGGGGCAGTTTTGGTGGAAGAAGCTCGGGAAGTCCGTATGGTGGTGGTTATGGATCTGGTGGTGGAAGTGGTGGATGGTAGCAGAAGGTTCTAAAAACCCAGAAGAAAAGGGCTACAGTTCTTAGCAGGAGAGAGTGCGAGGAGTTGTCAGGAAAGCTGCAGGTTACTTTGAGACAGTCGTCCCAAATGCATTAGAGGAACTGTAAAAATCTGCCAGAAGGAACGATGATCCATAGTCAGAAAAGTTCCTGCAGCTTAAACAGGAAACCCTTCTTGTTCAGGACTGTCACAGCCACTGTTTGCCAAAAGTGCAGCTATTGGTTAATGCAATGTAGTGTCAATTAGACGTACATTCCTGAGGTCTTTTATCTGTTGTAGCTTTTTCTTTTTCTTTTTCCTTTTTATTAAATCAGGTATATTGCCCTGTAAATTGTGGTAGTGGTACCAGGAATAAAAAATTAAGGAAGTTTTAACTTTTCAATATTTGTGTAGTTCAGTTTTTCTACATTTTAGTACAGAAACTTTAACGAAATGCAGTTTTGAAGGTGTTTCCTTGTGAGTTAACAAGTAAAGAAGATCGTTGTTAATTACTATTTTGAATGAATTTTGCTAAAGTTAACTGTAAAGAAACACCTGCTGACTTGCAGTTTAAGGGGATCTATTCTCCCCATTTCCAAACCATGAAATGAATGGGCTCTGACATGTGGAGAGAATAGATATTTGTATGTTTGCAATGTGTGTTTTAGATAATAGAACTGGGTATTTAAATTAACATATTTGTGAATTTAATAGCATTAAGATTTACCTTCAAATGAAAAATCTCAAAACTCCTATTTGGTTTTTGTGCATTTTCTTTCAAAATGTAATCATATGATTTTAGAGTATTAGCTTTGCTGAGAGTCCTAGCTGTGTTTAGAACATCTCCATTCTACATTCACTTTGGTCACATGTGAAATGCTGCCATAATTTTATTTGGGTGTAAAGAATGTCTACTGCCCTCTGTTTAAATTCTGGAAAGGGATAGTGAATGTTTTCCCTTTCCTCCCACCTTAAGAAACATTCTTAAAATCTTCAAAATACAGGACCACTAAGCCTGCTGTATCTGAGCAAATTAGTGACTACCTTTTTTTTTTCCTTTTTAAAGCACAAGAGGCCCATAAATCTTCAGTTATTTTCCTTGGTTTTATATATATATATATATATATATATATATATATTTTTTTTTTTTTTTTTTTTGATACAAGCTCTCAGAGCGAGAGAATAAAAATCATGCATTGTTGAACCCTTAAGAAAAAAAAGACTTTTTTGCCATAAGCAGCTAATAAAACCATCACAAACAAGCTAGATGCTTCTCTACAAAATATTTGAGGTTATATTCTTACGCTCACTTTTGCCAATTAATACAGTCTTAGGAAAACATCATTTTACATATCTGACAATAAAAATTATTCTCTCAGGAAAGTGCAACACCTCAAGCAAATCCATGAGAATGACACGAAGAGAAGGAAATAAGAAAGGCACTTTGGGATGCATGGAAATGAACAACGTAGGGACTTCATTGACCTTCTCAGAGAAGACAGTCTTTATAACTCTTGAATGGTGGTATTATTAAGTATTTTAAATGCAAAAATATATCTGTTTTGCTAATTAAGATGTCTGTTTAACACAAGTATTTGGCACCTCATTTAAATAATTGTCTACTGGGGTACCTTGCACTTCTATGTTGTATATTAAGAGTGTTCAATCAGGAGAGATTCTGGCCTGCTTAGGAATGTTTGTTAGTTAACAAATTTGGAGATTTTAATCAGAGTGCCTCCAGCTTTGGGAAAATCCTCAAAGTTAAGCCAATAAAAATTACAGTTCTCATTGTTCATCCAGAACTAATAACAGTGTCTGGCAGGCATTTGAATGCATCCTCAGCCACATAGACGTAGCTCCATTGATTAGACCTCTTTTAGAAAGCCACCTTTCCTACCCTTCCACAGCTGGACTCATCCAGCTTTGCTAGTTTCCCTGAAGATCTTTTTCCATTTTTGAACCTGAAAACAAAACAACAAAAAACAAATTCTTTGTCCCTAAATGTCCAGCTTACATAACAGTGACATGCCCAGGTTTGAGGACAACATAATTTGCAAGTAAGAAATGCATGGCCGACTTAATAAAAAGGGAAAAAGAATTAACTGGATGTCTGTGGTATAATTTGGTTTGAACATTTTGACAACACTACCATAGCAGGAAATGCAGGGAGGATTTTCAGTGCATCACTGTTTTTCAAGGCCTGCTATTGAAGGGCCTGTGAACTCCTTTTATTACAAGTGTTTCTTTGTTTGAAAACATATTTTCAACACAGAAGGGATTCGTGCATTGAGCAAGCACTTACTAAATGCACACTAGGTGCTATAAAGCACATGGTCACTAGAAATACAAAGATGAACAAACCCAAGCCCTGCTCCGTGGAAGCTCTGTCTAGTGGGGACACAAATACACAAACATAAATAAAAACATAGCTGGTGGAAGGGTGGGGGGAGTCCTCTAACAGGTGTTGACGTGCATCCTTCTGGGAGAGGCTTGAGGAAGCTGAACAGGCTCTTCTCATGTGGTCGCTTTCTTTTTTTTCCCCCATGCGGTAACTTTCTAACCTAAACAATGTTTAGAATCTGTAAAGCGATTTCTGTAAAGCAAGTTTCTGCAAAGCAAATCATTTATTTCGTTTTTAGTCAGATTTTGACATATTAAGCTTTTAAGAATAACCAAGGTGTATTCATTGTTCTTAAAACAACAACAGAAACAAAGAAACTAAAAAGCTTAATCCTGAAGCTCTTTGATCATCCCAGTTTTCAGAGAGGAAAACTGAGACCACCCTGGGTAATAATGGGAGCCTGGTGTAAAGTATATGCTCTTGCCTTGCAGTTCTTCATACACATCTTTAACTTCCTGCTAACGTTGAAGGACTTGGTAACTAGATTGGTTTCTATTTTGGCAATTAGTCAACTGTCCTCTAAAGGGAAAAACCTCCTTAATTTTCTCATTGAACCATTAAACCTAAAAATCCTATTGGACCCAGGGCTTCTATCTGATTCTCAAACAATACCTCCGATAACATGCATTTTTTCCCTTTGCATTTGAGTTGGTGACTACATATTTTTCTCTTTATCACTGTGTTTTAACCAGAGGTTCTCTTGGGTGTGACTTAGATTGTGTTAGCACTGGATACATATATATATCAGGGATATATATCATATACATATATTACATATATATACTAGATCGTGTTAGCACTGGATAAACATATACATATATATATATACCATATATATATATCAGATACAGACCACTGGTTCACTCCCAACATCAGTAAACTCTTCTGCTGTCCTAATAAAGGATCCTTTCTCAACAGCAAGAAAACAAATAACCCCATTAAAACATGGACCAAACACCTTAACAGATACCTCACCAAAGAAGATATACAGATGGCAAATAAGCATTTGGAAAGATGCTCCACATCATATATCATCAGGGAAATGCAAATTAAAACAACGGTAAGATACCACCACACACATATTAGAATGGCCAATATCTGGAACACTGACAACACCAAATGCTAGTGAAGATGTGGAGCAGCCGGAACTCTCACCCACTGCTGGTGGAATGCAGAATGGTACAGCCTCTTTGGAAGACAGTTTGGTGGTTTCTTACAAAACTAAATATACTCTTACCATGCTATCCAGATATCACATTCCTTGGTATTTACCCGAAGGAGTTGAAAACCTGAATCCACACGAAAACCTGGATGTTTTTGCAGCTTTATTCATAGTTGCCAAAACTTGGAAGCAACCAAAATACCCTTCAGAAGGTAAATGGATAAGTAAACCATGGTGCATCCAGAAAATGGACTATTATTCAGCACTGAAAAATAATGAGCTATCAAGCCATGGAAACTAAAATACATATTATTAAGTAGGGAAAGGAGCCAGTCTGAAAAGGTTAAATATTGTATGATTCCAACTACATAACCTTCTGGAAAAGGCAAAACTATGGAAACAATGAAAGGATCAGTGGTTGCCAGGGGCTGGGAGTGTGGGAGAGGGATGAATAGGCAGACCACAGAGGATTTTTAGGGCATGAAAATACTCTGTATGATATTATAATGATGGATGTGTGTACATTTGTCAAAACCCACAGAATATACACCACCAAGAGTGAATCGTAATGAAAACTATGGACTTAGAGGGATGTGTCAGTGCAGACTAATCAATTGTAACAAATGTATCACTCTGATGGTGGATGTTGATAATGGGGGAGGCCATGCATTGTGTAGGGAATCTCTGTACTTTCCTCTCAGTTTCACTGTGAACCTAAAAATGCTCTAAGAAAATAAAGTTGTTTTTTTTTTTTAAGGTTCCCTTGTTTTCTGCTCATTCACTGTCTTCTATGGTTCCTTCTTCCCTCACTCACTTGGTTCACTCTCTTGCTGTCTCTTTTCTAGTGTCATCCTTGGATGTTGCCAAGCTTCCTTAAGGTAACTCAGTGCTAACTGAGGAGCCACTAACTGTTCTGTGAAGACCCACATTTCTCCAAACTCAGTGTGACTATTATCTCAGGGCGTCTTCTTTTGTGGGCCCCATTAGGGAGATTGCTGGCCTCCAATGGGCTCAGTCTAGCCATTTCCTCTTTATTAGTTATATTGATCACCATGCCCAGGGGGATGACAAAAACCCTGGCACAGATATTAACTCCACAATACAGAACAAATTTGTTCATCGGCCAAGAGCTCTTTCAAACACTGTTCAAAAGATTAAAGAAAGGCCAGGACAATTTCACCCTTCATTTTTTGTCTGACCTATTTCTACCATTCCTGTCTGAATTGTTAACAATGTTCTATATTATTTTTCAAGACAAGCATCCTAGCCAAAAAAAAAAAAAAATTTCTTTATGAACATTTTTATTGGATTGAGTCAGAGCAAGTCTCCTAAAACCTGACTGCATGGGGCCTCAGGGAACCAAGAGTGCTGGGTGAGAGCTCCCCATCTCGCTGAGCAGACCTCCAAACAGTCTGCACCAAGCCTTCCTGCCTCTGCCTTTTATGCAGAGACTACACAGCCAATTCCTTACCCAGCAGATTCAATTTACAGCATTTTATTTTCCAAGAATGGCACTTTAGGGAAATCAGGCTTACCAATCAGGCCATCCTAAAAGAGCTTATAATCCAATGTAGTTTCCAATTGAATGAGAAAACTGAAGTTGTGCTTTGATTTTTCATGACTTGGTTTTCTTTTGTCAGTCAGTCAACAGATATTTATTGAGTGCTGGACCACGTTCCAGGCACAGTGCTGGGCAGTGGGAAATAGGGCAGATAAGACAGTGGAATACCTGCCTTTGTGCGGTGAACTGTCTGGTTTACTGGCTCCCTTTCCACAATCATCTCTCCATATGGTGATGGAATTAAAGGGGAAAGTGTTTGTTTACAAAGCCATTCATCACATGGAAGAGGTAGCACCATCCTGCGATTACTGCAGCACTCTGGAAGGCTTAGGGAATATTAGGTAAAGTGAATTTGCCTTTATACCATCACAATGACAGTAAGTGCCTACAGAAATGGCCGTTTACCAAGTCAGTAATAATGTTTATAAAATATATTGCAGATTTTGGAAGACACCCACTAGGCGAATTGCAAAATGTGAAACTTTCCCCAATTTGCCTGTCTAATTCATTTGAAAATTGAACATTACTCCTGAAAGGAAAATAGGAAACTGGTCTTTTGAACTGGGCTGCTTGCAATGGGCTGCTTTAAGGGTAACTGGGCACAGCCATCATTGATGAGAAAGAATTGTAGCCCTTCAGAGAACTGGGCAATCAGTATGAAAGCACTCCACATATAGTCAGGACTTTTGAATTTCAGACATGACCTGTGTTAACTTCCACTAATCCAAGGCAGGGGTGCTATATAGCAGAGATTTATAACTGGTGATGTCTTATTAAATCACACAATACATTAGCACTCTAGATTCATCGTAATTGTATGGAAAGCCAGTCCAAGACCAACAGCATCTCTCATTCATTAAGAGATCTTTGATACAAGGACACATACACACACACGGCTATTTTGCATGAAGCCAAATAGCCAAACGAAAAGCAAGGAATTTGGTCCACTGTCCAGATCTCTCTGAATTAGGTCTGCATCAAGATAGAAAAACATCAAGATTATCAAGCTTTTAAATTTTTCAACAGGTGTTTTGGCATCAAACAATTAAAATCAACCTTTGTCTCTTCCATCACACCACAGGAAAAAGTTGATCCAGAGGCAGAAATGAGCCAAACATATTTGGAATTACATCATGTGAAGAGACATAATCAAAGGCATGCCCTTTGATAATAAGTAATTGTTCTTTCCGTTGCATCAAATTTACTTTATGGGTTATTTTGAGAACATATCACTGAAGTTAATCCATTGCTACATTTTTGCAAGCTCTGAAGATCTACCGAATTAGTTTATAATAAAGGATGGATTTAAGAAAAGTGATGGTTTCTACCCTTCTGCTTTCATGTTCCATAATCTTTTCTGTAGTGAAATAAAAGGAACAAATGGCAAACAGACATTACTCAGATAGCTAGGGAAAAAATTGATTTGCTTATTTGAACATGGTTGATATATTCAATTGACTCTGTTGGCATAAACCATGAACTAATTTTTATTTAAGTTCTACCGTAGAATATTGTATTCGTTGAAACTCCGTCCACTGTTAATGAAATCAAAGGAAACAATTGGATAGTAGTAGCTTACTCTTATATACAGTACTGGGTGTTCAGCAGTTCTGTAAATTAAAGTAGGAATTGTGGAGTCCTGGGACGTTGCTGGTTACAAATGGAGTGCTGGTCAAGATGATGGAGGGAAGGAGCAGAAGAAAGAGAGTAGGTTGATACCCTCAATCCCTGTCTCTTTTTTCCAAATCATTGTCTTTCTCACTGTGACAAGTGAGGTGACAGTGTTTCGGTGAGAACACTGGCTCAACTGTTGAACTACAAAGAATCCTGAGAACAGAAGGTCAACAAACAAGTGTATTTCTCTCTCACAATAGTCTGAAAGTAGGGGTAGGGTTGTAATGGTAGAAAACCTCACTCACAGGATTATTCAGGTTCCCAGCTTTCTTCTAAAGGTGTTTGGTCCTAGCTGGGTCAGTGCCACATCCACAGTCCAGCCATGGGACAGGAAAGAGAGAGAGGAAAGGACAAGCAGGTTTCTTTTACTTTTTAAAAATATGCCTACCGTACAATTCACCCGTTTAAAGTGTACAGGTCAATGGACTTGGGTATATTACATTATTAATTTTTTTAATAGCGGTAAAATATATTGCTATGGACTGAATGTGACCTTCCCCAAATTCATATGTTGAGGCCCTAATCCCCAGTGTGGTGGTATTTGGAGGTGGGGTTTTGGGGAGATGATTGGATTTGGATGAGGTCGTGTGAGTAGAGCCCCACGATGGGATTGGTGCCCACATAAGGGGATGAACAGCCCAGAGCTCTCGCTTAGCCAAGTAAGGACATGGCAAGAGGGTGGCTGTCTACCTAAGCCAGGAAGCGGGTCCTTACAGAACCCAACCATGCTGGCACCCTGATCGTGGACTTCCAGCTTCCATGACTGTGAAAAAAAATGTTTGTGGTTTAAAATGGTATTTTGTTGTAACAGTCTGACCGGACTATAGATAGTAAAATTTGCCCTTTTAACCATTTTTAAGTGTACAATTCAACGGCACTGATTCCATTCACAGTGTTGTGCAACCATCACTACTATCCATTTCCAAAACGTTCTCATCAACAAGCAAGTTTCTTTTAAACAAGTGATATGGGCATTGTCCTCATTCTATTCATTTATATCCCATTGGCTGCAGCCAGTCGCAGGGAGACTTGGGATTGTAGTCTGAGGTCTGCAGCTAAAGCAGGGCGCTCCAGGACCAGAAGGAAGAAGGGAGAAGGAATGCCTGGGGAAAACTAAGTGCCCACCAAAGGTATTTATCTAAAATAAAATCTTTGTCTCTTTTGTAAGAACAATAATCCATTTATGAAGTCTCCCCTCTCAAGACCTAAGCACTCCCCAAAGACCCCACCTACTAATACCATCACATTTGGCATTATTTTTTCAACATATGAATTTGGGGAAGACACAAACATTCAGACCTTAGCAATCTTATCGGGCACAAGCACATATTTTGAATTACTTTTTAGAATTTGATTTATTTATCCTCTATACTTTGGGGGGAATATTAAGGATTCACCAAGCCTTGGTGTATTTATTAGTGGGTTGTCAGTATCGTGTTAACAGCAGCCAGCAAACACCAGTATCTAGCAAGAACCCATGGAAAGGGAAGTTTGGGAGACAAAGAGGCTTTGTTGGTCCCATCATGGAATGTAGTCACCTTTTAAAGTTACTATGCTAATAATTTTAAGTAGATAATTCAGAGGACACAAAATCCAAAAGGTACTAAGGGGTACACAGTGTGTCTTCCCCTGACCCCTGTACCACTGTCACCTGATTCCCCTTCACAGTGACAACTGTGAATTATTACCAACTTCTGTAGTCTTCCAAAGATATCATATGTGTACAAAGGGACAGCATCCCTTTTTGTAGACACACGGTAGCATGCAATCCACACTTTTCTATACTGCACGCTTTTCCTAGACCTATCTTGAAGATCATCCCCAAGTCTTTCTTTGTAAATGACTGCAGGTCTTCTGTTGTTTGGCTGTATCATAAATTATTTAACCAGCACTCTTTAAATAGAAGTTTAGGATTCTTGTCATTTTTGGTAGGGCAAAAATGGTTTAGTCCTTGTACATATATTGTTGTGCCCATGTGCAATCATATTTTTAGGATAAATTCTGGATGAAATAATAGCTGTGTCTTAGTCAGTTTGAACTACAGAATTCCATAGACTGAGTGGCTTAAACAACCGAAATTTATTTCTCACAATTCTGAAGGCTGGGAACGTCCAACATCAAGGTGATGGCAGATCCCGTGTCTTGCGAGGGCCTGATTTCTGGTTTGCAGAGAGCCAGCTCCTCTTTGTACACTTACATGGCAGAGAGCAGAGAGAGAAGGCACGCTCACTTATCTCTTCTTATAAGGACACCAATCCCAGGTAGGAGGCCTCCACTCTCATGACTTAATGACCTCCCAGAGGGTCCACCTCCTAATACCAACACCTTGAGGGTTAGGATTTCAACATATGAATTGGGGGTAGAGGAGGGAGACATTAACATTCAGCCCATAATAAGGTACATTATTTATCATCCATTTTCTTGTCTTCAGAGGTGGTACCAACGTGCTTTCTCCTGAACAACCTTCGTTCCAACAGCCTTGCTGACACGCGTGTTTTCATTGTGGTTTAATTTGCTTTTCTCCTATTTAAATGATGTTAAGGATCCTTTCATCTGTATAAGAGACATTTGCTCTCCTTTGCTAAAAACTTTCTTTTGACACCTTTTGCCCCCCCTTTTTTTATCACATTTCTAGTTCGTTTTTTAAACTCTTGGTGAATATGAGAAACATTGTCCAGTTGTGTCTTGAAGATAAACTTTAGAAGATAAACCTTAGAGTTTGGGTTTTGTTTTCTGTTTGTTTGTTTGTTTGTTTGTTGCAGTACGCGGGCCTCTCACTGCCGTGGCCTCTCCCGTTGCGGAGCACAGGTCCCGGACGCGCAGGCTCAGCAGCCATGGCTCACGGGCCCAGCCGCTCCGCGGCATGTGAGATCTTCCAGGACCAGGGCACGAACCCGTGTCCCCTGCATCGGCAGGCGGACTCTCAACCACTGCGCCACCAGGGAAGCCCAACCTTAGAATTTTTATTGCCCTTTCAAAGAATGTTTTGACTAGTCTTTATCCTCAAATTAGCCCTTTTGGAAGGAATCCTTTATGTATATAAAATCACTAGTTACATTGACTATAAAGAAATATTTTAAAAAAGGAAACACATTACATAAATTGGTATAAAATATTTACTTAATAAATGTTGAATAAAGGGATAAATTATAGATAGATGGGTTAAAATCGGTGTTGCAATGGAAAAAAAGTTTTGCTTTTCAAGTGTATTTTCTTTCAGAAGCAAAATTAATTATCAAATTTAAGTTATATCAGTTGGGAAGTGTTTGACTGAAAGAAAAAGAATGCCCAACCAAAAATGACTTTAGAACAGGAATTTATCCTCTCCTATAACAAGAAGCCTGAAGTAGGCAGTTCCAGTGTTCCTAATTCAGCAGCACAATGACGGTGTCAAGAAACAGACTCTTTCCCTCATTTTCTTCGTCACCTTCAGCACGTTGCTGTACACCCTTAGGGCTGTTCACTCACGGCTACAAAATGACTACTGTAGCTTCAGACATCACATCCACACCAACTGTGTGCAAAGGCGGGATAAAGGGAGTTTCTTCTGAAGAGCGTCTTCTTATCAGAGCGAAATTGCCCAGAACCCCTTCCCTAGCGTACTTACTCATTCACCTCATTCTCTAGCTGGGTCACAGGCCCACCGCTAAACCAATCATTGGCAAAGAGCTATGGGTCCACCATGACGGCTTTAGAAAAATGATGACTAATCCAACTAGGGGGTCGGCCCACCTTCCCTGAGCACATTGCTACTTGTACCTGAACAAGTTTAGAGTTCTGTGTGCAAGGAAGAATAGGAGAGGGGCTGGGAGATGACAGATGGGCAATTAACTTTGCATTAATTGTAAAATCTTCCAGAGTAACTTTCTCTATCCATGTGTATATATATATAGATAGATAGATAGATAGATACATACATATATGTACACACATATATATATAGATATATATATGTGTGTACATATATGTATATATATATATCCCCATATATACATATCTGTGTGTGTGTGTTTTGTGTAGTGGGACAGAAAAGGGGTGATGGTTTAATAACTATGGCTTTTCCACATTCTAGGATGTGGTGAAGAATTATATTGGAGAATGATTGCTCTTTTGTCTTAGAGAACAGTATTATAGCCCTTCCGGTTACTTCTTCAGAAAAATATTAAGAAAATAAGGAACTTGGGGGCTTAAGTCTAGGGTAAATGTGACTATGGGAAAGGGACTGTGCATAGCAGCAAGCAAGGCCCAAGTAGGGAGAGAAATACTCAGAGACACCAAGAGCAAGGACTTTCGACATTAACTTTCAAGTTTTCCTTTCCTGCACTGAAATGCCCTTATGATAGGGAGCTTCAAGCAGTTAGTAGATCTCCTCAACTGCATCCCAACATCAACTTTCTATTAGCAACAGCTGGCGTAAAAAAGGAGCACAGGAGCGGGTTAGGAAGAGCAGCTTGAAAGAGCAATTTCAGGACAGCAGGAAGCATCCGACCAGAAGAGGCAAATCCATAGAGGCTGAAAGTAGATTTGTGATGCTAGGGGCTAGGAAGATTCAGGAGATATGGATACTGTCTTCTAACGGTACACGATTTCTTCTGGGGATGATAAAAATGTTCTAAAATTAGACGGTGGTAACAGTTGTACAATTCTATAAATATACTAATGACTATTGTGCCCTTAAAATGAGCAAATTTTATGGATGTAAATTATATTTCAATAAAGCTTTTTTTTTTTTTAAGTGATTGGCACAGCAGCTGGGAGAAGGAAGTCATCAACAACACATGCTCAAGGAATCCTCAGAAACACTAGTCTGAAGCTCTGTACTTTTCAGGGTTATTTAAGGTGAAGGATTAAGTTGTTTTATTTGACTATTAGATGAGAGATGGACCAAAAAGCCTGGAGATCTTGGGGACTTGGTTATAATAGCAACCGGAGGGCTTCCCTGGTGGCGCAGTGGTTGAGAGTCCGCCTGCCAATGCAGGGGACACGGGTTCGTGCCCCGGTCCGGGAAGATCCCACATGCCGCGGAGCGGCTGGGCCCATGAGCCATGGCCGCTGAGCCTGCGCGCCTGGAGCCTGTGTTCCACAACGGGAGAGGCCACAAAAGTGAGAGGCCCGCGTACCGCCAAAAAAAAAAAAAAAAAAAGTAATTGGACCCCTATCTCTATTCTGTTTTCATGGTACCTCAACTGCTTTCTGGGTCCCTTAGTGCTCACAAACAGAAAACTGTTCGTACGTACAAATGTATAGGTTGGATCCTTTTCCTTTTTGAGGACAGCAGAAAGGAATCATGGATAGAGTCTGGGTCCTCACTGAGTTGCAAAATTAACAAGCATTGGAACTGCCCACCACCACTCCCACCTCCTCCAGCTTTATGATGTCAGGTTGAGTGCTTCTTACCAAGAGGCAGAATAGCATAATGGTGAGACAGATGGGCACTGGAGCTAGACCACCTGGGTTCAGATCAGCCCCCACACCTACAAGTTACCAGCTATGAGACCAGGGCAAGTTACGGAGCCTCTTCATGCCTCAGTTTATCCTTTGTATTATTGAGATAATATTAATGCCAGCCTGTAGGAATATTGTGAGAATTACATGAATTAGTCCATATAAAACACTTAGAACTGCATTGAGCAAATAGCAAGCAGTGTAATAATAAACCTCAGGTATTATTATTTATAATGGTGTGCGATACACAACATTGCTCCAATGTCCAGTGAATTTGTGAAGCACGAATGTGGGATTCAACTGAATTGTAAACTGAAGAGAAAGACAACAGGTAAAACCATGGGTTGTTTAAGACCATAGGTGATACATGGTAGATGGTAATTTGTAAGAGAACAGGGTGACACATCTAATCCTTAGTCAGGTGCAGGTAACAGCTTGCATGGTGAAAAATGAAAAACAGAAACAAAACAAACAAACACAAACCTCTTTTGTTGTTCACCCCACCCTGCGGGCTAAGAACCATTCATTTATATTGGTGCCACTTGGGACTCTTTGGGTTGAAAGTGGCAGAAATCTCAACTTAAAATGACTTAAGCAAATAGCAACAATAAAAACGACTTTGTTTTATACTAACGACAACTACTGTGGCAACCAATCTCAATGCGCATTGACTCTTGTTCACACTTGGACTCAAAAGTTGCCCACACTCACCTGCGTATATCACCACAGCTTGAGTGCAGGAGTGGCCAACACTCAACATGCGGTGCAGAGGTCAGGAGTTACAAGAAGGGCCAGTAGCTTTGGGTGCTTTTATTTTCTTTTGGAACCTTCCTTAGGAATGTCTACTTTCCCTTCACAGTGGCTGTCGTTACAGAAATTGAGCAGACTTTTCAAAAATCTTCAGCCAGGACTTCTGGTTCAGCTCCATCATATAAAGAGCTTAGAAGTTGTTACTATCTTCCTTACAAGCAGAAAAAGATGAACAAACTGAAAATCAATGACTTTTCAAGGACTCATCGGAGAACTGAGGTCACAGGGCAAACTGCCACCCCTAAATCTGGATAGACAGATGAATCCAGGAAGTTACAGCAGAGACCTCCTTACCTGAAGCAGAAGCCATTGGAGCTATAAACTGGTAGAAACACTTCAATGGTAAATTTTATAAATTTCTGGAGGCTGAATGTGGACTACCACGTGAGAAACTCCTGGAGGAGTCTTAGGGGAGCCACTACATTTTCATGGGTTTGACTTCTCCGAAACCTTGGCCCTCTGGCAGAGGGAGGGAAAGAGTTACCATTTTGAAATATGCCCAGAGGGTTCTTCACAACAGAGGCCTACTCTCCAGCGGCAGGGACTTACCAGACTTTCCCACCCTGGGGAAAGGGCATTTTTCCCACTGGAAGCCCCTCTGGTCTTCCTGTATCATCTAAGTGGAGAAAAAAGAAAAGGCTAAGAAACACCTGTGAAGGTCACAACCCAGGGACACAGGCCACTAACAGACTGAGATGTAATAATAAGATTGTAGAACATGTCCCCGCCCCTACACTTTACCAGCACACCGACAAGGCTCCAATCTAATAAGAGTGGATTACAGCTGTAAGAGCTGAGGTGTGTCAAACTCTATTTAAGGAGGAGTTCTTAGAGAAGCCCAAAGACAACAGTTGCAGCAAACATTAAACAAAGTCAATATTACCATGAAATCTCACACTAGAAGCATATTTACCCCAGTTTCTATGATCCCATACATCACCTAGCTTTCAATAACAACAACAAAGTTATAAGGCATGTTAAGCAACAAGGATGAAACATGTCTGAATAAGACAAAGCAAGCATCAGGACCAGACTCAGATTTGACACAGGTTCTGGAATTACCAGACAGGGAATTTAAAATAACTATAATTAATATGCTAATGGATCTAATGGAATAAGTAGACAACATGCTAGAGCAGATGGGCAATGTAAGCAGGGAGATGGAAACTCTAAGAAAGAATTCAAAGGAAATGCTAGAAGTTTTTTAAAAAAACCAAAACACTGACAGAAATGAAGAATGACCTTCATGGGCTCATCAACAGACTGGGCATGGCCAAAACAGAATCAGTGAGCTTGAAGATAGGTCAATAGAAACTTCTCAAACTAAAAGGCAAAAAAAAAAAAAAAAAAAAAAATCTTCAGTCAGGTAAGGACTTGTGAGTTTCACCCAGCTTTGTCTTGGTGAACTATTGCTATTAATCATACAGACTAGTAGGCCCTCTGACACCACTTTTCAGGATGGCTAGTCTCATAGAAGTGTAGGTCACTGCTTCAGCTCTGTTCAGCAACCCGCAGTAGCATGTACACACCCTCTCACCTGCACAGTTCTGGGAAATCTTTTACCCCAGAGCTTCTGATTGATCTATGATTCAATTAACAATAGAGGGCTAGACAGAATCTGGGTGGGGGTCCAGCTCAGGACCCTGGGGTCCTTCTCAGCATTGAGAATGCCTGACATCATGCTGTGTTCCACAGACAGATTCCAGCTGAGAAGTGAGTGTGAGGCAGGGCCTCCATCCTGAAGAACTGATAGAGGAACAGACTGTCAGTTGGGACCAGACACCAAAAGGCGTACAAGGTGGGGGCATATTCTCAGAAAAAGGGAGAATCCAAGTTGTCAGAAATGGGCACAAAGACTGGGTCACTCACGCGACAGTTGTGACTTCCAGCTGAGTCCCTCCCATGGTGATACTCTGGAGAATGTCAGAAGCCTCCTTCGTGCCTGACTCAATGCCTTGACAGAGCCCAAAGGTCAGGGTGGACCTGAGTCTGTGGATGGACTCAAGTGCTACAGACCGTGGAGGAAGGATTTGCAAACCAGGCCATGGCTGCCACCTAATCGTGCCCTCCTGTGGCTGAGCTCCAGCACTAACTCCTATTCTGCCCTGCCCTGTGACTTGCTTGCTCCACGGAGAGACTCCCAAGCTTTGCCCAAACCAATACATGTGACGCTTTTGATCTTCCTGGGTGTTTTCTATCCTATCATACCCCCCCTCCTACCATAGGTGTCTGTGATGGTTACTTTTCTATGACAACTGTCTAGGCTGTGGTGCCCAGTTGTTTGGTCCAATAGTAGTCTAAATGTTGCTGTGGAGACACTTTAAAGATATAGCTGGTATTTATACTCAGTAAACTTTGAGTAAAGGAGATTACCCTCCATAATGTGGGTGGGCCTCATCCAATCAGTTGAATGCCTTAAGAGCAAAGACTGAGGTTTGCAGAAGAAGGAATTTTGCCTCAAGACTGCAACATAAAAGCCCCACCTGAGTTTCCCACTTGCTGGCCTGTCTTACAGATTTTAGATTTGCCAACTCCCACAGTGGCCAATTCCTTAAAGTAGACAGATAGATAGATCTTCTAGGTTCAGTATGCACACACATACACACACACACACACACACCTTCTTGGTTCTGTTTCTCTGGAGAATTCTAACTGATACAGTGTCTCCAAAAGTTTATTGACAGCAAAGAGTTAATCTTTTTGTAATAAATGCAAACCAACAGTTTTAACCAAAAGGAATTCTTTTTTCAGTGAAAAACAATCATTTTATCTATTTGCCTGAGAGTGGACTTAACAAAAATATATATACTTCATTCAACTTCGCTGCTTTTCACTAATCCTCAGCTTCACAGAGTTGCAGCAGGAGGTTGGCTTCTGGCATGCCGGCATTACAACTAAGGCTTATTTTGAAAGAAGCCAGTATAACTCTAGCCAACCATTCCTAACTGCAGCCAAGTGAGAGCTCCTACATCTTAAATGGCTTGTAGACGTACCTATGGAAACAATCAACTGCCGTGAGAACAAGTCAACCAGACCCAGTCACAAACCATTACAAACCATTACAATGTCACTTAACCAGCTTGTGGAGACAAACCGACGCCTCTGCTTTTTGCTCTGTTTTGATTTTTGGAAAAATAAAGAAAAATAAAGGAGGCCACCATCTGAGACTCTCAGAAATATGCTGGCAAATAATGAGTGTCTTCACCCTCCAAGTACCTCTCCAGGAGAGGGCTGCCCGCTACTATTATGTCTCAAACTCTATGTTAACTGAAGTCGGCTGTGGATGGCTTTCATACTACAGCATGAGGCAGGACTTATTTTTACTTTACTTTTCCTTGACTGGAAAATGAGAGTGTTTTGATGCTGTTGTTGTTTGAAACCAAACTGCCATGCTAATTTAGGAAGTTCCTGATGGGATGGGCCCTGCATCCCAGATACTAAAACACCACCATGGAAGGCAAACACGCGCCACACAACAGCAAGAGGACACAGATGTGTCTAGAACAAATTTCTAACATTATCCCTTTTAGCAGAGAGACTCATACTTTATTTTGACAAATTTAAGATAGAAAAATATCATAAAGTGAATATAGCAGTTGCTCTTTTTGTAACACGGTTTGGATGTGCAGAGCAACTTGAAAGGCCTAGCTTAACAGAACGGTCTCATTTCTGTTTGGGTTCCAGTTAATAGTGAATTATACGTCAGCCGTTGCATTTACTTGAGAGAATACTGGACACGGTAAAACTGTTTTTTAAAAAGGTTATGGCATTCAGTAATAAATATTATAAAGCAATGAACCAAAACAACCTCTCCAATTGTTTTTACAATTACTAAAAGCCAACTTTAAACTTCATGATTAAAGCTAAGGATTCATAGTTTCAAAATAGCTTTAACATTTTCTACCAATGTATAATAGAATAGTAGAGCACTTATATATTTTTTAAAAGTGAGGAAATATTAGAGGAAACATATTTCAGATGACTATAAACAGTAAACATCAGTGTATTTAAAAATGTCATTTCAATAATATACTCTTCCCAGCTGGCCGTAAAAACCATAGATCTAACTATCTCCAAAAAGGTGCCCCTGCATGTAACCTTTGAGTTTACTAAGCGCTGCTATCATTTCTACACTCCGTCTTTGTAGGGGGTGGTTGAAGGACTCTCGGTACATGCAGATATGTGGTTATGGTCATAATGACAAAAAATGTGCCGGGAGTCTGCAGCCGGAAACCCTGCCTTAATTTTAGTCACCGTCACATTCTTTCCTCTCTGTGGTGCCTCGGCTAAACTCCCGCTAAATTATTCACACGCCGTTGTTAATTTTGTTGCTGTCAGGCGTTTCAGCTTCTTTCTTTGCTTCCCTTCCCCACTCCTCAAAGCAAAATATTGGGCGGCTCCTCATTAAAATATGTCATCTCTAACATAGAAAATAAGTGTATGTACATATATACATACATGCATTTCCTTTTCAAGGACTGGGTAACTCTTCATTTTCTATCAAATAATCCTTCTTCACGTACTTGGTTCCCCTAACTAACCTCCACACTTCCAGGTAAGTATCCTTTAATGACCTCTTGCTCACTTCTTCAGGGCTGTCTGAGAGCTGCGAGCTCCCAGCCACCAGCGGGACTCCTCTGGGGCTGCCCCTCGCCTCTTGCCCACCCTGCTGAGTGGCGCCACCTGCTGCCTTCCCACCTTCTGACCCGCCACTTCCACCCTCCGCGGGCAGCTCCTCCAAGCCGAACGGCAGCTGGCCTCCACTTGGCTGCTCCTCCTGTCCCCCGGGCTGCGTCTCCAAGTCCTCGTAATTGCTTTGCTTTCTGGTTTCCAAAAATTTGGCCACGCAGTAAATGACGGAGCCCAGGGTGTTCACCACGACTCCGGCAATGAATAGAGAGGTGGGCTCCACATCGCTGAAGGCCACCATACCCACCGTGATGGTAGCGATGCTCTTCACCACCCCCACGAAGCTGGTGGTCACCGCTGAGTTGATGTAGGTGCAGTGCAGCGTAGTGAAGTTCATGGCACAGCCGATCAGGATGCAGGCCACGAAGATGCACACCATGGCCGGGTCCTTCCAGCCGGGGAAGGTCCAGGCGTGGATAGAGTCGCTGCTGGCGAAGGAGAAGATGACCAGCAGCGGGGTGGCGGAGACAGCGATGACGTACTGCGCGGTGAGCGGCCCGTGCTCCGTGTCGGCGCTCGCCTTCTGGATGAGCACCAGGTAGGCGGCGTGCACCAGCACCGCCAGCACGCCCGTCACGTACCCGAGGGGGTCGCCGGTCAGGTCGCCGGCTCCTGGAGCGCATCAAGAGGCCGGAGGAGCCAGGGCAGGAAGGAAAAAGAGGAGACACCGGGTTGGCAAGGGTGGGTACCCACTGGGGCAACGGCGTCTGTTGGAAAGTAGACAGGGTTCGCGCCCCAGCTCTACCCACGCTTATCAAAAGGAAGAGCCAAGTTCAGTCAACGCCCAGTTCGAGGCAGGAGAGGCGCGCCTTCCCTTCCTTATCCCCGGGGGTATCTCGTCTACCTCTATCCAAGACAGAGGCCCAGGACAGCGCAGATGCCCTCGGGGTAGGCGCTGTGGCTTCCCGAGCTGGCACGGATGTCACCCAGGCGCGTGGTACGCCTGTCGCCTCCGTGGGGCACCGGAGGAGCGAGCGGGCCCCGGCTAGTGGCTTCTAACCGCCGGCGGGCTGGGAACCGGGCGAAGAACGCCCTCCCCTCGACCCTCGAATGAAGGCATCCCGCTTCGCCAGCTCCCATCTCGCTCAGTCCTCCAAGCCCGGCCCGCACGGGTCTCAATCCAGTTGCCTCTGCCTCGCGCCCGCAGCCCCCCGCGCGGCGCCGGAGATCCCAAACTAGCCCCGGGGCTCCAGCTTGGCTCCCGTCGTCCCTCCCTACTCCGGCCCCGCGTGACCCAGGGAAGTTCACGGCCCCCTCCATCCGTCTTGGTCTGGGGACTCTAGCTCCCAGGCTCAGGAGGCTCTCCCACCCCTCCCGGAGGAAGGAACGAATAAAGGGGGAAGACGGAAGGGGGAGGGCGAGAACGGAAGGGCGATACGGAGTGAGACGGGCGGGGGTCGGAAGCCAGGACGGGGGGCGGGGGAGGGGTCTCTGAAAGGGGGAGGCCGGAACCCTGGGGAAGGCTCTGCTGGGTCTCAGAAGTACCGTTTTCGAGCCGAGCGACCACGTTCAAAGCTTTCCGCCTCTCTCTGCCTCAGTCTCCCCATCTGGAAGTGAGGGCTTTGCCCTAAGTGATCTCCGCGGTCTCTGACTGGTGGGGTGGGGTGTACCGGGGGTCCGCGCGGGTCCCGCTCACCTGCCAGCGCCGCGCCGCAAGTGGTGATGAGCACGGCCGCGAGCACCCCCGGCGAGGGCGCGCCGTTCTTGAGCACCAGGACGCCGATGAGCATGGTGACCAGGGGCAGGCAGCGCTTGAAGACCACGTACATAGGCAGGCTGAGGCCGCGCAGCGACCAGAGCGTGAGGCTGGACTGCAGCGTGGAGAGCACGGTGACCCCCGCGAAGGAGCGAGCCAGGCTCAGGCCAAACGGGGGCACAGCGATGAACCCGAGGCGCCGCAGCAGCTCCAGGCTCAGCGCCGCCGTGGAGCTGGTCAGGCACTGCACCAGGGTCAGGAAGGTGAACTGGTAGCGGCTGATGAGGAACTTGAGCAGGATGTTGAGGGAGCCCGAGAAGACCCCGTGCGCGATGGCCACCGAGATGCCCAGCACGCGGCCCCGGCACAGCTGCCGCATCGCGCCTGCCCCGCCGCACCCGGCGGTGGTGGAGCTACGAGACCTGCGGAAGGAGAGCGGGGAAGAGAGCCGGGAGGAGCGGAGCGAGGGCGGCAGGGGAGCCCGCCCAACACCACGGCGAAGGGCAGGGGGCGCCGGCTCGGCTGCAAAGGGCAGCTCCAGCCGGGCGTCCTCGCGGCTCTGCGGCTCCGCGTCCGACTGCCCCGCAGCTCCGGGGAGGCAGTGACGGGGGCGGGGGACTCCGAAAAGTGGCAGGGGTGGGGGGCTGGTCTGAGAGGAGTGGCGGGAATCCTAGCGACAGCGATTTGTAAGTAGGTGACGAGCTGCGTTGGGTTGTGTCCCGTGCGGTTTCCCCGTCAGGGAGGACGCTCTGCGGTCGGAAGCCCCGGCAGCGGCCGCAAGCGGGACCGGACCTGCGCCCCTCGGGCACCTAGCACCCAGCCAGGCGGGCTCTCGGGGCGCGGTCCTCTCTTCTCCCGCATGGCCAGCTGCTCCCGCTTGCCCTTGCTTCCCGGCTCCGAGCTGAGGGGCGCAGGCTGGGGGATCGCGGGCACAGCTAAAGATTTTAGAAACAGTTGCGGTCCACGGTCGGGCACCGTTCATTAGCCGCAACAAGTGACAGCTCCCTCAGCCCCCTTCCCGCTGAGCTGCAGCGGCTTTTCCACCCACGGTTCCTCCCGGCGCAGCCGCGGGACCCTGTTCAGCTGCCGGCCAGGGAAGGGGAAAAAGTCGGTGCCAGGGAGCTGCGGGGCTCCCGGATTCTCGGGCGCCAACGCCCCAACATCGAAGGAGCCCAGGGCCCCGGGCCGCCGCCGGGACGTGCTTTATTTAGAGCGGGAAGCTGGTCCCTCCCAGTCCCGGGCGACGCGCTTTTCTGCCTGTGCGCCTTCCGAGGAGGGACCTGGAATTACGCTCGCGGCTAGGGGCGGGGGGAGGTTCCCGGGGGCGCCGTGGCCTCGCTGGGCAGCTGAGCCTGGGGCCGGGGGCAGGGACACCTATTCCAAGTGAGTCAAAGATGTGAAATAGGCAAAAGAGCAGAAACTAAGTCCAAGTGGCCTCTACTAGTTCCGGAGGATCGCCGGGGCAACGGTTCCCAGGGGTGAGCGGGGAGAAACTGGCCGCTCTGGGGAATGGGGTGTGGGTGGAAGCAGGGGAGGGAGGGCGTGGTCCCAGGGGCGGAACGCGGACGTAGAGCCGAGACTGGGTGCAGCTTTCTCTGGATGCCCTGGAACCGACCGCCACCTGCGGAACCGTCACGGGCCGCTTTGGGAAGGACAACCCCTACCTCCTACCTCCCCGGCCCAGGGCATGTCTGTCTCCCACAGGACTTGTGAACTGTTTACTTCTTACTTGGCTAAGAGTAAAAAGAATGAAATTCTTATTTTCTGCAGGTGCAAGACTTCTGTGTCCCTACGATCTGAATTTCGTTCCCTGGAAAGTAATGTCCGGACCGTAAACTCGGTAGCAACAGCGGGTTCGCTCAGCAGAGGTCACCACTAAGAGTCAGCACAGTTTAGTTTTCGCGCTGCTTAAAAATTACCGGCTTGGCCAGGGTTCCGGAGCGAGGAAGAGCGCGCGAGATCGCGGCGCCCTACCTCTCTTTTACTTCACTTCTATTACCCACCCACCCGCACTGGGATCCCAGCCTTCTAACCACCACATTGCCCTAATACACACGGCACATTTCCCTACTAATTCTTTTGTTTTCTCCTCCATATTTCCACTTCTGTGCTAAACGCAACGCTTCCAGCCCAGATGTTGAAGCCGCGATTATCATTGCCGCAGCAGCAGAACAACAGTTTACATCAGGGACTGGTAGCATCACTGCAGTCCTTCATCTGCGTCAGCTTTGTGTGTGCTGGGAGCTCCCTTTGGTGGGAGAGAGCTTGGTCTCGACCAGTCCTCCTGCTGGTATGCCCAGGGCCTAGTAGGCCCCCAGAAGTGGGCACTCAAGAAAATGCTTGCGGAATGGCCCCCTGTGGCAACCGGAAAGCATTATACTGAAAACTGTGCTTCCGGTTCCCTGGCGAATTCTTGGGTTTTGTAGCTACAAGCTATGGTTACACACTATTGGCTATTTCAGAGACTCTGTTTTTCAAGTGTTGATGTTCTTCCTTTAGAAAATAATGAGGTTTGAAGCAACAGTTGAAATTTATGTTTATATGTGTGGTGGTATAAGCATATATTCATAGTACACTCAGATAAAAACTTTGAAAATTAATTTTTTAAAGACAGCATCAGCAAATAACACATTTCTACTTCTGGGGACTATTCCAATTAAAGGATGGTTGTTTTAAGCCATATTAAGTGAATATAAAGAATTGTCTGCACAGACCTAGTTTTGGAATGATTCATTTCTGCCAGCAATTATAATTGCTTCCATTTGTGATACTAACATTAGGTAAAAGATTTGGGGCTGATTCAGCTCTCTTACCCTTCTCATTTAGGCAAGAATATTTAGCGTAATGTTTGAAACCTACATTGGCATGAAACAGTACATTTTCTCCATTTTACTGCATATAATTTTTTCCATTAGGGCTTTCATTTTAAAAAAAATTTAATACCATCTCCCACACCAGTTACTAATCTCCTAAAGGAAAAATGGGAACTCTTCTAAGGAAAAATGGGAAAAGTAAGAATACTATGTGTGTAAAAAAAAAAAAAAAACCAACTCTAAATGGCTTAAAAATATTAAAAAAAAAAGTATTCATTGTCCACTACAAGCTTGTATTTGGGAGAAAATGAGGAGAGGGTTCCATTCAGTAACTATTTTCTTTAATTTCATGGGACTATGACAGTTTTTCAGGGCTTCAAAATATATAAGCATATATAAATAGATATCAGATTACATTAACCAAACAATTGATAACAAATCTGATATAGAGAACCAAATATAACAAAAAGAAAAAAGAAAGGATATTATGTTTAGCAAGGTTAATTGAACATGAATGTAGATCTGAAGGTCAAAAAGCTATTTGACCTACTGGTATCAAGGGTCAAGACTCAACCTCCCATTACCTTTGGAGCTACACAATAAATTCTGATGGCATTAAATAAATCCTTTAGCTCATTCATTCAACAAACATATACAGAGCTAGTATTTTGTACCAGGCAGTCTGTTAGCCACAGAGGATTCAAAGATGAGCACTCATCTTAGTCCATAGGGATACACAGAGGGAGGTGAGGCGACACAATGACACTCATGCAACAGTTGGGGGCCTGTGGCAGAAACAGGAGAGTGCTGAGGAGGTCAATAGCATCACCTCGAGAAGTGTGTCCTAGAAGGCTTCCTGGAGAAGGAAATACGGTCTTACTTCATTATTTTAATTGTAAAAGTAATACATGCTCATTATAGTACATAAAAGGAAAACAAACTTTGTAAGTAATAAGTGAACATGCTGTCTTCAATATTCCCCACCCCCAGCCCCACTACACGGGGCTGGCTACTGTTGAGAGTTTGGCGTGAACCTTTCAGTTTTTCTTGTGCATATATGTATACATACATAATTCTCCCTTTAAAAAAAAATAAAATTAGGATATCATACACATTTGTCTATAAAAGCATATTGTGGTAACCAGCCTCCAAGAGAGGCCCCAGAGATGGCTGGCTTCCTCATATTTACACTCCTGTTAACCCCGCCCACGTTGTACAACAGTCGGTCTGAGTGACCAGTAGAATGCAGCAGAGGTGATGGCGTTACTCCTGAGATTAGTGTGCAGAAGACCGAGGCTTCCATCTTGAATTTTCTCTTTCTCTTGTATCATTCAGTCTGGAGGAAAGCCAGATGCCATGTCGTAGGGACACTCAGCCAGCCAGTGCAGGGTTCTACGGTGAGCATCTGAGGCCAGCTAACAATCACGTAAGTGACTTTGGAAGCTGACCCTTCAGCCCCAGTCGAGCTTCAGATGTCTGCAGACCTAGGTGACGGCTTAACTGCAATGTCATGAGAAAACCTAAGCCTAAGCCAAAACAATGCAGCTAAACTACTCCTGGATTCCAAACCTCTAGAAACCGTCAGATAAATAAATTTTGTTGCTCTAAGCTGCTAAGTTTTGGGGTGATTTGTTACACAGAAATAGATAATACACATATCAATAACAATCTGTTTTTCCATGTCAGCACACACAGTTCTACCTTATTCTTTTAAATGACTGTTCTATCATATAATCTTTCTTCTCCAGACAGGCGTCTAGGTTTTACCAAACACTGATGGAATGATTACCCTTGGAAATTTGTTCTTAGACACTTCTGTAAGGATTTGGTGGGTACAGGCAGGGAATCCTAGGCCTGAAACTGCTGGGTCAATGGCTAATTTAAAACCTTTGTTGCCAAACTGCCTTCCAAAAAGGTGTATAATGGTACTTTTGCTTTAACCAATATTGGATATTGTCAATATTTTAAATATCTGCCAAACTAATAAGCAAAAAAAGTCTTTGTCATCAATGAGACCAAGTTCAACTAAGTATCCTTTTGCAGTATATTAAACATTTGTTTTCCTATTGATATCCTTTGTTGCTTTTATGTTTGGTTGTCTTCTTAGTGATTTTTAAGAGCTCTTTATAAATTCTGGATATTACATCATTTGTTACATATGTCGCAAATATATCCTTCCAATATGTCTTCTTTTAGCTTTGCTAAGAGTGTGTTTTGCTATTTTAATTTTTGTGTGTTGTCAAACTTTTTCTTTAGTCATTTCACATGACTTTCAAATAAATGATGGGTAAGAATTTGCCAAGCCAAGAGCAGGGTAATCCACGCACCCGGACTACCTTAAGCTAAGATAGAAATGAAAACCTGCATTATTTACACAGGGAGTTAGTGAGCACACTGGTGCTGCTGGAGCACAAAGTTCGCGACAATGTGGAGAGAAGCCATGCTGCAGAGAGTGGCAAGGGCTAGCCCCAGAGGACTTTGGCTGCCTGGTTAGTAAGCTTGAACTTTTTCCCGTAGACAGTCCTATGAGCAGAGGAAAGGTTTACACTGAAATTGATGTAGTCAGATTGCATTTCAGATCAGCCTCCGGCAGCTGTGTTGAAGAGGATGACTCCAAGGGTACAGAACTTGAAACACACACCATTTAGGAAGCTGTTGTGATCATCCAGAGAAAAGCTAATGACGGCTTGAACTAGGGCAGTGGTGTTTGGATTGAGGGGAAGAGACAGAATGGAGAAGTATTTAGGGTGTGAGAGGGATAGGACTTAGTGACCTATTTGATGTGCCTTGGACTGGAGAGGTGGGAATAAGGAAAGGAACAAGGATGGCACTTAGGTCTTTAGCTTGAGAGCCTGGGTGGACAGTATTGACAACAAATGAAAAAAGCATGTGCAGGAGGAGCCCATTTGGTGAGCAAGATGAATTTGGTTGAAAGAAAGTGAGTGCAAAGGCTGAGGGAGACCCAAGTGGGGAAGGCAGGAGATTTGGTAGTAGTCAGTATGGAAGTCAAAAACAAGTAAGTGGATTATCTCTTTCAAGAAGAGGCCAGTTAAATAAGAAATTAATGAGTTCATTGCTGGAAGAGTCAAATTATAGCTAAGATATGCAGAGAACGCTCACTGCCAAAGGCCGAAGGGATGGGTGGCTCTCATCCTGTGTATTACATCATATCACCCCCAGGGAGCCTGGGTCTCCCTGGGGGTGATATACTTTAGGGTCACCCCAGACCCAGGGTCAGCTTCTTAGCGCTTTAGACTTGGAAACACAATTTTGCCAGTTTTCTCAGGAACGATCAGGATCTAGTCACCAGAGTGTCCCACAGCTTTACTATTTCTCAGTGGGCCAATTTCTGTTATTCCTAGGAAAAGGTGGCCACACGGCAGGACCAGATCCAGTCATAGCAGATTTCAAATTCCAGCTCCACATTTCCTGGCTGCTGTGACTCCCGAGAGCCTTCGTTTCCTTGTCTGGAAAATGGGAGGGCTTTCTTGCAGGGACGTTATAAAGATTAAAGGGGATTAGATACAGAAAGCATCTCATGTAATGCCCAGATCACAGAAGATGCTCAGTGACCTGAGTTCCCCTTTCCTGCATCCACTCCTCAGTGCTGTGCTGTCACTGCAGGTGCAGGAGGAACTTGGGGAGGCAGGCAGGATGAAACCCAAGAACTCAGTTGCCAGGAGACAAATTCTAATTTTCCCAACTAGAAGTATGACTGGTTGTCCTCTAAAATCCAGAGGCTGCTCGGCCTGTGAGTTACCAAGAATTCAAAAATCATGTGCATTCCCTTTCAGGACACAATCCAGCTCCTTTTCCTCTAGTTTGCCAATCCTAGCTCAGGGAACTCGCTGAAGAAATGTTGACCCACCCTCCTTCAGATTGAGAGACTCCAAGCACCTGAGTTAAGTATTATGAAGTTAGGGTTCTAAACATCTCTAACATCCCTGAAATAGAGGGGAAATAAATCAAGAGAGATATTAGTTTTTAAATCACAAGTATTTGTTTCAAATGATACATGGTAGATTATTTTAATAAAATCTCTTGCATTCTAAAAGAAAAATAAGTAATTTCATTTCACTGTAAATATGATCTGGGTTAGGTATTTAAAAAGGTCTATTATAAATTCTGCCCATACAGAGAACATTCACTGTGAACCCACTTTTATTGAACTGCATGCAACACAGAGCAGCTCTATGCACCAACCTAATCATCGTGACCCATCGAAGGATGTGTTTGAGCACCTTGTACCTTACAAGACATTCATGTGAAGCAGTGTCCTCTCTATGGGGGCCTCTCAAAAACAATTAGCACTGATTGGTCTAAGAACTGAAAAGAGTTATACTTTCTGTGAGACCATTCATTCATTTGACAAATACGCATTGAGCACTTTCTATGTGCCAGGCACGGTGCTAGGGCCAAGCCAGGGACTAGGACGAAGTCCTTGCCCTCAGGCCTTGGACAGCATTGTGTACTTGACCAGACTTCCCATTGATGCTGCCAGTAGCAACTTTCTAGGACTTTAAGGCATATATTTTCAAGCCCACTCCTGGCTCCACTTTATGTCTCCTTTTGTTCCTGTGGGCTTGTTTTTGTGTTTTGTAAGCTGTCTTAATTTTTTTTCTGTAACAAGTAAACAGGGAAATATGTAAATTAGACAATATACATACATTTACATTTATTTTTGTTCCGATTACTACAAGTATATTTTGCTCTTTAAAAAAATCTCAAAAACTTGTTAAAAATTTAATGACAATTTTTGCCATTTATAACGTTTTATTTTAACATTATATAAAAACATAAGTGTTATGCAAAGTTGTCTATTCTACTAATTTTTCCCTTTTAACCTAATTTTTTATAGGTCATCACACCTAAAGGTTTTTCAAGACTTAGGGAGGTAGTAAGGAGGGTTTACAGCATTACTTAGGGCTTTCATTACTTAGTTTCAAGGGTAATTGCTTGCAACCTTGGTGGGACCTAACACTTTTTGCCCAGTGAGCAGATTTTTAAAAATTTGATTGTAGAGAAATAGGAAGAGAGACATAGGGTCATGGGTATAATATCTAAAAATATTTTAATAAATGTAAAATACATGTAAGCTCTTAACTCTCTGCATCCATGTTCTTAAAGCATGACAGACAACCAGTCCTTGAAAGAATCTCATTCATTCCGTGTATCAAGCACACAGTAGATGCTCAATAAATAACTGCTGAATAAATCAGTGATTATTAGAGCCCTGTTACTGAACCATAGGTATATCTATATTATATAGTGTTATATACTATATTAGAAAAAGTAACCTTGTTGGGGGTGTCATAAAATCATAAATGATCAAGGGATGCAGTTTATTGTGATTTTTATCAACGGCAGTGATATTTTCATCAAAAATGGCAAATTAAAAATGAAATATATCACTATCAATATAATCTATAGATCTCTCATATTTTAATCCATTCTATACTAGAAAGGTTATATTTTAATAGATACTATAAGATATATCATAACTTCAATATTCCTTAGGATTTTAAGAAATATGGCTCATGTACCAGAGGCTTAAATAGTGAGCCAAAGTCTTTATCAGCTTCCTCAAAACTGATTCCAGAATACATTTTTCAATTTTGAAATCTGAATAGTATATAAAAACATAAACTCTATGTTATCAATCATTTATCTCCTGCTAAGCAGTTCTTCAGTCATATCCTTTGTTTCTGAGTAGTTTATCTCAAGCAGGCATGGTAAGACAAATAGGATCATATATCTTTATTGTTTCATCCCAAGCACAGTCAGCCACCTGAAAACAAAAAGGAAACATAATCTACAAATGTTCAAAACTGGCAGAAAAGCCTAAGTCTTTTAGAGTGTAAGTAGATCATCCACCAGGGAACATCTCTTTAAATAGGAAGTACACAGGGACACGTTTTTGAAAAAAGGTCTATTTTCCCTTTTTAAGATACACTTTGGGGACTGGTTCCAAATGACTGAAGTTGCCTGTAAGGATTTCCTGCCAGAGCTACATAATTCCCTATAGGTCCTGAGATAAATGTTGAAAAGATACATTCCTAAACTGTGAACCACGGCATCATACTAGCTATTGTGGGGATAAAAAAGGAGGTAAAGTATAGCTCTTGCCTTCAAAGAATGGCTCATTCAAAACCAAAAGTGGAAAGTGCTCTAATAGAGAGTCTCAGGGGAGGAACTCTTTGAATCCAACTGGGGCAGTGTCAGAAGATTTCACAAATGCCGTGGCATTCACACTGGCCCTCTTTAGGGGCAGACATGGGAGATATGGACATTCGAGTCCAAAAAGTCACATAAAAACATGAAGGGAAGATAGTTCATGGTGCTCAGGAACTGTGTGTTAAAAATTTGGTAAGTGTAGCAATGTCTCAGGGTATAAGATTACTATATAAAATCAATCATATTTCTGTATACTAGCAAGAAAAAAATTTTAAATTACAATCAAAAAATTAATTTACAATAGCATCAAATAACAAAATACTTAGCAACACATTTAACAACAGATATGCAAAATGTCCACACTAAAACACAGCTGAGAGAAATTAAAGAAGGCCCAAATAAATGGAAAATATACCATGTTCATGGGTTCAGTATTTAAGAAGTTAATTCTCCCCCCAACTAATTTATAAATAATTCATAATCCCAGTAGGCTTTTTAATAGAAATGGAGAAAGTGACTTTTAAAGTTGAAGTAGAAAGGCAGAGGACCTAAAATAACCACAAAAATCTTGACAAAGAACAACAAAGTTATACTACTTACACTGTCTGACTCAAGACTTATCATAAAACTACAGTAATCAAGACAATGCAATACTGGAATAAGGATATACAAATAGGTCAAAGGAACAGAACATACTCAGGAATAGACCCCACACTTGGACAGCTGCTTTTCAACAATTGTACCAAAACAATCCAACAGGGAAATAAAAGTCTTTTCAACAAATGATGCTAGAACTGGATGTCCATATGGAAAAAAATGAATTCAACCACAACTTCACACCATAAACAAAAGTTCATTTGAGATGGATGGCCCACAGACTGAAATATAAAAGCTAATGGTATTAAGCTTTTAGAAGAAAACACAGGAGAATATAGTCTCAATCTGAAGGTAAGTTAAGATTTCTTAAACAGGAAGCAATAACCATAAAAATTAGATAACTTAGACTCAATCAAAAATAAAACTTTTGCTCATCAAAAGACACTGCTAAGAAACCGAATAAGCAAAACACAGAGTGGGAGAAAATGTTCACAAAACATATATCTGGCAAAGAACTTGTATCCACAATATATAAAGAACAACTATAACTCAATAATAAAAAGACAAATAAAAAAAAATTTTATTAACAGATAAAAAAAGATATATGAATGACCAATAAGCACATAAAAATATTCACCATCATTAGGCATCAAGGAAATGCAAATAAAAACCACCATGAGATACCACTACTTACTCATGAGAATGGCTAAAATTTTAATTTTAGATAGACAATATCATACGTTAGCAGGGATGTAGAGCAGCTCTAACTCTCATACCTTGCCGGTATAACCACTCTTTGGAAAACTGCCCATTCCTTATAAAGTTAAACATATACCTAGTGATTCCATTCCTAGAGGGGTTTCCAACAGAAATGAAAACATCTTCACAAAGCAATGTATGCAAGGACGTACACAGCAACTCCATTCACAATACCACATAACTGGAAACAACCAAAAGACAGACAAAAGAATGGGTAACAAATTGTAGTAAATTCGTGCAACAGAATGTTGCTAAGCAACACAATGGAGAGAACGTGGATGAATCCCACGGATAATAAGTGGAGTGAAAGAAGCCAGAAACAAAAGAGTACATTCAGGAGATTCCGTCATATAAGTTCTAAAACAGGTAAAACTAATCTAAGATGAAAAAAAAAATTAGGGCTTTGGTTTGTTTTGTCTTTTCAGCTGGAGGGAGGGATGGGGCTAGGGAAAGTCTGGAAAGGGGTACAAGGGAAATTTGGAGGAAGATGCAAATGTTTTGTATTGAGATGGGATGTAGATTACACAGTGTATCTGTCAAAAACCTATATCTAAGATTTGTACATTTCACTGTATGTAGATGATACCTAAAAATAGTAAGAATAATAATGACAACAACAATAATAGCAATAATAATAATAATGAATGAGGCGTGGGACATGAGTAGAGGAATAAACAAAACAAGAATGTTGATAATTGTTGAAGCTGGATAATGGAAGTGCATTATCCTATCGTTTGCTTTTTATACATTTGAAATTTTCCACAATAAAATAAGAAGAAGAAATGAAAAAATGTAGATAGTAACATGAAGGATGAAGTAGCAGGAGAGGGAATTGACCAAAGTTATTTGCACTGTATTTCCCGTCCTTTAATGGTTGCAAAGGCTGAAAGTTATATAAGGGAACTCACAGTCCTGGTCAATCTAATTACCTGGCTGTCACTATAGAATACAGGAACTGCTCAGATTAATCAGAACATATTAACTCCTTATCATTCATTAACAATATCTCAGATCAGAATCCAAGCTAGAGAAAGCATTAGAGACCTTTCAGTCACACTTTTTTAATTTAAGCATTAAAAACCAGACTCTTCAAGATTTGGTTGCTACCCACTTCTTTTATTCCCACTGCACCAGGCTCACACACTCAAATCCTGGCATCTTGTTCATGCCTCTGTGCTCTTATCCTCTCACTGATCCCCTCCCCTGAATAACCTCTTTCTCCTTCCCTTTCCCTCTGCCCCTCACCTTGTTTTGCCTGGAGATGACACCTCTTTGGGGAAGAATCCGTTTAAGCATTACCTCCTCTGTGAAGTCATTTGCTGTACCTATAATAGTCAGCTGTGCTTATTTATTGACACATGAGTCTTCAGCTCTTTTGAGGGCATGGACCATGTCATGTTCCATGTCATAACAATGACACAATGAAGATTAGCTCAAAGAATGTACTTTATAGATTAAGATCGCAGAGATTAATTTTTTCTCATAACCACACTAGAGCAGCAGAGTTGGAACCAGAACCTAAATCTGTTGAGTCTGTCCACTGAAAATAGTGCCTCACAGAAGGCCAACTGACACTCATCATCTGCCTAATCCTGCAACTGTAAATTTTTATACCACGGGATACAAAGATCATTATACAAATTTATCCGTCTCACCTATGTACATTTTTTTCCAAGTGCTGGGCCTTTCTGTATGTTAAGTGTCAACTATTATGGAGAAAAGAATCAGAGAAATGAGACTTAAGCTTCTAATATAAGGTATCAGTAAATTACCTTTCTGAATCCCTATTTAGCACCCTTCAATCCAGCTTCTTAATTACTCAGAACTTATAACTAACAGATGTCAAGGCCACTGAATCAGCAAATGTTCGTAATTCTGTACTACGTTAATTGGTAATATGAGAAAGACCTAAAACTGCAATGATACAGAATTATGAACAGATTGACTCAAATTAATGCAAACACTATTTCTCCATTAACTAATTAATTAAACCCCATCTAGTGCTATAAGTTTTAAAAAGCTAACAATTAAAAAAATAATAAGGTAAGAAGCACTTTAGTAAACTAACAATGCAGCTCCAGATTCTCTAAGGAAGGCACTGTAGAGACTTCCTGGTAAAGAAAGGTGACGGTGTGGTCGCTGTGGGTCTCGGGTTAGGGGGCACTCATTAATTACCATCACCACCCCAATGGCCTTAAAGGCATTCTATAACTTAGGGTAAACATGGGGCTTTTTCTTTTTAAATTTTATTTATTTATTTTTGGCTGTGTTGGGTCTTCGTTTCTGTGCGTGGGCTTTCTCTAGTTGTGGCGAGCAGGGGCCACTCTTCATCGCGGTGAACAGGCCTCTCACTGTCGCGGCCTCTCTTGTTGCAGAGCACAAGCTCCAGACACGCAGGCTCAGTAGCTGTGCCTCACGGGCCCAGCCGCTCCGCGGCATGTGGGATCTTCCCGGACCAGGGCTCGAACCCGTGTCCCCTGCATTGGCAGGCAGATTCTCAACCACTGCGCCACCAGGGAAGCCCCTGGGGCTTTTTCTTAATTTCCCATACTACCTATCTGAGGCCAGCCTAAAAGACATTAAAAAAAAAAAAAAGACTGCTAAAAATAAGAGTTAACAAAAAGACCAAAAAATAAACAAACAGATGACATGATAATAAAAAATCTGCTTTACTGGATGAGATCCACTCATTGCTTTAGCTTGTCAAACACAGCAAGGAATCTTTCCCAGGTCTCATCCTGCTTCTCCACAACAAGCCGTCTTTCCCTCCCATCCCCGGGAATGCACTCCTGCCATGAAGACTCCTTCAAGGCCAGAGTCAGCATAGAGAATGAGAAGACGATAACAGGATATCTCCTTCCTCATCTACCGAAGATCCTCTTTCTCCGTTTCAGTCTCCTATATGAGGACTCATTTCTTTGCTCCTTACCTTGCTGTCAGGAAAAACTGTGAAAGATTGCAATCAGCAAAAAGATTGCTAGGTGTTCTTTCAGCAGAATGCTGGCATTGTCCTAGAGCCCCACAGGGTTACCTGATTCTATAGGGGTCTATGCCTTCCAATGTCTTTGACTGGATTATTTTACATCTCTAAAGTTATAGAAAACTGATAGTAATCAAATGATTCTCAGCCATTAAAATTGCAAATGAAGGTTGCCCTGTGGAGATGCAACTGATGCCTCATCCTGTCTCCCAAGAGATGATTCTAATCATTAAATGTTACTGCCTTATAGATACTGACTGGTTCTGCACCTATTAGTAAATTCATTTTCACATTCAGCAATTGCCTATATGTGTTTTTTCTTCGGCTCCTTTGAGCTAGTTGTAAAATCCTTCACAAGTTACATAAGGTCTTTGACACATGTTCATGCTATATTTGTATGAGAGCCATGACTGCCATTTTGAAAATTATCCTTTAACATGGCCACAGAAAAGCCATTTCATTAAAAGAACACACATGAAATGGGGATAAGGGGCCGATAATTATACTAGGAAAAAGAGGCTAAGAATAACTGCTAAAATGGGGTATGAAATTGAGCTCTATCTCCACCTTCTGACAGCAGAGCTGACAAATGCAAACAGTAATGTAAGATAAGCAAACAGCATAATAAATTTACCAGTTTATCAGGGGAGATGAAGTTTTTTCTAGAACTTGACTATAAGAGAAATATATAATAATATACCTCCACTACAAAAAGCATTCAATACCAAAAGAGTGGATTTACAAGAGATACAAGTCATTCTTCACATGGCTGTTTTTAAAATAAACATCTCAACCCTCAATTGAGACAAAAGCATACTATTAAACTGTAGTTTCCTAGAGGCATTTCTATTGGGCAGTAGTTCTCAAGCTTTGGCATGCATTAGAATCACCTGGAGGGCTTGGTAAGACAGATGACTGCCATCCTCATAGCACTGGTCCTCAAGGTGTGGTCCTGGGAGCAGCTTCATTGGTATCATCTAGGGCTGATCTACAGCTGAGGGTCTTTTTTTTTTTTTTTTTTTTTTTTTGCGGTACGTGGGCCTCTCACTGTTGTGGCCTCTCCCGTTGCAGAGCACAGGCTCCGGACGCGCAGGCTTAGTGGCCATGGCTCACGGGCCCAGCCGCTCCGCGGCATGTGGGATCTTCCCGGACCGGGGCACGAACCCGTGTCCCCTGCATCGGCAGGCGGACTCTCAACCACTGCGCCACCAGGGAAGCCCCAGCTGGGGGTCTTTAAACCAAGGTCCACAGATGGGCTTCAGAAAGTCCACAATGCAATATTTTGTGGGTATATACATTTTGAGGGGAGGGGAGAGAAAATCAATCATTTCCTTCAGAGTCTCAACCCCTGGCCCCCCAAAAGTTAATCCAGAGCATTCACCAGCTGAGTATTATAAATACATAGGGAAGAGTCTAATATGCAGCCAGAAATGAGAACCTCTAATATAGAACCCCTGATATACAATCCTCCCTTAGTATCTGTAGGGGACTGGTTCCAGGACCCCAACACACACCAAAATCCATGGATGCTATAGCCCCTTATATAAAATGCTGTAGTATTTGCATGTAACCCATATACATTCTTCCATATACTTTTAAATCACCTCTAGACTACTTATAATGTCTAATACAATGTAAATGCCATGTATATAGTTGTAAATACAATGTAAATGCTACAGAAATAGTCGACAGTGTGTGGCAAATCAAGTTTTGTTCTTTGGAACTTTCTGGAATTTGTTTCCCCTAATATTCAATCCGCAGTTGGTTAAATGTGTGGATGGGGAACCCGTGGGTACAGAAGGCTGACTGTATATCAATTAACAGGACTTCTGTCCTGTGCACTAACCTGGACTTCTTTGGGAGTACTTTATGTGCAGGAATTTTTTGTTGTTGACTAAAAAGAAATTTAGCATTATTCAAGTAATCTTCTAAAGGAAAATTTCTCTTCCTTTCTTGAGGAGAAAGAAGAGGTTAATTTGCCACTAATACAATGGAAAACACCTTGTGCCGTATTTTCACATTTTTATTTAGAATCTAAGCTTCAAATCTGGTAGGTTGATATGTGGTAGGAAGACCGTGAATTGGGAGGAGGACTAAGAAAGAAGAAACATGACTGAACTATCTTTAAAGAAAAACACTAGTCCTACCTGAAGCGTTCTTAACCAAAAGTTTACATAGCTTCCCGATCTTATTCTATTGATACGTAAGCAAGTATCCAGAATTTCTACTCAAACGCAGTAGAAAATTTTATTACCCATTTAAACTATGGTTAATAACAACATTTTTATTTTACTCATTTTATTTGAGATTTGTACCCTAGTGAGTTCTAAATGGGCTAAAACCCACAGGGCCAAATTAAGGAAATACAGATTTTTTAAAAATCTGTTCTAAAGGGAACAAATGGAGCAAAATCTTTCAGGCATCAGAGCTGAGCACATTACCACACTTGCACAATAAATTAGGCTCTATGCTTTATGACAACTAAGAAGAAAGTGACAGTACTCTGGGCAATATAGCTTCTGTTTTCTAACAACATTCACATATGGATGTAAACACTTTTGTACAACTAAACCTAAACAGGATCTTTTTAGAGTCAGTGATTACATGTCTTGAGCAAATCTGTATTCCTTGTGTTTTGTATATAATAAACCTTTAATAAATGCTTGTTGAATAAATGAATGAATGAATCCATGTATGCGCAGTGATTTTCCTCCTCCAAAGATTTTCTTGAGTAGAGCCTCAAACGTGGTAACGAGCACCTAATCAGGTGTGAGGTCAGAGATCTGGGTAAAGGCAAAAAGTTTTATAGGATTTGGGGGATAAATGGAATTTCTGAGCACCATGAATACAGGTATACCTGGTCTTATCGTGATTTGCTTTATTGTACTTTGAAGATACTGTGTTTTTTTATAAATTGAAGGTGGCAACCCTGCATCAAGCAAGTCTACTGACACCATTTTTCTAACATTTGCTCACTTTGTGTCTGTGTCACATTTTGGTAATTCTTGCAATATTTCAAGTGTTTTCATTATTACTATATTTGTCATGGTCATCTGTGATCAGTGATCTTTCACATTCCTATTGTAATTGTTTTGGGGTGCCACGGCTGTGCCTATACGAGAAAACAAACTTCATCAATAAACGTTGTTTGTGCTCTGACTGCTCCACCAACTGGCCATCTGCCCCATCTCGCTCCCTTCTCCTCAGGCCTCTCTACTCCCCAGGACAGGTCAATTAACAACCCTACAATGGCCTCTAAGTGTCCAAGTGAAAGGAAAAGTCGCATGTCTCTAACTTTAAACCAAAAGCTAGAAATGATTAAGCTTAGTGAGGAAGACGTGTCAAAAGCCAAGACAGGGCTTCCCTGGTGGTGCAGTGGTTGAGAGTCCGCCTGCCGATGCAGGGGACACGGGTTCGTGCCCCGGTCCGGGAAGATCCCACATGCCGCGGAGCAGCTGGGCCCGTGAGCCATGGCCGCTGAGCCTGCGCGTTCGGAGCCTGTGCTCCGCAATGGGAGAGGCCACAGCAGTGAGAGGCCCACGTACCACAAAAAAAAACCAAAACAAACAAACAAAAAAACCAAGACAGGCCCAAAACCAGGCCTCTTTCACCGTTAGCCAAGCTTTGAATGCAAAAAAAAGAGTTCTTGAAGGAAATTAAAAGTGCTACTCCAGTCAGCACACGAATGATAAGGAAGTGAAACAGCTTTATTGCTGACATGGAGAAAGTTTTAGTGGTCTGGATAGAAGATCAAACCAGTCACAACATTCCCTTAAGCCAAAGCCTAATCCAGAGCAAGGCCCTAACTCTCTTCAGTTCTATGAAGAAATGAAAGAGGTGAGGAAGTTGCAGAAGAAAAATTTGGAGGAGCAAAGCTCGGTTTATGAGGTTTAGGGAAAGAAGCCCTCTCCATAACATAAAAGTTGAAGCAGAGGGTGCTGATACAGAAGCTACAGCAAGTTAATCCAGAAGATCAAACTAAGATAATGAGCTGGCTACACTAAACAACAGACTCCCAATGTTTAGACTACTAAACAGGCTACTTTTGGAAGAAGACGCCATCTTGGACTTTTATAGCTCAAGAAGAGAAGTCAATACCTGGCTTCAAAGCTTCAAAGGACAGACTGACTCTCTCATCAGGGGCTAATGTAGCTGGTGACTCTAAGTTGAAGCCAATGTTCACTTACCATACTGAAAATCCTAGGGCCCTTAAGAATTATGTTAAATTGACTCTGCCTGTTCTCCAGAAATGGAACAACGAAGCCTGGATGACAGCACCTCTGCTTACAAAATGGTTTGCTGAATATTTTAAGCCCACTGTTGAAAACTACTACTCAGAAAAAAGATTCCTTTCAAAATATTACTGCTCATTGGCAATGCACTTTGGCCACCCAAGAGCTTTGATGGAGATGTACAATTAGATTAATGTTGTTTTCATGCCTACTAACACAACATCCATTCTGCAGCTCATGGACCAAAGAGTAATTTCGACTTCTAAGTCTTATTATTTAAGAAAAACATTTCATAAGGTTACCATAGATAGTGACTCTTCTGATAGATCTGGGCAAAGTCAACTGAAAACATTCTGGAAAGGATTCACCATTCCAGATGCCATTAAGAACATCCATGACTCGTGGGGAAAGGTCAAACTATCAACAAGAACAGGAATGTGGAAGAAGCTGATTCCAGCCTTCATGGATGACTTTGAGGAGTTGAAGACTTCAGTGGAGGAAGTAACTGCAGATGCTGTGGAAACAGCAAGAGAGCTGGAATTAGAAGTGGAGCCTGATTGAATTGTGATTCAATTGAATGAACTGCTGCAATTTCATGATAAAACTTTAACAGATGAGGAGTTGCTTCTTATGGATAAGCAAAGAAAGTGATTTCTTGAGATGTAATCTATTCCTGGTTGAAGATGCTGTGAAGACTGTTGAAATGACAACAAAGGATTTAGAATATTATATAAACTTAGTTGACAAAGCAGCAGCAAGGTTTAAAAGGACTGACTCCAATTTTGAAAGAAGTTCTACTGTGGGTAAAAATGCTATCCAACAGCATTACATAGTATAAGAAGTTGTTTGTAAAAGGAAGTCAATCAATACGGCAAATTTCACTGCTATCTTATTTACGAAATTGTCACGGCCACCCCAGCCTTCAGCAGCCGTCACCATTGAGATAAGACTGTCCACCAGCAAAAAGATTACAACTCACTGAAGGCACAGATGATGGTTAGCGTGTTTTAGCAATACAGTATTTTTAAAATTAACGTATGTACTTTTTTTTAGACCTAATGCTATTGCACACTTAACAGACTACAATAGAGGGTAAACATAACTTTTATATGCACCAGGAAACCAAAAAATTTGTGTGATTCACTTTATTGAGATATTCGCTTTATTGTGGTGGTCTGGAACCGTACCTGCAATATCTCCGAGGTCTGCCTGTATTAATTAGAGGTTTCATAGGGAGCTTTCTTTTATGTCCCAGGAGCTGTTAGTAAAATACTCCTCTGCACTACGAAGCTATCTAAAATATAATACACATATACATATATACTTATATTCATCCATTTATTCAACAAATATTTGCTGAGCACCTCTTCTGTGTCAGAAGTATGCTGGAGATATTACAGTAAACAAGATGGTCCTCGTCTCCGTCTCCACAGATCTGGAGTCCAGCAGAGAGATTAATAAGTAAATAGATACCTACAGCGCAGAGTGATGTGAACCATGATAGAGGAATGACAGGGTCTAGTAGAAATAGGAAAAGGGTCACTATAACCAAATGTGAGGAAAGTGGATGCTTTCAGGAGGACATATTATCTAAGCTGTGGCTTAAAGAAGTATGGCTGGGCTTCCCTGGTGGCGTGGTGTTTGAGAGTCCGCCTGCCGATGCAGGGGACACGGGTTCATGCCCCGGTTCCGGAAGATCCCACATGCCACGGAGCGGCAGGGCCCGTGAGCCATGGCCGCTGAGCCTGCGTGTCCAGAGCCTGTGCTCCGCAACGGGAGAGGCCACAGCAGTGAGAGGCCCGCATACCGCAAAAAAAAAAAAAAAAAAAAAAGAAGTATGGCTAAGCCAGAGAGCCTTTGTTTGTGGAGCAGGGATACAATGGAGAGAAGGAAAGTGTTCTAGGCAGTGGAATAAATAAGAATAAATGAAGACCAGAGAAAGAAAATACCATAGGATACCACTTACATGTGGAAACTAAAAAATACTACAAATGGGTATACATGCAAAATAGAAACAGACTCACAGATATAGAAAACAAACTTATGGTTACCAAAGGGAAGAAGGAAGAGAGGAGGGACAAATTTGGAGTATGGGATTAACAGATACAAGCTACTACGTATCAAATGGATAAACAACAAGGACATACTGTACAGCACAGGGAATTATACCCATTATCTTATAATAACCTGTAATGGAATATAATCTGCCAAACTACTGAACCACTATGCTATACACCTGAAACTAACACAATATTGTAAATCAACTATACTTCAACAACAAAAAAAGAATAAATGAAAAACGGAAAGTTCTAGCTTAAAGGTAACTAAATTGCATTATAAGTCCTCTGATGAAACTCTTAATCTTTTGAGAGAGGCTTTTTTCTGGCTCCTGTCTGACTCCCGTCTAGGGTTTCTTGAAGGCTGGCTGCCAAGGCCTATCTTGTGTGACCCTCTCCCCTTGCGGTGACTGTGCATGTGGACACCACAGGGTAGGAGCCTCCAGTCTCTACATCTTCTGCAAGGATATTCAAGTAGAAAACTTATTTCTTAACCTGCAAGCCCCCACTGCAGTACATTTCATCCCTATCTCCCCTAAGTTTCCTTTAATCTGAGATCAAAACACAAACCTTTTCAATAAAACTCAAAATGAAAATTACAGGAAAAATGGTTTGTCAAAAAGTTTTATACTTCTTTGTTTAGTGTAAAGTTTGAAGACAGGATCAGCCTTTTTCATTATTATTTTTAAAAGCTGCTATTTCCTAGGGTAGTGGAAAATAATGAATAGGGTAAGAGTCCATATAACTTCTATTTTTAGTTATTTCAGTTTTACTTTGAACAGCACAATAGATATTGCTAAGTTTTAAGAATAAGCGCACTAATTAGAAATATGAATTTCTTGCTATACCCTAATATGTCAATTTCTTCAACACATATAATGAAGCATTCTTGAAAAACTGAATAGAAATTTATTATCTATCACTATAGCCCATTAATTTCTGAATACAGCTATAGCGTATACATCATGACATTGTTATACGTGGAATGCTTGAGAGCAACTGTATTAAACAAATATTTTACCATTTCCTATGTGCAAAGTATTGGGCTAAGTTCTACAGTAGACCCAAGGGTATTAAAGAAACAAATCCAGTCAATAAGGAGTTTATAATAAAAATTTAATCACTGGTGGATCAAAGAAGACTTGTCATAAAACATCCTCAATAATAATGATCCTATAAATGCAAATTTTGGAAAAGGAAACATTATAATGAAAATATCAGACTTTAAATACATGTATAATTTAGAAAATGAATTTATATTCCTTAATTTATCAATTTTCTCCATTTTATTAAAATGTTTACACGTGCCACTGATAAGGTAACACTTCAAATGATTTAATATGGCTGTTAATATAACAAAGAAGCCCTACAGACCCATGAAGAGATTTACTTTATTGACAAGTTTTCCATTTCCTATTTATCATTATACTCCTTTCTCTCAATTTTGTGGACAATTGCTTTTGCCCTTGGGAAACTTGTTCAAACTACTATAATTATCTGTATGACATATGACCTCTTTAGCAAAAATGAACAAGAAAAATAAGCAGAGAGATGTAAAGAGAATGAAAGAAATCACAGTCAACTCTAAATTTTGAAAAAGCAGCCCAGACATTATGTTGCAATGTATTAAATAACAGGCTAAAGAAAATACGTCTTATTTACTCAACCAGCTTCCGGAAGGAGGTGACTACAGAGAAGAACGTGGTTTATTATGTTAATCAGTATGGAGTTTAAGTAAAAGTAAGGAAAGTGTTGACTAATATACTAAAAAAAGGTCTTTTCATTCATTCATTCATTCAACATTTATTTAGTACATACATATCAGGGAGTTTGCATAAATTCACTATGTAACTCCTGACAGATGGCTGGCACTCGAATACGTACTGAAGAAAAAAAAGAGAAAGGAGAGAAGGAATAGAAGACCTTGTCCAGGACTTGGAAAGGGAAAAATACTTTGCCCAGGCAGAAGTGGAGGACAGTGAGGGAAAAAGTGGCAAACACATGGAGATCACAAATAATGAAATATAATTGGTATGAAATAGGGAGATTACATAGGATGGTTGAGAAATAAAATTAGAAAGCAACATAGATAATATTGAGTCTTGAAAGTAAGATTAACAGTTCAGACTCTACTATGGAGGTAATAAGCTGCCTCTTGAAAGTTTTCTGAGAGGACATGATGAGGATGACAATTTATCTATGTTGATTTGTAAATTAAAACTGGTATATAACTAGTATGGCAGAAAGTTAATGGTCAGATTAGTCAAAGAGCAATCACAGGAGTGACTGACCACGCGTTCCAAAAAGACAAAGGCCTGTTAGGAGGCAAACGTAATATCTTTATAAGATGAAAAAGGCCTAAAATAATGACAGCCGTAAGAAAAAACAAACGTGTTCTGTTGCAAGAACATGATATGTCTGTTCATTTATTCTAGTCTTTTTAAAAAGTCCCTTAGTGAAGGTATATAATTTTATTTATCTAGAGTCCTGCACATTTAAAAATTTTTATTCTTCTATGTATCATACATACACACACATAGTTTTTGCCATGTAAAAGTAATTTTTGCCATTTTATTTTCTAACTGATGATTACTGGTATCCACATGGTATTCATTTTTGTATATCTTTATTGACCTTATTGAACACTTATTATTTTTAATAGGCTTAAAGTTGATGTTCTTGGATTATAACATTTGACAATAGTATGAAGTACAAATAATGATAAAATTTTCTACCTTTTAAAAATATTTATATTCCATTTTGTTTTCTCCTATTACTAATTGGCTACAATTTTTAGAACCATGTTGATTAACAGTAATAAGGGTGGCAAACCTCATCTTGTTGCTGCCTTTAATGGGGCCATTGATATATTTCAGGTCAAGGACTAACAAAATCAGACTTGCATTATGGAGAGCTCTCCCCATAAGCAGTGCTGAGAAATCAGTGGAATGATGGAAAGAGCTTAGAGACCAGTTAGGAGATTACTGCAGTCATCCATGGCAGAGATACTAATAAATGCTTATCTAAGGCAGTGGAGCTAGAATAGTATGGTCCACATTTCAGAGATATTGGTGAGGAAAAATTCATAAGCTTGATGCCCATTTGAATTTAGGGATGCAAAGAGAAACAAGAAAACTAGGATGCTTTCTCAGGTCTCTAGTCTGGCCCCATAATGCAATCAATTGACCACATTAGGAATACTGAAGGATAAGTATATAATAACATCTAGTGAGATTACACAGTAAAGGCAATTGGATAAATGGGTCAAGCATCACTAACATATAATTAAACGCCAACTGCAAGAAGAAGATGCATAAAAGTTAGAGGACTAAGACTTGTATATTGGAGAATATCTGCTTTTGGAAGGATGGTAAGGAAGAAACTGGCCTAAGAGATGGAGATATTTAGCAAACAGGCAAGGAAAACTGCTTAGCATGGTTAGCATTAAAGCAATAGGAGGGGAAGATTTTTCTTTTAAAAAAATTAACATTATATAGCTAAAAAAAGTCTGAGAAAAGGCTAACTTGGTTTTCAGGAGCTTTTACTAGTGACCTTTTGGGGCTTAATTGAATGATGAAAGGAAGACAGATGCAGGGGCTTAAAAGCGAGTGTTGACTTTGAGAAACTAAAAGCAACAGGTAAACTACTAATTCTTGATGTCTAATAATAGATGAGAAACTGAATATACTGGTAGGGAGGTAAGACAGTGGGATCAAGTGAGTTTTGAAAATAGAGAAAAGAACTGACTGATGGTCTAAAAACAAAACAAAACAAAACAAAAACCAGTGGATTATTGACCTGGACGAAGAAGCCAATGAGAAAATTAGGAACCTAATGGAAAGGGGAAAAAGAGAGATGAAACATAAATATTTTGAGGTGATAGATCTGGAAGAAGATATTCATTCTTGTCTATTTTAACAATAAGATAGGAGGTAAGGACAAATGTCCGGAGTGCTAATGATACTGCAGAAGGTTGAGGAACGATATTGTGGAGAATGGGTTACAAAATCAAAAAGGCTTCAGAGGTAGGCTGAGTAGGACCAAGAGCCCAAATGAAGTTTTTTTGAAAAGTAACTTGTTGTGTGTCAAGTCTGCTGTTTTTTAAGAAGCAATGCTCTATAGTCTAGAGAAAGAAAAATGAATAAGAGAGTAAATGACTGATTCAGGAATGGGAGCCCAGAGGCAGCAGAGGCTAAGGCGTCAAAAATTTCCGGAAGCTCTTACTGCAAGGGCAGCTCATGCAGTGCAGGGGGCAGTAGACACAGGGTTACACCAAGATCCTATGGAGCTGGGCCTGGGGAAGGTTTTATGGCTGGGGGAAAACAATCATTTGTTATACAGTTTTAAGCTAAAAATTACACAATTATGAAAGCATCAAAGAGGAAACAACAGAGACTAATGCCTGAGGACACTGGGTGCTTCTGGCACGTGTTCTTTTCAACTCTAAAGCTAGTCTGCGACAGATGCAGAAAATATCACCTCAGATTAAAGGTGAACAGGACACATATATCTTAACTACCAGTAACGCTAGCCATCTTCAAAATCTGATTTTCCAACCTCATACTGAGAATTTTAAAATATTTTATCCACTGTCAACCTGTAAACCTGATATCTAAGATTGTGGGAATAGGGATTTGAATCAAAACATAAGCTGAATTTTTAAATGATACCCTAATATTTTTTCTGTTGTTTCTTTATTATTTTATTTTAATTGAGATAGAACTGCCATATTGTATCAGTTCCAGGTATACAGCATAATGATTCTATGTGTGTGTGTGTGTATATATATACACACACACACACATATTGCTAATATTTTTTACTAAAACATCAATAAGGTCAAATATGCTTTTAAAAACACACCTACAGGGCTTCCCTGGTGGCGCAGTGGTTGAGAGTCCTCCTGCCGATGCAGGGGACACGGGTTCGTGCCCTGGTCCGGGAGGATCCCACATGCCGCGGAGCGGCTGGGCCCGTGAGCCATGGCCACTGAGCCTGCGCGTCCAGAGCCTGTGCTCCACAACGGGAGAGGCCACAACAGTGAGAGGCCCACATACCACAAAAACAAAAAACAAAAAACAAAAAACCACACCTACAGAACTAGTTTAAATCAGAACCAAATCTAAGCATCTTCCACTGAAACAAAATGAAAAGGAGAGTACTTATCTTTGGGAAGGAGAAAGGGGTATAAGATTTGGGAGGAAACATGAGTGGGCTTTTTGGGATGCTGGTAGTGTGTTCCATACTTAACCTAAATGGTAGTTACTCAGGTATAGTTACTTCTTGATAACTGAGTTGCACACTTAAAATATGTGCCTTTTCCAATACGGGTGTTACACTTCAAATAAAAATTCCTAAAAAAGGGCTGAAAAGAAACAAGTTAATATGGTATAATAGAGATTGTTTCTAGAGTGGCAAAACCATGGGTAATCTTTTTTCTTTCTTCTAAACACAATTTCCCAATTTCATCATGGGGAAAAAAGATAAATTTATTAAACACATAGATGATATGTCTTGGAATGAACTAATAATGCCTAGTTTAAAGGGGATTTAAAAGAGAAATAACTATATTCCAAAAGGAATGTGTAATGATATATAAACCTGTACCCAGCTTATAAATACTAAACTAAATATCCATGAACATTTAAAAGAGCAGAGTTGATACTGCAGAGCACAAAGTCAGGGATTCTAAAAATACATTAATACAGAAAATCCCAATTATACAAATGGACATATTACAGGTCTAGAATCATAAGCCTAAAAACAGAAAAAAAGGTTTCCAATGCAGAGATAATGATAAGAAAGAAAAGAGAAAATGCCAGGACTATACAAATCAAGATCAGAGGGAAAAAATTCAAAGAAAATTTTTCTGAAGTGAAAGATGATTTCAGCCTGGTTAACAAGAGGGCACAGAGTATTTCTCAGCAATTACCCTTAAAGAATGACCCCAGACACTTATTTGTCAAGTTTTAAACCTTTAAAGACAAGATCTTACACTCTGTCAAAAAGAAAGAAGGTTATAATACAAGAATGTCTTTGGATCTCATTTTTCAGATCTCTAAGAATAGAGAAGCTAAAAAGAAAAATATAAAATTATAAATACAAGAAAAATCTCTTTTAAGACAGGGAATATATTAAGACATGGGAGCCCAAAAGTAACATCAGCAAAGTCTCACAGCTGTTAAGATCACCACAGAGGTGACACGTTTTTGAAAGCAGATGGAAAGGTACTTTCTAAGAGAATAAACTATGAACAAAGAGTGAAATTAAATTAACATGCAACAAGTAAACTTGAATACATATTTGTGAGAATAAAGGATAAATATTATATGTCAAAAATAACTTAAACTACCAACTATACCAACAAAAGGTTAATGTGGCAGATTTTAAATGGCTACAAATTCTTTGCAGCTACTCCCAACAAGAGGTGGAGTCTCTCTGTCACTCTCTGAATCTGAGCTGGCCTTGTAACTTGCTTTGCCACAGAAGGAATGTTGTGTGACTTCAAAGTCTAGTCCTGAAGACACCTTGCAGCTTTTGCTCTCGTCCTCCTGGAAAGCTACAATGCTAGGTGAAGAAACCTGAACTTTTCTAGAGACACATGGATCAGAAGACAACCAGTGCTACACCCTACACATCTATGTGAGGCCATCTTAGACCACCCAGTCCTGGTTAAGCCACCAGATGACCAGAGCCACATGAGACACCAACAGAGGAACTGCTTGGCTGAGCTCAGCCCAAATTGTTGACTCACAGAACTGTGAGCAAAGAAAATTGTTGTTTAAGCCAATAAATTGTGGGGGAGTTTGTTATATAGCAATAGATAACTGAGATAAAATAAGTGAGAAAAAAATAGGGAGATGCACTAAGAACCTGATTCTTACTTCCCCTAGAAAGGAGTTTAATGTTACTTGGTAAAACTATACATTGATAATAAAAATAAATGTTTGGGTTAAAATGTGTTAATGTTAGATATGTTTTTTTAAAAAAACATACCGGTTGGGATCATGATCTTAGTTTGAAAGGAAAGTTTAAAGCCCAAGACACAGTATAAATAAAATGGAGAAGAACAGGATAAACTAATCACTGAAAATGTTATATAGAAAGTAACCAAATCCTAGAACTTGGAGTCAGAAAACCTCTTCTTCAAACCCCAAATCTGATAGGTCACTAAATCTTGACCTAGTCTTCTCAAAGTCCCTCACATATCTATCACTTTTAATGTCTTTTAATTTCAGTGTTTAGACCATTTACATTTAATATAATTGTTGAAATGGCTGGATTCAAAGGTTTCCACATATAAGATCATGTTATCTGAGAACAGATATAATTTTACTTCTTTCTTTCCAATTTAGACGCCTTTTATTTCTTTTCCTTGATTAATTGCTTTGGCTAGGACTTCCAATATTATGTTGAATAGAAGTGGTAGAAGTGAACATCCTTGTCTTATCCCTGATCTTAAAGAAAACGCTTTCAGTCTTTCACCAATGAGTATGATGTTGGCTAAGTGTGATTTTTCTATGTGGCTTTTATTATGGTGAAGTAATTGATTTTTAAAATAATCATCTCCACCATTGGCTTATTAATGATAGCTCTTTTAAAAAAATTTCTTAGAGGGCTTCCCCGGTGGTGCAGTGGTTCAGAGTCCACCTGCCGATGCAGGGGACATGGGTTCATGTCCCGGTCTGGGAACATCCCACATGCCGTGGAGCGGCTGGGCCCATGAGCCATGGCCCCTGAGTCTGCGCATCTGGAGCCTGTGCTCTGCAACGGGAGAGGCCACAACAGTGAGAGGCCCGCGTACCGCAAAAAAAAAAAAAAAAAAAATTTCTTAGAGGTTACCATAGGGTTTACAATATACATCTTGAATTTATCACAATCTACCTTCAAATCGTATTATAGCACTTCACATGTAGTAATGCCTTTACAACAATATACTTCTAACTCCTCCCTCTCTTCCCTTGTTCTATTATTGTCCTACATTTTACTTTTGCATATATTAAAAACCTTACAATATATTGTACACAAATGTATTGAATACAATACTACTTTTGCTTTAGGCAGTTAATTATTTTTCAGAGTGATAAAATTAACTTAAACAGTGTCTTGTATATTTACTTCATTTTTGCCATTTCCAGAGTTTTTTTTCCTCTCTCCTTCTTTCCCTCCCTTCCTTCCCTTTCTTTCTTCTTCTTCCCTTTCTCTCCTTCCTTCCCTCCCTTCCCTCCTCCCTTCCTTCCTCCCTCCCTCCCTTCCTCCTTTCCTTCCTTCCTTCCTCCCTCCCTCCCTCCCTCCTTTTCTCTCTTTCCATAGTTTCATGTTTTGGTCTGGGCTTATTTCTTTGCACAGAACTTCCTTTAACATTTCTTACAGCAGAGATGTGCTCTCAGCTTTCCTTTGTCTGAAAATTTCCTTATTTTCTCTTTATATTCAAATGGTACTTTCACTGGGTATAGCATTATGGGTTCACAGTTTTTTCATTCAGTACTTTAAAAAGACATTTCATCATCTTCTGGTCTATATGATTTATGACAAGAAGTCTGCTGTAATTCTTATCTTTAGTCTTCTGGATATGTTTCTTTTTTCCTCTGTCTGCCTTTAAAATTTTCTCCTTATCTTTGTTTTTTAGCAGTTTGAATATGGGTATGCCTTGATGTTTTGATTCTTTGTTTAAATCCTGCTTGGGTTTCTCTGGACTTCTTGGATCTGTGGTTTGACAACTTCTACTATTTTGGAAAATTTTCTTTTTTCTTTTTTTTGGCCATGCCATGCAGCTTGTGGGATCTTCCCCAACGAGGGATTGAACCCAGGTCACAGTAGTGAAATCACTGAGTCCTAACCACTGGACCACCAGGGAATTCCCTGGAAATTTTTCTTTAAATGCTTCTTCCCTATTCTCTCCTTCCTTCTGGACTCCAATCTGACATTGTCCCATAGTTCCTGGATGTTCTATTCTCTTTTACTTCCCTCATTCTTGTTTTCTCCTATTGTTTCAGCTTGGGTAGTTTCTAGTGACCTATCTCTAAATTTACTGATGAGTATACTGAAGGACTGTATCCCTTGTACTGTACTTCTAAATTTTTTCCTATTTTCATTTGACTCTTTCCTATATTTTCATCTCTCTGCTGAAATCCCTCATTTGTTCACACATGTTGTTCACTTTTTCCACTATATCCCTTTTGTATAGCAGCTGTGTCTTCTTCCTGTGCTTTGTCACAGGTAAAATAGTCCTAGTGTCCCACCTCTCCTTAGAGGAAGGGGTCTGTCTCTCTTTGGATTTCAGGCTTCTTTTCTCCCTGCCACCTCAGCTCTCTGATGGGTTCACAAAGTTCCGATTTTATAGTTTATCTGCCTTTTTTCTTATTTTTACAGTGAAAAGATTTTCATCTTTTTACATCTTAGGAAAAATCAGAACTTCTTCCATTCTATCTCTCTTTTTTTTAAACAGCTTCACCAAGGTATTGAGCTGGCCAAAAAGTTCATTCAGGTATTTTAGAAACATCTTATGGAAAAACCCAAATGAACTTTTTGGCCAACCCACTATAAATTAAATACCATAAAATTCACCCATTTTAAGTGTACAATTCAATGATTTTTAGTATCATTACACAGCTGTATAACTATTACCACAATCCAGTTTTAGAACATTTCCATCACGCCCTAAAGACCCTTTGTGTTCATCTGCAGATAATTCCCATTCTCAGCTCCTTCCCCAAGTAACCACTAATCTCCTTTCTATCTTTATAGATTTGCATTTTCTGGACATTTTATATAAACAAAATTATACAATACGTAGTCTTTTGTATCTGGCTTCTTTCACTTAGCATAATACTTTGGAGATTCATCCATGTTGTAGCATTGGTATACCACGTTTCGGTTATTCATTCACCAAGCTGATGGACATTTGGATTACTTCTACTTTCTGGCTACGAACATTCACATACAAGTCTTTATGTGGACATATATTTTCATTTCTTTTGAGTATATATCTAAGAGTGTAATTGCTGAGGTGTATGGTACATTTACATTTAACTTTTTAAGAAACTGTCAAACTTTTCCAAAGTGATGGCAACGTTTTATATTCCCACCAGCAGCATGTGTGATTTTCTCCTCCTTGAACTACTATTTTCTTTGAACTTCAAAGATACCATACTTTTATAGTTTTTCTTCTACCTCACTAGTCATTCCTTCTCAATCCCCTTTGCTGGAATTCTCTTCTTTCAGGCTTCTAGTTTTTTCTGAGCCTTCTCTTCCACATATTCTCTCCAGATAATTTCACTCTGCCCCCAAACTTTTGAAGCCATTTATATGCTAAAAATTCCCATATTTGTGTCTCTAGCCCTAAACTCTTCCCTGAGGTGGACAGCCTCTATCAAACTGACTATCTCCATTTGAATGTCTAACAGAAGACATCTGAAACACAACTCTTGATTGTTCCTATTTGAATTTCCTTCCTCCTCCCCTATCTCACCTTGTTTTCCAGATCCAAATCCAAATTGGTTCTTCTGCTTTGCTCATAGCCTACTTCCAATCAAGCAGCAAATCCTACAATCACTATCTCCAAACTATTAAGTTGAACCATACGAAACATCCAGCAGTTTATTCTGAATCTTTCCATCTCTACATCTCTTAGATTTTAAGTCACCATTGCCTTTTCCCTGATTACTCCAAGATACTCCAATATGACCCCGCTTCCAATCATACGTATGGTCTATTTTCCCACAACAGCCAGAATGATCTTTAAAAACACAAATCACTGGACAGCCACGTGCAAAAGAATGAAACTGGACCACTATCTTACACCATACACAAAACTTAACTCTAGGACTTCCCTGGTGGCACAGTGGTTAAGAATCCGCCTGCCAATGCAGGGTACTCGGGTTCGATTCGATCCCTGGTCAGGGAAGATTCCACATGCCACGGAGCAACTAAGCCCACGCGCCACAACTATTGAGCTTGTACTCTAGAGCCCACGGGTCACAACTATTGAGCCCATGTGGCACAACTACTGAAGCCTGCATGCTCTAGGGCCTGCGTGCCGCAATACTGAAGGCTGTGTGCCTAGAGCCCATGCTCCGCAACAAGAGAAGCCACTGCAAAAAGAAGCCCATGCACCACAACAAAGTGTAGCCCCCATTCACCCCAACTGGAGAAAGCCCGGCCACAGCAACGAAGACCCAATGCAGCCAAATAATAATTATAAGCGTTGGTGAGGATGTGGAGAAAAGGGAACCTTTATACACTGTTGGTGGGAATGCAAATTGATGTAGCCACTATGGAAAAAAATATTGGAGATTCCTCAGAAAATTAAAAATAGAACTACTATGTGATCCAGGAATTACACTTCGACGTACTTAACTGAAGAAAGTGAAAACACTAATTCGACATTTGGCTCTCTCCAAGACCTGGGTGAGGAACTGCCATGTGTCACAGAGGCACATGTGCTGCCTCAGGCCACAGTCTGGGGATCATAGAGATGGGTTAACAGAAATATACAAGAAGGAAGATATCTATTTAGGGTCATTTTTTGGGTATTACTGTATTTCAATAGGTACGTTACAACTTTTTTAAACTGGGCTAGCAAACAGGTATAATTATTTTATTAAAAAGTCATCTATAATAAATGTTTTTTTTCAGAAAAAGAACTAGTACATTTAAAGCACATTGTATACACATTAAAGATAATGCCATTTCACCCCTCACTATTTCAATTTGTTCTCTTCTTAGATGCTGTTAAGTCATTTTCAAACAATTATTCTAATGTTAATGAGAATATTCTAATGTCTAATGAAAACATTTTAAACTCAGAATTGTCTTGAACTCCTAAAACAAAAAGAAACCCATGGGCTTCCCTGGTGGTGCAGTGGTTGAGAATCTGCCTGCCAATGCAGGGGACACGGGTTCGAGCCCTGGTCTGGGAAGATCCCACATGCCGCGGAGCAACTAGCCCCATGAGCCACAATTACTGAGCCTGCACGTCTGGAGCCTGTGCTCCGCAACAAGAGAGGCCACGATAGTGAGAGGCCCGCGCACCGCGATGAGGAGTGGCCCCCACTTGCCACAACTAGAGAAAGCCCACACACAGAAACGAAGACCCAACACAGCAAAAATAAATAAATTAATTAAAAAAAAAAAAAGAAACCCATGTATTCACTTAAACTTAAGAATACAGTATTGAGAAATGTAATTTGCTTTTTGTCTAACTTCTAAAATTTATCATAAATGCATAACTTCTTAGTCATATTGTAGAATTTTCACGTATTACTTTGTTCCATTGATATGTTGTTTTCACATAGTCTGTATTATAAAGCATCTTATCACTCAACACAGTCCAGTGTTTCTGACCTGAGTTTACAATTTTCAAAACGGAAACTGCTTTTTTAAAATACCTGAAGAATATTTAAAATCTAAAATATTGACTCTGAAGTTCTCAAGAGAAAAAAAGGGGGGAAATATGAACTTTAGTAATTAAAACAGCTGCCACGGGGCTTCCCTGGTGGCGCAGTGGTTGAGAGTCCGCCTGCCGATGCAGGGGACGCGGGTTCGTGCCCCGGTCTGGGAGGATCCCACATGCCGCGGAGCGGCTGGGCCCGTGAGCCGTGGCCGCTGAGCCTGCGCATCCGGAGCCTGTGCTTCGCAGCGGAAGAGGCCACAACGGTGAGAGGCCCGCGTACCCAAAAAAAAAAAAAAAAAAAAAACAAACAAAAAAAAAAAAAAACAGCTGCCACTCTCCTCTACTTTGTTCTTCATGTAAAGCCTCTCTTCCAACGTGGGGTGTGGAGATAAGGGTGACAGTCCTGACAGGGAAATGACCTGCCCATCATCTCAAATGCTTAGCAGGACAGCTGAATCCAGGACCACACACTCTTGACTCCCACCAACCTCTGGGGACAATCCTTCCTCATTCTATTCTCTTGTTACCCATTGGAAGAGGTCTACAATGTTAAGCACAATACTTTTGGGGAAGTTTCCTTTTCCTCTCAGACAAGTCAATCTCTCAAAAGGAGAGAGGTATGCCAAGTTTCTGGATACCTCTTCTTCCCTAGTATTTCAAATGCTCAAGTTTATACAGCAAAAAAGATCAGGTTTATTAAGTAAATGTACTTTGCCCTGCCCTAAAGGCAAGACTCTTGTTCATAAAAGCAACACATGCCACACGTAGAGCTATTTGTAAACTGTATGGGTAGAAAAAACATGCGGAGATTGATCCATTACCTGAGTAGGACTCTGAAGACTTAAATCTAAACCGCAAGTAAATTCTGTATGATGTTCCACTGTTTCAAGAAGAGGGTCAGGTTTTGAAAAGTTCCAGAATCTGTGACCATAAAGAAAAAGAAATAATTTAAATATTAAAACTACAAAAAATTTTATCTAAGAAAAAATAGATATTTAACATAGCAGATTTCATCAAAACAGGTTCAACCAATACATAAATGCAGAGCCCCACTACTAATGTACATTTAAAAATCTAATAAGGAAAAAAATGTGCTCTTTTCTACTGTATATAAAAAGACAAAAACCAAATGGAATTATTACTCAATCTACCCTTGCAAAAGTTTATTATATTCCCATTAACATACTCTGTAGGATGGAAGCTTAACACATTTTGTTTGTTTTTTTAAATAGTACGAGGACATTTGAGATGAGAGACACTAGAGTTTTTTAGCAATTTCTAAAAGCATTCATGGCTATAAAATAAGGATATTGGATTACATGAACTCTAACATTTTGTGTTTTTAAATACTACTTCATTTCTCAACAACTGACATGAAAAGATTGCAGGTTTAATTTACATTTCAACAGCAATTCAAAGTCTTTAAAAAGAATCTGTTCTCTTATGAAAATCTCTGCAATTTTGAAACTACCTTTTTTCTGAGGCACGACCTTTCTTATAGAGTCCACGTCAATGTAATTTCTAGCATAAAGAAAAACTGAAATATGTTTTCCTGGGCCAATATTAAGTATTCTATTTATCCTCTATAGACTGGGAGTGGTAATAGTTATCATAATATATCTCTGATTTCTACTGTACAGAGAAGAATTTGGCCCTATTTTCAATGCACAAAATAGTACTTTATGTCTAAAGCTTTATTTGCTCATCATCTTTATTATTTGACTCTAAACACACCACAAAAATGGCATATTCAGAATCATAGAGTCATATCCAATTCAGCTTCCCTAATGATCTACGACATGGAACACACTGAAGGTTTAGCAGATCTCTTTGAAAGAGAGTAAATACACAGAACCAACAGTCAGTTTGTTTAACCTGGTGGTAGTATTTCCCTAATAAATACAGAGTCGGTCTCATTAAGTTTGAAAAGGATTGTTGCTATGGATAATCCACTGTTGGGTACCAGAGAGACAATGAATAAATAGCTCATTTATCAGATTACTGAAATCTACACAATATTTAAAGAGAGTGATTTTACTTTTGAAAATTTTCCTGTCCAAACAAATGAGGGAACAGGCTGCAGTCTCTCTCAGAAATCATAATAGTGGTATCCACTGTCTATGCATATTTGTTCCTTTGGGTCTAGAGACAGAAATTGTACTGAAATCTAATGTTCCAGATTTTGAATAACCAAAAGTAAATATGTAATTGTGTAATTTCATTCCTGAAACATGGTTATTCACTGATTTGCATTATTTGAAACAATAATCAAATGATTTTGTATATACCCACTTTGTTCCAAAAAATATTCAGAATGGTTTTAAAATATGCATCTAATATGGCAAAAATATATAAGTTAAATGAAAAGTAAGGATAGTAAAGTAAATTCAAACCTGCAATGAGACTGGTAAACAAAAATATATTCATGAAGTTGTATATACTTGACAGGGAGGACCTTGAGACGCTAAGCTTTCCATCAGCCAAAGAAGAAAGGGAGACATGATCAGGCCCTGAATTCATAGTGTCTACATCCAAATTGCTCTTGGAAATCTCAGAAGGGAATTCATCCTTGGGAGTTCACAGAGAAGAAACCCTATGCTTAGGTAATGAAGAGCATCCTCAACATCTCTTAAGGAAACACAGAGATGTTGTTTCATGGGCTGTTACTCATGAGTCAATGGCATCACCCCAAAGGGTAGTTTAGCAGTCCCTTCTATGGGAAAGTCAATTTAATCCAGGTATCAGCTCTCTGACTTCATTTGGGATTTAGATTTTATTTCAGTAGAATGGGTTACTCTTTAGACAAACCATAAAGATTGGTTTCTTTTAGAATTTTTTAGGGATAATAAAAAGCAACAAGGATTCATTTATACCCTCCTGACAAGTTCCTAGAAAACAGTTTTTATTGGTATTTTAAGCCAGTTAAAGGATAAGGCTGCACTGAGGACAGGAGAGGTGGGCCTTATGAAAATTAGGTTACCTAATAAGGACATGTGTGAAACCATCCAACTTTAGCTTGAATAAGTGTGACAGGGAAAGTCACACACGCAGGAGGGCTGAAATTCTACTCAAAAAGTCAATTTGAATTTGTGCTAATATATAACTTGATGGGCAGTCACAGCCCCACCCAGTTCCACACCACAGATTCATACCACCCTAATTTTAACATAGGAAAAACTATCAAGTATTTATCTGCATTTTGCAAAAAGAATTCATCAAACAAAACGCATGCTAAAACTCTAAGGTTAGTATTTGGTGAAGGGAGGGCTAGTCTAGTGAATGCCATAAAGGCGCCATTGGTTATGATACCACTTCATAGCTCTGATAGAAACTATGTAATATACAAAGTGTACATTATGCTGCAAAAATGACGGGAGGTTCAGTCCCAGCAGAATAGCTGGCTAGGTGCCTAGACCAGCACTCTTACTGAAAAACACCAAAATCCTACATAATACAGAAAAGCAAACACCACAAAAACTTCACAAAAGCATCAGTGAGGAACACTCAGGTAAAAACTATGGAAACACTGAAACCCAGAGGAGGACGTGGAACTGGAACCCAGCTTTTGCCTTAGAGGGTGTGTGAAATAGGGAGAACCTGAGCTTCAATTTTCTTAACCTCAAAGGGAGGAGCCAGGAAAACCAGAAAAAGCAATATTAATATGAATAATTTTCAGTAAATTAAAATGTCTTATCAAAAAATATCAAGTTGGGCTTCCCTGGTGGCGCAGTGGTTGAGAGTCTGCCTGCCGATGCAGGGGACACGGGTTCGTGCCCCGGTCTGGGAGGATCCCACATGCCGCGGAGCGGCTGGGCCCGTGAGCCATGGCCGCTGGGCCTGCGCGTCCGGAGCCTGTCCTCCGCAACGGGAGGGGCCACAGCAGTGAGAGGCCCGCGTAACGCATAAAAAAAAAAAAAAAAAAAAAAAAAAAAACAAAAAAAAAAAAAAAAAAAATATCAAGTTGAATACAGTAAATTGCATAAGCTAAACAAGCTGAGAAAACCAAAAGCTGAGCACTATGACTATAAACTGTAACTTGTTTTTTCATCATAAATGGCCTTTTCAATAAATAACAGAAGAAATGTATGTCTTTCCTTCCTCATTCCCACCCTCCAAGGGCAACCACTGTTAACAGTTTGACATGTACACTGCCAGAATTTTTCTATCTATCTCCGTTCAAGTGCCAACAGGAAGGGGTGAACTGTAAGGAGGAGGCGAGCTTTTCTCCAGGTTTTCTCACAACTGCAATTAAGGGAGTGGGCAAGGTCTCTCCGTGCAATCTTCCCCTGGACTCCAGGGCCCCAAAAGTTCTATATATCCGAGAGCCTTCATGCACCTATCACAAGTAAAATGGGCTCCTTTTAATATGGGAGAAGTCAGGCTACATATATCATTAAGTGGTCAAATAAGGCACATTATTTTTAAGTGAAATGTTTGTTTTGGTCCAGCACATATACTACTTGGTGCCTTTTTGTCTCTTTGCTGATGAAATCACTGACTATTTAAGCTCTCTCATGGGAAGTAAATATACTGGACAGGCCTCCAATGATTAAAAATATTACAGAACTGTAGGGACATTTTTCATTTAAATTGGAGATGGAAAGAGAGAAAAATTCATCACAGTACAATGTCTTGGTTGAGTTCCTTTTTGCCTTCTGAATGCACAATTCTTGAACAAAGCAAGCATGTAGCACTGCGTCAAATAAAACACCAAAATTATTTCAAAAATTAAGCTGAAATTACTTTTTACTTGATTAAAATGTAATTTGAAATCTCTATACCAATGCTTTTGAAATTAAGCCTACAGGTGAATTCAGCAGAGGGTTTAAAATATTTTTCAGGGGGGACCTTGAAGATGGCGGAAGAGTAAGACGCGGAGATCGCCTTCCTCCCCACGGATATACCAGAAATACATCCACACGTGGAACAACTCCTACAGAACTCCTACTGAAGGCTGGCAGAAGACCTCAGACCTCCCAAAAGGCAAGAAACTCCCCACGTAACTGGGTAGGGCAAAAGAAAAAACAGAGACAAAAGAATAAGGACGGCACCTGCACCACTGGGAGGGAGCTGTGAAGGAGGAAAAGTTTCCACACACTAGGAAGCCCCTCCGCGGGCGGAGACTGCGGGAGGCAGAGGGGGTTGTTTCGGGACCGCGGAGTAGTGCACAGCGACGGGTGCGGAGGGCAAAGCGGGGAGATTCCTGCACAGACGATCGGTGCCGACCGGCACTCACCAGCCCGAGTGGCTTGTCTGCTCACCCGCCGGGGCGGGCGGGGCTGCGAGCTGAGGCTCGGGTTTTGGTTTTGGACGGAGCTCAGGGAGAGTACTGGGGTTGGCGGCTTGAACATAGCCTGAAGGGGTTAGTGCACCACGACTAGCCGGGAGGGAGTTCGGGGAAAAGCCTGCACCGGCCGAAGAGGCAAGAGACTTTTTCTTCCCTCTTTGTTTCCTGGTGCGCGAGGAGAGGGGTTTAAGAGCGCTGCTTAAAGGAACTCCAGAGACGGGCGCGAGCCGCGGCTAAAAGCGCGAACCCCAGAGACGGGCGCGAGCCGCGGCTGAGGGCGCGAGCCCCCGAGACGGGCGCGAGCCGCGGCTGAAAGCGCAAACCCCAGAGACGGGCGCGAGCCGCGGCTAAAACCGCGGACCCCAGAGACGGGCGGGAGACGCTAAGGCTGCTGCTGCCGCCACCAAGGGGCCTGTGTGCGAGCACAGGTCACTCTCCACACCCCTCTTCCGCGGAGCCTGTGCAGCCCGCCACTGCCAGGTTCCCGGGATCCAGGGACAACTTCCCCGGGAGTACGCACGGCGGGTCTCAGGCTGGTGCAACATCACGCCGGCCTCTGCCGCAACGTCACGCCGCCTCTGCCGCCGCAGGCCCGCCCCGCACGCAGTGCCCCTCCTTCCCCCATCCCCCAACCCCCGGCCTGAGTGAGCCGGAGACCCCGAATCAGCGGCTCCTTTAACCCCGTCCTGTCTGAGCGAAAAAACAGACGCCCTCCAGCGACCTACACGCAGAGGCAGGGCCAAATCCAAAGCTGAGCTCCTGTGAGCTGTGAGAACAAAGAAGAGAAAGGGAAATCTCTCCCAGCAGCCACAGAAGCAGCGGATTAAAGCTCCACAATCAACTTGATATACCCTGCATCTGTGGAATACCTGAATAGACAAGGAATGATCCCAAATTGAAGAGGTGGAATTTAGGAGCGAGATCTATGATTTTTTTCCCTTTTCCTCTTTTTGTGAATGTGTACGTGTATGCTTCTGTGTGAGATCCTGTCTGTATACTCTTGCTTCCACCATTTGTCCTAGGGCTCTATCCGTCCATGACTTTTTTTTTAAAAATTCTTTTTCTTAATAATTAAGTTTAATTGTAATAACTTTATTGTACTTTACCTTCGTTCTTTCTTTCTTTCCTTCCTTCCTTCCCTCCTTTAGACAACGAATCACCCCAAATTGAGGAGGTGGTCTCAGGGAGCAGGATTTATGATTTTTCCCTTTACCTCTTTTTGTGATGGTGTATGTGTATGCTTCTGTGTAAGATTTTCTCTGTATAGCTTTGCTTCCAACATTTGTCCTAAGGTTCTATCCGTCCCTTTTTTTTTTTTTTCTAAATATTTTTTAATTCAATAACTATATTATACTTTATTTTATTTTTACTGTATCATCTTTCTTTCTGTCTTTTTTCCTTCTTTCCCTCCTTCCTTCCTTCCTCCCTCCCTCCCTCCCTCCCTCCTTTCTTTCCTTCTTTGCTTCTTTCTTCCTTCCTTCCTTTCCTCCTTTCCTTCTTTCTTTACTCATACTTCTACTAATTCTCCCTACTTTTTCTCCCTTTTATTCTGAGCTGTGTGGATGAAAGGCTCTTGGTGCTCCAGCCAGGAGTCAGGGCTCTGCCTCTGAGGTAGGAGAGCCAACTTCAGGACACTGGTCAACAAGAGACCTCCCAGCTCCACATAATATTAAACGGTGGAAATATCCCAGAGACCTCCATCTTAACACCAGCACCCAGCTTCACTCAACGACCAGCAAGCCACAGTGCTGGACAACCTATGCCAAACAACTAGCAAAACAGGAACACAACCCCACCCATTAGCAGAGAGGCTGCCTAAAATCATAATAAGGCCACAGACACCCCAAAACACACCACCAGACGTGAACCTGCCCACTAGAGAGACAAGATCCAGCCTCATCCAGCACAACACAGGCACTAGTCCCCTCCACCAGGAAGCCTACACAACCCACTGAAACAACCTTAGCCACTGGAGACAGACATCAAAAACAACGGGAACTACGAACCTGCAGCCTGCAAAAAGGAGACCCCAAACACAGTAAGATAAGCAAAATGAGAAGACAGAAAAACACACAGCAGATGAAGGAGCAAGATAAAAACCCACCAGACCTAACAAATGAAGAGGAAATAGGCAATCTACCTGAAAAAGAATTCAGAATAATGATAGTAAGGATGATCCGAAATCTTGGAAGTAGAATGGACAAAATGCAAGAAACAGTTAACAAGGACCTACAAGAACTAAAGATGAAACAAGCAACGATGAACAATGCAATAAATGAAATTAAAATCACTCTAGATAGGATCAATAGCAGAATAACTGAGGCAGAAGAACGGATAAGTGACCTGGAAGATAAAGTAGTGGAAATAACTACTGCAGAGCAGAATAAAGAAAAAAGAATGAAAAGAACTGAGGACAGTCTCAGAGACCTCTGGGACAACATGAAACGCACCAACATTCGAATTATAGGGGTTCCAGAAGAAGAAGAAAGAAAGAAAGGGACTGAGAAAATATTTGAAGAGATTATAGTTGAAAACTTCCCTAATATGGGAAAGGAAATAGTTAATCAAGTCCAGGAAGCACAGAGGGTCCCATACAGGATAAATACAAGGAGAAACACGCCAAGACACATATTAATCAAACTGTCAAAAATTAAATACAAAGAAAGCATATTAAAAGCAGCAAGGGAAAAACAACAAATAACACACAAGGGAATCCCCATAAGGTTAACAGCTGATCTCTCAGCAGAAACCCTACAAGCCAGAAGGGAGTGGCAGGACATACTGAAAGTGATGAAGGAGAATAGCCTGCAACCAAGACTACTCTACCCAGCAAGGATCTCATTCACATTTGATGGAGAAATTAAAACCTTTACAGACAAGCAAAAGCTGAGAGAGTTCAGCACCACCAAACCAGCTTTACAACAAATGCTAAAGGAACTTCTCTAGACACGAAACACAAGAGAAGGAAATGACCTATAGTAGCGAACCCAAAACAATATATAAAATGGAAATAGGAACATACATATCGATAATTACCTTAAATGTAAATGGACTAAATGCTCCCACCAAAAGACACAGATTGGCTGAATGGATACAAAAACAAGACCCTTATATATGCTGTCTACAAGAGACCCACTTCAGAACTAGAGACACATACAGACTGAAAGTAAGGGGATGGAAAAAGATATTCCATGCAAATGGAAACCAAAAGAAAGCTGGAGTAGCAATTCTCATATCAGACAAAATAGACTTTAAAATAAGGACTATTAAAAGGGACAAAGAAGGACACTACATAATGATCAAGGGATCGATCCAAGAAGAAGATATAACAATTGTAAATATTTATGCACCCAACATAGGAGCACCTCAATACATAAGGCAAATACTAACAACCATAAAAGGGGAGATCAACAGTAACACATTCATAGTAGGGGACTTTAACACCCCACTTTCACCCATGGACAGATCATCCAAAATGAAAATAAATAAGGAAACACAAGCTTTAAATGATACATTAAACAAGATGGACTTAATTGATATTTATAGGACACTCCATCCAAAAACAACAGAATACACATTTTTCTCAAGTGCTCATGGAACATTCTCCAGGATAGATCATATCTTGGGTCACAAATCAAGCCTTGGTAAATTTAAGAAAACTGAAATTGTATCAAGTATCTTTTCCGACCACAACGCCATGAGACTAGATATCAATTACAGGAAAAGATCTTTAAAAAATACAAACACATGGAGGCTAAACAATACACTACTTAATAATGAAGTGATCACTGAAGAAATCAAAGAGGAAATAAAAAAATACCTAGAAACAAATGACAATGGAGACACAACGACCCAAAACCTATGGGATGCAGCAAAAGTAGTTCTAAGGGGGAAGTTTATAGCAATACAAGCCCACCTTAAGAAGCAGGAAACATCTCGAATAAACAACCTAACCTTGCACCTCAAGCAATTAGAGAAAGAAGAACAAAAAAACCCCAAAGCTAGCAGAAGGAAAGAAATCATAAAAATCAGATCAGAAATAAATGAAAAAGAAATGAAGGAAACAATAGCAAAGATCAATAAAACTAAAAGCTGGTTCTTTGAGAAGATAAACAAAATAGATAAACCACTAGCCAGACTCATCAAGAAAAAAAGGGAGAAGACTCAAATCAATAGAATTAGAAATGAAAAAGGAGAAGTAACAACTGACACTGCAGAAATAAAAAAAATCATGAGAGATTACTACAAGCAACTCTATGCCAATAAAATGGACAATCTGGAAGAAATGGACAAATTCTTAGAAATGCACAACCTGCCAAGACTGAATCAGGAAGAAATAGAAAATATGAACAGACCAATCACAAGCACTGAAATTGAAACTGTGATTAAAAACCTTCCAACAAACAAAAGCCCAGGACCAGATGGCTTCACAGGTGAATTCTATCAAACGTTTAGAGAAGAGCTAACACCTATCCTTCTCAAACTCTTCCAAAATATAGCAGAGGGAGGAACACTCCCAAATTCCTTCTACGAAGCCACCATCACCTTGATACCAAAACCAGACAAGGATGTCACAAAGAAAGAAAACTACAGGCCAATATCACTGATGAACATAGATGCAAAAATCCTCAACAAAATACTAGCAAACAGAATCCAACAGCACATTAAAAGGATCATACACCATGATCAAGTGGGGTTTATTCCAGGAATGCAAGGATTCTTCAATATACGCAAATCTATCAATGTGATAAACCATATTAACAAATTGAAGGAGAAAAACCATATGATCATCTCAATAGATGCAGAGAAAGCTTTCGACAAAATTCAACACCCATTTATGATAAAAACCCTCCAGAAAGTAGGCATAGAGGGAACTTTCCTAAACATAATAAAAGCCATATATGACAAGCCCACAGCAAACATCATCCTCAATGGTGAAAAACTGAAAGCATTTCCACTAAGATCAGGAACAAGACAAGGTTGCCCACTCTCACCACTCTTATTCAACATAGTTTTGGAAGTTTTAGCCACAGCAATCAGAGAAGAAAAGGAAATAAAAGGAATCCAAATCGGAAAAGAAGAAGTAAAGCTGTCACTGTTTGCAGATGACATGATACTATACATAGAGAATCCTAAAGATGCTACCAGAAAACTACTAGAGCTAATCAATGAATTTGGTAAAGTAGCAGGATACAAAATTAATGCACAGAAATCTCTGGCATTCCTATATACTAATGATGAAAAATCTGAAAGTGAAATCAAGAAAACACTCCCATTTACCATTGCAACAAAAAGAATAAAATATCTAGGAATAAACCTACCTAAGGATACGAAAGACCTGTATGCAGAAAATTATAAGACACTGATGAAAGAAATTAAAGATGATACAAATAGATGGAGAGATATACCATGTTCTTGGATGGGAAGAATCAACATTGTGAAAATGACTCTACTACCCAAAGCAATCTACAGATTCAATGCAATCCCTATCAAACTACCACTGGCATTTTTCACAGAACTAGAACAAAAAATTTCGCAATTTGTATGGAAACACAAAAGACCCCGAATAGCCAAAGCAATCTTGAGAACGAAAAAAGGAGCTGGAGGAATAAGGCTCCCTGACTTCAGACTATATTACAAAGCAACAGTAATCAAGACAGTATGGTACTGGCACAAAAACAGAAAGATAGATCAGTGGAACAGGATAGAAAGCCCAGAGATAAACCCACGCACATATGGACACCTTATCTTTGATAAAGGAGGCAGGAATGTACAGTGGAGAAAGGACAGCCTCTTCAATAAATGGTGCTGGGAAAACTGGACAGGTACATGTAAAAGTATGAGATTAGATCACTCCCTAACACCATACACAAAAATAAGCTCAAAATGGATTAAAGACCTAAATGTAAGGCCAGAAACTATCAAACTCTTAGAGGGAAACATAGGAAGAACACTCTATGACATAAATCACAGCAAGATCCTTTCTGACCCACCTCCTAGAGTAATGGAAATAAAAACAAAAATAAACAAATGGGACCTAATGAAACTTCAAAGCTTTTGCACAGCAAAGGAAACCATAACCAAGACCAAAAGACAACCCTCAGAATGGGAGAAAACATTTGCAAATGAATCAACTGACAAAGGATTAATCTCCAAAATTTACAAGCAGCTCATGCAGCTCAATAACAAAAGAACAAACAACCCCATCCAAAAATGGGCAGAAGACCTAAATAGACATTTCTCCAAAGAAGATATACAGAATGCCAACAAACACATGAAAGAATGCTCAACATCATTAATCATTAGAGAAATGCAAATCAAAACTACAATGAGATATCATCTCACACCAGTCAGAATGGCCATCATCAAAAAATCTAGAAACAATAAATGCTGGAGAGGGTGTGGAGAAAAGGGGACACTCTTGCACTGCTGGTGGGAATGTGAATTGGTTCAGCCACTGTGGAGAACAGTATGGAGGTTCCTTAAAAAACTACAAATAGAATTACCATATGACTCAGCAATCCCACTACTTGGCATATACCCTGAGAAAACCAAAATTCAAAAAGAGTCATGTACCAAAATGTTCATTGCAGCTCTATTTACAATAGCCAGGACATGGAAACAACCTAAGCGCCCATCATCGGATGAATGGATAAAGAAGATGTGGCACATATACACAATGGAATATTACTCAGCCTTAAAAAGAAATGAAATTGAGCTATTTGTAATGAGATGGATAGACCTAGAGTCTGTCATACAGAGTGAAGTAAGTCAGAAAGAAAAAGACAAATACCGTATGCTAACACATATATATGGAATTTAAGGGAAAAAAATGTCATGAAGAACCTAGGGGTAAGATAGGAATAAAGACGCAGACCTACTGGAGAACGGACTTGAGGGTATGGGGAGGGGGAGGGGTGAGTTTTGACAGGGCGAGAGAGAGTCATGGACATATACACACTAACAAACGTAGTAAGGTAGATAGCTGGGGGGAAGCAGCCGCAAGGCACAGGGATATTAGCTCGGTGCTTTGTGACAGCCTGGAAGGGTGGGATGGGGAGAGTGGGAGGGAGGGAGACGCAAGAGGGAAGACATATGGGAACATATGTATATGTATAGCTGATTCACTTTGTTATAAAGCAGAAACTAACACACCATTGTAAAGCAATTATACCCCAATAAAGATGTTTAAAAAAATATATATATATATATTTTTCAAAGTTCTTCCTTTTTCTTTCCTGTTTTCAACTTGAGTTAGTTATTAACTCTTTGTGAGTCTTTCCTAACTACAAGAAATTGATGGGGAAATGTTTTGGCAACTTTTCAATGCCTTGCATGTACATTAATTTAAATTAGTTATTAATTAGTAATCAGATAGTAATTGTGAGGTTTTTGTTTTCACACTGCTCATAATTTAATTTTTCAGGGACCAGAAGGCATTTTAGGTCCTTTATTAGTAACTCATAGTCATCTAGGGCTTTTGAAATTTTAAGCAAATTGCACCATTGTAATTCCCTCTGTTTGTACTATTTGGGTCCAGCACTCTCTAGAGTGATGAGCAAAAATGTAACAATTTCTTTTCTCATTATTTAATTACTTATTCATTCAACAATTTATAAGCCCTAGGATGTGTGAGGTATAAGCACCAAAAGCAAGAGAGACCTGGCCTCAGCCCTTCCACAGCTCACAGTCCAGTGGAGTAGACTGACACTTTTTTTTTAATCACAAAAACACAAATGTAATTGCAATTGACAAATGCCCCAAAAGACAATGCAGAGGGATGTAAGAATGAACTCCCAAGGAAGTGACACTGAGCTGAAATCTGAAGGTTGAGGAGTTAGCCAGGTGGAAAGCAGAGAAAGCAGCTTGGATTTAAGGCGGTAACAGTGAAGATTAAGAAAGGTTCATGGACTGGAGATAAATTTAGGCAGAAGAATTAATAGGACAGAAGAAATCAAGAATGATTCCCATGTTTCTGTCTTCTATCATAATACTTACAATGCTTCCATGCATTTATTTATTTATAGATCTATTTTCCTCTAATAGGCACCAAGCTCCTTGAATTCAAGGACAGTATCCTATTTGTATCTCTTACATGTATAAAAGTATCTGTCTGACACATGGACACCCAAAGAATATTTCATGAAAGGATGAATAAAAAAATTAAGTGAGGATATTAAGGACAAGATAGATAACTAAGGCCAACCTCACAATAAGGTAACTTTTAAATCACCTTTTGATGTGGTTCCCAAATGATGGACCAAAAACTCCTTATACCAGACATTCAGAAAATACACATTCCCCAGCCTTGCTGAGGAATTTTTTCCTGAAAATTCCAGTTGACTGGGTCTGAAAGGAATCCAGAAAGCTTTTCACAGGAAATGTTGATGCTCAACCAGCTAGGTTTGGGAATCACCATCCAAAGCAGTACTTCTCAAACTTAAATTATTTCAAGATGCAGATCTGATAAATTCCCATCAGAAACAGTAGTGATTTCAGGCAGAAGGTGAGGCCAATAGGGCAGTGGTTCTCAACCTTGACTATACTGGAATCAACCGAGAAACTTTAAAAAAATACTGACCTTGAGCACTATTCCTAGAAATCCTGATTTAATTGGCCTGGGGTACTCTGGGAGGTGCAAACATTCTCCAGGTGATCGTAATGTGCAGCCCAGGTTGAGAGTCTGACCCCCGTGGGGCTGGGGCGCATTACCCATTAATTGGGAATCACTGATCTCAAACTTAAGTTTGGCTCTCAAACTTAAGTTTGCATTAGAGTCACCTGGAGGGCTTGTTAAAACCAGATTCAGAAGTTCTGGAGTGTGGCTTGAGAATTTGCTTCAGAAACAAGTTCCCAGGTGAAGCTGATATTGCTGGTCTTAAGCCCACACTTTGAGAATCACTGATTACTGGTGGTAACAAATTACTGGGAAGAATTTATTAATAACCTGTCAGTGTATTAACAGCTGTTAGTTCCAGCTTACCAATAATAAAGAACAAAGACGATCCAAAACTGACTCCTTCACTTTACCCAATCCATCCTCAGCAACAGACTGACAGTTTACACAGTGCTTTCTCATTCTCTTGTACTGCTTTTGATCAGCACAAAAACTTATCAAGGTAGATATACAGGGTATAATTATTCTCACTTCAGACATGAGGAGAATATGGTCAAAGAAATTAAGCAATTCATGGTGACACAGCTAATTAACGACAGCCCCAAGGCACGAGACACTACTGGCTTCAAGTCCAGTACATTCTACTGAAAGATGCTCCCATTCCCTTTTTCTCTAGGCCTGGGCCATGCCAGGGAATCTGGAATACAGCTGGGAAGGATCTGGGACTCTTCAGGTGGTTTTGATTAACATCCTGAAAATTCAAATGAACTGGACCAAGTCAGGCTTCCCCCAAACTCCTCAAACTCCATAGAAAATTTCATAAACCAAAGCCCACACCAAAACTCCATTAGCCTGCCAATTTACATTCAAAACCAATACCCCAAGGAATTCATGAATTAGAATAAACCTGCATTCCCATGGCAAGAAGCATAGGAATTTTCCTTTCTCTCTTCTAATATTTTTGTATGTGCACTTACTGCATCCTCTCGTCTACCTTGCTGTCTCTTCCTAACCTGGGTATCACTCAGCTGATCAGCTCTTTTTGTAACCTCAGAGATTCCCGTCCTTTTGAAGTCACAAGCCCCTGAGTAGAACACATGAAATCATGGCCTTATTATTTTATCATCTGTATCACTTTTGGAGGGGATTAAAAAAATAGAAATTGTAGACTATCGAAACAATTTTTTAAAGAGGTAAACTTTCATTAATTAATTCAAAAATGCTTATTGAGTGCTAATGCTCATTTAAATGATTAGACTGGAGAGTTATTTGTGGGTTTTTTTGTTTTTGGAACTGGTAATAACAAAAATAAAGTTTAAAACAGAAAAATATTAATTGCCTGCTAAATGAAGAATATATGATTACTTTTGAAGAATTACTTAACAATTTTCACAGATGACTTTTAGAACACTGAATTACAGATATCCGGAAACCATACCATATTTACAAACTTTCAGGGTTAAATATGATAAAATTCTAGACTTAAGCTTCTTTCTCTAAATGAATTAATAATAATATTTCAATTAAAATTTTAATTAGATCAGTATTTCAGATGGGCTGACTCTACTTCATCACAATAAACATTAAGCCCAGGAACCATACGCCACAAGGCCTAGAGTACTTTGACAAATTAAAGAAAACCATTAAAGGAAGGCTTGTTCTGAAAGTATTTATGGCTGCAATCCATAGGGATGCAGATGACTTTCTGAAGAATGCCACACCTCAACAAGAGGAGATAAAGGAAAAAAGAAAAACTCACACTGGGTTTGTTTACTGCTTACTGGTACAAATTGAAGAACCATGAAATAATTTCGCAGTAAAGTTCCAAACAAATATCTGACTAAAAAAGAAACTAAAACAGAAATGGTAACAACGCTATCTACTCATGAAGTAGTTATCAGTATCTCAGGGATAAGAATAGTCTATGTACATCTCAACTGTAACTGGTGCCAACATGTGAGCACCTGGAGCAGAAGAGCAGTTCACAGAAGTACAGACGATACCGTGATTAACACGATCAGATGAGGCTGCAGTGGAACCTCACTCCACACCTCAGTGCTGAAGAACATTAAACTCACAGCAGCCGCCTGCCTGTGCTCTGGTCATTGATTAGCTCTATAACCATGAAATACTTAATGTCTTCACCTCAGCAGCTAAGCATTTGTGAATAAACCCACTCGGGTTTATCAGGCCGTGAAATGTCTGCACAGATTACAAGGATCTCCTTTGTCGAACAAATCTCTCCTCAGAGGGGGATGGATACAGTGAAGGGGGTGAGGGGAAGAAGACAGACATGAATAAGGGTGGGACAGAGAAAAACAGAGACAGAGCAGACCAAGTAATTCTGTTTCTTTTCCGGTGATTGGACATGAAAGCTTAAGGGAAAAAAAGAGGAATGATGAAGCAGGCATTTGGAGTAAAGCAGTTTCAGTAGTTTCCTTAGGTTCTGCTACACTCCTAGCCTTGGACTCTGAGGGATCCCATATGTTGAGAAATATTCCCCTTTTCTATTGAAGCTAGTTCAAGATGGTTACTGTTTTACACACACATGCACGCACACACACACACACACACACACGATCTAATAGTGAAGAAAGAAAAGGGACGATGCTGAATTTTGTTTAAGATGAAAACAGATTAATAATTGTTTTTTATTCTCCGTATAGTTCATTCTATTAGGTCAAATCTCTAAGAATTCAGTTTTAGAACGTTTAGTATTCCCACATTCTACACTGGGGTTTCAGGACAGCCCTCAAGGATGAATTATTTATCCCTGAGTTCTCAGGGGACAGAGTAAACGACTAAGAGCTGACAGGTAGTACCCCACTGATCTAAATAAAGAGACTGACTATGCATGCAAGTCACTAGGAGAGGAAAACAGTGAGGTTCCCTGCTCTATAACTTTTTTCTTAAAAACCATAATTGCACAGATTAGAGTCCATTACTTCTACAAGGTTCATGACAAAGAGCAGTTCACCTCAAAGGCAATCACTTTCAATTCGTTCAGCTGTTTCTTCTGATATTTTAGTCCATATTTTCTAAATAATACACACACAGAATTCACTGATTATTTTCATTTTCAGATTTTATCTTCTGACTTCCTACTATGGAAGATGAGGCAAAGCAACACTTACATTAGATGTTGTACAAATATATACAACAAAATCTACTCAGTTGCCTTTTGAAACTGCACAACACACTTTTAAAATTATAATGCAAATTAACTGACAAAATCCATAAAATTTCTGTTGGAACTAATCAGCACAATTCAGAGTTCAAAGCGGTGACTCCTACTGCATTAAGCTAAGGCTTAACATTCCTCACTCCTTTATTTATTTACTTATTTATTTTTTTATTTATACAGTATCCCAGAGTGGCCTTTTTTTTTTTTAAACATCTTTATTGGAGTATAATTGCTTTACAATGTTGTGTTAGTTTCTGCTGTATAACAAAGTGAATCTGCTATATGTATACATATATCCCCATATACCCTCCCCCTTGCATCTCCCTCCCACCCTCCCTATCCCACCCCTCTAAATGGTCACACAGCACCGAGCTGATCTCCCTGTGCTATGCGGCTGCTTCCCACTGTCTATCTATTTTACATTTGGTAGTGTATATATGTCGGTGCTACTCTCTCCCTTCGTCCCAGCTTACCCTTCCCCCTCCCCGTGTCCTCAAGTCCATTCTCTACAACTGCATCTTTATTCCTGTCCTGCCCCTAGGTTCTTCAGAACCATTTTTTTTTTTTTAGATTCCATATATGTGTGTTAGCATACGGTATTTGTTTTTCTCTTTTTGGCTTACTTCACTCTGTATGACAGACTCTAGGTCCATCCACCTCACTACAAATAACTCAAATTCATTTCTTTTTATGGCTGAGTACTATTCCATTGTATATATGTGCCACATCTTCTTTATCCATTCATCTGTCGATGGACACTTAGGTTGCTTCCATGTCCTGACTATTGTAAATAGTGCTGCAATAAACATTGTGGTACATGACTCTTTTTGAATCATGGTTTTCTCAGGGTATATGCCCAGTAGTGGGACTCCTGGGTCATATGGTAGTTCTGTTTTCAATTTTTTAAGGAACCTCCATACTGTTCTCCATAGTGGCTATATCAATTTACATTCCCACTAACAGTGCAAGAGGGTTCCCTTTTCTCCACACCCTCTCCAGCATTTATTGTTTGTAGATTCTTTGATGATGGCCATTCTGACCAGCGTCCTCACTCCTTTTAGATCTATTTCTTCATGTGCTTGCATTAGGTTTTGAATTAGACATGGATTTGATGTGATTCTTAAAGAAAAATGTTAGTACTAAATAATTCTGAAAAACATTCTGCAGTTATCAATCAAAGTATTTAAAATCCAAAGTCTTACACATTTTTTCTAATTAATGTGTATTGTTTCATTTTATAGGAAATTATTTTCATTTTTCACCTGGCATTTAACTAGCAAAGTTAAGTTTCACTTCATCAAAAGATATTTCCAGTATGAGAATAATTACCTTAAGAATTTTCTAATTTAAACAAGTCAAATGGAAAAAATCTTTGGGGACATATCAACGGACTTGGGAGTTACTGGTTCATACCTACAAATATCTTAAGCATTACGAATATAAAGCTTAAAGAGATTTAACAGTAAAGTACATATTACAATTGACTGTAGAAAAAAATAAAACATCTTTCTGTAACTTTAGTTAACAATCAGGATACCAATAAAAGATTCCAAGTTTTGTTCAACAGTAAAATTTTGCAATCTAGCCATTACTGAGTTAAATACAAGAGAACAGCAAGTTTTCTCCTTGAAAAATATCATTTTCTTATCTCAATAGGACTTTCTGTTTTAAATTTGGTTTTATTACTTACTACTTCAAACATAAAGTGAAAACCTCATTTAAATACAATCTTTTGCAGGCTTTTAAGATCAGAGTGACCAAAGGATATCATATATTTTCATATAATTTAAATTCACTTATATTTATAAACAATTATTTAGTGCATCCATGCCCCGGATGCCAGGGACAAAACAAGGAAACAGATAAGTCCTACCCTGTAATCAGGCAACATGCTTTATTAACATAAAATATATTTGGTACTAAAATATCCTTGCAAGAATTAAACAAAGGTGTGAATGCAAATATTCACACTATTAAAAAGGAAACCAAAGACAACTACATTAAGATGCTTTCTTAATATCAGTGATGAAGTTTAGTGAACCTTTGCTACAAAGCAAAAAATGTGATAGAGTTACAAAGACATTTGTATCTAAGATGTCTGAAAGGTATGGAACATTAAACAACTCTTGGATCATTTTAAGAATACAGTCGTAGTTCCTACAAATATTAACAGTTAGTATCATATCATTAGCCACACAATTTCTTGTGGTTTGAAGAACAAATGTAGAGGAATTAAAAGCAACTATCTTAAAAGATGAAGTAAAATGATCATTTGAAGCCTGCACAGGAGCTCACATTCAGCCACATTTCTTAACTATTTACTTTAACTGACCTTTTTTTGTGAGTAAGGGGGACTAGGTAAAGTTGAAATGAAAGGTTTGTGAGACAGAGTACATATTCAGCTATACTATCTGTTTACTTTGGCTGACCTTTTTTTATGGATAAGGGGAAGAAAAAGAAGTATCTGCTAGTGGAAATCTCTGTGCTAATAATCATAAGGATCAAAAAAAGCCCATCATGCACACCAAAGTAAAGACACTTACTGTATAAAGGCAAATCCCACGAGAGTAAATGTGACAAAGATAAAAGGTATTTCTTTGTCTGCTGCTTTGTTAGGCTTCTAAATTTACCACAATCCACCTAAAGGCCATTTTCACACTTATGCAACATAATAAAGCTATTTATCTTATTTTACAATTAAAGATTATAATTAAATATCACATTTAATAATTAACTTAAAGGTATTGATAGTAAGAAACATTTTCAGCATCTTATTTTACATGAGCAAATACAGCTTATTTTTCTCTCAAATGTTTTTATTTTGAATTACCAACACACAGAAAAATTCAAAGAGTAATATACTGAACATCCATATACCCTTCATCTAGATTTACCAGTTGTTAAAATTTTGCCACATTTGCTTTATCTTTCTCTCTCTACACATACGTATATAAAATACTATCTGCTGAGCTATCTAAAAATAAACTACAGACAACATGACTTGAGTCTTTTAGTGATTCTGCTTGTTTTCAGCAATTTCGATCAGAAATATGAGCCCTAGGCTTACAAGATGTTTTCAGGTATCAAGTAACATAAAAAGACTGGAAATAGAAGATCTAGGTTCAAGTTGACTCTATGTGACATCAGCCAGTCTTTCTCTCTCTCTGAGTCAACTGTCCTCTGGATAAAACGAGCACACGCCCCACAGCAGTGTTGTGTGAAAATATAAGTTAGACCCAGATAACCAAAACTAAGAAGTTAAATGTAAGAACAGATATTGATGTGGAAGGATTTTCAGCATAATAAAGACTCATCTTCTCTTGGCCCTATCCCACTCAGTGTTCCGACTGCCTGAAATCCAATCCAATCGGGGCACTTCTGACACTGGAGGAAGGGGAGCCAATTCCTAACTGTAGGGACTATCATTGCCATTGCAGGACCTTATGCCTGGTCCCTGCCCACCAAATACCAGTATTGTCTTCCACCATTGCCACAAAATCAAATATGTCCCCACTAAGAATTACTGAAGGTGTAACTTAAAGTGTAAGTGTAACTAGGAAAACATACACGTTAAGCCGTAAGCCCTTTTACCTCCATATAAATAAATGGGTAAGAATGTTCTTCTAGAAGCCCATGGAGACAATGTGAAAGTTCTAGAAATCTAAGATGCCCTGAAGAGAAAAAACATTCTGCCAAGGGGGCAGAAAGCCCCTGAAAGGAGAGGAGATAGAGAATGCTTAAGTAAAGTTTACGTGGTGTATACCTTTCCTTTCTAGACATTTTTCAATGAAAATGTAGATATATGCACATATAATTACAGAAGTTTTAAAAAAATCAATAATTATTAAGATAGCAATGGGCTTCCCTGGTGGCGCAGTGGTTGAGAGTCTGCCTGCCGATGCAGGGGACACATGTTCATGCCCTGGTCTGGGAAGATCCCACATGCCGCGGAGCAGCTGGGCCCGTAAGCCATGGCCACTAAGCCTGTGCATCCGGAGCCTGTGCTCCGCAACGGGAGGGGCCACAAGAGTGAGAGGCCTGCGTACTGCAAAAAAAAAAAAAAAAAAAAAAGATAGCAAGCATCTAGGTCTAGGGCCAGTCCCAGCAGAGTGCTGGAGCCAGCTCATACTGGCTTGTGAGAGCTGGATGCACACATCTCTTCCCGACCCCATGCTTACTGACATCATATCACACAGGTAGCTTGATACTGCCCTGGTGGGGGTACTGACACCACTGAACTCCTATCTCAAACACTACACATCAGGCTCCCCCCACCCACCTAAAGAGCTGGTTGTTAAATATCTATCAGCACACCACTGGTCAGCCCTCACTGTGTTTTATGTTGATTAATAAACAACATAATAAATTGTTAGTAAATTGTTAGTAAACTCAAAAGGTGTCATTATCAGGTCTACACACAAGAGAAGCATTGATAAAATACTCTTACCTTGTATTTATATTTTTAGAACTCAGAGCTAGAACTATGAATGTAAAAGTTATGTATTGGAGAACATGTTGACAAAAAGTTTCACACTGTCACTAAGAAACTGAACTCCAAGGAGGCAGGGGCCAACAAAAGGCCAGGTTGAGGCTGCCTGTTTTGTTGTCGTAAAATAAAAATTATCTTACCCTTGAAGACTAGAGCTGAAATGGGCCTCAACCCCAGAGATGCTCTTCTGTCACCATCCATTCTGGCGATAATAATAATGACTATAGTAGCAAACACTTGTATAGCATTTACAATGTGCCAGAATTTGTGTATATTAACTCACCTAATCCTCACAGTAATCTTAATGCAGTAGGTACTATTGCTATCTCCATTTTGCAGATGAGGACATTGAGCCACACAGTTTTAAAATAACTTGTTCAAGCTTATACAGAGAGTTAAAGGCAGTCTGGCTTCATAGTCTGTGGCCCTAACTCCTGTTACCCGGGAATGTGCCAACCCAGAGTTAGTCCCTTCAACATGTATCTCTCATTACCCCACATCTATTTTTGTGACTACATATCTCCCACTACGTCAACACAACTGACATGCTCGGGGTTCCTTTGTGTGCTTCTATTTCTCTTTAAGCCTTTGCTTTTATCATTTCCTCAGCAAGATATTCCAAACTGTCTACCACAATGGCTGACAGATAACAGCCATTCTGTAAAATATGCCTGAATTTTAAAGCAGAGTACAGCTGTATCATTTTAGATCCAAAAAAGGAGCTTAACAGTTGAGTTGGAAACATTAAAATTGCTGGTATGGGCAAAGAGTTTCAAATCATACAAACTGTAGATGAGTACAGTTTGAAAACACTGGAATTAAAATTCACTTCATATTTTTCTTGCCAAAAAAAATCTGTAAGTCTAAAAAAAAAAGCCTGCTATTTGGTTTATTATTACCAAAGACCACTGATTTTAAAATGTTTTAAAGGTTAGAATATTTATAAAAGTATCATGAAACAGAAGAGTGTTACTCTGTTTGAGGCTAAACTAATCGTTTTAGCTTTAGCAATTTATGAAAGCTATATCTTTATCTGAGAAATATTTGCTACAACACGGAAGAGACAAAATGTTCTTCCTAATGAAGAAACATAATTATAGCTTTTATTTTTGTTTGGCTGTCATATATACCTGGTTTGTTGATTTCTGCCTGTGTTTATGAAATGATCTACTCGGTACAAAATCAAACACTAGCATTTAGAACTCAAACCATACTTAGGTGTGGCTGGTACAGCAAACACGGCTTGATAGAAGAAGCAGTAACCTAATGGAAAGTACATCGGAAGAAAGATAATGTGCTAAAATCTATGATGATAACATTCATAAAAGAATGGAAATAATCCACTCTGAAATATTTTAAATTTAGTACTATCTTCAGTGAAGTTTAGAAAGAACCAATGTGTATTTTTACAGAATATATTGCCCATCAACTGAAGAGAGTTCTGGTATTTTTTTCCAAAAGGTTGGAATTTTTATTGAACCTAAACCATACAAAATAATTTCAAATATGTTGTATACATTACTTTCTAGATCTTTATTACTTACTTGATGAAGCAGAATGAACTACTATACAGCTAAAGGACTTAAAGATTTTCCCTATTAGATATGATAATAGATCCATGTAAAAAAATATGGAACTTGCAATTTATAAAACTAAAATATCCATCATAGTGTCGGTTTTGATATAATGCCCACCATATAAACTATTTTAAAAGCTTAAAAAAATAAACAAAATATAAATTAGCAAGTAAATGAAAACTTATATTTGAAGAGTTTACGTTACAAAAACTAGCCATACAGAATCTAGAGTGATAGCTGTATAATTATCAGTGCTAAAAATTAAACAGGTTACTGTTGGTCTTATGTCTCAAATCATTTTTGTTTTAAAATAATTTTTCTGCCACTAAAAATATCATCAATCCACTGAGATTTAAAATTCTTCAGAGGATAAATTTAACTCATATCACATGGTGTAAAAATCTACCCAAAATGCACCTTTTCTGACCTTTCTAATGAGTGGTCACCACACAAAAGTAATGAGAGACTAAACTCACACAAGGCATTAGTACAATTAAAAGTCATATTTTCAACATGTGATGAGAGGTACAAATATGCATACATACACACATACATTCAAAAATTAAAGTTTTTCAAATCATTTTGCTTTCTTTTCTCTATTCATTTCCCTTTGCATAAGAAAGTCTTTGATAATACTACATTGGAATATATGATTAGTAGCCCCAGTTACATTTAGTATGAAGGTGGAACAGTAATAGTAGCTATAAAGTATGTTAAAATTAAAATCCTATTTCTGGAAGTAAAATGATGTCGCTTCTATATACTGCCAGTGAAGCAATTTGGTTTAAGTTTTCTTACTCCACTTCATATTGGGAAAATGTTTACCAATTTTGTAGGAGAAAAGGAGAACAGGTTTCAGACTTGACTAGAGATACTGTTCTCATTAACTGAGACAAATAACGTAGATAAATAAGCAAGCCTTGCAGAGGGAAGGAAGGGAAGAAATAAAGAGCTCAGAGTGAGATGCTTGTTTGGACACTAGGTACCTGAATCCAGCATAGAGCTGAATAACTGCACCTGAAGCTCTCAGCAGAGGCCAGAGCTGGAAAAGAGGGGTGGGCATTATCACTTAGAATGGACAAGTAAAAAAGTACTAAGCCAGAGTCTGCCAAGTTTAAGGGGGAGAGAAAGATTCCATGATGAAGTACAAAAAGGAAGGGTCAGGGAGGATGAGAAAAAAGAAGAAGAACATGGAATCCCTGGGATAAGGAGTTTCAAGAAGGAAGGTGTGATCAACAATTTGAAATACAGCAGCGAGGTCCAGTATGACAGGTCCTGACAAGTGGACTGGATGTGGTATTACTGAGGTCAATGATGGCTTTTGCCAGAACAATTTCAGTAAAGAAGTGTGGCCAAAGCCAGCTGTGGGCTTAGGAGTAAATGGACATATGGCCATAAGTGCCTAGGACTATATGCTTTCAAGGGTCCACAAAAATGTCTAAGAGCTGAAAATTAAAATCAATTTTTAATTAAGTGTATATAAATTAATATTATTAACTGCTAAGTTTTATATTAAACATTTCATTCCATTTGAAGACAATTTTTAAGTTAGAGTTTTTCACTTCACAAAAATTCCTAAGTAAGCATAATAATTGCCAAGAAATCATAATCAATCATAAGTGAGCCACTCACTGCCAAATGACTTCAAAAGCCAAAGTCTAAAAATCTTTTCAAGATAATTAGCCCTGTTTAATCAGTGATGTGGATCCGTTTTACAGATTCAAATGATATAGGGTAAGACCTCCAAGCAGAGCACCCTAGGACTGCAGAGCTTTTATGGCCTTGGTGAATGGAGCTTAAGGCGACACTAAAAGCTTGGCTAAGAAGGAAAGAAAACTTAAAGGAAAATACAGGATAAAGGAAGAAGTTACAGGCTGAGGAGAAAGTCAGTAGAGAGTTGGAGACTGAGGATATAACAGAGAGAATAGGTAATTTAATGGAACAAAGTGCTGAAGGACACAGAAGTGTATGGGGTTAAGAGCACTCGTGCAAGACTTCTAAATAGCAGAGGAGGAACGGATAGGTAGAGATTTAAATAAGTTTACAGGCTTGCAGTGAAAATAGATAATCTGTGCTTGCATCCTACAGTAATTTTTTTAAAGAGAGATATGGTTGTTTGTTGAAAGTGCAGGGAATAGGGTTGGTGGGGGGTGGCCTGAGAAGAGAAGCAAAGGTTGGAAACCGAGATAAAGAATTAGCACAGTATTTTCAAGTATGTTCTCTTATGCAGTTCTTATAATCACCTTGCAAGCTTATGAGGATATTACTAATTCCATTTTACATAGTAAAGAAACCTGAACTCTAAGTTATATAGAAAAATTGCCTATTTGAAGTCTTTTTCAACTATGTTTAAGATCTCATATTACCTAATTATCATCTCAATTTTTCCAAATGCTTACAAATCTAGCTGTAATGGTTTTGATCTTGTAGTATGTCACAGAACCATGACCTAAGCCATCTCTCTCTCCCCAGAAGCACTAAACATCTATCCCCCAATCTCCAGTCTTGCTCAGAATTCAGGAAAGAATCAAAGCCTAATTTTTAAAAGTGGAGAGAAAAAAAATCTATAAAAATACTGAATCACTATGTTGTACACCTGAAACTAATATAATATTATAAATCAACTATACTTCAATAAAAAGTGGAGGGAATATTAAGACGCTGAGCCAAAAACTGTAATGATTTCTGAGCATAGTTAGGTACCTACAAGATTTTAGAGTACTGCAGTTTGCATTCAAAAGCCCAGTTTTAACATATTCCCGAGTTAAACCTACATCAACAAAGGTAAGGCATTTCCCAGCTGGGTGTTTTAGGATACTTAAGTATATAGATAAAACAGGGAGTGGTCAGTAGGATTAAGATCATAATGACAATCCTGAAAAGAAAGAATAAGTAGTCACTAGGTTTTCCCCTTTAATTAGAAACAGAACAGTGAAATGGATTTAAAATGTCAAAAGGTTAATGCTCCCACCTCAGTTGTCAAGACTTTTGCAATCAGCTTTAAACACCAGAAAAGACTTTGAAATCCGAGAACTACATTCTATACTCGGAAATCCCTTTTGAGCCCACAGGTGACACTATGTAAGAGAGAAGATTACAAGTTCACTCTTGGGGCTTCCCTGGTGGCACAGTGGTTGAGAGTCCTCCTGCCGATGCAGGGGACAAGGGTTCGTAGCTCCGGTCCGGGAAGATCCCACGTGCCGCAGAGCGGCTGGGCCCGTGAACCATGGCCGCTGAGCCTGCGCGACCGGAGCCACAACAGTGAGAGGCCCGCGTACAGAAAAAAAAAAAAAAAAAAAGTTACAAGTTCACTCTTCATCTTGCTCAGCCTACCTGGAGGGTCTCACATTACTGGCCATCCACATCTGGTTGATATCCTCGCCAGCAGTTTCTCTGACATACTGCATGTTCTGGGATCTCCTCCTGTTTTGGGTGGGCTGTTCCCTTCTTCCTTCCAACATTAATTCCCTCCTGAAGACAGTTTTTTTGTATTGTTTTGTTTTTGTTTTTTTGCTTTTCTTTCTCTAAACTTATCGCTCTTTGATTGATGCATTCCTATGGACCAAACCACCAGTAAGTTAATGGTCTTCAAAGCCATATTTACAGCCCTAACCTCCAGCCAATGATCTAGCTCCAGAGATGCACTTTGGAAAAGATTGGGGTGGGTGGTGAACAACTGATAAGTTTTCTTCCTGTCTGCCAGGTTGCCATTTTTTGGCTCCCATGCTAAAAATTCTATAACCACTCCATACTATTTTATACAGACTATTAAAGAATAAAACTTGTTATGGTACCCTTTTAATTGAGAGCTGGAAGACAGTGTGATTATACTTCCCAGTTTGTCTGCCTGCTTGTATTGGATCAGTCAAAAAAACCAAGTTAGAGCATGTAATTTCTCCCAAGGCATTGTTGTAATTTATTGTTATTCTACACTAACAAAGTTACATAGCTTCTGCCATATCAAATACTGACTCAGAAGTAAAGGGGAGAGGAATTCTGGGTACTTCGAAGCAATGAGGTCATGTACATCCAAACCTCTTAGTGTATCCTCACAAAAACCAATGCAGAACAGCAAAAAGAACAAATAAAACTACATAAAACTCAGGCTTCAACATATCCAAACTTGTAATTACACGTAAAAAAACAAAACAAAACAAAAAAATCCCCCAGAATCCCAATGTGCATTCTCCCATGTTCCAGATCCAAGCTTTATTGGACAGCAAGGGCAATTTAGGAAAAACTGAATAGAACAGAGAAGAGCTAGGATAAGGTTTAAAACTGATTTAGAGCCACCACCATCCTATGAGTGAAAATAGTGAAAAAAGCCTAGCATAGAGTAGAGTACAGATTTTAAAGTATATAGGACACAAGGAGTTATTTTAGGAAGTTAATAGTTTAAAGGGAAAAGAGGATTAAAAGGAAGGAAACGTACCAATCCCAAACCATCAATCCTGTACATGGATATGCAGAAACACATAAAGTCTTAATCTATTTTTAAAAAAACATAAAAATAAAATGGATACCATAAACTCAAACATTTCACCTGACAAAAGACCACCTCAAAAAAATAAATAGCAAAGTGTAAGAAAAACTGTAATATAACATTCTAAACGGAATTAATATCTCTAAACAAGCATCTGGGGACAGGAAGGAAAAATAATTGACCTAGATCAGTATGGTATAATAAGAAATATATTTGATCTTGGTCCGCAGTTCCTGGCACAGAGCTCCTAAAACCCCTGGAAGTTCCTGAATGATAGGAATGTCTTCTGTTATTCATAAGGAGTCCCTCTGGAACACACCTGAGTTTATGCTAATGAGGTGACTTAGGATGGAGTCCTTACATAGTCTCATGTGTTTAGAGGGCTGGAATTTTCAGCTCCATCCACTGAACTCCCAGAGAAGAGGGAGGGCTGGAAATTGAGCTCTATAAAAACTCTTGAACAAGGTTTGATGAGCTTCAAGGTTGGTGAACTTACCCATGTGCTGGCAGGGTGGGGCACTCCAATTCCATACAGACAGAAGCTCCTGCACTCAGGGCTCTTCCAGACCTCACCCTCTGTACCTCTTCATCTGGCTGTTCACTTTTATCCTTTACAATATCTTTTACAATAAACTAGTACACATAGTGAACGTTTCCCTGAGCTTTGTGAGCTATTCTAGCAAATTACAAAACCTGAGGAGGGGGTCTTGGGAATCCCAATTTACAGCTAGTCAGTCAGAAGTACAGGTGACAATCTAGGCTTGCAATTTGCATCTGAAGTAAGGGCAGTCTAGTGGAACTGAGTTCTGAATCTGTGGGATCTGATGTTATCTCCAGGTAGATAGAATTAGAATTGAGTTAACTTTGTAGGACACACCATTGGTGTCTGCTGAGAATTAGAGAATTTCTTGGTGTGGGAAAACTCCACATACATCTGGTGTCGGAAGTATAGAGCTTTCCCCTTACAATCAAGAATTCAAAAACAAAGAAAAGAAGTGGACAAAAAGAGGAAAAAGTGAAATAGAGCTAACTGGACACAAGAAAGAAATAGAAGAAAAAAGGCAAATTCATATCAGAAATGAAGACAAAATTACATGGTGCTCAAAGAATAAATTTACACAAAAATATAAGGACATCAAAGACAGGAGAAAAATAACTAAGGAATGAAAATGAGACTAAAAACGTATCAGAGAGAAAGCATCTGATATAGAAGACAAGTAAGAGAGATTCAATTTATGTTTAATTGGAGTCCCTATAGGAAAGAAATGTAAATCAAGGAGTTCATGTTCAGCTAAGCTATCCTTCAAGCATCGAGACTACAGAGAAATAATTTTAAATATGCGAGAGCTCCTGAGAAGTCTGTACACACGAGCCCTTCTTGAGGAATTTACTAGAATATAAACTTCATCAAACTAAAACATGATGAGGAAATTTTAGCAAAAAGATTGATGATGAGCATTTAATATATTTAGTTATGTACCTAAGATGAAAACAAAATTGGAAACAAGAGTGGAAGAATAATATATAACATGGTAGGTATTACATGTTATATGTGGTATGTTCTAACAAAATATAAATAAAACAACTCAAAATTTGATGCAAAAGGGAGGGTAAAAAAAAGGAAGGTAAAATAAGTTCATCGGTTATTGTACATGCAGTAAGTAGGAGTTAAAATAAATACCATTAAAAACTCACAAACCAGATAATAAATGGTTAAATTTTTTGAAAAACAAGGGACTAATGATAAGGATAGCATTAAATCTGTATATTGCTTTGGGTTGTATGGACAATTTAACAATAGTAATTCTTCCAATCCATGAGCACAGAATATCTCTCCATTTCTTTGTGTCTTCTTTAAATTCTTTCATTAATTTCTTGTAGTTTTCAATAAACAGGTACTTTACCTCCTATATTAAATTTACTCCTAAGTATTTAATTCTTTTTGATGTAATTGTAAGTGGGGTTATTTTCTTAATTTCTCTTTCTGATAGTTCATTATTAGTATATGGAAGTACAACAGATTTTTGTGTACTGATTTTGTATCCTGCAACTTTACTGAATTTATTAGTTCTAACATTCTTTATGGAGTCTTTAGGGTTTTCTGGATACAATATCATGTCATCTGCAAATAATGACAATTTTACTTCTTCCTTTCCAATCTGGGTGCCTTTTTATTTCTTTTTCTTGTTTAATAGCTCTGACTAGGACTTCCAATATTATGTTGAATAAAAGTGGCAAGAGTGGGCACCTTTGTCTTGTTCCTGATTTTAGAGGAAAAACTTTTAGCTTTTTTACTATTGAGTTTGATGGCCATTCCAATGGCATTTTTCACAGAATAAAACAAACAATCCTAAAATTTGTATGGAACCACAAAAGACCCTGAATAGCCAAAGTAATCTTGAGAAAGAACAAAACTGGAGGCATCATGCTCCCTGATTTCAAACTATATTACAAAGCTATGGTAATTAAAACAGTATGGTACTGGTATTGTAAAAAGAAACAGGTAGGACTACACCAAACTGAAAAGCTTCGGCACAGTAAAGGAAACCATCAACAAAATGAAAAGGTGACCTACTGAATGGGAGGAAATATTTAAAAATCATATATCTGATGAAGGGCTAATATTCAAAATATATAAAGAATTCACACAACTCAATAGCAAAAAACCAAACTATCCAATTTTAATAATGGACAGAAGATCAGAACAGACATTTTTCCAAAGGAGACATAGAGACGGCCAACAGGTACATGAAAAGTTGCTCAACATCATTAATCTAGGGAAATGCAAATCAAAACTACAATGGCTGTTATCAAAATGATAAAAAAAAATGACAAGAAATAGTAAGTGTTGGAGAAGATGTGGAGAAAAAGGGAACCCTTGTGCACTGTTGGTGGGAATGCAAATTGGTGAGGCCACTATGAAAAACAGTACAGAAGTTCCTCAAAAATCTTAAAATAGAATACCATATGACCCAACAATTCCACTTCTGGGTATTTATCTGAAGAAAACATTAACACAAAAAGATATATGTATCCCCATGTTCCTTGCAGCACTATTTACAATGGTCAAAATATGGAAACAAAGTGTCCATCAACAGACGAATGGATAAAGAAATTGTGGCATATGTATACAATGGAATATTATTCAGTCATAACGAAAGAATGAAATTGTGTCATTTGCAACAACATGGATGGAAAAAAACAAAAACAAAACAAAACAGAAAACAAGTTCACAGATAGAACAGAAGATTGGTGGTTGCCAGAGGCAGCAGATGGGGAGAAGGAGAAGTGAGTGAACTGTTTGGGGTGGTTTTTTTTTAAGTTTAAATAAAACAAAGGGAATAAAAGCATTACAAAATTTATAAGACCAAAGGAAACCACTGAAACAAAGAAAAAAACTTACCTAAATATAAATTTTTTGATAAAAGATCAAAAAAAACCCCCAAAGCACAACAAAAAAATACACCACACAAACAATGAACAGAACATAATACACATAATAATAACATAAAATAATATGACAGACTTGCTATCAAACATATTTTTATCAAGAAATATGAATAGGTTAAACTTGCATATTATAATAAAAAGATTTTTTGATTTAGCTTGCCAAGCAAAACGCAAATATATGCTCCGTATGAAAGACATACCAGAAACAACATGGTTCAAAAAAACTAAAAGTATGGAAAAAGGTATACCTGGAAGATGGGAATAGTATGAAAGCAGAGGCAATGATACTAATAAGAGATAAAGCATAATTAAAACTAAAAAGCAATTAGCTGTGTCAAAGAAAGAGTCTCTTTGATGCTAAAAGTCTCAGTTCACTAATGTATGTTGAAAATATCTATGCACCAAATAATACAGCATATGGCTTTATGAACTCAAAACTAGAAGAGATTCAGGGAGACATAGATAGAAACCCACTGATAATAGGAGATTTTAACATTCCATTCTCAGTACAAAATGGATTAAGTGGACCAAAAATAAGAAAGGATACAGAAGATCCAAATAACATAATCAATTAGTAGGGCTTATGGTTATATATTTAACTTTACAATGTGATAATAGACAATATACTTTCTTCTCAATTGCATATGTAACATTCACAAAAATTGATCATTTATTAGGTTCTCCTCCACAAAAAAATCAACATATTCCATAAAACAGAATGACTAATAACAGTGTTCTCTGATCACAATAAAAGTAGAAATTATCAACAAATTTTCAAAAATTAAAAGGCACTTTCATATGGAAATTAAATAACTTCCTACTAAACAACTTTTGGGAGAAAGATGAAATACAAATAGAAGTTACACATTTTTTTAATGATAATGAAAAAAATTATATATCAGAATTTAAGAGTTACAATTGAAATGAAAACTAGAAGAAAATTCATAGCCTTAAACACTTTATTAACAAAATGAAACAATAAAAATAAGTAAATTCCCAGATCAAAAGTTGGAAAAAGAAAGTAAGCCAAAAGAAAGTATCAAGAAGGAAATAAAGATAAAAGCAGTAATTAATGAGGTACTGAATAGAAAAACAGTGGTTCTCATTCATAAATCAAAATCTTGTATGCTGAAGAAAAAATAACAAAATAAACATGCCATTAGATAACTTAAAGTAGGAATCACATATATACAAAATCAGAAATGACAATAGTGAAATTACCATTGAATCAGAAGAAATTAAAAAGTCATGACTCTACAGACATCCGTATAAATAAATGTGAAAACCTATAAGCAAAGGATAATTTCCTAAACTCCCGTTAGAGACAGAAAGTTTAAACAGACAAATTTCCATAGAAGAAATAAAGAAAGTTATCAAGAAGTACTCCACAAAAAGAGCCATGCCCGGATGGTTTCACGGGGAAAATCTACCAATGCTTCAAAAACCCAATACCCTCCGTGTTGCACAAACTGTTCCAGAGCTTAGAAAATGTAGAAAAACTTCTTAATTCTTTTTTATGAAGCAATTAAAACATTGATACACAAACCAAAAATTTAAAAAAAGAAACAGAAAAAAACCCCTATATGAACCCTGTGTGGTGTGGGATCAGAATGAGGGGTATGATTAGAGGTACACATACACATATAGGTCAATATCACCTTCAAATATTGATGTAAAAGCTCTAAATAAAATATTAGCAGACAAAATCCAACACCACAGTAAGATAACGATACACAAAGAACAAGAGGGATTTAGTCTAAGAATGCAAGGTTTGTTCAATCCATTAATATAATACATTATATTAATAGCTCAAAAAAAAAATCATGATCATCTCCATAGATGCTGAAAAAGCCTTCAACAAAACTTAAGATCAATTCCTGACTCCAAAAAAAAAAAAAAAACTCAAGAAAACTGGAGTTGATGCATACTTTCTTAGCATGATAAATAAATATATACACTTTGTCTTAAAGTCAGTATCTTACTTTTAACAAGGAAACACTAGAGGCATTTTTACTAATACAAGAATTAAGACATCCTCTATAACACTATTTAACACTGTAATATAGGTATCTGTCAATGCAATTAGATAAATCAATTAGGGGCATCAGAATTGGAATTGAAGATGTAAAACTATATTTATAGATGATATGATCACAAACTTGGAAACCCCTAAAGAATCAATGATCTTGGGGCTTCTCTGGTGGCACAATGGTTAAGAATCTGCCTGACAATGCAGGGGTCACGGCTTTGAGCCCTGCTTTGGGAAGATCCCACATGCCGCAGAGCAACTAAGCCCGTGCGCCACAACTACTGAGCCTGAGCTCTAGAGCCCACATGCCACAACTACTGAAGTCTGCGTGGCAAAAGCCCGTGCTCCGCAACAAGAGAAGCCACCACAATGAGAAGCCCATGCACCACAACGAAGAGTAGCCCCCGCTTGCCACAACTAAAAGAAAGCCCACGCGCAGCAACGAAGACCCAACACAGCCAAACATAAAATTAATTAATTAATTAATTAATTAAAAAAAAAGAATCAACGATCTTTAGATGGTAGAGAAACAGGGAGTCTCAAACACTGCTGCTTGGAATGGAAACTGGTATATTCCTTATGGACGGGAATTTGGTAATATCTAACAAAACTATATATATGTATATGTTTAGCTTTTAATCCAGCAATCGCACATCTGGGAATATATTCTGAAGCTAATTTTCTAGTGATGTGAATGTATGTACTTACAAGGTTATTATTCATTGTGGCACTGTTTATTTATAAAATATTTGTAACGACCTAAATGCCCATATGTAGGAGACTAGTTGAATAAACTATAGTACGTCTACATAATGAAGTATTACACAGAGTGAAAAAGATCTCTATGAACTGATATACAGTGATTTCTAAACTACTTTCTGAGAATTCTAGGGTAGCAAATAGGTAAATAAATTGTGAATAATAAGAATCAGGAGTTTTAAATCTGGAAAAGGAGAAAAAGTAGAATGAACCCTGTGTGGTGTGGGATCAGAACTGGGGGTATGATTAGAGATACACATACACATATTAATACATAGATACACATGTGCATACACATACATACACAGTCATATATATATATTCACAAACATACATACACTCATGCTGATTTTTTTCATATATAACAATCTTAGCCTTAAGATTCACATAATTAGACTGAAGAAATAAAACTTCGTAATTTTTAAAATTTTAATTTAAAAGATACTGGCTAGGGCTTCCCTGGTGGCGCAGTGGTTGAGAGTCCGCCTGCCAATGCAGGGGACGCGGGTTCGTGCCCCGGTCCGGGAAGATCCCACATGCCGCGGAGCGGCTGGGCCCGTGAGCCATGGCCGCTGGGCCTGCGCGTCCGGAGCCTGTGCTCCGCGGCGGGAGAGGCCACAGCATTGAGAGGCCCGCGTAACGCAAAAAAAAAAAAAAAAAAAAAAAAAAAGATACTGGCTATTCAATTTATAGCATAGGAAGATATTACGAGGAACAACTGTCAGGAAAAAAGGCTTTTAAACAGAGCAATCAAGCTAACCTTTAATTACTAAAGAATTTACTCATATATGTGGCCAGACCATAAAAACAGAAAAAAATAATATTAATCTCAGTGGCAAATATTCTTATGTGCTCAGCTCAGATTATTTTTATATTAGTAAGATAACTTATTACCCTTCAGAAAAGCTGCAATGAGGCAAATGGTACTTCGTATTTCACAATGAAACATATCAAAAGCCACTGTACCTTACAGTAAAATCATAGGAGCAAGAGGCCAACACGGAAGCATGAAATGGTGAAAACTACAAAAAAAACACAAAAAACCCTTTTTGAGGTTAACTGTAATTATAACATGCTACTTCATAAGGTCATTCCCATGAAATTTATAATAAAGTTCATCTAACTTAACCAATTTTGTGAATATATATTATGATTGCTATTAGCACAAGTATCAAATAAACATTTAAATGTTAAAAGTTTTAAAATAATTTTTATGTTCTTTGTATATCACATCTAATGAAAATGATATCAAGGTCAAAAACTGCAAATTTAAAGACAAGTAGTATTTAGTAATAAACATGTTTTACCAGGCTGCCCATTGCAATTTTATTTCTTCCATGTTTTTCTTACCAGTACTTTAATAGTTATATACACATAATATAATTACATTTGAATGTTCTTCATAGTTTGCAAAATACTTTCACTACATTACCCTATTTCATTCTCAGAAGCACTGTGAAATATATATAGAAAATGTTTTTTAACTACTAAAACCTGTGTGCCATAAAAAAAATCAGGGCACTGTGTCTCATATGTTGAGTTGTAACCAGTAAAATTTAAAATATTAACTACAATTTAGAATTTTTAAAATAGGAATAACATAATTATCTTAATGAAAAGATCAAAAAGGTACCTTTTTATCCTTAATGTAAAAAAACAAAGAATGAAATTGGGAAATGTCCTTTAATAAGATGTTTTCCACAGTGACTTAGCAAAATTTACCTAAATAAAAGCTGGGAAACTAACTTAAGTCACCTTATACCTGACAAATTTGAGGGGATCAGCAGAAAAAAGTTACCTCATCCTCTGCTGTTTAGAAAGTGGAAAACTGTATCTACCCTAAACTTCTGAGAACATTCATATATACAATCGTGTTAGGGAAAATAAAGAATTAACTCTCTCTGTGTGCAAGTTTCAACAAAATAAAGAAATCTTCCCACTGAATGAAAAATTGTAAAGAATATAATACTAAAAGTAAATTACTATAGTTAAAAAATATTAAAAGGAATAGTAGAACGGGAATGACAGAATGAGAAAAACATTTTTATTTAATCCTAAGTACTGCTTGACTACATTATTACAATTCATTCAATAATTATTCCAGTATTTTACCCAATTTTAGTTTTCAATATTCATTATCATTCATTGGATAACAAAAACATGCATAAAAAAAGAATCAATAACCCAGCCCCTAAACACCTTTTGTATATACTTCATTAAATATATTTATATTTTTGTTCTATGTATAAAAAGAAAAGATAAAAACTTACTTTCACTCTCCTAATAGCATAGGTGTGACCAAGAAGTTCAAATACTGGCTGTCGTACATTCCTCAAGTCCCAGCCTCTCAAACTACAATCAACTGCCCCTGTCACCAGCAAATTCTGAAAACAATTCAGAGAAAAGTAAAGTGTGACATCTTTGCAATTAAGCAGTACCCAAGCTTTCCTACTAGAAACAGTGTCTATTTTCTGGTATTTATTTAATCTGATCCCAGGAGTCATTCTTGAAAAGTTATATAACATTATAGAAAGGAGTCAAAATATACATCAAAAAGCAAAAATTAGTAGGACTTGAGAGAAAAGGAACTCAATATGCTTTAGGCATATGATGGAACACTATACACAACAGAAAAAGGCATAGTCTCAAACAGCATTGTAGATTTCCCAATCTACTTTTAGGAATATTAATAAGAACATAAGATTTTTAAAATTATACCTGACAAACGAGCCCACCCTTCTTTTCAGCATCCTCTGAGGTTTCTACCAAGCATTAAAAGGCAAGAGGCCTGCTAATTTACAAATATTTGAAAGTGCAAAGTATAAATTAAATTTTTATGTTTTTCTAATTCTAAATCAATCACTGCTCTCAACTCTCATGGGCCATGTCTTAATATAATATGTAACACTATCTGAGAATTTATGCAGAAAGTGGTAAGTCTCCTATCTAGTCAGGTTTTATAAATTCTGCTACCTAGAACCCTAGGTGAACCCAGAGTTCATGGCTCAAGAGGCCAAGAGCTGCGTCCACACTCAGCCCCATTCCACATCAACCAGGGCAGTAATCCATTGTCTGAACATTTTCGGCTTCAATATAAGCTCATCTGAAAAAAAGCTGCAATGATTTAAAAAAAAATTTTTTAACTACTCTCAAGTATATATCAGCAACTTTTTTAGAATTCCTAAAAGTATAACACACAGTCCACAATTTCATTTTCCTATTTGGAAAATTCACAAGAGAGATTTGAACTGTAGTCATCAGCACTGAAAATTTTATTAAAATCAAGTATTATTTTGAATATGTTCTATATTTTTTAAATCTATTTTATTTCTTTCTATTTAAAGAACTCAGCTGATACAATGTTCTCTTAACCTTCACTGATTACTTTAAAAGTGGGAAAAATAAGGCATATGTTATACTTATTTGTCATAGTCAACAGACTACTTCAGGTACATAAACATATTTAAACAGCATATCAACACATATTTAATCCATTTCTATTTCTAATTCATATGCTCATATAGTTAGCTGAAGCTCTGCAAAAAGTTACAAATGGACACTGCTATCTTACAGAAACATGAAGCTTGGTTAGGCTTATAAGGGAAGAGAAAACAGAAAATTCTAAAAACTGATGGACTGTCAAATTAAAAATCAAGTTACAAGTAGTTCAGCAGCCTCACTAGCAAAATGAACAAGAAATGAAAGCAAAAGATGATACAAACTGGCAGGGTTAAGAGCAATAAAGTAAAAAATTACGTAAGTTGTAAAGCAGTTTCCCAAATAAACAAGTAAGGCTGCACTATTGAACTTTTGAGAATTTCTGTTTCTTATTCAGCCTGTTTTATGTGCACTTAAATCCAATTAATGCTAATGCAGGTCACTCACAATCATCAATTAGAAACGAAAGGGACTGAATTTAACTTAATGGTCCATAAACACTATCAAAGTCCACATAAACAAAGATAAAATAAAATCTAAAACATTTCAACATTAGGAAGGGCTCAGCAGCTCAGGATAGAACCAGACAAAGGTACCTCATTGTATTTACACCAGTCACAACTCAGAATTTCTGCCTGATGTGCTGGAACCACAGTTCTGACTCCTGTTGTCTTCACATCCCAAATTCTCAAAGTCTGATCACCTGGTGAAAGAGGAAGACTTGATCACTTTCCATCACACCACTTGGATACTCGGTAGCCATGACAACATGTCAGGGGAAAACACACCACTTTCACTATCAGGATACTGCCACCTATATATCATATACACATATACATTGTTTTTGTTCTATAATAATGCATAAGACCTACTAAAAGTGATGAACTACAAAAAAAAAAGGCACCATGATAATGTTTTTAGATCTACTCAAAGCAGGAAAATCTAAATCTCACACTAAGACAAACATAGCAGTGACTAAACACACACCCAATGCATTTTTCTTCAGGATAGGAAAAGGCCCTGAAAATCTTTGTTTCTTGTAAATAAAGTTAGCACCCTATACCAGCATATTCTCTAAGAAACAAAATGGTAATAGTTTTACTGTTAAACGTGTGCAAAATCTACCAAGTTGAAATGGATAATTTTCAAATCTTAGCTTTTACATTTGTTATATTTTAAAGGGCCATCCAAAGGTATATTTTTCACCTTGGAAAAAACAAGTTGAGAAAATTTGTCATTATACTCTGAATTACTACAAAAATGATTATACTTTGAATTATTATACTCTGAATTACTCTGATTACTACAGATAATACTCTGAATTACTACAAAAATGATTTATATCACATAGCTGAACAAAGTCAACCCTGATTAAATGTTTTACATGCTGTTTGCCTTCAATTTTGTAAACTATGAGGAAATAACAATGACCAGATGAAAAACCTTGAATATACGTATATCTACATCAAAATTAAATTACAAACAATAACTGATCATGTGAGAAAGCTAGTTCAGCTTAATAAAAAAAAAAAAACACAATGTGACGGCAGGCATAGTCTTGATTCCATTTAGTAGTTGTTTGACCCTGCAGAAGTTATATAATATCTCTGAGACTGATTCCTCATTTCTAAAAAAGAAACAGAATGACTACATGCAGAATGGTATAAGAATTTAGTGTAACAAAGTTTCTGTAAATCGTTAGCATGGTCTCTAGAATATAGTAGATACGCTAATATGTGGTATATAAAAATGCTAAATTTTAAAAATTTCCTTTGGTTACCTACATACAATTTCCTATCATCCCAATTCTAAATCATTTACCTAAGTTCAAGAGTTTTAGACCATTTTTTCTGATTTCTTTGCAAGTTGTTTAAGAAAGATAAGAATGAAATTGCTGGTGGTAATGAAATGTAGAAGTTAAGCATGGGGGCTTTGGAGCTCCAGAGCTTGGTTCTAATCCAGCTCAATCATTTGGTAGCTGTTGACGTTTAGTCAAGTTACTTAACATCCTGGATTCTTACCTTCCTCACCTATGATAAAATATCTGTCTTATACAGACCCACAGATGTGAAGGACAAATGAGTGGTTACCAGTGGGGTGAGAGAAGGGCAGAGGGGCAATATAGGGGTAGGGGATTAAGAGGTACAAGCTATTAGGCATAAAATAAGCTACAAGGATATACTATACAACACAGGGAATATAGCCAATATTTTATAATAATTATAAATGGTGTATAACCTTTAAAAATCGTGAATCACTATATTGTACACCTGCAACTTATATAACATTGTACCTCAACTATACTTCACAAAAACCCAACAAAAACAAATCTTATAAAGTTGAAATGAGATGAAGTTTTAAAAATAAAATAACAAAACATAACCATGATTAGAAGTCATTCCTGTCCCTATTAATAACATGAATAAATAATAACTAATATTTATTGAGTGCTTACTATATGCCAAATGCTGGTCAGCATTTTACATGTACAGTCAGTCCTCCATACTCGTGGGTTCCAAATCTGTGAATTCAACCAACCATGGGCCAAAACTATTCAGGAAAAAAAAATTCCAGAAAGTTCCAAAAAGCAAAACTTGAATTTGCTGTGCTGGCAACTATTTACACAGCATTTACATTGTATTAGGTATTTTAAATAATTTGGGGATGATTTAAAGTATACAGGAGGATATGCATAGATTATATGCAAATATGATGACAATTTATACAAGGGACTTGAGCATCTAGGGATTTTGATATCCTGGGAGGGTCCTGGAGCCAATCGCCAACAGATACCAAGAGATGAACATATTAACTTTAAAAACATCACAGCAAGTGAGGTAAAAATTTTGATAACATAAAAAGTAATTTTTGTAGTAATTTACAAATGAGGAAACTGAAGCACATGGAGCTGAAGTAAGTCAGCAGACAGGAAACAATGGAATCAGGGCCTAGAATGCCTGGCTTCCTAACCTGTGTGAACTATAACTACACAACGTTGCCCCCTAATGTTGTCGGAGGAGAAGTGCCACGTGATCAATGTTGGCGAAACCTGGAGCAATTATTCTTTTAATTTATACGTTAATTATTTTATAAATTGGGGAAAATTTTAATAGACACACACACACATAACATTCTATCATATTTGCCCCACAATTATTTTAGAAGTAAAAGTAACAAAACACAACAGACAGTGTTGAAACCTCTACTGTATTTCCAACCCCATTCCCCATCCTCCTTGCCCAAGCCTACCACAATCCTGAATTCGGTGTGCATCCCTGTAGTTTGTGTTTTGGTAATACTTCTACATTTTTATGTATTCATAAATATGTACTATTGTTTGTGTGTGAGATTAAATTTTTTTTTTATATTTAAAAAGCATCATCCTCCTACTTTACAAAAGGTTGAAAACCACTCTGATAGAAGAGAGTGACTTGGGCTTCCCTGGTGGCGCAGTGGTTGGGAGTCCGCCTGCCGATGCAGGGGACGTGGGTTCGTGCCCCGGTCCGGGAGGATCCCACATGCCGCGGAGCGGCTGGGCCCGTGGGCCATGGCCGCTGAGCCTGCGCGTCCGGAGCCTGTGCTCCGCAGCGGGAGGGGCCACAGCAGTGAGAGGCCCGCGTACAGCATAAAAAGGAAAAAAAAAAAAAAGAGAAGAGAGTGACTAACGTTTTTGAATCTAGCTAACTTAGACAGTGGGGATGAGACGGAACGATGAGTTTGAAAGTACCAAACGGAAATGGTTCAGAATTGGTATAGACTAGAGCTCCCAAAATTTCAGGGGTCCTAATTATAATCACTGTCTGTGGTCTAGCCACCAGTCAGTAGAATTTCTTTCAGAAGTCTAAGTAGCTTTGATTAAATGATCTTTCATGACTTTCCCTAACCTTCAGAGTTTACAGCAGGGTGGTGTAGATGTCCAGATTTGGTCTGCCCAGCAACACCCTTCCAGGAACAGCACCCTCTTTTCACCATGTGATTCTAGGAAGACCTATGGCTCAACACAATCGACTGGCCAAGGACAGGTCTAAGCAAGACCAGTCATACTATCTCATTTTCTGCCCCTGCCACAGCTGACAGGTCAAAAGTATCTACTTGGGATTTTTCTGAAGTATAACTGAAAAAATAATGTCAGTCCCTCTCTCACAGTAGAATTTACAGGTTATAAAATTGAGAAGCCGCTGGTGGCCCTGTGTTTCACTGTATGGAGAAATCTGGCCTTCAGAGTCAAGTCAACAAGCAGAGAAAAGTCCAGGTTAGAGACAGAGAATGTGTCCGGGGGTCATTTAAGCATCCCTTCCCCTTTTGGAGTTGCTTTTCAATAAATTCTACAAAGACCTAAGATTGCTCAAGTTCTATCACCTATAGGCAAGGCGAGTCCTTATCATCATGGAAGCAGTGAATGGAATTCACCTGAAGCTTCAAACTGTATAAAGCCTAGCCCCAGAGAAAAAGATTCAATTTGGCACAAGCCTTCCACTAAAACATAGGAAATGCCTACATGATGTATACTAGCTTTCAAAAATTTCTATGCAATATCAGGTCTGACTAAGCTTTGTTTAAAGTTCAATGAGCTTGTGTTCATCCTAATAATTACATTCCTAATAATTATATTTTATGGGTATATGTGAATGCTTTAAAGTACCAAAATATTACAATAAACGTGGACTAGGAAATTAAGAAACAACTAGTAATTCTAGCAACAATATGGATGAATCTCACAAAACATGATGTTGAGCAAAAGAAACTAGACATGAAAACATAAAAACAGGTAACATTAATCTATGCTATTACAAGGCAGTTCAGTAGTCACCCTCGAGTCGGGGGGGTCGGGTAATGACTGGAAGGATGTGAGGGAGGCCTCTGGGATGCTCTGTTTCTTGATCTGGGTGCTGGTACACAGATGTGTTCATTGTGAAAATTCATCACATGCTTAAGATTATGCACTGTTCTGTATGTGTGTTACACAATGTCTTGTTATATTATGTATATTATATACATTATATATGTGTATTTCAAATTACTCTGGGACAATATTTTGGTTCTTCACCATCATATTCAAGCAATGCTTTTTAAAAACGCCATGGCTTAGGTTGTCCCCTCTTGCCCTTAATTTAAAGGGCACCAAAAAGTGAGAACTGCTCTGAATGAGCTGAGAATTCCACTTCTGCTGCACACATTCGTCACTTCCTCCTCACCACTCTGCTTTCCAGGTAGGAGAGGGACCTTCTGGCCCACTGGTACCAGGACTCATTCAACTCTTTTAGCCACCAGGACATCTATATTTACATATTTTTCAAATTACATTTTCCAGACAACTGGCTTTTCATTGTCAGCCAGATGTGATAGTGCCATAGAACCACCTGAATTACCAGCTTCTCTTGTCAGTTGCAGACTTGCCACTGGCAGCAGAACCAGTGAATTTCAGTGCAGAATATGGTATAGGATGGGCTGGCCACTATTATGTCTAATTCAAGTTGCAGCGTTAAAGAAATTGGGTAAGGAGAATAAGTGTAAACAGTGAATCTGAAACTGTGAAGTGAAATGAGTAGAAAAAGGATGCATATTGGGCCCAAATAATTTATTTGAAATGCCAGATGCCTATCAGATGTAATATGACTTTTTTCTTAGAGTAGAATGATTTTTTTTTTTAACTACTGGACTCCACATATTCAGGCATGGCTATGATTTATGCAATTATATGGAGTCTGTAATAGCAGTAATTTAGTTTTCATTGTTCAAAAGAAAGTTTACTTCATATTAATCCTCTTTATGTAAAGAGCTCAAATATTCTTCCCTTTCATCTCATATAATTTAGAAATATGAATTCTGTACTAATACAACTTTCATGAACTAAACAAAACCAATGTCCTTAGAGAACTCTGCTAAGGAAGATCTAAATCTCTACATACTCCTCCCTTTTGGTCTCTCTTAACTTAGCTAATGATATATTTAGGTCTAGATTTGCAAATACCATACAACTTTGAAGGTGACCAGATTCTTGGAAAAACTCAAATGCTATATTCGCATATACTACCTTAAACTATAAACTGTTATAAGCAGTTGAAAGACATAATTAGCTATACATGTGCCACAGGATTCAACATAAAACTATGTCTCGACTGCCTATCATATAAGCTTCTACCATTTGTAATATTTGTGAAGACAAATATTTTACAATACTGGGTTTCTCAACCATGAATTCTGCAGTTGAAACTATTTTTATGCAAAGATTACAGTATGTTTTATAGCAAGCTCTTGTCTGTAAGCAAGAAGACAAAGTAAGAGAATTAATTGATAAAGACCATAATATAACTCAAACTATAACTGACAAAACTGAGGAAAAAAACTAAAGAGTTCTCAATCTAAGGAAACCACTTCCTCTCTGAATTCAGCACTGAAACCATTCCGTCGAGTTTTTTTTTAAAGAGATGAGTATATTTCTATTAAAACAAACATGCAATTTCCATCACATCAACAGAAATAAGCTATTTATTTAGGGATCTTAACAGTGACACCACAGACTAGTACAGTGCTTTCCAAATTAGGCTGATCACTAGACTCAGCTGGGGTGATTAAAAAATATACTTCTGGGGCTTCCCTGGTGGTGCAGTGGTTAAGAATCCACCTGCCAATGCAGGGGACACGGGTTCGAGCCCCGGTCCGGGAAGAGCCCACATGCTGTGGAGCAACTAAGCCCGTGCGCCACAACTACTGAGTCTGCGAGCCACAACTACTGAAGCCCACGCACCTAGAGCCCGTGCTCTGCAACAAGAGAAGCCACCGCAATGAGAAGCCTGCGCACCACAATGAAGAGCAGCCCCTGCTCGCTGCAACTGAAGAAAGCCCGCGCACAGCGAGGAAGACCCAACGCAGCCAAAAATAAATAAATACATACATACATACACTTCTCAGAGGTATCTGATTCAGTAGGACTAAGATGAAGGCTAGAATTCTGTTGTTTTTTCAAGCTTCCCAATGACTCTGTTGGTGGGCCAGGTTTCAGGATCACTGGACTAGTATGTTATTACACAAGCATGCATTCCAGATTCCACCTGGAGCAAGTTACTCTAAAACTCCGTTCTCAGAGTTTTAGTTTCTAGGTAAGCAGACTCTTAATCCTTACAGCACATACGTATACAAAGGCCATTCAGATCTTCCTCAAATATGCCCTGCTCTCTCCACATCCCCTCCCTCTGCTTCCCGCTTCTCATCTCCTAACTCTTACTTGTTCATAAGGTAGCAGTTTAAACACTATTTCCTCAGAGAAGCTTCTCTGACCAGCCAACTTTGACAAGCTCAAGAATCCTTTGTTACGTTTCCACTGAATTCTGAGCACACAGGTTAATCACAGGAGTCACCACTCAGAGAGCCCTTACTCTGTGCCAGGCACTGTCCTAAGCCTTTTGCTCATACGAATTCACTTAATCCTCATCAAAACTCCATGACATGGGTATTATTATCACCCTTATTTTTTAAATGAGGACTGAAGAGACAGAAGTAGCATGACCAAAGTCACGTAACAGTGGTGAAAGCGGAATCTGACCACAGGGAGGCTGGCTGCAGAGTCCATGTCCCTAACCAATGTGCGGTACCCTCGTCCTCAAAGAGTTTCATGCTCCTTACCGTTATTGTTGCTAGGCTTTTTCTTAGCATCTCTCTTTCCCACTGGACTATACACTCACTGTATCTTCAGTGCCCAGACACAGGTGGACATTCACTAAATATCTGACTGACTCACTGACAATGTCCCTGTCAACAATCAAATTTAACCTTAAGTATGTTTTAAAAATTCTGGTAAGATGGTTATTCCCATATATTATATAATAATAATCAAAAATCTTTAGTGTTTGCTTGTGTAAGGTGCTCAGCTATGTCAAAGAATATACATGCCCTATAGGAAATATACAAACACAAGTCAAGCAAAGAAAACATGCAAAGAAGTGCACTGCACACAGCTTGGTAAGCAAATTTTCTTCTCTCTCTTGAAATGGCAAAGGCACAATGAGAGCTTTAGAGCTTACCCCAACTTTTACTATGCCACAAACCCTCCTTTTGTAGAGTGGTAGAAAAACTTTAAGTCTTTTCAACTTTATTGAGTAGGCAAATATTGGAAAAATCATCATGAAGAAATATTTCAGGGAAATGTCAAATGGTTGATAAATAAACCTTCCAATGAGTTTCCAAAATCATAAAATCTGGCAGAAAAACGGCTTTACTGTATTCAGTTTTTTTTAAGGAACATAGGTTACAGCTCACAGGTCCAGTGCTAGGTTTTTGTCAAATCCCTTCTGATTTATTCCAAGCCTTGGATGTGCAGACAATTTAGTTCATATTGACCCCTTATCCATCTTCTTCACCTAACCAGGATTCACTCTTGCCATTCTCAGTGTATGTAGCTCGGTACCACCTCTCTCCCATTTCCCATTCTCAACTGCAGGAGCTGAGCCAGGCCCAAGCCAATCAACACATTACAGCCTCCTCTCCCAGGCACAGTGATTAGTTTAGGAACATCCACACGGGCTCAGAGCCCATGAGAGAAAATGAAACATTTTTAGATGTCTGAAAAGGAATCTCCCACTTTCTCCTACTGGACAGAAACAAGAAAGGATGCAGGGGTTAGAGCTACTGCCATCTTGCTATCATGTGGTACCAGATACTGAAACCAACTTAACAGAACACAGAACAAAAGAGATAGCAAGAACAGTCTTTGAGCCCTACATCCAGCTGTGTGTACACAGCCAGGTGTAATTCTGGACATTTCAACTATGTGAGCAAACAAATTACCTTCTACTTTAAGGCGGTTTGGGTCAGAATTTCTTTCACTTTCAACCAAAGACGTGCTGGCTGGTATGACCACAATTTACATTCATTTCTAATATAACACATGAAGGTAATGTCATTAAACTGTCTCTTTTTTCTGTTAAAGCGAATGGACATTCTGTTGATAAAAGACTCTTTTTATATACTATTTACAAAGTAGAGATACTTAAGTTTTGTAATTATACTGCTAACACTCTACACACAGTCTTTTTCTGCTACTCAGTCTCACACACTGAATACTCTCTATATAACATCCAGAGTCAATATTATGTATAACATGCTACACAAAAGGCCAATGTAATACAAAGAAGTGTGTGTGACTCAGCCTGAATAAAGGGCTAATATATACAATTCTGCCTGACTTATTTATTTTTAACGTCTTTATTGGGGTATAATTGCTTTACAACGTTGTGTTACTTTCTGCTGTGTAACAAAGTGAATCAGCTATATGTATATATATATATCGCCATATCCTCTCCCTCTTGTGTCTCCCCCCCACCCTACCTAGCCCACCCCTCTAGCTAGTAACACAGCACCGAGCTGATCTCCCTGTGTGATGCAGCTGCTTCCCATTAGCTATTTTACATTTGGTAGTGTATACATGTCAGTGCCACTCTCTCACTTCATCCCAGCTTACCCATCCCCCTCCCCATGTCCATAAGTCCATTCTCTATGTCTTTACTCCTGTCCTGCCCCTAGGTTCATCAGAACCTTTTTTTTTTTTTTTTAGATTCCATATATATGTGTTAGCATACAGTATTTTTCTTTCTGACTTACTTCACTCTGTATGACAGACTCTAGGTCCATCCATCTCACTACAAATAACTCAATTTCGTTTCTTTTTATGGCTGAGTGATATTCCATTGTATATATGTGCCACAGCTTCTTTATCCATTCATCTGTCGATGGACACTTCGGTTGCTTCCATGTCCTGGCTATTGTAAATAGTGCGGCAATGAACATTGCGGTACATGACTCTTTTTGAATTATGGTTTTCTCAGGGTATATGCCCAGTAGTGGGACTGCTGGGTCTTATGGTAGTTCCGTTTTCAATTTTTTAAGGAACCTCCATACTGTTCTAAATAGTGGCTGTATCACTTTACATTCCCACCAACAGTACAAGAGGGTTCCCTTTTCTCCACACCCTCTCCAGCATTTATTGCTTGTAGATTTTTTGATGATGGCCATTCTGCCTGGTGTGAGGTGATACCTCATTGTAGTTTTGAGTTGCATTTCTCTAATAATTAGTGATGCTGCGCATCCTTTCATGTGTTTGCTGGCAATCTGTATATCTCCTTTGGACAAATGTCTATTTAGGTATTCTGCCCATTTTTGGATTGGGTTGTTTGTTTTTGTGATATTAAGCTGCATGAGCTGCTTGTATGTTTTGCAGATTAATCCTTTGTCAGTTGCTTCATTTGCAAATATTTTCTCCCATTCTGAGGGCTGTCTTTTTGCCTTATTTATGGTTTCCTTTGCTGTGCAAAAGCTTTTAAGTTTCATTAAGTCCCATTTTTTTACTTTTGTTTTTATTTCCATTTCTCTAGGAGATGGGTCAAAAAGGATCTTGCTGTGATTTATGTCATAGTGTTCTGCCTATGTTCTCCTCTAAGTTTTACAGTGTCTGGCCTTACATTTAGGTCTTTAATCCATTTTGAGTTTATTTTTGTATATGGTGCTAGGGAGTGTACTAATTTTATTCTTTGACATGTGGCTGTTCAGTTTTCCCAGCACCTCTTATTGAAGAGGCTGTCTTTTCCCTACTGTATATTTGTGCCTCCTTTAACAAAGATACGGTGACCATATGTGTGTGGGTTTATCTCTGGTATTTCTATCCTGTTCCATTGATCTATATTTCTGTTTTTGTGCCAGTACCATACTGTCTTGATTACTGTAGCTTTGTAGTATAGTCTGAAGTCAGGGAGCCTGATTCCTCTAGCTCTGTTTTTCTTTCTCAAGACGACTTTGGCTGTTCGCGGTCTTTTGTGTTTCCATACAAACTGTGAAATTTTTTGTTCTAGTTCTGTGAAAAATGCCATTAGTAGTTTGATAGGGATTGCATTGAAACTGTAGATTGCTTTGGGTAGTATAGTCATTTTCACGATGTTGATTCTTCCAATCCAAGAACATGATATATCTCTCCATCCGTTTGTATCACCTTTAGTTTCCTTCATCAGTGTCTTATAGTTTTATGCATACAGATATTTTGTCTCCTTAGGAAGGTTTATTGCTAGGTGTTTTATTCTTTTTGTTGCAATGGTAAATGGGAGTGTTTCCTTAATTTCTCTTTCAGATTTTGCATCATCAGTGTATAGGAATGCAAGAGATTTCTGTGCATTAATTTTGTATCCTGCTACTTTACCAAATTCATTGATTAGCTCTAGTAGTTTTCTGGTAGCATCTTCAGGATTCTCTATGTATAGTATCATGTCATCTGCAGTGAGAGTTTTACTTCTTTTCCAATTCGGTTCTTTTTATTTCTATTTCTTCTCTGATTGCTGTGGCTAAAACTTCCAAAACTGTGTTGAATAATAGTGGTGACAGTGGGCAACTTTGTCTTGTTCCTGATCTTAGAGGAAATGGTTTCAGTTTTTCACCATTGAGAATGATGTTGGCTGTGGGTCTGTCATATATGGGCTCTATTATGTTGAGGTAGGTTCCCTCTATGCCTACTTTCCGGAGAGTTTTTATCATAAATTGGTGTTGAATTTTGTCAAAAGTTTCTTCTGCATCTATTGAGATGATCACATGGTTTTTATCTTTCAATTTGTTAATATGGTGTATCAAATTGATTGATTTGCGTATATTGAAGAATCCTTGCATTCCTGGGATAAACCCCACTTGATCATGGTGTATGATCCTTTTAATGTGCTGTTGGATTCTGTTTGCTAGTATTTTGTTGAGGATTTTTGCATCTACGTTCATCAGTGATACTGGCCTGTGGTTTTCTTTTTTTGTGACATCTTTGTCTGGATTTGGCATCAGTGTGATGGTGGCCTTGTAGAATGAGTTTGGGAGTGTTCCTCCCTCTGCTATATTTTGGAAAAGTTTGAGAAGGATAGGTGTCAGCACTTCTCTAAATGTTTGATAGAATTCACCTCTGAAGCCATCTGTTCCTGGGCTTTTGTTTGTTGGAAGATTTTTAATCACAGTTTCAATTTCAGTGTTTGTGATTGGTCTGTTTATATTTTCTAGTTCTTCCTTTTTCAGCCTCGGAAGGTTGTGCTTTTCTAAGAATTTGTCCATTTCTTCCAGGTTGTCCACTTTATTAGCATATAGTTGCTTATAGTAATGTCTCAAGACCCTTTGTATTTCTGCAGTGTCAGTTGTTACTTCTCCTTTTACATTTCTAATTCTGTTGATCTGAGTCTTCTCCCTTTTTTTCTGGATGAGTCTGGCTAATGGTTTATCAATTTTGTTTATCTTCTCAAAGAATCAGCTTTTAGTTTTATTGATCTTCGCAACTGTTCCCTTCATTCCTTTTTCATTTATTTCTACTCTGATCTTTATGATTTCTTTCGTTCTGCTAATTTTGGGGTTTTTTTGCTCTCCTTTCTCTAATTGCTTTTGGTGTAACGTTAGGTTGTTTATTTGAGATTTTTCTTGTTTCTTGAGGTAGGATTGCATTGCTATAAACTTCCCTCTTAGAACAGCTTTTGCTGCATCCCATAGGTTTGGGTCATTGTGTTTTCATTGTCATTTGTTTCTAGGTATTTTTTGATTTCCTCTGTTTTCTTCAGTGATCTCTTGGTTATTTAGTAGCATATTGTTTCACCTCCATGTGTTTGTATTTTTTACAGTTTCTTTCTGTAATTGGTATCTAGTCTTATAGTGTTGTGGTTGGAAAATATACTTGATACGATTTCAATTTTCTTAAATTTTCCAAGGCTTGATTTGTAACCCAAGATACGATCTATCCTGGAGAATGTTCCATGAGCACTTGAGAAAAATGTGTATTCTGTTGTTTCCTGATAAATAAATATCAATTAAGTCCATCTTATTTAATGTTTGTGTTTCCTTATTTATTTTCATTTTGGATGATCTGTCCATTGGTGAAAGTGGGGTGTTAAACTCCCCTACTTTTATTGTGTTACTGTCAGTTTCCCCTTTTATGGATGTTAGTATTTGCCTTATGTGTTGAGGTGCTCCTATGCTGGGTGCATAAATATTTACAATTGTTATCTCTTCTTCTTGGATTGATCCCTTGATCACTATGTAGTGTCTTTCTTTGTCTCTTGTAACAGTCTTTATTTTAAAGTCTATTTTGTCTGATATGAGAATTGCTATTCCAGCTTTCTTTTGATTTCCATTTGCATGGAATATCTTTTTCCATCCCCTCACTTTCAGTCTGTCTGTGTCCCTAGGTCTGAAGTGGATCTCTTGTAGACAGCATATATATGGTTCTTGTTTGTGTATCCATTCAGCCAGCCTATGTCTTTTAGTTGGAGCATTTAATCCATTTACATTTAAGGTAATTATCAATATATATGTCCCTATGACAATTTTCTTAATTGTTTTGGGTTTGTTTTTGTAGATCTTTCCTTCTCATGTGTTTCCTGCCTAGAGAAGTTCCTTTAGCATTTGTTGTAAAGCTTGTTTGGTGGTGCTGAATTCTCTTAGCTTTTGCTTGTCTGTAAAGGTTTTAATTTCTCCGTTGAATCTGAATGAGATCCTCGCTGGGTAGAATAATCTTGATTGTAGGTTTTTCCCTTTCACCACTTTAAATATGTCCTGCCACTCCCTTCTGGCTTGCAGAGTTTCTGCTGAAAGATCAGCTGTTAAGCTTATGGGGATTCCCTTGTATGTTATTTGTTGCTTTTCCTTTGCTGCTTTTAATATTTTTTCTTTGTATTTATTTTTTGATACTTTGGTTAATATGTGTCATGGCATGTTTCTCCTTGGATTTATCCTGTATGGGACTCTCTGTGCTTGCTGGACTTGATTGAATATTTCCTTTCTCATATTAGGGAAGTTTTCAACTATAATCTCTTCTAATATTTTCTCAGTTCCTTTCTTTTTCTCTTATTCTTCTGGGACCCCTATAATTCAAATGTTGATGCACTTAATGTTGTCCCAGAAGTCTCTGACACTGTCGTCAATTCTTTTCATTCCTTTTTCTTTATTCTGCTCTACAGTAGTTATTTCCACTATTTTACCTTCCAGGTCACTTATCCGTTCTTGTGCCTCAGTTATTCTGCTATTGATTCCTTCTAGAGAATATTTAATTTTGTTTTTTGTGTTGTTCATCATTGTTTGTTTGCTCTTTTGTTCTTCTAGGTCCTTGTTAAAAGTTTCCTGTATTTTCTCCATTCTATTTCTAAGATTTTGGATCATCTTTACTCTCATTACTCTGAATTCTTTTTCAGGTAGACTGCCTATTTCCTCTTCATTTGTTTGGTCTGGTGGGTTTTTACCTTGCTCCTTCATCTGCTGCATATTTCTCTGTCTTCTCATTTTGTTTAACTTACTGTGTCTGTGGTCTCCTTTTCGCAGGTTGCAGGTTCACACAATGAGAAGTTCATGCACTGCAACGAACAGTAGCCCCTGCTCACCTCAACTAGAGAAGGCCTGCGTGCAGCAACGAAGACTCAATAATGAAGACCCAATGCAGCCAAAAATAAATAAATATTTTTTAAAAAGAAGAAAAGGGAGAAAAAAGAAAGAAAGAAATAAAAAAATAATAAATTAAAAAATAATTATTAAAATAAAAATAATGAAAAAAAAGAGAGCAACCAAACCAATAAACAAATCCACCAATGATAACAAGTGCTAAAAACTACACTAAGATAAACATAAAAATCAAAAACAAATCAGTCACAGACAGCAAACCCCAAGTCTACAGTTGCTCCCAAAATCCACTGCCTCGATTTTGGGATGATTTGTTGTCTATTCAGGCATTCCACAGATGCTGGGTACATCAAGTTGATTGTGGGGATTTAACTCGCTGCTCCTGTGGTTGCCCGGAGAAATTTCCCTTTCTCTTCTTTGTTTGCACAGCTCCTGGGGTTCAACTTTGGTTTTGGCCCCGCCTCTGCATGTAGGTTGCCCTCAGGCATCTTTTGGGGAGTCTGAGGTCTTCTGCCAGCATTCAGTAGGTATTCTGTAGGAGCTGTTCCACATGTAGATGTATTTTTGATGTATTTGTGGGGAGGAAGGTGATCTCCACATCTTACTCCTCCGCCATCTTGTAGGTTCCCCCTGCCTGACTTTGTCACTATCAGATTTTACCTTTGGTCATGGTCAGTAAAAGAACAATTAAAAACAAAGAAAGATAATTTGGGGGCCTTAAATAATAATACAAATTAATAAAATTACATGCAATAGTAAGGTGAAGGAATTTTTTAAAATGTATCAGTAATTTACGGTTTTATTTATTAATACTTTTCTAAATTATACTCATTATTAATTCTAGTTTATTACAAATGCTACCAATTAGAGCTCCTAGCAGACATGCCTTCTCTGCTTCACTAGAAGAGAAGTATATTTCAGTTCATTCTGAAGATGGATCTATTCTATACCACTAATTCCTTCCAGAGTTTGAGGCGAATACTTTGAAACTGTAGAATATAAGACCAAAGGGCATCCCTACACTAAGAAAATGATGTTAATGTCAAACTAATTCACATCCTTACAAGAATTTTAATTGAACTTGTACTAACAGTCTCTGTATTAGGGCTTTTCACCAATAGTAAAATTATAAAATGGTCAAATTATAACCATTATGCTTAACTGCAGTCATCTTGCAGATCTGATTCACTATCAACATGAAACTCATTAGCATTTCCATTAAAAGCATAAAACTGACTAACTCACGTTATATATGCAGGCTAAAGGGTTAGTTAATTCAAACAAGTGTGTTAATATTGCTATCATTTACTTAATACACACCCAGGCTTATGGCTAGTTGTGCCACAGAAAGATTGAAAAAAATCAAAGAAGAAATTTAGGCTTGGAAAAGGAAATGTGACAAGGAAAAATATATTACTGGTCCCATCCCCAAAGATTTGATATTTCAGAAAAGATTTGGTTCAAATTATGGACTGAGAAACTACAACTTAGAAATTTTAAAAATAGTAGGAATAATTTTATCAGTGTACCTTTCTTCATTCTAGAAAATACTATTAATTTTAATCAGCAAACAAAACATTTTCTGAGTTAACTGAACCTCTACACACAGAAGTTATTATAATTCTCTATTATCTTAGGATCTAAAAAAATTGCTTAATCTAAATGGGACGTATTTGTCTGTTCACAATTTACCTGGAGGTTTCCACTTCTGAGGTTCTCCAACTTAGTCATACCTCAGAATTCAGGGACATTTGGTCATTTTTAAGTTTTAGAATTAAAAAACATAACAAATAGAAAGGATTTCTGTGATATTATATTTCCTGTGGAACCCACTCAACATGATTCAACATCTCAGGGCATTGATTTAGCTTATTAGCAAGAAAGGAGCAATTATCCTACCAACTGCCTATCTTCAGATGCTAGATAATGAAATGAGGAGACAATACAGGAAGCACTCTTCCCCTCCCCTGCTACTGTGCCTTCTCTCCTCCCCTAAATAACCACACTGTGCAAAAGACCTTCCATCCCTTTATCTGCCCTCAAATAAGACTTATACCTGGGGTCAGCAAACATTTTCTGTAACGAGCCCAACTGTAAGTATTTTTGGCTTTGAGGGTCATTCAGTCTCTGTCATAACTACTCAACTCTGCCACTATAGCATGAAAACAGACATAGACAGACAATATATAAATGAATGGGCATGACTGTGTTCCAATAAAACTTTATTTACCTAAACTGTCAGTGGGTCATTTGATTTGAGGGCAATAGTTTGCCAACTTGTGCTCTATTCTAAGCTTTCTTCTATTTAGTCTTTCCTGGGTGCTCTGATGTACTGCAATGGCTTTAGATCCCATTTATGAGCCAACGACACAATTTTTATTCATAAGGCCTGATTTCTCAGCTCCAAACTCCACCTGCTATTGACAACCCCACTTGTGTATCCCACAGGCTCAACGTGCTCTAAAACTAACTCAAGATCTTTGTTTGCAAATGTATTTCTTATCTCAGTTATGACATTACCATCCATGAATTTGTCCTTGCCAAGAATCTAGGACTTATTCTTTATTCATCCCTCTCCCACCTCTTCCACATCTTATAAAATCATCTCGAAATACCACTCAAATCAGCCTACTTTATTCCATCCCTTCTGCCACTATCCTTATCCATGTCTTCATCTCTCTCTTAATTCTTTCTCTGCAACCACTCTGGCTCACCTCCAAACTATTCTCTACACAACAGCCAAAATGGGTTTATAAAAATGCAAGCCTAATCATATCACTCCCAGGCTTAAACCTCTTCAATGTCTTCCCACTGTCCATAGGATAAAATCCAGAGTCTTGAATCCAGCCCACAAGGCATGATCTGGGCCCCTGCCTGTGATCCTGACCTCATTTTTACTACCCTTTTCCTCTTAGGCAACAGTCCCTCTGGCCCTCTTTCAGTTTCTCAAATGCATCAAGTTCTTAATTTTGAATATACTACTCTGCTTGGAATGTTCTCTCTTGCTATGCCATCTAAGGCCTCCCACTTTTCACTGAGCCAACTCCTTATTCATCCTAAATGAAAGTCAGAAACCTATCAAGCAAAAAATTGATAGTTTTGACTACCAAATAGTTTCAATGCTTATACAGTAAAAATTAAAATAAATAGGTTAAAGGACAGAAAAAAATTGGGAAAATATTTGTAACAGACGTAAGATACAGAGAACTAATTCCTAAATATAAAAAGAGCTCAGGGCTTCCCTGGTGGTGCAGTTGTTGAGAGTCCACCTGCCGATGCAGGGGACATGGGTTCATGCCGCAGTCCAGGAAGATCCCACATGCCACGAAGCGGCTGGGCCCGTGAGCCATGGCTGCTGAGCCTGCGTGTCCGGAGCCTGTGCTCCGCGACAGGAGAGGCCACAACAGTGAGAGGCCCGCGTATTGCAAAAATAAAAAGAGCTCATACATCAATACAGAAAAACAACAACAAACAGCTCTCAGTAGCAAAACAGGCCAAAGACATGAACAGGTGACTCACAAAAGAACAACTACGGCAGCCAGTTGACATACTGAATGTGTTCACTAGTCCTAGTAATCAAATACACAAATCAAAACAACAATTAGTTGTAATTTTTCATTCATGGAACTGGCAAACCTCTAACAGATGGAGGAGACACATCCATTCACCATTTCAAGGTCCAAACCTTAAAATAACTGTTACCTTCACACTATCAGCATTCTCATTATCAGAATAAACTGACATCATCTAGACCGGGAAAGTTGTTATTGTTTTGTCTAATCTATAAGGTGTTGCTGCCCTGAAATAAACACATTGGAAAATAACAAGTGTCATATAGATTATATTTATGCATACATTTTCCCAAATGGTCTAACTGAATCATTCCTTACACTGGAATACCCTGAGCAGATACCAGTTTCCCCTTCCCAGTATGTGTCTTCTGAGGCAGATGAAAGTGACTCAAAAAGGCAGCCTTAGAAAAGAAACTCTGCCCTTGCTTACGCCAATTAAATTGCTCACCTTTGTTTTATTTCTACGCTTTTTACAGCTTTAATGGCACTCAATACATTATACAAATTATCTAAAAGAAAAGTGAAGCAATATATTTTAAGGTATCAGAGCTTTTAGGAAGGAAATAGTATCAGAAATCTTTCTTTAGACAAATGTTTATTGGTGGTATATCAAATAAAAGAAACCTGTTGTACCTCTTTTTCTACTTTAGATTTGTTTTAATTTTATAAACTTAAATATATAATATAAATGCATATGTATAATTCATAATATATAATTGGGAGATGTTCTCTTCCATCAAGTGTATTCAAGCCTATAGTCTAAGAACTCTTTCTGAATGGTGGTATGATTCACTCAATTCAGCTGTAATACTGGACTACAGCTACTAAGAAATCTCCACAATCAAAAATTGTTTTATAATAACAATGTTTTCAGTGGGGAAAATGAATTTGGGGCAGGAGATTTTCTGACTCAAAATTGCAAAATTATTTTCCTGTACAATTTCAACAACAACAAAATTTTACACCTATAAGCATGTAAAACCTAACATCACTAAGCAAATTCAGCCTTTAAAGATATCTGACTTTTTCCTGAAGAATATTCCCCATTAATACTTTTAATTTTTTGAACATATATTCTGGAATGAGCATAAGAATTTTTATGGAGGAATACAAGTAAATGTTAACAGTGGTTCTATAGGAGGAGGGGATTGAGCACTTACTTTTATTTGGCATGTTTCTGTTTTGTTTAAATTTCTTTACTACGCATATGCTCAAACAGGAATTATCGAGATACCATTTCTGTTTTCTCTTCATAAATTTATTTTTTGAAAGTTATAAAAGAAGCAAGAAATAAAGAGCTGATATTATCTTGTCAATCACCACAAATATTTATGATTAATTAACACATTCTTATAACGGTTACTCAACCTTTGTTCTATAAACCAACCAAAAATAAAGCCATCTAAGCAAAGCAGCTCAGTAGCTAATAAAACGAGCTAGACTGGTTCCCAACTTTGAAAGATTTATAACTGGTTATGATCTGCCTAAGACAGACCACTAATCATTAATTAATCATTAATTAACCATACTTATTCATTAATAGTTGTGCTTATAAAATTCACAGTATGATAAGTCATACTGTGGCAGATATTATCACAGATATAATATCACTGAGAATTAATATTCTATATCCTTAACCACATGAATATAACCTCTAAATGCCTTCCAACATACTGTTTCCCCACTGGGAATGATTCTACCTTCTAACCATGGGAAGAAGGGAGTGTTATTCTTCTTATCTCAGCTTCTACTCCCCATCACCTTATGGAAGGACCCTTCCACTGAACTTGTTCATGTAAAGTCAGGACAACAGAAGGGTGACAGGATAGACTGGCAGAAAGAAAAGGTAAGAGGAGAAAAGTACAAGAGCTGTGACGGCAGGGTTACAGGGTGTGAGAAGAAGGTAAATGGCCAGGGGAGACCCACTCCAGAGCAGCCAGGGGCGAGTGAAGATGAGGACAGCTATTTAAATGACCATTTGGCAGGTGGACCAAGCTGTTTTAAATGGCACTGCAGAGAAACTGTGTAATGTTTCTCTTCAAATTATATATAAAGTAGATTGTTCAGATTATACACGATTTAGGAATCGGCCAACAAACCAAATTTGTAAATCCTTATGCAAACAGTACAAAGTGTAATTTTAAATTTCTATAAAATGACTTTTCTCTACAAAAAACATAGAGACATATAAATGTAAGTATCCGCTTTATCTTAGAATTGCTGACATGAATCAAAAGTAAACAGTTAGGAAAAAAGATTATACCAAACATATTCTTGCTATGGCTTAGTGGCAATGAATTAAAGAGACTATCCCTAAAAAGAGGGTAAATATCAAGCAAAGGCGGTTGACTGTGTGCTAGACATTTTACATGTTTCCTTATTTCATGCTGACAACAACCCCGTAAGTTAGACATTCTTAGCCCCATATTACTGATGTGAAAACCCATCACATCACCCTGACGCCCCACAATCGGCCACTGAAGAGAGTTTCCAAATTCAATCAAGTCTGATGGCAAAGCCCTCACTTTGTCCCTTACCTCTCACCTCACCAAAAAGGCACACGTTAAGTCAAAGGTTTAGAAGCAGGCTGGGCTAATTCTTACCTAGAGACTGAGAAAGAATGAAAGAGTCTCGAGTTCAAATAGGAATGTAGTCTCTTTTCTTCTCCAAATCTAAGGTACACAGTGCCACCTACCGGGGAAAGTGAGGCCACCATTCCCTACAAATAACACTTGGTAAATGAATTCTTTACCTGAGGCTGAAGCAAAGCAACCAGGGATGTGGGGTGACCAGATTGTGCTATAAATGACACTTTCATGGCCTCTAAAGGTGCACAGAGACTTTCCAACAGTTGGATCCCACTACAAATAAATGAATAGATCAATTACTTAACAGAGGCAAATTCATTATGCTTTATATTACCATATATATGTATCTATATACACACAAAATATACATATATATCTCAAGGATTTCTTTAAAGTCTTTTTTTTTTTTTTTTTGCGGTACGCGGGCCTCTCACTGTTGTGGCCTCTCCTGTTGCGGAGCGCAGGCTCCAGACGCGCAGGCTCAGCGGCCATGGCTCACGGGCCCAGCCGCTTCGCAGCATGTGGGATCCTCCCGGACCAAGGCACGAACCAGTGTCCCCTGCATTGGCAGGCGGACTCTCAACCACTGCGCCACCAGGGAAGCCCAAAAGTCTATTTTTATATAAAGCAAGATGGTATTTAAGGGGCCAAAATAATCAACACTGAGCTAATTATTAGTTTACAGCTAGAAGATTAGAAAATTTTTAATTCTAATAAATGCTTTAGTATGTTTTTTGAAAAGAAAATTAACTGCCTAACTGAAAAGCAACAGAAGTATGTTCCAGAAAAGAAAAAACTTCAGTGGAAGCTTTGAGGAAGGGAATATTTGGTTTTAAATACAGTAATGTGGACATACCAGTTTGATAGTTTGATCCCACGAGCCAGACACCACAAGCTGTTCACATCTGGTTTGACTCCAATCAACACTGTACACCTAAAAACATTTTAAAGTGTCATTTAGAATGCAAAAGAGCATCAAGTTCAATATTACAGTTATCTGTTTGTAACAGTGACAGTCAGTTAGAACAACTAATTCACTTCGCTGAAACATCAAATAAAGTCCTGCAAATCTCAATATGGTGTCTGAGAAAGGGAAAGGTCATCTTGTCCGTTCCTCCAGCCTTACCCTTAACAGATAAGACTCCATTCTATTTTAGCAGGATCCTACAGAATATTTCCAAAACCTTCTTCACTAAAACAAATTATACATATTTTTAAACCTACCAACAAATCACTGTTTGCAGCACCCTGAAGAAATGTCAGAGCAGATTAGAAAGTTAGTCATCTAAAAAAGCTTGCCAGGTCAATGTTTATCAGAAAGCATTAAAATTCAATTAATATCCCTTTCTGGCCTTTCTTTGAAAAAGCTTATTGGAATGACGTGATACTTTCAGATCTCTTGGTAAACAGCTTTAGTTATCCAATGCTGCTCTCAGTAAACCACTTCAAATGAATTATATGAAAACTTATGGAAATACTTTTAATTCTGTTATTTGATACAACGGATTATATACAGATCACTACTGGAAGCTAAGTTCAACCAAATATGTGTATAATTAAACTTTACAAAAGTAGTCCTGCCATGGACCTGAGTATGCCATTAAATGTGACCAGCCAGCAGGTTATTTTGAATCTAAAAACTCTACCATATTTATGCAGAAAGCATGACTGTCTGGGGTTTGTTGTGGCTTAAGTATGGATTCCCTGTTCTCTGCTGCCTAGTGCTATGTCTAGCCATGTTGGAACCTGAGTTTAAAACAAAAAATAATTAGTAATACCGATTATGTTCTTACTTAAAACTTTGCTATTTTGTTCATTGTAGATTTTTCTTACATTAATTTTGATTTTTTAAATACTGCATTAAGAGATTATTTATCTTGACTACTGAGCTTTTGGGGCCCCCTTAAATTATGTACTTAAATTATGTACTAAGGTGAGTGTTTCACCACCCAGTTCTGGCCCTGTTGCGGCCCATATTCTTGCACAAGAGAGAAAAGCAGCTGGAACACTAAAGAAATCATGATCCAGCAACAGAGAGTAGCTCATAAAGTATACAGAAAGGTCAGCAAAATCCAAAGTGCTGCTGCAGCCATCTGTCAGTTATGGATGGAAAAAGGCAGGCTCGGAAGCAATCAGGGAAGAGCTTGAGACCTAAAGAGGTTGATTTTACCCTCTAGGCCAGGGCTCAGCAAGTTCCTTCTGTAAAGGGCCATATAAATATTTTAGGCCTTAAATATTTATATAATAACCATATTAATATATTTATTATATTCATAATAAATATATTATGGACCATTTGGTCTCTGTCACAACTACTAAACTCAGGCCTGTAGAGCACAAAGTAGCCATAGATGATACTTAATAAATGGGCATGGCTATGTTCCAATAAAGCTTTACAAATCAGAGTGGGCTGGATTTGGCTTTGGCCCACGAGTACTAACTGACCAACCCCTGCTCCAAGCTGATGTGAACAGTCAAAAATAACCACAATAGGAAATCTTTATTGAGCACCTACTGTTTGCCAGATGTTGTCGTAAGCACTTTACGTATTTTATCTCATTTCATCTTCACTTCTGTGCAGTAGATACTGTGCCAAGGCCCAAAGAGGTTAAGTAACTTGTCCAAATTCCCACAGCTGGTAAGCTGCAGAGCTGAAGTCTGAACCTGGGCAGCCTAATCGCAGAGTCCACCTTTAATCATGATGCTAGGCTGTCCCTACAATATGTTGCATGACGGCGCTTTAAAATGGAACTTTTCAGTGACCTTGGACTGTGATATTAAGGAAATAAAACCCTGCCCTTGTTGGTATCACCCTTCACTGGAGCTCCATTTGGGCCCAGACTGATTGCAATTTGTTTTCATGAATTATCCATACCCATATTAAAGCCCCTACCTATCTATCTACTTGGTGAACCCCCGCTCATCTGTCAAGACCCAGCCCCTTTAAATCTTCTGTGAAGTAAGCCTCCCCTGATGAACCCCTCAGGCATCGAGGAGTCAGATGCTTCCTTCTGTGCACTCCGACAGCATCTTACACCTACTCCTAGTTCAGTATTCACCATGCTTTACTAAATTTAGTGTTAAATAACTGCCACACCTGCTATATTTTGGAAGAACCATCATAAACAAAACCATCTTGTTCATGCTCATTGCAATATAACAGGCACTCAAGAAACTGAGTTAAAATGATTTAACCAACCAAATTTATCTCCACAACCTGTGCTGTTGCTAAGTAGTTATAAAGAGCTACTGTTTTCATTTTAGAGGATAACTGAACAAATACAATTAAAAGATAACATCATTAGCTCAGACTCCTCTACCTCTACACATTTCCAACATGACAGAGGACTTGAAACCTGACAACTTCTCACCTTTTAAAACTGCAAGAGCCTCCGCGGGCTCAGAGAGAACCCAGCCCCAGTGAGAACAAAAGACACGACTTAAGAAAACTATGCTGATACCAGGGCTGCTGCCAGCTCTTCTATGTGACTCATAACAAAGTGGCAAGCATTAATCAGGGTCTAGGACAAAATCAAGCACAGGGCATACATGGTGAGGTTAAAAATGGGATAAAAAAGAAGGAAATAAAGGTGACTCAATCAACATATACTTTTTGTTCGTTTGTTTTACTGTGTTTAATATACTAGGATATGGGAAAGAAACTAACAGTATAAGCCAGGATATTGTGCTTAAAACACAAAAACGAAAACTGTAGACCATAAATACAAAAGCTGGAGGGATGGAAAATTCAGCTTGATGAAGAGAGGTATCCTAGCAGGGCCCTGAGGGCTGGTTAAAATGTCAATAGCAGAAAGCAGAGGTGAAAATAGTGACCAGAAACTCCCCCAAAGACATAAATGGGGACATAAAGCACCCTAGGGATTATAGGACTAGTGAACAACTGCAAGATAACACCAAGGTTTTGTGCCTCAGAACTGTCAGTGACAGTGGCATTAACAAAACTGGACGACTGGAGGAAGGGAGATAATGTGTAATTTTAGACACAGTGAGTTTGTGGTGACAGCCTGACAGTCAAGTGGAAATGTCTAGGAAGAACAGGGTTTGGGCATTAACCTCAAGCCCTGAAAAAAGTTTACAACCAGAGAGATGTTTGGGAGACAGCTGAAAAGGGATGACTAGATTCCATTATCCCAACCTCAAGTCACATAACTATTCAATACATATTTATTAAGCACTTACTATGAACAAGGCATGTGGGAGGGAGAGTATAGTGTTAGACAAGGCAGATAAAGCCCCAGCCTTCATGGGTCTTATACTTTAGCAAGGGAAGATAGGCTGTAAGTATAAATACACAATTTCAGGTTGTGATTTTTTAAAAACTACTAAGAAAAATAATGTAAAGTAAGAAGACTAGAAAATAATAACAAGGGCGGGAGACTAGAAAGCACATCTCACATTAGTCTACTCTTACATTTTTTCCCTATTCCCAATTCCCCCCTCCACTCGCACTCAAATAGTGGACACGGGAAATATAAAAAGAAGAGAGATATGCAGCTATGCTTTAAAAGCAGGGTCCTCTAAAGGCCTATCTTAATGAAATTACTCTTGGTAGAAAGAAAATTGAAGAAAATTAACTGGGAAACTACACAAAGAAAAAAGAAAAAAACACTGAAGACTATTTTGTGCTGCTTTATGAAATCTGAACTTCATCAGAACCACAGTTTGAGGAGGACAAATTTTATTACTGAATCCAATTCCCAAAGAGCTCATTTTTAATCTACTGTACAGTGTTGCCCTTTTTAAGTTGGTCTATTTAATTAAAAATCATCAAATAAAAAACTGTGTCCAGAATGTTCCTACTTATCTGTATCAATACAAAGGAAAGGGACACTGACTTTTAATTACTGAGCGGTTAGAAAGGGCTACAGGGCTTCCCTGGTGGCGCAGTGGTTGGGAGTCCGCCTGCCGATGCAGGGGATGCAGGTTCGTGCCCCAGTCTGGGAAGATCCCACATGCCGCGGAGCGGCTGGGACCGTGGGCCATGGCCACTGGGCCTGTGCATCTGGAGCCTGTGCTCTGCAACGGGAGAGGCCGCAACAGTGAGAGGCCCACGTACCACAAAAAAAAAAAAAAAAAAAAAAAAGAAAAACAAAAAAAAGTTAAAAAAAAAAGCGCTACATATTTCTTTTAATGTGAAACTTAATTTTTTTTTCATTATAGATATATTAAAATGCACATAAGAGTAGAGAGAATAGCATAATAAATCCCCAGGTATCCATCACATACCTTCCATAATTGTCAATATTTTACCCATCCTGTCTCATCTGTTCCATTACTTACTGGAGTATTTTAACATCAGACCATTTCACTCACAAATACTTCAGGAGAAAGAATGTCTTCACCTTTTACATGAGCACAAGGCCATTTTCACATCTTAGATTAACAACAGTTCCTAACATCATCTAATACTCAGCCCATATTCATATTTCCCTGATTGTCTCAGAAACGTCCTTTTATAGTTGGTTTATCTGAATAGGATCCAAACAAAATCCATATTTTATACTTAGCTGTTATGTCTCTTAAGTTATTTCTAATCTAGGAAAGTTCCCTTTCCCACCTTGGTTCAGGTCCCCCTACCCCACCAATGACATTTACTTGTTGAAGAAACAAAGTTACTGGTCCTATGGAATGTTCTAAATACATTCTGGATTTGGCTAATTGTTTCCTCATGGTGGTGTGCAACTTTTTCCTCTACCCTTCCTATTTTCTTAAAATTGGAAGTTAGATCTAGAGGCTTGATTTGATTCAGTTCAATCTTTTTTTTAGCTTTCTATTGTATTAGGAGGTGTGTAATTTCCGGTTGATCCACTTTTAGTGATCCTAAGATTGTTCATAAGATGGATCACTTTTAAATTAATGGTTTTAGCATCCACAGATAACCCCTGCCTAGGGTCATTATTTCATTAGGGGCTACTAAATGGTGATTTTCTAATTCTATTATCCCTTCTACATTTACTAGGTAGAATTCTATGACAAGAAAATTTCTGCACCAACGATTTGATTACCCCACAGTGAAATTCATACAGGAAAAGCAGGATAAATGCCTTGATTCTTTACCTTTATTTATAAATTCATGATCAAAAACTTTAAATGGATCAAATATCTTTTAAAATTTTTCAGCAAACTGATAAGCCTCACTATTTGACAATGAAGACAAATTTTAACTATTTTTTAAAAACTGTAATAACAACACTGAGAATTAGATGCTGAAATGAATATTAAACTGAGTCTGTCATCTTTAAAGTCACTTTTAACTCACTCTCAATAGCACAGTGCTATAAGCCATGAAGTCAGAAACAAAATTCTCAATTACTCTCTTTTTTCTCCTTCTTGCTGAACTTTTTAAAATCTTCTTATTCTTCCATTCTTATTATATATTCAGCAGCAGGCTAAGCTGAAGGCATTTTATGGGGCTCAAAAGACATAATGGCCTCTGCAGTTAAATAATACAGAGAAGAATCCGATTCCTGCTTTGATGCTAAGTTTAGAAGCCATGCAAAGGGAAACTTTCCATGTTTTTCTTTCTTTCATTTCACCAGGACCTTTATTCCTTAAGGCCTAAAATATATCTAGGTCTTGGAATTTTCCTTTTTGCTTCAGTAAGTACTTGTCTGACTATCTGAAAACTGACTGTTGGACTTTATTCAACACTATTTGTTGAATATTCAACAAATATTTATTTGCTCCTCAAAACTCTATTTGACCTTAAATCAAACACCTTAAAAGTGTTTCTGCATATTTGGTATAAGAGACAAACTTTAAATAAATGCTGTATTTCTCTTTAATGAAAAATGCCAAATATTTGGTATTATAACACTGAGCTTTAGATTGATCACCAGAAATTCTTTAACAATCTCACGGAGGACAACCTTTCTGAGGGTCCTACAGTTCTCTACTCGTCATCCGCCTTGGTGTGGTTCGACTTTTACTAACAATCGTGAGAAAGACAAGAAGTAATATTGTGGCACACAGTGATGGGGACTCCCCAACCACCAATCTCCCTTTCTCCTTCCTCACAGAACCCCAGTTTTGCCCTTCAGGAAAAGCTCTGTCCTTTCCTCATCCCAGGGGTGAATCTTACTTAGATGAAAGTACGAGTGGTGACTTGTTTCCCTCACAAGTGACAGAGTTACGACTGGGCATGTGATGAGATGATAACTGGAATTCTATGGAGCGTTAGAAGAAAGAAACCCACCGAGGACAGCAGAGCGGAAAGGCAGGAGAAACCCGGGTATCTGATGACATTGCCAAGACTAAATTAAACAAACTTGGACCCATTCCCAGCTCCATATCCTTGGTTATGTGAAATAAAAAACTCAGATCGTTGAAAGCACTTTTAGTTTGGTTTTCTCTTATGGTAACAGCCAAGGCATCTAACTGACACAAAATGCTTATCAAAAATTGCATTTGAGGGCTTCCCTGGTGGCGCAGTGGTTGAGAGCCCGCCTGCTGATGCAGGGGACACGGGTTCGTGTCCCGGTCCGGGAAGATCCCACATGCCGCAGAGCGGCTGGGCCCGTGAGCCATGGCCGTTGAGCCTGCGCGTCCGGAGCCTGTGCTCCGCAACGGGAGAGGCCACAACAGTGAGAGGCCCACATACCGCAAAAAAAAAAAAATTGCATTTGACAAGAAAATGAGGAAGGACAACCTAGAACAACAGTCTGAAAAAACAAACAATAAAATAAGTCTTCAGTTCAAAAAAACCAGTTACATAATTATAGAATGATGTAAACCACTGGCTTAACAATAGTACAAAGATCTTTACAAGTGGACTGAAAGTAACCCAGCACTACAACGTGGCTGAGGAAAATGCACAGCCATGTTAGGTAATATTATTAGAAACAGAGGCTCAAGATCATGGTGGCGAAGTCATATAAAGCTCAGCACTAATAAACACATTTCTGGAATAAATTAGGTTTTACAACATTAAAGGCAACAGTGTAAAACAAGAGATCACCCAAAGGAGTTTACCAGGACGGAGAAAGATATAGAGACCGTGTAACCTGAGGACAGGTCGAAGGAATTACAAGTGTACAGTCTGGAAGAGGGAAGACTTACAGGGGGCATGACAGCTATTTTCAAGGATTCTCCTGGAAAAGAGGGACTGCACTTGGTCTCACCATGTCAGAGAAAGGAATCTGAAGCAACAGTTCGTTGATATTGAAGGTAGATTTAGGCCTAAGAGAGCAATTATCTAACCAATAGAGCAATCAAAAAGTCAAATAAGTTATCACATGAGACAGTGAAATTCACTTTCAATGAGCAGAAGCAAAGACCGCGTGACCATCACACGGAACATTGTCAAACAGTATTTTCCAGAGTAGTAGCAGTACAAACACCATTGGTTGTACGAGAGATGATTTTAACTGGTACATACATTTTATTTTACTCGTTATATATTTATTTTACCATACATGAAATAAATGTACATACTAAGCTATCAATTCCATGGTTTCATGAATATGCGCTGTTTTAGAATAAGTGAAATAACTATGTAAAGTTCATTTAAAGAAACACGTTAAATCAGTATCTACCATTTAATAAAACTGGATATATTATTTTACGATTTGTTAGCTACAGCCCTAGAATTTATATAGATAAGCAATACAAGGCCCAAAGATTTAAGAAAAAGAAAGAAAACTTTTGAGAGGAAAAATATTTTTAAAAAAGAAAGAAAAACATTAAGTTAATCATAATCTAAGTGGTATAAGAAAATGGCAAAAATCATGAAGGTACCACGAAAATGTCTGAATTTTGGACATGCTGCTTCGTGGGGATTTTTGCATTGACCATGCTGAAACTAAAGTTCCTCCTTTACCAAAGTTGTCTTGGTATTCAGTGGTTCTATGAAAACACGATCATTTATAACTACATTTATTCAAAGAGTCTCCTTTACAATAATATGGAGGAACTAAAATTTTCTATTATTTTCAGTCAGATCTTAGAGATATTCATTTTTAATAGCTAGAACTATAAAAATGATGTCTAGAATCCTCACATAACCAGTCTATTATTACAAAAGACTAACATTCTTGCACCTAATAAGCATTTACTGAGGTCTTTCCATGAGCCAGGCACAAATTTGAAAGTAAATTTGCAAGTTTTCATTTGAAGCATCTATTGCTACCTTGAGAAAATTCTTAAAACATTTAAGGTAAAACACCAAAAGAGAATGTCTTTACCATCATGTTCATGAAAAGTATATACGTATTTTAATATGACTGAAGGCCAAACTATTCTCTTTGCTACCCATACACACACACAATATCTAGCACGTGTAAGAGATTTAGTTTTTAAACTTCTTTGGTAAGCTCTGCCTTATAGTCAGTATTTCAAGCTCTTGCTTCCATATATTCTGAAAATCCTTAGGAATCATAGTGAAGTCCTAAAGGCAATCTTATGATGTCTCTGTGAAAAAGTCCACCTACCTCTATCTTAAGGCAGCGTACGGAGGCATATCCTTCCTTACAGCGTAAAGAAAGCCATGCGCCTCTGGAGGAACCGGTGCCACGGTATATTTCCTACCGGAGGCGTTTTTACTGACTAATGAGAAGCCTGACCTTTTCTTCTTTCCCAGCTCCTTAGGCTAAAAGGTACTTTATGTTTGAAGAATCAAATAACAAGTGACATCTAACATGTACACATGTACAAGAAACACTAAAGCTTAAACTTCTTGTCCCCTGAAGACATCCCCCCATGTTTCCACCCCCAAATGGATTTCAACCAAAGAAAAACAATCAGCCCAGAAAGATTCCCTTCCTACCTCCTGAGTGTGTTCCTTGTAGACCTGCAGTGGCCCTGTGGCTCTGGCGGTGTCCCAGAGCTGTAACGAGCCATCACCACTACAGGTGACCAGGATATGCTCATTATTCTCACTCCAGGTCACGTCAAACAAACCATCGTTCCAGTCAAAGCTACACCAGGAAAATTAAAACAAAAAAATCTAGTTACATAGGCAGCTGAACATAAAATAACAATCATTGCTTTTTTTTTTTTTTTTTACAGTTTATCACCTATTTTAACACACATTATCTCACGTGGTCTTCACAAATATGGGAGATTCGTAGAGCAGGCACTTGCCAGATTCAGAAACAACTTCAGAGAGCTTAAAAGAACAGCCTAGTCACACAGCCAGAAAACTGCACAGCTAGGTTAAAATCAGGGCTCCCAACTAGAAATACCATTTACATGAGGACATGCTGCCACACCTGGGTGCTCACTGCTTTCTGTGTTTCATAGGAGGGAAGAACAAGCACTTGAAAGTACTAATTTAGATCAATAATTTCAGTGTTTCCCATAAATCTTTCACCTGAGCTATCAGCAGGCAGTTATTTCTGATGAAATTTCCTTTCCTTTCTCTACCCTTGACTAACTCTGATGGAGACGTTAATGAGTCTAACAGTCACACAGACAAGACAGGCATGGAAAGAAGAAAGGGAAAGAAGCGATAATCCACAAAATGGATAATTAGTTCCTGAATGAGTAAAGCTAAAGTACATTAAGAAGAAAGCAAAGATAGGAATGTCAAACAGTATACCAACGAGCTCACAGTTTTTTATGTTTAAGTTTTACAATGTATAAGTGAATGCTAAGAGACAAGAGCTTTAGAAGAAAAGTGACATAATCACAAGTTCATGGCAAAAATAAGCTCTATACTATGCAAATCCTGAAGGTTCTTTTATACGGCAAATTAAAACATCTTATTGATCACAAAGATTCAAAACTAATTCTATTAAGGTCTTAAAAGCAACAGAGAACACGTATAAGTTTAATAGTTAGAGTCATCTTACCTTCTAAAAAGCCTAAGCCCAGATTCATTTTGATCCAGTATTAGCAGGGTTCCACAGCCTAAGGAGAAAATTGCTGAGGTCATGCTGTTGAACCCGCTGGGGGACCATGTCAAGGCAAAGAGGTATCAAGTACTGAGTACCTAATTTTACAGTCACAAATTTCAAGTTACTTGAGGCCATGTATACAAAATGATCAGGACCGTGCTCTCCATTTCTGTCTCTCTCTCTACATTGTGCTTAATTAAATATTAAGCTTACCATCTCACCTATGCTTGGAATCCAGACACAGCTCTAACAGGGGAGAGATATTTAAGTGCATACTCTATGGCCAGGCAGGTTGACAGGCACACAAACCTCCCAAACAGGTGTTATCATCCCTATTTACAGGTGAGAAACCTCAGGCTAACAGACCCCAAGGATTGTGTACCTTCTACATCACACTGCCTTCACAATAAATCTACAATACCTTCTGGGACTTCCCTGGTGGCACACTGGTTAAGAATCTCCCTGCCAATGCAGGGGACATTGGTTCAATCCCTGGTCCAGGAAGATCCCACATGCCACGGAACAACTAAGCCCGTGCACCACAACTACTGAGCCTGTGCTCTAGAGCCGGCAAGCCACAACTACCCAGCCCGTGCACCTAGAGCCCACGCTCCACAAGAGAAGCCACCGCAATGAGAAGCCTGTGCACCGCAACAAAGAGTAGCCCCCTCTTGGTGCAACTAAAGAAAGCCCGCGCACAGCAAAGAAGACCCAACGCAGCCAAAAATAAATAAATAAATAAATTTATTTTAAAAAAAATAAATAAAATAAATAAAGAGTACTGGTTTCATACTTTAAAAAATAAAATAAAATAAATTCAGCATGGAATTTTAAAACAAAATGCCTACTGGAACTCACCACGTACTTGGTGGTAAAATGCTGAACACAACATATCATTAACTACCAAAGAGGAATTATTTTACTAAAGGATCAGCATATTTTAAAAGTTATATTTGTTATTGGGTTGAAGGAAAGAAAACTATTAAATATGACTGACTTAAAAAAATATCAATTCCTCTTAAGACTTTTTTTTAAGGATCTAATTTAAAATATCATTACAAACTCACGAGTCTTCAACCTAAATGGTAGGCAAGTATTGTAAACCTGAATTTGCAACCACTAAAAGCTAATGGTGAAAATATTAAGGCAAATATTTCTCTCCCTCTCAGTTTTAGAAATCACTAAATCACTGTAGGACCCAACAAAAAATACTGTTGAGAGCTGACATTATGCAATGAATTTTTTCATAGACCTTCAGCGCGTTATACAACAGCTACGAGATGAATTAAAAGAAAGCCCGTAAGTCAAGAATAGAACCCCGCCTTTCAACCTAGTCCAGGACCAGAGACCATTAACCTGAACCTCTTAACTGCCTGCAAATGTTTGTATTCCTCCGGAGACAAGAAAAAGCGAGAAAAGAACGTGAACAATTTCGTGTTGGCACTTGCGGGGAAACTCCTGGCGTCTGCTCAGGAGCATCCTTAAGACGCACAGCCGGAATGCAGCCTGTGGGGAATGTGGTCCAATTAGTGGGTACTGGGGTGGCCCTGCAGACCGTCTTCCAAGAGCTGTTGGTCCCGTCGGACCGGTAGAAGGGGCCCCACAGGTTCAGCCCGCTCTCCGCATGGCCACGTGTACCTGGAGGGGTGTGTGTCACTAGGGGCGATGGTGTCGGTGCGCTCTAAGGCATAAGAACTAGGGGCACTAGGCATCTTCCACACGCTACTTCCGCACTGTAACTGGAAAAGATGATGGACTCGACTCTAAACCAACTCCCCACACTGGACAAAGGCGGTCAGGGAGCCAGGCGTTCCTCCTCTGCTTCCCCTGGTGTTCTTTTCTGACGCCGTCTACTGTCGGAAGTGCTTTTGGACCACCAGAGGGAGCTGGAGCTCAGCTGGAACCCGCCCCCGCCCCGGCGGCTCAGCGCGGCCCGGCCTCACCCGCGATGCCGTAGTGCTGCGCGGTGGCGCAGGCCAGGCGGCCCGGCAAGTACGGGGAAAACTCGGCTGCATAGCCGTGGCGGCCTGGCACCCGCAGCGTCCGCACCGCTCCGCCACGCGCCGCGCTCATCCCGCCCGCCGCCTGCGTGCCTGGCCGCCCCAACCGCCGAAGCCCTTCCGAGTTGGAGGCGACCGGTCCGGACTCGCTAAGAGAATTAGAGATCCTGGCAGCTGAGACGGAAGTGAGGACACTGGGTGCCCTGAATGCTAGGTTTCGATTGGTCCGCAAAGGAAAGGGAATTGACTCTGACGGAGGCCATTTTTGTCTTGGGCAAAACAGATGCTTGGCGCCCGCTGTGACGAAGTAGACGTGAAGGCAGTATTTCTGAGAGTTAGGTGGTGATTCTGACACCTTTTGTTTTTACATATCAGCCTCCACTGCGGGCTATCTGGTTTTTATTAATTTATTGACCTTTTGAAAGACTGGCATCAGGAAATCTGGCTGATGATTACAAAATGAGACAAGTTACAGCAAAGTCTGAAACCATGCTGCGAGTCCAGGAGGCAATTGAGCGCGGTGTTGCCCGAGGTAAATTAAAGCAAAGTTAAATCAGCGGTAGTCAAGCTAAGGCAAAAAACATCGTAAGAAACTAACTTAAAATTTTTTTTAAATTCTTCCTATATTTATTGTATAGTAGTAAGTGCTCAGATGCTCTGAAAACGAAGGCTCCTTCATCCATTCAAATATTTACCAGGCGTATACCATGTGGAGGGTGGCCATATATTGCTTATCTGCCAAACAAGACCCTTCTGAGAATAAAAGAGAGTGCAGTTAATAATTAAGCCAGGTCAACAGGTACAAACCTAGTCATATGGCCACTTTATACACAAAGTACCGTGCTAGGCACTGGGGATTCAAATGCAATAAGATATAGTTTGTGTCATCAGTTAAGTGTAATCAAAAAACTGTAGATGCTATGAAAAATATATAGGGGCTATTTTTAAAGGAATTGTCAGTGCTGGAAGATGGGGGATGGGAGAAAAACCTTCAGAAAACAAGTAATGTTTGTGTAAATGATGATAAGGTTTTCTTTAAATAGACAAGGAGGTGGAGGTCATTATAGGAGCAGGAATAACAGGAGACCTAAAACAGCAGGACCCATAGGAGATTGTGGCTACCAGGTATCAGCCTGCCCAGATGAAAGGGGTATGGTGAAGAGTATTGGACGGAGAGACTAGAATATTGTATTGCTTCATGAAGAGTCTTGTGTGCAATACCAAGGGAATTTGACTTCTACTGTAACGTAAACAATGGGGAACCATCAAAGTTTTCTAATGTGAGAAATTAGATGACCAAGTTTTCCTTTTAAAAGATCTTCTGGCAACACAAACTGGAAAACAGATTGGAAATGGGGAGGCCAGTTAAGACTTTAGCAATAGTTCAAGCAAAAGATAAGAATTTAAACAAAGATTATGGTAATGGGGGTGAAAAGAGTCATGCTCTACAGTATTGTGAGATTTACGCCTAGGAGGCCAGCCAGTTTCTCACAGTAAATATCGGGAAAAAACCACTTTGTGCTTCCTGCAGAGGGAAGAGAAAAGGAACCATTTTGAAATAAGCCAGCGCATTCGGTTCTTCTTAACAAGGCCTGGTCTCAGGGAAAACAAGTTAACCAGAGCCTAACCTAGTAGTATATTTTCAGAGCCTAATTAACCTGAAAGTTCCCGTGTGCCCATTTTCAATCAAACCCACGCCTACCTCCTGATCCACCAGTGACCTGTTTTTTCCTGAAATTCCAGTACTAGAAATGTATTCCCCGTGAGTTGTTTTTATTTATTTATTTATTTGTTTGTTTGTTTAATTTTGGCTGTGTTGGGTCTTCGCTGCTGCGTGTGGGCTTTCTCCAGTTGCGGCGAGCGGGGGCCACTCCTCGCCGCGGTGCACGGGCCGCTCACCGCAGCAGCCCCTCCCGTTGCAGGGCACAGGCTCCAGGCGCATGGGCCTCAGCAGTTGCGTCACTCAGGCTCAGCAGCTGTGGCACGCTGGCTCCAGAGCGCAGGCTCAGCAGCTGTGGCGCATGGGACTCAGTTGCTCTGCAGCATGCGGGATCTTCCCAGACCAGGTATTGAACCCATGTCCCCTGCATTGGCAGGCGGACCCCCAACCACTGTGCCACCAGGGAAGCCCTTCCCGTGAGTTTTTTGATTGATTACTTGAAGACTCCTCTTTTAAAGGCAAGTAGGCTATAGGACAAAGAATACTGAGGTGCAATCTCAATTTGCCCTTTACTTTTCAGTAATACACTTTCCCTAGATTCTTGTTTCTTCCTATGTAAAAGGGAAAGGTTTCAACTGAATCAATCATTTCTAGCCAGGAGATCTTTAAAGCTATAACAGGATTAGATAAACTAATCTAAATATTTCAAAAGCCAAACAGGAGTTGCACATTTATAATTCTGCATCAAAGGCCAGCCTGAAATCTAATTTTCTTTGTTTTTAGGCTGAGATTATGTGAATGCAGTGTGGTTACACTCATTCTCTAATGTTGATATTAACTTCTGATTGATTGCTTATGAAATCGTAATGTTTCTGGAGCTCACGAAGGAAAAAACTTTGAAAAGGTTTATAGATATTGAACAGGTTGATCTCTAAGGTTCTGTGCAGCCAAGAGGATTCAGGAATGTAGTTGCTGGCTGTCATGCACACCTTATTGGGATAATTGAAAACTATGAATGGTAGTTAGATAAAAACTATTGTATCCATTTGTGTCCCAAATTTGATGACTGTACTGTAGCTACATAAGAGAATGCCCTTATTCTTAGGAAATACTTAGGAAGTAATACGAGGTAAAGGGAGTTATAAAAGGATAACTCTTCAAATGGTGCAGAAAAAATAAATAATATAAACAGGCACAGTAGAGAGAAAGATAAAAACAAGTGTGGTTTAAAATGTTAAAAATTTGGTAATCTGGGTAAAACATATATGGCCACTTCAAGTATTATTCTTATAAATTTTCTGTAAGTTTGAAATTATTACAATTAAAAGGTTTTCTTAAGTATATGATTAAAGATTTTACTAATTCAGACTTTTCTTTGTCCAATTAGTTTGAATTAGTAAGAAATGGCTCTAATTTGTTAAGTAACACCTGGAGGCCCTGTACTGATGCCCACATAGTCCCTATGGGTGAATCACATACCAGAAATGTCTGTTGTGTGATTCCGCTAGGACTTCTGACTTCTATAGATTTGAGAGCATATGTCTGAGAAGAAAAACAGAAGTTTCCTCCTACTTAAGTCTAGAATGAAACACAGCTAATCAAGTGGAAATGTCAATGGGGAAATCCAGGTCAACTATAATTCCCATCATGACTAAGTGGCATAAAGACTCAGAATATGGTATCCTAGAGCTGACCTCAGGGAGAAATCACAGTCAGATCAGGATCACTCATTTCCAGGATTCTTTGTAAGGTTGACTCGACAATTCATAAATCTTACCATTTACAATGAACACAAACCTAGGTCACTATATATATTTCATTCTCTCAGACAAATATGCACAATAGTACGAAGGTATTTCTCAGGACTGTGTATGGGTTCATATATTCTTAAGAAAGATAAGTTCAGATAGAGAAACAACTTACCAAGTACAAAAGGAATATACATGGTCATCTTAAAAGTGAGTATCAGACATTAAAAACCTAGTATGTTCATTACCTGCCTTGGACTTCTTAGCTCTGGAAAATAGCATATTCTTCAAAAGCTATCATTTTCATTAACTAAGAAGTAGAAACAGCACTGATTTCCTTCAAACCTGTGCAAGAAGGTAGGCATGCTTTCATGTGAAAGAGAAATCTTAGAAGTTGTCTGGCATTCTTCTCATAGTCCCCAGACTGCGTGATGATTTACGGTACAGCATTATTCACAGTAAAAAAAAAGAAAAAAGAAAAAAGTGGCTGCACTGTGAGTCAATTCATTGCAAATAATGATGAATACAAATTTTAGCTCAGATGTGGTTGACGGTATGATTCTGAGCAAATAATTTATCTCTTCGAGCCTCAGTTTTCCATAAAATAGAGCTTCTGAGAAGGGCAAGCAGAGCAGTGAGGGATCTGGAAGCCATATGACTTAGAGAATTGTTAAGAGTACTGGGATACCACTACACACCTATAAGAATGACCAAAATCCAGAACACTGACAACATCAAATGTTGGTGAGGACGTGGAGCAGCAGGAACTCTCATCCATTGCTGGTGGAGTGCAAAATGGTACAGATACTTTGGAAGACAGTTTGGTGGTTTCTTACAAAACTAAACATACTCTTATAATACAACCCAGCAGTTGTGCTCCTTGGTATTTATCCACAGGAGCTGAAAACTTATGTCTACAGAAAAGCATGCACATGGTTGTTTATAGCAGCTTTATTTATAATTGCTAAAACTTGGAAGCAACCAAGATATCTTTCAATAGGTGAATGGATAAATAAGCTGTGGTGTATCCAGACAATGGAATATTATTCAGCACTAAAAATAAATGAGCTATCAAGTCATGAAAAGATATGGAGGGACTATACATACATAATACTTAGTGAAAGAAGCCAATCTTACTGTATGATTCCAACTATGGCATTCTGGAGAAAGCAAAATTATGGAGACAGTAAAAAGATCAGTGGATGCCATGGGGTGGAGATTGAGGGGGTTGGAAAAGATGAATAGGCAGAGTACAGAGGATTTTTAGGGCAGTGAAAATGTTCTGTATGATTCCATAATGATGGATACCTGTCATTATACATTTGTCCAAACCCACAGAATGTACAACACCAAGACTGAACCGTGATGTAAACTATGGACTTTGAGTGATTATGATGTGTCAATGTAGGTTCATCAGTTTTAACAAATGTACCAGTCTGGTGGGACATGTTCATAGTAGGAGAGGCAACACATGTGTGGAGTCAGGGAATGTATAGGAAATCTCTGTACCTTCCCCTCAGTTTTGCTGTGAACCTAAAACTGCTCTAAAGAAGTCTAATTTTACAGAAAGTCTGGTGCATTAAAAACAAACTTTAATGTTCTTAAGTAAATTGAAAATTTTTATAATTTAATTTTATTCTCCACCACTCTTCAGAGAGAAAACTTTCAAAAAGCTAAAAAAGAAAATAAAATCTCCCCTCCCCCACCTCACTAACACGGATTGCCTACAGATTTCTTCTGAAAGATTCTTTTGTTCCCTACACCCACTAACTTTTCTGGGTGTTCTTTAATGCTACCCCCTACGCAGGAAAAGTCTTTGCTTTGTTATCCCACAAGCTCTCTGTCCTCTTTCATATTCTCCCTCAAGTTTGAATACTTCCAGAAGTTCTAACTCATCTCTAGAACTTAACTTCTGAATATGAAAAGAACATTCATCTAATATCATTTTTAAGAATTGTAATTGCTTTTCTTATTTTCTCTTTTTTTTGGGGGGGGATTGTGCAGGTCATATCCTTTTTGTGACAAGTTTAATGAATAAAATATTTATAAGGATAATGATTATTAAGGTTTTTTTTTTTTAATGGAAACAGCAGTGGACTGAATGTCAGGAATCTTTGTTTTATGTTTTGGGACACATTGCTTTACATTTTGGTACTCTTTCTTAGGTGTAAAATAAGTGTGATAGATTCTGACTCTTTTTATCTCTTAATATCATGACTCCAAGATTTGTCTTAAAGAAAAGTGATTGTAAATGAAGCTTTTTTAAATTCAAAGTAAGACCACCAGGCTGTAGCCATACTTTATTCCAAAACTTGGATTCTATATTTCATAGACAGCAGAGTAACATTTCCTGTTAGAGGTGAGTTGACTTTAGGTAGCATCACAACCCAAAGCTTAATTCAGAAAGTAAATATTGCTGAAAATCATGCTCCTCAAGAGGAAGAAATTGTGCCACAAAATTAAAAGAGACATAAAATGGCCTTGAGTTAGTTTTCTTTAAAATCTTCCTATTTATTTTTAAGATCTTTGTCCAAATATTAAAAATATGCAGACATTTTCTTGTATGTACATTTTACAACTGAGAAAAATAATACATGCACATGGTTAAAAAAATTATTCAAGAGTATATAGTGAGAAGCAGTGTCCTTCTCACTCTAACTTTTCAGTGCCCCTGGTCAGAGAGCAATATAGTGTTTACTAAAAAAAATAAAGTGCAGAACAGGGCTTTAATATGCCACCATTTGTGTTTTCAAAATGTGTGTATGTGTGTAGATGTCCTGTTATTCAATTGATAGAATATCTCAAAAGAAACACAAGGAAACTGGTAATAGTGGTTGCCACTGGGAAGCAGTAATGGAGACACTAGGAGATAAGATGGAATCAAGACTTACTAGTCACTGGATATATTTTTTTAATCTTTTAATTCTAAACCATATGCAACTATCAGTTAAAAATTCCCACAATATATCTTGAAGACCATGCCATAACCACACACAGTCTTAATCCCATGCTTTTTAACAACATAGAAGTATCTTAATCTACTTGAAATTATGTATATTCAGTTTTACCCCAAATAATATTGCTGAGAACAGGCTTTGGAACTAAGCAGATCTGGTTTAAAATCCGGGTTCCGCCCTCTCAGTTCAACTGTGGGCAGTTCTTCTCTGTAAATGGATATAATAATAGCCTCTAGGGCTGTTGTAAGGATGTAGTGGTCAGTTTATGCAAAGGGCCTAGTATTATGCCAGGTACATAGTAAGTGCTCAGTGAAGTTTAGATTTCTTTCTCTCTTGGCTTTTTAGTCATTTGAAAAAGTTAGTTAAATGCCTGAAATAGAAAGACAAAAGTATGTTGTTATTAACTATTTCTGTCTTTGTGTTCGTAGTAGACTCCTGCTCTGAAGAAATAAATTCTGAAGAGTAAGTGTTAAATTAAATGGGATCTAAGACCATGTACCCTTTGAAAGGAAGCTTGTTTTTTTTATTTTTCAGGTAGTTAAATCAGGGAAATGAGAGTGCATGGAGCAATTATCCAGTCTTATAGTCAGTTAAGCTATCCAATTTGAATAATTTAGGCCCAAAATGAAGAAGCAATTTGAGACATTAAACTAACATATAGCTTATGTATTTCATCTACTGCATTGCCACAGTTATCAAGAAATGATGGTAGAGAACGGCTCTCTGTGTTACTGTTTGTGGTGGTCTGAACTGTGTTCCCCCTCCCCCCACCCCCAGTTTATATGTTCAAGCCCCAACCCCCAATGTGACCGAAAGGTTTAAGGACACACACTCCTTTACCTGAACCAAATATAGGACCTCTCAGAGGAGTCCTTTTTTTTTCTCTTATTTACGAAATCAGGGAGATCTTTTTGACTCAGATTATAAATACAGTAAGGAATTGGCAGATTATTTTGAGAACTAAGGATAGTGGATTTCACTCAGTGAAATGAGTGACAGCCCATACCCCACACTCCTTGAACAATAACTGTCTAGGTGGGATAATCACTGTAAAAATTTAAAGATGGATAGAAGTCTAATATTTAAAGTTAGGTTTTATATATATGATTTTTTACAAGGGTAAAAACAACCCCCAAAGTACTACATATATATGATGAGTCCCCTTTATGATGCTCTAAAATTTCTCCTTGTACATCTGTCTATCCACCTATCTACCTACCTATCATCTCTCTATTTATAGATACATACACACACATGCACACGCATTATACTGAAGATTAAGATATATGTGACAAAGGCTATTGCTTATCCAACATCCATCCTCTCCTTCTTTCCTGGTAACAAAACCTCTAAATCGTTGGCTGCGTATACTTGCCATGTTTAAAGCTACAGTTTCCAGGCTCCCTAGCAGATATCGCTTCTCTAAGTGGATATAATTGGGCGAGGCTTCTAAGAAAGCTATTTTAAAAGAGCTGATTAGCATGAAGTCACGGTCTTTTGCCTGCACTCCCCTCCTTCCTGCTGCCTGGAATATAGACATGATGACTGGACTACATCAGCCATTTTCTGAGTATGAGGTGATCCTGAGGATGAAAGCTATGAGACAAGGCTGAGAGAACGAATAGTGAAGGAGTCAAGATCCTTAGTGACAGTGGAGCCACCAGTGGAGCCTTGGACTGACTAAATCTGGACTTATTTTATATGAGAGAAAAAATTATATTTTGAGTCTTAATTATTTCAGATTTCTATTATATGTAGTAACGAGTGTATGTTCCACGCGGGCAGGAATCTTTGCCTGTTATGTTCAATGGTGTATCCCAGGGACCTGAGATAGGCATTCAGGAAATATTATTATTGAGTGATTGCAGCGTAATACAAGCCTAAACCCTCACTGTATTTTTTGTAATAGTGCAAAGAGTAAATTAGGAAATTTCTGGAGTTTTTCGCAATGCTAAAGAGAAGTTACGAAAATATTGAAGTGAGCAAACACAAAACAGCTGGAACCTTGCCCAAGAGTGGTACAGGAAAATTTCCAGTCTAAGCTAAAAATAGTGTGGTCTCTCTGGAAAGGACAAAGGCTGGTTCCAACTGGGGTAAATCGTTTATGATAATCCTGACCATGGAAAAAATTCTGAGGGACTCTGAGATATTAGCCACTCCTTCTCTAGTAATACGTGACTACAGCATTGTAGAATACTGTAGTTCATCCCACAGGCTAGGTTTTCTAGAATAAAAACAAACATATACATAAATAAACCCACTCCTATACTGGATTTTAGGCACTTGAAGTCAAGTCCAGGTCTAATTTGTTTGAATCTCCAGAATCTTAAAGAATGCTCAATGTACAGTAGGCCTTCCATAAATGTTTGACAGCTTGAGTTGAATTGGAAAATTAAGGAATAAGAGAGACATGAAATATTTTTTATCTTCTCCTATCTCTCCCTTTCCCTCTCTTCACACCTCTCCCCACACCTGTACTCTCCAGCTTTGCTAGGCATATGGATGGAAGTAGAGTCAAAGACTGCCTGAAACTCCAGTACTAGAAACATATTCCCGGGCTTCCCTGGTGGCGCAGTGGTTGAGAATCTGCCTACCAATGCAGGGGACACGGTTTTGACCCCTGGTCCGGGAAGATCCCATATGCTGCAGAGCAACTAAGCCTGTGTGCCACAACTACTGAAGCCTGCGCACCTAGAGCCTGTACTCTGCAACAAGAGAAGCCGCCACGATGAGAAGCCCGCGCACTGCAACAAAGCATAGCCCCTGCTCGCCGCAACTAGAAAAAGCCTGCGTGCAGCAACAAAGACCCAACGCAGCCAAAAATAAATAAATAAATTTATGTATTTATTTATTTTTTAAAAAAGGAATTTATTCCCTGTGACTTTTTTTTTTTTTTTTTTTTTTTTGCGGTACGCGGGCCTCTCACTGTTGTGGCCTCTCCCGTTGCGGAGCACAGGCTCCGGACGTGCAGGCTCAGCGGCCATGGCTCACAGGCTCAACTGCTCCATGGCATGTGGGATCTTCCCAGACCGGGGCACGAACCCGCGTCCCCTGCATCGGCAGGCAGACTCTCAACCACTGCGCCACCAGGGAAGCCCTCCCTGTGACTTTTTAAATTAATTAAAGATTCCTTTTTTAAATGCAAGTAAGCTATGGGACAAAGAATACTGCATTTTAATCTCAATTTGCCCTTTAATTCTCAATTCCATACTTTCCCTAGATTTTTATTTCTTCCTCTGTAAAATGGAAAAGTTTCAACTGGATCAATAATTTCTAGCTAGGAGGTCTTAAAAGACTACAACAAGATTAAACTAATCTAAATATTTCAAAAGCCAAATAGGAATTGCACGTTTATAATTCTGCAGCAAAGGCCAGACAAAATTCTAATTTTCTTTGTTTTTAGGCTGAGGTTATATGAATGCAGGGTGGTTACATTCATTCTCTGATGTTGATATTAACTTCTGATTAACCACTTATGAAACCATGACATTTCTGGAGCTCATGGAGGAAAACTTTTGAAAAGGTTTATAGGTATTAAACAGGTTGATTTCTAAGATTCTGCACAGCCAAGAAAACTAAGTCATAGACTTGCTGTCTGCCATGCACACCTTATTGATACTCTTCTTTCAGCTTTATTGAGGTGTAATTGGTAAATAGAAATTGTATATATTTATACATGTTTCGCTATCATTTTGAAATGATCTCCACAATCAAACTAGTTAACATATCCATCACCTCACATAGTCGTGTGTGTGTGTGTGTGTGTGTGTGTGTGTGTGTGTGTGTGTTGAGAATACTTAAGATCTACCCTCTTAGCAAATTTCAAATATATGATCCAGTATTGTTAACTATAGTCACCATGCTGTACATTAGATCTCCAGAACTATTCATCTTGCATAACGAAACTTTGTGTCCTTTGACCAACATCTTCTCATTTCCCCCACCCCAGCCCCTGGCGACCACCATTATACTCTGTGCTTCTATGTATTCAACTATTTTAGATTCCACATATAAGCATGATTATGTAGTATTTGTCTTTCTGAGTCTGGTTTATTTCACTTAGCATAGTGTGCCAAATCACAGGCTTTCTTTATTCTTCAAAACTGAATAGTATTCACTTAATTGTGACTTTTAACAGAAGTCTTGAAGAGGAGGTAAGATACCAGGTCATTAAAGGTCCAGCAGAGAGACCATTTCCAGCACTTAGAACACTTAGAGCATTAACAGCACTTATACAGAGCTCCCTTTATTATTATAATATGCTTGTCTACTACCTATCCTCATTATCATTTCAGGGTATTTGGTTTTTCACAACTGAGGTAGAAACTGTTTTCATCTAAACATTCATTAAACCTCAGAATTGTGTAACTTCTAAACTTGGCCAATGCTGTGGAAGACTAAAATAATGTAGGTAGACATGGCTAGATGTCAGGTTTATGTAAGGATCTACAATTATATTTAAATTGTTTTGCTTTTATAACTGCTATGGTGACCTCATAAAGACTCTAATTGCAAATATTTACCAACCCACATCTTTATTGAAACTAGTTTATCTTTCCCATGGAGATAGATGGGAAGTAAAATAATTGAAATGTATGGTCTTTCCACCCAGGTGAATCCGATTATCCAAGGTAAATGAACAGGTTGCTATGTTTAAGGCTGCATATGGTAGTTACAGGAAAGAATTCCAGAAAAGGATGGGTAATTTCTTTTTCCCTTTTAGTTCTGTGCAGCATTGTGCTGGGCACATAGGAAGCCTTTTTTTTTTTTTTTTTTTTTTTTTGTGGTACGCGGGCCTCTCACTGCTGTGGCCTCTCCTGTTGCGGAGCACAGGCTCCGGACACGCAGGCTCCGGACGCTCAGGCCCAGCGGCCGTGGCTCACGGGCCCCAGCTGCTCCGCGGCATGTGGGATCCTCCCGGACCCGGGCACGAACCCGCGTCCCCCGCATCGGCAGGCGGACCCTCAACCACTGCGCCACCAGGGAAGCCCCAGGAAGCCTTTAATCAATGTTTGCTAGAGGGTAACATAATCAGCATCCAAACGCTTTAAGCATTATCTTTGAATATGAAGGATATTTGGACTAATGTAAAGTGTCTTCAAGCTCCAAGAGTCCATAATTGTGGGCTAATTGTCTGTATTACTCATTGTTCATCACTAACCACTTGAAATCTTGTAGGAATGCAATATGATACAGTCAATGTGCAAAACAGTATAGCAGTTCCTCAAAAAATTAAACATAGAATTACCATTTAATCCAGCAATTCCAATCCTGGATATATACCCTAAAGAACTGACAAACAAGTATTCATACACCCATGTTCATAGCAGCATTATTCACGATAGCCGAAAGGTGGAAGCAACTCAAGTGTTCACAGACAGAAGAATGAATAAACAAAAGGCGGTATATACATACATACAATTCAGCCTTAAAAAGGAAGGGACTTCTTCGGACTTCCCTGGTGGCCCAGTGGTAAAGAATCCACCTTCCAATGCAGGGGACATGGGTTCGATCCCTGGTCAGGAACTAAGATCCCACATGCCTCAGGGCAACTTAGCCCGCGAGCCACAACTACTGAGTTCACGCGCCTCAACTACAGCCTGCGTGCACCACAACTACAGAGCCCACGTGCTCTGGAATCCGCGCACCACAACTACAGAGCCCACGTGCCCTGAAGCCTGCGCGCCACAGCTAGAGAAGAGAAAACCCACCCGCCACAACTAGAGAGAAGCCCGCGCACCACAAGGAAGAGCCCACTCACCCCAACGAAAGATCCCGCATGCCTCAGTGAAGATCCCACGTGCTGCAACTAAGACCCAACGCAGCCAAAAGAAATTAAAAGAAAGAAAATAAAATTTAAAAAAAGAAAGGGACTTCTGACACATGTTTCAACATAGATGAACCTTGAGAACATTACGCTAAGTGAAATAAGCCAGCCCCAAAAGAACAAATATTATATGATTTCATTTATATGAGGTACATCGAGCAGTCAAATTCATAGGGACAGAAAGTAGAATGGTGGTTGCCAGGGGTAAGAGGAGGCGGCAATAGGGAGTTATTGCTTAATGGGAATGCAGTTTCCATTTGGGAAGATGAAAAAGTTTGGGATATGGATGGCAGCGATGGTTGCCCAACGATATGAATGTACTCAATGCCACTGAACTCTACACTTAAAATGGTTACAATGGTGAGTTTCATGGTATGTATATTTTACTACAATAAAAACGTTTTAGCATCTTAACTAGAGTGTTAGTGTTTACTGAACCTTTATGTAGAGAGGCAAAAATCTGTATGATCGACATAATCTGAACACAGTAGAAAATGCATTTAATCATTTTTCATATCTTCTGGAAAGACAGAGCCGTTAAGAGCACAGGTCTTCAGAATCAGGGACTTAGGACTGAACCCAGGCCTTGTGTTTTTTTTTTTTTTTTTAGGCCTTGTGTTTTTTAACTTGTATAATGAGGAGAGTCTGACATCTTTTTATCCACTTTCAGCTCTGGGGCAGGATAACATTTTAGGTGAGCTGCACATGTAATGACAGTCCCTTGATTAGTCATAGGATAAATGGGATAAATGGGTGGATTTATCCCAAAAATGGATATTGGATCACATGGAGAAATGGCTGCATAAATGAGTGCCCCTTCTGTAGGCTCAACTCAACATAATAATTTGGGTGTGAAAGACTGGCCTCCTCAAATCTCCATAAAGATAAAATCTCCCTCAAAGCGTTGTTGTAATGATTAAGTGAGGTAAAATGTGTAACTGTTAAGTCCTCATTTGGTAGAGGTTATTATTATAGCTGTGCACCACGTAGCTTGGCTCAATTACTAATGTTACTTTCTCAATGCAGATAACTGAACTCTTTAATTCCATTTAAGATTTAATTCTCTCCCTTAACCTTTTCCACTATCACCAAGGAATGGGGTTTCCCAGTGCTGTTACGTCTTGGCTAATTTTTCACTTCTGTACTCCCTAAAAGAATTTAGAAAGATTATGAACCCCACGCAGGTTTTAAGTTGCCTTCTAAAACGTTTTCTCACAAGTTTAAATAGCTGCAAATGATATAATTTCAAGCTTATTGAAAAATGTCATTTTAAAATTCAAAATATTTTCTCATTCCTAAATGTGTCCAACAGATTCTAAGGACAATATCCATTTGATTCACAATTATTATATTAGTTACCTAGTGCTATGTAACAAATTGTGCCTAAACTAAGCAGTTTAAAGAAACCATTTATTTTCTCACAGATTCTCTGGGTCAGATCACTCAAGATCTCTCGCAGGACTGCAGTCAAGGGGTCAGCCGGGGCTCCAGTCTCATCTAAAGACTTGACTAAGGAGGATCTGCTTCCAAGTTCACTCACGTAATTGTTGGCAGGATTCAGTTCCCTGTGGGCTGTTGGACTAAGGACCTGGTTCCTTGTTGGCCAGTGGCTGGAATCCTCCCTCAGTTCCTTGCCACATGGGGCTCTCCATAAGGCAGTTCACAACATGACAACTGGCTTCCCTCAGAACAGGTGAGAGAGGGAGAGAGGGAACAAAAGAGGATGCACAAGATCCTCTTTTGGAAGAGAAATCACAGTCTTTTGGTCACCACAGTCTTTTTCTAATGTTGGAAGCTGCATCCCATCACTTTTGCTGTATATTCTCTTTGTTAGAAGTAAGTCATTAGGTCAATACATTCTCAAAGGGATGGGATTACACAAGGGTATAAATACCAGCAGGCAGGGAATTCCCTGGTGGTCCAGTGGTTAGGACTCTGTGCTCTCACTGCTGAGGGCCCAGGTTCAATCCCTGGTCGGGGAACTAACATCCCACGAGTAGTACAGCTGAAAAAAAAAAAAAAAACCCCAGCAAGCAGGGATCACTGGGGGCCACTTTATAGAGCCTGCCTATCACTATTATCAATTTTTAAAAATGCTTGAAGATTCATCTTTAATTGTTAGAAATTTTATCATTTCTTTTTCTCCTTGAACTCCTAATTCCATTCTATTATTCTCCTCTGAATCTTATTCTAATGTAATATATTTTTATACTTGGAATTATTTTATTGATTTCCTTATCATATATCACCATAAGAAAAATATGCATGTAAATTAAATTTTTAATTAAAAACGTATCCTATAACCATATGGTTTGGGGGATTGTCTCTTTCTAAGACTAGTTATCATTCATTTATTGTCAGTACTAGTATGATGACTAGTATTGTTAATCAAAGCTATATGAACTTGTAATTAAATTTGATAAATAACTATTGAATACAAAAGTAAAATGCCATTGGAAATGCATTGCTTAATACAATGGGGTTTTTTGGGGTTTTTTTTCGTTAGTCCATTTCCCCTTTCTTGAGTATGACGTATGCTTAGAATGAGTCAGGGCCACTAGTAAATGAGGAGCTAGTAATGTTCATTGATGATAGTAAGTGCCTTCTTTTTAGGGAAATTCATATCGTATTCCCATTAAACCAATCTAAATTTAAAGGTACATAGGAAGGATAATAAATGAGCAGAGAAATGATTGATGAATGATAGACAGCCCAAGTAAAATTAATAGGGATTTAGAGTATCCAACAAACTTTTGGGGACAGTTAATAAAAATGTTTCCTCTGCAAGTTTGACTAAATGTTCATGTAAAAAGAAAACACCTTCTTCCTAAAAAGGGAAAAAAAAAAAAAAAAATCTGAAACCCTTCCCTTTACACTAGCAGCACAGCAAAGATGGATTTGCAGAGGACACAGAAGAGAACATTTGTAAGAGAGGAAAACCACATTTCAGAGTTTCTCTTTTTTCCCCTAGAAATTTGTAATAACCAGAAGGACTAGAAGTGAGCAACATGATACAAAGTACGTTACTTTCAGGGCTCTTCACTGAAACTGCATGCTTTGACTCGATATGGACTCTGTTCAACAGAGCGACCCCTATACTCGGAAGTGAGGCAGTCAGCATCAGGTTCACACACACGTTTGACAAAACTATAATTTCTGCATTTGGTTATAAAGGACCATAAGTGGTGTGATAAAGATATCGCGGCTCATTTGGGAATAAATATGGAATGCTTTCATTTTCCAATTATTGCGACCAACTATCTTATCTAATCCCTTTCATGCTGGGTGGCAGGACTATTGGTAAAAAGTCTCCCTTGTGTGACTATGACACTTGAGTACTGAACAAAGTATCAGTGTTACAGAGCTCAGGTCCCAGGAAATGCTGATGGGAATAATGTGATGGAATTCACACAAAAACAGGTTAGACTGGGTAATTCCTTTCAGTCTACAGGTAGAGACTTTAAAGTCTCTGCCATGGCTATTAATCCTATCTGCTCCTTGCTCCCTCACTTGTAATAGCTGACGTCTGCTCTCTCTACCCCTCACTCCACAGGCCTGGGTTTAAAACCAAGGCCAAGCCTTTCCTAGTCCTCTGATCTAGATATAGTCTCATTCTGGAGCTACACATGACCCTAGCCACACTAGTTATTCCCTGACGCTTTTTTTCTAACAGCCTTCCAATTTGAGAAAGGCAATATCCTAGTGAATATCCTAGAAATAATGGAAATAGAATTACCAGGGTATGGGCCTTATTAAAGTGCTGTGCTCCAGTGGAGTTTGCCCCAACTACCTTAAATGGACTAAAGACATCTCCCCAGAAGAGGTCAGATGTACTGAAATTAACTTCCTCATACTCTAAAGCTTAGTATTTCAGAAACTAAAAATCAGAATAAGCCTAGACTACAAAGAGTAAAGAACTGTCCATGTTTGAAATAAAGAATCCCAGTGAAACAGAGGCAGTAAGTGAGCTGTTGATGAACTTTATTTTTTTATTTAAGAAAAAATTTTGGTTGCACCGGGTCTTAGTTGCGGCCAGTGCGCTCCTTAGTTGTGGCATGCAAACTCTTAGTCGAGGCATGCATGTGGGGTCTCTTCCCTGACCAGGGATTGAACGCACGTACCCTGCATTGGAAGGCAGATTCTTAACCACTGCGCCACCAGGGAAGTCCCCTGTTGATGAATTTTAAATATTTGTAAATGTTGACTCTGTTTTACAGTGTGGGGTAATCTGTTATACAGACAAAATTTTCTATTCTATCCAAAAAGAGCTTGGAGTGCTGTGAATCATACAAACATAGTAGAAGTCTATCGAACTGGAAATGGCATTCAGAGATCTCAGGGCTTAAGAATGATTATCTAAGACTTGTGTATTCCAAACATGATTTAATTGAAATTAGGAAGCTTTAATTGGTAAAACACATGAAATAAAATGAACTGGAGGTTGAGTATTGTACTTGAAATTGCTTTTATCCAGAAAGGGGGTAGGGCTGTGAATGTATTTGTATGAAGCTAATAGTGGTGTGAAATAAACTTTTAAAAATAATTTTTTTTTTCTGAAATCAGAGGTAAGCTCAAAAAAGTAAAAAAGAAATGTCATAGGCCACAGGAGAAGAATAGGAACTTCAAAGGGACTTCAAAGATAGGAAATAGACAAAGAACTTCAAAGAAATAAAGGAGAAAAAAAATGACAGTTTTAAATTTTATCTAGTTTTAAATAAAATCTCTGGTTTTACAAAGATAGGGATTAAACCAACCCTCCCATCCCTTTTGGTAGAAAAATGATTTATGAATTTCAGGATTTTTTTTTAACACTCCAAATTTGGGTATTTTATATTAAACATATTTTAAATACCTAAAGATACAAAATATTCTACAATGAGTCTGGAAGATTTAAATTTTTACCTTAATTTTTAAAGAAATATAGTTTTATTGGTTTTCTCAGTAATGACAAGCACAGTTACTAAAAAATACCAAATTGGGAATTGGGATATGGTATGTTTGATGGCATGCACAAATTCAGAATCATGTACTAAAATTAAATAGTTAAATTTATGTAATGAAAAACATGAGGCTTCAAATGAAATGTATTGTGCTTGAAGTATGTAAATACTTGTACGTTTTGTGAATCAGTTCTAACACAAGTTAGGAAAATTGAAAACTTCTTGAATCTACAGAAAATTTTCTGTTTTGAAATTGTGAGTGAAGTTTAAATGTTTAGCATTTGACATATTTTTTTAATATACATAGTGCAGGTTAGAAATTAGGGCAGGATTTCTATGTTTCAGTCTTGGGGCAGAATTCCAGGAAACCTCAATCTTTGCTCTAAAGGTCTTCAACTGATTGGATGAGTTACAGATGGTAATCCACTTAAAGTCAGTTGTTGTATGTTTTAACCATTCTAGCAACGTCATAGACGTCATAGCAACGTCTAGACTAGGGTTTGCTCAAACAACTGGGCACTATAGCCTAGTCAAGTTGAAACATAAAATTAATCATCACAATGATCAATTTAATTAAATGTTATTATCTAAATAAAATGTTATTTAAACAAATTCTTCTTGGTTGGCTTTTGTATGTTTTAGTTCACAAATCATTAAGACAATAAATATTTGTTTTTATTCAAAGGTCTCATAAATTGGAACTCTATACTAGAGATCTGTAATTAAGATAAACATAGTAGAAATATATATGATATTTTGGCCCATACATTGAAAGAGGATTTCAGATTATCTCAAGGGCAGCCTATATTTACATGTATCCATCTTTGCTATTCATATAGTATTCCAAGATATCAAGATAATCTTTGATCATCCTAATGGAAATGAGAGATATACGTGTATGTATGAGTTCTCCTTACGGCACTGTACAGAAAATGCCTTCTGACAGAAGTCACCTCATTCATTTCCCTTATTTCAGGGTTCCCAGTCCTGTACTGCCTGTTGTCTAATACCTGAAACTGTAAGCAGTAAGCAATTGTATATCATGTGTTACCATTTTATTAAGAAAATGAGACATATACATGTATGTATGAATTTATATTACAAAATTCAGTAGCAATATAACACATTACTTAAAAAATTATTTCTTGAATTCACCTGGGATTATCATCCTAGTGAAAATAACCAGAAAGCTAGAAAAAATGGTTATGGTAAAGATAGTCAACGTTCCTTTTTATAGCTGCATAGTACTCCATTGAGTGACTATATCATAGTTCATTAAACCAGTTCCTGACTTATGAACACTTGGGTGATTTTCAATCTTTTGCTATTGTAAATAGTACTAATATGAACAGTCTTTAAAAATGTCTTTCATAATTTCACCAGTGTAACCTCAGGATACATTTTTAGAAGTAGGATTGATTGGCCAGGGATCAGTGAGTATATACTTTTGTTAGATATTGCCAAATTTCCCTCTGCAGGTATTTTATCGTTGTTTTATTCCACCAGATATGAATGAGTGCCTACTTTCTTACAGTCTCACCAATAGAGTGTGTTGTCAAAGTTTCGGATTCTTGGCAACTTAGTAACTGAAAAATGGAATGCGAACTTGCATTTATCTCATTATGAATGAGGTTGAGCATTTTTTATATGGGTAAAGGACACCTGTTTTTCCATGTTTATGAATTGCCTGTAGCTTTCTATAGCTCATTTTTCTATAGGATTTTTAGTCTCTATTTTTAGAAACTCATTTTGTGAGCTGTGCTATCAGCTGCAGATATTTATTCCCAGTTTGCTCTTTGTCTTTCTAGTTTGTTTGTGACATCTTTTGCCATATAAAGACTTTTTATTTGTATGCTATCAGGTTTATCTATTTTTCCTTTTGTTTTTGAATTTTGAGTCATAGTCCTGAAAGTTTTTCTCGCCCCTAAGCTGAAAAGAATATACCCATATATTTATTGAGTACTCCTATTGTTTCATTTTTTATAATTAGATCTCATATCCATATGGAATTTTTCTTGGTGTATGGTGTGGGAAATGAATCCAATTTTAACTTTTCTATATGGCTTTGCAGTTATTCAAACACCACTTTTTTGAAAGTCCTTTTTTTCCAATACTCTAAAAGGTTGTTTTTATCTTATACTAAATGTTCCTATGTAACTTGATGTATTTCTGGATTTTCTATTCTGTCTGATTGATTTGTCTATTTATTCATGAAGTAGCACTATTAATTTTAGAAGTCTTATGTCTTTAACAACTGTAATTCACAGTTATTTTCTGTGACAAAGAAAAAGTCACAGATATTTTTCCTGTGGAGCGACCTCAGCTACAGCTCCTGGCCTTTGAAGGCTTTTGGTTTCTGCCTTTTCTGAGCCTGGATGCCAACCTTGCATTGATGCATGAGCCCCAATATCCTCATAAAAAATTCATTTTTTGGTTTTGGTAGTCAGAGTCGGTTTCCATTTCTTACACAGAAGCTCTTACTGTGGCTCTATCTATGTATTTGCCATGATTTGTTTATCTAAATTAAAGGGATGCCTTTAACAGTAAGAACGTTAGTCGAAGTGAGGGAGGAAGAAGGGGACACGTTGACAGTCTGGGAAATGGTGAGTATGTGTGTGGGACATAGAACAATACTAAATAGAGAGGGCCTTGGTCTTCCTTTCACAAAAAGTGAAGAGAACCATTTCTCTGCATTAAAATTGCTTTAACTTATTAGGACAGAAATAGAAATTAAAATGTTGGTAGCTATACTTTTAAAAGAAGCATATCAAAGATTACATCAGGGCTTCCCTGGTGGCGCAGTGGTTGAGAGTCCGCCTGCCGATGCACGGGACACGGGTTCATGCCCTGGTCCGGGAAGATCCCACATGCCGTGGAGCGGCTGGGCCCGTGAGCCATTGCCACTGAGCCTGCGCGTCCGGAGCCTGTGCTCCGCAATGGGAGAGGCCACAACAGCGAGAGGCCCGCGTACAGCAAAAAAAAAAAAAAAAAAAAAAAAAAAAAAAAGACATCAAAAATAATTCCAGCTTGAGGAGACCTGAGAGGCAACAAGATCACTGCTCCTTCCCGAGGCCAGGCTTGGAATCTTACAGAAGCATCTTAACTTCCTTCTGGGTTTAGCTACAGGCCTAAACTTCTACAGCAAGCCATAGTTTTCTTTCTAAAATATAGATGGGGTCATATTACTCCTCTGCTTAAAATCCTTGAATGTCTTTTTTCCTTATAGGATGAAATTAAACTTGACTTTCATGAAGATGCTTCAAAATCCGGCCTCAGCCTTGGTTTCCATACTTTCTTAACAACTACCGTATCAGACATGCATCCTAGTAATAGTAGTAGTAGCACAACAATAGAGCAGTTGTAGTAGTAGAAGTAGTTTTGTAGAAATAATTGTTACTGACCTGGGTTCTTGGACTCTTTAGAAATTGATAAGAGGCCAGGTGAGGGGAGGAGCGGTGGGTTAGGCCGAGTGGTGGCTTAGGTGGGCTGCCCACCCCCTTGTTGGTGCTGTGTGCAGGCATCACACGCAGTACACTGCTTTTGCTTCCGGCACCTCAGAAGTGTCAGCTGGGTTTTGGTCTTTTTGTATGCTGTTGTTCATAATATGCCCCAACTGCACATGCTGGACATGCATACAATTATTTTTAGACCCTTACAGTGTCTTTGTATTCTGTTGCTCAAGGAGATGTTTGTCCAGGTGCAAGCACTGCAGCAAAGGGTCTCAGGTCCCAGGTCCCAGCCTGTCTGAAAATGAGTAGCAATAGCTAGTAGTGGCGGACTGTAAGACCATAATTTCTATGAAGCTATTACTACTATGACTCTTTTACACATATTAGTACTTGAAATGCTTGCAGTTTTCTATAGTTCAACATACCAATTCGTGTCTGTACTTTTTTTTTTTTTTTTTTTTTGCGGTACGCGGGCGTCTCACTGTTGCGGCCTCTCCCGTTGCGGAGCACAAGCTCCGGACGCGCAGGCTCAGCGGCCATGGCTCACGGGCACAGCCGCTCCACGGCATGTGGGATCTTCCCGGACCGGGGCACGAACCCGTGTCCCCTGCATCGGCAGGCGGACTCTCAACCACTGCGCCACCAGGGAAGCCCGTGTCTGTACATTTTTGCATGCTTTTGCATAGGCCACAATTTCTTCCCATTCAGCTGGACTGATATAGCTCCTCCTCCCACTCTTTCTGTACCTATTCTATCGCAGCTCAATCTCTTTACACATCTGTCTCTCCAGATAGGAGTGAACTCAGTTGAGATCATACTTTATTGTTTAATACTTAAAGCTTAATGTAGTGCTAAATGAATGAGTACAAATCCTTTTAAGTATTATGGCAAATCCCTTTCTTTTTTTTTTTAACATCTTTATTGGAGTATAATTGCTTTACAATGGTGTGTTAGTTTCTGCTGTATAACATGAATCAGTTATACATATTCATATATCCCCATATCTCTTCCCTCTTACGTCTCCCTCCCTCCCACCCTCCTTATCCCACCCCTCTAGGTGGTCACAAAGCACCGAGCTGATCTCCCTGTGCTATGCGGCTGCTTCCCACTAGCTACCTGTTTTACATTTGGTAGTGTATATATGTCCATGCCACTCTCTCACTTTGTCCCAGCTTACCCTTCCCCCTCCCCGTGTCCTAGAGTCCATTCTCTAGTAGGTCTGAGTCTTTATTCCCATCTTGCCCCTAGGTTCTTCATGACCATTTTTTTTTTTTAAGATTCCATATATATGTGTTAGCATACGGTATTTGTTTTTCTCTTTCTGACTTACTTCACTCTGTGTGACAATTCTGTCCATTTTTAAGCATTTATTGAGTCACTTAAAGATGAAAAGATATAAATAAATTTTTACTGATCTAAAAAAAAAAAGATGAAAAGAATCCCAAGAGTAAGATCTCTAGATAACAAAATTGCTTTATCAAATCCTATAGGTATATTGAAAGCCTCTTGTTCTTAAACTTATTTAAATCATATCTCTGGGGTTAGGAGTTGGGGGGAGGGTCTCTATGTGTGTAAAATTCCTCAGGTGAATCTGATCTGCGCCCATGGCTAAGTACCATTGCTCCAGGAGTTTGCTGAAGCAGGTGGAGGGAGAATTAGAAGCTAATATATAAGCCAAGGAACCTGGTTCATCTTCCACGAGCACAGGTTTTTCTCGGAGAATTAAGAAATCCAAAACATGATTTTGTATTAAAACAAATTAGCATTAATTATGAAATAAATGGCAAACTTCAAGACAAAACAGAAGCATCAAACAAACACAAACCACATTCACCCTGTGGACTTTAGAAACACAGCTACTGTACCCACCTTCCAGGATAAGAAGAAAGAATTGTCATTGGACATGATATTTCAATTCCAAATTTGGCAGATAGACTCTGTCTTAACTTCTCATCACCCTTCTTTTAAACTTCATGCAGCTTTAAATGAACTGGTTGTATGTCCTCACACCACAATGAAAAAAGCAGGTTGTTTGATATTTTCAGATGCAGTGGTCTTATCCTCCCATTATAACAAGCAGCACAAGCTCGGGATTGGAACCCTGGTCTTGTTACTAACTCCTTGCCTGATATTGGGTAACCTTTTCCCCCTGGGCTCCTGGATTTCTCATTATAACGATGGGAGATGTGAGATATGCATAGAAAGCAGTTAGCATGGTGATGGGCACTTGTGTTTTTTTCAAATGGAAATGGCTCTCAGACACATTTGATCATGTTATTACTAGAAAATGAACTTAGCAATCATTTACAGTGGTAGTAACTTACTTGTGCAAAAATTAAAACGAGTCCTTTGCTTGCAGAATTTCCCACCATCTAGATTTTACTCATTGCATCTCCAGAGTATTTTAACCTGTTTTTTTGTTCTTTGTATTTCCTGGAATTAGCTGTTGAACCTCAGCTTTGGATTCCAGGGCTTTGATGAGATTCACGCCTACTGTTTTTGGTATGACCACCTCATAAGTGGTGGTCTGTTTTCCTATCAGGAGGCATATGACAGATCCGGTTGTCTCTCCTTTAGTGATGTTAGTAACTATTGATTATCCATACCTGGATCCAAATTCACTGCGATGCAAAATGGTGACATTCTAACTATCTCCGACTCTTTATATGTATTAGCTGAAATATTTCTATAAAGATAACATACCTTCATCCACTGTTTGGTTACCCAGTAGTACTTTGATTCTTTACACATTTCAATTCAGCATAAGAACAGGTATCACTACTGAATTCTTAAACGAAGCACATTAAAGCTTTAAAGGATTTTCAATTTAATTTAATTCAACACTATTTTTATGGATGAAGAAATAAATTGAAAGAGGTTAGATTAGTTTTCTAATTTCTAAAGGCTCATTGGTAGTTATTAGAGTCTCAGCAGGAAACAGGATAATGTGAGGTGGATTTATTTACAAAAAGACTAACTGCAAAGGTGTGGAGGGATTATAGGGACGTTTGAAGGTATTGCGCAGTAACTTGGAGCCAGCAGTTTCAGAGCCATCATCATTTCTAGGTGCCAAAGGACAAGGTGAGGGATGAGTATGAAAGCCTGTACTTCCTTTAGGATCTGCCACCTTGAGAAGAGGAATGACTTCCTATTGAGCAACACAGCCAGCCTGAGGTGACTCATGAGTCCCAGTATTTGTCCTTCCTCAGAACCCCTGCTGGACTCCGCATTGACCAAACCCAATTGGTAAACAGAAAGCAAGGAAACCCATTGATTTAATTCACACAGATTAGCCTCCGGAGGCAGAGTCTGTGGGGATATAAATGGAGAGTAGTTCTGGAGGGGAGAACTCAGGAACAGCAGGCCAAGGCAGGATTGGATTCGTATTCTTGTTCCTACTCTACCATTCTACCATGCACTAAAATGTTTGTCTGCATCCACGGATCTTATATTTGTGAAATAATTCATGGTCCAGGATGATTTGTCTTTCTCTGGAGTGAATTTTGTTTGTTGAATGCCTGGAGTTACCTTAATCCACTTTCAGGGTTTGAGACTTTTTTCTGGGCTACTCATATGTTCAGAAGGAAGAGTTGCTATCCACGAAAGGGTCATTTTGCGTCCAATTCACACATACGTCTAGACTAGACTATAACACCCTTACTTTTTCTTCATCCTTTGAGGTGTCAGAAATGCAGTTCAGCCTCCCAGTCGCCTAATTCCTGTGCACAAAAGTTGCCAGGCCCAAAGCAGCCCCAACTGTAGGCACACCCTCTGAATCCCATTCCTTTCTTTCAGAAGCTCACCAGATAGTTCCTCATTGTCTTATTAGTCCTTTGATGCCTTTATTTAAAATTTTGTCCAGCCTTCTTAGTCTTCTTTAGTGAGCCGGTTGATCAGTATTACCTAATCTGTTGTAATCAGAAGTGGAAATCTCTCCCTTATATTTCTCTAGCTCTTTATCAGGAAAATTCTTTGCCCTACCTGTAGGTGTTCTCAAAGGTGTCCCCCGGGCAATCTCTAAGTGGAAGTGCAATGGACTCTGAGGGAGGATATAATTTTGACTAGTGAACTTCAGTTCTGTTGCCCTGCCCTTTTAAGGTGTAAAGATGTCACAGACTATTTACAAAGTTATAATTCTATCATTCATTGACTGTGATTTAATCTTTGCCAAAAGCTTCTAGGGAAGCCTGCTTTTGTGGTAAGGATCCAAGCAATATGTTACTTCTCCATTTCCTTGAATTCTTTTTTTTCCTGCTGTGGAATGCCAACTTGTGAGCTTTCAGTGAACAATATAATCCCCTCAGTTCCTCTTTTTTATTAAGTTAATATAACCAGAAAGCATTGTATCTGAATACTATTTTAGATTCCTCTAAAATAATGCCTTCACTGAATTAATATTTAATATCAGGTTCTTGCTTTTAAAAATATTAAATCTAAATTTGAAGAACATATATAATTTTTTTACAAATCCATATTCAATTGTACTGTATTCCCCAATGTCCTCTGTATCAGATTCTATGTAATAAAGTCTTTATTTTATAGAATTCAGTGCCAGGTTAAGACTTGACTCTTCACATGAATGTCTGTACTATCATATGCTTTCTTTTTATTTGGGCAGTCAAAACACAGAGCTAAATTTAGCAATCAATTGAATTCTTAATTTATCTTAGCTGCTTGATACATCTTTTACTGGTTTCCTTACTGATTTCTGATAATTTAAAATTATATATACCTTGTTTTGTATGTAGCATTATAGAATTAGGCGTATATAATATTCCTCACTCCCTCTTGTGAGAGCACCAGAATCACAACTGACTGCTAAACAACCATCGACAGGAAGACACTGGAACTCACCACAAAAGATACCCCACATCCAAAGATAAGGGAGAAGCCGCAATGAGATGGTAGAAGGGGCACAATCACAATAAAATCAAATCCAATAACCGCTAGCTGAGTGACTCACAAACTGGAGAACACTTATACCACAGAAGTCCACCCACTGGAGTGAAGGTTCTGAGCCCCATGTCAGGCTTCCCAACCTGGTGGTCTGGCAATGGGAGGAGGAATTCCCAGAGAATCAGACTTTGAAGGCTAGCGGGATTTGACTGCAGGACTTCGACAAGACTGGGGGAAACAGAGACTCCGCTCTTGGAGGGCACACACAAAGTACTGTGTGCAACAGGACCCGGGGGGGGGAAGTAGCAGTGACCCCATAGGAGACTGAACCAGACCTGCCTGCTAGTGTTTCAGGGTCTCCTGCAGAGATGGGGGGTGGCTGTGGCTCACCACATGGACAGGGACACTGGCAGCAGAAGTTCTGGGAAGTACTCCTTGGCGAGAACCCTCCCAGAGTCACCATTAGCCCCACCAAAGAGCCTGTAGGCTCTGGTGCTGTGTTGCCTCAGGCCAAACAACCAACAGTGAGGGAATTCAGCCCCACCCATCAGCAGACAAGCAGATTAAAGTTTTACTGAGCTCTGCCCACCAGAGCAACACCCAGCTCTACCCACCACCGGTCCCTCCCATCAGAAAGCTTGCACAAGCCTCTTAGATAGCCTCATCCACCAGAGGGCACAGCAGAAGCAAGAAGAACAACAATCCTGCAGCCTGTGGAACAAAAACCACATTCACAGAAAGACAGACAAAATGAAAAGGCAGAGGACTAGGTACCAAATGAAGGAACAAGATAGAACCCCAGAAAAACAACTAAATGAAACGGAGACAGATAGGCAACCTTCCAGAAAAAGAATTCAGAATAATGATAGTGAAGATGATCCAGGACTTCAGATAAAGAATGGAGGCAAAGATCAAGCAGATGTAAGAAATGTTTAACAAAGACGTAGAAGAATGAAAGAAGAAACACCTAGAAGAATTAAAGAACAAACAAACAGAGATGAACAATACAATAACCGACATGAAAAATACACTAGAAGGAATCAGTAGCAGAATAACTGAGGCAGAAGAACAGATAAGTGACCTGGAAGACAGAATGGTAGAATTCACTGCTACAGAACAAAATAAAGAAAAAAGAATGAAAAGAAATGAAGACAGACTAAGAGACCTCTGGGACAACGTTAAATGCACCAACATTCGCATTATAGGGGTCCCAGAAGGAGAAGAGAGAAAGGACCCGAGAAAATATTTGAAGAGATTATAGTTGATAACTTCCCTAACATGGGAAAGGAAATAGCCACCCAAGTCCAGGAAATGCAGAGAGTCCCAGGCAGGATAAACCCAAGGAGAAACACACCGAGACACACAGTAATCAAACTGACAAAAAATAAAGACAAAGAAAAATTATTAAAAGCAACAAGGGAAAAATGACAAACAACATACAAGGGAACTCCCATAAGGTTAATAACTGATTTCTCAGCAGAAACTCTACAAGCCAGAAGGGAGTGGCATGCTATATTTAAAGTGATGAAAGGGAAGAAACTACAACCAAGATTACTCTACCCAGCAAGGATCTCATTCAGATTCTATTGGAGAAAACAAAAGCCTTACAGACAAGCAAAAGCTAAGAGAATTCAGCACCACCAAACCAGCTCTAAAACATATGCTAAAGGAACTTCTCTAAGTGGGAAACAAAAGAGAAGAAAGGGACCTACAAACACAACCCCAAAACAATTAAGAAAATGGTAATAGGAACATACATATCAATAATTACCTTAAATGTGAATGGATTAAATGCTCCAGCCAAAACACACAGGCTTCCTGAATGGATACAAAAACAAGAGCCATATATATGTTATCTACAAGCGACCCACTTCAGACCTAGGGACACATTCAGACTGAAAGTGAGGGGATGGAAAAAGATATTCCATGCAAGTGGAAATCAAAAGAAAGCTGGAGTAGCTATACTCATAACAGATAAAATAGACTTTAAAATGAAGAATGTTACAAGAGACAAGGAAGTACATTACATAATGATCAAGGGATCAATCCAAGAAGATATAACAATTATAAATATATATGTACCCAACATAGGAGCACCTCAGTACATAAGGCAAATGCTAACAGCTATAAAAGAGGAAATCAACAGTAACACAATAGTAGTGGGAGATTTTAACACCTCACTTACATCAATGGACAGATCATCCAGACAGGAAATTAATAAGGAAACACAAGCTTTAAATGACACAATATACCAGATAGATTTAATTAATATTTATAGGACATTATATCCAAAAACATCAGATTACACATTCTCCTCAAGTGTGCATGGAACATTCTCCAGGATAGACCACATCTTGGGTCATAAATCAAGGCTTGGTAAATTTAAGAAAATTGAAATCATATCAAGCATTTTTTCCGACCACAATGCCATGAGATTAGAAATAAATTACTGGGAAAAAGTGTAAAAAACACAAACACATGGCAGCTAAATGATATGTTACTAAATAACCAAGAATCACTGAAGAAATCAAAGAGGGAATCAAAAAATACCTAGAGACAAATGACAATGAAAACACGATGATCCAAAACCTATGGGATGCAGCAAAAGCAGTTCTAAGAGGGAAGTTTATAGCTATACAAACCTACCTCAAGAAACAAGAAAAATCTCAAACAAACAATCTAACCTTACACCTAAAGAAACTTGAGAAAGAAGAACAAACAAAACCCAAAGTTAGTAGAAGGAAAGAAATCATAAAGATCAGAGCAGAAATAAATGAAATAGAAACAAAGAAAACAATAGCAAAGATCAATAAAACTAAAAGCTGGTTCTTTGAGAGGATAAACAAAATTGATAAACCTTTAGCCAGACTCATCAAGAAAAAGAGGTAGAGGACACAAAACAATAAAATTAGGGATGAAAAAGGAGAAATTACAACAGACACCACAGAAATACAAAGCATCCTAAGAGACTACTACAAGCAACTCTATGCCAATAAAATGGACAACCTGGAAGAAATGGACAAATTCTTAGAAACGTATAATTTTCCAAGACTGAACAAGGAAGAAACAGAAAATATGAACAGACTAATCACAAGTAATGAAATTGAAACTGTGATTAAAAATCTTCCAACAAACCAAAGTCCAGGACCAGATGGCTTCACAGGTGAATTCTATCAAACATTTAAAGAAGAGCTAACACCATCCTTCTCAAACTCTTTCCAAAAATTGCAGAGGAAGGAACACTCCCAAACTCATTCTACGAGGCCTCCATCACCCGATACCAAAACCAGACAAAGATACTACAAAAAAAGAAAATTACAGACCAATATCACTGAGGAATATAGATGCAAAAATCCTCAACAAAATACTAGCAAACAGAATCCAACAACACATTAAAAGGATCATACACCATGATCAAGTGGGATTTATCCCAGGGACGCAAGGATTCTTTGATATATGCAAATCAATCAGTGTGATACACCATATTAACAAATTGAAGAATAAAAACCATATGATCAGCTCAATAGATTCAGAAAAACCTTTTGACAAAATTCAACACCAATTATGATACAAACTCCCCAGAAAGTGGGCACAGAGGGAACTTACCTCAATAAAATAAAGGCCATATATGACAAACCCACAGCCAAGATCTTTCTCAATGGTGAAAAACTGAAGGCATTTCATCTAAGATCAGGAACAAGACAAGGATGTCCACTGTTGCCACTATTATTCAACATAGTTTTGGAAGTCCTAGCCATGGCAATCAGAGAAGACAAAGAAATAAAAGTAATACAAATTGGAAAAGAAGTAATAAAACTGTCACTGTTTGCAGATGACATGATACTATACATAGATAATCCTAAAGATGCCACCAGAAAACTACTAGAGCTAATCAATGAATTTGGTAAAGTAGCAGGATACAAAATTAATGCACAGAAATCTCTTGCATTCCTATACACTAACAATGAAAGATCAGAAAGAGAAATTAAGGAAACAATTCCATTCACCACTGCAAAAAAAAGAATAAAATACCTAGGAATAAGCCTACTTAAGGAGGTAAAAGACCTGTACTCAGTAAAGTATATGACGGAAGAAATCAAAGATGGCACAGACGGAGAGATATACCATGTTCTTGGATTGGAAGAATCAATATTGTAAAATTGACTATACTTCCCAAAGAAATCTACATATTCAATGCAATCCCTATCAAATTACCAATGGCATTTTTTACAGAACTAGAACAAAAAATCTTAAAATTTGTATGGAGACACAAAAGACCCTGAATAGCCAAAGCAATCTTGAGGGGAAAAAAACGGAGCCGGAGAAATCATACTCCCTGACTTTAGACTATACTACAAAGCTACAATAATCAGAACAATATGGTACTGGCACAAAAACAGAAATATAGATCAATGGAACAGGATAGAAAGCCCAGAGATAAACCCATGCACCTATGGTCAACTAAGCTGTGATAAAGGAGGCAAGGATATACAATGGAGAAAAGACAGTCTCTTCAATAAGTGGTGCTGGGAAAACAGGGCAACTACCTGTAAAAGAATGAAATTAGAACACTCCCTAACACCATACACAAAAATAAACTCAAAATGGATTAAAGACCTTAATGTAAGACAGACACTGTAAAACTCTTAGAGGATAACATAGGAAGAACTCTCTTTGACATAAATCACAGCAAGATCTTTTTTGACTCACCTCCCAGAGTAATGAAAATAAAAACGAAAATAAACAAATGGGACCTAATGAAACTTCAAAGCTTTTGCACAGCAAAGGAAACTATAAACACGATGAAAAGACAACCCTCAGAATGGTAGAAATATTTGCAAACGAATCAATGGACAAAGGATTAATCTCCAAAATATGTAAACAGATCATGCAGCTCAATATCAAAAAAACAAACAACCCAATTAAAAAATGGGCAGAAGACCTAAATAGACATTTCTCCAAAGAAGACATACAGATGGCCAAGAAGCACACAAAAAGCTGCTCAACATCACTAATTATTAGAGAAATGCAAATCAAAGCTACAGAGGTATCACCTCACACCGATTAGAATGGGCATCATCGAAAAAGCTACCAACAATAAATGCTGGAGAGGGTGTGCAAAAAAGGGAACCCTCTTGCAGTGTTGTGGGAATGTAAATTGATATAGCCACTATGGAGAACAGTATGGAGGTTCCTTAAAAATCTAAAAATAGAATTACCAGATGACCCAGCAATCCCACTACTGGGCATATACCCAGAGAAAAACATAATTAAAAAAGACACATGCACCCCAATGTTCATTGCAGCACTATTTACAATAGCCAGGACATGGAAGCAACGTAAATGCCCATCAACAGACGAACGGATAAAAAAGATGTGGTACATATATACAGTGGAATATTACTCAGCCATAAAAAGGAATGAAATTGGGTCATTTGTAGAGATGTGGATGGACCTAGATTCTGTCATACAGAGGGAAGTAAGTCAGAAAGAGAAAAACAAATATTGTATATTAATGCATATATGTGGAATCTAGAAAAATGGTACAGAGGAACCAGTTTGCAAGGCAGAAATAGAGACACATGTAGAGAACAAACGTATGGACACCAAAGGGGGAAAGCGGGGGCGGGGGTGATGGTGGTGGGAATAACTGGGAGATTGGGATTGACATATGTACACTAATATATATAAAGTTGATAACTAATAAGAACCTGCTGTATTAAAAAAAAGAGTATATAATATTTCTACTTACCTGAGGATACAGAGAGAGGCAAACTTGTCACCTAAAGCAAAAGCTAGTTAGCTAGGAGACACTTGCCCATTTCAGGTTTAAAATTCACCATGTTGCATCTTCAAGAAGAAACCTGGAAGCCCAAGATAGGCAATGCTTTTTCTCCTGTCCACCATTACCATATTAGATGTGCTTTTGGCTTAGAAAAAGGTGCGCCTTCTATACAGACGAATTGCAAAAAGCACAACTGCTGGGTGATCGAATTAGAAGGCTTTCATTCCTCCAGACAGACACCTTGAGGCGGGCCTGGCAAGCTGAAGGCAGGCAGAATTTCAGCACCACGCCCATGCCCTCTGCCTGGTGCCCCAGCCTCCGCACAGGACTCAAAGTTGAGTTGTAAATGGAACCATCTGAATTTACATACTTTCAACTGTTTATCAGCTATAAAAATGGAAATTTCATTTGGTTACACATTGTGTAAGATTAATCAGCTAAACCATGCCTTTTAGGTGGGAGAGCCTTGTGACCAAGGAAAGTAGTCTTTCAGCATTGCATTGGGGTTTGGGTGCCAGTAATCAGTAACATCTTTAAAGTTATTAAATCAATTCAAAGTAAAACAAAGTGAGTAAAATAAAACAAAATTATATATGAACAGTGGCTCTGAAAAGATCTGGAAGGGAAGCAAAGGTGAAATGGTATAAAAATTATGGTTTTTAGAAAATAGCTCTACATATAATTTTGGGCCTTATTTGTGTAGTCAAGTGCTCTTTGAGAATTTGGGCATTTTAATTTTCCAGACATGGTCCCAACGACTTTCCTGCGTTTATTGTTTTGGGCCAGTATGGGGTGGAGGATTATACACTTTCACAGAAGTTTGGAGGTTTGACAAGTTGTTGGAAGTATTAAAAGATACACATCTATTAGTCGTCCATCAACGTTTTGTTTCCTTATGATCACGGATTCACTAAGTAATTACTTTCCTAATGATATCAAGTTCAAAAACAGATGTGGATCACATAGAATCCAGTTTCCTTGCTAGAAATTTACTTCTATCGTTTTACAAATCTTTAGAAAAAGCTATAACTCACTTTGCTTCATTAAGGACACAATTGTGCAGATACAATTGTTCAGCTGCTAGGTGTTTTCCCACATTACTATTTTCTTCCTTCTTTTCACTGTTTACTACTCAACTGTTTTATCCTTCCTTTTCCCCCTAGCTTGCATGTAATTTGCCATATTCTTCAGCCTTTTTCATAAAACTCATTCATCTCGGTTCCTGGAGATGGGAAGCCCAAACCTGTTACTTTATTTCACTGCAGCTTTCACTGGTTTTCCTGAAGTTATAGCATTTTGGAGTTCTCTGAGAACTTACACATCTGTTTTTGCTTCCCAAATAAGTAGATACTTTTTGATTGCTCTTAAGCAATTCAGGCATTCCCCCCCACCCCCCGCCCTCCCGTGGTGCAATTTAAAAAAAAATAGAAGTAATCACTTAATTTCCCTCTTTCATCTGGCGGATGATGAGTTGCCAAGTCCAGTATAGAACCGGTTTTCTATCTGACGTAAGTATGCGCGATGTTGGGGGAAATTTTAAGAACCCAAATGGGAACGCTATACCGTTCAGCACTTGAAGCTAATCAATTATTCATGATAGCAGAGCTATTGAAAATTTGGAAATGAAAAGTACCAGGGCAGACCCGGTAAATTTAGCCTGCCACTTGCGGAGAGCCACTGTCACCAGTAAACCACCCTCCAGTTCAGGCCGGCTGCAGGACTGTAGTTGAAGTCTTCCCGCCCCGCGCAATGCTGGCCTCCAGATGCTGCCCTAGTCCTGCCAGCGCCGCACGCTTAACCGGACCGCGCTGCAGAGCGAGGCCGGCTGGGGCCGGAGGGGGGCGCCCTGGCTAAGGGGAACGCTGCTAATGCCTCCTGCGCTGGCTCTGAAGACCCGAGTATTCGCAAGAGAGACTTTTTTTGCGCCATCGCGTGCGCGCCGGGCTTTTGCCTACTCCAGGTCTTCTTGGGTGGGGGGCCCGGTGGGTGACGGTGCAGAACCTTGGCCCCGGGCGGCGCTCGGGGCTGGGTTGAGGTCCGGGAGCCGCGACGCAGTCGGTTTGGTCCGGACTCGAGCTTCCCAGCAGCGCCCTCCCCCGGGGTGGGCCCTGACTCTCGGTGCCGCGACGAGTGGGCGGCCAAGAAGCCGGTGGCCGACTGGGCGAGCTGCTGCAAGGAGCGGTGAGACTGGAGCGGCCAGGCTGGTGCCAGGACGAAGCGGGCGCGGCAATCGGCAGAGAAACGAGGCCGGGGAAGGAGGAGGAAACAGAGTAGATGAAGGGGAGCCGCCGCCGAGGAAGAAGGCGGATCCTTTCGGCGGCCGCTGCAGCTGTTCCGGGACGCGGTCCAGGGAGTCGGCCCGCCTCTGAGGTGCTGGCCAGGTAGCTCCCCACCCAGAGGGCGCCCTCCCCGACCCCTCCCAGCGCGCCCGGCACGGAAAGAACCAGGACCGCACTCCGGGTGGCCAGGGCGCACCGCACCCCGAGAGGGGCGCCCTTGAGTCGCGCCGCGGCGCAGGTTCGCTAGCCGACTTGTCCGCCCGCCAAGAAAAGGAAGCGCTGTCTCTTCCCGCTCAACCCGGTTCCCCACCCCTTGTACTCTACACCCTGCAGCGGACGAGCGGCGCGGCCACGGAGGCGCCGAGGAGGGGCGAGCCGCCGCCGGGCAGCGGCGTCCCTTCGGGGGAGAGGGCGCCGGAGAGGAGGCGGCGGCGCGGCGCGACACGGGATGGCAGCTGCTTAGCCAGGCGCGCGCGGAGCAGCCCCGAGCTGTGGCTGGCCAGACGGTGCGGCTGGGCGGGGGACGCCGCCGCCACTGCAGCCCGGCCGGGAGAGATGAGCGTGGAGGCGGGCGAGGGCATCACTTTCTCTGTGCCACCCTTGGCCGAGGGCGGCAGCTACCGGAGGGGAGGAGCGGCGGCGGCCGCCGAGGGCGAGGAGAACCAGCTGCCGCCGCCGCCACCGGGCAGCTTCTGGAACGTGGAGAGTGCCGCCGCCCCTGGTGTTGCGTGTCCCAGTGCCACCCCCGGGAGCAGCGCCACCCGGTGCCGGGGCAACTCTGGTGGCGAAGGAGGCCGACGGACCACGGTGGCATATGTCATCAACGAAGCGAGCCAGGGGCAGCTGGTGGTGGCCGAGAGCGAGGCCCTGCAGTGCCTGCGGCAGGCGTGCGAGACGGTGGGCGCCACCCTGGAGACCCTGCATTTCGGGAAACTGGACTTTGGGGAAACTGCGGTGCTGGACCGTTTTTACAATGCAGGTGCGTGTGCAACCCCTTCCCCATCCTCCGCGGTCAGGGTTCACTTTTTCTCAGGCCGCCGCAGGGGGAAGAGTGTTTTCTTTCCTGGGCAGGAAAAAACAATTTCTGGGCAGCAATCGTGCTTCCTACTTATTTACTTCTTGCCCCATCTTAGAGGCAGCGAGCCGCGCTGCGTGACTGCTCCGGGCGGCCTCTCGCAGCTCTGGGGAGAGTGTATTTGTGCGAGAGTCTGACTGCCCAGCCACCAGGAGCTCGGGGTGCGTGTGGTCCTCTTAAAGAACTTCTGATCTCGTGCATTGCGAGATATTTGCCCCAGTCAGCCTTTCTACATTTAGTGTTTTGGTTTCTGTTCTGTTAGGTTTGGCCCACATTTTCCTTCTGTATATACCTGTGCCTGTTTTAGATGATGTCCTCATTTTTTCTGTGTACTTTTGAGAGTACAGAAATCATGACTTCTGCCACTCAGCCAGCTGCAGGCAGAGCGGATCTGTATGAATTTGCATGTTATGTCATGATCTTCCCAGCTCCCTTTACCTTAAGTTTAGTGGTTTGATTTCCCATCTCTTACCAATTTGAAGTTTCAAGTAATTACTTCCAAAAGCAACTTTGTAATTTACACTAAACTTGTATGATATCTTTGTTAGGATTTTGGTGAAAGAACCAAGGCCTGTTTTTTATTACTCCATATGCCCTGATGGGCTGGAAAGTATATAATTTTTTGTTTGTTTGTTTGGTTGGTTTTTTGCGGTACGCGGGCCTCTCACTGTTGTGGCCTCTCCCGTTGCGGAGCACAGGCTCCGGATGCGCAGGCTCAGTGGCCATGGCTCATGGGCCCAGCTGCTCCACGGCACGTGGGATCTTCCTGGACCAGGGCACGAACCCGTGTCCCCTGCATCGGCAGGCGGACTCTCAACCACTGCGCCACCAGGGAAGCCCCTGTAAAGTATATAATTTTAACATTGTTTAAAACACTGATATGCTATTTTAATAACTAAGATTAGATTGGCCATTAAAGTGTGCCCATTAAAGTGGTTGCTAGAATAATTCATGAAAAAAAAATCTTTTCAACCTATTACAGATTTCAGAAAGTGTCCCTGCAATTCAAGTGACTGCAGCAATTTGCTGTCTGTTAGCAAATGTTAGGGATGAAAGCATGTTATTGAAATTAACCTTTAGCACCCTGTACAACCAATGTTGAGGATATATACGTATTTACTTTTTTTATAAGTGGGGGCATAAAATTTGATTTAATGGTGGTTTCAAGCAATAAGGTTCTTGCATTTGTGATCACATAGAAGGCTTTATAATCCAATCTTGTTTCCAGTTCTAATTCTCTTCAACCTCTTCAAAACACCTGAAGTAGGCTTGTGTCCGTCTTGGAATTCAGCCAAAGCTGAATATTTTAAGAACAAGAAGAACTTCATGTTAAGGAAGCCAGACTAAATAAACTAGGACTTTGGTTCGGGTGTATTTTACAGTCTTGGTCTTCATAAGTGGACATTATAATATATTTTAGGTTGGTTCTTTGTGTGGCTTGCTTTTCTAAACAAGAAATATAACTTTTCTAAAAATTACAGCACTTTTATTTTTGGATTATAATTTAGAAGAAGTTTCAAAGAACTGAAAGGTATGTGAGGAAAACACCCAGTGAAATAATAAGCCTGTTTTTATTGCATTGATAGTTTGGGTATTTTTTTATAAAAGTAATCTTAAATTCTAAGCTAATTTGAAAGAGTTTCCTAACAAGGCTCACGTACTGTTTATTCTCCAAATACTGTCTCTGGGAAAGGGAGAGAGAAAGATCAGAAGGGACCAGACATTTGAAATGTATCTCATTTAATCCTCCAAACAAGCCTGTGAAGGAAGTACTTAGTTAGCATCCTTCTTAGATGAGAAAACCAAGGGGTCCATCACTGGCCCAAGGTCATAGGTAACAACTGGTTAATGGAGGATTTCACTTTGGGTGCCTGCTTCTAAAAAGCCCGGCTTCGCCCTTGTTATCTGCATTTAGCTGGGCTAATTTACTCTCAGAATCAAGAGAGGGAAGCATCAAACTCATGTGGCAGAGAGCTGGCAGGGACCTTATGAGCCATCTTGGTGCAATGTGGAATAGTGGGGAGGAGGACACGCTCTAGGAAAACCAGTGTTTCCGGGCCAGCTCTGTCCCATCCCACTGCTTTGTTCAACCTGGGCAGGCCCCAGTTTCACCCCTGCCTGTGACATGATCTCTGAGCTTCCTCATTCAGCATGAAGATGTTGGAAGATGTGACCGAATAAGGATGGTATCAGTTTTGTCCAAACCCTTTGTTTTTCTAAACCGAGGGCGGCCAAGTTAGATAGTAGTAGAACTTGACTTCTGATTTCTAAGAGAGTGCTTGCTCGTCCTCTACCAGAGTTCAGCAGATTTTTCTGTAAAGGGCCAGATGGCATAAACATTTTAGACTTTGCAGGAGGTGTCTCTCACAACTCCTCAACTCTGCAGGTATTACTCAAGAGGACCTAAACAAATCATCGTGGCTGTATTCCAGTAAAACTTTGTTAATGGACACTGAAATTTAAATTTCATGTAATTCACAAAGTATTATTCTTTTTTGATGTTCTTCCACCAACAATTTAAAAATGGAAAAAACCAATCTTAGCTTGCAGGCCTTACAAAAACAGACCTGGCAAGGTTTTGGCCCCATGCTGACCATTGCTCTACATCCACTACCTCCGCTCGAAAGTTGAACCATTATGATATAGTGGGAAGAACATCATCCCTCAAGTTCATCTGAGTTTTCATCCTGGCTCTGCTCTGGACCACATAATTGTGAGTGAGGCCCTTTGTCTCCTTCAGCGGCCTATAAACCTGACCAAGGATGGAAGTAGAGGGGGAGATTGGAGTAAATTTCTAAGATTCCCTCATGTAATCCTGTGAGTTTGAAAAGGGAAGGCAGCAGGGTGTGTGGGGACAGAGCATCGGAACAAGAGTTTCAACATCTAGATCTGGTCCTGGTTCTTCTCTAATTTGGAGCAAGTAATTTAAAATCTCAGAGAAGGGTTGTAATAATTGGGTTCTAAGATTCCTTCCAGCCCTCAAATTCTGAACCTTAAAATTGTGACAGTATTGATTAAAAAATGAATCACTTCAGTCCACAGAGATGAATGAACTGCTTGTATTAATATCTATCACATTGCCACCTCCAGGAGCTCAGGGTCTGTGAGAAGCGCAGATTCATGTCCTGGTTGTGAGGGGCTACACGGAATGCCTTGGGCTTCCAGGAAATAGCCTCTAGAATCAAACTGGGGAGTGGGGTTCAGAGGTGACCCCAATCTGCAATAGAATGGTAAGCAAGAGGGACTTAACAAGGGCCTCAACATTTAAAAGGGAATGTTGGTGTTCGAACAGCTCAGCTTAACAGAATGAATAAGAACTTAAAGCTTGGTTACATTTTTAGAAGCTTCCGCTATCTTTGTGTACTGGTATCTTTCGAAAGAATAGATTGCAGTTAAAGGTTTTCACTGATTTTTCCCTATTTGATTATCGTTCAACTGTAATCGAGTTTGTTCGTTGACTACACTTGTCATTCTCTCTTTCATTCCCGTTCTGAGAGGAAACTAATGTTCTATCAAAGATTTTATGAAAATTCATTGCACTTACATATACAATACTGTCACTCAGAGATGGCAGTTGCCAAGCTAACAACACCCCTTCCCAGCCCCCTGCATTGCAGGCAGTAAATTTCTGTAAAAGCTAAGAGATGTCAGTGATACAGATGTTAGCGATGCAGAACTATTCCATTCAGGTAGACAGACCCCAACTGGCAGGGTCTCAACATTTTTTAAAAAATGAACGTTAGTTTTGTGAAGTATGGCTGGTATAGGCTTTATTATTCCCCTACTTTGCTTATGGAAAAACTGAACCATAAAGAAGTTATATTCGTTCATTCAGGCTAAATGATTCAAGGTTGCTGCTTAGATCCAGGAGCACACTTTTTCTTAGAAATAGTATTATAGATGGTGGTTAAATTTGGGACTAGACTATAAGAAGCCTTGTTAATTCAGTGTACTTGAAGTGTGAACCCCATTTATCTGTTTAAACATTCAGGAAATTATGTTCCTGCCAACCTAAAACTGGGACTTTTAAAAAAAATTAATTAATTAATTTATTTTTGGCTGCGTTGGGTCTTTGTTGCTGTGCGTGGGCTTTCTCTGGTTGTGGTGAGCGGGGACTACTCTTTGTTGTGGTGCGCGGGCTTCTCATTGCGGTGGCTTCTCTTGTTGCGGAGCACAGGCTCTAGGCACGTGGGCTTCAGTAGTTGTGGCACGAGGGTGCAGTAGTTGTGGCACGAGGGTGCAGTAGTTGTGGCTCGCGGGCTCTAGAGCTCAGGCTCAGTAGTTGTGGCGCATGGGCTTAGTTGCTCCACGGCATGTGGGATCTTCCCAGACCAGGGCTCGAACCCGTGTCTCCTGCATTGGCAAGCAGATTCTTAACCACTGCGCCACCAGGGAAGTCCTGAAACTGGGACTTTGAATACATCTTTCCCTGTGTGAGAATCAGGAACTTTTGCGTTCATCTAGCTTCTGGTAGCATCCTGGCTGGATGTACGAGCATCACTTTGGATTGGTGGTGTTGAGAAGAGGGGCTCTGGTGAGGCAGGGGACAAAGGAAGGATTGGGTGGCTTTAGGGAGAGGAGGAAGCCTGGGCAGGGACGGAGGAGGAAGGATGCTCAGCGAAGGAGGAAGTGATACGGCAGGGGATCCATAAACACTTTCACCTTCGTCCCCTCCAAACCTATTTATGGGGCTTGACTTCCAGCTGATGTAAGACCCAGGGACAGTGCTCTGCTCAAGGCCACCTCACTCCCTCTCAGGGAGCTCAGGATTGGATGGCTGCCTGCTTCCCCTTTCCCTGCCCCTAGCCAGAACTTCGCCTGGCCTTTCTCTTAGGCAGGCTCTCTGTATTGCAATCTCTTACTCAGACTTTCACCCAGTAGCAACAGTGGGTAACAGGAAGGAAACACATGGAGGCTGAAATTTTAAGAATTTAGCCTTTATATTTTCATCTCTATAGTGTTCCCGCCTTACTTGGGTTTGTGATAAAAGTCACCCATTTGGGCCATGTCACTGGACAGGCATCTGAACTTTCTGGGTTTGGTTCCACTTGCTTCCAGCACAGCTCCTTAGGACTTCCAGTCTTATTTGATAACAAAACAAAAGCAAACATAACCTTTGTCTCCTCTCTATCTCAGACTGAGAAGTTCCTGAGAATCTTCCCGCCCACTTCTGCATTTTCTGCTTTTAAATCCAGTGAGGCTTTCATATATACTGTCTCATATACTTGGAGGGAGAAGTATACTTGGCTGGTGTCAGTATTTCCTAAATATTGGTTCCCATGAACCGGTTTAAAAAAATTGAAGACTGACATGAGTTTGTCAACATTTTATCTTTCCAGGTAAGTGTATTATAAAGAGAGAAAAAGAAAACTTGACAACCAGCCAGCTACTGCCATGACTTCTTAAAAAGAAAACACATTTTTTATGTTGAATTAGGGAAGGCATAACCTTAGAGTAAAGAATAGCTTTTTGCATACAGTAAATGTATGGAAAAACACATTATTTATTATTCTTTTTTCCCATTTCACCATGATGGATGAAAACTTTATCGTGCCAATTAACAGAGCAGTGTTTGAGAACCTCTAGTCTAAACCACCTTATAGCCCCTTCCTACCTCGTCACTGCTTCTTCACCCAAGAAACAAGCCTTAGCAAAATTATCAAAAGAGCAAACATAGGCAAACTCATAAAGAAAAAGTCTAGTTTAGGAAGTGATTAAAAAAAAATCCCAGTAGAGGCCCACTCATGGTTTTTCTCTCGGCTGTTGACTTTTTGCTGGCATATCATTGCTTGCCCCTGTGAGCTCAGAGCACTGTGCTTCCTCTTGCTTTCGTGGAGGCAAAGTTAAAATTTTCCAAAAAGAGCTTTACTAGAAAATTGGAAAAAAGCAAAACGAAAAACAAAACTCCAAAGCACAAAAATAACATTTGTTTTTAGAGCACCCATTTCTCATCCCAGATAGTCGACTGCAGCTTGTCCCCACTGGTCCTGCTTCCCAGGCTCCTGGGATCCTGGTTTCTTGCTTCAATTTGGTTGCCTTTTGTCTGCTTCATATGTTCATCAGTTGATAGTTCAAGTTGGTTCCACCTCTAGGTGAAGCCTAATTATAGGCTCACAACTTGGCCTTGTCTCACCAGTGGCCGTGGCTGGTGCCAGCCTTCTGGGAGTTCTCTGCTACAAGTCAGTTCCCCTCTGGTGGCTGCAGGGACTGTCCCTTGCTTCCTGTTTTGGAGGCCTGGTTAGAGGCCCGTTCAGTTCCTGTTTCTGGTTTGCAGGATAAAATTGGTTCACTGCTTCTTTGTGGAGCAGTGGGAGGTTGACAAGCACAAAGCCCAATGAATGTGCAAGTTTCCACCAACAGGTACTAACTGGTTTTGCTTTGCAAGTAGTTGCCCTAAGCAGACCCTTCAAACAGCACCCCGCTCTGCCTGAGGCAAGGTGAGAGTTGAGACTATAGTAAATGAGGTGGGAGTGGGCAGTGTTGCAGGAACTACAGCTGTGTGAGTATCAGGAAGAAACCGGTAACCAGCAGCCTTGGGAAAGGTATATCTTGAGAAAACAGCCTCACTGTCCCATAAACTGGATATAGATATGTGGGGAAACTGGCTGTTTAAGAAAGCTACCCCTTATTTTCAGGGAGCAAAATTAGATTTGCAAATTTTATTAGTGTCATAAAAGAAAAATAGGAAAGCAAAGCAAAATTATAATTTATTTTAAAATCCACTGGTGATTCTAATATGTTGACTTCTTTCGTTGCTTTAATATATTGGCTTTTATCTCTGGCTGGAGATGTTGACTTAAGAAACTCATCAAGGGCTTCCCTGGTGGCGCAGTAGTTGAGAATCTGCCTGCCAATGCAGGGGTTATGGGTTCGAGCCCTGGTCCGGGAGGATCCCACGTGCTGCAGAGCAGCTGGGCCCGTGCGCCACAGCTGCTGAGCCTGCGCTCTAGAGCCCGTGAACCACAACTACTGAGCCCACGTGCCACAACTACTGAAGCCCGCGCACCTAGGGCCCGTGCCCCGCAACAGGAGAAGCCACCGCAATGAGAAGCCTGCGCACAGCAACAAAGGGTAGCCCCCCGCTCGCTGCAACTAGAGAAAATGTGCGCGCAGTAACAAAGACCCAACGTGGCCAAAAATAAAAAAATAAATAACTTTATTTATTAAAAAAGAAAAAAGAAACTCATTAAAATATGTGTCAGATTACTGGCGAAGGAGAGACGCTATGAGACAAAGCTGATTTTTAAAGTCTTGTCTAATTATTCCAAAAAAGTTTGAAAGTGAGCACTTACATCTTATGTTTTTTATTTTGTAATTTTGTTTTTTTCCAAAAGAAAACTAAAAGATCAGAACCCAGGCTACATTGTGGCAGTTTTTTTAGGGGGACACAGAAGAGAGGAGAAAAAATTTAAATGTTAACAGCATCTTCTACTGAAAATCCTAGCAGAGCGGATCTGTGTAACTTGAATGCTTCAGAAGTTGCACAAGGTAACAGTAAACATTCCACAAGCAAACCATTTCTGTTACAGTAGGTAATCAACAATGGGCAAAGCAATTGCCTTTGGTATATGATTCATGCAGGAAGGAAGTTATATTTCTTTGTACAGCAAGGCTTTAAAAGAGGTTGTGACCAATTACATTAGTATTTTCCAATACTTTTAGTCTCTTCTAAGAACTCTTAAGAAACAGAAACATGGAGGAGAACTACTCTAGTGAATTATCAGTGGATGTCAGGCCATCTGACCACTGACTCCAAACCATATAAAACCAGGTATTTGCCTAAGCCAGAGAATTCTCTCTCCTTTCAGAATCTAAGTTACCCCTATTTCTTATTTAAAAATCATCCCCAAAGAATTAAGGAAACCCAGGCTATTACAGTCAAATACCTCTTGATATCACATTCACGTTTTCTAATAAGTTCATTGTGACAAGTATCAGCTTAGAGCCAAGGCAACCCAGGACCAGGAGTTTGATTCCTGTTGTCCAGGGACCACAGCGGCTTTTACCTCCAGCTAGGTGTTTTCCAATTTATAGTTTGGTCACACTGGGGTGTAGGTGATTTTATGTGGCTAAATCAGAATGATAATGTAAATTGTTCTATGCAATGGAGTCCTCTTTTGATTATCTTATTTGCTTCAGAAAACAAATAGATGTGGCAGTGTAGTCCTCTGTCTTTCACAGTTGAGGCAACTCCTCCTTGGAGAAGGGTATTTGACTTGGCCAGAATAAATCAACTGGTTGAGTAGGAAGTCGAACTCACCTCTTCTGAATCCCAAATAATCCAGGGTTTTCCCCGGTATACTACAGAGAAAACCATGAAAAAAACAGTAAGATAATAAAATTGGTTCAAAGGATAATTTGAAGAGCAGATATTACACACACACACACACACACACATGCGCGCGCGCGCACGCACACAATCAGGAATGCTGCAATGAAATTGCTAATAGATGCCAAACTGCTAATGTACTGTAAGGCAATTCTTTTTTTTTTAACATCTTTATTGGAGTGTAATTGCTTTACAATGGTGTGTTAGTTTCTGCTTGACAACAAAGTGAATCAGTTATACATGTACATGTGTTCCCATATCTCTTCCCTCTTGCGTCTCCCTCCCTCCCACCCTCCCTATCCCACCCCTCTAGGTGGTCACAAACCACCTAGCTGATCTCTCTGTGCCATGCGGCTGCTTCCCACTAGCTAGCTATTTTACGTTTGGTAGTGTATATATGTCCATGCCACTCTCTCACTTTGTCACAGCTTACCCTTCCCCCTCCCCATATCCTCAAGTTCATGCTCTAGTAGGTCTGTGTCTTTATTCCCATCCTAACCCTAGGCTCTTCATGACGTTTTTTTTTTTTTTTTAGATTCCATATATATGTGTTAGCATATGGTATTTGTTTTTCTCTTTCTGACTTACTTCACTCTGTATGACAGACTCCAGGTCCATCCACCTCACTACAAGTAACTCAATTTTGTTTCTTTTTATGGTTGAGTAATATTCCATTGTATATATGTGCCACATCTTCTTTATCCATTCATCTGTTGATGGACACTTAAATTGCTTCCATGTCCTGGCTATTGTAAACAGAGCTGCAATGAACATTTTGGTACATGACTCTTTTTGAATTACGGTTTTCTCAGGGTATATGCTCAGTAGTGGGATTGCTCTAAGACTCCACACACCAAATATGTTACTTTGATCTTGTAATTTAAGGCAAGTCATACCCAAATGAACACCATGTGTTACTGAGAGCCAGGTGCCGTGCCCGTCACTCTACATGCCTGAACTTATTCAGTCTTTATGAGGCAGATAATACCAGTGGATCAGTTTTACACATGGGGAAACTGAGACCCTGCAGAGTTATCTACTTTCCCAGTGCCACTTGGTAGAACCAAGTTTTGAACCTAAGACTGTCTGATCCCAGAGTCTGTTCATTTATAATTATGCTCTCCTGTCTGCTAGAAATAAATTTTCTGTTTGAGAACATTTAAATTACAGTCTTCTCATCAGTAGGCATTTGTTGACTACTTAAAATCTGCAAGATTTCTTCCTAAGGTCTGCACAGAATTGTGTTAAGAGTACAATTTCTGCCTTTTATGGTCTTACAGTCTGCCCATTGAATTCAGCAATTTAGTAAATAATTATTGGGAGCCTACCACATGCAAGGTGATGCTCTAAGTAGTGAATAGGTGAAAAATCCAAGGAAAGTTTTTTAAGGACTTCACAATATGGATGATTTCATTAAACTGGACACATGAGAACAATGTTCATTACTGCTATAACAGATGTGAAAATGCATTGAAAATAATAATCTTACACACCTGGAAGCTACGCGTTAGGCTCTTCACTTTATTTTTATATGAAATCAGTATCATGTTCCAAAATTATCTAAATAAATACCCAGATTTTATTAAAAACCTTTAAGGTCTTTTATAAATATTGACAAAATCTATTAAATTGACTTCAAAGAGGTATTGTAATTCTTTAACGTGGAAGAATTTTTTTATATAATGACTCATAGAAACAAGTAGAGCTATTACTTGAGACTTAGAATCTTTTTTCTTATATACTGTTTCTACAGTAGTGGAATTTGATCTGTATTTAAATTCTCTTGTATTAATCCTTTCAGTTTGTGAAAAAAATTGAGGCTATTTTAGGTAATTGCAACATGCCAACAATGTAGTATCAATTTAGGATTCCTTAGGCGTATAGTCCATGATAAAATTGTGTTACTTGCTTGTTGATAATGCCTGGGGCCTATGTATGGTCCTTGGTTGACAGAAAATAGTCAGCTTGAATGCCAAGTTACTGAGTGGCTGGGCAAGAATGAAGATAGTAAACAAACAAAATTCCATTTAGAGAATGGAATCTAAATGGCAGACACATATTAGATACCTTGTTGATGCTTGCAGAACCAGATCTGTGTTATGGTATACATAAAAATAACTAAGGTTGAAATCTGGGCTACCTTTGAACTTTCTAAGGAACATTATGAGTGTACACTTTACGTAACCTTTCTAATTATTTTTTTAATGTTTATTTATATTTTTATTTATTTATTTTTGTCTGTGTTGGGTCTTCGTTGCTGCATGTGGGCTTTCTTTAGTTGCGGTGCACAGGCTTCTCATTGCAGTGGCTTCTCTTGTTTCAGAGCATGGGCTCTAGGCACGCGGGCTCAGTAGTTGTGGCTCGCAGCCTCAGTAGTTGTGGTGCACAGCTTAGTTGCTCCACGGCACGTGGGATCTTCCCAGACCAGGGCTTGGACCTGTGTCCCCTGCATTGGCAGGCGGATTCTTAACCACTGCACCACCAGGAAGTCCTCTAATTATTTTTGAGTCACATACATACAGTTGATGTATGTTAGTTCTACCAAGACAATTTCTAGATTTTTAGGAATTGGTCTTGGGAAACTAGCTTTGGTTGATCCAGTGAAAATTCAGATCTTCGGATCTAGATAGTAGGATTTTAGCTTTTCAAAACTAACTCTTGGTCAGTTTACTGTTTACTATTTATATACAGTCAGAGTAAGAGAAGATTTCTAGACTATGTAGAGTGGCAGAGTCTGGCTTTAAAACCTAATGTATCTCTCTGTGTGTGTGTGTGTGTGTGAGAGTGTGTGTGTGTGTGTGTGTGTGTTGCAAAACAGGGTTGGGGTGTAAGTTGCTTGGCTTGATCTAGTGAAATTCGAGAACAATGCTGTAGCTTGCACGTGAGTTATGACAATGGTTGCCTAACTTTTCTTGCCCAGCAACTTAGTGCTGCCAGTAGTTTACGTGCTTAAAGTACACTTGGCAGTTGGTAAATCTGAAATAAAGTTGGAAAGGAAATGCTAGCCTAGACTCTTAATAGAGTCCTAGACTCTTCTTTCCTTTATAACTCAGTAGTGTAGAACATTTATTTGATCATTAAATATGCCACATGAGTGGGTCACACAAGGACTGATCCTGCTGTGTTTACTAGCGTCAACCTGCAAGTCTGCATTTGTGTTGTTTCCAAGGTCTAAAATTAAGGGTTGTCAGCATTATGAAATCTTTGCACAGTCAGCTCTGCTTTTGACTTAACATTTAATTTCCAGGAGTATTTTGTGAGTGTTTACTGGTCCATATAGCATGTATTCAAATGAGTGACACACTTGGTCATAAGTTTTTATTTGGATTGATTTATGTCACACCAAAGTATAAGTGACAAAAGTTCATATTTATCACGAACATAGTATGTTTCCAAATCTCACTTTTTAAGGTTCTTTTGAAGAAATGACTTAGATGCAAAGATGTACTAATGAAGAAGTAAATTGCAGGAGTGTTTACAAGCGGCTAACATGTAAATATTCATTAGCGTTCATCAGTGACAGGGTTAAGGCATGGCTTGCTTGGATTTACAGAAAGTTTAAAAGTCCAGACAGAATCCTGTTCTCGATTCTTTGTTTCAGGCAACAGAAGTCAGAAAAAAGGCAGACAAGAACTGTAGGTGACTGAGCTCAAGTAACCTCTGTGTAGTTTTATGGTTACATTTATAACTGTCGTTCGGTGCCCATTTATGAAATCTCGGAGAAGGTAAAACCTTGATAGCACGATAGTGACACTTTTCTGTGTCAGCCAAATCTCTTATACACTTGGAACCAAAGTTAAGATATTGCTCTATCTCTCTGGTTTGCCTCCAACATTGAATCATATTTTCACTGTTTGGTGAAAGGGAGATAAGTAATGGAAAATCGCTACTTCACAATTTCCAAGCTGCTCAGAGCTCAGGACTCTGCATTTAATAAAACTCTGTTTTATCAAAGAAGCAGGTTTCATCTTGTTAAATATATAGTGAACATTCTTCGTGATTGATAATCTCTTGATTATCCAAGGCTGGTATCTTCTTCTTATTACCTCTTTCCATTCATTGTTAATCTTGGAATAGCCCAAGAGGGACTAGACACCATCCTTAGCAGCAAGTTTGTTCACACAAAAGCTGTTGCCACTGTGTTGTGACACTGCTTGGGAATTTTGAACAAAATTGTACTATGATATTTATGTGTTGTCATGCCTTAATTTTCCCAGACCACCACTATTTCATAGGTTTGTGCTTTCCTATGAAAATATCATTAGACATGTTGGAATAAGTTTGCAGAGACAGATGTATGAAGCAGCCCTGATTTTTCTGTTTTCAAATTCCACTTTTTTGGGTTGGTTCTCCTTTATTTATTTGTCAGGGGAGTAAGAGCGTGTTCCCTAAACAGAGTTCTGTGCCAGAGGATAAGCCAACTTAATTTGAGACGATTTTCTAAGAGCATTAAAGGAGAAAAAAAAAAACCCTATGATTGGAGAATCCAAGGCCCTAATCTGCTTTCAGTTTTCAGTTACCTGGTCCAAATTGTGAAAGCTCCACCTAAGACTTGAACTGGCTTATGAGCTTCTGATGACTTTATATTTAGTCTATGAGAATTACCTTCTCCAGTCTTTTAATTGTCCGCTTTAACCACAGAAGAAAGTATTGCCCAATATTTGAGCTATAATATGTGGTCACCAGGGAAATTCCTTCCTAAATCCAGCATATTGCATAGTTATTTATGAGCTGGAGCTTAGCATTCTTTTTTATTTAAGCTAAGAATAATCATGGAACTCTTTAACTTTCTATTTTTTAGCCCCTCTTTAAGATCTGTGTGATTTTTTATTGATGTTTATGTTAGTCTACCTGTTACCTCTTAAAATAATCTCTTAAGAACTATTAAATACATCTTAATTTGTTTACTTGATTCTTTGGAGGATATAAAAAAAAGCTGTTGCTCCACAAGTGTTGCATCATATGTGAAATGACTAAGAAGGAACAACCGAAGAAGTCAAGTCCAATGTTAGAGGATAATGAGAAAGCCTTTGATAGAAAGGTCTGACATAGAAGAAGCAGTTTCAGGTACTTTAGAGGATCATTAAAGTATAATTCCACGTCTCTTTTCCTTGTCTGTCTTGTTTATCCTGCATCTCTAGTACCTAATACAGTGCTTGGCACTTAATAGGCACCTGATACGTATTGATGGATTGAATGAATGAATATTGCATTTTCCCTTAGTGGTGTTTATTAATTGATTTTGATATCTGTCTTTTCTACTTAAGTGTGAGTGAAGTTCCTAGGTGGCAAAGATCACATTTGATGGATCTTGACATCCCCCAGGTCTTCTGTATCTGTGCTTGACCTATAGATCTGTGCTTGATCATGAAGTGGCCGCACTTAACTGAATTCAGTGAAATCAACCCTTCTGTTGAGGGGCTCGCAGTCCAGTGCAGGAGACCAGCTATAAAGATAGAGTAGGGGCTTCCCTGGTGGCGCAGTGGTTGAGAGTCCGTCTGCCGATGCAGGGGACACGGGTTCGTGCCCCAGTCTAGGAATATCCCGCAAGCTGCGGAGCGGCTGGGCCCGTGAGCCACGGCTGCTGAGCCTGCGCATCCGGAGCCTGTGCTCCGCGACAGGAGAGGCCACAACAGTGAGAGGCCCGTGTACCGCAAAAAAAAAAAAAAAAAAAAAGATAGAGTAGGCTATGCTGATTGCCGATTGCTAATTGCTATATTAGAAGTTTATTTAACGTGCTTTGAGAACACAAGTGACAGAGGATTCTTCTGGGGAAGAGGGGAGTGTGGAGGAGGTTGGCTAAGGCTTTGGATAGAAGATGATATTTGAATTGGGTTTTGAAGGATAACAGTGAAAGCACTTATTACATGCCAGGCATTTTAAATTCTGAGAATAAGTGAGACTCCCCAAAAGAAAGAGGTAGAATAAAAAGAGGGCCTATGGTGGAACAGAGACAACATCAGCATTTAAAGATGGACAGAGGAAGGCATCAACTAGTGAGAAAGTAAAGTGTCAAGAGATAAGACAAGGGACGGGGGAAAGTTCAGAGAGTGGAAGAGAGAGGAAAAGAGTGAGCTAGCTGAAAGCGACAGGAAGAGGTCAGAAGTCAGTAAAGTTGGATGTTTCAGAGAAATAGCTGGACTTGGAGATTAGAAATCCCCTGATAACTTTTGCCAGAGCAATTTCAGGAGAGTAGGTGGCGGTGGTTGTCTGGAATAGTGTCTTTGAGTGATTGCTGGTGAACAACGGGAGGCGTATAACCAAGAGTAGTTTTTAAAGAAGTGTGTTGCAAATGAACCCGTCTACGAAACAGACTCACAGACCTAGAGAACAGACTTGTGGTTGCCAACGGGGTGAGGCTGGGGGAGGGGTGGGCCGGGAGTTCAGGTTTTACAGCTGCAAACTGTTACATACAGCGTGGATAAACAACAAGGTCCTACTATCTAGCACAGGGAACTGTATTCGATATCCTGAGATAAACCATAATGGAAAAGAATATGAAAAAAATGTATATATATGTATAACTGAATCACTTTGCTATACAGCAGAAATTAACACAACCTCGTAAATCAACTATACTTCAATTTTAAAAAATAGATAAATAAAAATAATTTAAAAAAATAAACCAATGTGTTGGTGAGAGAAGCAGAAAGAGAAGGCAGCTGCTGGCAGCAGTGTACCCTGCTCCCAGGTTAAGGGACCTTGCCTGGTCCTGCCGGTGTTTATACCTTAGAGACGCGATGAGGTCAGTAAGCCTTTGTGGGCTCAAGTATTATTTAACATTGTTTCTGGGGGAACGTGGAATACAAATTCCCAACCACCTTCTTCCAGAAAGAACTTTGGAGTGTGACCCCTTGTAAATGTACTTGTTTTCTTGGCTAATTGTAATTAGCTGAAAGTAGAGTTGCTTTTCCTTGTGAAATTCTGTAACTTAGATAATAAATTTGAATTCACAGTGATACAGCTTAAGCTGAGTGTTCTTTACTGTTGTTGGAACTCAGTTTACAGAAGTGTTGGACTTGTTCAGGAGGTGAAAGTGTTCACTAAAAAAATGGATAGCTCAGGCTAGGTAAGTTTTTCATTCTTTTCTCTCCAATGGCTGGATTTCATAGGTTTTTGAAGCTCAAAGAATAAGAACTGAGATCAAAAATGCTTTTGTTATTTCCTCAGCCACTTGAAACACTTCATTGCATATAACACTGGCCACTTTTAAGTAAAAATGATTCTTTCTTTAAAAGAGATCTTTTTTACTTAGTGCCATCTCACTTCGTAAACCTACACTGGAAACAAATTTTTTAAAAACTCTGACTGCTTTTTAGGCTTTCTTCACCTTAGGTTCCAGTCACTCCCGAGTGGAGAGCTGCTCTGACTACAGTACTGGTATAAACCCTGGATTACTTTGAAGGTGCTCTCACTACCAGACAGGCTCCTTCCCTTGTATTCTTTGTCTATTTGTCCATTCCAAAAGAAGCTCTCCCCCCTCAAAAAAAATCTTATCTGAATAGTTACTGTTGCTTTACTGGCTTATCTTGGAATCATCTCCCTTCAGCCTTATCTTTTATGCATCCAGTGAAGGACACATGTGTCTGATGTTGACTCATGTTTCTGATGATACCCCCTTAACTCTTTCGTGTAATACTTACTGGAGTAGGAGAGAGAAGGGACACATTTACTTAGAAACATTTGCTTAGAAACATTTCGTTTACCTAAGGATGACTTTACCAAGGATTAAGTTCTCTCTCTCTCTCTGTCTTTCTTTCTCCCTCTCTCTGTCTCTCTTTCTTCCTTTCTCTTTCTTTCCTTTAGTAAAAAACCATTACAGAGCCCGATCTTTTAAAAACTTGTTTCGAAAATCAGTTCTCAGGGTGAAACTTGAATTTTCTAAAAGAGCATTTCCAAAGGAAACATGTTTTAAAATATTGGGTTGTCAAGATAGTACAGAATCTTCTAATAGTAATAATAATATTATTATTATTTGATAATAATAGTGGTAATTACAATAAATAAAAAGATTAGAGTAGAAAGGTTTCGTTGTACAGGTTTCTAGTAACAATATGGGGCATTAGGTGGATTTCATTCCTTTAGTCCCTGTGAAATGAACAAAATGCCTTTTTTGGTGTCGGATGTTTCCCTACTATGTCTTTTTAGCTCAGAACTCCCTAGCTGTAGCTTTAACTGTCTGATGTATACTCCACATCTGCTGTGATCCCACAGATAACCTTCAAACTCATTTCCCTACAGAAATTGGTCCCCTCCTCTAGTTCCTAACATCTCATTAAATGGCACTCAATTGGGACTTCCCTGGTGGTCCAGTGGTTAAGAATCTGCCTTCCAGTGCAGGGGACGCGGGTCCCCTCTCTGGTCAGGGAACTAAGATCCCACATGCTGCTGGGCAGCTAAGCCTGCGCGCCGAACTAGAGAGCCCACGTGCTGCAATTACTGAGCCCGCACACTGCAACTACTGAGCCCAAGCGCTCTAGAGCCCATGTGCCACAACTAGAGAGAAGCCTGCACGCTGCAATGAAAGATCCTACATGCCACAATGAAGATCCTGCGTGCCACAACTAAGACCCAATGCAGCCAAAAAAAAAAGAGAGAAAAAGAAAAATGGCACCCAATTTTCAAAACCAGATTCTTTTTTATTTTATTTTATTTATTTTTTTTTTTTGCGGTACGCGGGCCTCTCACTGTTGTGGCCTCTCCCGTTGTGGAGTACAGGCTCTGGACGCGCAGGCTCAGTGGCCATGGCTCACGGGCCCAGCCGCTGTGCGGCATGTGGAATCTTCCCAGACCGGGACACGAACCCGTGTCCCCTGCATCGGCAGGCAGATTCTCAACCACTGCGCCATCAGGGAAGCCCTCAAAACCAGATTCCTTTAAAATAATCATGAATTATATCCATGTTAAGAATATCAGTCCTTTGTTTTTCCCAATGTATTACTTTATTTCCCTAGTTTGATGTTTAGTTTAATTTTTGTCTTAATTCTTTACATATTTTTATAGTCAAAACTATTATCTTTTGTGAATTCTACTGTTGCTTTTAAGTGTAGATTCTTGCTTCATCTGTAGATCTGAGAATTATTTATTTGTACTTTTTTCTAGAAAATTTAAGACTTTCTTTTACACTTGACTCCCTCCTCCATCTTGAGTCAATTTTGTTGTAATGATGTAGGAAAAGTAATGTGTCTGTATGCCAATGTACTGCGATTCACAGAAGGAAACAACTTGTGAGCTAAGTGAAATTTATAAACATGACATTTCTTTAAACAGCACTTACTGTTTGTTCATGCATGTCTGAACTACATCCGTTATTTCTATAAGTGACCTTGTCTCTTGCTCTTAATATTACCTAATGCCTCCAGCCCATTTCTCGGAGGGAAAGATACCCCTTACATGGCTTCCCCTCCCCTTGGGGGAAGAGGCAAACTTAGTAACAATCATTTAGTTTTTACTTTACAGAAGTCATTTACTTTTTACTGTAGCACATTGATGTGCTTAGAGTTAGTGTTATTGCTGTATGTAGAAGCCGTCTGCTCCAAACATCCCCTTTTTCCTCATTTATTCATTCGTTCATTTGTTCATTCATTCAATACACATTGGTTGGGTCTGCATCACGTGCCAGACTTTGGAGAGAGAAAGTGGCTGGGACATAGTCCTCGCCCACAAAATACTCAGGTGGTGGTTGGTCTTCACTCTCCCATCTCCTCACCATTTGTTTTTCTGTGTACTGTTTCCCCATCCCACTTCTGTATATTTATCTCTTCTTCTTTTTTTTTTTTATTTTTTACAATCTATTTTTAAAATTGAGATTATAACATAGACCATAAATTCACTTTTTAAAAGTGTCGAATTCAGTGGTTTTTAGTAGATTTACGAAGTGTGCCGCCGTCATCAATATTTAATTCCAACACATTTTTATCACCTCAAAAGTAAACCCTGTACCCATTAGCAGTCACTCCCATGTCCCTTTCCCCTCAGTCCCTGGCAACTACTCCTTTTGGTCTCTCTGAATTCGCCTCTTCTAGATATTTCATATAAATGGAATCATACAGTATGTGGCATTTTGTGTCTGGCTTCTTTCACTTAGCATAATGTTTTCAAGCTTCATCCATGTTGTAAACAGGTGTTGATACTCCATTCCTTTTTCTGGCTGGATACTATTCCACTATGTGGGTATATAACATATTTTGTTTATTCATCTGTTGATGGACATTTGGGTTGTTTCCACTTTTTGTCTACTATGAATAAAGCTACAGTGAACAGGTATATACAAGTTTTCAGTTCTCTTAATTATATACCTAGGGGTGGAATTGCTGGTTCACAGGGTAACTGAACTTTCTGAAGAACCATTGAAACACTTTCTAAAATGGCTATATCATTTTCTGGTACCACCAACAATGTATGAGGGCTCCAGTTTATCTACATCCTTACTGATGCATGTTATCGTCTGTCTTTTTGATTCTAGCCATCCTAGTGGATATGTAGTGGTACCGCGTTGTGGTTTTGACTTGTATTTTCTTAATGACTAATGATGTTGAACACTTTTTCATGTGTTTATGGCCATTTGTATATCATTTTTTGAGAACTGTCTCATCAGATCTTTTGTCCATTTTCAAATTCATCTTACCGTTGAGTTGTAATAATTCTTTACATATTCTGCATATAAGTCTCTTATCAGATATATGATTTGCAAATATTTTCTCCCATTTTGTGGGTTATTTTTTTTTGATAGTATCTTTTGAAGTACAAAAGTTTTAAATTTTGATAAAGTCCCATTTATCTATCTTTTCTTTTGTTGCTTGTACTTTTGGTGTCTTAACATAAGAAACTGTTGCCCAATCTGAGGTCACGAAGACTTACACCTACATTTTCTTCTAAGAGTTTTATAGTTTTTGCCCTTGAATATAGGTCATTGATCCTTTCTGAGTCAGTTTTTATATAACATGTGACGTAAGGGTCCAGCTTCATTCTTTTGCATGTGGATATCCAGTTGTCTCAGCACCAGTTGTTGAAAAGACCGTTCATTCTTTCATCATTGAATTTTCTGGCGCTCTTGCCAAAAATCAGTTGACTATAAAAGCATGAGTTCATTTATTGATTCTGTTTCATTGATCTGTATGTTTATCCTTATGCTAGTATTGTATAGTCTTGATTACTTGAACTTTGTATTAAGTCTTGAAAAGGAAGGAACTTTGAAAAGGAGTATGAGGCCCCCAACTTTGTTCTTCTTTTTCAAGACTGTTTTGGCGATTTTCGTTCCCTTTGTATTTCCATATGAATTTTAAGCTTGTTCATTTTTGCAAAAAAGACAGTTGGGTCTTCTTACTATTTTTAACTGTCCTTGATATCCTTTCCTTTCTCTGTAAAATGTTTCCCTTCCTGTTTCTCTTGCCTTTCTTGGCTTTTGTGACAGCCAGTCTCAACTTTTGCTTTTTATTTATTGGCTATTGGACTGATCATGGAACCATGGATTGCAGAGTTTTCAGGTTTGGGGCATTTATTGTCATTGTCGTACTCAGGGTTGGATAGATTTCACTTCCTCCCTGGCTTCTTTTCTTCCTTTCTTTGTTTCCTTTCTCTTTTCCTTCTTCCCTCCTTCCTTTCATCCTTCCTTCTTGTGGGTTTGGCACTTATCAGAATTAGGGATGTTGGTAGAGTCTGACTTCAGAATAAATGGGGAATCACTACTTACCTCTGTCTGCTTATTACTTAAAATTTAAATATTTAAATGTGAAAAGTCAAATATTTCTTGAATTGTGGTGATAAACTTATGATTTGGTTTCTTATACAAAAAATAGAACATCTGGTTTTTATAAGAAAAAAACATTAAAATGTTAATTTTCCTATAACATACTTGTTAGTCCATGCTCTCTTTAAAAATAATCCCAGTCTGTAAATATTTCCAGGTTTAGCACTCTGTGTTTTGCAGACAACATCTTAGTGTTAAGATATTAGATGAAGGAATGGAGTTTATTATAGGTTTAACCTGCCCAGTATGGTCTTATGTTGGTGTAATGTGAAACCTTCTCTGAACTGTTGCCTTAACTTGGGCAATCACATTGACAAGCTCTTTGCTCTGTAAATCTCTTAATGACCTCTCTCCCCAACCACAGATTCCAACCTGTCTAGTTCTGTTGAGCCAGATATCCTATTACCTAGTCCCCTAAAACGCAGTTGTTGACTGCTGTGTCTGGTAATGAAGGGAAGAGTCAAAACTCCGGTAATCTATCAGTCTGTTCGTTACCATGGGTGAATCAAGGTAAATCGGGTGTGGCAGTATGGAACAGCAAGGGCACAGACTTGACCTACTTGGCTATGAGACCAGTGGTACCCAGCTGTTTTAGTTTTTAAATTGTGAAGGATGACCCAGAGGTCATCCTTACGGTCAATTCTTTGCTGAGTTATTGCTTGGCCTCGTTCGAAGGGGAAACTAGAGCTTCAACTCAGAAACACACCCTACAGAACAGTTGGTGTGGATTTGCGGGTGAGGTATTTAAGCGGACAGTGTCTGACTGCTCCCCGGGGTGGGGATGGGGGTCCTGGCTTTACCTGCAGCTTCCTTGGTTTTATGCTGTACCAGGTAGATTCCTGCCCACTTCATGACCTGTGGCGCAGCTGGGAGGGCTCATCAGGGTTAGGGACTGTTTCTTGGAATGTTCACATTGGGGATTTCTGTCTCCACTGATCAGAGGACTAGAAAAAAAAAATCATGTCTTCCTCATGAAGGGAGGGAAGCCATATACTGTAATGATGGAAACGTGGACTGTGGCTCTGACAGACCTCTGTGTTTGAGCTTTGACCCTGCCACTTACTGGTTCTGTGTTCTTACTTCTCTAAGCTTTATTTTCTCGTCTATAAGACGGAGGTCAAAACAGTCACTGCCTCATAGATCTACTGAGAAGGTTAGATGGGATCGTGCAGGCAAGGATCTTTGCACAGTGCCAGGCAGGTCGTAGACTGTTGGAATAAAAAGGACTTTAGAGACCATTTAATCCAGTACTTAATCTGATGCTTGAATCTAACAAGAGGCTCTTAGATGCACTTTTATTATGTTGCCATATTGCCTTATTAATTTGATTGTCATGGTGGTGGGGACATCTAATGATGACTCCTGACTTTGTTAAGATACTGTTTAAAAAGTTCTCCATTGCCTGGGCATATGGGGCTGGGAGAGCGACGCAGTCCTGGAAGCAGATGTGTGGCAGTCATGGTGCCCAAAGTGACAGATTTGCAGGGAGCCGCGAGGTGACCCCCCAGAGTTCACACGTTTCAGTTCCCGAGACATGGTGGGAAGAACACGTGCTTTAGGATTAGGAGGCTTGCTCTGAGTTTCAGTTCTGCCTCACATATCCTCTCTGCGATGAGAAAGCCTATAGTTACCATCGTTTTGAGGATTAACTGAGAAAGTAGACAGGAAAGGAGCGGGCAACATTTATATATTCACAGTGACGATTTATTATTTTGAGAAGTGTGTGTTTCACTTTTCTGTGTGCTGCATAATAAACCGTACAAAATGCAGTGGCTTCTAACAACAATCTGTTATTATCCCTCACAACTTAGGGCGTTGACTAGGTTCCTCTGGGCGGTTCTTCCGTTTCATGTGTAGTTGGTTGGGTCGGCAGTCATCTAGGGGCTGGACTGGGCTAGAATGTCCAGGAAGGCTCATTCCCATTCCTGGATGTTGGTGTGGGCTCTCTGCTGCGGCCTCAGTTCTCTTCTTGTGGCCTCTCCACACGGCCAGCTTGGACTTCTCACATGGTGTTTGCATTCTGAGACGGAGTGTTTCTCAGAAGATGGAAGTGGAAGCTGTTAGTTCTCTTATGCTTTGGTCTCAAAATTCTCAGGACTTTGGCTGCATTTTGTCGGTCAAAGCAGTCACAGTGCCAACCCAGGCTCAAGAGGAGGGGGACAGCTCAATGGGGAAGTGGGCACGTGCAGACCGAGGGGTAAGGAATTGATGGTGGTGGTCTTTGGAAACATCCACCAAGTTTGAATGTCCTTGTGTACTTCACACCATGTGGGTGTGCACATGTGCTGGGGGTTGATCCCCAAGTCAGTAGTTCTCTGCCTGCTTCGCTTCCATGTAGTAGCTAAGTCATGGAGAGAACCAAGGCCTGAGCCTAAAGGAGAGTCATTGAATTTTGAGAAAGAAGCCATTAAAACTCAAAATGGAAGGTACCTGAATAGATTCAGCAAGGATATGCTTTACATGGAAAACATTTTACCCCTATAAAAAAATTTATTTTTCCTCTACAGATAGGGCTGCTAGGAAATTTGCTGTCAAAATACTTTCCTGAGACTTTTTGCTATCCACCAGAAGAAGGTTTGTCTGAAAGCTGACCTGGTTCCCCACATATTTGGGTCTATTGGGATTAGATGGTTGAACAGAGACTGGACAGCTGAAAATTTGCCCTGGCTGCTGCTTGAAGTGGACAAGGCAGTGAACAACTTGGTGAAAATCCAGTTTATACATCCAAGACTCCAGATCTCTTTTATTCATTCATTGGCCATGCTGCGGCTTGTGGGATCTTTGTTCCCCGACCAGGGATTGAACCCACAGCCTCAGCAGTGAAAGCACAGAGGCCTAACCACTGGACCGCCAAGGAATTCCCCAAGACTCCAGACCTTAACTCACTCGTTATGCGAAAAAGAGATTGATGCTTTTCAAAAATCTATGCAAATTAACATGCATCCAAGACTCACTACCCCATCTCAGCTTTGGGAGTGGACAGGATTTGTTGTTTTTCCCCTCTAGCTGTGCAGAAGGCAAGGCAAGGAAGGAGTAGGGCCACAGAGAGGACCAGGTGGTAGCAATGGCCTGGCCAATAACCAAGAGACCTCAGGAGGCTGGGAATAAGAAGGGGGAGAGTCCTTCCCTTAGGGTCAAGTGCAGATACATGTGGTTCATGGACTGCTTTAATCTGCAGGCAACGTGCCTATCCCTAGAGAGGTTTGCAGCCAGCATTAAAGTGTCCAGAGCGATAAAGACAGCGTACAGGAGGTACTTCCCTGAATTCTGCGTGGCTTTAGAAACTCGACTAGAAGTTTACTTTTCCTAATCTAAGCTCTCCTCCTGCCTTGCCCTCCCACACTCTCTGCCTTATTTCTGGTGCCATCCATGGATGGCTGAACCAGTGGCGAGCATGTGCTAACCTCTCTTTCTAATCTTTGCCCACAGAAAACCCGAGAGTCATGTGCAGACATCGGCAGACAGTTCTTGCTGGGTATCCTATCAAATGTACTGTTTATATTTGCAAAAAGCATTGGTTCTTCTACTTGGCAAACAAAGCGTGTCCAGCGTTAACCATACAAAGTCAGGAGCTCTGTTGTTCTGTTGGTTCTTTCCCATACCCACTCCCTTCCCCATTTGCTGCCCTGCCTCTTTCTTGCAACTCTTCTCTGGTGGGGCCATCAGTATAGGTTTTCCTTTCTTATTTTGGTTCCTCGATCCAGATGGACAGTGTTGTCCTCTGCTTAAATTAGAAACCGAAAGTATATGCCTGCCTTCCTTTAAGGTCATGGATTTTAAATTCAAAGAAGTTGAAGTCTTAATATTAAAATTATTTTGTTTCCTTTTTCTAGCACCTTATTGGTCAACGAAGACACTAGCAATCTTGAATTTTTGGTAGAATTGCTGACTGAGCCAGTCTTCCCCAAACGCATTCATTCTATCTGTCTTTGCTCTCAAGAGGGCCGTTTGGTGGCTCACTCTTTTTACCTTCCTTCTCCATCACTTCTCTTTTGCGTTGTCTGAGTAGTCGCTAAGAAATGGCTTTTTTCTTCTTTTTTTAAATAAATTTATTTATTTATATTTATCTTTGGCTGCGTTGAGTCTTCATTGCTGCACGCGGGCTTTTTCTAGTTGAGGCAAGCAGGGGCTACTCTTTGTTGCAGTGTGCAGGCTTCTCACTGCAGTGGCTTCTCCTGTTGCAGAGCACGGGCTCTAGGCGCACGGGCTTCAGTAGTTGTGGCACGTGGGCTCAGTAGTTGTGGCTCATGGTCTCTAGAGCTCAGGCTCAGTAGTTGTGGCACACGAGCTTAGTTATTCCGCGGCATGTGGGACCTTCCCAGACTAGGGCTTGAACCCGTGTCCCTTGCGTTGGCAGGCGGATTCTTAACCACTGCGCCACCATGGAAGCCCCAGAAATGGCTTTTTAACCAGTGCAGTTTCTTGCTTTGGGCTCCTGACCAGCTACAGGAGGAAACTTGTTAGCACAGCATTTGCAAAGTCTGCCCAGGTTGGGCGTCCATTTGCCTCCTCTGCAACTCCGTCTCCCAAGACCTGTGTTTGGACCCAGATTCAGGGCTGTTTTCCTAATAAATCAAGCTCAGGGATCTCTCCATTTTTGTGTACAAATGTCATTTTCCGTTTGTTTTTCCATTTCCCCCCTTTGAAGTTCTGTAGTTTTACTGTGATGATAGGTTTTAGACCCAATGATTTCGAAAATGGGACCCAGTTCTTCTAGACTTCTTTCTTCTTCCTGCCTGGAATTTACTTCCCTCCCTTGCTGGGGAGCTCCTTTGCATCCTCTAGGCCAGTTCTGTAAACCTCTCCTCAAGCATCCCCACCCAGGCAGTTAGTAACACCCTCTTCTGTCTTCCCACAGTGCCGGCTGCCAGGCTTCTACTGAATTTTCATGATTGGCCTCCCCGTTGAGACTGTTAGTTTTTTAAGTTAGGTTAAGGTCTGTTTTCTTCATTTTTGTGTCCCTAGTGCTCACCTGTAATAGGTGTTCGATAAGTATTTCTTAAATAAATAAATAGTGCCAGTAATTAAATTCATTGAACATATGTGACTTAAGAATTTGATCATTTTCATAAGCAATACCTCATGTAAGAGCTTTATTCAGAAAATCTTTTGCCTTTTGTTCTAGCTGTTGCTCATGGCTAAAATGAAAGCGGATCAATATGTATAATGGCATGTATCTTGACATTTAGTATAGGATTTACTAGTCTTAACTGCCTTTAAGTCCTTTATTGTTTTGGGAAGGAAAAAAATAATCTAGGCTGGTGACAGTTATCTGTAACTCACTGCTGACTATACTTTGCTGTTTAGGCTTGAGATGTTCTTGCCATTTTATGACAATTTGAATATCGCAATTGGATACGTTTCATTTATTTTTTTAAAGGTTTATTTATTATTTATTTAATTTATTTTTAGCTGCGTCGGGTCTTAGTTGTGGTGTGCGGGCTCTTCGTTTTGGTGCGCGGGCTTCTCTCTAGTTGTGGCGTGCGGGTTTTCTCTCTCTCGTTGTGGTGCACGGGTTCCAGGGCGTGTGGGCTTTGTAGTATGCAGCACGCGGGCTCTAGTTGAGGCATGTGGGCTTAGTTGCCCCGTGGCATGTGGGATCTTAGTTCCCTGACCAGGGATCGAACGTGTGTCCCCTGCATTGTTAGGCGGATTCTTTACCACTGGACCACCAGTGAATTCCCCGGATGCGTTTTAAAAATACCATCGTTCTTCCACAAGATGAGGGAGGACTGATTGAATCATCTCATGTGGTTTCTATCCTGCTGTCCCTAGTGCCTGTCAGAACAGGATTCAAAAGTTAGGCAGTGACTGTAGCCCCCTCTCCTGGCTTATTGCATTTATTTGGCACTTGGAGATATAAAAAACTAGGTAAAGACTTTCAAAACCCATTCCCTGCCTCAGTAACTTAAAACATGTGTGAAAATGTTGTTTTAGCTTATTTTCATTTCCCCTTTAAAGTTCTGTGGACTTTTCCCATGTTAATAGTAGATACAGCCTGTTCTTTGAAAATAGGGAATAGTTTGTATATGGGTAGTCTTTTACATCGTCCAACTTGTACTTTATGTATAGTTTTTAGTATAATGGCTATTTTAGGAAACTTTCTTCTTTAAAGATCTCAGGACCATGTTACTCTTAGGTTACAATATAGATTTTTGTTACTGATTCCTGCCTATCATCAGCAATGGGAAATATGGCACATACATGAATCAACTTCTTATTCATCTTTGTCCCTATTGTTCACCCTAGCACCTGGTGTATAGTGTTTATTCAGTAAATATTCATTGAATGAACAAGTAAATTAGGCCGTATAAAGACCAATTTACCTTCAAAAGCCTCTACTTAACAAAGGTTTGGCACATAGAAAAATAGGCAAAAAACAGGATTCCTACTGTAAGTGTAAGATGTGCAGAAACTCAAAACACATTTTTGTTTTCTCAGAGGGACTAACAGTTTTAATCAAGGCAGAATACACTTAAACCTAATGATTGATTATTTATAAATTATTGAAGTATAAACAAAGACTTCACTTATGAATTGCTTCCTGCTGGTCTCTATTTTACTGACTTTTCTAAAGCTCAGGTAAGGGAGGAATAAAAATGTTTTTCTTCCAGAATCTACAGATCTGGACTGAAGGCGTTAACTACAAAAATTATTTGATACACCAGTTGAAAATGGTTGGGCGGGAGGGCAGAACCCATTTTTTAAAAATGAGAAACAAAAGGTATTATTGGTCATAGTAGTAGCTTAGAGTCCTGGAAGAATGTCTCAAAGACCTGTAAATGCAGCATAAATGCAGAGACAGTTTTCATTTTGGTTAAATTTTCATCATATAAAGTTATAAGGCTTTTAAAAAAATCATAAAAGTTAAAAATTAGAGTAATAAAAGCAAAAAATTCCAAAACTTTATTGCATAATGATTTTTTTTGCAGTGCTTTAAAATATTATGTAAGAATAAACTGTGCAGGGGCTAAGAAGCTAACTTTTAAAGTGCATGAAAATTGTTTAATTTTATTTTATTTTTTAAAAATTTATTTATTTTTTAAAAATTTAATTAATTAATTAATTAATTAATTTATTTTGGCTGCATTGGGTCTTTGTTGCTGCATGCCGGCTTTCTCTAGTTGCGACGAGCAGGGGCTACTCTTTGTTGCAATGTGTGGGTTTGTCACTGTGGTGGCTTCTCTTGTTGTGGAGCACGGGCTCTAGGGCATGTGGGCTTCAGTAGCTGTGGCACACGGGCTCAGTAGTTGTGTCTTGTGGGCTCTAGGGTGCGCGGGATTCAGTAGTTGTGGCATGTGGGCTCAGTAGTTGTGGCTCGCGGGCTCTAGAGCGCAGGCTCAGTAGTTGTGGCGCATGGGCTTAGTTGCTCTGTGGCATGTGGGATCTTCGTGGACCAGGGCTCTAACCCATGTCCCCTGCATTGGCAGGCAGATTCTTAACCACTGTGCCACCAGGGAAGTCCCAATTTTAAATTTTAGTATGATGTAAGGACACTAATTTACAGTGCGTTTAAGTGAAAGTAAAATCAAAATAGTATTTGCTCCTAAATTACTAAAGAACCTAATGTACCAAAATATTTAAATAAAAGTCTTACATTGGGTGCCTGTATTAAAATAGGCATTAGTTTTTTACACGAAGGCTATTACTTTAGTTCTAATACCTTTATGTAACACTCATGACTAGTTTACCGCTTTAAATGGTTTCATTTTTACGTTCTCTATTTTATATCTAAAATGTATTCAGATATTTCAAGGTATGAAAAGAAGTCTCTAAGATCTATGAAATGAGTTCTCTGATTAATATGTCTGATGAACTTTTAATTTTTCTAATAGGTAAAAATTTTTCTAATTTTTCCAATAGTAGCAAAAGGGGATCTTGTTAATAGTTAATATATGAATATTTCACAGATCTGTGGTGCTATCTGACAAGACAGACGACTCTCATAAAAAAATTCTTGCTTCCCAATATTTGAACAGCTCCCTTGATCTTATTTCTCTGCACACCCAGCCCTGACTCTCTTCCTGTAAGCTGTGTTGAAATTGAGATGCTGTTATAGTTGTATTTGGCTGGGTTCCTAAGGAATACGACAATTCTGCCCTGGAACTTATTTTCTTGAGAGATCCCAGAGGTAGGTATGTGGCCAGAAAATGTAGCAAAGCAAAGCATCTCTTGATTATTACATGGGGCTCTGGCCTCAGGCCCCAGTATAAAACTGGTGAGCTAGGCTGGAGCCCTTGAAGATCTCCTTCTCTGGGCTAGGTGGCTTGAATGGTTTGGAACCAAAGCAGGTCAAAGAGCCTTCCTATCAGTTTCTACCACAGCCCTGAAACCTCTGAGTTTCCTCAGGTCTTAACCCTGACTGGATGGAAGTTCATGAAGGTGCTGGAGGAGCAAAAAGGAGCTTTGCTTCAAGGCCTAGAGGGGCTCTGAAGAGAAAGCCCATGTATACACTTGAGAAAGTGTCTCCTGGAGGTGCCTTTGGGGTAACTCTTCCTGACAAGCTGGAAGAGGAAAAGGAGACCTTATCCACGTACTGGACCATCAGCTCCCGCGAGGCTGAAACATCTCTGATAAAATTCTTGAAAAAGTAATCTCTGCTCTCTGACTCATGTTCTTCACCTCTTATGGTTGTCTTTTCCCCCATCACTTAATAGAAATCCATCTCTTCTGATGAATCCACAGAGACTTCAAGTATCACATAATATGGCCTTTTGTCTTCATTCTCCTTAACAGGAAAGTGCGTGAGGCTGACAGCTCTCCCTCTGTCTTTCTTACTGTTCTCTCATTATTTAGGATATCTGGGATGAAAATATGGTGTCAGTCAGTTCAGGCTGCTAAAACAGAATACCATAGACTAGGTGGTTTAAACAACAAACGTGTATTACTCACAGATCTGGAGGCTGGGAAGTCCAAGATCAAGGCACTGGAAGATTCACTGCCTGGTGAGGGCCTGCTTCCTGGTTCGTAAATGGCTATTTTCTCATTATGCCCTCACATGCTGGAAGGGGTGAGGGAGCTCCTTGAGGTCTTTTTGGTAAGGGTGCTAATCCCATTCATGAGGGATCCATCCTTATGACCTAACCATCTCTCAAAGGCCCGTTTTCCAAATGCTATCACTTTGGGGACTATGTTTCAACATGTGAATTTTGGGAGGACATGATTGTTCAGTTTATAGCAGCAGGAAACCGTGGAGCTTATGGTACCCTTAAGGAGCTTATAGTCTAGTTGGAAAGACAGACATCCCGAAAGATCATTTCACTGTGCTCTGACATAGCCACATTGTTAACTTTCAAGTACATATTTGCAGCCCATTCTTCCCTCCTTAGCTCCATTTCCATGTATCCAACAATCTACTGAATGAACATCTCTTCTAACCTCAAATTAATGCTATCATCTTCTGTCTGAAACCCGTGTCCCTGGTTGTATTTTCTCTCCAGTCATTCAGACTGGACACCTCAGTGTCATCTTTGGTTCCTTACTCCCTATTCATCCATTCATCTGAGCACCTAGCCAGCATCTATGGATGCAGAGAGCCTACAGTACTAGCTGTAGTAAGCACTGTTGCTGCGTAACACTGGGTTCATATAATTTCACAGGAAGGAAAGGTAGAGAATCCAGCGTTCATAGGAGAAAAAGCAAAAAGGCCTCTATTACTGTTTTATGGGTTGATGACTCAGATTTTTTTAAATAAATTAATTAATTTATTTTGGCTGTGTTGGGTCTTCGTTCCTGTGCAAGGGCTTCCTCTAGTTGTGGCAAGCAGGGGCCACTCTTCATCGTGGTGCGCGGGCCTCTCACTATCGCGGCCTCTCTTGCTGCGGAGCACAGGCTCCAGACGCGCAGGCCCAGTAGTTGTGGCTCACGGGCCTAGTTGCTCCGTGGCATGTGGGATCTTCCCAGACCAGGGCTTGAACCCGTGTCCCCTGCATTAGCAGGCAGATTCTCAACCACTGCGCCACCAGGGAAGCCCTCAGATTTATTTAAATACAGGCTTCCCACATACGAAAAATTATCTAAAATGTAGGCATTCTTTTGTATAGCATTTGTGGTCCCCCAGTAGGTCTTAAGAAAATGTCACTCAGTAAACAAGCAGACAAGTAAACAAATAATGACTCCCTGTTGGGATAAGTACCATGAAGAAAAAATAAGACAGCATAAGGCAGAGGTGGACTAGAGCCAGGAATTGTAGGTGGAGGGGCAAGAATTACGAGGAGGTGGTATTGAGACACAGAGCCTGAATGATGTGAAGGAACCATGCAGAGATCTGGGAGGAGCGTGTATCAGGCAGAGCAGGCAGAACCCACCTTCTAAAGCCTACACTCGGATTTGAACCCGGATCCTCAAACCCTTAAACTGCTGCCTGACCTCTGTCTCCCTTGCCACCAGCCACTGTCCTAGCCACGCTGAAATTCTCCCTTTTCACAACTCTATGTCTTTGCATTATTTCCTCAGTCTAGAGTGAAACCACACTTCAGAACACATCTGAAATGTCATATGTAACCCACACACTCTCCCATGCACACCTCCCTATCATATAGCCCCTACTGATGCAAATTACAGTCGATTTGTTTAAAATCCTCCTCCGCCTCCAGACTGTAAGCCTTTGAAAACACAGACTTACAGATTAATCATCTCAGTAGCACCAGTGCCTAGAACCATGCTTGGGGCATGATAGGTGCTAACAAAATTGTGGAATATTTGAATGAGTGAGGGAGAGAGGGAAGGGGAGAGGGAGGGATAAAGGTACGCAGAGAATGAACGTACAAATCTTTCTTGGAAGGTATGAAGCACCCTGAAAAAGATGAACTAAAAGTAAATAGAGATGACTTTAGAAGACTAGAGATGTTTTTATAAATTGAGCTAGAACCGTGCAAGCTATTATATATAGAATGGATAAACAACAAGGTCCTACTTTACAGCACAGAGAACTATATTCAGTATCCTATGATAAACCGAAATGGAAAAGAACATGACAAAGACTGTATATGTATGTATAACTGAATCACTTTTCTGTACAGCAGAAATTAACACAACATTGTAAATCAACTATACTTCAATAAAATAACTTTTAAAAAAAGAAAGAAAGAAAGAAATTGAGCTAGAGCCCAAATGCTTACCGTGGTCATTGGGATGCCATCAAGCATAATCATACTAAAGGTTCACCTATATTTCTAGGCTGGTAACCTTCTAAAAGTAGGAGTAGCTTGGCTTTTTCTTTTAAGTCGGTGTGTTTTTGATATTTTACATGTTTGGTAAGTTGGACTACAAGAATGCAAGCCTGAATCTACTTTCTGTATAACCACATCCCTTCTTGAGCGGCCTGGGTTGGGAAATAATACTTTGAACCAGAAAACAAGAACCGTAACAACACGCTGTCTTCTTCCCAAGCACTGTTCACAGCCTTTCTAGGCTGAGGTCACAGTTTTAAAACATGGCTCTTTGATTGTTGAGAAGGGTGGGGAAGGATTGTTTAATTGGGCACCTGCAGGCTGTAACCTACCAGCAGATTTCTACATTAGGGGCATTTTGGCATGTTTATGTTCGCTGGATAGAAGGAAGAAATAAGCAGGTTATTGTCTACCAATATGTTTCTTTGTGAAAATATTACTATATTTGGCCAAAGTCCTCACAACTATATTTAACATCCTTTTAGCGTTTGCTTCTGTGTTTCTTTAGTGCTAGTAAACTCCACATCTCCCAAATTCCCATGGGCTATAATAATGCAATCTGGAATTCAGTTCTTTTTACTAATCTGTGATTTAAACTACCGAAAGATATTGCTGTAATCCCCAAATACAAGCTTAACATGCCTGGGAAAATGTAGGATGACGGGTCTTTTGGTGACCTCATCCAAAACGAAGGTGGTAAAATCAAACCAAACGAGCAGCCAGGGCCCAAGGAGAAGCAAAGGTTATGAGCAGATTTCTATAGAGCACTTGAATTATGGCAAAGGAATGCTGCTCCGGAAGGATGAAGCCGTGAAGAAGAGGGAGTGAAGAAAAAAAAAAACAAAAAGAGGGAAATGCACTCACTGGAGTTGGAAGTCATGAGAAAACAACCTAACGAGGTCCCCAAAGAGAGGAACAAATTCTCTGTTTTCCTTGTCATTCTGACAAGCAAAATTTTAAAGTCATATCAGAAAATCCAGAATTTTTAGCATCCCCTGAAACACTAAGTGAGATGAGTGGAAAGCTTTGCATTTAGTAGTTGATCCTTAGAAGCAGGAGACAATTGTGTAAACACACTGCAGGACGAGGACTTAGAGCTACTTACTTTAGAGAGGGGAAGAAAATGAAATGTCTGAGATGATAGCTTTTGACAAATTTAAGACCCTTTTTCTTCCCATCAATCGAAACCAAAGATAAATCGGGGAGAAAAAAAGCCAAATGTTTTAGTCTAGATTCAGAAATACCTTTTAAGAGCAACATGTTCTAACGCTACCTAAGATACCATGTGATCTTGTTGAGGAAGTAATGTGACAAGTTATTTTTAACAACAAAAATACTTCGATGCACCATGAACTCTAACAATTCATCCCTTCATCATTAAGGAGAACTAGTGGTCCTCGACAGTTCTTCAAGACACCAAACTAGCATGAGAAGAGGTGTTTATTGTCTTTCAGGGACAGTAGGATGTGCTTTTGAACCATTCTGTATTGGCTAATGAAAAAATGGAAGGGCAAGGGGCTGTGACTTTTCCCAGAGTCAATGGGGTAAGGAGGGAAGGTGAGCATACCTTGTCTCTAATTTCTGCTTTGATAAGTATATTGGTGTAGGGGTGTTTGTGTAATGACGGTTGTTTGCATGTTGCTAAGTTGGAAGAGGATGAGTTTGAAAGGTGCATCAGTAGGTGGTTCACCTATACAGCTGCTTGCCATGAACTGTACTGGGTTGCTCCTTAAACTCTGGATGGAGATGTGCTGCAAAGCGCAGCCTCCATGAGCCCCCTTCATCCCTGGCCTCTAACATCCAGCGTTATTCACTCAGTCACTCAATAGACATTCATGTAGGCTTATATGATGCTGATGAATTTGGCTCAGTTTTTACCTGGAAGCTCACATCCTGTTGGACAAGACTAATAAAAAAATGACAAATTCTAAGTCCATGGTAATTGCAAACTAGACTTTGTGCTGTGGGTGACAGAAGATCTAATAGGAGGTCATTTTTGAGCTCAGCCATTTGGAAGATGAGTGAGCATTCTGTTCGTGTGAAGGGGGTCATCTAACTATGGGCATGAAAATGGTCCTGAGACATTAAAGTCTAGATTCATATTAGACAACCAGGTAGTATAGAGTGATTGCATCTTCACTGGTTGCCTTAGCATAAGTATCCTACTGGGGTCCCAATAATTATTAAGGCAAAATCTTTTACAACTTTTCAGCCATATTATATAATTTTCTATATTGTTCCACTTTTATTTCTTGACTAAGATCAATAATTTGCCTATAACTGTATAAGAAAGATACTGAAGAAACCCCTTCCACTGGCTGGATTTTTCCTCCTTAATTATAAAGATTGTGTGTACATATGTATTATATATATTATATATATGTGTGTGTGTGTGTGTGTGTGTGTGTGTGTGTGCAGGCATCTAAGAACCTTAACAGGTGTTGATCTATTTAAAGCTGTTTTATTCTATGGCCTTTCCTTGGAAGTAGTTGTCTCATTTTTTAAAAGAATTTATTTATTTTATTTATTTTTATTTTTGGCTGTGTTCGGTCTTCGTTGCTGCACGCGGGCTTTCTCTAGTTGCTGCGAGAAGGGCCTACTCTTCGTTGCAGTGCGCGGGCTTCTCATTGTGGTGGCTTCTCTTGTTGCGGAGCTTGGGCTCTAGGCACGTGGGCTTCAGTAGTTGTGGCACGTGGGCTCAGTAGTTGTGGCTCACAGGCTTTAGAGCGCAGGCTCGGTAGTTGTGGCGCACGGGCTTGGTTTCTCTGTGGCATGTGGGATCTTCCCAGACCAGGGCTCGAACCCATGTCCCCTGCATTGGCAGGCAGATTCTTAACCACTGTACCACCAGGGAAGTCCCTAGTTCTCTCATTTTTTATCACAGTTTCTACAAAATGTCTACTTCACCTTTTAACTTTCTTAGATTTGCCTTCAATTTTAAATTCTTAATATCAAAGGTATTTCTTATTGTACTATGCCACGTGTTAAGTTCTGTAGTTTAATTTCACCTTCATTCTTACACAAAACAAAACAAAATACCAAAAATTTCCCACCGTTGTATTGACATCATGAAATCTTATATATAATCTTTTTTCTTTTTTTTAAAACATCTTTATTGAAGTATAATTGCTTTACAATGTTGTGTTAGTTCCTGTTGTGTAACAAAGTGAATCAGCTATATGAATACATATATCCCCATATCCCCTCCCTCTTGCATCTCCTTCCCACCCTCCCTATACCACCCCTCTAGGTGGTCACAAAGCACTAAGCTGATCTCCCTGTGCTATGTGGCTGCTTCCCACTAGCTATTTTACATTTGGTAGTGTATATATGTCAGTGCTACTCTCTCACTTCTTTCCAGTTTACCCTTCTCCCTCCCTGTGTCCTCAAGTCCATTCTCTACGGCTGCGTCTTTGTTGCTGTCCTGCCCCTAGGTTCATCAGAACCATTTTTTTTTTAGATTTCATATATATGTGTTAGCATACAGTATTTGTTTTTCTCTTTCTCACTTACTTCACTCTGTATGACAGACTCTAGGTCCATCTACCTCACTACAAATAACTCAGTTTCATTTCTTTCTGTGGGTGAGTACTAGTCCATTGTATATATGTGCCACATCTTCATTATCCATTCATCTGTCGATGGACACTTAAGTTGCTTCCATGTCCTGGCTATTGTAAATAGAGCTACAATGAATATTGTGGTTCATGACTCTTTTTGAATTATGATTTTCTCAGGGTATACGCCCAGTAGTGGGATGGCTGGGTCGTACGGTAGCTCTGTTCTCAGTTTTTTAAGGAACCTCCATACTGTTCTCCATAGTGCCTGTATCGATGTACATTCTCACCAACAGTGCAAGAGGGTTTCCTTTTCTCCACACCCTCTCCAGCATTTATTGTTTGTAGATTTTTTGATGATGGCCATTCTGACTGGTGTGAGGTGATACCTCATTGTGGTTTTGATTTGTATTTTTCTAATGATTAGTGGTGTTGAGCATCCTTTCATGTGTTTGTTAGCAATGTGTGTATCTTCTTTGGAGAAATGTCTATTTAGGTCTTCTGCCCATTTTTGGATTGGGTTGTTTGTTTTTCTGATATTGAGCTGCATTAGCTGCTTGTATATTTTGGAGATTAATCCTTTGTCAGTTGCTTCGTTTGACAGTATATTCTCCCATTCTGAGGGCTGTCTTTTCGTCTTGCTTATGGTTTCCTTTACTGTGCAAAAGCCTTTAAGTTTCATTAGGTCCCAGTTGTTTATTTTTGTTTTTATTTCCATTTCTCTAGGAGGTGGGTCAGAAAGGATCTTGCTGTGATTTATGTCATAGAGTGTCTGTCTATGTTTTCCTCTAAGAGTCTGGCCTTACGTTTAGGTCTTTAATCCATTTTGAGTTTATTTTTGTGTATGGTGTTAGGGAGTGTTCTAATTTCATTCTTTGACATGTAGCTGTCCAGTTTTCCCAGCACCACTTATTGAAGAGACTGTCTTTTCTCCAATGTATATTCTTGCTTCCTTTATCAAAACTAAGGCGACCATATGTGTGTGGGTTTATCTCTGGGCTTCTTATCCTGTTCCATTGATCTATGTTTCTGTTTTTGTGCCAGTACTATACTGTCTTGATTACTGTACATTTGTAGTATAGTCTGAAGTCAGGGAGCCTGATTCCTCCAGCTCCATTTTTCTTTCTCAACATTGCTTTGACTATTCAGGGTTTTTGAGTTTCCATACAAATTGTGAAATTTTTTGTTCTAGTTCTGTGAAAACTGCCATTGGTAGTTTGATAGGGATTGCACTGAATCTGTAGATTGCTTTGGGTAGTATAGTCATTTTCACAATATTGATTCTTCCAATCCAAGAACATGGTATATCTCTCCATCTCTTTGTATCACCTTTAATTTCTTTCATCAGTGTCTTATAGTTTTCTGCATACAGGTCTTTTGTCTCCTTAGGTAGGTTTATTCCTAGTTATTTTTGTTGTTGTTGTTGTTGCAGTAGTAAATGGGAGTGTTTCCTTAATTTCTCTTTCAGGTTTTGCATCATTAGTGTATAGGAATGCAAGAGATGTCTGTGCATTAATTTTGTATCCTGCTACTTTACCAAATTCATTGATTAGCTCTCGTAGTTTTCTGGTGGCATCTTTAGGATTCTCTATATATAGTATCATGTTATCTGCAAACAGTGCAGAGCAGTGACAGTTTTACTTCTTTTCCAATTCAGATTCTTTTTATTTCTTTTTCTTCTCTGATTGCTGTGGCTAAAACTTCCAAAACTATGTTGAATAATAGTGGTGACAGTGGGCAACCTTGTCTTGTTCCTAATCTTAGAGGATATGGTTTCAGTTTTTCACCATTGAGAATGATGTTGGCTGTGGGTTTGTCATATATGGGCTTTATTATGTTGAGGTAGGTTCCCTCTATGCCTACTTTCCAGAGAGTTTTTACCATAAATGGGTGTTGAATTTTGGCAAAACCTTTTTCTCTATCTATTGAGATTGTCATATGGTTTTTATCCTCCAATTTGTTAATATGGTGTATCACATTAACTGATTTGCGTATATTGAAGGATCCCTGTATTCCTGGGATAAACCCCACTTGATCATGGTGTATGATCCTTTTAATGTGCTGTTGGATTCTGTTTGCTTGTATTTTGTTGAGGATTTTTGCATCTATGTTCATCAGTGATATCGGCCTGTAGTTTTCTTGTTTTGTGGCATCCTTGTCTGGTTTTGGTATCAGGATGACAGCGGCCTCGTAGAATGAGTTTGCAGGTGTTCCTCCCTCTGCTATATTTTGGAAGAGTTTGAGAAGGATAGGTGTTAGCTCTTCTCTAAATGTTTGATAGAATTCTCCTGTGAAGCCATCTGTTCCTGCATTTTTGTTTGTTGGAAGATTTTTAATCACAGTTTCAATTTCAGTGCTTGTGACTGGTCTGTTTGTATTTTCTATTTCTTCCTGGTTCAGCCTCAGAAGGTTGTGCTTTTCTAAGAATTTGTCCATCTCTTCCAGGTTGTCCATTTTACTGACATAGAGTTGCCTGTAGTAATCTCTCATGATCCTTTGTATTTCTGCAGTGTCAGTTGTTACTTCTCCTTTTTCATTTCTAATTCTGTTGATTTGAGTCTTCTCCGTATTTTTCTGGATGAGTCTGGCTAATGGTTTATCAATTTTGTTTATGTTCTCAAAGAACCAGCTTTTAGATTTATTGATGTCTGCAAGTGTTTCCTTCATTTGTTTTTCATTTATTTCTGCTCTGATTTTTATGATTTCTTTCCTTCTGCTAACTTTGGGGGTTTTTTTTGTTCTTCTTTCTCTAATTGCTTTAGGTGTAAGATTAGGTTGTCCATTTGAGATTTTTCTTGTGTCTTGAGGTAGGATTGTATTGCTGTAAACGTCCCTCTTAGAACTACTTTTACTGCATCCCATAGGTTTTGGGTCATCGTGTTTTCATTGTCATTTGTCTCTAGGATTTTTTTAAAAAAATTAATTTATTTATTAATTTATTTTTGGCTGTGTTGGGTCTTCGTTGCTGTGCTTAGGCTTTCTCTAGTTGCGGCAAGTGGGGGCTACATTTTCGTTGCGGTGTCTAGTCTTCTCATTGCAGTGGCCTCTCTTGTTGCGGAGCACAGGCTCTAGGCATGCAGGCTTCAGTAACTGTGGCACGCAGGCTTAGTAGTTGTGATTCACGGGCTCCAGCGCGCAAGCTCAGTAGTTGTGGTGCATGGGCTTAGTTGCTCCGCGGCATGTGGGATCCCCCCACACCAGGGATCAAACCTGTGTCCCCTGCATTGGCAGGCAGATTCTTAACCACTGTGCCACCAGGGAAGCCCCCTAGGTATTTTTTAATTTCTTCTTTTACTTCTTAAGTGATCTCTTCGTTATTTAGTAGCATATTGCTTAGCTTACATGTGTATTTTTTACAGTTTTTTTCCTGTAATTGATATCTAGTCTTATAGTGTTGTGGTTGGAAAAGATACTTGATATGATTTCAATTTTCTTAAATTTACTTAGGCTTGATTTGTGACCCAAGATATGATCTATCCTGGAGAATGTTCCTTGAGCACTTGAGAAAAAAGTGTATTCTGTTGTTTTTGGATGGAATGTCGTATAAATATCAATTAAGTCCATCTTGTTTAATGTGTCATTTAAAGCTTATGTTTCTTTCTTTATTTTCATTTTGGATGACATGTCCATTGGGGAGAGTTGGGTGTTAAAGTCCCCTACTATGATTGTGTTACTTTCAATTTCCCCTTTTATGGCTGTTAGCATTTGCCTTATGTATTGAGGTGCTTCTATGTTGGGTGCATAAATATTTACAATTGTTGTATCTTCATCTTGGATTGATTCCTTGATCATTATATAGTGTCCTTCTTTGTCTCTTGTTATAGTCTTTATTTTAAAGTCTATTTTGTCTGATATGAGAATTGCTATGTCAGCTTTCTTTTGATTTCCATTTGCATGGAATATCTTTTTCCGTGCCCTCACTTTCAGTCTGTATGTGTCCCTAGATCTGAAGTGGGTCTCTTGTAGACAGCATATATATGGGTCTTGTTTTTGTATCCATTCAGCCAGTCTATGTCTTTTGGTTGGAGTATTTAATCCATTACATTTAAGGTAGTTATCGATATGTAAGTTCCTATTACCATTTTCTTAATTGAATTGGGTTTGTTATGTAGGTCTTTTCCTTCTCTTGTGTTTCGTGCCTAGAGAAGTTCCTTTAGCATTTGTTGTAAAGCTGGTTTGGTGGTGCTGAATTCTCTTAACTTTTTCCTGTCTGTAAAGGTGTTAATTTCTCTGTCGAATCTGAGTGAGATCCTTGCTGGGTAGAGTAATCTTGATTGTAGATTTTTCCCTTTCATCACTTTCAATATGTCCTGCCACTCCCTTCTGGCTTGCAGAGTTTCTGCTGAAAGATCAGCTGTTAACCTTATGGGGATTCCCTTGTATGTTATTTGTTGTTTTTCCCTTGCTGCTTCTAATATTTTTTCTTTGTATTTAATTTTTGATAGTTTGATTAATATGTGTCTTGGAAGGTTTCTCCTTGGATTTAGCCTGTATGGGACTCTCTGTGCTTCCTCAACTTGGTTGACTCTTTCCTTTCCCATGTTAGGGAAGTTTTCAACTATAATCTCTTCAGATATTTTCTCAGACCCTTTCTTTTTCTATTCTTCTTCTGGGACCTCTATAATTCTAATGTTGGTGCGTTTAATGTTGTCTCAGAGGTCTCTGAGACTGTCCTCAATTTTTTTCATTCTTTTTTTTTTTATTCTGCTCTGCAGTAGTTATTTCCCCTATTTTATCTCCCAGGTCACTTATCCATTCTTCTGCCTCGGTTATTCTGCTATTGATTCCTTCTAGAGAATTTTTATTTTCATTTATTGTGTTGTTCATAATTGTTTGTTTGCTCTTTAGTTCTTCTAGGTCCTTATTAAACATTTTTTGTATTTTCTCCATTCTGTTTCTAAGATTTTGGATCATCTTTACTATCATTATTCTGAATTCTTTTTCATGTAGACTGCCTATTTCCTCTTCATTTGTTTGGTCTGGTGAGTTTTTACCTTCACCTGCTGCAAATTTCTGTATCTTCTCATTTTGTTTAACTTACTGTGTTTGGGGTCTTCTTTTTGCAGGCTGCAGGTTCGTTTTTCCCATTGTTTTTGGTGTCTGTCCCCAGTGAGTGAGGTTGGTTCAGTGGCTTGTGTAGGCTTCCTGGTGGAGGGGACTGGTGTGTGTGTTCTGGTGGGTGGGGCTGCATCTTGTCTTTCTGGTGGGCAGGGCCATGGCCAGTGGTGTGCTTTGGGGTGTTTGTGAACTTAGTATGATTTTCAGCAGCCTCTCTGCTAACGGGTGGGGTTGTGTTCCTGTCTTGCTAGTTGTTTGGCATGGGGTGTCCAGTGCTGCAGTCTGCTGGCTGTTGGATGGAGCTGGGTCTTAGCGTTGATATGGAGATCTCCGGGGGAGCTGTTGCTGATTGATATTACATGGGGCTGGGCGGTCTCTGATGGTCCAATGTCCTGCACTCGCCTCTCCTACCTCAGAGGCTCAGGCCTGACACCAGGTTGGAGCACCAAGATCCTGTCAGCCGCATGGCTTTTGGGAAGTCTGAGGTCTTCTGCCAGCATTCAGTAGGTGTTCTGTAGGAGTTGTTCCACATGCAGATGTATTTGTGGAGGGGAAGGTGATCTTCATGTCTTGCTACTCCGCCATCTTGAAGGTCCCCTTTTATGTAGTCTTTAATACATTTTCTCAGATTTTGTTTGCCCTGTTCCTTTTCTTTGCATGTTTTATAAAGAACCCTCTTTATTTTTTCAAAGAAAAATTTATCTTCCAATTTTTTTCTAAATAAAAACATATTTGTGCAAACTCACATAAATAGACATATTTGGTACTCATTATGGATAGTTATAAGGCCCAGATGTGGATATGTAATGGTAAATATTAACATTTTTCCAAGTGCCTCCTTTATCTGAACACATTTCAGAAAACTTATCAGCTAAGATTTTCATGCCTGATGCAGAAAGGTGGATTAAGACAGTTGGGTAAGGATATGAGAAGGATAACATCTCATACACCATGCCTACCTACATGCATCCACAGCTTTACACATGACTCAAGGAGTACTGGTTTATTTAGGATTTCTCACTTTGGGACAGAAAATGGAAATGTGTTTCTTTCAGAGACTTGGCATTTTGAAATCTTTCTCTAAAATTATGGTAATAGATGTTATTGCCCCAAAAGAGTTACCATATATCTGATAGACGGGAGTTGTTTTTTTTTGCTTGTTTTGTATAGCAATGTTTGCCGTGTTGGATAAAGTTTGTTTCATTTTATGCTAAAACATCCTCTATATCCTGTGTATGGATTTGCAATATGCCTGTTGCTTCAAAGGGTGATCACTGTCCCAGCAGTATGGGCATCATCTGGGTGCTTGTGAGAAAGGCAGAACCTCATCACTCCCTCCTCCCACAACTGAATCAGAATCTGTTTTTTAAAATTAATTAATTTATTTTTGGCTGCGTTGGGTCTTAGTTGCGGCACGTGGGATCTTTCGTCATGGTGCGTGGGCTTCTCTCTAGTTGTGGCGCACGGGCTCAGTAGTAGCAGCACGTGGGCTCTCTAGTTTGGTGCGCAGGCTTAGTTGCCCCATGGCATGTGGGATCTTAGTTCCCCCACCAGGGACTGAATACCTGTCCCGTGCAGTGGAAGGCAGATTCTTTTCTTTTCTCTTTTAAAATATTTATTTATCTGGCTGTGCCGGGTCTCAGTTTCGGCATGCAGGGTCTTTTAGTTGTGGCATGTGAACTCTAGTTCCCTGAGCAGGGATCGAACCCGGGCCTCCTGCATTGAGAGCACAGAGTCTTAGCCACTGAACCACCAGGGAAGTCTTGGAGGGCGGATTCTTAACCCCTGGACCACCAGGGAAGTCCCCAGAATCTGTTTTTTTTAAGATCTGGTGATTCATGTACATGTTAAATTTGAAAACTCTGGTCTTCACTCACTATTTTTACTTCATAACCTCCCACTTATTCTCCAGTTATTGTCTTTAATCCACTGGTCTTACGAAAGACAATAATGACAGTAGTTTAAAGACACACATCGTTTCTCAGCCTTTGTCATACATTTTCAGCACATGCCATCTTGAAGGCTAATCAGTTCTGTGAGTCCCATTAGGAGTTCTACGTAATTTCACCCCAGAAAACCCTTTTATTTATTGGTCCTTGGCTCCCTATACATTCCTTGGTCAGAGTATAGCCAGAGAGCAGGCATGTTAGCAGAACTGGAAATCCTGTTACCATACGAAGGGACTAGAGATGTATGTAATCTGGGGAAAAAAGATGTCAGAAATGCCAAGATTGTTAAACATATGAAGCCTTTCGGAGGAAGAAGAATTTGGAGGAAGAGGAATTTTTTTCAGGGTGCCTTTAGGAAAGTGGAACTAGAAACAAAAAGTAGAAATTTAAGCAGATTTTGCACTTAGACAAATTTTAAAATAGAATTTGAATATTCCAGCAACAGTGGAGTGCATTTCTTCCAACTAAATGTGTGGAGCAAGCTGACCATCCTTGGAGTACAGAGGGTGCTCAAGCCAAGGTCTCTGGGAGTACTGATGGGTCCTGGGGGGGAGATAACCAGGTGATTTCTGCAAATTTTTCTCATCTTCATTTTTTGTTGTTGCAAAAAAGAAAGATATTATCGTGCATTCTTAAATTCTTTCCTTTTTTTCCTTTCTTAAACAGTGATTATACATAGATTTTGCCTTTCTTTCTTGGGCATTAGAACCCTGTCTGGCTTTCTCTGTATGGATGGGCCACAGGTTTCTACTAGGATGGTTTTCAGGATGCAAACTACTTTCAGTGTTACATCTAGTATTCTTTCTATGATGTTCAGTGCTTCACTGGTCATTTTAGTCTAAGATCATGGGGCCAGTATCTTCAGGCAACAGTAGTTGGAAACTCCTACATCTCTAAATTACAGTTACTTGTAACTAACAGTTCATAGTTAGATACCTTATTACAGTTTAGATTAAGTTCTCCTGTGTGTATCCTTTTTCACAGACCTAAAAATGAACATGCTTTTATTTTTCTGGCCACTCAAAATTTTATGTTTTTCCATTTGATTCCCTTATGCCAAGTATTTTATAACTTAGACCTAGGGAAACCTTATTTATTTTAATGTTAGGCCATAAACCTGCTGTATGTACTGTGACAGGTATTTGCTTTATTGAAGAAGTCAAGAATTTTAGATACTAAGTCTAAATTTTATTGGGATTTTATTGGGATACCAGTTGAGCTTCGGTGGAGGTGTAGAAAATGATACAGATGAGGGTTTTTTTTGAAATTGGTAACATTTCACTGTTTTCTTCCTCTTTCTTTTAAAAAAATTTTTTTGAACAGGTAATATATTTACAGAGTTTAAAAGGTACAAAAGTATGTACACTGAAGGGTCACCCTCCTACCATTGTTTCACTGCCACCTAATTATTCTCTACAGATTCAACAACGATATCAATTTCTTCTGTATCCTATAGATACATTTGTTAATACATAGCAAGGAAATGCATGTCTTTTTTACAGAAAATGATAACACACTTTACTTTTCTGCATCTTGTTTTTTGTTTATTTAATATATTTTGAAGATAAAAATAATCTAGATATTAAATCATGTTAAGCATCTGTGATTCTCTAAAATGTGTGTGGAACCTATTTGTATCTTTCCATTGTTACTGCTATATCCCTAGTTGTAATAACATCTTCTTCTCATACCTGGACTTAGGCAAGTACCTCCTGGCTTATTTCTCTGCTTCTTGCTTGCCCTGTTTCTAGGCTGTGCTCTCTACAGCAGCTGGCTGATCCTCTACAGCTTAAGTCCCAAAAGCCAACTTCCCAGAATCAATCCAGGTTTTAACGAGAAGAAAACTTTAGAGAACAACCTGATTTCAACTTATTAACTTGAAATGTGACTAATACATCCCTGGATCACACTGACTATCCTCGAAATTGTCTAGATTAAATTATCTGCCTCAAAAAAGAACAGATAATACATGCCTTCATTGAAAACATTGCAAAGTAGCACACAGATTTCACCCCCTTCTTGTGCATGTGTGTGTGTGTGTGTGCACGCATGCGCCCTTTTTCTCTGTGTGTAGCTGGAAGGTGTTAAGGAAACAATCAATAGAAACATGCAGAATACCTGCAGAAAAACAGATGGAAGCAATGGCAGGAGCCTAGCTCATGAATTAAAGGGATTTTATTTTCAAAGTCCACCTTGTGAATAGGATGTTGTGATTTTCATGGTCAGGAGTATAGGTGTGCTGGGGGTCATGGCCTGTCTGTACTCCCAGCTCAGAGAAGGGGGAGAAAGATCCACTTGCTGGGAGAGTTACCAGCATCTTCCCTCCCTCCCCATAGCAGCCAGAAGGAGAGAGCTGGCTGACCTTTGATTTAATGCTTTGTGTGCCCAGATAAAAACCTCTTTTCTAGGCCACATCAGTGTTATTTCTTTACTGAAAAGTGTGTTCATGTGTCTCTGAGGGTGGGAAGTTGAAAATGCAAGGAAACTTGTTTTCTTCCCCCGAATTTGTATATTGGTGGAATACATGAGTATAGTTATGTTTAGCCCATTTTTAATAATTTGATATAGGAAAAGGGAAAAGTAGTCATTATTCAACTAGTTTAAAGGCACTTTTCCAAACAGGATACATAACAGTTGCAAAAGCACCAATTAAAATTAAATTGCTCAAAAAATAAAAATATTTAATAACTGCCAAGTGTATGCCAGCTGCTGCCCTGTCACCATTCTGAACAGGAAAAATTGAGTTCCATCCAAACACTGCTTACCCAGGTCTTCATTATAAGAGCCGTTTATTTTCATTGGTATGCAAATGAATATTTGTTGGCACCATTTCTAAGGAGCACAGTAATGGGTCAAAATGCTGAAATAAGCAGTCTGTGCTTTGCTTCTAGGCAGGTTGCATGGTTGATGGATGAGTGAGCATCTTTAAATCAGCTTCCAAATTGGTGGTTCTGAGCCCTGCTGAAAATTAGAATCACCTGATTCTAAAAATTCTGATGCCCACGCCACACCCCACAGCGAGTAAATCAGGATCTTTGGAGCGAGTTCTCAGGCTGTTTTTCGAAGCTCCTAGGTGATAACAACCTGCATCCAAGGCTGTGACTCATCTTGAAATGACTAGGTCTTGTAGCTGCCCTGCATCTGGCTGGGACTCCCAGGTGCCGGGTTGGTGAGGGCTGTGCGGGGTGTGAATGCCAGTGCACATTGGGGCAGATGGGTCGAAGGGATCCGCTTTCTGCTACCGGAGTGGAGTAGCCGATTCCACACTTTGGTGGCAGGGAACTAGATCCGCCTTCCAGTACAATCTCAGGATGCGTGGGAGCTCCTGCGAAAGGAGCCCTCTTTGTAAAATCTGATGTCATGAACACAGCCTTTTTGGGGCAGGGGAGAGGGATCTAGGATTCTTCTTTTTAAAAAATAGACTTTATTTTGAAGAGCTGTTTTAGATTCACAGCAAAACAGAGCAAGAAGTACAGAGATTTTCCATATACCCCCTGCTCCCACAGAAGCATAACTCCCGCCTTCCCCCCAATCAAAATCCCCCACCAGAGTAGTACATTTGTTACCATTGCTGAACCTACATTGACACATCATCAAAGTCCATTAGGGTTCACTCTTGGTATTGTACACTCTGTGGGTTTTGAGAAAAGTATAATGACATGTATCCACCATTATACTATCATGCAGAGTAGTTTCAGTGCCTAACATCCTTTGTGTTCTGCCTGTTCATCCCTCTCTCCTCCCTAACTCCTGGCAAACACTGACCCTTTTACTGTCTCCTAAATTTTGCTATTTCCAGAATGTCATATAGTTGGAGTCATACAGTATATAGCCTTTTCAAATTGTCTTTATTTCACTAGTAATATGCATTTAAAGTCCCTCCATATCTTTTCATGGCTCGATAGCTCATTTCTTTTTAATGCTGAATAATATTCCATTGTCTGGATGTACTGTAGTTTATTTATTCACCTACTGAAAGACATCTTGGTTGCTTCCAAGTTTTGGCAGTTATGAATAAAGCTGCTATAAACATCCATGTACAGGTTTTTGTGTGACATGAGTTTTCAGTGTTTGGGGGTAAATACTAAGCACGATTGCTTGGATCATATCGCTAGAATATCTTTAGTTTTCTATGAAACTGTGGAACTTCTTCCAAAGTGACTGTACCAGTTTGCATTTTCACTAGTAGTGAATGAGAGTTCCTGTTGCTCTAAATCCTCACCAGCATTTGGTGCTGTCAGTGTTTTGAAGTTTAGCCATTCTAATGGGTGTGAAATGGAATCTCATTGTTGTTGGGGTTTTTTGTTTGTTTTTAATTATATTTTATTGAAATGTTCATTTACAATGTTGTGTTAGTTTCAGTTGTACAGCAAAGTGATTCAGATATATATATATATATATATATATATATATATATGTTCTTTTTCAGATTCTTTTCCCTTATGGGTTATTACAAAATATTGAGTAGAGTTCCCTGTGCTCTACAGTAGGCCCTTGTTGCTTATCTATTTTATATATAGTAGTGTGTGTATGTTAATCACAAACTCCTAATTTATTCCTTCTCCTCCCTTTCCCCTTTGGTAACTGTGAGTTTGTTTTCTATGTCTGTGGGTCTATTTCTGTTTTGTATGTAAGTTCATCTGTATAATTTTTTCTAGATTCCATATATAAGTGATATTGTATGATATTTGTCATTCTCTGTCTGGCTTACTTGATTTAGTATGATAATCTCTAGGTCCATCCATGTTGCTGCAAATGGCATTATTTCATTCTTTTTATGGCTGACCAGTATTCCACTGTATATATATACCACATCTTTATCCATTCCTCTGTTGATGGACATTCAGGTTGTTTCCATGTCTTGGCTATTGTAAATAGTGCTGCAGTGGACACAGGGGTGCATGTACCTTTTCAAAATATGGTTTTCTCCAGATATATGCCCGGGAGTGGGATTGCTGGATCATATTGTAGCTCTATTTTTAGTTTGTAAAGGAACCTCTATACTGTTCTCCATGGTGGCTGCACCAACTTACGTTCCCACCAACAGTGCAAGAGGGTCCCCTCTTCTCCACACCCTCTCCAGCATTTATTATTTGTAGACTTTTGGATGATGGCCATTCTGACTGGTGTGAGGTGATACCTCATTGCAGTTTTAATTTGCATTTCTCTAGTAATTAGTGATGTTGAACATCTCTTCTTATGTCTTTTGGCCATCTGTGTGTCTTCTTTGGAGAAATGTCTATTTAGATCTGCTGCACATTTTTTGATTGGGTTGTGGGTTTTGTTTTTTTTTTTTGATGTTGAGCTGTATGATCTTCTATATTTTGGACATTAATTCCTTGTTGGTTGCATCATTTGCAAATATTTTCTTCCATTCTATAGGTTGTCTTTTCGTTTTGTTTATGGTTTCCTTTGCTGTGCAAAAGCTTTTAAGTTTAGTTAGGTCCCGTTTGTTTATAAGAGATGGATCCAAAAAGATATTGCTGCAATTTATTTCAGAGTGTTCTGCCTATGTTTTCCTCTAGGAGTTTTATAGTATCCGGTCTTACATTTAGGTTTTTAATCCATTTTGAGTTTATTTTTGTGGATGGTGTTAGAGAATGTTCTAATTTCATTCTTTTACATGTAACTGTCCAGTTTTCCCAGCACCATTTATTGAAGAGACTTTTCTCCATTGTATATTCTTGCCTCCTTTGTTGCAGATTAATTGACCAATTGTGTGTGGGGTCATTGTTGTTTTAATTTGCATTTCTCCCTGATGACATATGCTACTGAGCATTTTTTCATATGCTTACATACCACATACCATCTGTATGTCTTCCTTGGGTGAGGTGTGTATTCAGGTCTTTTGCCTGTTGTTAAATCTGGCTGTTCTCTTTCTTATTTTTAAGTGTTCTTTGTATATTTGGGGTAACAATCCTTTATCAGAATTTCTTTTACAGATCTTTTTTCCCAGTTTATGGTTTCTCTTCTCATTCTCTTAACCGTGTCTTTCTCAGAGCAGAAGTTTTTTATTTTAATAAAATCCATCTTATCAATTATTTCTTTTACGGATCATGCCTTTGGTGTAACTAAAAAGACATTGCCATATTCAAGGTCATCTAGAGTTTCTCCTATGTTATCTTCTAGAAGTTTTATACTTTCACATTTTACATTTAGGCCTGTGATCCATTTTGAGTTAATTTTGTGTGTCTAGATTCATTGTTTTTCATGCAAATGTCCAGTTGTTCCAGCACTGTTTGTTGAAAGGCTATCTTTGCTCCATTGTATTGCTTTTGCTTCTTTGTCAAAGATCAGTTGACTATATGTGAGTCTATTTCTGAGTTCTCTATTCTGTTTTATTGATCTGTTTGTATATTCTCTCACCAATACCACATTGTCTTGATTATTGTAGCTTTATAGTAAGTCTTAAAGTCTGGTAGTGTCACCCCTCCAGCTTTGTTCTTCTCCTTTAATATTGTGTTTGCTATTCTGGGTCTTTTGCCTCTCCATATAGAATCAGTTTTTTTTATCTTTACAAAATAACTTGTCAGGATTTTGATTGGGATTCCATTGGATCTATAGGTCAAGTTGGAAAGAACTGACATCTTGACAATATTGAGTTTTCCTGTCCATAAACTTGGAATGGAGTATCTCTGTATTCATTTAGTTCTTTGTTGATTTTCATCAGAGATTTGTAGTTTTCCTCATGTAGATCTTTTACATATTTTGTTAGATTTATATGTAAGTATTTCATTTGTAGGGTCCTAATATAAATGGTATTTTCTTTTTAATTTCAAATTCCATGTGTTTGTTGCTGGTATATAGGAAAGTGATTGACTTTTGTATATTAACCGTGAATCCTGAAACCTTGCTATAATCACTTGTAAGTTCTAGTCGTTTTTTTGTTTATTCTTTCAGATTTTCACGTAGATAATTGTCATCTGCAAAGACAGTTTCATTTCTTCCTTCCCAATAGTATACCTTTTATTTCCTTTTTTTGTCTTTTTGCATTAGCTGGGACTTCTAGTACAGTCTTAAAAAGGAATGATGAAGGGGGTGCATTCTTGCCCAATTCCTGATCTTAGTGGGAAAATTTCAAGTTTCTCACCGTCAAGTACTGTTAACTTTAGTGGGGGCTTTTTGTATATGTTTGAACACAGACTTTTATTATTTTGATTCAACAGCAAATTGTGAACATCAAACTCAAGCTTTCCTAAATGTAACCTTAGCAATTAGAAGTGGTTATGATTGGAACATTATATGTAGAATAATTGCAGTTTTGCCCCCATACCATATGGGTGTGTGTACGTACGTATGTGTGTGTACGTGTAATAATTGTATAGGGAAAAGCCAAGAAAGAAATACACCAAAACGCTTAATATCTCTATGTGATAAGTTTTAACCACAGATCATTTTAATATGCATAATACTTTACTTCTTTAATGCTGAGGACTAGATACACTATATTTCTGAGAGTTGACAACATTTAAATTTATATCACTTACCTGTATATAGTTTTATTGTTTGATAAATTTAGTAAAGAGTCACATTGATGGGGTCATGTTGATAGTTTGTTTAGCTTTAACCAAGACAGTCTTATTGATAGAAAAGCAAGTGTACATATTTAATGAGATATGATGACAGTTACTGGGAATTCAACATGAAGAAGTAAATAGTGGCTCCAGAAATGAAAAACATTTACCATTTTAATTTAACCCACATTTCTAAGAAAAGGAAAAAATGTAGCTCTTCTTCAGAGGGATAGGCTCCAAATAAAAGACAGAAAATTGCTCCTTTGTTATTGAGCCCTCAAGCTCCCTTTCACAAGTCTGGTTTGTTTATGACAATAGGTACAAAAGGAAGATCTGCAGTTTAAGAAAATACTCTGTGTCATACTTTTTCTAAAAGCAAGCTAACATAAAATAATTCAGGAATCATAGTCAAAATAGCATCTGGGTTAATTGTGGTATGATTATGGGTGGTGGAATTTCAGGTAATTTTTCTGGTTTTTTTTTCATTGTCTCAGTCGTGCTCTGAAAGAAATCACATGGGAGTAGAAATAGCTGGAGAGAATATAGTCTCTCAGATCTGGCTGCCTGGTTTAAACCAGTTCCCAAAAGACCACTTGGGACTTTTAGTCCCAGACTCAGGGGACACGTGTTCTGTTGTAAAACCAGCTCTGGTTTGTTGAGTCTAAAAGAAACTTGAACCTGACTTGTGTATTTACAGTAGAAATGGTAAGTAAACAGCAGAAGGGCGAGAGGACAAATATAAGCTCTTGGAGGAAGATGCAGATTCCAGAAAAGGAAAACCAAGATTAGAGTGAAAGAGGGGCCAGGTAAAAAGAGGGAAACATACATACACACACACACACACACACACACACACATACCACACACACATACATGCATGAGTGCAGACAATGACCAAAGAAAAGGGGGAAAATCCCAGCAAAATGAAATGCATTTCATTGGGAGTAGCGAGAGGGCAAGTTTAAAAGCTGTCTGATTCTACTCCATGCCATTTACAAAGTTTCCCCTATTACCTTGGTCTGGGAGATTTGGAAAAGCAGCTTATGTCCAAAAGTAACTTGAAGAACATCCAGGGCTGAGGTCTTTGTCTAGTGAAAGACCCAGGGCCAAGCTTAATGGGGTGAGGGGGGGCGGTTCTTACTGAGATTTTTGACAGCTGCAGCCCCTGCTGCCACGGCCTATGGAAGGTGACAACACGCTGGAACAGGAACTGCCCCATTGCTCAGGGTGACAGAGTGAAGGGCGCTGTACTAGAAATTACAGTGGGGCAGAAGGCATCATCTGGGATTGTTTGAAGCAAAACAGGATATGTGCTCGGCTGGCCATTCCAGCACCTTCTGGGGGCCTTGCAATTATTTGCCCTCGTCTGCCTCCTTCAAACCCCAAAATACTAACCACAAATGTTGGTTGTTTCCATATGGTCTCGGGCCTCTCTTGAAGATGTTGTTTAACTAGAGTCTTTGTCAAGGCAGCAAGTCTGTTGAGGGGAATGAAACTCATTTTATGGATTTTATATGCCCTGTTTATCAAACAGGAAAAGTACAGGAACCTATTTATAAATTGTGGACAGTTCTCTGTGGTGGAAATAAGGTGTGAAGGTTCCTTCCAATCCATGGCCCGCTCTCTAATAATGGCTAATAGGCATTGAGGGCTCATTGTTGTTCAACCCTTTCTAGGACAGGGACTGTTGTTCTTATTTGACAGATGAGGAAACCGCTGTGGGAAGGTGGGTTTCCAGCATAGGGCTACACAGATGAAGCGCAGACTCCGGCAGCCTGACCCCAGCCAGCTACCCACCGCCCCCACCTGGCAGGAGGGACACCTGGCTGTTTGTAATACCTGGTCAGCACTGCCTACTGATAGGCCACGGTTATTTTGATCTCCCTTTATTTCCACATCTCCTTCAGATCCCATCACTTGGTCAGGGGAGCCCCATCAACTAACTAGCTCTCTCTGTTGTACCTTTCCAAACGCCCTCTGTTTTATCATTTGCATTTGTTTTTGTATGATTATTTGATTTTCTGTCCTCCCACTAGAACCTAAGCTTTCTGAAGACAGGAACTCTGCGTGTGTGTGTGTGTGTGTGTGTGTGTGTGTGTGTGTGTGTGTCTGACTTTTGTATCCCTGGGCCTGGCACGTAGCAGGGATGGGTTGAACTGATGGCTGAACTGGTACCCAGTGTGTCGGAGCTGACGTGGCTACAGGTTACTCTGAGTCCAACAGCAGCTGCTCCAAGAAGACACGCACGTGCTGCCTGAACTCTCCTCGCTGTAATTTCAGTTCTTTAGCTCTTTCTGTTTCTGGTTGTTAATATACACATAGAAACAAATGCTGAGAATTCGGGAGATATATAGCTCTCCTTGAAGCAAATTAACTGTGTCAATGCCTTTAGCAAGGACACGTTTTGTGCTCCCCACTGCCTCAGAATGCTCTCCACGGCTGTGGTGATGTTTGGTAAACATATCTTTCGGCCAGAGCACTACCCAGAAGACTTTTTCCTCTTATTCAGAAGCCTTTTCTGTTGGTTGGTTTCTGTTTGTCTCTCCTGCATCAGCAGCGTGAATTAAAAGTTGTCTCCTTACCAGCGTTTTCTGTTCAGCTTGTAGGCATCAGCTACCTTCCAGCGCACAGACAGCAGATCCCTGGCTGTCGGATGGTGAGCGGAGAGAGCTCTGAAAACGCAAGGGAGTGAAACTCACCTTGGACCAAGGAGTAGGGCAGAGGGATAACATGGGCATCCCAGTGACACATAGAGGAAGGGGATGCACTTAGTGCTGCAACTTAGAGTGTGTAAAGGCACAAGCAAAATGAAATCTCTCTCTTCCTAGTGAGAAAAAAGTTATTATTGAAAAGAATTCCAGAAAAAAACACAAAACCCACAACATCTGTGCAGTTTATTTTACTGTCTGTAAACTTCCTGCAGGAAGACCAGGTAGACGGAGCAATAAGCCCTTCCTTGGTCCGTGGGAGGCTGTGCCCACGTCCATTCTTAGGCGGTGGGGCAATTCTTCTGGCGGAGAGAAACTCCTAAATTACACAGTCACAGAGTAGCTAGAAATGGCCTTCCTTGCCAGCCTCTGTGTACTGAAAATTACCATTTCTCAAGGCTTACCTCAACGCCGTTGCCCCTACACTGCCTTCCCTGAGACCCCCATCAGAATCAATGGACTATTTACATCTGTTTCATTTGACCCTGGACTTCTGTAGTTCACATGCACTTGAAGGGCTGGTGCTGATTTCTTCGACCTCTTCACAGTCCCTTGCACAGAACAGATAATAAATGCTTGTTAAAATAAACAAGTGTGGGAGAAGAGGAAAGGGAGCATTTCCAGGGCGCTGGGATGACTGAGATTGAAGCAAGGTTAAGAAACCTGATCCTCCCATGCAGTGTGATAAGAAGCTCTTGGAAAGCTCTAAGGAGGGCATAACCTAATGGGTAATGCACGGAAGGGGGTCGCATGTCATCTGCTGCCCGGCCTGTTGCTGTGTCTATGGAACAGGTGTCTCCCATTTTCCCCATTGCAGAGCTGCTAAAGCGGTCTTTCCTTCCCTGTCTTCATCCTAGTGTGGCTGGCCTTTGAGACAGACCGACAGCTCCTTTTCTCAGTGACATTTTTGTCATCCCATGAATGTGTTGCATTAAAACAAACAACCTGTAACTCTCCTAGAGCATAAGTGAACTCCTGAAGATTGACAGATTTAACTTTAGTGAGAAGGCAAAAAAAAAGGACCCAGACTATTTCGTTACAGTCAGTTAAGGTCAGCAACCTAAGTCTGACAGCAATAAAAGGATTATTTAACAATGAATAGTTTCGGTTCTACTCATTCTCTCTAATAGATCCTCTTCCAGAGAGAAGTGTTTAAAAAACCCCAAAATGAATTGTTGTACTCTACTGAAATATCAACATGTAAGCTGTGGAGTGAAATCATTGCTGGCGGAATCATATTTACACATCTGTTGTGCGAACAGAATTACAGATACTCTTAAAAGAAGAACAAAGTAAATTTGAATAAAAATAGCGCACATTTTGACTAGATGCCGATTACTTATTAGGTGTTGGGAGTAGCTTTGACAGCTTACAAAGAAAGCAAAAGCTTGGTGTCTTTTAGAGACATGCTAGATGAATCCTGCTTTAGGGGGGTTTCTGCCTGTCTGCACTTTTAAGAATCTGGAGCACTGTGGAGCTCCCCGGCACTCACCCACACTTCTTAGATCCAGTTGGGTTTATGAGTACAACAGACGACAGTCATATATGCGAGAAGTAAAAACCCTTTCAAACTGACCTGCTTACCGTGGTGAGTCACTGTTTCTGCCAAACAGGTACTGTGCAAGCTGGGCTTCTTTCATTTTACTACCTGTGTTCTTTCTTCTACAGCAGGAACAGTACAGTGTTTATTGCTTGCAATTAAATTTCGTATTGTGTGAGGAATAACACTCTTTGATAAAGAATACATATGTGTTAAAAAAAAAAAAAAGAAAAAGCATACATATGTTGTGTGGTCCCATACGCCAGCAGTTAGCTTTTTTCTTCCTTTTTGTAATATAGGATTAAATTACCATGCTCCTACCACAGGCTCTAATCACACTTAAAATAATTTCTTAATATCATCAATCATCCTGCCAGTTGTCAAATTTTCTATGTGTCATGATTTTTTAACACTTATTTTAGTTAGAATCCAAATAAGGTCCCTACTTTGCAATTGACAGGATCCCTTAAGTCTCTTTTAATATCTAATTTTTCCTTCCATCGCTCTCCCTCACCTCCTGTAATGTTTTTGTTGAGGAAACCAGGTCACTTTTCCTGTAGAATTTTCCATAGTCTGAATTTTCTTGATTGTATCCCTGTGTTACACTCCTTTAATCAGTATTGTTGTTTATGTAGATATAGCAAACATTTACTACAGCTATTTCCCTAGACAGAGTGAGAAAAATCTCCCCTTAATCAGAACAGCGTTAAATGGGAATGACATTGCCACAGCCATTTTTGCTTTAGAACTACGTGAGATAATGTTCAGGTAGAGCTCTCTGGCCACTGTCTGTTGTCTCTGTGTGAATAAGTTGAAAAGGTGTAAAGCAACTAGGGAAGAGTATGTCACTCAGGATGCACATCTTTGAGGAACAGTTAGATTCTTTTTACAGAAATGATCACAAATGGACTCTTGTAACCTCACACAACTTAACGCCAGCGCCAGTTAACCCGGTCGGTAAGGATGGTGCTTGTGTAAGAGTCTTACGGTGACAGAGGGCTACTCTGTGTGCTTGGGAAATTCACTGAAGCATAAATGCAGACAGCTATGAAGAGTTAATTAAAATTAAATATGACAGACCTAAAAAACAAATGCCATACACCATAACCACCATAAAAACTAGAGTAAACTCTAAAAAAGCCTGTTCACATTTTTCTGAATAGCTCTTTCAGTATCTAATGAAAATAGATTGCTTACTTAAGGACTGAAATTTAGTACATAAAATGAGTTTATAGAGATCTAAATTTGTGATTCTAGACCCTTAAACCCAGTATACCTTCAGGAAATAGAAAAATTTCAAGGAGAAAAATAGTTTTCAACGGTGACATAGACATTTTTGCCATCAAAACAGCCTCGTATTCCATTTCTGCATATAAGGTGCACCGTGGCCCTGTCACATAAATAACTTTGGATTTAATTCTGACTCATACTTTTCTTATATAGCATACGCTTTATAGATCATTGTCCAAGTCTATTGTAATTGCTATAACATTAAAAAATAGATTCTTAGATTATAAACTAGACCCTGTTTTGTACATGCTACACCACTTTTTTTTTTTTTTTTTTGCCATTCCCCGCGGCATGAGGAATCTTAGCTCCCCAGCCAGGGATTGAACCCGTGCCCCCTGCAGTGGAAGTGGGAATTCTGAACCATTGGACTGCCAGGGAAGTCCCTAGACCCTTTTTTAACTTGGAAAGAGAGTTAATACTCTTTGATGTAGGACCTATTTGTATTTCTTTAATAAGTAAAATTGTAGGGGACTGCTATACCTGTGACCAGGAAATATCACTTTATAAAGTACTTGCTATTCACCAAAGATAAAAATTGTGATTTATCTACTTTCCTTGTGCACTGATAATGAAGGATTCACGTGAAGATTGAATCTGGTTAGAGTATTTACAGGGCTCCCTGAATGACACTTACTAAACCACCATCAAAATATTGTGTGCTTGAAATTCCTCTCTGATAAGAAGGAAGGATTCTTTATTAGCCCAGTCTTCCTTGTGACCAAGAATACTCATTTGTAAGATTGAGATTTTCATGTCTGGTTAAGGTTTTTGTCTGTAGCCAGTAAGCAGAATAAAATTGGCGTCCCTCTTTTCGTCAAATACTCCTTTACTACATCTTAGGCAGTAGAAGTAAGGAAAAAAATAGTTTTTGGTTCTTATAAGGCTTGGGTTCACATCTTGCTTCTGTAGGTGCAATAGTTAGCATTCTTACTATCACAAATGACATAAAGTTCTCCTAAAGAAGAAATGTACCGGGGTCATGACTTCCCAGAGCAGAGGTAGTGCCGCCTTCTGGCATGTTTCCAGGGATGTTCACAGGATGTAGGCTTGCTCTTGCCATCCCTGGGCTGGGCTTTCCTCTCTGTTGGCCACCAGCACCCGAGCTCTCGCCTAACAAAGTCCTCACCTGAATTGAAGGATCTCAGCATTCTCCCTTCCACTTTATTATTTCTCAGTCTTTGTTTTGTATTACCTTTTTCTTAAAAGTATCCCTCCTTTTTTCCAAGTTGACTCTTCCCCTTCACCTTTGATCCCATCCCATCTGTCTTATCCAAAAATGTAGAGACGATCTCCACTAATTACTTCCCCCTCTTTAAAATCTTAATCTTTCTACTAACGTTCGAGCACACCATCCTAAAACTAAACACCTTTAGCCCTTTCAAATCCCCTTCAATTGTTTGATGTCTCAGTTTCCTTATTGAATGTGAAAATCTCTCCTCTGGACCTTAGTGGGTGTTAATCCTCTTCCTTGATGGAGAATGTCTGTGCTTGTTACCTCCATTTCCTTAGCTCTTACTCAACACCTTTGGTTCTGCTGAGTTCACCTTCCTCATCATGGGGCTTCTTTATAATCCTTGCAGTGGGCTGAAAAATGACCCTCCCCCGTAGGCTTCAACATCTATGTCAAAACACAGGAACCAGTGAATGCTACTTTATTTGGAAAATTTGATTGCATATGTGATTAAATTAAGGGTTTTGAGATGAGATGATCCTGGATGGGCCATAAATGCCATCACAAGGGTCCTTATAAGAGAGAGGCAGAGGACACTTTGACACCACAGGCACACATACTACAAGCCGAGGAATGCTTAAAACTTCTAGGTTCTGGAAGAGGCAAGGAACACATTGTGCCCTAGAGCCTCTGAGGAGGCCTGATCCTGGCCCTGCTGACACCTTGATTTTGAACTTCCAGCCTCCAGAACTGTGAAAGAATAAATTTCTGTTGTTTTAAGGGACCAAGTGTGTGGTAATTTGTTAAAATGGTCACAGGAAACAAAATACAGCCCTCTTTTGATATTCTGGACAAAATAATTGACCAAAATGAACATGCTTGAGTAACCAGTACCTAAGTCAGGAAGCAGACCCTTACTAGCTCTCCAGAAGACCCCTGGAGCCCCTCTCAGCCATTGCCCCCCACCAAAGAATCCTCTGTTTTGATTTTGAATATCACATTTATGAACCTGATATGAACAGGATCATAGAGTACCTACTTTTTTGTATCTGGATTCTTTCTTTTAACAATCTGTTTGTGAGATTCATCCGTGTTGTCACGTAGGGTTATAGATTTTTAAATTCTCATTGCTGTATAGTATCCATTGTCTGTATATAGCACATGGCATTTCTTCTACTGTTGATGGTTTATAAATACTGCTGTTACAAACATTCATTACATGTCTTTTGGTGAACATCTATTTGTGTTTCTATTGGATATATAATGAAGAAAGGATGTCCTGAGTCAAAGCTGCCTTCTCACTTCTTTCTATACTAAGTTGATAATCTCATCTACAATTCTACTTCAACTATCATCCATCATTCTGACTCTTAAATCGCTCAGTCTGATTCTCATCTTTCTGTATCTGACAGCTGTCACTTTGTTACAGAGTGACAGCTGTCAGATACACACACGCACACACACACACACACACACACGTTTAGTGTGTCCCAATCCAAAGTCAAGTTACTTCCCAAAAAATGGTTCTTCCTCTTGTCATTTATTACGTTAATGACAGGTCATCAATCTTAAACATTCAAGTTCAAAACAGAATCATTTTTAATTCTTTTTTTGATTATCCTGCATCCACCAAATTTCTAAAGCTTCCCCACCATGATTTCCCCACCATGTTATCTCTATATTAGTTTAGGGGCACATGTCCCTTGAATGACTCCTTAACTTAACTGATTTCCCACCTTCCAGTCTGTTGTGATACTCATCCATCCACAAATTCTAGGTTTGTCTTCACAAAATTTTGATCCTGCTGCACCCCTTCTCAAAACTCATGGACACGGATGGATCACCACTGATTGTAAAGTCAGGTCAGAATTCTTTATGTTGGCTTTCTATGCCTTCAGAATTTGATTTCAACATCGCTTCGATGAGTAATTATTCATCTGAGGCTTCATCAGGTGGTACTGAGTTATATAGTCTCATTGTCTTCAATAACATGATAAATTGCTCAAAGGGCTTCCTATGAACATTTTTTGTAGTGGCTCCATATAATGACCATATATTGAGAGTTTCCTGTGCCTAGTGCACATGTAACCCTTACAACAGTTTTATATGGTAAATACCTGTGTTACTATCCTCAAGTTACAGTTGAGGAAACCGAAACTCAGAGAATTTAAGGTGTCTAATGTCACCCAGCCAGAAGCCTAATTAGGATTCAGACACTGGAAGTCATGAAACAGCTTGCCTGCCTTTTGCATATTCATGACTCCTCTCGAGGCCACTGGAGATGGGGAGGTTTCCTTTCCAGCTTTTCAGCTCTGCGGTGTGCTTTTCTGAGGCTGCATCTCCTCCTGGCCGAGAGCTGTGGTTCTAGGTCCTGCCACTCTGGGCTGGGCACCTCCTACGGATGTGTGCTCTTTCCCCCTTGCATTCTCTCAAGCTGGTGCATCGTGAACTGAACTCTTGCAGCTCTTGCCCAGGCAAGGGGACTTTAGTTCTTACACCACCAATCTTATTTGGTTCTGCTCCCTCCTTCCTTCTTTCCATGTTTCTCTCCTTCCCCTTTCCCCCCTCTTTCTTTCTCTTTTGTTTCTTTTTCCTCTCTAGGCTTCTCCCCTTTTCTCTCCCTGCACCCCCACCGCGCTTTGGTAGGTGCAATGGCTCTCAACATTTTTACAAGACCACCCTCGGGAAACGCAAACCGTCCCTCTGATCACTTACCTCCCAGGCTTCTTTTCAGGTTAAACACCCCCCCCATACCTCAGTATAATAAACATCAAACAAGCATATTAGGGCTGGGGTGGGGAGATTATATATATATTTGCTTGAGCAATATATGAATGATTCATGCTTGAATCACTATGCATACATTTATTGGAGTTTAGGGATGAGGAAATTGGGGGCCAAAATCTACTGTTGATACAAATATGTATCGTTATACACAGTAGGGTTAACTAAATAACATACAAGAAAATAAAAGGGTGCTGATGAAGCTAAATGAGTAGTAATTTAAAGCAGGAATTGCCAAACCCTGACCAATTCAAAACAACAATGATGATGGATTATTCTTCTATCCTTCCTGAAAATCTCAGCAATTCTAGCCGTACAGTAGGAGTTTTGCAACTTCTCAACATTGTATCCCTGCCAGACTTTAGAAAACTGACTTAGAATCTTCAGGATACTCTCCTGGGGCACTACTTTTAGGCTATGAGTAACATTTTAGTAATTTTCATATTGTAGATTAGTTGTAAACAACCCTTATTCATTCATAAAAGGAAAATCAATGGAATGCAGGTTATGCTTCCCTTAAGAATTAGGAAGGGATGATCATTTGGGGGTTAGTGTCTGCTCTTTAGAGAATCTCTCTTGGTTCACCCATTAAGGATCCCATTGGGAACTGACGTAGTTTTCTAGTGTGGTTTTCTGTATTTCTCAACCAAGTCCCAGGTACCCTTCCTTTCCTTGGCTTCTTCCATAATGCCTTTGATGTGCCAGGGGTGCTGTTTGAGGTGCTCCACTTTCTGACTCCATTGCCAGCTGATGCCTCACCCACATAGGTTTCTGTCACCCATCCTACCAGAGAATGGCTCAGGATGTTTGCTGAATTAAACTGGAGATAATGGGTCATTGTGGGGATTAATCCATCATGACTGGATGCGTAGTTCTGTGTAATAACTTGGGAAGTTTCCAGTGATTATGAAACTTTAGAGCACCTTGTAGACTACAGAACAAAGCTGAATCACTACTGGGCTCTAGCTTTGTCATCAGTGATCCTGATGCTTAAGGAAAAACACTGAATAGATGGAAATAAACATTCATGTCTTCCTTCAGTGCTGCTTTTTACAAGCAGCAGCAGCAGCTCTTGTGAGATATTTAACTAACAGATGTGGTTTACCAAGGAAAAATTAAATAGAAAGTAACGCAGACCATGAACCACTGCCATTTGCTGACCAAAATGCAATTACTCACGACAGTCTTATGTGATTGTCCTAGAAATTTATTATGCTTTGATAAACTCCTGGCAAACCTAATTTGATGCTCCATTTAGCGTTAATTGAATTGGAACAAGGAAAGAAACTACACCTTATATACAACTGTGAGAGATTTTAATGTCTTTGCCTATATTTTTAAATGACTGACTTAGCCTTAAATTTTGAAATGTGGCAATTTTACGCACAATATTACCACAAAAACTCAATTAGACGATTATTAAGTGCATTTACTCATGAAATACATTACAGGAGTATATGCGTCAGTCCCCAAATCTGTTTTTGCATTTCATTTTTGTTCTGATCTTTGGAACCTCCATATCCTATAAGTGTAGTATGTGGCTCATGTAAGAATTAAGAGCATGGATTCTCCAGCCAGATTGCCTGGGTTTGAATCCTGGCGCTACCGCTTTTAGACTGATTTTGGGCTGATTACTTATACCTTCTCTACCTCAATGTCCTGAGATAATAACATTACCTACCACAAAAGGGGTATTATGAAGATTAAATGATTTAATATTTAAAAAGCACAGAATGTCTGACACGTGTAATTACTAAATACATGTTTATGAAATAAAGTGGGTAAACTGTACCCCATATAAGTGGGTTTCAAAAATGGTGGAGTATCAGGCATTTATTTAGTTTGTTTTAATTACATCATCTTATGCATTTTTAGCATGTCTTAGGATGATTTCACAAGGAAAAAAATTTTCATCTGTTTATTTTATTACTTTTGAGAAGATATGCATCAGAGTCAGAAGATAGCCATAATAAGATAATATTTTCTTTAGTTAGATAATGAAATATTATTGTGTAAAAAAATGCTGTGTAACTAGAAGTCCTAGCCAGTATAACAAGGCAAAACAAAACAACCAACCAGAAAACAAAAACAATGAAAGACGTACAGATTGGAAAGGAAGAAAGAAAACCATTTCTAGTTACAGATGATATGATTGTCCATGTAGAAAATCCCAAAGCATGTACCGAAAAAAAAAAAAAGCTCCTTGAACTAATAAGTGAGTTTAGTAAAGCTTCAGGATACAAGGTCAATATACAAAAATCAACCATTTTTATGTACTAACAATGAACAATTGGGATTTGCAATTTTAAAAAGAGTACCATCTACAATAGCACCCAAAAATGAAACAGGTATAAATTTAACAAAATATGTGTAGGAGCTATATGTTGAAAATTACAAAATACTGATGGACAAAGTAATCAAAGAAGACCTAAATAAGTGGAGAGATATGCCATATTCATGCACTGAAAGACTCAGTATTGTTAAGATGTCAGTTCTCCCCGAAATGATCTATAGTCATCATAATCCTAGTCAAAATTCTGGGAAAATATTTTGAAGTTATCAATGGATAGCTTTCAGCTACCAATTGATTCTAAAATTTATACAGGAAAGCAAATTGAAGAACTCAAATAGCTACAACAGTTTTAAAAACAGAAGAGTTGGAGGACTCACACTGCCTGATTCCAGTACCTACCCTAAAGCTACAGTAGACAAAACAGTGTACATAGCACAGACGGTCCCCAACTTACAATAGTTCAATTTACGATTTTTGGACTTTATGATGGTACAAAAATGATACCCATTCAGTAGAAACCATAATTCAAAATTTTGAAGTTTGATCTTTTCCCGGGCTAGTGGTACAGTACTCAAGTGTTCTGAGCACATTGAAGGTAGGCTAGGCTAAGCTATGATGTTCGGTAGTTTAAGTGTATTAAATGTATTTCAATTTACAGTACTTTCAACTTATGGGCTTATCTGGACATAACCCCATTGTAAATCGAGGGACATCTGTATTGGCAAAAGGTAGACACAAAGATCAATGGAATGGAATAGAAAATCCAAAACTTTTTGGAAGAGAAAATCAAAATGGATCATAAACTTAAATGTATAATGTAAAAGCTATAAAACTTTTGGGAGAAAACAAAGGAGAAAACTTTTGTGACTTGGGTTAGGCAAAGATTTTTTTGAGCTACCACACCTAAAGCACAATACACAATAGAAAAAAATTTTGATAAATTGGTCTTAAAGTTAAAAACTTCGGCTCTCCTAAAGGCACTTAACAGAATGAAGAGGTAAGTCACAAACTGGGAGAAAGTATTTGTAAATCACATACCTGACAAAGGAAACATATCCAGATAATATAAAAACACACAAAATTCACAGTAAGAAAACAAACTCAACAATAAAAAAATGGGCACATGCTTTAACACTTTACAAAGCAGATGAAAGAGTAAATTTTCCTCTATGGAAATGAAGAAATATATTAAGAAAAAATACAAATACATTAGAACAAATCACTTATCTGAATTTGAGGTAGGAAAAATGCCTGTCTTCTTCTGAGGTATCATATGGTATTATGGTATTTTAAAATTACTATACAATTTAGCAGTTTTAATGTTCTATATTGCATCCCCAAATGGGTCTGTTCCTGTTTAGATGTTTAGATCTAGTGAATATACCTCAGTTTGCTTTTACCATTTATTTTAAATGTCTCGTTTCTCTCTTAATCTGAAAGCCTTCTGCAGCGTTTGTATTTTGTTTTAGCAACAAATTCCACGAGTCAGTTCTCTGGAAAGAACCCATTTCCTCCCTCTTGTCACTACTTTAACTTAGCATTTTTCTTCGTATATCTCTCATTTATTTTTCATCGGCAGCTGTTTTATTTGGTTTCTCTCAGCCACACTGTATGCCTTCTCTTGATTTTAAAGCAGCATCGCTGACTGAGTGGCTGGCATCTGTGGGAGGAGCAAGCCGTGTGGGCGCAGGAGGCAGATGGGGCGTGTGGGTGGGATGCAGTGACTCAGTTTGTTCGGGTGTTGATTTTTGATGTGTAAATGGTAAGGACCCCAAAAGAAAGCTCTCCATTTGTATTAAAGAGCCCCAAAGTCATGGTTAGCCTTGAAAACATCTTTTGAAGCTCCTGTGACCTGACCTCCCCTTTTATAACCTCACTCAATCTTCTATGTCTTTAGCCTCCATTTGATCTGATTTATTTCTCCTTCACAGAATGCAGACTGTAATTTCACATTCATTAGATAAGGCCGACTGTCTCAAACAGCCTCTCGAGGGTCTGTGTCGCTTTTATAAAAGTGCTGCACTTTGGTTTTACATTCAGTCACACGGGGCTTCAATGTTCTTTGTGTATTTTGGTGGGTTCCTAAATTACAAAAGTAATCAATGTTCATGATAGAAATTGTGAAAGACATAGAAGATATAAAGAGGAAAAGATAATTCATAATTCCATCACACAGCTATTATCACAGTTTACATTTTGGTATACAACTTTCCAAAACTTTTTTATTCATGTGCATATATACACATAGAATATATATAATAATCTATTCATTATAATGTATACATTATATTTTAATGTGTATGCTATACATTATAATGTATATATTTTAATATTTTTCCTTAATATAGCTTGAATTTACCCCAATATTAAATGTGCTTCTATAATATAGTTTTCAATGGTTATATAATGTGCCATTAATTGAATTTATCAGTATGTGTGTGTGTGTGTGTGTGTGTGTGTGTGTGTTTCGCCATTTTTCTACTGATGGATATTTAGGCATTTTCCATTGTTACTGCAAAAATAATATTTCAGTGCATATACTTACAAGTAAATCTGCTACATGTATAGGAATTTTTACAGGATAAATTCTTAGGAATGGAATTATTGAGTCAAAGAGTATGCATAATTTTAAGGACTCAAGTCTCCTAAAATGTTCCCCATAGCATGTGAGAGTATCATTTCTTTGCATCTCCATTAGGTATTTTGAAATATCTTAGGCCACTTGTTAGGGAAAAAACTTGACACTATTATTCGTTTAAGGTGCATTTATTAGTAGTGAGATGTAGAATATTTTTATATGTTTATTTACCATTTTAGTTATACTTTTGTGATTTTACCTGCCTGTGTCCATAGCCTAATTTTCTATTGTAATGTTCTTATTTGTTTTAAATTGACCAATCGAGATAACTTAAAAAGATATTAACCTTTCATGTGTCACGTATTGCACATATTTTAAACAAATTAGCATCATCTGTTAAATTTGCTGTATGTTAACATTTTCATTCTAATTGTGAGTAGGATCTGTTTAACTATTACATTTTCCAGAAGCTTATTATGATTATAAAGGAAGCTCTTGGTTTTCATAATTTTGCATCTTGACACCTTACTAAATTGTATTATTACTCATAGTGGTTGTTTAATTGATTCTACTGGGTTTTTTTGGTTGGTAATTGTAACATCTGCAAGTAATGATAATTATGTATTTTATTTTATAGAATTACGTTTCCATACTTTGTGAAATCTTATTGCATTAGTTAGGATTTTCAGAAAGTGTACTAGTAGTGAGAATAGTTGACAGTCTTGTCTTTTTCCTGATTTTCATGGGAATACCTGTAAGTACAAAGTTGGCAGTTGTTATGAAATATATATTATTCTTCATTTTAAAGAAGTGCCCTTATATTTTCAGTTTGCCGTTATTTTTAATGAGAAATGGAAGTGGATTTTGAATTTTAGTTAAAGTATCAATACTTGGGGCATCTTTGGGAATGCTGATGATTTTTTTTCCATTGAGCCATCCTTGCATTCCCCAAATAAATTTTAAACCCATGATCTAGTGGTCTTATAGTATAATGCTTGATGCATTTTGCTCAGTTTTCTTTCATGTTTTTGTCTGTATACATAAATGAGTTTGAGACTAATCTGAATTTTATTTTTGGGACATTGTCAAATTTTGGTATCAAGTTTATGCCACCCTGGTGTTAGTCATCTATGAGCTTTGGAAGAACTTGTATCTGTGGTTATATTCTCCTTCTTAGTCATAATTTCTATACCTTTGATTTTTCTTTTTCTTGATTATACTTGCTAAGGACTTGCTAGATATTAATTATTATAAAATACAGCTCTGAATTGAGTCATCATCTTACCTATTTGCTTTTATAAATCTCATTTTACATTTATTACTTGCTTCTGTTTCCCATGGATCTGCTTCTGGAACCTTTGTTAACTTGTTTTCAGTGTTGAAATTTAACAGAGAGAATAAGTCCTGCTTCCCACCATTGCAGACTCTCCTTAGTTTCCAGTAATTATATGACCCCGTTATTGTTTTAAAAGTGCAGTTTTGCTGCAGTTTGTAAAACCACTTCTGATAGAACTGCTAATTAAAAAGTCAGTGGTAAATGAAGAGGGAAAGTCCCTATGGTTTCCTCAGTTCCTCTTTGAATACTAAGTAACTGAAACCGAAAAGTGCTTACTGGACATTATTTAGGTGTCATCTTTTGGGGGACTTTGTTTTCTGTTTGCAGATATTGCCGTGGTGGAGATGAGTGATGCCTTCCGGCAGCCGTCTTTATTTTACCACCTTGGAGTGAGAGAAAGTTTCAGCATGGCCAACAACATCATCCTCTACTGTGATATTAATTCAGACTCTCTGCAGTCACTGAAGGTACCTCACTTGTTTACTAAATATTTACTCTAGGCACCAGAGTTTTAGGGATAACTCTCCGTCATCCAAAAAAAAAAAATTCAAGTGGTGTATGTTTATGAAAGGATGTTTTTGTTAGTCCAGTAATTATGTAACAGTGACGAATTACATTGTGAGGTTTATCTGGAATTCAATGTGGAAATTTGATGATACACAGATAGGGGAAAAACTTAGTGTTGATTTCTGAGCTCCGATTGGAGTTGCAGTTGAGGAGACTATTGTTAATAGGAAGTTGTCAGTATACACACTGGAGAAAGAAGAGGAGATTGCATAAGGTATGGACAGCCCTCGTGCTGTGTCACCATTGGGGGTTTCATTGGGCACACCTGTCTCCAACTAGAAATACGCTGCCTACTGAAAGTACTCTGAGTAGAAATTCTCTATCACCAAAAATTGCCATCCTCTTTCACTGGGATATGATATCAATTAAAGTGGGAAAAGGGGAAGGAAAACTTACCGTATTTGTCTGCAAAATTCAGCATGTCTCCTGGCATTCTCTCCATTATAGGAACTTAATGATAGGAGGGTATTTCCTCCATCCAAAAAGATTGCCTAAAATGCTTTTGCAAGGCCAAGTGATTCTACACTGTGTGATTCTTTGAAAAGCATTAACAGTTCAGCACATAACTCATGCTGAACCTGATATCATTCATTTCCTTTGCGAACCTTCCATCTACCTCTTTGTGGCTTTTTCTCATCTATACTTTCAAGTTCCCAAATCAAAGCCAACCTTGGAACGTGGAGTCCTAAAACCCAGAGCCATACTTCTAGTAGCTTAGGAATTGGTAATATGAAGATCTCTAACCCAAAATCCAAGCCAAAAAAAATTTAGTAGTATTTTGCTTTTATCTGAATATCTGAAGCTTATATGACTTTCTCTAAAAAATCTGCAGAGTGTCATTTAGCAAATACCTTTGCTGTATGCCAGGCATTGTGCTGGGGATTGATAGGCTATCCCTTTCCAGAATACTCTGAAATAGTACTAAGGGATTTTCCCCAATTCCGTCTAAATCTATTTTTCACCTGGAACAATTCTTTAAGCAACCCCTACTTAATTTTGCCCCAGATGTACCCCTTTAATTAATGTATCATACATTTCATGATGGCGTATTTTTAATTAAACATTTTGATTTGGTACTATTTACAACATATATTAGCAGTTGATGAAGAGATTATTTTATTTACTCTTTGTATTCTGCTATTTTATTTTCTTTGCATTAAGTTTATTTTCAGCAGGCAGTGTTGTGTTGGACATTTTTCACACTACACTATTTTTATTCTTGTCCTACTGGTATCTGGTGATTTAATTTTATGGCCATCCTTTCCTAAGGAAAATTTTTTTAATTACATTTGAGAGAAAGAGATAAAGCTACTCTTATCAGAAATTTGTGTGGGACAAATAAACTGATTTATTTAATTGCTTTCAGCCAGCCTTTGTATGGAAGTGTTATTGGTATTTGAATAAAACAGTTCTTTAAAGAGGCTTGTCTATCTAAAGTATACTCATTCTTGTACATAATCGCTGCTTGTTATTGAGCTCTTACTATGTGCTAGGTACTAAGTGCTTTACTCATTTACATATTCACATTTAATTCTTAAAACATCCCTGTGAGGTATATAATCTTTTTTTAAAAAAACTAAATTTATTTATTTATGGCTGCGTTGGGTCCTCGTTGCTGCATGCGGGCTTTCTCTAGTTGTGGTGAGCAGGGGCTACTCTTTGTTGCGGTGCACGGACTTCTCACTATGTTGGCTTCTCTTGTTGCAGAGCATGGGCTCTGGGCGCGCAGGCTTCAGTAATTGTGGCTCGTAGGCTCTAGAGCACGGGCTCAGTAGTTGTGGCACATGGGCTTAGTTGCTCCGCAGCATGGGGGATCTTCCTGGACCAGGGGTCAAACCTGTGTCCCCTGCATTGGCAGGAAGATTCTTAACCATTGCGCCACCAGGGAAGTCCCTGGGGTATATATTCTATCACCAAATTATAAGATTTCAAACTGAGACTCTAACAAATTCAATCATTTGCCCAAGGTGATATGGAAAATTTGGGACCATGTCTGCCTGACTCCAAGACCTGTTCCCCTTAACCGCTAAACTTGGTTGCAGTTACTTTTAGTTAGAAGGATATCAGACATTCTTGCTAAGTGTGTTCATTTAGAAAAACCCATCAAGCATACGTCCTGAGTTGTTCCATGCAACATCCATCCCTTCTTTTGTCTTCCTCCTTCCACTGACTGTATGTTATTGACTGTATTCCCTAAGCTTTTGCCATTTTCTTATTTAGTTTGTTCCTGGCCCAAATAGGTATCTGGTTGCAGAGGACAAAGTTCTGGGGTAGAAAGTGTTTTTTTTTCAGTCTCTGAGCAATGGAAGTTCCTCGGGTTCTGCTACTGAGGAAAGTCTGTGTGTGTGGGTGTGTGTGTGTGTATTTTTAATTTTTAAAATTTATTTCTGTTGCAGGTAGTTATAGGTGTAACTGTTATCCCTGCCATCTACCAACAGAAAGGAAAACTGCTGTGAAATAAGGCAGAAAAAGAGATATTTATAAATAATATATTATGGATGGATTAACCAAATAAAAACGAAGCATCTCCCTATTTTCACAGGGCAAAGACAGAATGAGAATGTTAGTCTTATCACATACCTAGCTTCACTTAGGTTGATTCTTTGGGCATCTAGAAAGTACAGCTGCACCAGTTTTATTTTCATCTACTGCTTTTTGTTGAAGAGAACAGTTTCTCTTTGGCGGCAAATTCTTAGGAAGAAATCATAGGAAAAATTTTTTTTAAGTTTAAGCTTCTGAAAAATAATTGTTAGGAACCATATAAGTACTTAAAATCTATGTCTGAGTTTTCATATGAAAGCATATTTAGAATCTAAGCAAATCATGAACTTGCAATAGGATTCGTAGTCATTTTAAATTACAAGTACTCTCTTATTGTAGCAAGAAATATTTAATTTTCTTCCAAAAAAAAGATCATCGTTGCACTTTGAGAAAGGGAAGTTGATAGATATTCTTTTTTTTCCTTAGCATTGTAATAACAATTTTCACAATTTTCTCTAATAAGTATCATGAAAACTTCTTACGTGCCTATTAATGAGACTCTTAATGCTGAGATTTACATTTGCTTGAAAATAAGAAATTGCTGGGAACAGTTGTTTTCTGATTTATTTTGTGCATCAGAGAAATTATCAGATCTTCCCTTGGAGTCTCTCAGTAAACGGGACAGTACATCTGGACACCATTGGCCAGTAAGTTGTTGGGCCAATACACAGAATGCGTCTGTCATCAGAAAGGGCTTGGGAGAAATGAATGGCTGTTGTGTAGAGTGAGGAAGTTGTTTTAATGAACCGTTTCTTCTATCATCAGAAATTCCTTTACAACAACTGCTCTCAGCTCTAATTCTTGTGATTCTTCCCCCTTTTCCCTTGTTTAGCTCCCTCTGTTTTTTCTAGGCTACTCCCCACTCACATTAAATAATGTTTCATATAAAAACAAAGCAAAACAAAACAAGGAAATACCACTTAAAAGCCAACAATTAAAAGCCCTTATTATACCAATGGCAAGGCTGTGGAGAGTGGAAAACGTATGCATTGCTGGTGGGAGAGTATGTTGGCACTACCTTTTGAAGATCAATTTGGCAATAGCTTATAATATCAAATGAACGAATCACCAAGAGTCAGCAGTTCTGTCTCTAGATGTATACTGTAAAAAAAAATCTTTAGCATGCATAAGGAGATATAATCAAGAATGTTTATGTTAACATTGTTTGTAATAACCTCTCCCCCAGAGGAATTGGTAAATATCTATCAACAGAAGAATGAATAACTACTTTCTCGTACAGTCATTTAATGGAATCTTATAGAGCACTTAAAATGAATTAACTAGAGCTTTCTGTACCACTATCAATATATCTCATAAAGAGTGTTGTGGGAAAAAAAATTATAGAAGCTTGTGTACAGTATGGTGCCATCTATACAAAATGTAATGACGTGCAGGACAATTTTTTTATACATTTATATTATAAAAGGATAGAAGTATGTATGGGAATTATAAATAAATTAAGAATAGTTACCTCTTTGAAGGATAGGAGTGGAATAGAGTTGAGAGGGGATGACAGGAGTCTTCAACTATATATGTAATATTATATTTCTAAGACTAGGTGGTACATGCATTGGTGTGTGAAAAAGTTTTATTTTAAATTTTTAAAATTGAAGTATAATTAACTTACAATACTGTATTAATTTCAGGTGTGCAGCATAGTAATGATCACCATAAGTCTAGCTACCATCTGTCATTATACAGAGTACATTACAGTGTTATTGACTGTATTCCCTATGCTGTATACTACATCCCCATGACTTATTTATTTTATAACTGGAAGTTTCTACCGCTTAATCCCCTTTACCTATTTTCCCCATCTTCACACGCCCCTCTCCTCTGGCAACCATCAGTTTGTTGTCTGTATCTATCAGTCTGTTTCTGTTTTGTCTTGTTTGTTTGCCTGTTTTGTTTTTTAATTCTGCCCATAAATGAAATCATATGGTACTTGTCTTTCTCTGTATGACTTATTGCACTCAGCATAAATATTCTCTAGCTCCATCCATGTTGTTGCAAGTGGCACAATTTCATTCTTTTTATGGCGAGTAGTATTCCATTGTACATATATAAACATATGTATGTACCGCATCTTCTTTATCTGTTCATCTATTGACATTTAGATTCTGTATCTTGTTTCTGTATCTTGGCTATTGGAAATAAAGCTGCATTGAACTTGGGGGTGCATATATCTCTTCAAATTAGTTTTCATTTTCTTCAGATAAGCACCTGGAAGTGGAATTGCTGGATCATATGGTAGTTCTTTTGAGGAACCTCTATACTGTTTCCACAGAAGCTACACCAATTTACATTCCTGCCAACGGTGAATGAGGGTTCCTTTTTCTCCACATCCTTGCCAACACTTTGTTGTCTTTTTTTTTTTTTTTTAATTTTATTTATTTATTTATTTATTTTGCGGTATGCGGGCCTCTCACTGTTGTGGCCTCTCCCATTGCGGACCACAGGCTTGGGACGCGCAGGCTCAGCGGCCACGGCTCACGGGCCCAGCCACTCCGTGGCACGTGGGATCTTCCCGGACCAGGGCACGAACCCATGTCCCCTGCATCGGCAGGCGGACTCTCAACCACTGCGCCATCAGGGAAGCCCCACTTTGTTGTCTTTTGATGATGGCCATTCTGACAGGTCTGAGGTGATATCTCATTGTAGTTTTGATTTGCATTTACCTGATGATTAGTGATGTTGAGCATCTTTTTATGTGCTTGTTGACTATCTGTATGTCTTCTTTTCAAAAATGTCTATTTCAGATCTTCTGCCCATTTTTTAATCAGGTTTTTTTAATATTGAGTTGTATGAGTTCTTTATGTATTTTGGATATTAATCCCTTATTAGATATATCATTTGCAATTATCTTCTCCCATTTAGTAGGTTGCCTTTTTGTTTTGTTGGTGGTTTTCTTTGCTGTGCTAAAGGAGTGTATGATTAAGTTTTATATTTTTATATACTTGAAATATTTCATAATTAACCTTTTTTAACGAAAAAGTTGTTATACTCTGTTATTTCCTATAGCCATCAGGATAATTTACATCTATTTTGGGCATTTGAATCTCAAAATATTTTTTTAGTTTCTTTTTTCTAATGTTCTAGCTGTGGTTAGAAAGCCTCACATGCATTTGGATCTTTCTTTCTGCACTAGGATAGGCTTTATTCCCATTTTATCCATTGCAGAATAAATCTTTGTCTAGAGATTGATATACACATCAGTTAGTGGTGACACAGCTTGTGTTGAAGCTTAATGATTATGTGAGATTATTCCTTATTCAAGAAATTTAGTTGTATTTTTCTCTGTAACCATTGCTTTTTTTTTTTTTTAAATTGGTCCAGGGATCTTTTATTTATTTATTTATTTTCGCTGCGTTGGGTCTTTGTTGCTGCACGTGGGCTTTCTCTAGTTGCAGCAGTGAGCAGGGGCTACTCTTCATTGCAGTGCGCGAGCTTCTTATTGTGGTGGCTTCTCTTATTGCAGAGCATGGGCTCTAGGCATGCGGGCTTCAGTAGTTGAGGCGCACGGGCTAAGCTGCTCTGCGGCATGTGGGATCTTCCCGGACCAGGGATCAAGCCCGTGTCCCCTGCATTGGCAGGCAGATTCTTACCCACTGCGCCACCAGGGAAGTCTCTGTAACCATTGCTTGAAAAGTTACTTTTCAGATGGGATTTGCTTTCATAAACTGTTCTCTACAGCAGTCTATCTACATGCTTAATCCTTCACGATCTCACTGAATATAGTACCTACACGAGATATTTGTACAGCCATGTTCATAACAGCATTACTTACAATAGCCAAAAGATGGAAGCAACTTAAATGTCCATCAGTGGATGAATGGATAAAACAAAATGTGGTATACGCATACAATGGAACATTATTCAGCCTTAAAAAGGAAGGAAATTCTGACACATGCTACAACATGGATGAACCTTGAGAACTACCATAGTTGCTCATTCAAACAGTTCCATGGTACCTAGACCCATGATGTATATCTGTAGATACAGAGAGACCCAATCTCCTTTAGTGCTTATATATGAGAAATTGGACATTGTCTGTTTTTCTGGTAATCATTCATTTCCACCTGAAGCAAATGGTTATAGTTTTGCAAAGAGCAGGCAGTGATGTCCATGTTGTAAAATTTGATGATTATACCAGTTTCTAGTAAATTGGTGAGGTGATCAAGGTAATTTTTGTTATAAATACCTTGGACTTAAGTTAAATTTTTACATGTATTTGGCAAATTTCCTCAGATTCTAGAGTGTTCTTAAACCTATGAAACTTTTTTTTTCGTCTTACACCACTGCTTCCTTTTCTTAAAGTTTTATCTCCCTTACCAAGATAAGTAACTAAGATGAGTTTAGTTTTAGATTGAATTGCGTATGAAATTAAAATTTGTTATTTTCCCAAAGGTTTATGATTCTTTAGTTTAATAATGAATTTTTACTGCATTCTTTTCAGCACTCTAAAATAGCACTTAACTTAGTGGTACAAAGTACACAGTAAGTATTAGGGAAAAAAGTCATTTGAGAATGTGATCCTATAAAATAGTCTAACGATTTGTGAACATTGGCCCTGCCCCATATAACAGCGCTGCTCCTGGACATTTTCAGAAGTGTCTTGCTTACTTGATAACTAACCGTTGATTTGTAAACCGTGGCATTCTGTATCTCCCCTGTTCAACTTAGCCATCACATACCCTTTTTTTTTTTTTTTTTTTTTTTTTTTAAGCGGTACGCGGGCCTCTCACTGTTGTGGCCTCACCCGCTGCAGAGCACAGACTCCGTCCACGCAGGCTCAGAGGCCATGGCTCACGGGCCCAGCCCAGCTGCTCTGCGGCATGTGGGATCTTCCCGGACTGGGGCACGAACCCGTGTCCCCTGCATCGGCAGGCAGACTCTCAACCACTGCGCCACCAGGGAAGCCCCCACATACACTTTTTAATATTTCATGGAAAGATTTTTTTTTCTGTTGAGAGAAAAAAACAGTCTTGTTCTTTTGTTTTACTTATTCCAGAAATTATCTAACTTTCACCTGAGCTATAATAATTCCATGTCAAATTGGGGGAAGAAAAAGAGAATTTTGGGGAGGAACAGCTAAGAAATACCTGTGAGCACTGCTGTATCAAGATTTTCTCTCAAGATCTTGAACTGACAGACTAGATGAATTATTTCTTTAGCAGGAATTGATTTCCAGTCGTTGAATCCCTGAGGTTGGGGAAAGGGCTTGAGACTAGAAAATCCAGTTTTCTTTGATGTCAATTAGCAATATTACATCTTCAAAGGAATTATATGTATACTGGATAAAGTATGCCCTTGCTTTCCTTCCTAATTCCTCCTTTACCCTCCCCCATCCCATTGTTTCTAGCATCTTATTTTCATTTTGTCAAAGGGAGAAGGGAATCTATGCTACTTAGTGAATGGAAGATGACATCATATCTCTGGGGTGGCACCAGGTATTCTCTTCATTTGTAGAGACTTTCATTACAGGACCATGAGTTCGAATACCTTAAAAAGCAAGAAGGAATACCTCTGCACACAGAAGGCGTGAGTCTGAAAGCCTCCTAACCCCCACCCAAATGGGGCAAGGCTTGCTGGATTCTGTTCCCTTTTGTTCATTATAAATAATTGATTCTTTCTGTGGAAGTTGATCTTTGTGGCACTGCAACCCATCATCCTATTTGAGTCCTTTTAGAATGCATCCTTCAAATTTTTACTGAAATCTATGTGTAAAATGTAATTTACTGTGCCGAAATTCATTATGTTTTAACTTTGCAACAATACAGTTTGTTTTTTGAGAAATACTTGTACTTGAATAATATGGTCCAATTAGGCATTGCTGAAAGAAACAGCTGATAACAAAAAAGAGGAAGTTGATTTTAAATAATAACAACACATTATAAGAAGTTTGCGTTAAGAAGCTCTTTCAAATGCTGAACGTATAAAATGTCACTCTTCAGCATCTCAGCTGTTTGAAGATATGTATCTACTTACAGTAGAGTTCTCCCACCAAGATAAATTTTTTTTAACTTGAAACAAAAGTGATAGAGGAGGAGAAGAAAGTCTAGAATTTCTTTTAGGATTACTTTCCAGCCTGGGTATAATTTAACCTGATTTTTGGTACAGGTTGTTTTTATTGACAGTTGCTCATATGTCTTACCCATGATCATGATGTGTTCTTCCCCATGATCATGAACAACACAGGTACAAGATGCCTCTGTATCTGATAACGGTGGGAATTGAGTTGGGGTTGTCTGCTTTGATAGTATTAATACCTCATATTGCCTATGGCTTTAAAACACTTGAAGGTCTCTCATAAACTTTGGTCTTTCAAAACATTGGTCTTTCAAAACATTTGGTCTTTCAAAATGACCCAATGAGATAGACAAGTTACTGTGTAGATTGAACAGATAGAAGATGCTTTCTTTACAGATGAGAACTAAATCCACAGGGATGCAATGACTTAGAGGCACACACAGTTAATAAGTGTCAGAGCAGGACAAGCCCCATATTCTTGGACTTGTCATCAGGTACATTTCCCTCTAAGTCTGTCCACAGATTTCATATGTCCGTTAAAAATATGATTTTCCAGGTTGTTGTTAGATTTTTTTTTTTTAACTCGATTTATGTAAGCATAACATGTAAGCACAAGTCTACTTAGTTCCCTAACTTTAAAGATGGGCCAGTTCTGTGACACCTGTGTTGGCGTGTTCTTTCTAAGCCCGCTCAGCATGTGGAAGGGTAAAGATGAGTCCCACCTTCTCAGTGAGGCCCATGGTGTTCACAGCAGCCCATCTGATATTTCTTTGTTTAGCTTTGAAGCATTGAAATCAGGTAAGAGGATGGAGGTGGGGAGTACAAAAAGGATTCCTTTTTTCCTAACTTTAGTAGAAAACTAGCCACGTTCCACTGGGACAGAAGGATCTATCAGAAGAGAAGACCTAGAAGGTCACCAGCAGGGGAGCCATGGTCTTTTTTCCTGGCCAAGAACTCCCAGCCCTCTCCTTTCTTTTCTTTCAGGAAACAGATCCTGGTTGCTAACTCTGTTTCTTCCACCCTGAGTCCATTTGACTTGGCAACCTCACACCAGCTGTTCCCACTTCCTACTTCTGGCTGTAATTACCTAAATGTTAGTTACAGAAACTTTCCAATTTGGGGGACTCTCCATTTGTTTATCCTTACAATGACCTCTTCAATGTTACATTGTCCCAAATAGCTCTCAAAAGTTGTCTTTGTCTTCCCTTGGAATGAGACCTAGGCTAAATTGTCTCATTTGTCTTGCTTCTGGGGTTGGTTATCAAAGGGTCCTGGAGTACTGAAAAAACATTTGAGGATGTTTTTGTTACAGCCAGTGAGTGCACTGATCAAAAGCCTCCTAAAGACTTTAGGCAAGAACAAAGTTGTAGTGGGGTAATGCATTTTCAGAAACATTTCACTGGTAAGAGACTGGAATTTATGTTGACTTTTATTTTTTTCATTTCTAGGCACTTTAGGTGAAAAGTTTCCATGAAGTGATGTGAAATATTGCAGCTGCCTCTTAAATTTATTCCCTTCGTCCTTTTTTTTCCTTCAGTAGATTTAGCACAAATTAAACATTCACTATTCTACCTCAGTAGTTAGATACCTTTTGAGGTCTTGTTTGCTATTTATTTGTACTGAGTTAAAATGCACAAATAGTACCTTTCTTTCTTTATAGTTGATACCTCCCTTAAGGTTGCATCGTAAGCTGTAAGTAAACTCTCCTTCAAGAGAGCCATTTGTATCCATTTAGCTTCTATAAAACATGAGCAAGCGTTCATAAGAATTCAGTAGATTGCTATAGGGGTGATTTAATATAGTTTTAGAATTTGTTATAATGCACGCATTACCTGAAATGAAAGCAAAGAAGACACGTAAGAGGGTTATTACTTCAGTGAGCAATTCTTCAGGAAGACATAACGTGTTGGCTGTAGGCCAGTAGCAGCTGTGGTTATTTCCTATGGTGCCAAGCAGAGGGGAGGCTTCAGCACACTCAGCCCTCACCACAGCTCCCTTCATCACCACCTCCATTTCTGTGCCCGATGCACCAAACAGAAATCATGGTAGAGTAGCTCCTGTGCTGGGCATGAGGACATCTCTCCTTCCACTGGCACAAGGACAGTGCTGACTCTGATAGGCCTTTAGCTAAAAGTAAATGATAGAATACAGAGTTGGAAGGGACCAGCGATCACTCAATCCAATTCTTTGTGTGTTATATTAGAGAGAGGTGAAATGGCACGTGGCCACTCAGGAGCAGAGCCAAGACTTACGCGTATCTATCCTAATTCATAGTCCAGTATTTTATACATTCATTAACTAATTAATGTGTTCATCCTTTTATTGAGCACCAACTATATGCCCTGCAATCTGCTAGGCAATCAGTGGGGATACAAATATGAACTAAACAAGGCTCTTGCATCCAAGGAACTCATGATGTAGGATAGGAGAATTGTACGAAGCAATGTTTGCAATGTCGTACATGCAGTGCTTCATAGAGGTTCGTATGAGGGGTCATGAGGGCAAAAATAAGGACATCACCTGTTTCTGTTAGGAGGTTAGGTGTCATTGAAGGCAGTCAAGGCCTGCTTCACAGAGAACAGGTTTCTTATGCTATTCGCAGAGCATGCTGTGTGGTACAGGATGAAGATAAGGGTGTGTTTTGTTTGTTTGTTTGTTCTTTTGTTTTTTTACTTAGAGGGATGAGAGAAGGACATGCCTATCTCAGGAAAGGGTGTAGTTTGCTACTCTGGAGAGATGCTCCATAAATTAAGTTTGGAAAATCCCGCATGCTATGTTCCTGGCTTTGTGATTATCCAACATTTTCCTATTTATGTTTTTCATGAACCGTGTGTGTGTGTGTGTGTGTGTGTGTGTGTGTGTGTGTGTATGGATGGGTGGAGAGATGCATTAACCACCTGTGAAACACTGTGGGAAAAGCCACTTTCAACCTTCCTCAACATCACTCATTTGTCTCTTAATTTCCATCCCCCAGGGCACCACCATTGTCCAAGTCCTTATTTTGGCATCCCTGAGCTTTGGCAATAGCTACCTAAATGCTTTTTCCCATCCAATACTAAATACCACTATCTAATTCATATTTTTAAAACTTTAACAATGTTTACCTTTTAATTATTTCTTTCTTGGGTAATGCATTCACCTGATACAAAAATTTATAAGTGCAAAGGATATGTTAGTGAAAAGTCATGCTCCCATCCTTGTCCCCTAGCCAGCCAGCTCCCCTCTCCATTGGCAACCACTGTTAATAGTTTCTTGTATATTCTTCCAGAGAGATTTTTAGAAATACACAAATTAGAATTTTCTTTTTCTCCCTTTTATATACATAAATAGGAGAATAGGGTAACAACCATTCTGTCCTTTGCTTTTGTTCACTTAGCAGTATATCTTGGAGACCTTTCCATATCACTCTGTAGAGAACTTCCTCATCCTTTGTTCAGCTGCATTGCATTCCATCGTATGGAGGGACCATAGTTTATTCAGCCAGTTTCTAGTTGATAGAACATTCGTGTTGTTCCAAACCTTTGCTTTTACAGTGTCCTTGTGTGTGCTGATACTTCTTTATGTATATCATTCACCTAAAAAAAAACACGTTTACTGTCATATGCCCAAATGCCCACACAACAAAGTACTTTATTTTGACATTCAAGGCCTCTTCAGTAAGGCCCCAGATAACTGTCTAATATTATCAGTGTGTGCCAAAATGAACTTTGTTTTAGCCCAATGATTGAATTCAAGATCTTTTCCAAGTACTCCTTTATTTCTCTCTTCTGTACTTCTCGAAATGATCTGTTTTCTTTAGCCCCCAGTAATAATATTTATTGTTCCCTAAATGGGCCTTTGTGGCTCCTAAGTCCTCTAGCCTGGATCTCCACCTCCCTGCTTCGCCTTTGGAAGGTGTGACATGTTCTTGGCTCCTCTTGAGTTCCAACTTCTCTGAAGATCTTTTCAGCCTTCCTCAAACTCTAGGAACATCCTCCTCTTAGAAACCCCAGCCCTTGCTACAGTATAGCTCTCTGGTTGTAGCATGTGTGTGCATACATGCCTGCGCATACAGGCTTGTAATGTTTCTTTATAAATGTGTATATGTTCTTTTTTCATCAGCAAGGTTGTGAGGTATTGATGGGTCTCTTTTAGTATTTTATATACATCTTTATGACTCTCACAATTCCTTCCTCTATAGATTTTTGTTTCCTTATCTGTTACCCATAAACATTCAAAAATCTTACATGCTGCTCCAAGCCAAAGCCTTCCTAGGTTCCCTTTTGCCCCATATTGATCCTGGGATGAATGACAGCTGGTCCCCTGGGCCTTGTGTTCCTCCTCTGCTCCTCTCTTACCTCCCCTGAGCTGGCTCCTCTTCTTGGCCAGATGGACCACCCTTTAGGCTCCACAAATGCCTTACATTTCCTGTTTCCATGGCAACATACATGCCATCTTTTCCAAAACACTGTCCCATGTCTCCTTCCTAAATCATGATTCCCCAACCTCAGTGAAACCCTTATGCCACAGGCTCTTCTAGATTGTCTCTTCCACGTCTCTAGTCATTTTAAAGTCTAGGAATAATAATATGTTAGCTAGCTTTATTGGGAACTTTCTATACACCAGACACGGTATAGCCACGTTATTTGCATGATCTCACTTATTTCTCACAGCCTAGAAGATAGGGACACTGCCTGCAGTGTATTTATCACATTTCACTTCTTACGGAACAATACGTAACAATATTTATGACGAGTTGTTGTCAGATGTTCTTATTGTCTACATGTGGATTTGCCCACTCTGACAAGTAGCCAATACCATTTACTTCCAGCTTTGTTCCAAGCATGCTGCTATGTTTCTTCCCAGGGCATAAGTGAGATTGTGCTTTGGGAAAGCAAACTCATTTAAATCTCTTCCCAAAAAGATTGTAGCTATAAGATAATTCTGCACATACATACTCTGCAGAAATGATTTTTTGGTTATTGGGGTTTTGGATTCTATGTGTTTATGCTGTTTTCCTTCAACCGTAGACGGTACCTTTGTGCATTCTTGTCTCTTCCATCAGACTGTAAACTTAGATGCAGAAGCTTACTCTACACCTTCTGTTCATATTTTAAATTTCCAATTGCTAAATTAATAAATAATAAAATCGTTAATACAGATTTTTCTACATAGAATATTTTAATTAATTAGTTGAATTAATTTTGTATTAACTTCTGCTTTACTTTTCTCTTTTCTCATATTTCAGGAAATCATTTGCCAGAAGAATACTGTGAGTATTTTACTTAACCCTTCCAGAAACTTTTTTATCTTTTCTTTTCCATGAACTGATCTCTGGTATATTTTCCATTTCCACAATTATTAATTTCTATTTCTTTGTTTCTGCTTTAGAATTTCTAACATATCAATATAAATATGGATTATTTTACATAAATATTGCTTTATAGTGAAACTTTATACTAATGGGAGATGACACTGATACCTGTTTTCTTCTATATATAATTATGTTTTAGAAAAAAATTTCCATACTATATTCAGTTTTGTGTAATTATGAGTGTTACTAAAGCAGCATATATACATACACTGATACACACACATATGTATATGTACGTCTCTCTGTATATATACATATATAGATTTCTATGTCTATATATACACTGTATATATACACTATATATACAAATTATAAATATACACACATATATACACATGTGCACACACATATGGAGATTTGTATCGATATATTGATATATACATACCTCTATCATCTTTATATTGGTACTGACTTAAGTTCCTAAGTCCTGTTTTTTCTTTTATAATATCACACACATTCTATTTTTTTTAAATTAAATTTATTTATTTTTGGCTGCATTGGGTCTTCATTGCTGCCCACGGGCTTTCTCTAGCTGTGGCGAGCGGGGGCTACTCTTTTTTTTTTTTTCTTTTGCGGTACGCGGGCCTCTCACTGTTGTGGCCTCTCCCGTTGCGGAGCACAGGCTCCAGATGCGCAGGCTCAGCGGCCATGGCTCACGGGCCCAGCCGCTTCGCGGCATGTGGGATCCTCCCAGACCGGGGCACGAACCCGTGTCCCCTGCATCGGCAGACGGACTCTCAACCACTGTGCCACCAGGGAAGCCCAAGGAGGGGGCTTCTCTTCATTGTGGTGCACGGGCTTCTTATTGCGATGGCTTCTCCTGTTGCGGAGCATGGGCTCTAGGTGTGCGGGCTTCAGTAGTTGTGGCACACGGGATCAGTAGTTGTGGCTTGCGGGCTCTAGAGCACAGGCTCAGTAGTTATGGCGCATGGGCTTAGTTGCTCCGCGGCATGTGGGATCTTCCCGGACTAGGGCTCAAACCCGTGTACCCTGCATTGGCAGGCAGATTCTTAACCACTGCGCCACCAGGGAAGTCCAAGTTCCTAAGTCTTGTAAACCACACTTTAAGACCTTTGAAACTACCCTTCAAAGTTCTTACCCTCCACACAGAATTAAACAAAAGTTAAAAAGTGATAAAAAATAAATTAAAAAATTTTTTAATGCATGAAAGATAATTATAATATATTCCAAAATCAGCCTTGTTATGCCAGTGGTTTTTCATTTTGGAAGGTAAGCCAGTATTTAAAACCTTAAAGAATGTATCTCTGAAACTTAGAGTGGAAATAACATACTACATAAAGATCTGCACATGATTCCATTTAAGATGAGGGTAAGATTAAAAGTACAATGGGTAAATTTCCCTTAGATTGGAAATTTAAGATACAAAGATTTAAGAAATTTAAGAGTTCAGATCAGAGACTCATTGCAGCGTAAACAATGTTGCCATGATAAACTCATTCTTCACATCTCAACAGGAAATGAACAATTACTGCTTCATGCACCAATTCAGCGTAACAGATTTTGTGAAGCAAATGTTGACGGAACATGGACTATGTGCCAGGCTTTGGGCTTAGTGCCACAAGAGACTCACTGTGAAGGCTGAAAGTAGAGACAAGCCATTCATAACTGTCTCAGGAGACAACAACTGAGAAGTGCCACAGTCTTGCTGGGGGAGAAGGTCAAGCAAATAAGCAAACAGACAAATTAGAAATTAACATAAGGTCGTGTGTGCCAAAGAGTGGGTGCCCCTTCCCTCAAGCGGGGATGGAAGGTCTTTCAGAGGAGGTGGCATTTACCTGAATGGCAGGGAAGAGCTAATCATGCCCAGTGATGGGTTGGATGTGTGGGGAAGCAGGTTTATAAGTTGACCCCATACTGCACGTTATGAACAAGTCACCCATTGACTTGAGTAAGCTGCTGTGTTTCCGGTGCTGGGTGTCCTTCTCAAAAGTTGAGTATTCTGAGCATATATTTCAATAAGTTTGACTGCTGAGAGCATATCTTCCCAGAAGCTTAATTCATTTTCCATACATGCTTATGTCCACCTTTATGTAACCTTTAAAAATTGAAAAACAGAATTGACTTATTTTTTAAAACAAAAGCAGTGAAGGTAATCGGAGAGAACACATTTAGATTTTGAGCTGTGTGTTTTTATAGCCATGAAAACAAGCATGGGCCGGAGAGATCAGCCTTGTTATTTTATGATCATGCCTTAGTATTTTGAAATGTAAAGAATTGTGCTGTGGTCTTTCTTTTTCAAGAAGTAGGTTTAAATATTTTAGAATTAGTATCTTATTAATAAAAGACAGTTGTTGCACCTGAAATGTCTTTTCTTGATCACACAGTCATTGTTTTTATTTGCTTTGGATTATTATTTATTTCAAACTCGGGGTTTGGTAGCAATCTGTAAAAAGAAATTGCAGTAATGGTATTTGTAAGTTATACGTGAGCCAGCTTGGGAAATAAATGTTCCCTTATTATTAGCGTTCATCATTTTGAAAAAGTGCTTTTCTCAGCAGCTGTTATCTTTTTAAAAGACACGAAGGGTGGGAGGGAGATGCAAGAGGGAGGAGATATGGGGATATATGTGTATGTATAGCTGATTCACTCTGTTGTAAAGCAGAAACTAACACAGCATTGTAAAGCAATTATACTCCAATAAAGTAGTTAAAATTAATTAATTAATTAATTTTAAAAAACAATCTGAAGTCCGCTCCCCGCTCCCTGCTCCCCGCTCCCCACTCCCCGCGTGCACACTTTCTCCCCACTGCATGCTCACTCGGCTGGCTCTCAGCTCAGGCCTAGAAGCATCCACGTGCCTCCTGCTGTTTACTGCTCTCTCCCTTTTTTTGGCCATAAACAATGGGACATTGAAAAAAAAATACTGCCTTAGAAACATAGGGAAGAGACTCCAAAAAGAGCAGTGAGGCCAGGAACTTGGGAAAGCCTTAGCATGCTGAATACCTTCAACAAGGATTCTGAAACGTCATCCCATGGGGTTTGAAGACAGTTTCAGGAATCTGATTTCCTCTGCTGTTTGCATGACTCTCATTTTCTCTCTTTACCCGCCTACTGCTCAACACACACCCAGACATCTGACAGAATTAGTTTTACACAGATGCATTATCCCCCAATATCCAGTCTTTCAGTAATAATGTGTCCTGGTTCATGTCTTATACACAGATACACATGGTATTAAGGCTTTTGAGGATACAGAACTTTATCCAGCAGCAGAAGAAACTCTAAAAGTGCTTTTCTGGTTTATTGGCTTCTCATCTGTTTGTCCTTATTTTGTGACTTAGAAGATTGAGAGCCTTTCTTTGTAATTTTGAGTCCAAGTGCTTATCTAAAACAAGAGTATTTGATTCTGTTGCTCTTTTATATAGCTCCCTCATAGTTTAAGCTCCAGAAACTTTGAAAAGCAATCTCTTGATATACTTGCCTTTCTTTTCTGTTTAGACAGTGGCTTGGGTAAAAGGATTAAAATGGTGGACCTGCTGTGGGATCTTGGTAACATTTTAGTAGCAGGATATGTTTATTTTTCCTCTTCCCCACTAGTCTTCCAATTATTGGTCCATCAAGGAGAACTTGCAAAAGGAACAATTTAATGTGCTTGATTTAAAAATCAAATGTCAACCTTGGGAGGTTCTTCTCGCACTTTAGATGGAAGTCACGTCCAGTTTCTGCTTCATTACCTGAAATACAAGTGCCTCAAAGAATAACATGTTCATAAATAATTAAACCTAACCGTAAGGGCATTTGACACTTCTCATCTGTTTGCTACAAGGCAGTAACTTGGCTCATGCAGGGGTCCGTGCAAGGTGACCTGAGGCAAAGGGGTTGATGTGCCGTCAGGTCAAGCCCAGGCGGGAGGGTGCCCAGCCCGGAAGCCATAATGGCAGGACCTCTGGAGAAGGAGTTCCTGGACTGGAGTCCCAGACACATCACAGCCCAGCTGTGTGACCTTGCCAAGCCTTACCTGAACCCTCACCTGTAAAATGGAGACAAGATCCCCTCCTTCAGTGGGCTGTTGTGAATGTATGGCCATTCATTCCCCGGCACATGCCAAGGTGAATAAATGTTTGCCCTCATTTGTTTAGTTCGAAGGATAAGCGATGTGATGCATCGTTCTCTGTAATTCTGACACGGAACAAATAATCTGCGCTTCTGGACTCCCTAGAACGGTGATAAATAGAGTTTTCCGCCCATCTCATTCTAGTTTTCAGCCCCCTGCTTTTTGCTTTCTCTCTGGATTTTTCTCTTAGAGGTCTCTCCCATTTCCTCAGATTCAGCCATGCCAAAGAATCACCAGGTCTGTATTTTGGCTTTAAACTCTTCTACATTCCAATCACACACGTCCAACTCTGTTTTGGACATTGTCCTGTTCCCCTTAAATCCCAACCTTTCAAAAGTGTGCATGTCACCCTACCCACCCCAAATCAAATCTCACCCACTTGAAGTTCTTTTCATATTTTAACTGGAAGTCAGGCTCTGTGTATAATTCGTTACCTGATACCTATCAAGTGCCCCGGAGTGTAATCTGTTCATAAATAATTACGTCTGGTTCCGCCTTCTGAATTCTTGCTTTTTGTTAAGGATCCCACTCTTCTTTAAGGAGCCCCGTTTACAACTGTAGAGTCACCTTTGATGCCTTCCTCTTCATCTCTCTCAATATCTGTAATCAGCTGGCTGGTCTCCATGATTTTTTCTTCTTGAAGTCAAGTGCACACGTCCACTGTTGCTGCGGTCAATCTGGTCATGCTTTGTAGCTTCCCACCTAGTTTCCTTAAATCTCATTTCTTTCTCTTTCAGTTCTTTCCGTTTTCTGGCCAGACTGTCAAAATGCACAGCTTTGTTTATGTTTTCTTTCCTGCTCTGAATCCTTCCATGATTCCCACTGCCCAGCATATAGAGTTTGAAGCCCTTATCTATTCACTTCTCCTTCCCTGAGCCCTAAGCTCTGGTTACGACTCGCTTACTCAGGGGTGTCCAGTTCAGTTTCTCCTTTACACTTCCCACCTCCACTTTTGTTTGCACTAGTGCACCCTCACTTGGCATCATCGGGAGCGGACAGAAGGCGGTGCTGAGTGAGTGGAGAGTGGCACAGGCTGAGGCTGGAGAGAGAGGCAGTGTTTGGATAGTCAAGCCCTTGTAGGCTACAGTGACCTGTTCTATCTTCGTGCCAGGAGCAAATGAGGGGGCTTGAAGCACCTGAGGGAAGTCATCTGATATAGGTTGTTGAAAGATCACTTTGACAGCTGGGTAGAAAATAGATCGATGGGCAAGAAGAGAAGCAGAGATCCCAGCTAAAAGCCAATTACAATGGCTCGGTCCAGGTATGTTGGTGGCATGGTCTGCAGTGTTGGCAGAGAAGATGGAGGGAAATGGACCAATACGAGGCGGAATAGACAGGACTTTGATAGGCTGTGGAAGGAAATGGAAGCATCAAGGATAACTTCAGGGTCTCTAGGTTTAGTAACTGGGACACTAATGGAGCCACGTCCGCGATAGAGCAGCCCGGGGGGGAGCAGTTTATTCTGGCCTCACTCACACATTGCTGTCACATGGACAGCCCTGAAATGTTAGCTCTTATCATTTCCATGTATTTATGCTGTGTCTCTCCGACTAAAGTTTAAGTTCCCTGAAGGCCAAAGGCTGTGTTTTAAGCTACCCTGTTTTACCTACAGCATATATCATTTTGCCTTAGCCATGAGAAATGGTGAATAAATATTTAATCAATTGATAGAAACTGTGCCATACTTTTTTCTTCACCATCTGTAAGTCCTAATTATTTGAAGTAAGGAATTAAAGAAATTGGAAGAGATTTCCGTTTTCATAGGTCATTAAATAGGAAATGAGGTTTTTAAAAATTTACCTTCACATTCAGGATTATTATTTAAAAGTAGGATTTAGGGTTACATCAGTGTGGAGTCTGCAGGCCAGCTCACCACCTTCTGGCGCCTCCTCTTTCCACAGATGTGCACTGGGAACTACACATTTATTCCTTACATGATAACTCCACATAACAAGGTCTACTGCTGTGATAGCAGCTTCATGAAGGGCTTGACAGAGCTCATGCAGCCGAACTTTGAGCTGCTCCTTGGACCCATCTGCTTACCTCTTGTGGATCGTTTCATTCAGCTTTTGAAGGTGGCACAAGCAAGTTGCAGGTAAAGTTTAATAATGCTATTTGGTGGTGATAATGAAGTGTTCATCTACTTTATTTATTTGTGCGACTTATCAGATGTTTCTTACATGCAGTACTCAGCCAAGAACCAGGGAAAAATATATAAAACCCTCTAAGTGGATACAATAGATGCTGCCTAGTCCACCTCTTGTATTTTGTCCACTTTATTCAGAGGAGAACAACCTGAAATCAGAAAGAAAAAAAAAAAGACTGTTAACTGTGTTGTAGAAATGGTAGAGCTAAAAATATATTCAAAGTACAGAAATATTATCTGAATAAATGTCCAGAGACTTTTAGTGTAAGGATAAGAACTCTCTAAAAACCGCTGAAAGCACTATTATATTTTACTTAAGAGCAGTCATTTAGGTTGATAAATGATGATGCTGGATCAGAAGGAAAATGTTATATTATGTTCAAATCACAGGTACACCTAATTTATTTAGAACAATTTCTACTCAAAACAGTAAAATGAAAAATAAAGTTTTAGCATTTTAAGTGGTACATTGCAGGGTCTTAGAAAATTCATTATCATGGAGTGTCTTTACCTTTAATTCTTACTGAAGCAAGGCTGAGTGTAAAAGAATAGGATGCCCCAGTTTTTAAATAATACCAGATAGATAAGGTGTTGATTGTGTGCATCTTAATGAACTGAAAGGTACGAATGCTGCAGACGTCATCCGTTTCCTTATAAGATCATTGCTTTTCATTGAAATCCTTTCTAATATTAACTCTAAAAAATGTGTTTTCCCACCAGCCAGTATTTCCGGGAATCTATACTCAATGATATCAGGAAAGCTCGTAACTTATACACTGGTAAAGAACTGGCAGCTGAATTGGCAAGAATTCGACAGCGAGTGGATAATATCGAAGTCCTGACAGCAGATATTGTCATAAATCTGTTACTTTCCTACAGAGATATCCAGGTGAGAAGCTGCTCAAAGTCACGTCTTTGTCATGTAGCACGTTGGAGGAATGAGGGAGCGTTAATATCCAGTTTTAGTTAGCTATTAAGTCATTCATGTCACTACATGTAATTTTTTATTGACTCTCCTAAGCTTTCCATCCAGAGATTTTATGCTAAATGAAACAGACTTATATAAGTTAACCATCAGTGATTGTGAAAGACTTGTACGGTAAAGGTCTGACTTTTTCCTCCAAAAGAACAAAAAGAAAACTTTGCGTGCATAACTAATCTGCAGACAGCCTGTTCTATTCCATTAGCCTCTGGCACACCCATCAGTCAATAAGTGAAAGCTTTGTTTTGGCAAATAGCAGAAATTTTTAGAGCTTTCCAGACATCTCTCTTACTCCTGAAATTTGTGTTGCTTGAAAGTGATAGTGCTGGGCCTAACTAGATAGAAGTATGAAATGTGCAATTGATTAATTTAAAAAATAACTTTAAAAATATATAAAGGAAAGCACGAACATGCAATATTATTTTTATTGGGATGTCTTAAAATTTTTAAATTATGGTAAGTAGAGTGAAATCCTGAGTTGGGGATTTGCTATTGGAGTTTTACAGTAAACTTTAAACGACTTCTGGTTTCTTATTCCCAACCTTTCAGGCCCGAGTAAAGCTTCATGTGGGCAACAAAGATTCACATACGTGGAAAAAGTGTGGCACTTAGGATTCCATGACTAGAGAGCTTACTTGTGTTGAAACGGAATAGTTTTGTTACTTATCACAGAAGTTCAATTAGTTGCTCCATGTCCTTGATATTTTGGAAATTATTTCCCTAAAAGTAATTGATAAGACCCTGCATACCAGGAATCTGGCTCCAGGGAGAAGTAAACCACCCATATTTAGACAATGCAGTATTACCATGTTAGATGGTTTATTGTTTTTTAGGTCAGATGTGGTAACTCAATATTTCTAATGTTTTATCTATATAATCCAAACCCCTTATTTAAACAAACAGTTTCTTCTTGGTTTTAGATTCTTCAAAGTATTCCGTGGGTTCTAGTTCTTTTTTTTAATGCCCTTCTTAGATTCAGGTAGCTGGTTGGCCAAAGGCATTTCATTGTCAGGACTTTCTCCCAATGGTTTAATTCTATGTTATTCTCCTCTTGTTTAAAAGGACTATGATTCTATCGTGAAGCTGGTAGAGACTTTAGAAAAGCTGCCAACCTTTGATTTGGCCTCCCATCACCATGTGAAGTTTCATTATGCATTTGCACTGAATAGGTAAGAAGAAAAAGTTTCCATCCACAATGTGCTAACATATTATTTTTTAACCTCCGTATTCTTTCTATGGTATGTTTTGCTATAGCCTTGCAACCACTCCCTATTAGAATGTAATGTTAATATTTCTACTTCAACCATGTAAAATATAGGAAGCATGCATTCTGATTTTTTCTTTTTTGTCAGTAAAATAATGTCCCTCAATGCTTGTATATTTAAATTCTAAAAATTCTTTTTCTTCTCTGTCAAAATTTGTGTTTACTATTTATATATTTTTTAGGATTTTTTAAATTCCATGGATATGATGTTATCTTTAAATATACTCAACGCCAAATGATTATTTACACAAAAAGTAACTAGAGTAGGGATAGTTATATCTAGGTGAACATATTCCTAGCCAGAAAATATGTTCACTGGGATTGCCCTGAACATACCTAATTATAATTAAAACTCTGTGGGCCACATTTTAGGTCATGTGTCCATGAATCTTCTAGGACCAGGACTAACACTGCTGCTTCCAGTCCTGCCTCCACGCCTTCTGTTGGCATCATGGCTGGCACCTGCCTCAGTGCCACTTTCTACCCAAAGTCACCGTGGAGGATCATCCCTGTGCTGGCCATAGAGAGGCCTAGAGCACTGAACTGTCCAAAACTTAGTTGTGCTGTTCTCTGCCATGGCGGAGAGTTGAATATGTATGTAATTACTACAACTGGAGAGAATGATAAAAAGAAAAAGGGAGGGGACCTCACATCTATCATTCATTTGCCATGAAGGCTTAATTAGTTTACCGACGAGGAAACTGAAGAGGTGGAGTAAGCATATCATAAAACTGGGGCTCAAACCCAGATCTAGCTGATGCTGGTATTTCTGTTCTTCATCACTAGGTTCTCCTGCCTTTGTCTCCAAAGAAAAGTCAGCATGCTCTTTAACCAGAGATTGTGTGTTTCCTTTTTTATCTACCCAAACTCTAGAAATTGCTAACTTTATCAGTACATGTATAATGAAAGTCTATTTTATCTCCCCATTTATTAAACATCTTTTTCTTTAGATTTGGCAGAGTGAGATGAAACCTCCAGAGAGTATCTGTTCCAACTGGTTTTCAAATAAATCCTTTTTGAAAGATGAAATGAAAGATGGAATGAAATATATTCTATATTGAAATGAAAAATGAAAGTCCATAGAGCCTCTTATATTTTCCTTTATCCATATTTTGTCTCTGTCTTTCCTAAAATAGAATAGAATGAAATGATAAATGTATTTGTATGCAGCATTATTCTAAACTCAAGGTATTTAGTACAAAGTGTAAAAAGGAATTTCACGCACAGAAAGATTTAAAATAGTAGTTGAGAATACAAATAACTCTTTTTATATAGCAGTTTTATTGAAATATAATTCATATACCATACAATTTTATTTAAAGTGTACTGTGATTCAATGGATTTTAGTGTATTAACAGAGTTGTGTGACCATGAACACCAAGACTTTTAAAACATTTGTATCACCACCAAAAAAAGCCCCCTCCCCACTAGCGGTCACCCTCCCATTTCCTCTCAAATCCCCCAGACCTAGGCAACCACAAATCTACTTTCTGTCTCCATAGATTTGCCTACTCTGGACATTTCATATGATGAGCTCATACACAGGTAGTCTTTGTGACTGGCTTCCTTCACTTAGCACAGTGCTTTCAAGGTTCAAGAAACAATTCTTAAGAGAATTTTAATCTTTGAGAACAATCTATACGTACTCGCTGATTTTAAAATGAGCTATATAAAGCAGCTTGCTTAGATAATCAATTGGTCACGTGTAGAAAATAAGTGACTCGGGTTAAAGTTGGATTGTTGGTATTGTCTGTGAATTAGTTTGCTCAGTGTTTCAGAGTAAAAACCATTGAAACCTATAGTATCAGGGTTTTGTCTCTGTTTGGATCCTTGACTCTACCCCATTCAAGGCCACAGACTGCATTCCTAATCTCACTCCATCAACTTAAATTTGCAAGAGACTGCAGGGAAATTGGAAGGACTATGGATGGATAAGCACAAATCTATCACCATTAGCAGAAAAGCAACTCAAAAGAAATCCTTGTTAAACGCAGTAGACATGCAATAGGATAAAAAGATTTACAGAAGACTCTCAAAATATAATTGTTGTTTTTATCTTGCCAAACTTCACTAATGTGAATCAATATATTAAATAGAGTTTTAAAAAGATAATTGACCTAAACTGCTTCTGTAATCTATACTGAAACAATGATGTTTCCCTCCTCTACCTTAGGAGAAATCTCCCTGGAGATAGAGCAAAAGCTCTTGACATTATGATTCCCCTGGTGCAAAGTGAAGGGCAAGTTGCTTCAGATATGTATTGCCTCGTTGGTCGAATCTACAAAGATATGTTTTTGGACTCTAATTTCATGGATTCTGAAAGTAGAGACCATGGAGCTTCTTGGTAAGTGCACAGGATAAGATACTTGATAAATCCATAACATAAAAAACTTTGCAAATGAGTGTTAAATTATTGTTATTATCCTTTTGATTGTGTATTATGAAATAAATCTCACAATTTATAGCTTTAGTAAATAATTTTGTTGGAATTCATTTAATAAGGCAGAGTAAAATGGGGTAAATTGGTTGAAAAGATAATGATTTAAGAAAAAAGAATTTAAAAAGATATTATAAAGTATAATACAATAAAAATAAAATTTGGGGGAAAATTCAAGAGACATGAAAGAAGACCTGAGTGGAAAAATATACCAAGTTTGGGCTTCCCTGGTGGCGCAGTGGTTGAGAGTCCGCCTGCCAATGCAGGGGACACGGGTTCGTGCCCCGGTCTGGAAGGATCCCACATGCCGCGGAGTGGCTGGGCTCCTGGGCCGTGGCCTCTGAGCCTGCGTGTCCGGAGCCTGTGCTCTACAACGGGAGAGGCCACAACAGTGAGAGGCCTGCGTATCACAAAAAAAAAAAAAAAAAAAAAAAAAAAAAATATATATATATATATATATATATATATATATATATATATATATACCAAGTTTGTGGATGAGAAGACTTGATATTTTAAAGATGTTAATTCTCCACAGGAGGGCTTTTCATGTAATTCAACAAATTGATTCTAAAATTTATTTGAAAAACTAAAGGGCCAAGAATGGGCAAAGCAATTTTGGAGAACAAGGTAGAGGGACTTGGTCTCCCAGATAACAAGACATACTATAACAATGTAATAATTAAGATGTTGCAATATGAGTGCAAGCATAGACAAATGAAACACTGGAACCAAAAAGAGAGGCTGGAACAGACTGAGATATATAGATCTGAGACTAGATTTATGACATGGTATGCTTCATGAGCCAGAGTGGAAAGAATAGACTCTTCAGGAATGGTACTGGGAAAATTTGTTTATCTGCTTGTAAAATAAAAATGAATCCCTAGTCTAACCCATGCACAGAAAATAAAATCCAAGTGAATTAAAGATTAAAATTTTTTTTAAAAAAACCTTTAGAAAAAATATTTTTAGAATAAAATATACAAACTGAATTTATGACTTTGGGTTAGGAAAGAATTTCTTAAACAAGGTATTTTTAATACCATAAACCATAAAAGATTGGGAAAACTAGAGTCCACTAAAATTTGCATCTGCTCATCAAGGTTCTGTCTTTTGGAAAGAGTAGGTTCTATTGCACTGATCGTCCTGCCAATAACAATTATAAACATTGGGAAAACACTTAAAAAAAAGTTTGAAAGCACTGAAGAGTGACTAAAGATAGTAAGAAACTGAAGAGTTTTAGATCTTTAGATGAAGGGTACTACATTAGATAAGATACACTTTTAAATGCTTTTTCCTTTGAGAGAGCTCTCTGATCTGCAGGCACAGGGCGGTTAGAATTTAAGATGAAAATCATAGTTTCGCTGGTTGGAGGAGTTAGTCTGAGGCTGCCAGAGTGCCTGGAAATTGAGTGATAGACCCCCTAAATGAAGGAGCCACAGAGAGAGCCCAAAATATAAGTATAAACTGCCCTTCCATTCTTGGCTGACCCCTGACATGTGCACATGTGGGTAAAACTCAAAGGAGTCCAGTGGAAAATAGCAGCCAGAAGGCTGGAGCTGAACAGAGATTTCAGCAGTTGTGTAATGCAGGAGAGACAGAGTTTGGAGTTTGAACCTCACCAAGTCAAAGGGGCTTGGGTAAAGAGTTTGAGCTTTCCACTGAAACTCCAGAAGGTCCAAGACTTCAGAATAAAAAAACTACATCCCAGGACTAAGGAAAATTAAGAGGAAAACCAAAACAGAGCCACCCTAATAAAACCTAAAACCAAGACTCCACATGAACAAGGTGAACTGCCAGTGATTTATTTGTGTGTTGGAACAAAATTCAACACTTTTAAGAGGAAGATAACAGAATCCAAACTCTCTACAACATATCATCCAAAATGTCTACTACACCATCAGAAGCTACTAGATTTGTGAAGAGATAGGAAAGTATGATCCATAGTGAAAAGAAAATCAGTCAATAGAAGTAGACCCACAGACAACAAAGATTTTGGAATTAGCAGAGAAGGATATTAAAATAACAATGATAAATATGTTGAAGAGACTACTGGAAAAGATGGATATTATGGGTGAAAATATGAAGAATTATAGGAGATAAATGTAAACTGGAGAAGAACCAAATGGAAATTCTAGAACTGAAAATATAGTATTCAAAGTCAAAATTCCATCTAATGGGATTAATAAATAGGACACAATACAAGAAAGGATCAATAAACTTGAAAACAGGTGATTAGAAATCATTCAAACTGAAACAGAGAAAAGAAAAAGATTGAGAAAGAAATTAATGGTCTCAGTGACCTGTGGAATAGCATTGAGCAGTCTAACATACGTTATTGGAGTCTGAGAAGTAGAGAAGAGAGATGATATATCAGGAAAAATATTTGAAGAATTAGTGACCAAATATTAACCAAATCTGATCAAGCAAACAAACAAACAAACAAAAACAGCCCACAGATCTAGGAAGCTCAGCAAAAACCCAAGCAGGGTAAATACAAAGAAATCTATTCCTCAGCACCTCATAGTCAGATTCCTGTAAAACAAAATTAAAGAACATATCATAAACACAGCCAGGAAAAAAGATACGTTATATCCAAGGGAAAGAGTGAGTTCTGACTTTTAATCAGAAGGAAGCCAAAGACAATGGAATAACATCTTTAAAGTACTTAAAGCAGAAAACAGTCAACCAAGAATTCTCTACCCAGTGATATTGTCTTTCAAAAGTGAGGGTGAAATAAGGATATTTCTTTTTTTTTTTTTTTTTTTGGCCGTATGTGGATCTCTCACTTTTGTGGCCTCTCCCGTTGCAGAGCACAGGCTCCTGACACGCAGGCTCAGCGGCCATGGCTCACAGGCCCAGCCGCTCCACGGTGCATGGGATCTTCACGGACCGGGGCACAAACCCGCGTCCCCTGCATCGGCAGGCGGACTCTCAACTACTGCACCACCAGGGAAGCTCCCAAGGATATTTCTTGATAAATAAAAACTGAGATAATTTGTTGCCAACAGACCTTTACTACAAAAAATGTTAAAGGAAAATCTTTAGGTTGAAGGGAAATGATACCAGATGGAAACATGGATCTGTTAGAAGGCATGTAGAGCACTGGAAATGGTAAAAATATTTATGAATACATAGAAAAGATATCATCAACAAAGTAAAAAAGTAAAACACAGGCAGAGAGCAATGCATGTAACCAATATGGGATTTATATTCAATATATATAAATAACTCCTAAAAATACTTAAGAAAGAAAGAAAAAAGATTAAAAATGGGCATAGGAGAAGAACAGATCACTCACAAAAGAGGAGTCACAAATGGCCAACAAACATATTTTAAAAAAATACAAAAAACGCTCTACCTACGAGCTAAAACAGACAAAGCATTTTACACTATGAAGATTAACAAAAATTTATGAATTTGACATTGTCAGTTGTTGGCAAGGATGTTTGAGAAATGGGAGTCCTAGTCCACTGCTGGTTGTGGTAGAAAATCTTATGACTACTTAAAGATTTTGGTATTATCAAGGAAGGTTGACAGTTAGCCTTCCCTAGATCCAGCAGATCTACTCCTAGTTTATACCCTAGAGAAATTCTTGAAGTTTCTCTACATAAAAGTTAAAACATAAAAAAAAACAATCTTAAAAGAGTTGAGCAAAATAACCAAATGGCAGGATACATAGAGTATGATTTCGTCTATAGAAACTGTAAAAACAGTCATACACATCTAGTAAAAGTTGAGACACATGAATGTACATCATAAATTCCCAATTCAGTAGAATAGTTACCAGTGGGGAAGGAGTAAAACGGGATCGTGAAATGCTTCATATGCAGCTGCAAGAATATTTAAAACATTTTATTTCTTAAGTTGAGTGATGGGTATATCAGTGGGAAGTGTCGCTTATATTATCCTTCTGTACTTTTTAGTATTTCTAAAATGTTCCCCAAAGAGTGCCTGATTTAAAAAAAATATTAAAGGAGGCTGACTTACAGAAAGAGACAAACACCATATGATATCATTTATATGTGGAATGTAAAGCATGACACACAGGGTACCCATCTACAAAACAGAAACAAACTCACAGATGTAGAGAACTGACTTGTGGTTGCCAAGGGAGAGGGGGTTGGGGAAGGGATGGATTTGAAGTTTGGGGTTAGCAGATGTAATTATGTATGGAATGGATAAACAACAAGGCCCTACTGTGTAGCACAGGGAACTATATTCAATATCGTATGATAAATCATAATGGAAAAGAATATAAAAAAGAACATATATATACATGTATAACTGAATTACTTTTCTGTACAGCAGAAATTAACTCAGCATTGTAAATCAACTATACTTCAATTTTAAAAAAAAAGGAGGTTGACTTAGTTCAGGTGTTATGAGAGCATAACTTTTTTAAAATTGTGAAACAGAAATCTTAACGTTTCAAAATCTTGTATCACCTTAGCAGTTTAATGGTGGCCTGAAATTGGGATAATAGGTTATAATAAGGGAGGAAAACTTCCTAGATTTTCATTGACAGCTTTGGTTTGGACTTTTAAGTTTGTATTATAAATTGTTACTGCAATTCAGAGAGTTTTACCATTTCTCTTAACCAATTTTTCCCCTGATATTACAAAAGAGAAATGTAACTATGCATCCTTTCTATTACCAGAAGATTTCCACTTTTAGAAGATTCTTAATTGTAGGAGAATTAGAATCTGATATTTGGAAGCACTGTGCTGGTATAAATGCTTTGATTTGGCAGTGATAATGAAATGCATAGGTAATTTTTAAAAGCCTGATTTTCATGGTCAGCAGATTCAAATGGAAAACATCTTATGAAGTTAATGTGCCTCGTGCACAGGAATAAAATAGAAGTGTTTCCCCATTTGAAAAACCAAACAATTTAGACTACTGAGAGCTTTCAAGGTCACATAAAGTTCAATAAAGGAACACAAGTGTTTTTTTTTCTGGTTGTGTTTTTGTTTTAACTTTCTATACTTCCCAGTTCTGGCTCCTTTTCAATGGTTCCCATTTAGCTGAGGAACATTAACTACATTAACTGTCTCTCAAAAGATCTTTGTGTTCAAAGTTTTCAGGTCAAATTGAAGATGTCAGTTTTTTATTATTTCATTTTAAGCTATTCATTAATTTTCTTTTTTTTTAAATTTATTTTATTTATTTATATTTGGCTGTGTTGGGTCTTTGTTGCTGTGCGGGCTTTATCTAGTTGCGGCAAGCAGGGAGTCACCCCCCACTGCGGTGCGCGGGCGTCTCATTGTGGTGGCCTCTCTCGCCGCAGAGCCGGGCTCTAGGCACGTGGGCTCAGTAGTTGTGGCACACAGGTTCTAGACCGCAGGCTCAGTAGTTGTGGCGCACGGGCTCAGCTGCTCCGCAGCACGTGGGATCCTCCTGGACCAGGACTCGAACCTGTGTCCCCTGCATTGGCAGGCGGACTCTCAACCACTGCGCCACCAGGGAAGCCCTCATTAATTTTCTAGTAAGAACAGTGAAAGCAGTTAGAACTCAAAGCCTTTTCATGGGAAGAGCCTTAGGAGTTGACCTGGGTGTGTCACTCACTGATCTATCAAGTAATATAAGAATGTCACTTCTACTATAGATTATCCGTCTATAACCTTCCATTATTATCATCATACCCATTTGTCCTACAGGTCGTTAAGAACAATTCCCCCCTATTTTAAAATGGGTGTTTTTTCATGCCCTCACACTTGTAAAGCCACTTCAGTATTTCTTAGTGTTTCAATCCAACTCCCACAGTCCTGCAAACACACTCATTCGTGTTGGTGTGTTGGCATCATCTGTAACCTCCCTTTCTGTTAGAGCTGAGAAGTAAAAGCACATTGTCAAGGTGCTGACCTAAGAGGGCATTACCGAGGTTATTAGGCATCTGGTCAGACTTACCCAGGATTATGCATTTCCTGAGTCCCAGAGAGTTGTTGCAACTGACCTTTTTTGACCCATAGTCCTCTAAGCTTTCACTCGTCAAGTGCCGCGATGAGATAAGGAATGAGTGGCAGGCAGTCAGTCCCTAAAGCTTCTTTCCATGGACAGTTTCCATAGCCTGAATCATTTTCTGTTGGCTTGAATGGACAGTCATCTACTGAGCATGGGAAGTTTAGGATAAGAGCTTCAGCTCAATAGAAAAAGAGCCCCAAGCTGTTGGGATTACAATGGCACTTAGAGCTCTTTCTTGAAATTTCCCTTCTTCTTTTTTTTTTAATTTATTTTAATTTATTATTTTTGGCAGTGTTGGGTCTTTGTTGCTGAGTGCGGGCTTTCTCTAGTTGTGGCAAGTGGGGGCTACTCTTCGTTGTGGTGCGCGGGCTTCCCATTGCGGTGGCTTCTCTTGTTGCGGAGCACGGGCTCTAGAGCACGCAAGCCTCAGCAGATGTGGTGTGTGGGCTCAGTAGTTGTGGCTCGTGGGCCCTAGAGTTCAGGCTTGGCAGTTGTGGTGCACGGGCTTAGTTTCTCCGCGGCATGTGGGATCTTCCCAGACCAGGGCTCGAACCCGTGTCCCCTGCATAGGCAGGCAGACCCCCAACCACTGCGCCACCAGGGAAGTCCCGAAATTTCCCTTTTTAACATCTTTAATGAGTTTACTGTTCCTGACTTACACCACAGGGAGAAAGCTTGACACTCCTCTGAGCATTCATTGTATTTGGTATGAGTACTATTATCAGGGCACTTTTTTTACTTCTTGGGAGATCTTCTAATGCAGGTCTATTTTCTGAGAGGTTTACTTGGGATTCAGAATGCAAAAATACAAAATAAGAAAGAAGTTTATGGTTTAGATTTTTTTTAAGTTTGGAGAATAGTAATATGTTGTAGAACAAACTTTACTTGTTGAAGCTTATCTGGGACAGAGGGTGAGTGGTTTAAAGGAACACATCCTGCTGATTTAAGTATAAAAAAAGAGTAGTTCTCTAACATTTGATGTTTTTCATTGTCACTTCCTTAGTTATTTTTGGTCACTGAAGCTCTTGCAGATGGCTAAAATAATGCTAATTTTTTTCTGTATGTAAGTTTCTATAATCCAAGTTAAGGTATGAAAAGTACCTCTTTGATCTTTAGGTAACTAAACTGAGTTTGACTTTCAGTCATTAAACGGTTGTAGCTTTTTTATCATGGCTTGTCAATATAAAGTTAAATACAAGTTAAAGAAAGCAGCAGTGGTACCTGTCATAAGTGCTGGTTTGAGGATGTTTGGTGCTACTATAGAATCAAGAGCAAGGTCGGGACTTTCCTGGCGGTCTGGTGGTTAGGACTCAGCTTCCACTGCAGGGGGCGTGGGTTCGATCCCCTGTAGGGGAACTAAGATCCCACATGCTGCAAGGTGTGGCCAAAAAAAAACGAAAAAAACAGAGCAAGGCAAGAGAGTGAAGCTGGGAGGATAGCCAGCTTTCAAAGGAAATATTGTGACCCAAGAGCCTAGACTTACATCCGAAAAAACCAAAAAAACCCAAAAAAACGCAGGAAACAAAACCCACGGAGTTTCTGAAGTGACAGACTGAAATGGAATGACCCAAGGCAATATTATGGACCATGACTTGGAGGTCATGGAAGGTTCATTGTCAAGATTATCTCTATAACTTCTTTTTTAACCTAATCTGAAAAAGACATAACCACAAAGAAGTTATGCTGAATTCATATGTAGAATGACTTAGAACATTTTGATATATGCAGTATTTGTTCAATAGGTAGAAATAATAATCAATCGCTTAGAGTTCACATAAGGTTTTTGTATATGTTATTAACCACTGGAGGCTTAACACACCTTGTAAAGTAGGCAAGGCTGACATTTTTCTTTCCATTTTACAACTAAGGCAAGTGAAACTCAAAGAACTTAAGTGAATTTCTTGATGTTTTGTGATTAATAAAATTTCAAGTACAATTTTTTCAGATCCAGTGTTGTTTTTACTACATCCTAGGCTCACTTTCCTGGAATTTCCAGGAACAAACATTTCTAGGAATATCTGTACTGTTTTGTTGAGGAGGCCTGGACTTTTGGGAGACCGGCATGAAATAAATGTTGACTCAGTACTTGGAAACAGTGTGATCTTAGGTAAATTACTTAACCTTTAGGAAATTCAGTTTTCTTATTTGAAAAATAAGAATAATACGTACCTAGATGAATTAGAAGTGTTCTTAGCATCCTAAAAGTAGCCGAATACCTTACTCCAATGGGCTTAAGCAATAAGAAAATGTAACTTCTAAAACATGAAGTCCAGAAATAGGGCTGGGTCTGGTTTAGGTTGACTCGGCAGCTTAAAAATGTCAGCCAAGTCTGTTTCCTTGTTATTGCTGTGGGTGGCTCTGCCCTCAGTCTTCTTAGAGTTGTAAGGGGCTGTGTCCATTTCAGGTATCAAACTTAGCTATGCCAGGTCTGAGACGGGAGAAAAGTAGGCCATCACTTTTTGTATCTTTTTCTTAGGACTAAGAAAACACTGCTAAAAACCTACCCCACACTTTCCTTACATTTCTTTATGCTTCTAGTATTTCATCATCACCACAGCACTACACAAGTCACGAGCAAGGAAGATGGCATTATTACAAATGGTTTAAACTCATCACTTTAGGAGGAATAGATGCTCTGTTTGAGAGATTAAATGAAGCAACATATGTTCAAGTCCTGGAATTTAGTAGGCCCTTAGAGTTATATCCTTAGTATATAATATGAGAAAATATTTTGTATTTCTTTATATAATGTTATATTTATCCATGTTCAAAATAGACATTGACTAGATTAATGGATATTGATTAGATTCCTTTTTCCCAAAATATGCCTGAGTTTCCTTTCTCTTATTTCTGGATCTAGTTGAACATTTTAGCTAATGAGGGAAAAGAGAGTCTGTATCCTTTGTACATAGGACTTGCTAGAATTTCATGTGTCAATACCATAGCTGTCATGGGGTCACCTGGGATAGGCACTGATTGCTTGAAATCATATTTGGTTTTAGAGATCATGGTATTCTTGAGGGGAGATAGGAAGTCATTTTCAGAATTTTGAAAGGGAATTAGGTACCTATACTGTATTAGCATAATCATGTCTCCCTGTTGTAATGCCAAACAACAGGGCATTTTTTCTGTAATACCAAAAAAGATCTGTAGCCAGGAAATTAAAAGCATTAAGTCTGTTTTTAGCATTAATACGTTCATTTTTCCATAGTAACTTGGGAAAGAACAGACAGCTTTGCCTTATCAACTAATTTTCTTTTACGTCAGTGACAGTGCTATTCAAACAGTCATGCGTGCCTAATAACTGTTTAGTTTTTACATGATTAATGGGGTTGGCTTTACTTTGGAAGAGTTATGTAACAAACCATTCAACATACAAATAAAGACCAATGTCTATTTTCCATTTGCCAGATTAGCCCTTTTTTTTGTTGTTCTTGGCTTTGAGATATCTTTCTCTGTGTTATCTCTATTTCTACCACCCTCTTCCCCCCTCCCAGAGTTTTATCTCAACATTATTTCACTGACATTTTTGTTTAGTCCTTGGTTGTCTCTATAAGTGAGTTTCCAAATTTTGGATGATTTTTGTCCTTAGAGCACAAAACCTGAAGAGTTCTTCATAACTCAGCGTGACACCCAGCTCATTGGTGTCCAGATGTAGATGGCTCTTAAGGGACCAGCAATTCCAGGATGACCTGGAGACTTGGGTAAAACACAGAGTGTGCCCATGATTGCTTTGTAAACAAGTGCCCTGGTGCATTGCTCTCAGGCCTTGACCTTGATTTAATATGGGATTCAACAGATGACAGATTGCGTGAAGCTCTGTTGTGGCATGACCAAGTCGAAGTCCAAGAATGGTCACATTGAATAAGTCACTGTGGAGGTTTTCTAATTGTGGCTAATGAGCATTATGCACCTAAGGAGAGAAACTAAGGCTTGCTTTCTGTAACCCAGTCGTCAGAGGGATGAGTGAGAGAACTAGATGTTTGCCAGGCATTATGATGAGAAGGAAGGAGCATTTGGAAGAATAGGGGTGATTTCACTTAGTGAACCAAAGCAATTGTTTCCAGGCCTGGCTGGATATCAGAATTGCTTGGGGAGTTTTTCAACTATGCAGAGTTCTTTGTCCCTGGAAATTTTGCTTAGTGGATCCATTTTATTGAATAAATTAACCATAATTGATAATATGACTGTTCCTTTTTTATTAAATGTTTGGACTTTCCCTGTATTTTGCTGTCAGTCTCTTCTTCCTAAACCTTTACTGCTCTTCATATCTTTAAAGAATAAGTTTAAACCCCTGGCCCTACCTCCCCTTCAGAGCTTTCCCGAATCTGTCTCCTCCCATCTTCCCAGCCTTCTTAGAATATGGGTTTTGCATTTTAATTTGAGGGAATTGGCAGTTATTGGAAGGATGAGTTTGGATTGATCATAAACATATGAGAACTCTTCACTCTCGGGAGCAATCAAGTAAGTGCCCACTAAAGTCCTGAGCTGTGTTTTCTTGTTATCAACTAGCAAGAATGAAAAGAGACGAGAATACTTTAATTTGGCATGGGTGCGATATAAAAGTCTCTCACCTATACTGCTCTCAGGAATGTGAATTGGTAAGAACTTTCTGGAACGCAGTTTGGCATTATGTATCAAGAGCCTTGAAATAATTCATGGTCTTTAATCCAGTTATGTACTTCGTAAACTATCCTAAAAAAATAGCAGATATGGAAACAAAGATGTGTTTACAATGTTCCTACGCTGAATTGTATGGTAATGAAAAATTGGAAGAAACCTAAATGTCCAACAGTAGGGAAAATGTTGAATGGAAGGATAACATCCCCGAGTGATGGAATATCATTCGTTCAGAGTTGTGTGTGTTGGTGGTAAAAATACACATAAGTAAAACTTACCATTTTGACCATTTTAAGTGTATGATTCAGTGGCATTAAGTACATTCACACTGCTGTGCTCTCATCACCACTGCTCACCCACAGCCTTCTCAACTTGCAGAACTTAAAGTCTGTACCCATTAAACAGCTGTCGATTCTCCCCTCCCCCTAGCTCCTGGAAAACACCATTCTTCTTTCTGTCTCTCTGAGTTTGACTACTCTAAGTATCTCATATGAGTGGAATCATATAGTATTTGTCTTTTTTGTGAATGGCTTATTTCACTTAGCATGATGTTCTCAAGGTTCACCATGTTGTAACATGTGTCTGAATTTCCTTTTTAGAGGCTGAATAGTCTTCCATTTTATGTATATACCACATGGTGTTTATCCATTCACCTGTCAGTGGACACTTGGGTTTGTTTCCACCTTTTGGCTATTGTGAATAAATGCTGCTATGAACATGGGTGTACAAATATCTGTTTGAGTCCTGCTTTCAATTCTTTTGAGTATATGCCCAGAAGAAAATTTGGGTTTTGTGAATTTCTTTCTTCCTTTTTTTTTAAAATTTTTTGGCTGCATCGGGTCTTAATTGCGGCGCATGGGCTCTTTGTTGTGGCACTCAGGCCTTCTCTCTAGTTGTGGCCTCCGGGCTCCAGGGCACGTGGGCTTTGTAGTTTGTGGCACACGGGCTCTAGTTGAGGCACGCGAGCTCAGTAGTTGTGACACTCGGGCTTAGTTGTCCCACTGCATGAGGGATCTTAGTTCGCCAACCAGGGATCGAACCTGTGTCCCCTCATTGGAAGGTGGATTCTTTACCACTGGACCACCAGGGAAGTCCAGAAAACTGTGGTTTTAAACAAATATTTAACAGTAACATGCTTCATGATATCATGTGAAAATTAAAAAACAGATTATTAAAATAGCATGATTCTCTTTTTGTGGAAAAAAATATGCAAATAGTAAAAGGACTGAAAGAAGGTAGTTAGAATTTTGAGTTTTTAGATTTTTCATCCTGACTTTTCTTTAATAATAAAGATCATATGCAAATAAGTGGTTTGAATTGGAGAGGGTTTCCCCACCATCTCCAGATCAGATCAACAGAGTGATTTGGCACTAGTTTTCATCCCATGCTGTCTTGCTTTACCTCTGAGTTATTTTACGAGTGATAATTTCAGAAATATCCCTGGAGATGTAAGGCACCGTGAAATTCTAATTTAATTACTTGTGTGTCTCACAGAAAGAATCACAGCTGTTGTATCACAAAGAAGGAAAATGACAGCTAAAGAGAAGGAGCTTGAGTTGAGCTCAGTTTCTTCTTTGATGGAAAGTAGATGCTCTTTAGCTCGAAACAATTGATTCAAGAATATTTTCTTTATTCTTGACTTTGTTGAACAGCTCAGTACAGATGCAGAAAGTGAGCTATGTCTTTATTATAAAGAGCGCATCACTCCATTGTCAAGTACTTAGCTCTTTTAGAGCTAGCTTACAATCAGGTGACAAATAGTGCTGATGTAAGGCAGCCCTTGAACAAAAATCTGCTGCTTTGAAAACTTGAACAAAAGCTTTGCAAGTCTTCAATGTAATAATGAGTTGAAGAATACAAATTATTTATCCTCTTTCAACAAATATTGAGTACTAAAATAGAAAAAAATCAACAATAGTGGAAATAACTTCATACAGTTACTCAAATATACTCACTAGAATTTTCTTAAGATGCCTGGTTCCATCCTTAAGATTTGTTTCCTTCATGAAGTCTTAATTTAGCTTCACTTACCTCTAATCATTTTACTTCTCTATTTTTATAGATAGTTTTACACTATTAATCACTGTTTATAGATTTCTTTACGTAAGGACTAACATATTGTTCATGTTCATTTATCCTCTTGCTAGTTAAACTGTAAAGTTTTCAATGACATGAAATGTCTTTGGTGCATTTTTATGGGCACATTCAGCAGTATTGCCATATCAGTCTTTTAAAAATATTAGTCTATAGTCTAATAAGATTGATCAAATACATTTTGTGACTAACACCATTCTTTCCAAGAATATATCAATACCTGTTTCTGTAGTATATGGAATCCAAGCTTTATCCTTAATATAAAAGCAGTTCTATTTTTATTTCTCATTATTATTCTTCCTATTTCACCCAACTCCCTTTTACTAAAAAGCAAAAACAAAAGCAGAGGTAATGAAAAAGGACTAAAAAAAAATTTTTTAAACACACACCAAAGGTTAAGTAGAGTCATACAGAGAAGAGGGCTCAGGTTTGGAATCCAGCAGAATTGGGTAAAGTTCCTGCTCAACCGCTTTTAAATTGCGTGACTGACTATTTCCATGCTTCAATGTTCTGATTAGTAAACTTGAGAGAATCCTTCCTACCTTAAAGAGTTGTCAGAATTAGAAATATTATGCTCGAAGTGTCAAGTACAATGCCTGTACCGAGTAGGTGCCCAGTCATGATAGGCAGCTACTGTTATTGTTTCTTTTACTATCTGGTGGTACCCACAGCTTCCTGTGGTAGAGAATATCATCAGGGCTATATTGTATTATTGTTAGAAATACACTGTCCCTGTTCATAGGAAGATGATATATTCCCACCACATGACACCAGGTTCGGGTATGTGTGTTGGTTGATACTCTTTATCAGCAGAAGCTTTAAAAGCTATGTCGCGGCTGTGCCAGGTTTACTTTTCCTTAGCCATTTTCTGGGGAAAGCCCCTCCTTCAGGCTGGGTCCCAGAGGGAGAACAATGTCCGGCAGAGCTGAGCCAGCTGATACAGAAACTTGCAAGCCCCTGGGATTTGCTGTTGATACTTGGCACATTTACCCTAAAATGACTAATTTATCATCTTCAGGTGAAATGGATGGTTTCATTATTGTAGCATCTATATTTATTTTTATCAAGTTTGAATTTTAAAAAAACAGTGAGGGCTTCCCTGGTGGCGCAGTGGTTGAGAGTCCGCCTGCCGATGCAGGGGACACTGGTTTGTGCCCCTATCTTGGAAGATCTCACATGCCGCGGAGCGGCTGGGCCCGTGAGCCATGGCCGCTGAGCCTGCACGTCCGGAGCCCGTGCTCCACAACGGGAGAGGCCACAACAGTGAGAGGCCCGCGTACCGCAAAAAACAAAAAACAGTGAAATGATAAAATATATATGGAAAGTTAGCACCAGGGAACACAGATACTCCAGTGATAAGGATCAACGTGCTCTTTAAAATAAGCTTTTTAATAACAGCATGAAAAGTGAATCATATGGCACTTCTTCAGAGGAGACTATACTCTCCCTAGCAATAAATTAAAGGAGCTTCTCATGTAAGACTCTAAGTAGGCAGCAATGAAAACTATATAAACAATATCTTCAATATTTTTTATTAAATAGTGAATTCCAATAGTATTAAAATGTAATATGGTGAAGATGGTACACAATTTAGTAATGTGGTCCAAGGATGTAGCTTTCTGGTCTTATGGTCTTATCAAGGTCAGGATTTAGATTACTAGGGAAGTGAATAGATTATTTGAATTTTATATGACCTGCTGTATTTATCACTTGTCTCAGCCTGGCTCTTGGTAAGAAGTGGATACAGGTTTTCTTCATTCAGCAAGTATTTTGTTACCACCTGCAATGAGTCAGGCGTCCTGATGGATCAGGCATTGGAGATTTAGTACTCAACAAGACGGACAAGGTCCCTGCTCTCAGAGAGCATACATTCTATAGTGGGAGATAGATGATAAAAAGAATAATTTCAGATTGCTATAAATTCTGTAATAGATATAGAACTATTCAGTTTCCTTTCTTTTTCTTGTGTCATGCTAATCTGTGATTTTCAAGAAAATTTTCCAGTTCACCTAAGTTGTCGTATTTATTGGGATAAGGTTATTCCAAATATACTTTTAGTTTCTTTTTAATGCTAGTAGGACCTATACTAATGTCCCACTTTTCATTTCTGATACTTTTGAATAAGAGTAATTTGTATTCTCTTTCTCTCTCTTATGAGCAGTCTACCTACCTAGGAGTTTAGCAATTTTATTTATCTTCTCCTAGAACCAACTTTTGGCACTGTTGATTTTCTTTATTGCACATCTATTTTCGACTTCATTGATTTCTGTTCTTTCCTTTATTATACCCTCCTTCCACTTTGTGTGGGAATATATGCTGTTATATTTCTAGATGGAAGCTTAGAGCATTGATTTTTCAACCTTGCTCCCTTCCCAGCATATGCATTTAAAGATAAAAATTGTTCTGCATCCCAGAAGTTTTGATGTATTGAACTTTCAATATTGTTCAGATCAAATACCTTTTAATTTTCAGTGTGACTTTTTCGACCCCTGGGTTCTTCAGAAGTAGGTGCCCAATTTACAAACATATCTTTCTTTCTTGTTCTCTAGTTTAATTCTATTTCTATGAGAGGTGCCTTTATAGCCCAGGATATAGTCCACTGTTGTTGGGTGTAGTGTTCCACATAAGTCAGGTAGATTAACTTGATTAATCATGTTATTCAAATCTTCTCCATCTTCACTGATATTTTTTGTCTGCCTGTTTGATCATCACTGAGACAGGTGTTTTGAGATCTCCCACTATGAATGTAGATTTGTCTATTTTTTAGTTTTGTCAGTTTTTGCTTTATGTATTTTGAATCCATGTTAACAAGTGTGTTTAGGATTATAAATCTTCCTGTTGATCTTACCCTTTTATCATTATGAAATGTTCCTCCTTATATCTTGCAATCATGTTTGCCTTAAAGTTAGTTTTGTCTGATATTAATATATAATCACAACAGATTTCTTTTGGTTAGTAGTTGAGTGATACATCTTTATGCATCGTTTTACGTTCAACCTGACTGTATCCTTATATTTAAAGTGTGTCTCTTTTAAATGCATTATAGTTGTTTCTTTCTTTTTTCTTTTTTTCCACTGTTCTTAAATCAAATTTGAGAAGTCTTTTTTATTTGGAATGTTTAGGTCATTTACATTTAATGTGGTAACTGGTAGTTGTGCTTATGTCTTACCATCCTGCTATTTATTTTCTATTTATTTCATATCTTCTTTGTTCCATTAATCCTCCATTCCCTCCATTTTTTCGATTAATTTAGTATTACATTTTATCATTTATTAACATTTTAGTAATACTTTTTATGTTATGCTTTTAGTAGTTCCCTAGAGGTGACAATCCACATCCTTGGCTTTTACAGTCTACCTTAAATTTGTACTATACCACTTCCTGAACAAGGAAAGAAACTTAGAGCAGTGTAAATATTTAATAGTTTAGTTAATATCTTTTATATATAGTCAAATATTTACCCTTTCTGATGCTCTTCCTGCAGTTCAGTGCTTCCAACTGGAATCACTACTCTTCAGCCTGAATACGTTTAGTATTTTCTGTCATATGGATCTGCTGGCAACCAATTCTGCCAGTTTTTGTTTGTATGAACACATCTTTCTTACACCTTTTCTTTTTCCTTTTATCACTCTTAGGATGTTGTTGCATTATCTTTTGGCTTCCATAGTTTGTATTGCAAAGTCAGCTCTCAATTGTATTGCTCCTTGGAAAGTAATGTATCTTTTTCTTTCTGGCTGATTTTAAGATTTTCCTCTGTGTCTTTGGTTTCAACATTTAGGCTGTACTTATTATTTTATCGTGCTTGAAGTTTGCTGACCTTTTTGGATCTGTGGGTTAATGTTTTCAACAGTTTGGAATATCTTTGGCCTTATGTCTTCAAATATTTCTTGTGTTCTGTATTCTCTCTTTCCTCTTCCTGGGGCTACAGTAATACATATGTTAGACCATTTAACTATATCTCACATGTCTCTTATGCTCTGTTTTGTTTTTTCCCCTACCTTTTTCTCTCCCTGTTTCAGTTTTGATATTTTTTATTGACCTGTTTTTGTCATTTCACCAAATCTATCTTCTGCTGCGTCGTCTGCTATTAAACACATACAATGAATTCTTATTTTCAGGCATTGTACATTTTAGTTCTAGATTATTTGATTCTCTCTTTTTAGATTTCAACTCTGTTAAAATTGTTTCTCTTTTCATTCATTTGTCCATTTCTTTCTTAATTTTCTTCACCATATTTGTAATAATTATTTAAAGTTCTTGTCTACAAACTCCAACATCTGAATTATCTGTGAGGCTGGTCTCTTGTCTGTTTTGCTCTTTTGTTTATTGGTCACATTTTCCTGACTCTTTGCATGTCTCATAATACTTTATTGTATGCCATATATTTTGTATTTAAGAATTATTGAGACTGAGGAGATTTTATTTTCTCTCATAGAAGGCTCTTACTTTCCTCTGTTAGCCAGGCAGGGTGAGAAGATGATTACCTCAAAAACCACAACTGAGTTGAGTTGGTCGGGGTTTCAGTTTTGGTTTTTTTTTTAATTACTTTATTTATTTTTTAAAAAATTTTATTTAATTTATTTTTTTATACAGCAGGTTCTTATCAGTCATCGATTTTATACACATCAGTGTATACATGTCAATCCTAATCTCCCAACTCACCCACCACCACCCCACCACCCCACCCCCGCTTTCCCCCCTTGGTGTTCGTACATTTGTTCTCTACATGTGTGTCTCTATTTCTGCCCTGCAGACTGGTTCATCTGTACCATTTTTCTAGGTTCCACATATATGTGTTAATGTACGATATTTGTTCTTCTCTTTCTGACTTACTTCACTCTGTATGACAGTCTCTAGATCCATCCACGTCTCAACAAATGACCCAATTTTGTTCCTTTTTATGGCTGAGTAATATTCCATTGTATATAGGTACCACATCTTCTTTATCCATTTGTCTGTCGATAGGCATTTAGGATGCTTCCATGACCTGGCTATTGTAAATAGTGCTGCAATGAACATTGGGGTGCATGTGTCTTTTTCAATTATGGTTTTCTTTGGGTATATGCCCAGTAGTGGGATTGCTGGATCATATGGTAATTCGATTTTTAGCTTTTTAAGGAACATCTATACTGTTTTCCATAGTGGCTGTATCAATTTACATTCACACCAACAGTGCAAGAGGGTTCCCTTTTCTCCACACCCTCTCCAGCATTTGTTGCTTGTAGATTTTCTGATGATGCTCATTCTAACTGGTGTGAGGTGATACCTCATTGTAGTTTTGATTTGCATTTCTCTAATAATTAGTGATGTTGAGCAGCTTTTCATGTGCTTCTTGGCCATTTTTATGTCTTCTTTGGAGAAATGTCCATTTAGGTCTTCTGCCCATTTTGGGACTGGGTTGTTTGTTTTCTTAATATTGAGCTGCATAAGCTGTTTATATATTTTGGAGATTAATCCTTTGTCTGTTGATTCATTTGCAAATATTTTCTCCCATTCTGACGGCTGTCTTTTTGTATTGTTTGTGGTTTCCTTTGCTGTGCAAAAGCTTTTAAGTTTATTAGGTCCCATTTGTATATTTTTGTTTTTATTTCCATTATTCTAGGAGGTGGATGAAAAAAGATCTTGCTGTGACTTATGTCAAATGTACTTATGTACTTCCTATGTTTTCCCCTAAGAGTTTTATAGTGTCCGGTCTTACATTCAGGTCTGAGTTTATTTTTGTGTATGGTGTTAGGGAGTGTTCTAATTTCATTCTTTTACATGAAGCTGTCCAGTTTTCCCAGCACCATTTATTGAAGGGACTGTCTTTTCTCCATTATATATCCTTGCCTCCTTTGTCATAGATTATTTGACCATAGGTGCGTGGGTTTATCTCTGGGCTTTCTATCTTGTTCCATTGATCTATGTTTCTGTTTTTGTGACAATACCATATTGTCTTGATTACTGTAGCTTTGTAGTATAGTCTGAAGTCAGGGAGTCTGATTCCTGCAGCTCCGTTTTTTTCCCTCAAGACTGCTTTGGCTGTTTGGGGTCTTTTGTGTCTCCATACAAATTTTAAGACTTTTTTGTTCTAGTTCTGTAGAAAATACCATTGGTAATTTGAAAGGGATTGCATTGAATCTGTAGATTGCTTTGGTAGTATAGTCATTTTCACAATATTGACTGTTCCAATCCAAGAACGTGGTATATCTCTCCATCTGTTGGTATCATCTTTAATTTCTTTCATCAGTGTTTACAGTTTTCTGCTTACAGGTCTTTTGTCTCCCTAGGTAGGTTTATTCCTAGGTATTTTGTCTTTTTTGTTGCAGTGGTACATGAGAGTGTTTCCTTAATTTCTCTTTCAGATTTTTCATCATTAGTGTATAGGAATGCAAGAGATTTCTGTGCATTTATTTTGTATCCTGCAACTTTATCAAATTCATTGATTAGCTCTAGTAGTTTTCTGGTGGCATCTTTAGGATTCTCTATGTATACTATCATGTCATCTGCAAACAGTGACAGTTTTACTTCTTCTTTTCCAGTTTGGATTCCTTTTATTCCTTTTTCTTCTCTGATTGCTGTGGCTAGGACCTCCAAAACTATGTTGAATAATAGTGGTGAGAGTGGACATCCTTGTCCTGTTCCTGATCTTAGAGGAAATGCTTTCAGTTTTTCACCATTGAGAATGATGTTTGCTGTGGGTTTGTCATATATGGCCTGTATTATGTTGAGATAGGTTCCCTCTGTGCTCACTTTCTGGATAGTTTTTATCAAAAATGGGTGTTGAATTTTGTCAAAAGCTTTTTCTGCATCTGTTGATATGATCATATGGTTTTTATTCTTAAATTTGTTAATATGGTGTATCACATTGATTGATTTGCATATATTGAAAAATCCTTGCATTCTTGGGATAAATCCCACTTGATCATGGTTTATGATCCTTTTAATGTGTTGTTGGGTTCTGTTTGCTAGTATTTTGTTGAGGATTTTTGTATCTATATTCATCAGTGATATTGGTCTGTAATTTTCTTTTTTTGTAGTATCTTTGTCTGGTTTTGGTATCAGGGTAATGGTGGCCTCATAGAATGAGTTTGAGAGTGTTCCTTCCTCCACATTTTTTGGGAAGAATTTGAGAAGGATGGGTATTAGCTCTTTTCTAAATGTTTTATAGTATTCACCTGTGAAGCCATTTGGTCCTGGACTTTTGTTTGTTGGAAGATTTTTAATCACAGTTTCAATTTCATTACTTGTGATTGGTCTGTTCATACTTTCTATTTCTTCCTGGTTCAGTCTTGGAAGGTTATACCTTTCTAAGAATTTGTCCATTTCTTCTAGGTTGTCCTTTTTATTGGCATAGAGTTGCTAATAGTAGTCTTAGGATGCTTTGTATTTCTGCTGTGTCTGTTGTAACTTCTCCTTTTTAATTTCTAATTTTATTAATTTGAGTCCTCTCCCTCTTTTTCTTGATGAGTGTGGCTAATGGTTTATCAATTTTGTTTATCTTCTCAAAGAACCAGTTTTTAGTTTTATTCATCTTTGCTATTGTTTTCTTTGTTTCTATTTCATTTATTTCTGCTCTGATCTTTATGATTTCTTTCCTTCTGCTAACTTTGGGTTTTGTTTGTTCTTCTTTCTCTAGTTCCTTTAGGTGTGAGATTAGATTGTTTATTTGAGATTTTTCTTGTTTCTTGAGGTAGGCTTGTATAGCTATAAACTTGCCTCTTAGAACTGCTTTTGCTGCATCCCACAGGTTTTGGATCGTCGTGTTTTCATTGTCATTTGTCTCTAGGTATTTTTTGATTTCCTCTTTGATTTCTTCAGTGATCTTGGTTATTTAGTAACGTATTGTTTAGCCTCCATGTGTTTGTATTTTTTATGTTTTTTTCCCTGTTATTCATTTCTAATCTCATAGTGTTGTGGTCAGAAAAGATGCTTGATATGATTTCCATTTTCTTAAATTTACTGAGGCTTGATTTGTGACCCAAGATGTGATCTATCCTGGAGAATGTTCTGTGAGCACTTAAGAAGAAAGTGTAAACTGCTGTTTTTGGATGCAATGTCCTATAAATATCAATTAAATCTATCCTGTTTATTGTGTCATTTAAAGCTTCTGTTTCCTTATTTATTTTCATTTTGGATGATCTGTCCATTGGTGTAAGTGAGGTGTTAAAAGTCCCCCACTATTATTGTGCTACTGTCAATTTCCTCTTTTATAGCTGTTAGCAGTTGCCTTATATATTGAGGTGCTCCTATGTTGGGTGCATATATATTTATAATTGTTATATCTTCTTCTTGGATTGATCCCTTGATCATTATGTAGTGTACTTCCTTGTCTCTTGCAACATTCTTTATTTTAACGTCTATTTTTTCTGATACGAGTATTGCTACTCCAGCTTTCTTTTGATTTTCATTTGCATGGAGTATCTTTTTCCATCCCCTCACTTTCAGTCTGAATGTGTCCCTAGGTCTGAAGTGGGTCTCTTGTAGACAGCATATATATGGGTCTTGTTTTTGTATCCATTCAGCAAGCCTGTGTTTTTGGTTGGAGCATTTAATCCATTCACGTTTAAGGTAATTATCCATATGTATGTTGCTGTCACCATTTTCTTAATTGTTTTGGGTTTGGTTTTGTAGGTCCTTTTCTTCTCTTGTGTTTCCCAGTGAGAGAAGTTCCTTCAGCATTTGCTGTAGAGCTGGTTTGGTGGGCTGAATTTTCTGAGCTTTTGCTTGTCTGTAAAGCTTTTGATATCTCCATCGAATCTGAATGAGATCCTTGCTGGGTAGAGTAATCTTGGTTGTAGGTTCTTCCCTTTAATCACTTTACGTATATCATGCCACTCCCTTCTGGCTTGTAGAGTTTCTGCTGAGAAATCAGCTGTTAACCTTATGGGAGTTCCCTTGTATGTTATTTGTCGTTTTTCCCCTGATGGTTTCAATAATTTTTCTTTGTCTTTAATTTTTCCCAGTTTGATTACTATGTGTCTTGGTATGTTCTCCTTGGGTTTATCCTGTATGGGACTCTGTGCACTTCCTGGACTTGGTTGGCTATTTCATTTCCCATGTTAGGGAAGTTTTCAACTGTAATCTCTTCAACCTTTTTCTTGGGTCCTTCCTCTCTCTGTTCTCCTTCTGGGACCCCTATAATGTGAATGTTGTTGCATTTAATGTTGTCCCAGAGGTCTCATTGGCTGTTTCATTTCTTTTCATTCTTTTTTCTTTATCTGTTCCTCAACAGTGAATTCCACCATTCTGTCTTACAGGTCACTTATCGGTTCTTCTGTCTCAATTAGTCTGCTAGTGTATTTTTCATTTCAGTTATTGTATTGTTCATCTCTGTTTGTTTGTTCTTTAATTCTTCTAGGTCTTTGTTAAACATTTCTTGCATCTTCTCAATCTTTGCCTCCATTCTTTTTCCGAGGTCCTGGATCATCTTCACTATCATTATTCTGAGTTCTTTTTCTGGAAGGTTGCCTGTCTCCACTTTATTGAGCTGTTTTTCTGGGGTTTTATCTTGTTCATTCATCTGATACATAGCCCTCTGCCTTTTCATCTTGTCTATCTTTCTGTGAATGTGGTTTCTGTTCCACAGGCTGCAGGATTGTAGTTCTTCTTGCTTCTGCTGTCTGCCCTCTGGTGGATGAGGCTACCTAAGAGGCTTGTGCAAGTTTCCTGATGGGAGAGACTGGTGGTGGATAGAGCTGGCATTGCTCTGGTGGGCAGAGCTCAGTAAAACTTTAATCCACTTGACTGCTGATGGGTGGGGCTGGGTTCCCGCCCTGTTGGTTGTTTGGCCTGAGGCGACCCAACACTGGAGCCTACCTGGGCTCTTTGATGGGGCTAATGGTACACTCTTGGGGGGGCTCACGCCAAGGAGTACTTCCCAGACCTTCTGCTGCCAGTGTTCTTCTCCCCATGGTGAGCCACAGCCACCCCACTCCTCTGCAGGAGACCCTCCAACACTAGCATGTAGGTCTGGTTCAGTCTCTCCTGGGGTCACTGCTCCTTCCCCTGGGTCCCGATGCACACACTACTTTGTGTGTGCCCTCCAAGAGTGCAGTCTCTGTTTCCCCCAGTCCTGTCAAAGTCCTGCAGTCAAATCCCAGTAACCTTCAAAGTCTGATTCTCTAGGAATTTCTCTCCCCGTTGCTGGAGCCCCAGGTTGGGGTGCCTTCACTCCAGTGGGTGGACTTCTGTGGTATAAATGTTCTCCAGTCTGTGAGTCACCCACCCAGCAGTTATGGGATTTGATCTTACTGTGATTGCGCCCCTCCTGCTGTCTCATTGTGGCTTCTCCTTTGTCTTTGGATTTGAGGTATCTTTTTTGGTGAGTTCCAGTGTCTTCCTGTAGATGATTGTCCAGCATCTAGTTGTGATTCTGGTGTTCTCACAAGAGGGAGTGAGAGTACGTCCTTCTACTCCGCCATCCTGGGTTTCAGTTTTATTTGACCCTGTCTGTCTCTGTTTTGTTCCTGCTTCCTGGATGTGACCGCCCTCAGCTTTTGATTGAGAGCCAAGCAGGGTTCTATCTTCTTATCCCTTAAGTACTGTGGAAGATTTTGTAACTGCCCTTTGGGGTTTTGAGTTTGACTGCTTATTCTCTTATACAGCTCCAGGCTTTGGAGGAGATTGCCATCTATTTGTTGCAGCCTCTCCCTCAAGTAACACTTCACTCCTAAGTACTGCTGGACTTCATATTTCACTGCCATTCCAGCCATACCTCATCCCCAACTGCTCATATAGTCAGCATTCAACAAATGTCCTGTGGAGAAAACCGGCTGCACATTTGCGGTTCCTCCAGGTTTCACCCTGTCATGCCATCCCATGCAACTATCAGGAAATCCACTTGTTTCTCTTTTCCCTGGTAGCGTTTCAAATAGGTAGAGTTTCTCTGCCTGTGCCGAGCCTACGCTTAATATTATGGTTGGAATCAGCAAATGCCCCTATAGCGACAAAAGCAATTCAGCTCTCCTTGGTAGGACACTTCCCTGTTCGGAATTTTATTTCAGTGATTTTGTTATGCTGTTGCTTCCATAGATCTCCAGCATCTATAAAAATATGTTTTTGATGTGTATCCTTTTTCCCACCTAGTTGTTGTAGCAGGAGTGATGGCTCCCAAGTAGACTATTATATCTTACCTAGAAACTCAGGTTTTCCCCTGACATTGACTATTCTTCTAATTTAAACAGTTACATAGCTTTCCAACATTCGGAATACATTTTATTCCATATTCCATTTTATAATATTGTGGGAAACTTAGGAAGTACTGTTTCATTTTGTAACAAATATTCTTGTAATAAAATTTCTGATTACATATTTAATGTTTTTTCTTAGTATAAACCCATAGATATGGAAATCTTGTGTCAATAGGTATGCATTGCTTTTTTAAATATTTTACAATTTTTGATAGGTATTGGCAAATTTCTGCCGAGAAACACTATACTAATGTACTTTTACAGTGTGTGAGAATTTCCACTTCCTTAAGACTTTCTCCTTGATACCCAGCTTATTATTATGGAGTTCTGTGAGCCATAAAAAGTATAAATTATTAATTTATTGCATCTATATTTTGGTTAAAATATTCTTAAATGTATTGTTCATGGTAACAGAAAAACAGCTATAAGCCCAATTGTTCATTTTGGTTAGTTTGACACATAGGAAGCACTTAGTCAATATTTATTGGTTGATTTGGTGTTATCTTGCTTTCTGCATCTTCCTTTGAATATGTTGAAGAGAACTATTCCATGTTCTTTTCTTTCAGGAGAAATGAAAGAATTTATTTGTTGAAAAATATTATGTATCTTGATATGAATTTGTGGAAACTATAAAGTATTGGTAGAAAGAAAGGTATTAACTCCTCTCTTCTCCTATATCTTTTTTTGCTGGGACCTTCTACTTGCCTCTGAACAAACACAAAGACCTTTGGGTCTTATATGAGTCTAAGACTTACAAATCATGTCTTTCCTTGATATGACCTGCTTTGGATATCAGCAGTCTGGGTGCATGCTTTTTCCATTTTAGATTTGGGAAACAACTGTACTTCTGGAGAGATAAAAATGCTTTTTAATCAGCAACAGTGATGCAGTTGGAAATATTTTTTTCTTATTTCACATACATAACTATTCGAGCCAACTAGTTAAGATTAATAGTTATTTGGTTTTTGTTTCCTTTCAGAGACACTTGTTTTGCTTAAAAAGTAAGACCCTTAAAAAGGGCACATGATTCTCAATATTCAGAAAAGATGTACTTTTCTTCTGAAGTTTACCTTACCATTTTAAATTATGGAAAACTTCAGGTGTATATAAAAGCCAAGAATATACTCTAATGTACGTTATTGTGCTGGCTGCCATTTTGGCAATTCACACCTTTCAGTTTCACAGTTAATGATTTTAATAAGAATGCCTCTATCTTGGAATTTTAATGTGTTTTTCCCTAGGTATCCTTTTTTTTGTATCGTTAAATGGTTATTCATTAGGTATTTAGTCTTTATATTTTCCTTGATCTGATTTTTTTAAATAGCTCTTTCATTTTTCATGTTTGGCTCAGTTTCTGTTAGTCACTAGGGCATTTATTTTAATTTTGTTCTTCTTCATGCTCTTAAATGAAATAATATTGAATATTGTTGCCTGTTAAATGACGTATGTGAGGAGACCCTTGAATGGAACCTAGGAAGTGTTACCTTGAAAATACAGGGGATGTACAAACACTGAAGTCTTCTCAAACTGTGAAACGTTTTGAAAGGTTGATATTCAGTTTCATGCATATTCGGAAAAGTGTTCTCATTCTCTTTGAGCCAAAATTAGTATATGCACAGGCACAATCTCTGTTTTCCTTAATTTCTTACTGCAGCTGACATTCTTTATTGCATTTCTATATCACTCTTATGGAAGTGATTGTTTCAGTATGTTACATGAATGATCTTCCTCATTGTTTTGTGTGTATATATATATATATATATATATATATTTGCTTTGTGTATTTTTGAATCTTTTAAAAACTACTTAAAATATGTACAGGGTTCTTATCTTTAAATTTTCACTGTTTGCGCACACACACACGCTCTCTCACATTTCTGGAAGACTTTGAAGAGAGGATTTTTTTAAAGACTGGAGATGCTATGATGAGGCTGAGGTAAGTGAGGGGAATGCCATGTTGCTGAGGGTGAGGGTATACAGTCACTTAAGCATTAAATCCTAATAGCACACTAGATTCTGGGGTGAAAGCCGTGGAATATTTTTACTTGCTCGGGCCTTGGAGTTATGCAAACAGAAGCTATTGCAAACTCAAACTTTCATGACTGAAAAAGTAAACTTGTACATTTGTGTGTGTGTGTGTGTTTTTTTTTATAGGTTCAAAAAGGCATTTGAATCTGAGCCAACACTACAGTCAGGAATTAATTATGCGGTCCTCCTCCTGGCATCTGGGCACCAGTTCGAATCTTCCTTTGAGCTCCGAAAAGTTGGTAATTACAGCTTGACGCTTTCCATGGAAATCAAGAAACTGTACCGAGCGATACAAAGAAAAAGAATCTTTGATAGATAGTCCCTTTGCTTTCTGTCCCATCTGACTTCCTAAAAAACAAATTACATCTCCTTATTTAATGTTTCATATTGTTGTGCAAAATCCTGACACTGGGTTGTAGTTCAGTTTTTAGTTTATTTTACCTGATATTTTTAATTCCAGCTCAAACTAATTAAAAATATGGGCTCTGCATTCAGCCCTCAACTGCCAAATAAGGTAGTGTTTTGTGGAACATCAGGGAAGTTTCCTATCTTAGATTGATTTTGCTTTCCTGGAGCTGAAAGAAAGAAAGAAAGAATGGGAGGAAGGAAACTCTGATATTTCCTGTTTCTGTTTCTTGTACACCTGCCCGTATGATTTCAGTTTTGTCGGAGGTGGAGCCTCCCAAACCCCTAGAACAACAGGTCAAGCAGATGGCAGTCTTGGCAGTGACTGGTCTCCTCAGAGACCATCTCTGAATTGTAGCCATTGATAGAATGTGCTTTTTTCCCTTTTATCAGTGGTCATTGTCTCATATGCTGACCCTTCTTTGGAATTTTTGAAGATTAGGATATCTCAGTGAACAAATTCTGTGTGATTTCCTTAGTTCTGGCTTTGATAACATTTTTTAAGGTTCTAGATATTGAATACTATCTAAGGTAATCAGATTTTGCTCTCTTTTGAGTGTATAACCCCTCTCTTTCAGAGACCCTTTACAACTCTTGCAGGAGTTTTTACTACAGACATAGAAATAGTTTGCCATATTTTTCGTAGAGGAAAAAAATTTATCTTAGTTAAGCTATGAATTGTAGAAGAAACTTTTCCTTTAAGATTTTTAACTGGAGAAATGTTTTGTTTAATTTGTCATAAGAAAAAATGAGCCCTGGACTTTTTTTTACATTATTTGGGAAAGACTAATACAATGGCCTTATATGATGTTCTGGGAAATCTTTGAGGCAAGTAACGTTTGAGTATTAAGTACGTTTTAAAAGACGCAGACTAAAAGAATGATGCAATGGTTGTTGCTGCTGGATTGCAGTGGTATTCAATGCACAAAGTTTTATTTGAAATAATATTTTTAGTTGGAAAATGAAATCAGTAAAATATACACTTTTCATAAATATAATTATTTTATTATAAATAATTATTTATTATAATTAAATTATAATTATAATAAAATTCTGCATCTAAGGTTATTTAAAAAACTCTACACTAGCCAAAACTCCTTATGCATCAGTGATCTAAAAATGATTTGTATTGCTCTGTTCTTGAACTTGAGGTTGAAGCCTGCAGATCATCACAGAATTTGACACTGATTTGCATGTGTAAGTAGAGCAGTAACATAGTGGTTTGAAATGTACCTATTCTAAATTCTCATTTTTAAGTTAAATGTAGATTAAAATGGTCAGTAGATCTTAAATGTTCTCACCACAAAAAAGAAGTGGAAATTATATGACATGTTGGAGGTGTGAGCTAAGGCTACAGTGTGATCATTTTGCCAGATATAAGTGTATCAAATCAACACATTGTGCGCCTTAAACTTACACAGTGCTTTGTCAATTATACCTTTCAAAAGCTGGGGGAAAGAAAAAGGATGGTCGGCACTCTGAGGTTTGAGGAACTGTGATTAATGTAACTTTGTAAAGGAAACACACTTCAATTTTTTCCAAGAAGAGCTGATTCATAATACATGTTGAACAAACATTTGAAAGCATTTGAAGTTGAATTTTTAATTTTGGAAATTGCAAAACATACAGACTTAAAATCTGACTTGACAATAAATTTTTAGTTCCCATAAGAGCTAAGTTTTAGGCTTCTAAAATACTGTGATATACACTCTAAATTATATGTCCTTAAAAACTAAAAGGCAATTAAAACTCACTAATTTAGATTCTACTCAATCACAAATTATGCTAACCAACATAGGTTGACCTAAAGTTAATATTTATATGGTAAAATAGAGTTAAAGGGATTTTCAAGGAAAATAGTTTGACTAAATAAATGAATATTTTAATATAATAATTTTATTAGTAATAGTATGTAATAAAAAAAGATTGATAACATATCTGGCATATTTAAAAATATAAGTTGCATTCTCTTTTTAATCAAAATTTTTAGTAATTTATATCTTCTCCCACTTTTTTTATTATTGGTCCCCTGCAAATATACAAATTATTCTGAGTTCCTGAGTTCTGATAGTAATCAGACTTTAATTTATAAAATCTTTTCTTTAGTTGTATTTTGAAATTTGATTTATTCATAAATGATAAGCAATTAAAGATTAAGATGTCATAAGAAGATCACTAAATCTGAGGCTTTCCAAACATATCATCTTAACTTTAAGAACTCTAATGTAAGAACAGTTCTTAGCTGTCATAATCTGTTGCCCAAAGACTCTTAATTCTAGTTGTGTGTTTGTTTGAGGTTATGACTAATTGCTTCATGATCTGTGTTTTAATTTCCCAGTTTTTGAATAATCACTGATGTTTGTACTATTTAGAACTAGGATTTAAAAACACAGTACCGCTTCTTACATCTTTATCCTTTTTTCAGCTTCACAAGCCTTAAAATTAATATTCAAACTTCAGCTAAATAAAAGATGATTCTCCCATCTTCTGTGGAATTTTTCAACCATGAGACACTTTATGAGATGATGATGTAATAAAAGAACAGTGTGATTGGAACTGAGACAAACCACTATTTGAATCTTATTTTCAGGGAGCTATTAAAATAAAATTTGTATTACTGAATATAAAAATCCATGAGTCTAAAAGGATAATCAAGAAAAAGAAATCAAAACTAAAACAAAACGCGTCACCAACCACAAAACAACTCACTTGCCATCTATGGAAGTGACCAAATTCTTAGAAAATTGAAAATTATAAGGAAAAAAGCTCAGTACTTTCCCTTCCTTTTAAAGGGATACTATAGTTCATCCAGTTGAGGAGGTAAAGCTCTTCTTAAGACATGCTACATACTAACTGTATATTCTTCAGGAGAATGTATTCTTCAAAAGAATGCTAGCTAATAAAGTAGAAGGAATGATAAAGTTGATAATGCTAGTGATATTAAAATAATGGTTCTGACAAGGATCATCAATTAGAACTAAAACCATTAAGATGCTTATTTTTTTAAATTTTCATTTGCCATATTTACATGATACCAAAGCTCACCCACAGATTGCTTGTTAATAACAAAGGAACAAACGTTCCCATACAATTCATTGTATATATTCCCTCGAGGGATCCAGCTGTCAGTGATCCAACCAGCATCCCTAATGGTGGGATGGCTGGACGTGTGCCACCTGATATGGTGAATGTGAAATAAGTGGTTTAAAAAGACAGTGTTTCCTTTTTCCTCCATCATATTGGCAAAGATGAAAGGACATGATAGTGTCCGTAATATCAGCACTTAAAATGGGCATATCTTCTGTCCCTAACAAGTCCAGGTTTAGGACTTTATTACAAAGAAGTAATTGAACAAGCGCACAAAGCGACGTGTATAAGAATGTTTATAGTAATAAAAAGCAGCCACCATCTGCATTTAGGGAAATTAAAATGACCCATCCATATAGTAAAATACTATTTGCCATTAAAAAAAAAAATTTTTGTCTGAATGCTGAATGGCTTAGGGTAACAATCATGTGACAAATTTATGCCAAGGCTAACGTTAATATCACCCTCATAGAATGAACTTCTGGGAAGCATGAATAAACCTGAAATTTTATTTTAAAACTAATATTGTAATTTCACTATTAAACACTTTCATAGTCCCTATTTAAATGTTTAAATGGTTTGGCGCTAGATCAGTTCTGCATTCATTGTTCCCAAGTATGACACAAAAAAGAGAATTCATTTTCAACTGAGGTTGATAGAGACACATTTTTAGTGTCTGATTTCCCCCCTGCACTTTCTTCTTCCATTTGTATTTGTTGTATTTTTTATGTCCAGATAGGAGATCATGGATGTTGTTGCATACACACGTGTAATTTTTCTCATTTCATGAAATTTTAAGGTGGCAAAGCCGTTCTTTTTAATTTATCATCTCAAAATGTGAAGAATTCCCAGATGGACTTCTTCCTAGAAGTTTCTTGGCTTAAGTGGAATTATATGATAAAAAGCAGCATAAAGTTTGTGGGGTTTTCTTTGTTTTGTTTTTTTGCGGTATGCGGGCCTTTCACTGTTGTGGCCTCTCCCGTTGCGGAGCACAGGCTCCGGACGCGCAGGCTCAGTGGCCATGGCTCACAGGCCCAGCCACTCCATGGCATGTGGGATCTTCCCAGACTGGGGCACGATCCCGTGTCCCCTGCATCGGCAGGCGGACTGTCAACCACTGCGCCACCAGGGAAGCCCAGCATAAAGGTTTTTAAAGGCTGTTTTGTTTTGTTAAAGTATAATTTTCAAAAAAGATAAATTTATGACTCTCAGAAAATATAAAATATTATTCTATTTAATTCAGTTAACATGGAAACAGTAAGAGGCTATGTCCCGTTTAAAGTTTATTTAAGAAGCTAGGGTATTCATAATTGAAGAAAGAAATGTTAGAATCAGATATCCGAGTTTGATTGTTTTAAAAAGCTTGTTTATGTCCAACAGGTTATAAATCTTAGGGATTCACTGTTTAAGTAGGCAGAAATTATTTACATCTCTCCTGAACAAAAACATATTATACAAGTTAACAGGTAAACTTCTCTAAGATCGTTAATAAATAGTGAGATGAACTTAGCTACACTTTCCCCGGACAGTCCTAGAGTGGCCTTATGCCTGCATATGATATTGAAATGACATGTTCCACATTTTTACCTTACTCCCAAATCTCAGATAACCTTCCTGACATTTAGTAACTTTCCTGTCATATGTTATGGATGTTAGTGGCAATTCTACAGAGATATATATTTTTTTAAGCAAACAAATCCTTCCAAATGCAAAAATAATACAAGGTAGAGTAGAGATAAAAAGTTAGAATGAAATGCAAAGAACCCAGAAGTAACAAAACAATGTTAAAAAAGAACAAAGTTGGAGGATTTACATGACCTGATTTCAAGTCTTGTTACAAAGCCACAGTATTCAAGACAGTGTTATTTGTCAGTTTCCTTATTTCTTTAACTTTGTAAGTGTATAAGTGTTTTTGCATAATTATTATAGCATTTTACTCTTGTAAACTATATATGCTGTATACATTTATACTTCACCTGATGGATAGAATTTCTGTGTATTTCCCTTTCAAGTAATTAAAGAATCCATGATATAGTAAGGGAAAGAAGGTTACACAGCAAGAGGTTGAGTGTTATCACCTTTTCATTTATGCATATATGCATATATAAAAATTCTAGAATGATGTACATCAGTGTGACACTGACAGTTATTTTGTGGTTTTCAAATTGAGGGAAATTTTCACTTGCTTCTGTGTACCTTTCTGATTAGTCTGCTTTTTTTTTTTTTTTTTTTTTTTTACAGTGAACTTAAGCCCTTTTTAGAATCAGAAACTCAACAAAACTATTTTAATCTGAAAGGAGGAATGAAAGCTTAGTTTTGCTTTTTAATAAAACGTCAGCTCTGCCTGCCTGCCATGTGTTGTAAAGTTATTCTTCCTTTTTATCTTCTAGGGGTGAAGCTCAGTAGCCTTCTTGGTAAAAAGGGAAACTTGGAAAAGCTCCAGAGCTACTGGGAAGTTGGATTTTTCCTGGGAGCAAGTGTCCTGGCCAATGACCACTTGAGAGTCATTCAAGCATCTGAAAAGCTTTTTAAACTGAAGACACCTGCATGGTAATAGTAAATTGTTAGGTGTTCGTACAGTTATTTTTGATAAAAGCTCCTATCACTTGTTTCTAAATTGTTAAATCTGTTGAACTGACAATTAGGGGATTTTATTTGCTTAGAGAATAAAATGCAGAATCTAGAGGAAAAAGTGATTGATGCTCGTAAATAAAATGTGTTATATGTAGGTTCTGATGGCTTTGGACACAGGTATGTCCACCAGCCACCAAGCTTAGCTTTTCCATCACACTGACCAACCTGCTAGCCTAGGTTGGGCAGTGTCACCCACTTGAATCATGCAAAGGCCTCGAATTTTACACCTGCAACTCTAATCAGCAGATTCACAAGCTTCCATCTCAGCCTTCCCAGCCCCTGCTGCAAACACGTGCCCTTTGTTTCCTTCGTGATCTAATCTCACTTTTGGAATTCTCATTCTTGATTTTCACTTCTTTTTACTCAGGGTTTACTGACACATTTAGATGTTTCCTATATCATGTGTGTTTTTCTAATTTCAAATTTTTCTTGGGATGTACCCAGGTCTCATCACTATGGATGTGGTAACTGGAGAGATGAAAACAAAATTCCATCTGCATTTAGGACTGTTTTTTTTTTTTTTTTTTTTTTTTTTGCGGTACACGGGCCTCTCACTGTTGTGGCCTCTCCCGTTGCGGAGCACAGGCTCCGGACGCGCAGGCTCAGCGGCCATGGCTCACGGGCCCAGCCGCTCCACAGCATGTGGGATCCTCCCAGACCGGGGCACGAACCCGTGTCCCCTGCATCGGCAGGCGGACTCTCAACCACTGCGCCCCCAGGGAAGCCCAGGACTGTTTTTGAATGCTGATTTTATCGTGCATCACATGTAATGATTGACCATTAGCTGTAAAGACTTTTAAAGGTTAACTGTGATATCAAGAAAAGCTCAGAGCACTCAGAGCTCAGGCCACTGACTTCTTTTCATCAGAGGGACCATTTGAGGAAATTCCCACCATGGTAGACCTTCATGGCTTCTTAAAGCATTTCCTCACATTCAGATCTCCTTTATTAGCAAATCCTCCCCAGCATTGCTCTCATAGTGATCTTTCTAAAATGCATGTTTGACCCTTCCCCTCCACTGAAATCTTTAAATCAGCGTAGATTAATGGCTCCTCACAGCCTAAGGGATAAAGTCCACCTCCTTGGCGTGGCAAACAAGATTTTCCCTTAGTCATTAAACCTCAGCTCTTGTCACACCCCTAGGTTTATGCTGCTCTCTATTTACTCTGAACATGCCAGTTTCTGATGTCATGCCATTGTGTCTCAGCACACACTGAGCATCGTCTTCCAGCCCTCTTCTCCACCTGGGGAACACTCGCAAATCACATCAGCTCAGAAATCACATGCTGGCCTAAAACCCTTCCCCACACCCAGAGAGATGATGGTGGATGCTGTTACATACACTGTGATTCTTTCATCTCCGGAAATTTTCTTCTTTTGTGTTTCCGTCGTTCTTCAGTCATATCTCTATTGATACTGACTGTATAACTTTTGTTCGTCGTATCTCTGTGAGTTACAGCTCTGTGGGCATTTATTTCATGGTGCTATAATACCTGTTACATTTCTGTCTCCTCAACACCATGTGCAGCTTGAGGACAGGGCTGTACTGTCAGTAGCAATGTCGATGGCAGGCGTTCAGCAAATGGCATGAAGATAACTGAACCAATAAATGCACACGTTTACATGCAGTCAAGTTGGTTATTTCTTTATGTGACCATTCCGATGATGGCCGAAGAGGAGACTGAAGCATGGTTATAAAGAGCTTTGGTCTGAGGTGTCTTGGCCTCTGTTGACAAGAAAACAGACGTTATTTTATGCAATAGTAATAACAACCACAAAACAATGCTTTGTTTCCATTAGCTTGATGTTAACTTCCATGTCTGTAGTTTACAAAGTGCTTGCTTACCCATTATCTCATATAATTATCTTGCTCCTCATTTTTTCCTGACTTTTTCCTTTGAGGCACCATCTGTCTTAAGGTTTGAGGATATTTGTATAATATATATGAGCTGAGTTACTTTAGAGCAAAATAATATCCCTTATGATCGGTCTACTTAGAAAAGCTTTCTCAAGGGAGCATATTTTAAAACAAATGCATTAACCACTTTCTTGAATAGAATAGGCATTACTTTAAAAGTCATGTTTTAAGTAGGTGTATTGTTCAGTCCAAGTTACTTAAGCTGTCTAAACCTGTTTCCTCATCTTTACAATGGAGGTAAAATGGCCTACTTTACTGAATTTTTGTGAGATTTAAGTGAGATAACATGTGATAGTACATGACATATAACAAATAATAAAGTTTAGTGACTTGGCATGCATAATTATTAATGCCATATTTAAATTACATTTACAGAGTAAAACTGGGATAGATGGAACAGGTGGTTCTACATTTGCCTATTATGTGTCTTATATCTTTTGATTTTTTTAGGTACCTCAAGTCTATTGTAGAGACGATTTTGATATATAAGCATTTTGTGAAACTGACTTCAGAACAGCCCGTGGCCAAGCAGGAACTTGTGGACTTCTGGATGGATTTCCTGGTTGAGGCCACAAAGACAGATGTCACTGTAGTTAGGTTTCCAGTAAGTACTCTTCACGTAACTCTAAGGACATTTATGTTTTGTTTCCTTTATTTAAAGAACATCTTGCACTTGTGATTGTGACTATATTAATGTGCTGGTTTTCATGCCCTAAAATGAAGATGGTCATCTGGTTAATGTATTTATTTTCTACAAATTGGTTTGCTTTAGATTACTTTTTAAAATAACTTCTCACAATCAGAGAAATAAGATACATTTTCATGTTTTTTTTCCATGAAACTTGTTGGTTTCCTTTGATAAGTTGTAACGTGTGCTTTCCCAAGAAAAGATTATCTCTTAGCTCAGGAAGTCAAGATATCTCTTCAGACCAGATGAATGGCTGTTTTTCATTCGTACTACAGTTTTGTTGACATTGTCAGCATCAATATCATCAACATTATTGTGGTGAAAAGTGTCAGGCTCACCTGCATTGTTACTCCATCACTACCACTTACTACCCATGTGGGTCAGAGTTAGATGCAGTGTCCCCAGTCACTTTTTACAGTGCTTTAGAGGATGGGAAATGATGCCTTATAGGTTCTGGTCTGCATCTCATTTTGGCTAGTCTCTATCAAATTTACATATTTAAATGTATCTCTCACACACACACACACACACACACACACACACACACACTTTAAAAATATGTTGTCCATCTCAGCTGGTGCCATCCCCATACTGGTAGGTCTTGGAATACCATCCAAAGCAATATAGCTTTAGTATCCAGTTCAAGAATTACTGGTAACTGACTGTGTACACAGATCTCTTCCCATGTCAAAGTGATGCCATAAATCTCTCTGTTTTGAGCTCTCTTTGTCTCAGTCTTTCATACTCAGAGGTGGTGACAACTCTCAATTATTTTTTCAATTCTTTTTATAAAACCTTGTTTTCTAGTTCTCTTTGGTAGGATCAAATGTTTCATTTAATTAAATCCATCACTGGCATTAACTCTCTTCCTTTACTCTTGCTTCCAGATGAAGCCGTAAGCTCAGCAGGATCTTTAGTTGAAAAGCCTTTCAAACTAAAACACTTCACTCTATTTTCTAGCCTAGATAATGTGTAGTCTAGGAAAATACTTATCTCAGAGTGAGCTGGCAGCTTGCCTTTAGCTGGTGCTCTGATGGTAGTAAACATGGTAGTGAAAGAAGACAGCACAGAACTGAAGTATTTAATCAACTGTTGCTGGACTAAGAAAGTTGGCTATGAGAGGAAACCACTCATATTAGCTATTCTGAGCTAATTTAAATTACTTTAACATGAATTAGTCTGTCATAAGGTGAATATAAAAAAAATAAAACCAGAAAATAATAAGAGAGAAGCTAGGAGAATATAGGTATATACTCCAGGAAAGAGAGGCTTTCTTAAGCCAGAAAGGGACCTATAAGCCCCAAAGGCTTATAGGCAAACATTGACCAATTTGGTTTCATTAAAAATTCAAGTTTTTGTTCACCTTAAAAAAAAATCCACCATAAACATGGCAAATGCTAGATAGGGAGAGAATACTTAATACTAGTGCTGCAAAAGGATCAATTTGTCGAATATGCAAAAAAACAAAACAAACAAAAACAACTCCTACAGACTGATAAGCAAGAGAAACAGAAAAATGGTCAAATCCTATGAAAAGGTAAGTAACCTCACTAGGTAGCCAAAAAATGCAAATTAACACAAGACACCATTGTACCTCTGCCATTTTGCATGTGTGCAAATATATGTGTAGGATAAATTCCCAGAAGTGGAATAGATTCATATTGCATGTTGCCTTCTGTAGGGATGATATCAATTGACATTCCCACTGGCAATACATGAAGCTACCTGCTTTCACAAAGTCTCTCCAAACAAGTGTATTTATCAGATTTGTACTTTTGCTAAATGTGTAGATGAAAAATGGTATATTGGGGTCGTTTGAGTTAGTATTTCTCTTATTATGCGTGAGTTTGTACACATAATTAAGTTCATATGTTTAAAAGACCACTCAGTGATTTTAAAAAAAGAGAAGAATTTGTTGCCAACATTTAAAAATGAAGAGAGTTGAACCTTCTGTGCTGGCTGTGAGGGAGTAAATGGTCTTGATACTGCTATAAATCGCTGTAAATCTGAGATAATCTCTTCTTGGGAAAGCACATTTTACAACTTATCAAAGGAAACCACCAAAATATATAAAACAACTGTTTGCAGGCATTAAACAGCAATCATGTGAGGGCTGCCATCCTTGAGAGGGGAGGTACTAGAGCTGAGTCCCATCTTCACCTCTTCTTTTTTCACTAAGGTCATTTTTCTGGCTGCAGCCCAAGGAGGTGGCTTCTCCCTGGGCAGCACCGGCAGGGATCAGTGTTCAGGATCCTAAGACAGCTGGAATATGAGGGACAGGGTGTTAGAGAAGGGGGAGCCTTGACAAGTGAGCCCCAGGATTCTGCCTGCGTATTTCCCTTGAGCCCTAGGGCACCTCCTCGACGGTGTGAACGAGGAGTAAGCATGTCCTGAATAAACACAAATTCCAGTCCCAATATTTGATTAAAATTGGGTTTTGGATGAAACCTACATGGCTTAAATAAACTTTATCAAGGTAAGTTCCCTTGCTGATTAGGAGATCAGGACCAGAAGTGGCAGAGAGCATCTTTTGGAAGGCTGACAAGTCTGCAGGTATTCCAGAGAATAAATAATGCAGGGATAAGATGTTGGACTTTGAGCCCAGACTGTGGTCCACAAAGCATCTAGTTGAGAGTATAGAGCCCATGCTTTACAGGTAAAGGCAAAACTAAAACAAAGCTGCAATAAAAGTATGCCTTGATAAGATCAAGATCATACACTGATAATTTAACTGTTACGTAGGTGAAAAAAAACACAAAAACTTTGGAAAGATATTATCCTGAGCCTCTGCAATGTGTCATTCAGATGTATTAAAGATTACTAGACATTCTAAGGAGCAGGAAAAAGTGACATAAGAGCTAAAATCAGCCAATAGAGGTATTCGCCAAGGTGATACTCATGTTGTAGTTCCCAGGTAAGGATGTCACATAAGTATAATACAGTTTTAAGGAAAATAAAGGAAAAGATGGACAAAATGGATGGAAAGGTGGAGTATTTCAGTTGAAAAATAAAGTTTATAAAGCGTCAAATGAAAAATAAGGAGAATTCACATAAAAATCCAAATCCTTAACTACTCTTGAAAAATTAAAGGGATGGGGGATTCGTAACTGCATTCTCCAAAAGCAGCAATCTCCTGAGCCAACTGGATGCTACCATTTAAGAGGTCAATTACAGTCCCATTCATCCTGCTTCACTCACTCACCTTTTCCACTCACTCCCTGAAATCACTGGAATTTGCTGCCCATGCTCTACTGCATAGAGAAAGGCAAGCTTCTAGTGCCTGTGGTTCTGCGTCAGTCACTATAACTCTTCGTGTCCTTAGAGTAGCAGCTTCTGTAGCTCACACTTGTGAAGGCTGCGATAGGTCTTGATTGGGGTGATTTACCTTATCCTTCTTTGGAAGTGGGTTTGACCAGGTTACTTATATTAGAAAATATTTCGGGGAGATTGGGTCAAGATGGCAGAATTGAAGGACGTGCGAGCACTCCCTCTTGCAAAAGCACCAGAATCACAATTAACTGCTGAACAGTCATCAACAGGAAGACACTGGAACTCACCAGAAAAGATACCCCACATCCAAAGACAAAGGAGAAGCCACAATGAGACTGTACGAGGGGCGCAATCACAGTAAAATCAAATCCCATAACTGCTGGGTAGGTGACTCAAAAACCGGAGAACAGTTATACCACAGAAGCCCACCCACTGGAGTGAAGGTTCTGAGCCCCACGTCAGGCTTCCCAACCTGGGGGTCCAGCAAAAGGAGGAGGAGTTCCCAGATTCCTTTGAAGAACCAGTTAATTTAGGGATCTGAGTGTATGTATCATATTGAGAACTCCATAATGAACCACGTAACAAATAATGCTACTGGTGTGAATATTATTGAGAAGTAATCTATTTTGCAGCTAAGTGTTAATTTAAGGGTTTGAAGGGTGATCCAATGTCAGTTTGAAATAACTATTTCTTTGCCTATATGGACAAATATTATTGTTGGAACTAGTCTGGTAATGAAAGCATATGAGACAGACTTCAGACTTTGAAGCCTAGCGGGATTTGATTGCAGGACTTCGACAGGACTGGGGGAAACAGAGACTCCACTCTTGGAGGGCACACAAAGTAGTGTGCGCATCAGGACCCAGGGGGAAGGAGCAGTGACCCCATAGGAGACTGAACCAGACCTACCTGCTAGTGTTGGAGGGTCTCCTGCAGAGGTGGGGGGTGGCTTTGTCTCACCATGAGGGCAAGGACACTGGCAGAAGAAGTTCCCGGAAGTGCTCCTTGGCAGGAGCCCTCCTCAGGGCTGCCATGAGCCCCACCAAAGAGCCTGTAGCCTCCAGTGCTGGGTTCCTCAGGCAAAACAATCAACAGGGAGGGAACTCAGCCCCACAAATGCTAAAGAAACTTCTCTAAGTGGGAAACACAAGACAAGAAGAGGACTTACAAAAACAAATGCAGAAACAATTAAGAAAATGGTGACAGCAACATACATATGGATAATTACCTTAAATGTGAATGGATTAAATGCTCCAACCAAAGGACACAGGCTCGCTGAATGGATACAAAAACAAGACCCATATATATGCTGTCTACAAGGGACCCACTTCATACCTAGGAACACATATAGTCTGAAAGTGAGGGGATGGAAAAAGATATTCCATGCAAATGGAAATCAAAAGAAAGCTGGAGTAGCAATACTCATATCAGATAAAAGAGACTTTAAAATAAAGAATGTTGCAAGAGACAAAGAAGGACACTACATAATGATCAAGGGATCAATCCAAGAAGAAGATACAACAATTATAAATATATATGCACCCAACATAGGAGCACTTCAGTACGTAAGGCAAATGCTAACACCTATAAAAGAGGAAATTGACAGTAAAACGGTGGTAGTGGGGGACTTTAACACCTCACTTACACCAATGGACAGATCATCCAGACAGAAAATTAATAAGGAAACACAAGCTTAAAATGACACAATAGACCAAATAGATTTAATTGATATTTATGGGACATTCCATCCGAAAACAGCAGATTACACTTTCTTCTCAAGTGCACATGGAACATTCTCTAGGATAGATCACACCTTGGGTCACAAATCAAGCCTTGGTAAATTTAAGAAAATGGAAATCATATCAAGCATCTTTTCTGACCAAAACGCTATGAGATTAGAAATGAATAACAGGGAAAAAAACATAAAAAACACAAACACATGGAGGCTAAACAATACGTTACTAAATAACCAAGAGGTCACTGAAGAAATCAAGGAGGAAATCAAAAAATACCTAGAGACAAATGACAACGAAAACATGACGATCCAAAACCTATGAGATGCAGCAAAAGCAGTTCTAAGAGGGAAGTTTATAGTAATACAATCCTACCTCAAGAAACAAGAAAAATCTCAAATAAACAATCTAACCTTACACCTAAAGGAACTAGAGAAAGAAGAACAAACAAAACTCCAAGTTAGTAGATGGAAAGAAATCATAAAGATCAGAGCAGAAATAAATGAAACAGAAACAAAAAAAAAAACAATACCAAAGATCAATAAAACTAAAAGCTGGCTCACTGAGAAGCAAAATTGATAAACCTTTAGCCAGACTCATCAAGAAAAAGAGGGAGAGGACTCAATCAATAAAACTAGAAATGAAAAAGGAGAAGTTACAACAGACACCGCAGAAATACAGAGCATCCTAAGAGACTACTACAAGCAACTCTATGCCAATAAAATGGACAACCTGGAAGAAATGGACAAATTCTTAGAAAGGTTTAACCTTTCAAGACTGAACCAGGAAGAAATAGAAAATATGAACAGACCGATCACAAGTAATGAAATTGAAACTCTGATCAAAAATTTTCCAACAAACAAAAGTCCAGAACCAGATGGCTTCACAGCTAAATTCTATCAAACATTCAGAGAAGAATTAACACCCATTCTTCTCAAACTCCAAAAAATTGCAGAGGAAGGAACACTCCCATACTCATTCTACAAGGCCACCATCATCCTGATACCAAAACCAGACAAGGATGCTACAAGAAAAGAAGATTACAGACCAATATTGCTGAGTAATATAGATACAAAAATACTCAACAAAATACTAGCAAACAGAATCCAACAACACATTAAAAGGATCATACACCATGATCAAGTGGGGTTTATTCCAGGAATGCAAGGATTCTTCAATATACGCAAATCTATCAATGTGATAAACCATATTAACAAATTGAAGGAGAAAAACCATATGATCATCTCAATAGATGCAGAGAAAGCTTTCGACAAAATTCAACACCCATTTATGATAAAAACCCTGCAGAAAGTAGGCATAGAGGGAACTTTCCTCAACATAATAAAGACCATATATGACAAGCCCACAGCAAACATCATCCTCAATGGTGAAAAACTGAAAGCATTTCCACTAAGATCAGGAACAAGACAAGGTTGCCCACTCTCACCACTCTTATTCAACATAGTTTTGGAAGTTTTAGCCACAGCAATCAGAGAAGAAAAGGAAATAAAAGGAATCGAAATCGGAAAAGAAGAAGTAAAGCTGTCACTGTTTGCAGATGACATGATACTATACATAGAGAATCCTAAAGATGCCACCAGAAAACTACTAGAGCTAATCAATGAATTTGGTAAAGTTGCAGGATACAAAATTAATGCACAGAAATCTCTGGCATTCCTATATACTAATGATGAAAAATCTGAAAGTGAAATCAAGAAAACACTCCCATTTACCATTGCAACAAAAAGAATAAAATATCTAGGAATAAACCTACCTAAGGAGACAAAAGACCTGTATGCAGAAAATTATAAGACACTGATGAAAGAAATTAAAGATGATACAAATAGATGGAGAGATATACCATGTTCTTGGATTGGAAGAATCAACATTGTGAAAATGACTCTACTACCCAAAGCAATCTATAGATTCAATGCAATCCCTATCAAACTACCACTGGCATTTTTCACAGAACTAGAACAAAAAAGTTTGCAATTTATATGGAAACACAAAAGACCCCGAATAGCCAAAGCACTCTTGAGAACGAAAAAAGGAGCTGGAGGAATCAGGCTCCCTGACTTCAGACTATACTACAAAGCTACAGTAATCAAGACAGTATGGTACTGGCACAAAAACAGAAAGAGAGATCAATGGAACAGGATAGAAAGCCCAGAGATAAACCCACGCACATATGGACACCTTATCTTTGATAAAGGTGGCGGGAATGTACAGTGGAGAAAGGACAGCCTCTTCAATAAGTGGTGCTGGGAAAACTGGACAGGTACATGTAAAAGTATGAGATTAGATCACTCCCTAACACCATACACAAAAATAAGCTCAAAATGGATTAAAGACCTAAATGTAAGGCCAGAAACTATCAAACTCTTAGAGGAAAACTTAGGCAGAACACTCTATGACATAAATCACAGCAAGATCCTTTCTGACCCACCTCCTAGAGTAATGGAAATAAAAACAAAAATAAACAAATGGGACCTAATGAAACTTCAGAGCTTTTGCACAGCAAAGGAAACCATAAACAAGACCAAAAGACAACCCTCAGAATGGGAGAAAATATTTGCAAATGAAGCAACTGACAAAGGATTAATCTCCAAAATTTACAAGCAGCTCATGCAGCTCAATAACAAAAAAACAAACAACCCAATCCAAAAATGGGCAGAAGACCTAAATAGACATTTCTCCAAAGAAGATACACAGACTGCCAACAAACACATGAAAGAATGCTCAACATCATTAATCATTAGAGAAATGCAAATCAAAACTAAAATGAGATATCATCTCACACCAGTCAGAATGGCCATTATCAAAAAATCTACAAACAATAAATGCTGGAGAGGGTGTGGAGAAGAGGGAACACTCTTGCACTGCTGGTGGGAATGTGAATTGGTTCAGCCACTATGGAGAACAGTATGGAAGTTCCTTAAAAACCTACAAATAGAACTACCATATGACCCAGCAATCCCACTACTGGGCATATACCCTGAGAAAATCAAAATTCAAAAAGAGTCATGTACCAAAATGTTCATTGCAGCTCTATTTACAATAGCCCAGAGATGGAAACAACCTAAGTGCCCATCATTGGATGAATGGATAAAGAAGATGTGGCACATATATACAATGGAATATTACTCAGCCATAAAAAGAAATGAAATTGAGCTATTTGTAATGAGGTGGATAGACCTAGAGTCTGTCATACAGAGTGAAGTAAGTCAGAAAGAAAAAGACAAATACCATATGCTAACACATATTTATGGAATTTAAGAAAAAAAAATGTCATGAAGAACCTAGGGGTAAGACAGGAATAAGGATGCAGACCTACTGGAGAACGGACTTGAGGATATGGAGGGGGGAAGGGTGAGCTGTGACAGGGTAAGAGAGAGTCATGGACATATACACACTAACAAACGTAGTAAGGTAGATAGCTAGTCGGAAGAAGCCGCATGGCACAGGGATATTGGCTCGGTGCTTTGTGACAGCCTGGAGGGGTGGGATAGGGAGGGTGGGAGAGAGGGAGACACAAGAGGGAAGACGTATGGGAACATATGTATATGTATAACTGATTCACTTTGTTATAAAGCAGAAACTAACACACCATTGTAAAGCAATTATACCCCAATAAAGATGTTAAAAAAAAAATAGTATCATATACAATGACCAAGTGGGATTTAACCCAAGGATGCAAGAATTCTTCAATATACACAAATCAATCAATGTGATATAGCATATTAACAAACTGAAGAATAAAAACCATATGATCATCTCAATGGATGCAGAAAAAACTTTTGAAAAAATTCAACACCGTTTTTTTTAAAATAAATTTATTTATTTATGGCTGCGTTGGATCTTTGCAGCTCTGCGCAGGCTTTCTCTAGTTGCGGTGAACGGGGTCTACTCTGTTGCGGTGCACAAGCTTCTCATTGCAGTGGCTTCTCTTGTTGCGGAGCACATGCTCTAGGCACGCGGGCTTCAGTAGTTGTGGCTCACAGACTCTAGAGCGCAGGCTCAGTAGTTATGACACACAGGCTTAGTTGCTCCGCGGCATGTGGGATCTTCCCAGACCAGGGCTCAAACCCGAGTCCCCCTGCTTTGGCAGGCGGATTCTTAACCACTGCACCACCAAGGAAGTCCCAACACCCATTTTTTGATAAAAACTATCAAGAAAGTGGGCATAGAGGGAACCTACCTCAACATAATAAAAGCCATATATGACAAATCCACAGCAAACATCATTCTCAATGGTGAAAAACTGAAAGCATTTCTTCTAAGATCAGGAACAAGGCAAGGATGTCCACTCTCGCCACTATTATTCAACATAGTTTTGGAAGTCCTAGCTACGGCAATCAGAGAAGAAGAAGAAATAAAAGGAATACAGATTGGAAAAGAAAAAGTAAAACTGTCACTGTTTGCAGATGACATGATAGTATACATAGAGAATCCTAAAGATGCCACCAGAAAACTACTAGAGCTAATCAATGAATTTGGTAAAGTTGCAGGATACAAAATTAATGCACAGAAATCTCTTGCATTCCTATACACTAATGATGAAAAATCTGAAAGAGAAATTAAAGAAACACTCCCATGTACCATTGCAACACAAAGGATAAAAAATACCTTGGAATAAACCTACCTAGGGAGACAAAAGACCTGTATGCAGAAAACTGTAAACACTGATGAAAGAAATTAAAGATGATACCAACAGATGGAGAGATATACCATGTTCTTGGATTGGAACAATCAATATTGTGAAAATGACTATACTACCCAAAGCAATCTACAGATTCAGTGCAATCCCTATCAAATTACCAATGGCATTTTTTACAGAACTAGAACAAAAAATCTTAAAATTTGTATGGAGACACAAAAGGCCCCAAATAGCCAAACCAGTCTTGAGGGAAAAAAACGGAGGTGCGGGAATCAGACTCCCTGACTTCAGACTATACTACAAAGCTACAGTAATCAAGACAGTATGGTACGGGCACAAAAACAGAAAGATAGATCAATGGAACAAGATAGAAAGCCCACAGATAAACCAACACACCTATGGTCAACTAATCTATGACAAAGGAGGCAAGGATATACAATGGAGAAAAGACAGTCCCTTCAATAAGTGGTGCTGGTAAAACTGGACAGCTACATGTAAAAGAATGAAATTAGAACACTCCATAACACCATCCACAAAAATAGACTCAAAATGGATTAAAGACCTAACTGTAAGACCGGACACTATAAAACTCTTAGAGGAAAACATAGGAAGAACACTCTTTGACATAAATCACAGCAAGATCTTTTTTGACCCACCTCATAGAGAAATGAAAATAAAAAAAAAATAAACAAATGGGACCTAATGAAACTTAAAAGCTTTTGCACAGCAAAGGATACTATAAACAAGATGAAAAGGCAACTCTCTGAATAGAAATATTTGCAAATGATTCAATGGACAAACGATTAATCTCCAAAATATATAAACAGCTCATCCAGCTCAATATTAAAAAAAGAAACAACCCAATTAAAAAATGGGCAGAAGACCTAATAGGCATCTCACCAAAGAAGACATACGGATGGCCAAGAGGCACATGGAAAGCTGCTCAGCATCACTAATTATTAGAGAAATGCTAATCAAAACTACAATGAGGTATCACCTCACACCGGTTAGATTGTGCATCATCAGAAAATCTACAAACAACAAATGCTGGAGAGTGTGTGGAGAAAAGGGAACCCTCCTGCACTGTTGGTGGGAATGTGAATTGATACAGCCACCATGGAAAACAGTATGGAGCTTCCTTAAAAAACTAAAAATAGCTCAGTCGGCTGCCGGGGCAGCAGGGCCCGCTGCGAGGAGCTCCGCGCTAGCGCCGCCGCCCTCTGCGCCCGCGCCCGGGCACTTGGGCTCAGCTCCTCGCCGGGCCGCTGCCTCAGCCGCTGCCTGTGGCTCTGCGCCGCCGACCCACCTCCCGCCTCTCCAGGAGACTCTCCTAGACCAGAAGGTCAAAATCTGGTTTTGGATTGGAGGCCCTGGATTACCTGGATCACAAAACTGGGCATAGAAAGGTGCAAAAGCAATTCAATGAAGAAGAGATGGCGGGGACCTTGAAGATGGCGGAAGAGTAAGACGCGGAGATCGCCATCCTCCCCACGGATACACCAGAAATACATCCACACGTGGAACAACTCCTACAGAACTCCTACTGAAGGCTGGCAGAAGACCTCAGACCTCCCAAAAGGCAAGAAACTCCCCACGTAACTGGGTAGGGCAAAAGAAAAAACAGAGACAAAAGAATAAGGACGGCACCTGCACCAGTGGGAGGGAGCTGTGAAGGAGGAAAAGTTTCCACACACTAGGAAGCCCCTCCGCGGGCGGAGACTGCGGGAGGCGGAGGGGGGAGTTTCGGGACCGCGGAGTAGTGCACAGCGACGGGTGCGGAGGGCAAAGCGGGGAGATTCCTGCACAGACGATCGGTGCTGACCGGCACTCACCAGCCCGAGTGGCTTGTCTGCTCACCCGCCGGGGCGGGCGGGGCTGCGAGCTGAGGCTCGGGTTTTGGTTTTGGACGGAGCTCAGGGAGAGGACTGGGGTTGGCGGCTTGAACATAGCCTGAAGGGGTTAGTGCACCACGACTAGCCGGGAGGGAGTTCGGGGAAAAGCCTGCACCTGCCGAAGAGGCAAGAGACTTTTTCTTCCCTCTTTGTTTCCTGGTGCGCGAGGAGAGGGGTTTAAGAGCGCTGCTTAAAGGATCTCCAGAGAAGGGCGCGAGCCGCGGCTAAAAGCGCGAACCCCAGAGACGGGCGCGAGCCGCGGCTGAGGGCGCGAGCCCCCGAGACGGGCGCGAGCCGCGGCTGAAAGCGCAAACCCCAGAGACGGGCGCGAGCCGCGGCTAAAACTGCGGACCCCAGAGACGGGCGGGAGACGCTAAGGCTGCTGCTGCCGCCACCAAGGGCCTGTGTGCGAGCACAGGTCACTCTCCACACCCCTCTTCTGCGGAGCCTGTGCAGCCCGCCACTGCCAGGTTCCCGGGATCCAGGGACAACTTCCCCGGGAGTACGCACGGCGGGTCTCAGGCTGGTGCAACATCACGCCGGCCTCTGCCGCAACGTCACGCTGCCTCTGCAGCTGCAGGCCCGCCCCGCACGTAGTGCCCCTCCTACCCCCATCCCCCAACCCCCGGCCTGAGTGAGCCGGAGGCCCCGAATCAGCGGCTCCTTTAACCCCGTCCTGTCTGAGCGAAAAAACAGACGCCCTCCAGCGACCTACACGCAGAGCAGGGCCAAATCCAAAGCTGAGCTCCCTGTGAGCTGTGAGAACAAAGAAGAGAAAGGGAAATCTCTCCCAGCAGCCACAGAAGCAGCGGATTAAAGCTCCACAATCAACTTGATATACCCTGCATCTGTGGAATACCTGAATAGACAAGGAATGATCCCAAATTGAAGAGGTGAATTTAGGAGCGAGATCTATGATTTTTTTTCCCTTTTCCTCTTTTTGTGAATGTGTACGTGTATGCTTCTGTGTGAGATCCTGTCTGTATACTCTTGCTTCCACCATTTGTCCTAGGGCTCTATCCGTCCATGACTTTTTTTAAAAAATTCTTTTTCTTAATAATTAAGTTTAATTGTGATAACTTTATTATACTTTACCTTCGTTCTTTCTTTCTTTCCTTCCTTCCTTCCCTCCTTTAGACAACGAATCACCCCAAATTGAGGAGGTGGTCTCAGGGAGCAGGATTTATGATTTTTCCCCCTTTACCTCTTTTTGTGAAGGTGTATGTGTATGCTTCTGTGTAAGATTTTCTCTGTATAGCTTTGCTTCCAACATTTGTCCTAAGGTTCTATCCGTCCCTTTTTTTTTTTCTAAATATTTTTTAATTCAATAACTATATTATACTTTATTTTATTTTTACTGTATCATCTTTCTTTCTGTCTTTTTTCCTTCTTTCCCTCCTTCCTTCCTTCCTCCCTCCCTCCCTCCCTCCCTCCTTTCTTTCCTTCTTTGCTTCTTTCTTCCCTCCTTCCTTTCCTCCTTTCCTTCTTTCTTTACTCATACTTCTACTAATTCTCCCTACTTTTTCTCCCTTTTATTCTGAGCTGTGTGGGTGAAAGGCTCTTGGTGCTCCAGCCAGGAGTCAGGGCTCTGCCTCTGAGGTAGGAGAGCCAACTTCAGGACACTGGTCAACAAGAGACCTCCCAGCTCCACATAATATTAAACGGTGGAAATATCCCAGAGACCTCCATCTTAACACCAGCACCCAGCTTCACTCAACGACCAGCAAGCCACAGTGCTGGACAACCTATGCCAAACAACTAGCAAAACAGGAACACAACCCCACCCATTAGCAGAGAGGCTGCCTAAAATCATAATAAGGCCACAGACACCCCAAAACACACCACCAGACGTGAACCTGCCCACTAGAGAGACAAGATCCAGCCTCATCCAGCACAACACAGGCACTAGTCCCCTCCACCAGGAAGCCTACACAACCCACTGAAACAACCTTAGCCACTGGAGACAGACATCAAAAACAACGGGAACTACGAAAGTGCAGCCTGCAAAAAGGAGACCCCAAACACAGTAAGATAAGCAAAATGAGAAGACAGAAAACACACAGCAGATGAAGGAGCAAGATAAAAACCCACCAGACCTAACAAATGAAGAGGAAATAGGCAATCTACCTGAAAAGAATTCAGAATAATGATAGTAAGGATGATCCGAAATCTTGGAAGTAGAATGGACAAAATGCAAGAAACAGTTAACAAGGACCTACAAGAACTAAAGATGAAACAAGCAACGATGAACAATGCAATAAATGAAATTAAAATCACTCTAGATAGGATCAATAGCAGAATAACTGAGGCAGAAGAACGGATAAGTGACCTGGAAGATAAAGTAGTGGAAATAACTACTGCCAGAGCAGAATAAAGAAAAAGAATGAAAAGAACTGAGGACAGTCTCAGAGACCTCTGGGACAACATGAAACGCACCAACATTCGAATTATAGGGGTTCCAGAAGAAGAAGAAAGAAAGAAGGGACTGAGAAAATATTTGAAGAGATTATAGTTGAAAACTTCCCTAATATGGGAAAGGAAATAGTTAATCAAGTCCAGGAAGCACAGAGGGTCCCATACAGGATAAATACAAGGAGAAACACGCCAAGACACATATTAATCAAACTGTCAAAAATTAAATACAAAGAAAGCATATTAAAAGCAGCAAGGGAAAAACAACAAATAACACACAAGGGAATCCCCATAAGGTTAACAGCTGATCTCTCAGCAGAAACCCTACAAGCCAGAAGGGAGTGGCAGGACATACTGAAAGTGATGAAGGAGAATAGCCTGCAACCAAGACTACTCTACCAGCAAGGATCTCATTCACATTTGATGGAGAAATTAAAACCTTTACAGACAAGCAAAAGCTGAGAGAGTTCAGCACCACCAAACCAGCTTTACAACAAATGCTAAAGGAACTTCTCTAGACACGAAACATAAGAGAAGGAAATGACCTATAGTAGCGAACCCAAAACAATATATAAAATGGAAATAGGAACATATATATCGATAATTACCTTAAATGTAAATGGACTAAATGCTCCCACCAAAAGACACAGATTGGCTGAATGGATACAAAAACAAGACCCTTATATATGCTGTCTACAAGAGACCCACTTCAGAACTAGAGACACATACAGACTGAAAGTAAGGGGATGGAAAAAGATATTCCATGCAAATGGAAACCAAAAGAAAGCTGGAGTAGCAATTCTCATATCAGACAAAATAGACTTTAAAATAAGGACTATTAAAAGGGACAAAGAAGGACACTACATAATGATCAAGGGATCGATCCAAGAAGAAGATATAACAATTGTAAATATTTATGCACCCAACATAGGAGCACCTCAATACATAAGGCAAATACTAACAACCATAAAAGGGGAGATCAACAGTAACACATTCATAGTAGGGGACTTTAACACCCCACTTTCACCCATGGACAGATCATCCAAATGAAAATAAATAAGGAAACACAAGCTTTAAATGATACATTAAACAAGATGGACTTAATTGATATTTATAGGACACTCCATCCGAAAACAACAGAATACACATTTTTCTCAAGTGCTCATGGAACATTTTCCAGGATAGATCATATCTTGGGTCACAAATCAAGCCTTGGTAAATTTAAGAAAACTGAAATTGTATCAAGTATCTTTTCCGACCACAACGCCATGAGACTAGATATCAATTACAGGAAAAGATCTGTAAAAAATACAAACACATGGAGGCTAAACAATACACTACTTAATAATGAAGTGATCACTGAAGAAATCAAAGGGGAAATCAAAAAATACCTAGAAACAAATGACAATGGAGACACAACGACCCAAAACCTATGGGATGCAGCAAAAGCAGTTCTAAGGGGGAAGTTTATAGCAATACAAGCCCACCTTAAGAAGCAGGAAACATCTCGAATAAACAACCTAACCTTGCACCTCAAGCAATTAGAGAAAGAAGAACAAAAAAACCCCAAAGCTAGCAGAAGGAAAGAAATCATAAAAATCAGATCAGAAATAAATGAAAAAGAAATGAAGGAAACAATAGCAAAGATCAATAAAACTAAAAGCTGGTTCTTTGAGAAGATAAACAAAATAGATAAACCACTAGCCAGACTCATCAAGAAAAAAAGGGAGAAGACTCAAATCAATAGAATTAGAAATGAAAAAGGAGAAGTAACAACTGACACTGCAGAAATAAAAAAAATCATGAGAGATTACTACAAGCAACTCTATGCCAATAAAATGGACAATCTGGAAGAAATGGACAAATTCTTAGAAATGCACAACCTGCCAAGACTGAATCAGGAAGAAATAGAAAATATGAACAGACCAATCACAAGCACTGAAATTGAAACTGTGATTAAAAACCTTCCAACAAACAAAAGCCCAGGACCAGATGGCTTCACAGGTGAATTCTATCAAACGTTTAGAGAAGAGCTAACACCTATCCTTCTCAAACTCTTCCAAAATATAGCAGAGGGAGGAACACTCCCAAATTCCTTCTACGAAGCCACCATCACCTTGATACCAAAACCAGACAAGGATGTCACAAAGAAAGAAAACTACAGGCCAATATCACTGATGAACATAGATGCAAAAATCCTCAACAAAATACTAGCAAACAGAATCCAACAGCACATTAAAAGGATCATACACCATGATCAAGTGGGGTTTATTCCAGGAATGCAAGGATTCTTCAATATACGCAAATCTATCAATGTGATAAACCATATTAACAAATTGAAGGAGAAAAACCATATGATCATCTCAATAGATGCAGAGAAAGCTTTCGACAAAATTCAACACCCATTTATGATAAAAACCCTCCAGAAAGTAGGCATAGAGGGAACTTTCCTCAACATAATAAAAGCCATATATGACAAGCCCACAGCAAACATCATCCTCAATGGTGAAAAACTGAAAGCATTTCCACTAAGATCAGGAACAAGACAAGGTTGCCCACTCTCACCACTCTTATTCAACATAGTTTTGGAAGTTTTAGCCACAGCAATCAGAGAAGAAAAGGAAATAAAAGGAATCCAAATCGGAAAAGAAGAAGTAAAGCTGTCACTGTTTGCAGATGACATGATACTATACATAGAGAATCCTAAAGATGCTACCAGAAAACTACTAGAGCTAATCAAGGAATTTGGTAAAGTAGCAGGATACAAAATTAATGCACAGAAATCTCTGGCATTCCTATATACTAATGATGAAAAATCTGAAAGTGAAATCAAGAAAACACTCCCATTTACCATTGCAACAAAAAGAATAAAATATCTAGGAATAAACCTACCTAAGGATACGAAAGACCTGTATGCAGAAAATTATAAGACACTGATGAAAGAAATTAAAGATGATACAAATAGATGGAGAGATATACCATGTTCTTGGATGGGAAGAATCAATATTGTGAAAATGACTCTACTACCCAAAGCAATCTACAGATTCAATGCAATCCCTATCAAACTACCACTGGCATTTTTCACAGAACTAGAACAAAAAATTTCGCAATTTGTATGGAAACACAAAAGACCCCGAATAGCCAAAGCAATCTTGAGAACGAAAAAAGGAGCTGGAGGAATAAGGCTCCCTGACTTCAGACTATATTACAAAGCAATAGTAATCAAGACAGTATGGTACTGGCACAAAAACAGAAAGATAGATCAGTGGAACAGGATAGAAAGCCCAGAGATAAACCCACGCACATATGGACACCTTATCTTTGATAAAGGAGGCAGGAATGTACAGTGGAGAAAGGACAGCCTCTTCAATAAATGGTGCTGGGAAAACTGGACAGGTACATGTAAAAGTATGAGATTAGATCACTCCCTAACACCATACACAAAAATAAGCTCAAAATGGATTAAAGACCTAAATGTAAGGCCAGAAACTATCAAACTCTTAGAAGAAAACATAGGAAGAACACTCTATGACATAAATCACAGCAAGATCCTTTCTGACCCACCTCCTAGAGTAATGGAAATAAAAACAAAAATAAACAAATGGGACCTAATGAAACTTCAAAGCTTTTGCACAGCAAAGGAAACCATAACCAAGACCAAAAGACAACCCTCAGAATGGGAGAAAACATTTGCAAATGAAGCAACTGACAAAGGATTAATCTCCAAAATTTACAAGCAGCTCATGCAGCTCAATAACAAAAAAACAAACAACCCCATCCAAAAATGGGCAGAAGACCTAAATAGACATTTCTCCAAAGAAGATATACAGAATGCCAACAAACACATGAAAGAATGCTCAACATCATTAATCATTAGAGAAATGCAAATCAAAACTACAATGAGATATCATCTCACACCAGTCAGAATGGCCATCATCAAAAAATCTAGAAACAATAAATGCTGGAGAGGGTGTGGAGAAAAGGGGACACTCTTGCACTGCTGGTGGGAATGTGAATTGGTTCAGCCACTGTGGAGAACAGTATGGAGGTTCCTTAAGAAACTACAAATAGAATTACCATATGACCCAGCAATCCCACTACTGGGCATATACCCTGAGAAAACCAAAATTCAAAAAGAGTCATGTACCAAAATGTTCATTGCAGCTCTATTTACAATAGCCAGGACATGGAAACAACCTAAGCGCCCATCATCGGATGAATGGATAAAGAAGATGTGGCACATATACACAATGGAATATTACTCAGCCTTAAAAAGAAATGAAATTGAGCTATTTGTAATGAGATGGATAGACCTAGAGTCTGTCATACAGAGTGAAGTAAGTCAGAAAGAAAAAGACAAATACCGTATGCTAACACATATATATGGAATTTAAGGGAAAAAAATGTCATGAAGAACCTAGGGGTAAGATAGGAATAAAGACGCAGACCTACTGGAGAACGGACTTGAGGGTATGGGGAGGGGGAGGGGTGAGTTTTGACAGGGCGAGAGAGAGTCATGGACATATACACACTAACAAACGTAGTAAGGTAGATAGCTGGGGGGAAGCAGCCGCAAGGCACAGGGATATTAGCTCGGTGCTTTGTGACAGCCTGGAAGGGTGGGATGGGGAGAGTGGGAGGGAGGGAGACGCAAGAGGGAAGACATATGGGAACATATGTATATGTATAGCTGATTCACTTTGTTATAAAGCAGAAACTAACACACCATTGTAAAGCAATTATACCCCAATAAAGATGTTAAAAATAAAAAAAAAAAAAAAAAAAAAAAAAAAAAAAAAAAAAAAAAAAAAAACTAAAAATAGAATTACCATATGACCCAGCAGTCCCACTACTGGGCATATACCCAGAGAAAACCATAATTCAAAAAGACACATGCAGGCTTCCCTGGTGACGCAGTGGTTGAGAGTCCGCCTGCCGATGCAGGGGACATGGGTTCGTGCCCCGGTCCAGGAAGATCCCACATGCTGCGGAGCGGCTAGGCCCATGAGCCACGGCCGCTGAGCCTGTGCGTCTGGAGCCTGTGCTCCACAACAGGAGAGGCCACAACTGTGAGAGGCCCATGTACCGCAAAAAAAAGGCAGATTCACCCCAGTGTTCATTGCAGCACTATTTACAATAGCCAGGTCATGGAAGCAACCTAGATGCCCATCGACAGACAAATGGATAAGGAAGAAATGGTACATATATACAATGGAATTTTACTCAGCCATAAAAAGGAACGAAATTGGGTCATTTGTTGAGACGTGGATAAATCTAGAGACTGTCAAACAGAGTGAAGTCAGAAAGAGAAAAACAAATATTGTATATTAACGCATGTATGTGGAACCTAGAAGAATGGTACAGATGACCCAGTTTGCAGGGCAGAAATAGAGACATAGATGCAGAGAACAAACATGTGGACAACCAAGGGGGGAAAGCGGGGTGGGGTGGTGGTGGTAGTGGTGTGATGAATTGGGAGATTGGGATTGACATTTATACACTAATATGTATAAAAAAGATAAGAACCTGCTGTATAAAAATAAAATATAAAAAAAAGAAAAAGAAAATATTTAATTTAATTATCTTCATTTATCTCACTACCATATCCATTCTCATGGTTCCAAGAAATAAGTGTGACCCTGGGCAAAAGAAAAGAGACGAAAGTTTCTTTGGGAAATGAAAGGTCCCATGATTTATTATTATTTGAGTTCAGGTTGATTTATTCTTTTTCCTGACCTCTCTTCTGTGTATATTTTCTTTCCGTTCTACATTGGAGACCATCAACCCATCACTTAATGTCAGGCAAGAAGAAGAGGAGGTGGTGTTTTCACAGACGCTATAGGAGCTTAGATATGTACCTCTGCTTAATATCTGCTCTTCAGAGTTTACAGGCCTTGCTGTCTTCCTTCACACTTCAATAAGTGAAGTTTCATTAGCCATTAATTGTAATGTTAACCGATATAAAAGACTAGAAACTAAAAGCAAGAATGTGTATACTCTCTACTAAGTTGTATCTAGCTGGTTTTGTCAAATTGCCTCCTTTTTTCTTGTCTTTTCTCAGGCTTTCTGTGACATCCACAATACGTGCTACAAATTCTTCACATTTTGTCGTTTCAAGGCCAGTTTAAAGGGCTCAGCAAGCATTAGAGAATAATAATTTCAACCAGTTTTTATTCCTTATCTCAAGATAAGAAACACATAGTTCATATTTTATCTATTAGAAATATTTGAGACAATACCACCAACATTTAAGAAGACAGGAGATAACCTGTGCTGTGCTTTTCTAATGTTAGATAGCAGGCCACGTCATTAGGGAACAAGGTATGTTCTCATTGTCAGCGGAGTGACTTGGGTGTGATTTTTGGGAAACCCACCTTTTATTCCCTATTATTCGTTTTAATTTCACAAACACTGGGATACTCAGATTTGAGAGCACCATTTCTGCCAAATTCAGATTGAATATTAATGATTTTCATTGTTATTAATTGGTGCCACTTAGCTGTCTGTTGATGGGAATTTGGACCTTGATTCACACAATATGTTTCTGAATCAGACTGTGTTCCCCGGTGGGCTCTTACTGTGTGTTTATTTTGATACATGTCATCTTATTTTCATAGCTAGAGCCTGACCAAGAATTCTTTATGCCCTTAAAGTTTTTTATGCTCAAGTAAAGAAAATTTTGTCTTTCTAATCCCCTTTCTCTAGTTCTCTGTACCTGAACTTAAAGAAAAAGTATTCCAGTTTCTCTGAGTGTTAAGTATTTTCTTTTCTTTCCAAGTATTTCTACTTAAAACTGCACAGAAATTTTGAGCTAGATAGGTGCCTTTAAGTGTTTGTACAAATAGGTAATATCTGTAGCACCTTTGAAATCAGGGCACGTGTGGCATTTTAATGTTATTTGCTCCTAATATGAAAGATTAGCAATAATATAATACATCATCCAGTCCTTTGATGGAGATTCTCATCTCACTTGTCATATATCCCTCATATATCTCCAAAACAGGAGCAAAGTTAAAGTCTCTTTCTCTCACAAAGTTAAATAAATCATTATTAAAGATACCGGTCTTATCTTTTTTTTTTTCTTTCTTTTCGGTACGCGGTCCTCTCACTGTTGTGGCCTCTCCCGTTGCGGAGCACAGGCTCTGGACGTGCAGGCTTAGTGGCCATGGCTCACGGGCCCAGCCGCTCCGCGGCATGTGGGATCTTCCCGGACCGGGGCACGAACCCGTGTCCCCTGCATCGGCAGGCGGACTCTCAACCACTGCGCCACCAGGGAGGCCCACCGGTCTTATCTTGAAGGCAGTGCAAAAACATTTTATTATTTCATGCAACTACATTCATTTCTTTGGTTTATATATAAAACTCTTTCAATAATAATCAAAATCATTTCTCAATCCCTTTATAAGGGTATAAAACCATACTACTACATCTTTATGATAAGGTGTGGCCGCAGAAAATCAAAAATAAGTATGTGACACTCTATATATGGAATCTTTTCTGTGCACAGAATTATTTGTTTTACCACATTTCTGCCTTTCTTTGACACATTTATATTTATAGGAATAGATTATGGGAAAAGAATATGAAAAAGAATAGATATGTATCTGTGTAACTGAATCAGTTTGCTGTACACCTGAAACATTGTAAATTAACTATAAAAAAATAAAATTTTTTTAAAAACTAAAATAAAAGATTCTGTATTGATTATAAGATAAAACAAAAGTTTTGGAATTATATATATATATATACATATGTGTGTGTGTGTGTGTGTGTGTATATATATATATATATATATATATATATATATAAAATTAGTAGATTCCCTGGGGATAGCAAACCAACATATGGATTTCAAACATTTATTTCTAATTTCTTTAGCAATGGAAGGTGATGCATTATTGGAATTTATAATAATTGTTTAATACCATAAAATGCTCAAAGGACTCATAGAGGTAGCAACAATCAGAAGTTAAAATGGTTTTACTCCAGCGTTGGACTCAGCCTCATGCGTTAATCTCCTGTGTCAGTGCAGTGTTGTTATAACAGCTCTAAATGGCTTAAATCTTAAGTCACTAATATTAGCCTTATATTTTCAAGGTATTAATATTAGAACCAACCAAAATCTATCAACCTTCGTATTTGTCTATCAACAATGAAGTGGAGGAAAAGACAATATCTATCTGGCACGTACTTCCTGATGACAAGGTAAATTGTGCAATTATTAAGACAAGAGTATTTGTAGCGAAGGACTTTAGACCCTTTGGGCATTTATATATTCCAGCAAATATATACATTAGTTAAGAAGAAAGAGCTTCCTGTGTATTTATCTTGGCATAAATACATTCTGTAATATAAAAACTGTTAGATTTTGGTTATGGATTTCACTCACTTAATAAAATATAATTCAACTGTTTGGATTTTTATTGTAGATGGCATAGTCCTCCAAAGGGCACCCAAAATGGGATTGTTTCTGTTTTGCAAATTCATGCTATAAATTAAATTATGTGCCAAAGACCTGATACTTAAAATATATGATTTAAAGGATGCATATCTTAATTCTAGGAAGCCTGTCAGAATGACGCTATTTCTAGTCTTACGGTGTTATGATTAGAGTTATAATTGCATCTCGCCGGTTGGCTATCAGAGTAGCTGCTACATTTCAGATTAGCCACTGACTTATGTGCTGGGTATAACATGAGGTGGGCTGCGCTGCCACTGGTTTTCAAAAGAGTCTTAAATGCTCTCATTTCCACTCATAACCATCATTTGGATAATCCTTACATTTCTATACTTCATCAGTTTTAATGCATGTACAAATCATCCTACTATTTTTAAAAAATAGAAACTTTTCAAGAGCTGATTCCAGTCCATAGGATAAACCACAGAAATGAGGAGTCTTGTGGCAAAGTAGTTTTGTGGGGTTTTTTGTAATTACTTTGTAAAATACCCTTCTCCTTTTCCTTAAACATCATCCGTGCACTCAGCAAATCTTTATGGAGCACTTAGTCTGTGACAGGCACTACCAGGCTCTGTGTTAAGCACGAGGGAAACAGTGTATACAAAATAGGCCAGATTCCTGCCCAGGAGTTTACCTTCTACTCAGGGAACCAGAAGATAAACAAATAAATAAAAGATATAGGCACATTACATGGTGAAAAGCGGGAAATAAAGCAGAAAAGGCAATTAGGAAGTCTATTTGAGGGTATGGGGTTGCAGTTTTTTAAAATGTCAGTGTCAGTTTTTTGAAATGTCTTTGAGTCAACAGACCTGCGCTCAAATCCCTTGGAAGGCAACATGGCATCTCCAAGCTGCGGTGTTCTCATCTGTGGAATGGGATAATAATAATAATATCCACCTCAAAAGTTGTGAAATTAATCAAAATAATGTAGGTAGAGTATATTGCACAGAGCCTGGCATATAATGAATACCGAGTGTATTTTAACAACAGTAATAAAATTGCGGCAGTACGCAAACCCTAACGTTGAAAGCCCGGAATTTAACCCTGCTCTTCTCCTTAGATGACATGGCAGCAATCATTTGGGAGGTTGTTCGTGTTATATTAGGGAACTGTGATATTGCAGTTTATAGTAAGAAATGTGTATTTGATCTTAGGCCCTGTTTCTGCCACAGAGTTCCTAAAATCCTTGAATTTCTTAGGCGCTGAGAGCCACAGAGGTGTCTTTTGTTATGTTAATGAGGTGATGTTTGGAAAACACCTGAGGATGGGGTCTGGTTGCCAGGGGAAGCAACCAGGTGATTAGAGGATTGGAACTTTCGTCCTCACACCCCTGACCTCCAGGGAGGGGACAGCGGCTCTGGTAAATTAATTGAACTGAAGGAGGGGGTCCTTGGAACCTCCAGTCTCTACTCCACTTGGAGTCGTGCCATCATGACGAGATTGATAATGACTAATATATCTATATGCATCTCATGAACCTTGTTTTAAAGTACACAGTGTCTTATTTACATTATTTTAAATTATATGCATGCATGTGCTCATAAGCAGAAGTAGAGTAGCCATCCACTTGAAACTACAAAACCGAGAGAGGTTAGAGACATGAACGTTATTATCTGGGAGAGATTTTCAGAAGCTTGATTGGGAAGAGCAAGGTTATCCAAGGACACTTGGAAACAGAATGGGGCTAAAGGAATTAGCGATTAGCCAGACCCTGAGAGTGAGAGGAGAGCCAGAAGTTATTTGGAAGACAGAAAAAGAAGAGAAAGTAAGCCAGAAATTTTTGGAAAAAGAGTACTATTTCCAGTTGTCATTATTTTCTTTTTCTGGAGGTTCTATGTTCAATACAGTTAGCCTTGTTTTGATTCTCTTATGTTTTGTGACAATTGTAGGGACAATTTTTATATTATGCTAAGAAGTATATTAGGATATAAATTAGTACATTAAGATTTATAGATTTAGGCTGTGAATTGTCCTGCTTCCATTTTTACCATCTTTTGATCAAGAAATATTACATTTGCATTGTCCCCACTGCCTATTACCTTTAGTGCTAAAAATAGTCCTTGTTCAAAAATGTAAGCTTTCTTAAATCAATCTGTTTCCATTTTAAATTTTTGTCAGTTTCTTTGCAAACCCTAGTTCTATCCATAATGTGTTCATTACCACTACCATTTTCTCTGTTTTTTAAAATAGAAGTGATATAACTGGAATGAGGACAAGCAATGAAGATAACTTTGTTATTATTTTATTAGTTTAAAGCAACTGTAATGGCTATAATTAAATAACAGGTAAGCAACAGGTTTTATAGGTCTTACTGTTAACCAGGAAGTGGATTTTTTGGTCATGGAATGTTTAATTGTTTTCCTCTGAAAGTGGAACAACAGAGTGTTGCTTTTCATTTATCATATTTATTTCTCTACTCCCTCTCTCAGTATTTTCATTCTAAAATGCGGGATGAACAGTTATACGAGCTAGTATATACTTTATATTGCCATTTTCAAAACTTTAAGGTCATTATACTAAGTCCCAAGAGTTCAGGGAGTCTTTGAGAGTTACTCTATGGTCAGGGGCAAATTAATTGAAATCCCAGTCCTTTAACAGCTCTCCCTGGTTGCTGCTTAAAGTAAGTTGGTGCTTGAAGAAAGTCTTCATGAATACATGAAAGAAAAACCTAGAATGAGGAAGAGAGAAGTTATGTGCAAGATATTTTAAGTCGTTGTTATTTAGAATTCCCCTCCTCTGAGGTTTGAAGCTAAGCACTCCTGGCCTATCTGGTGGCTTGTCAGGCCAAGGTAGCAGGGTCCCAGTGGAGGACTTAGTGTTGACTCCCCTCCCTCACTCCAGCTCCAACCAGTGGCCACTCAGAGAAGACCCAGGAAATTTCTTAGGGGAATATATTAATCCCAGATTCTAGATTTTGATGATACGATGCTCTCATCCATCAAGGAAGTTTTTAACTACAAAATTCCCAACTAAAAGTGGCTTAAGTAATAAGGAAACATTGTCCCATATTACAAGAACTTCTGAGGTGGATCATTCTGGGGGTAATTTCAGCGGCTTAACAGTGTCAGAATTCTGGTTGGCTTCTCTATGTGCTCTTGTTTTTTCTCTTGTGGTCTTAAATAGCAACTCCAAGCATCACTTCATGTGGACAGCATCCAAAGAAGGTTAGGGCCTTTCCCCTGGACCAAAAGTTACATCACATGTCCACGCCTAAGGCAATCACCAGCAAGGGAAATGGGCTTACCATGGCCAATTTAGGGAATCAGTTTCACTGTCCCTAAACCTTGCCACCTGAACCTGAACAAAATTCATTTTTTCTTAGCAAAGAAGGATGGGAATGGCTGTCGCCTGGGGAGCCAGCAGTGTCTGCCACAGGAATTCCTGCCATCTTAGCTCAGTATTAATTCCTTGTCTTCATTCTTGCCCTGGCTGGGGCATAGGATCTGAGGCTAACCAGTCTCAAGAAATTGGTGCTTGTGCTGACTGGATTAGGTTGAGTGTTGGTTTGGGGCTTGTTGGGGTTAATTATCACTCCAGTTCTGCCTCTGCTCCGCCCTTTTCCCCTGATTCCCACACGGACCCAGAGGACTTTTACCTTACCTGTTGGCTTTTATAGCTCACCAGCGCCTCTCTGTGGTGAGAGGCAAGGGAGGTGGGGAGAGAGGACTCCTCCTCCCAGATCACTCCATCTCAGGCCCTGGGCTTTGCACCACTGAAATGGAACGTTTCCTGGCAGCACTCACAACCTTCCAGGAATCTAAAATTCTGAAAATGCTCTACTTCTTTCCTACAAAACCAGCCCAGGCAATCTGGGAAATCTCTCGCCGGCTGTTCCCAGAAGAGGGCTGATGGAGGATAGATTTTACCAGGGCTGTCTTGCAGGTGTTTGTCAGTTGCTGTGTTCCGTCGCAGGTTTATACACTGCCCTGCCCGCTCTGCACTCACCCGCCACCTCCTGATCCTGGGGATGGCCTTAGAAAGCAGCTCAGTTGCAGGCTCTGAGGGTAAGGTGGCATTGTGTGCAAGGAGTGTGCAGGTAACAGCTGCAGCTCTTGGGTCACATATTTTTAGAAGGTCACCTGAGGCCGACAGGATTTAGAAGCGACTTTCCAAATTGCCAGCTGAAGCTGCAGGCTGCTATTTTAATTTAAGTCCCTCTGTACTCCTGTTAAGAAAGCCGCATTCCATGAGTACCTTTCTGTGGTCTCTGCCCTCTCTGGGCCTCGTGCACAGCAGCATTTGCTCTGTGTTAATTCAGGTCACATCCCCATGACCTGACTGATGTGCATTGAAAGTAGTTTTTTAGTAAATCTACTTCGGATTTGAGAGGATCTATTTTTAAGTTGCATGGTCCTAGCAAAGAACTAGGTGCTATGGATATAAATTATGGCTTTTTGAGTTGCTTTGGCCAAAAGGAGAGTTCTGGGCCATCTCAGAGCCATGGGCTTCATTACCCATTTCACTAGCCCAGCCAAGACCTCAGCCTCTGGCAGTATTTTAAGTGGGTGGATAAGAGCTTGTTTCCCTGGTTGTTTTACATTTACAGAATTGAACTGCAATCAAAATTGACTACAATACAGTATTTGAACTGCAATCAGAATTGACTACAAAACAATACAATACAGAATTAACTACCATACATGTATCAACTCCTTTATTTCCATAAAAATATTTGTTATTAATCCTATTCAGTATATTGTCACAAATATTTTTATAGGGAATGCCATCTAGCTTGTCATTTATTTAATTTAGAAAAATTTAAGTATGAATTTAATACTAGTTTTAACTCAGATTTAGTAATAAACTCAAGAAATAAATTCCCACATTTTTTTTTCATCTTGGCCCTGTAAATCATCCATGTTTATCATATGATAATTAAATGTCTTATGTTTAAACTTTATTAGCATATTGACTTTTGCATAAATTAGGTAACAACACATTGTAGCAACGATGGCCACCGTATACATGTGTCTACACACATACGTACTTGCTGAACTATTTTCTAAAGAAATAGAACCACCATTTTAGTTAGAAAATGTAACTAAAGACAATTCAGAAGTAATTATCTTTAAACCTTGAAGAGATTTTATTCAAATTAATGTTTTTCTTTCTCAGAAAAGAAATATCGCTCAACTATAATTGAATGACCTTGATCACTGGGTTTTTTACTTGAAAATTTCAGACTATATAGTTATTATGTTAATCTGCTAAAAATCAAGTTTTAGAATTTAATAAGACTAATTCTCCTAGGTTCTCTTGGAAGCTGTTTTACTGAAGTACAGAAATTATTAAGTAGAGTAAATATCACCCTTGTGGCTTGAGAGTGAACTGCAGTTTCCATCCAGATAGTTCGTCCGTGGAGAATTACGCACTAGGAAAAATGACTCTGTGTATATTTTTTAAAAGTAATAAAACAAAATTACTGTTATGTTATTTTCATTTGGATGACTCAAACTTTGTTGTTGTTGCTCTTCCCCTGTGTTCTAGAAAGGTATACATGAGTGGAATTTTAGTGCTGCTTCTGTCAGGGGAGTGAGGTAAGTTTCCTTGGTGCATTTCGTTTACTTAG